>NC_090825.1:54015000-55420000 GCF_028021215.1 Eschrichtius robustus
ATTAGAAACTTTCTTGCATTGGGAAAAGAAATGAGACACAGTGTGAATTATGACCATGACGATGATAATCTTTTCTTCCATTGACTCTGCATGTCAGACCCAGCTTAAGTGGGGAGGCCTGTCATTTAGTGTGTAATCTTTCAGAGTGACTTTTGCAATCCTGCATGTCTGAGGTTAAACCTGTTTGACATGGTACCTGGACCTACAGTGCCTTGAAATTTGATTCCAAAGTTTGCATACTAAAAAATACTAAATTTTAAGGTAGGGATTGTCCATGTTTAAAAACAGTTGTTCCCTATTAGAAAGATCCTCAGATGATGTAATTGCCATATATTGCATTGCAATTTGAGAAGATCAGGTTCAAGTCTCAAATTCTCAGACACTGGGTAAGGAGAGGCTAAGAATGTGACAGAAATGATAAGCTTGGTCTCCTGGAAAGAGAATTTGCCCTTCTTACTTTTCAGCACCTTTTGTTGCTGGATTTTATCCCCTTAATATAAGAATCAAAAAAGCTCTTGAAGACTGACTGTGGTAAATGAAAAGGAAACCCAGAGTATTTGGAAATGGTAATTAGCTGACAAAAAATACGACTGAGCAATTCACTTTGAGGAGTAAATAGGCATTTATTCTCTTTGCATAAGAAACACACAGGGGAGACCTACATAAAATGGTGAGAGGATTCAGAGGCTGAATACTCAAAGTCTTGGTACAATGAACGTGGTCTTAAGCACAATATCTCATAACTCAAATTAGACTATAAGAAAACAAAGTGGTCCAGAGAGGTGAGAGATTCAAGACCACTTTGGAAAGCTTGACAGGAGAAGCTCCCAATTTCTTTATTTTTATCCTCATGAAGCAGAATTCCTCACAGGAGCTCCGCATTCCTCAGGCTCAGACATGATTAAACACCATACCTTTTAAAATGTTTTACTATTCCAAGCTGAGGAATATATAAATAACCACTTTCCAGCGACCACTCCTCAGCCTGGAATTTAAGCCGAGTGCCTTCTGGGCTACAGTCTGCTTTGACCAGACTCTGCATCAGAACAACTAAAAAAGCTGTCTCGCTGAGCAGCCTGGAAGTCTACGTAGGAGAAACGAAGCAGACGTTGAACGGCCCAGGAAGGTGGTGGGGAGGAGTAGGCAACCAAATGGAGCTCATGATTTTCTTGCTTCGGCATGTTTTCAGAAGCACTGGTGACGTTGTACTCATGTGAGGGACTGAAGGAAATTTGAACCAGCTCAGAGGTAGAACAAAAGTTCTGATACCCCTCAGGGTGGCTGAGGTTGATAAGGACACAGGGCTTTTGTGACCAGGCAGATAGGAAGACTTGGGTGTCTGCTGGTGTCAGAGCGTTTCAGAATGCACATCTAACGTGATACTACACCAGCACGGCTCTGATCTGTACCGAGAAGTTCATACGCCAAGGGGCCCTGACTGGGGAGACTGAAGCCTGCCGTACCTGATCCCGCGCTGACCTGCCTCCCACTATCACCCTGGGAACCAGCCAAACTGAATACTCTTTTTACCCCCTCAAAAAAATGGTGGTTAGATTCCTTCTCCCCTGCTTTTTCTCACACCATGAAGGCCCTGTACCCACCCTCCTCTCTTCTGTCCTTTCTTCTCTCTCTCCCTCTCCCTCATTTAAGTATTGTTCTGCCCTCAAATCCCAGTTCAAGTGTCAAAGTGTTAATCCCTTCCAAAACAACTTCCCTGTAAATCATGGACCATATCTGCCTCAGAATGAAATGCCAGTTTCTGAGCCCTCACCCCAGACCCAGAGAATAAGAATTTCAAGTACTAAAGCCAGGAACCTGAATTTTGACGAAGTCCCCAGGTGATTCCAATGCTCACTCAAGTTTGAGAACCTCTTCCCCAGCCTCATGGCACACGCCTGTAGCAGGTACTGTCAATATCCTGACAGTATCATACAGAAATGGGTCCTTCTCAGTGGGTCTCCAACTTCAGTGTGCATCAGAATCTCATGGAAAGCTAATAGAAAATGCAGAGGCCCCGTCTTGGTGAATAGGGCCTTTGTAGTGTCCCCAACTTCCCCCAGGTGATCCTGATTCACACTAAGACTGAGATGGGAGGTTTATGTGGAGGTGGGCGGAGTGAAGGGAGGACCTGAATGCAACCACGTGTTTCCTTTTAAGAGGGAGTCAGAAGGAGATTTGAGCACACACAAAGGAGGTGATGTGAAGACACAGCACAGAGAGATGGGAAGCTGCTGCACTAGAAGATCACAGTGATGCAGCCACAAGCCACAGAAGGCCAGTAACCACCAGGAGCTGGAAGACACAAGGAACAGATTCTCCCCCAGAACCTCCACAAGGAGTGTGGCCCTGGTGACACCTTGATTTTATCCATTGATACTGATTTCAGACCTCTGGCCTCCAGAAACGTGAAAGAGTACATTTCTGTTGTCTTAAGCCACTAAGTTTGTGGCAATTTGTTATAGCAGCCACAGAAAATTAATACACCTTTTAATTAATTTAATGTGATGCAAATGTTGCTTAGGATAATTAACCTAGAATTAATGAGAATAACACGAGGAGAATAGCCATTAGGGTGACCGGGTTATGGGAACAGAGATGCCAGGTAGGATGTTTGTGACAAAGGCCTCAGGTAAAGGGGCCAAAGTCAAGAATTGTGCTTGTGAAAATAAAGAAGAAAAGAAAATATCCAAGAGCCACCTTGAATAAAAAAATTGGAAGATTATGCAACAGAAGGCTTTCAGGTTTCTAAAAGACACAGATGAGGAAAGATGGTCTTCTTAATGAATGGTGCTAGACATCTGTTCAGAAAAAAAACAACTTTGACTTCTACTTCATACCATAGATCAAAATTAATTCCAGATAGGTTGCAAATTTTAACATGAGAGTTAAAACAATAACCTTGGGAGAAAATCTTTGTGAACTTGAAATAGACAAGAAGCCTTCTAAAACAGGTCACCCAAAGTGATAATCATAAAAGAAAAAATGATTATAAAAGCACCAGAAAGAGTGAAAAAGAAACACATAGTAGGAGATGATATTCACAATACACATATCTGACAAAGGAATTATACCCTGAATATATAAATAATTCTATTAATCAATAAGAAATGGGCAAAAGACTTAGATACTTCACCAAAGAAGATAGATTCCCAAACAGCCAAAAAACAAATGAAAAGTTGTCCATCTTCATTAGTCATCATGAAATGTAAATTTAAACCTACAATGGGATAATTCTACACAACAACAGAATGGCTAAACAGCAAGATGAGAATTTTTCAAGTGTTTCTGAGGATGTGGAGGAACTGGAATGTTTATATACTTCTGGTTCAAATATACATCAGGAAAACCCCTTTAGAAACTATTAGGATTTGCCAGTATCTACTAAAGCTGGACATACGCATAATCTATGACCTAGCATTCCATTCTCAAAACCCAACAAAAGTAATACACATGTTTATCAGGAGAAGTATACTAAAAAGTCCATGGTTCTATTCATAATAGTCCCAAACTGGAAATTATCCAAATGCCCATCAGTAGTAGAAAGGATAAATATATTGAGGTACATCCCCACAATGGAATACTGTACACCAACGAGAATGAATCACCTACCACTAAACCTCACACATACCTACTTATTTTTATTCTATATCTTTTGGCATTGTTTGAATTTTGTTTTTTGACTTTACCATGTGTATTACTTTTCCAATCACAATGTTAATTAAAGTTTTACCATGTGTGAGGGCTTGATTGTTCTCAGAAACATGAAAGAAGCCAGATATAAAAAATATACCCTGAGTGATTCCATTCACATAAAAGGGGAAATAAAGGGCAAATCTATATGGTGTCAGAATACTAGATAGTGGTTACCTAGACGGGAGAGTGTAGCTTGAGGGAACATGGGGAGGATCCTGGGAAGATGGCAATGAATTCTTCCTTTATCTGGAAACTGATTACATAGGCGTGTGCAAATTGTAAAAATTCAAGCTGTACGCTTCGATGTGCAATTCTCTGTACAGATTACATTAAAGTTTTTGCAAGACCCAGTCTAATAAAAGACACAAATACATGCATGTAAGAATGTCTTATGAGTTCCTACATACCACACATGCACGGAACATGGTTTTTTTGGAGGACTTAATAATCTTAGCACAAACATTTTAAAGCTGAGCCCTGAAATTCCTTGTGTCCCTTGTGCTGACTTGCCCTTTCTCATAATTTTATTTGAAGTCACACAAAGTTTGGTATTTAGGCATTTCAGCACATTGCTCTTCTCCCAGTGGAGAGAGAAAAGGAAATGTCACATGAAGACTTCTATACCTCAGAGGCAATTCTGCAAAATGTTCTTAATCATCTCATTTTCATCTCTCAGCCAGTCTTGTTGACTTAGAGGACTTATTTTTAGATAGCTGCGCAGTTGATAGTTTAGAATCCAACCACTCCACCCACCTCCTCTCTTTTCTCTGCCAGACCCCATTCACTTGGGAATTTACATTTCCAATGGTCCCAGAAGGATTATGATGGCATTGGGGTTGAACTGATGAGGAAAGGGCAACCACAGAACAGGACAAAAACTGATGTTTATAATGGAACATTTAAAAACTAAAGTAATGATCATTTACTTTTAAACTGGGGCTTCATAAATTAGAAATGAGCTATGAAAATTTCACGTCCGGGTCACTGGGTCAAATTACAATTTATGTAACCAAATTAAATAACCCATAAGACAATTAAATATCAGTTTTAAGAAATGAAGCACTCGACCGTACACCATAACTCAGTGGCGTTCCACATGGGGTGCCCAGGCCTGCAGCATCTGTATTCCCTGGCACTTGTTACAAATGCACAGTGCACATTCTCAGGCCTTCCCTAGACCCACTGAATCAGAAATTCTGGAAATAAGGCCCTGTGTCCTGTGTTTTAACAATCCCTCCAGGTGATTATAATGCACACTCAAGTTTGAGAACCACTGATACACAAGTGTTCTATAAGGAATTCAAACGTAACCATTGTGCTGCACAAGCAGAAATATTTGTCACATATTAGAATGAGTGTAGTAGAAAATTCACTAGCATTTTTTTCTTAATGGCCCCATAGGCCAGAAATAGCTAAGGAATATCAGGCAACACAAATTATCTTTATTTACAGAGACACGGATGTGAGTGGGTATGTGTAAATCCTAGCATGCAAAGGCCTGCCCTGTCTTGGGTCAGTGGTGACCCAGCGGCCAGCCTCCATGCATGCTACTGTCCCCTATGACCTGCAATTATCACATTTGCTTGGGTTTGAAAAACTCTTTCATTTTCAAAACTCTGCCCCCCACTGAGAGATTGTGGAAACACTCAAAAACAGGCCTACAAGCACATCAGTACAGTTCAGTTAAATTTAAGGCAAAGTTTAAATTCTCTTTCAGGAGAAATTATGCATGCCAGAAAAATCTCCCAGATAGGGTTTTGGAAATCACTTGGCGTATGTCACCAAGGAAAACCAACTTGAGCTGAAAGGAGAGGATCTTTGGATTCAAGTCCCCATGGGAAAAGCTCCGTCATTTAAGTTTGGAAATGTTTATTTAAGTTTAATAAACATTTATCAAGCATGCATCATGTATAGAGACCAGCGGTCATCTTCGATTTGACATGAAGGTCAGAGTCTCCTGACGGAGGGCACAGCCCCACTGCCCTCTAAATATAACCCCCACTCCCCTTATAACAGGAGGCCTATTATGGCAAGTCACAGAAAGCCAAATCAAATTAATCAAGAGAAAAGGAAAGGGAAGGATGGCAAAGGAGGCCTGGGGATTTTGTTGACTCAACAAATCAAGTTTTGGGAAGCCCAAGGATTGAATATGCAGAATAAAATTCTAGGGTCAATGACGCAGGCACTATCTGAATACTCTCTGTCCATCTACTGTCACTGCTTCTCTTTCTGTTAGCAGCATTCTGTCTCTCTTTGAAATGTTTTGTTGAGATATCATAGACATGACATACCAGTGACCCATTTTTTAAAGTGTGCAATTCAGTGGCTTTTAGTATTTTCAGAAAGTCGTATGTCCATCACCATAATCAATTTTATATTATTGAAGTATAGTCGATTTATAATGTTGTGTTAGTTTCAAGAGTACAGCACAGTGATTCAGTTTTACATGTATATATATTTTTTCAGATTCTTTTCCCTTATAGGTTATTACAAAATATTGAGTATAGTTCCCTGTGCTATACAGTGGGTCCTTGTCGGTTATCTACTTTCTATATAGTGGTGTGTATATGTTAATCCTAACCTCCTAATTTATCCCTCTTCCCCTTTTCCCCTTTGGTAACTATAAGTTTGTTTCCTATGTCTGTGATCTATTTCTGCTTTGTAAATAAGTTCATTTGCATCATTTTTTTTAGATGTCACATATAAGTGATATCATATGATATTTGTCTTTCTCTGTTTGGCTTACTTCACTTAGTATGATAATCTCTCGATCCATCCATGATGTTATAAATGGTATTATTTCATTCTTTTTTATGGCTGACTAATATTCCATTGTAAATATTATATATACCACATTGTCTTTATCCATTTGTCTGTCAATGGACATTTAGGTTGCTTCCATATCTTGGCTATTGTAAATAGTGCGGCAATGAACATTGGGGTGCATGTATCTTTCTGAATTATAGTTTTCTCCAGATATATGCCCAGGAGTAGGATTGCAGGATCATATGGTAACCCTATTTTTAGTTTCCTAGGGAAACTTCATACTGTTCTTCATAGTGGCTGTACCAATTTACCTTCCCACCAATAGTGTAGGAGGGTTCCTTTTTCTCCACACCTTCTCCAACATTTATTATTTGTAGACTGTCTGATGATGGCCTTTCTCACCAGAGTGAGCTGATACCTCATTGTAGGTTTGATTTGCAATCCTCTAATAATTAGCAATGTTGAGCATGTGTTCATGTGCCTCTTGGCCACCTTTATGTCTTATCTGGAGAAATATCTATTCAAATCTGCTGCCCATTTTTTGATTGGGTTGTTTGTTTGATATTGAGCTGTATGAGCTGTTGTTTGTATATTTTGGAGATTAATCCTTTGTCGGTCGCATTTGCAAATATTTTCTCCCATTTTGTAGCTTGTCTTTTTGTTTTGTTTATGGTTTCCTTTGCTGTGCAAAAGCTTTTAAGTTTAATTAAATCCCATATGTCTATTTTTGTTTTTATTTCCATTACTCTAGGAGACGGATCAAAGAAGATATTGCTGCAATTTATATCACAGAGTGTTCTGCTTATGTTTTCCTCTAGGAGTTTTGTAGTATAAGGTTTTACATTTAGGTCTTTAGTCCACTTTGAGTTTATTTTTGTGTATGATGTTAGAGAATGTTCTAATTTCATTCTTTTACATGTACCTGTCCAGCTTTCCTGGCACCACTTATTGAAGAGGTTCTCTTTTCTCCATTGGATACTCTTGCCTTCTTTGTCATAGATTAATTGACTATAGGTGCATAGGTTTATTTCTGGGCTTTTTATCCCGTTCCATTGATCTATAAGTCTGTTTTTGTGCCAGTACCATACTGTTTTGATGACTGTAGCTTTGTAGTATAGTCTGACGTCAGGGAGCCTGATTCCTTCAGCTCCGTTTTTCTTTCTCAAGATTGCTTTGGCTATTCAGCCTCTTTTGTGTTTCCATACAAATTTTAAAATTTTTTGTTCTAGTTCTGCAAAAAATGCCATTGGTAATTTGATAGGGATTGCATTGAATCTGTAGATTGCCTTGGGTAGTATAGTCATTTTAACAATACTGATTCTTCCAATCCAAGAACACACTATATCTTTCCATCTGTTTGTGTCACCTTCAATTTCTTTCATCAGCATCTTACAATTTTCAGAGTACAAGTTTTTTACCTCTTTAGGTAGGTTTATTCCTAGGTATTTTAATCTTATTGATGCAGTGGTAAATAGGATTGTTTCCTTAATTTCTCTTTCTGATCTTTTGTTGTTACTGTATAGAAATGCAAGAGATTTATGTATTAATTTTGTATCCTGCAACTTTACCAAATTCATTGATGAGCTTTTGTAGTTTTCTGGTAACATCTTTAGGATTTTCTATGTATAATATCATGTCATCTGCAAACAGTGACAGTTTTACTTCTTTTCCAAATTGCCTTCCTTTTATTTCTTTTTCTTCTCTGCTTGCTGTGGCTAGGAGTTCCAAAACTATGTTGAATAAAAGTGGCAAGAGTGGGCATCCTTGTCTTGTTCCTGATCTTAGAGGAAATACTTTCAGCTTTTCACTGTTGAGTATGATGTTAGCTGTGGGTTTGTCATATGTGGCCTTTATTATGTTGAAGTAGGTCCCCTATATGCCCACTTTCTGGAGAGTTTTTATCATAAATGGATGTGGAATTTTATCAAAAGCTTTTTCTGCATCTACTGAAATGATCATATGGTTTTTATTCTTCAGTTTTTTAATGTGGTGTATCACACTGATTGATTTGCAAATATTGAAAAATCCTTGCATCCTTGGGATAAATCCCACTTGATCATGGTGTAGGATTCTTTTAATGTATTGTTGGATTTGGTTTGCTAGTATATTGTTGAGGATTTTTTCATCTATGTTCATCAGTGATATTGGCCTGTGGTTTCCTTTTTTTGTGGTATCTTTGTCTGGTTTTGGTATCAGGGTGATGGTGGCCTCATAGAATGAGTTCAGAAGTGTTCCTTTCTCTGTAGTTTTTTGATATAGTTTCAGAAGGATAGGTGTTAACTCTTCTCTGTTTGGTAGAATTTGCTCATGAAGCCATCTGGTCCTGGACTTTTGTTTGTTGGGAGTATTTTAGTCACAGATTCAATTTCAGTACTTGTAATTGGTCTGTTTATATTTTCTATTTCTTCCTGGTTCAGTCTTGGGAGATTGTACCTTTCTAAGAATTGTCCATTTCTTCTAGGTTGTCGATTTTATTGGAGTATAGTTGCTTGTAGTAGTCTCTTATGGTCCTTTGTATTTCTGTGATGTTGGTTGTAACTTCTCCTTTTTCATTTCTAGTTTTGTTGATTTGGTCCCTCTTCCTTTTTTCTTGATGAGTCTGGCTAAAGATTTATCAATTTTGTTTATCTTTTCAAAGATCCAGCTTTTAGTTTCATTGATCTTTTCTATTGTTTCTTAGTCCCTATTTCATTTATTTTGCTCTGATCTTTATGATTCTTTCCTTCTACTAACTTTGGATTTTGTTTTTTCTTCTTTATCTAGTTGCTTTAGGTGTAAGGTTTGGTTGTTTATTTGAGATTTTTCTTGTTTCCTGTGGTGAGTTTGTATCACTATAAACTTCCCTCTTAGAACTGCTTTTACAGCATCCCATAGGTTTTGGATCATTGTGTTTTTGTTGTCATTTGTCTCTAGATATTTTTTGATTTCTTCTTTGATTTCTTCAGTGATCCATTGGTTGTTTAGTAGCATGTTGTTTAGCCTCCACATGTTTGTGGTTTTTGCAGTGTTTTTCTTCTAGTTGATTTCTAACCTCATAGCGTTCTGGTCAGAAAAGATGCTTGATGTGATTTCAATTTTCTTAAATTTACCAAGGCTTGCTTTGTGGCCCAGTGTGTGATCTATCCTGGAGAATGTTCTATGTGCACTTGAAAAGAATGTATTCTGCTGCTTTCAGATGGAATACTCTATAAATATCAATTAAGTCCTTCTGGTTTAACGTGTCATTTAAGGCCTGTGTTTCCTTATTGATTTTCTGTCTTGATGATCTGTCCATTGATGTAAGTAGGATGTTAAAGTCCCCCACTATCATTGTGTTACTGTCAATTTCTTCTTTTATGACTGTTAACATTTGCCTTATATATTGAGGTGTTCCTATGTTGGGTGCATATATATTTACAATTGTTATATCTTCTTGGATTGATCTCTTGATCGTTATCAAGTGTCCTTCTTTGTCTCTTGTAACAGTCTTTATTTTATGGTCATTTTGTCTGATACGAGTATTGCTACTCCAGCTTTCTTTTGATTTCATTTTCATGGGATACCTTTTTCCATCCCCTTCATCACAATAATCAATTTTAGAATATTTCTATGATCTCAAAAAGAAACCTTGCATTCCTTAGCTATCACCCACCCTCACCCTCCCAACCTCCCCTTCACTCCCAACACTAAATGACCACTAATCTACTTCCTGTCACACTAGAGTTGCCCTTTCTGGATTTTTCATATAGATAAAATCATACAATATGTAGTCCTTTGTAACTGACTTCTTTCACTTAGTGTAATGTCGTCAAGGCTTTTCCATATAATAACATGAATCAGTACTTCATTCCTTTTTGTGGCTGACTAATATTCCATTGTATGAAGGTACCACATTTTATTTATCCATTCATCAGTTGACAGACATTTGGGTTGTTTTCAATTTTGGGCTATTATGAATAATTCTTGCAGCATTCTCTTAAGCCAGTTTCTCTGGATGACAGGAACCCAGACATCACCAGCACTGTATTCACTGCTAGTCCCTAGTCACAGCCAGAGAGAAATGGAACCTTCCCTACAGGTTTTAGATATAAAAGAAACAGAGGAGGGGTATGATTGTCCTGACTCAATGCAACTTTCAACCAATCTAAAGGACCAGGGAGATGGAGGCATCTAACAAAGATGGCCACTCAATCACTTGTCTAGAGAGCATATGAAATGTTTCCCAAAGGAAGCAGGCTGACATAGACATGTGTACTGGAGGGACTTTTAGCTGGGCAGCCTCTCCCATTTTTGTGTATGTTAACTCTTTTCTACAACTTCAGTGAACCTCAGACATATAGTCAGGAGACTTGACATCTTTAGATATGAAACCATAGAGCTACCAGCTCTACAGTCCTTTATAAGGTCCCAGAGATTACATGGGGTGAATCCAGATTGAAAAGCAAGGATAGTAGGCAATATGAGGGGAATTCATCCAGTTAGTCAACCATCAGTTACTGATTACATACCTACTGTGAATTACACATCATGCTAGTAGCAAAGCTAAAAAGACACACAAAGTGATTTGGGGACTGCAGTGAACTTTCTCCAAGCCTTTCTTTTCTTTCTTACTCTTTATTCTGCTTCTCTTTTTAGCTCATGGTGGCCAGTGTGTATACAAGCTTGGCACAGTGTGCCCCAGGGTTTCAGATTTGTAGATTTGTCCCACTGTCAGTCACCCAAGTTTGCTCTGTCTATGGCACCAAAATGCAATACGCTCTTGAAGTTTAGACTTTGGACCAGGATAGAGATAGAGGATAGAGAACAATGGATGCTCAAATGTAGACCAAATACATGCTGAAAAACCAAGCAAAGTTTACCAGGTGCTAGGGTGTTTGTTTTGTTTTTTTAGCAAAGATGAGAATTGAGCCTAGTAAGGAGGAATACCAAGAAGGATGAGACCCTTGGGTTACATGGTCCAGACTCCATTCTGTTGCATTTCACCTTTCCATTGGGTCTCTATCACCACCACTGTCATTGTCCTAAGAAGTAGTCCCCTTTAAATGTCTAGTTAAGTTCAGACAAAACCCTTAACAAAACTGAGACAGGCTAGAGCTGCCAAATACTATTTGGGAACAAAATTATAATAAGTAAATGTAGCAGAAATAGCATTGGCTCTGAAGCTTGTCAAAAGCATTCTATAACTTCTTATCTGCGGGATCTTGGAAAGGCCATTTATGCTCTTTTAGCCTCTTTTTCTCTTCTGGAAAATGAGATTAATAATACCTATCTTGTAGGCTTATACTGAGTACTAAATAAGATTTATTCCCTCGACAAATATATACTGAGTGCCCATTAGGTGTCAGACACTGATTTAGATAAAACAATGACACACACCCCCCAAAATCACAACCACATGTGACTTACATTCTTGTTAAGGGAGGGTAGACAATAAGCAAATCAATAAGTTAAAGGTATGAACTATATGTATTTCATACAATGGGATAATCTGAGTAGCAATGTCTAAAAAGAAAAAGTACATATAAAATTCCATCTGAAAGCCACTTGCAGTTTATACCTATTGCTCAAGAATGTACTTTTAGAGGAAGTTGGCTTCTTTGCCTGAGAACAGCATTTCAAGGGGGAATTTAGCTATCCAAAGGAAAAGACCATATTCCATTTTATAACCAAGACATTCCGGAGAATGAGAAACAAGGCTTCTATGCATAGTAATGCAAAAGGCTGGTCTGGGACATTAAGACAAGTTGAGAAAAACTTGGCCTAAGGTAAGTGAGTACAGAGTCGAGGGAGTGGGACTGGCCCCTGACCAGTGTTGTAGGCTGGGGTATCATGAGGGAGCAGCCAACAGCTGGTCCCTGTGAAGTGTCTTAGTTCATGATTTCCAGGAGTAGGGTATCTGGTATATGGTCTGAATTTTCCATCTTGGCATGGTAATCATCTTATATTATTCTCAAGCCATTTGTAAAGTTTTATCACACACTAAAGCCAGGTGGTAGTTGTGCTTTCTGGGAAAAGAGAAAGGCCTTTGTTCACACCTGGAGTGCCTCTGGGTAGAGAGAAGACAGCAGGGTTGATGACAGAAGGCAAGGAGTGTAGAGAGAGATGGCTGGAGGAGAAGTACAGGGTGAGAGAGGACAGAGGTCAGAATAGAGGGCATGTGGGCACATCTTCTGGCAAGACTTAGAGTTATTAAGAAAGAAGAAATTCTTGAAGATGAGATCATGTGGGATGGAGTCTCAGTCTATATTCGTTGATCATTCAAGGGAAGCTCCAAAGGCAGGAGAATTTGGAACCTTTTCGAGCACATATGGAACTTTCTGGACACATAGTAGGTAATAAATGCTCATTCCCTTCTTCCTCCTCCTTTATTTCTATAATAAAATGATAGGAAAAAAATCAAAGTTGTGAGAAGCTGTTCACCCAACCAGGAATATTTTGTAGAGCAAGGCAATATTGATATAAAATGTGTACACAAGTTTTCAAGGCTCCTTGCTTCCCAGTTTCTGGCCTGTTGCCACAGAAAAATCCCATTTTTAAAAATTTATTTATTTATTTATTTGTTTATTTATTTTGCTACATAAGAGTTGGTGTCCAAATGGCCTTGTCTTCATCCCTATTGAGGCCTAAGAGAATCCTCAGTGGACAGCCAACTCAAGACCCCAGCTCAGTCCTGGATTCAGGTTGTAAATGTCTTCCCCCCACATAAATGAGGGAAGTGTTGTATTTGATGACATGTATGGCCTCATTTCCAAGACCAGTCTTGTTCCCTAAATACAAGGTGGCTTCACCATATGACTTCCATGCAAAGAATACTTCAGTAGACACAACCATATCGCTAACATGGGAAAAACACTATTATCAGGATGGTTCTGACACAGTGTAGCAATCAATATATTTTCTTTTCTGGTGCCTTTCTTTGCTCATTATTCTGCAGTTAAGTGTTTCTCATCAAAGCAGCATGTGGTTTGTTTTTCTCTCCTCTCCAGTGTTTCTTTGTCTCATCCCTTTGCTTGAGAGTTACTATTTACAGGTAAGCTTGGAGATGAAGTTTGGTTGTAGCTACACAATTTCATCTATTTAGCCTCATTGTGAGGCATGCTGGAAAGATCTTGAAGCTGGTGAGCATTTTTTTAAGAGCAGTAAGTATCTTGTGGGCATTTTAATTTACTTTATAGCTTTTTTCCAAGGCTGGAGCATGTCCGCATTGGAAGAATCGGCTCTTCCTTTAAGTGACAGAAGGAAGCCATTTTCAAGTGGAAGGAACACATTTTTAAATTTATGATAGCTCAACTTGGCTCCAGCAGCCACATTCTTGTCTACTTTGAGCTTGGCGGGCCACTCTAATATTTCTTCTGGGTCTGTAGATGAGACATCTCTTTTATTTTCCTTTGTTGAGATCTTAAAAAGCTCAAGAATAGATTTTTTATTTGAGACTTTAATAAAATATACAAACATAATGTGAACAGTTGAGCTTTGCCTAGCCTGACAAACCAGTTAATAGAATATATTCATAGCACGTTTATGTTTCACTGCCATGATACTGCAATGTCTGCCCAACCACTTGCTTTATCCAGAGGTGGATTTACAGTCAGATCCCGATAGCACGTTATTCTACCCTAAACGACCTGTTCAATAGATTCAACATGAAAGTAGGGTTTTAACAGAAATAATATTTTTGGAAACATATAGGCCCACAGTGCAAATGGGCTACTTTAAAATGGAGAGGTATCACATTGATGTGGCTCAAACCCATGCTGTGAATCCTAGGGCAGCGCAGTGGCTGACACCAACCTTTCCTTCCATCCACCTCCAGGTACAAACATACAAGTATATCACAACATAGCAGAAGGAAATTTTACTATAAGAAATGCACACTTCTCAGTATTTCGCAATATCCCAAGAGAGCACCGTTTTTCAGGCTTTAATTCATTTAACAAGTAATTATTGAACATCTGTATATGCCAGATTCTGGGAATGCATATAACAATAAATCAAAAGACAAACTTCTGTAGTCATGGAGTGTTCTAAAGCGGGGGAGGGGTGTGTGCAGGGTAGAAGACAATAATCAGATAACTACCTAATAAAAGGTTAGCCAGTGATAAATGCTAAGAAGAAAAGTTAGTTTCCATAGGAATCAAACGAGGTGCTTATTGGAAATGCAGAATCCTGGGTCCATCCACACTGAACTAGAATATTCTAAACCTCCCATTGTACCCAGAGAAGGCTCTCCAATGTCTGTGGAGGAAGTCTGGTTCATCTAGAGGTCTACCATGCCCCCTCCAGCCCTGGCAGGGGAACATAGATATGGAGAGCAAAGCATTCTCCATCGCCCTCTGCATGGCCACCTAGGCCTGGAGAGTAATGATTAGTCAAAAGTAGTAGACTTTCTACCAGACCCAGGTCACTGCAGCTTTGGCTGGGACAGCGAATGCCTCTGAAGTCTGCTGTGCTCTGAGTTCTTTCACAAGACTGCTATAGGCAAGGATACTGTAAGGAGAAGAAAGATGGTGCTAGAAAGAAGCAGTTATTATTCAAGGGAAGGATCAGTTAGATTCTCTTCCTAATAACGCATGACCCAGACATCCCAGACAGCAGACCTTTCCCACTCAAATGACAGGGTTTTCTGAAAGGAAGACTAAATAGCCCATACAATTATGAGAGCCTCAGATGGGGTGTGTCTGTGTGTATCTGTGTGTTTGTGTGTATGTGTGTGTTGGGGGGGCGGAGAGACACACATACACACAAAGAGGCACAGAGAGACACAGAGACACAGAGAGGCACAGAGAGGAGTAGGGGGAGAGTCAACTACAGAGATCCTTTGAGAGAGGGCAGCTTGTTTCTCTATAAGGACCACTGGACTCAGTGAGAGGAAAGGTTAGTAGCTTAAGCTGAATGTATGCTTTTATAATTTACAGATGAAAATGGTAACTATAATTTCATAGATTATTAGTCCTGGAGGGAACCTTAACCAACACCTATCCAGTTTAAGTGAGGAAGGCAAGGACTAGCGAGGTAAACCACATCCCCAAGGGCTCAGGGCAAGTGGAAGAAAGTGCCAGTGTAGCGCATGGCTCCTGGAACCAGCCCATTGTCACCTGTTGAAGACAAATCCTGTAAGGACACTCACACAGGCGTACTCAATGTAACCCTTTTATTAAATCCAAGGTTTATTTGATCAGAAATAACTGAATCCAGATGAACCGCACTGACCATTTACCATTGTACATGGACACCTAGAAGGACACTGAAGTGAAGTTAACTCAGGTGTACCTGGGGAGTAGAGCGAGGCGGCTCCTGACACAGGTTGAAGTTCTGGGCCACTTCCCTCTGTCTACCTGTTATTTGGTGAGAAAAACCTTTGGAGAAATGGGGGTGAAGGGTTAAGTTTGGAATGTCTGGTCTTTGTTAGCACAGTTAGAAGGACTGTAAAGCATGGGGGAGGCTCACAGAGCCTCTCTCTGAAAAAACTCGGGGACACCAGTGACCAGGAAGGGGGCAGCACCACATCTGAAGATGCACAGCCTGTCACGGGGGGCTCTGGATTGGGCACAGCCATCGTGAAGTATGGAAACCCTCCTCAGGAGAGGTCACTTTGAGAGGCAAAGGCCCATTTCTGGCAACTTGGGTTAAAAGGAAGGAGATTTTGCTGAAAAAGAGGCCTCATTGGGGAAAATAAATAAATATCTCAAACAAGAACACCAAGGCTGTCGCTGCCTCCTGCCCACCCCACCCCAACCCCAGTAATGCTGAGCTGTGCCTATAGGCCCAGCTTCACCCTCCGGAGGCTCATGGGACTAAGCTAAGGCAATACCAGCAGAGGAATTCAATCAACTAATGCCCTTTGACAATAGTGATAAGAGCTGGAACCTACAGACAGTACTTGGAGTCATAAAGTCCAGAAAAGGCTGGAACTAGGCCAGTGGGGCAAAGGGCAGGCATGTTCAGATCTCAGCCCTGCAGCCCTCTTCCCCTCCCCCATCAAAGCCCTAACTGCTCGTCCACGCCCAGCCCGGACACCCGTGCTCCAAGATCAGGACTGCTGCCCATAGTCCTCTGCTATGTTCCTGAACTTCACCACCTCTGGTTGGAATTCTCTTCCCGTGGGTCTCCTCACAAGTTTGTGAGCAGGGCCTCATCTTCCTCACCTTGTTATATGACCCCGGAGCATGGCCGTTTGCTTTGCCCTTGTGGGAGTGCAAAAAGTTATGTGTTGAGTTGGATATAGAAGTACCCTTAAAGGCTTACACTGTTAAGGCAAAGAATTTCAGCTGTCACTAACTGGGACTGCAGGAAAGTATTTCTAAATTCAAAATCTCACATCCTGAGCACCGAATGCAAAGGCCCTCTCTTTTTTACAGGCCCTATTCCATGCTCACCTCCTTCCTGAGGACATTGCTCTGGTGCACGTAACCCTCCCTGCCATTGCTCCTCGTGCTCAGATTCTCTTCCTCTGCCATCTCTTCTACTTTGTTCCTTTATTGCTTTTCAGTTCTCACATATTTTGATTACTATATGTCACAGAGATTAAGAACAAAGACTTTGTTGTCAAATAGATCCGAGTCCAAATCCTCAACTTCCACTTATTAATCACATGCTCTTGGACTTAGCAACTTCTCAAAGTCTCAGTTTTCATACCTGACAAATGGAAAAATAATAATCCCTACCCCTGGATAGCCTCACCCACCAGAGGACAGACAGCAGAAGCAAGAAGAACTATAATCCTGCAGCCTGTGGAACAAAAACCACATTCACAGAAAGATAGACAAGATGAAAAGGCAGAGGGCTATGTACCAGATGAAGCAACAAGATAAAGCCCCAGAAAAACAACTAAATGAAGTGGAGATAGGCAACCTTCCAGAAAAAGAATTGAGAATAATGACAGTGAAGATGATCCAGGACCTCGGAAAAACAATAGAGGCAAAGATCGAGAAGATGCAAGAAATGTTTAACAAAGACCTAGAAGAATTAAAGGACAAACAAACAGAGATGAACAATACAATAACTGAAATGAAAACTACGCTAGAAGGAATCAATAGCAGAATAACTGAGGCAGAAGAACGGATATGTGACCTGGAAGACAGAATGGTGGAATTCACTGCTGCGGAACAGAATAAAGAAAAAAGAATGAAAAGGAATGAAGACAGCAGAAGAGACCTCTGGGACAACATTAAACGCAACAACATTCACATTATAGGGGTCCCAGAATGAGAAGAGAGAGAGAAAGGACCCGAGAAAATATTTGAAGAGATTATAGTCAAAAACTTACCTAACATGGGAAAGGAAATAGCCACCCAAGTCCAGGAAGCGCAGCGAGTCCCATACAGGATAAACCCCAGGAGAAACATGTCGAGACACATAGTAATCAAATTGGCAAAAATTAAAGACAAAGAAAAATTATTGAAAACAGCAAGGGGAAAACGACAAATAACATACAAGGGAACTCCCATAAGGTTAACAGCTGATTTCTCAGCAGAAACTCTACAAGCCAGAAGGGAGTGGCATGATATACTTAAAGTGTTGAAAGGGAAGAACCTACAACCAAGATTACTCTACCCGGCAAGGATCTCATTCAGATTCGATGGAGAAATCAAAAGCTTTACAGACAAGCAAAAGCTAAGAGAATTCAGCACCACCAAACCAGCTCTACAACAAATGCTAAAGGAAGTTCTCTAAGTGGGAAACACAAGAGAAGAAAAGGACCTACAAAGAGTTAGGTTGATCTGTTTAGGATTACACAGTTTGTGTTAGAACCAGAAGTGTAGTTTATTGATTTAAATTTAAATGCTTTTTCTATTCAGTCCTTCTGTATTGCCAAAACTGGCACATTCTTCACTATGTCAATATAGCTTATCTTTACCCATTTAAAAAACAGCATATATGTAGATATAGATATATAGGTATATGGATATAGATATCATTCCTTGTCCAAATATATATTAAAAACCTTCTCATCTTAAAAAAATGAAACACCTACAAAATTGTGGTTTCATTACAGATGCATGAAATGCAGGATATTACAACTCTTTTAATGTAGGATAATTTTTAACCTCCCTCATTTTTTCTCTTCTTTCTCTATAATTGTTTATTTCCCTTACTATGTATACTTAAGCATTGCTTTTGAATAATCCTAAGAGATTATGGGAAACTAAGATAGGCTGTAACTTTCAATTTTATCAGTTTGAGCCCTTCCAATCCCAAAGGTCATTTTAAACCTATTTACTATTTAATATAAATTTACTTGGCTGTCTCAATGCAAAGTGATTGTTGGGTTTAATTATAATATATAAGCAATTTAGGCCATTTCATCTTGGTAATATATCTTGAGAACAAAAATCCATGATGTATTCATGGAGTAAGCGTCTAGACTTACAGCCTTGTTGTTGCAGTCTGCAATCACTATGTTTAGAATAACCTCTGTGTGCAAAAAAAAAAAAAAAAAAATCTTTAAGTCACAGGTCCTGAGCTGGTGGGGCGTATAGTGGTGGTAGGATGAAATGGAAATAGTCCATATGGTTTCTGCTCTCATAGAAATTTCTAAGTGATTTCACAGTTGGTCTAGTGCTCCTTAGTATCTTTCCTTAATAAGTAAATGCCTATAAATAAAATGGATAATTGTAAAATAATAATAATAATAATCGCTACCCCCTAGGGTTATTGTGACAATTTAATGAGCCAAAAGTAAAGTGCCTAAAATAAATCCTAGCACATAGTAAGCATAATAATAAATGTTAGTTCTCGTTTTTACTACAAATAAATAATGAGTAGATCCCCAGTTGTTGGATATTTTTTAGGAAATGAGTCCCTTTGAATATCTGATGTAATACAACCCTTGACATTCTCCCCTGAAAAAATACACATACACAAAAGTTTTGCACATAATTTCAGGGGAAACATGGAAACCCTGAAGCCATCCTTTGATCTCATTTTAGGATGCCCCAGTATAGAGTGTACCTCACCTTCCCAAAAGAGTATATGATTTTTGAGGGCTTAAATCATGTCTTCCAATTTTTCTACTCCCCATAGCACCTATAATGATGCCCTGTACTTGGGAAGGCACTCCATAAATATTTGATGATTTGCTAATGCTAAATTTCAGTTCTCCATTGGATGTTGGAATTAAGCACTAACAGTTTGGACTTAATTTTCTCTATTCATGGAGGAAAAAATGAGTTTTGCTTTCATACTCTTTAGAAGACTTGATGTTGGTACTACTTTTGCCCAGAGCATGAGTTGTCAGTTCCAAATGGGACTCTCAGTTTCCAAAGCTCTGTGACCAGTTCCAAGGAAGGACATTCAGGTCCCAAGCCAAGTCACACTCACTGGGGAGAGAGTATGTTCTCAGCCAGCCCCTGAACCAAAGGCTCCTCACATCTGTGCTGACAACCAGATGTCACTGTGACCTGTGGCCATGGCTTACATTAGGTCAAGTTTGCTACATGTCAATTTAGAGCAAGCCTAACGTATGCTGAATGGGCTAGACATTGAGGCAAAAATTCAATAAGATCTCTGACAATAATTAACTCATATCTCTGAATACCTTTGTAAATGTAGACACACTGTAAACACATGTTTCTTTATCCAAAAGAATTGATAAAAGAGATGTTTGTCAAGATGCAAATGTAGTCACGTGACAGGACCTACCCTTTATGTTCCTCCCTCTCTCCCATCCTTTCAGGGTTTGGTTATTCTTCTGTGCTCACCTCCTCTTAGTAGTCGTGGCACATTTAGGGGGAAGCAGAGATGGACTGCAAATAGCTGATCTTTTTTTGTTCTGTTATTGAAATTGGTTTCTACCTTTCTTGAAGTGATGCATCCATTAATCGTGCACTCTAAGACTTAATAACAATGCAAACTGAAAATGCAGTAATCATAGTTAAAGAGAAGAAAAGAAACAGTAAAAGTTCTTTTTACAGATCTTGTCAGAATGAAAGCTCAGACTTCAGCATTCCTGTTCCCCTTTCTTTTCCCAGCACAGGCGTGATAGATTCTAAGCAAATTCTTTTTCCTGAGCCTCGGTGCTCTTCAAACTAAATGACTCTGGCACCCTGTGCACAAGAATGCAAAGCGGGCTGGTGAGCAAGCGTTGACTTGTTTAAAACACAGCTGAGAGTCTTAGGAGTGGAGACACGAGGAATTGTGAGCAGCTTTTGCTAATTCTGACCTTCTGTTCTGCACCATCTTCTAGCTTCGGGGGAAAGAGATCCAAAGTCATGTTTTGTGGGCTTTCAGTGCAAGAGAGGAAGTAAACTAATAAGAGATTTTCAGCACAGACTTCTTACACTGACCTTAAGACACAGAAACAAATGCAAGGTGACCCCCAGTCCCCCACAGGGCACCACGTGCCCATGCACCACCATGCACACATATGCACACACACACATGCACATACACACATCTGCTCCACTACCTAAAATAAAACTTCTACATATACTGTGTTCATGAAAACATACTTTTATAAAAAAAAAAAAGAAAAATTCCTGAACCCTAATACTTGGTCCCTCCACTCTCACCCAGAAGCTAATTCCCACCATCTCTCTTGACTGTGAGCGGAAATCCAAGGAGCCCCTCAGGATCCAGCTCCCGACACAGGCTCCCAGGCTCCCAGGCCCCCAGGCTCCTGGGAGATACTGGACTGGACTGTCTCTTTCTTCCCGTGCACCCCAGCAAAAAAACCAGAGCTTTCTCCAATGTGTTCCTTTCCTCCTGCCTGGTAGTGGCCCCAGAGGCCCACTCTAGTCACTAGTGAGTTAAACTTTCTGCCTTCCGATCTGACCCCACCTGTTAATAATCTTGCTTACATATAACTTATCTTTGGAGACAGAGAGAAGTAGACCCAATCAGTAGAAAACCTGTGTTGAGAGCAGAGCTTTGACGTAATCTCTAGAACTAGGAGCGAGTCAGACGAAATGGGGAATTTGGCTTAGGCGAAACTCTGGAGCCCCGACTGGGGCAGAGTGAGTGGGTTACTGGGGTGGATTCAGGGTGTGTGAGCTGAGGAAATCAGCCTTGCTTCTGACTCCCATTAGGAGAGCTGGACTCTCCACTCTGCATTCCTTGAATAGCTCTGACCAGCAACCTGAAGCTTGGCCAGAAGCCCACAGGACCTGGTGCACCCAGCAAATCAAGATGCCATTTTTTTTCCTGGTTCACAGTATCTCCAGGTTTCTAAATATGAACTTCCCTACTTTCAGACTAGGAGGATTACATTTTCTAAGCAACAAATCATTGCAGAGAGCAGGGTGGACAAAGCACACTGCAGCCTGCTTCTATGCGTCTCGATACTAGCTCCACTTGCCTCCATGCCATGGCCAGCCTGTAGTAGGCTCAGATACAGCAGCACAGAGGAACTGGACTCAAGTACCCCGATCTCTGCTGCCTGCCTGGGGGCTCAAATGACCAAACCAAATGATTATAGGGAATCACTCTCTTTCCTGCCCATTTCAAGGACTCCAGAAGTCAAAGGGAGTTAGATTCACACAAAGAATCTATTTTCACTTTGGAAAACAGAATATTTTTATTTTTGCTAATTACCAACATTCAAAAAGCCTAATCGTGAAAGCGAAAATGTGATATGGATGGAACTGATGGAGCTCACAGTCATCAGATCTTATATACCCGAAAGAGTGTTGTCCTCTTGGACATAAAATCTTCAATTCATCAGATATTTAACACTTTAAGAGGCCATGACGGTTTTGTCTTTTAATATCTTCAATGGTGGTACATCTTTACCCTTTGAGGATGGATTTGGTTTTTGAAGGCACCAAAAGTCATTTGGACTTAAATCTGAAGACTATAGTTGGTCATCAAGTTGGTTATCTGTGGTAGGCAGCTAAAATGGCCCCAGTAATCCCTGCCTCCTGGTGTTCACACCTTTATATAATCCCTGACGCTTGCCTTGGGCTGGACCCACTTCTAAGGAATAGTATACAGTTCACTTCCAAGAATAGGTTACAAAACATCTGTGGCTTCCATCTTGTTCACACTGTCTTCCTATCTATGGCTCTCCCCCTTGTTTGCTCTCTGAGGGAAGCCCCTGCCCTATGACAGGCAAGGAACTGATGTCTTCAGCCAGCAGCCTGAGAGGACCTGAGGTCTGCTGACAGCCACTACAGTGAGCTTGGAGCAGACCTTCCCCATTCAGGCCTTGAGGCTCTGCGGCCCCAGCGGCACCATGACTGCAGCCTGGGAGACGCTGGGCCAGAGGACCTGCACAAACTACACACAGATTCCTGACTCACAGAGATTATGAGATAATAAGCATTTGTTGGATGTTTTGAGGGCAATCCGTTACATAGCAATAGATAACAAACAGATTTGTTAGGATTAAACAAGGATGTGTCCATTGAGCAAGGAGAATGCTTTCTTTGGCACCTTGGAACTGACCACCCCAAATTAGCTCTCTTCCCATCTTCACAAGCATGTTATCTCTGGGAGCACCAATCCTCAGGGATGCAGGTCTAACACCTCCCCATCCCTGCCTGCCTCAGCCTCCCAGGTGGATTCCTGGCCTTTTCACCGCTCATGTCTCTGACCGTGTATTTAGGGCATGGACCAATATAACAAGCTGTTCCCAAGGCGGATCTGAGTAGAAGGTTACCTAGTAGGATACTTAAGGAATGCCTCTTGGGCCTTCTATTCCCATCCTTTCTGTCCTCCTCAAAAAGCACCCTGTCCTCCTGCCTCAGTGAGGATGGGGAAAGAATGTTTCAGCACACCTTCAGGTACCAGAAGGGTACTTCTGTCAAAGGCATGAGCAGACCAGCTCTGGATGAATGATGGGGAACTGTGTTCTGGTGATGGTGAGGCTGAAGGGGAGCAGCTGTGTCCCCCAATATTTAAACTCACACCTCCATCTACCCTGCCCTTATCATCTCCACTCCTTACAACCAAACTGTTCTCTAGTCGGCCTTCTCCGTAACGAAATCAGAGAAAACAGGTCATTCTAACTGTTCACCAGGTGCATCTTCACACATTTAGGCTTCTTTTCCCTGCCTCTTGGGAGATGCTGTGAGGTCCATGGCATGCTCTGCTGGCTAAAGGGAGAGGGAAAATGAAAAGCAAGGTAGAGAAAAAAACAGAAAGTGATGGTGAAGAGATGAAAGAGATGGGTGAGTGGGGAAGAGCCACTCACCTGCCCTGCCCCTGGGTACCACAGTTTCTCAAGAGTCCTGATAATGGACTAACAGACGCATGCTTGGTTTGCTCGTCCCTCCATTTGAGATTACACATGACACCACTTAGTCCAGAGAGTTGAAACTGCTCAGAAATGTGGTCACAATATATCTCCATTTCTATTTCTGTCATCAAGCTTCCCTACAGAACTCCGAGTGACCTACTTTTAAGTGTCCCTGCTTTTCTTTGAGTGGGAAAAATAAATACTTCTTTAAAATCTGGAATCATTGTTCTATCAACTCAACAAAACACTGCTTTAAAAAAAAAAACAGACTATAATTTCCATGGTAACCCCCTGGCCATGGGGCTGATTCTAACTGTCTATCTTAGGTGCCAAATTTATAGTGCATATTTTCTAACGATAATATAAATGGTTTCTGGGCTTAAGATTTCATGGGAATAAATTGGGGTTTGTGTCCTTTTTTTATGATAGTTGGATAGCTCTAGAAAAAAGTACATAAAAGTCTTTTAATGTGAATTTTTTCTAGCCTAATTTTAAGACTACTTGCTGTCCAACTTTCTCTTCCTTTTGATACCACCAGCGTACCTCTCATCTAGAACCTTCCTTTACCTTCCTTTTGCATACTGGTATCAAGGCTCTGAAAGCATCTGCTAAGCTGCCATGCAGAGCAAACAAGCTATTCTCCCAGAGCTGAGGAAGGCAGTTCTCTAAGAAGTCACAAAAGGCACCTGTGAGGCAGAGGCTCTTCCTTCTCCCTGGCCCCAGGGAATACACGGTTATTTCCAGTGGGAATTGGGAAAGTGATGTGTGCCTGTTCCCCTCCCGATGGTGATGACTAAATTCTGAACGGAGAAGGATTTTCTCTGATTTTAGCCTTCTCTTTCATCATCATTCTTCTGAATCAGCAATCTCACGTCTATAACAAGAAATCATGTATTTCAGGTTTGTTTGGGACATGTGAATTTATAAAGAGGTAGATTTTGAGAACTCAGTGTATGTATTTGAGGGTCACTCAGGTGTCTGCCTGGGGGACACCTATCAGCCTACTGGAAAGGAACCGTAGCAGCATTTGAGACCCCAGCCTCAGGCCCATAGAGCAATTGAATGGCAAAGATCCTTCAAATCCCATCACCTTCCTACTGCTAACACCTTTGGCAGCACTTCCCATCTGGCTCTCTGCTGCCCGCCTGGGCCGGGTGACACTTGCACAAGCTCCTGCCATGGGTACCTGGAGGGCACATACAAGGGAGGGTTCTAAGCTATAATTCCCCTCATTAAGAAAACAGTGCTGCTGAGTTAGGATGATGTTACTAGAAGGCTGATGATATTGAATCTGCCGTCACTTGTATTTTTAAAAAATATTTAAATATTTTATTTACTTCAAAAATCAAATAAATAAAGCATTCACATATGTCAGTATTTCCAAACAGTACTAGTGGCCAGTTGCCTGCTACCCAGCCCACAAGATGATGGACTGTAGCTCATTCCATCCCTGCAGGCTCTGGATCTCAGGTATTCACTGTGTAACTTGATCACATTGCTTATCCTCTGAAACTTGGTTTCTTTTGCCAAATGAGGGTGAAAATAATCCATAGTTCACGAGGCTGTTGGGATTATAAAATGCTCTAATACACATTAAGCTTTTTGCAGAATATTAACTATTAGTAAAACAATAGTATGAATTGTTCAATTATGGCAAAAATTGTGAAAGTGTTCCATGCCTGACTAAGGGTCATAGAATATTGCCCACCCCACCTATCTATCCCTTTGACAATCTCTTGGTAGCCTAAGATCAAGCACCCAGGTTGACAAACTACAGCCCATGTGCCAAATTCAGTCCACCTCTTTTTGTAACAAAGTTTACAGAACTCACTAGCATGCGTATTGTCTATAGCTGCTTTCAAGGTACAACAGCAGAGTTGAGTATAACTGCAAAACCCAAGATACTTACCTCATGGTTCTTTACAGAAAATGTGCCAGCCATTGGTTTAGCCTGTTGTGAGGCACTGATGATATCTCAACAGAGCCTGTACTGATATAGCTTTTCTGCAGAAGCAATTACATAATTTGTAGGGCCCACTGCAAAATGAAAATGCAGTGCACCTTCTTCCAACATTATTAGCAATTTCAAGACAGCAAGTCATTCAATCAAGCACAGAGACCTGTGTGTGGAGCCCTGTGTGACTGCAGAGGTGACACACCAGGGAGCCAGTGCTGCCTTTATGTTGTCTAGACTTCACTCCCTAGTATAAACTCCATTTTTATTTCATCCCCAAAGGACTCTTAAAGCAAAGTCTAGAACAAAAAAGGAAGCATTACCAAAGTTATGCCATAAAATAATTCCAGATAAATAGAGTTCGGAATTATCTATTAAAGGGATAACTGTTCATTTGAACCACACTTCCTTCACATTGCACAATGTTTTTCCTCTTTGTTCTTTGTATTAAATTATTGTCCTAGATTTGCTCTAGTTTTTATTGTTATTTGACTAAACATAATACTTTATTGATATTGTTTAGCTGACCCAAGGAGAGTTGTCATATTTGTTGTTTGGAGTCTGAAAACTATTAATGCATTTTTCCTTGAGCAAAAAAGAATGTATTTGGTATTTTTAACCTTATGAAACTAGAAGTATCCTAAAGGCCAGAATAGCAGCTCTGAGCTTGTTAGTTACAAAAATTCAAAACAAAGTGAAAACAGTCAAGTTGTCTTTTTCTCATCTTTTCTATAAAACATCACCTCCCATCCAGGTTCTTAATTTACAGCCTTTTTAAAATAAAAATAATAGAAATTGTGTAGGTCTTTTCAAAGGTTTGAACTTTTAAAGCATTTAAAGATTTCTGTCCCATCAATGTCAGGATTTAAAAAAGGCTTAGAGTTTCAAGATCAGCTATAAAATCATTTTGCTGGTTATATCGATAAGTGTGAAGCCAGTCAGACAATGTCCCTCCTCTTTGTGTCATTTATGCTAAAATAACATGTGAGATTAAGACACAAGAGAAGTAAAAAGAGAATAAAGTGGAGCAGACCCTCATTAGATCAGCATCCTTCCCAGACTCATGTTTTGTCTCTGGCAGAAGTAGGGATGACGAAGCCAAGGGTGGAGCAGAGAACGAACTTCTGTTGTAGGCACTCCCTCTCAGTCCCCTCTTCCCCACCAGCTTCCAAAGGCCAAGAACAGGAGCAAGGCTTTCTGGATAGTAACCAAGAGTCAAGACTTACTCAGCTCCTCCTCTGTTTCGCACCTCTCTAGGCCTGCTCGCCCACTCTCAAACTTCCTGTTATTTGTTTTCAGCTCCCTTTTTTTGAAAAACTGAAAGCTTTTTAAAAACATTTATTATTGAAGTATAGTTGATTTACAACGTTGTGTCAATTTCTGCTGTACAGCAAAGTGATTCAGCCATACATATATATACATTCTTTTTCATATTCTTTTCCATTATGGTTTATCATAGGATATGTTTTTTATACAGTAGGACCTTGTTGTTTATCCATTCTACATATAACAGCTTGTATCTGCTAATCCCAAACACCCAATCCACTCCTCCCCCCACCCCTCCCCTTGGCAACCACAAATCTGTTCTCTATGTCTGTGAGTCTGTTTCTGTTTCGTAAATAAGTTCATTTGTGTCGTATTTTAGATTCCACATATAAGTGATATCATATGGTATTTGTCTTTCTCTTTCTGACTTATTTCACTTAGTATGATCATCTCTGGGTCCATCCATGTTGCTGCAAATGCCATTATTTCATTCTTTTTTATGGCTGAGTAATATTCCATTGTACATATGTATCACATCTTCTTTATCCATTCCTCTGTCAATGGACATTTAGGTTGCTTCCATGTCTTGGCTATCATAAATAGAGCTGCTATGAACATAGGGGTGCATGTATCTTTTCGAATTAGAGTTCTGTCTGGATATATGCCCAGGGGTGGAATTGTTGTTTTCAGCCCCTTGAAGTCAGGGAATTTTATGTGAATTTATCGAGAGTCAGTCAAGCTTTTATATTCTTGTCTCCACAACTCATCTTGACCCTCCACCTTCCACAGACAAATGGCCTACTCTCATCCAGTCAGGCCATCACACCTGCTGAAAAGAGTGACCCTAAGATGCAGGAGAGCTAGAGATTATCTGAGAGAGAGACGCGCTTAAGAGCTCGCAGCATCCTGGCGGTGCCTGGCCAGGGTGGCCCCCTCACGACATTCTCCCTGCAACGCAGTCTTGAGTGCTTTTCTGCTCCTGGGCTCTGGCTCATTTTCTTCTTCTTTTCTCTAGCCTTCCCATCCACTTTGTGAGCTCCCTGGTATCCTTTTGATCCATAACTTTGCTGCTTTAATTCACCAGAACTAGCTTCTGTGGTTTGTAACCGAGAGCCCTAATGGATACAGCTGGTCTTTGAGACGTTGGGCAGTAGAAGAAAGGACAGACATAGCCCAGCAGTTTAGAGTGGGGGTCACAGCCCCTAAGGGAGTGAGGGCATCTGTGCTGACTTGGCATGCCATCAAATTACCTGCTTCTCTGGCCAGCAGAGTCCTGGGTTCAGTGCTCTGTGGCAAGCAGGCCTGTAGCTCAGACCCAATGGTCAGGACTCAGCTATCTTAAACTAGAGATCAGAGAGAGGAAGCATTTAAGATGGAAAAGATTTGTTTGATCATAGCCTACTGAGCCTTCACACACCTCCTTCCCCCCTTCCCGTGATGGTCAGTACCACACACAAAATGAATTCAGAATCAGAAAAAAAAAAAGTTATCAGTGGAAAAAAGTAGTCATTCATGTTCATCTTTTCATCTGTTCACCTTTTCTTCTTCAGAGTAGGAACACCCGGCAGTTATAAGCAAGGGTTTTGAAGACAGATGACCTGGGTTCAGACTCCAGCTCTGTTTTTCACTAGACCCGTGATTCTCTCTAAGTTCTCCGGGCCTCACTTTCCTCACCAGTAAAATGAAGATAAAAATGGCATCCGCCTCATGAGTGTTATGAGAAATAAAAGAGCTGCGTGTAAGAGCATTCAGAATAGTGACTGGTGCATAACAAGGGCTCATCAAATGTTTGTTGTTGTTGTTGTTATTACTATATGATTTCAATCTACACAGTGCTTGGTGGTACCCAGAATTTTCTCTGTAAGGGGTGGGTTACATGAGTGGGAAAATTATTAGGTGATTCTTTTCACATGCAGAGGAAATGCATATTTTCAATGCAACAACAGGATTTCATTATACTCAGAAGCCCCAAGTAGAACATAACCAACTGTTCTGGGAAGTGGTGTGGGTAATTATAACTCAGTCTCACTGACAATGTGAAGCAAGGCCTCTGTTTCAATGGGCTCTCTTGGCATTTCACATGGCTGCATGCTGCCTCTTTGTTCCAAATGTAGTTTAATCTGCCATTTTGGAACCAAATAGAGATCACTGACATATTCAGATAGACCCACCTTTTTGTTTTTAACAGATTTTAGTGCATTTTGATACAATCGAGAAAGGTTTCAGAGATACGTAATTTCTGGGAGTGAGGTGGACCATCTCTAGAATTCCCGGTTTGGGGGACTGAACTCTGCTGGGTAATCACATGACCTAAGGCGGGAGAACTGTTTTGACCATGTAAAGAGAAGTGAACCTGAAATCAAATTTTTATTCCAGAAAGAAACGTAGACTACCTGGCTCCGTTTGTCATCTGAACAATCCTGTATCATGTGATGACCCCACCATTCTGGGAATGAGGCTTTTCTTTCTGGGAAATACAGACCTGGGGTCGCAGCCCTATGGTTGGGGAAGCATGTGGCCATGTGGGTGACATGGGAAACGCACACGGCTTCCCCGGCAGATTTCCCCTGTGAACAAAAGCAGAAATCCACCAAGAGCACAGGGAAGTTAGATTCATGGCCCGCAAAGGGGAAGAGGGAGCATGAGACGTGTGTGTGAGCAGGGTGACTGACGCCACGTAAGTGGAAAGAAAGGTCAGGTGCCTGGAAGGCCAGAGTCAAGGGCAAGATGAGGTCACAGGGATAGACTGCCAGAATTTGAATCCTGGCTTCAATGTTTACAAGCTGTATGACTTCAAGCAAATAAATTTAATTATCCATGCTTTATTTTCCTCATCTGTAAAATGGGAATGAAAATAATACTCTATCTCATAAGGTTGAGGTGTTGATTAAATTGATTAATACATGTAAAATGCTTAGAACAATGCCTAGCGCATAGTAGCTCTAAGTGTTAGCTGTGATTATCAGTGCTTGCTATTCTTACCATGTTGAAATGCTTTGCTATGTATAAAGCAACATACAAATGTAAGGCATGGTGCTGTATGGATCAGTGTATTAGTTTGCTAAGGCTACCATGACAAATTATCAATACCACAGACTGGGTGGCTTAAATGACAGAAATTTATTTTCTCACAGTTCTTGAGGCTGGAAATCCGAGAGCAAAGTGTTGGCAAGCTTGATTTCTGCTGAGGCCCCTCTCCTTTGTTGTAGATGCTTGTCTTTTCCTCTCTGTGTCTTCACATGGTCTTTCTTCTGTGTTTGTGTCCTGATCTCCTCTTCTTATGAGAATACCAGTCATATTGGCTTGAACCCACCCTAATGACCTCATTTAACTTAATTCTTTTTTGAAGACCCTGTCTCCAAATACAGTCACATTCTGAGGTTCTGAGGGTTAGGACTTCAACATATGAATTTGGGAGGTGGCAGGGGAGATGGATACACAATTCAGTCCATAATAACCAGTTGTCCATTTGGTTAAGTTGGAACTGTGTTTCCCTTATCCAAGTGATCCCTGGCTAGAGTTGGCCAAAAGAGGTACTTCTACAGAAGAAAAACAGTAGCCACTGCTCTCTGGACACCATGATAGTTAGAAGAGGTGACAGATGGATGCAGAGATGCCAGCAACATCCAGCTTACCCTGGCTCTCCTCTGCTCCCCAGCCCTTCTTCCAGATTGCTGACCCTAGTGACCGACAGTGGCCCTGAACCATCACTAGGCATGAGGCTGAGGACCCAGACGTTCCCATCCTCCTCATGATCCCACTTCAGTAGCTGGACATGCTTGACTTCTTTTTCTTTTTTTTAAACATCTTTATTGAAGTATAATTGCCTTACAATGGTGTGTTAGCTTCTGCTTTATAACAAAGTGAATCAGTTATACATATACAATATGTTCCCATTTCTCTTCCCTCTTGCATCTCCCTCCCTCCCACCCTCCCCATCCCACCCCTCTAGGTGGTCACAAAGCACCGAGCTGATCTCCCTGTGCTATGCGGCTGCTTCCCACTAGCTATCTAATTTACATTTGGTAGTGTATATATGTCCATGACACTCTCTTACCCTGTCACATCTCACCCCACCCCCTCCCCATATCCTCAAGTCCATTCTCTAGTAGGTCTGTGTCTTTATTCCCGTCTTGCCACTAGGTTCTTCATGGCCTTTTTTTTTTTTTCCCTTAGATTCCATATATATGTGTTAGCATACTGTATTTGTTTTTCTCTTTCTGACTTACTTCACTCTGTATGACAGACTCTAACTCCATCCACCTCATTACAAATACCTCCATTTCATTTCTTTTTATGGCTGAGGAATATTCCATTGTATATATGTGCCACATCTTCTTTATCCATTCATCTGTCGATGGACATTTAGGTTGCTTCCATGTCCTGGCTATTATAAATAGAGCTGCAATGAACATTTTGGTACATGACTCTTTTTGACCTATGCTTTTCTCAGGGTATATGCCCAGTATTGGGATTGCTGGGTCGTATGGTAGTTCTATTTGTAGTTTTTTCAGGAACCTCCATACTGTTCTCCATAGTGGCTGTATCAATTTACGTTCCAACCAACAGTGCAAGAGTGTTCCCTTTCCTCCACACCCTCTCCAGCATTTATTGTTTCTAGATTTTTTGATGATGGCCATTCCGACCGGTGTGAGATGATATCTCATTGTAGTTTTGATTTGCATTTCTCTAATGATTAATGATGTTGAGCATTCTTTCATGTGTCTGTAGGCCATCTGTATATCTTCTTTGGAGAAATGTCTATTTAGGTCTTCTGCCCATTTTTGGATTGGGTTGTTGGTTTTTTTGTTATTGAGCTGCATGAGCTGCTTGTAAATCTTGGAGATTAATCCTTTGTCAGTTGCTTCATTTGCAAATATTTTCTCCCATTCTGATGGTTGTCTTTTGGTCTTGTTTATGGTTTCCTTTGCTGTGCAAAAGCTTTTAAGTTTCATTAGGTCCCATTTGTTTATTTGTGTTCTTATTTCCATTTCTCTAGGAGCTGGGTCAAAACGAATCTTGCTGTGATGTATGTCATAGAGTGTTCTGCCTATGTTTTCCTCTAAGAGTTTGATAGTGTCTGGCCTTACACTTAGGTCTTTAATCCATTTTGAGTTTATTTTTGTGCATGGTGTCAGGGAGTGTTCTAATTTCATACTTTTACATGTACCTGCCCAATTTTCCCAGCACCACTTATTGAAGAGGCTGTCTTTTCTCCACTGTATATGCTTGCCTCCTTTATCAAAGATAAGGTGACCATATGTGTGTGGGTTTATCTCTGGGCTTTCTATCCTGTTCCATTGATCTATATTTCTGTTTTTGTGCCAGTACCAAACTGTCTTGATTACTGAAGCTTTGTAATATAGTCTGAAGTCAGGGAGCCTGATTCCCCCAGCTCCATTTTTCATTCTCAAGATTGCTTTGGCTATTCGGGGTCTTTTGTGTTTCCATACAAATTCTGAAATTTTTTGTTCTAGTTCTGTGAAAAATGCCAGTGGTAGTTTGATAGGGATTGCATTGAATCTGTAGATTGCTTTGGGTAGTAGAGTCATTTTCACAATGTTGATTCTTCCAATCCAGGAACATGGTATATCTCTCCATCTATTTGTATCATCTTTAATTTCTTTCATCAGTGTCTTATAATTTTCTGCATACAGGTCTTTTGTCTCCTTAGGTAGGTTTATTCCTAGATATTTTATTCTTTTTGTTGCAATGGTAAATGGGAGTGTTTTCTTAATTTCACTTTCAGATTTTTCGTCATTAGTGTATAGAAATGCAAGAGATTTCTGTGCATTAATTTTGTATCCTGCTACTTTACCAAATTCATTGATTAGCTCTAGGAGTTTTCTGGTAGCATCTTTAGGATTCTCTATGTATAGTATCATGTCATCTGCAAATAGTGACAGCTTTACTTCTTCTTTTCCGATTTGGATTCCTTTTATTTCTTTGTCTTCTCTGACTGCTGTGGCTAACACTTCCAAAACTATGTTGAATAATAGTGGTGAGAGTGGGCAACCTTGTCTTGTTCCTGATCTTAGTGGAAATGGTTTCAGTTTTTCACCATTGAGGACAATGTTGGCTGTGGGTTTGTCATATATGGCCTTTATTATGTTGAGGAAAGTTCCCTCTATGCCTACTTTCTGCAGGGCTTTTATCATAAATGGGTGTTGAATTTTGTCGAAAGCTTTCTCTGCATCTATTGAGATGATCATATGGTTTTTCTCCTTCCATTTGTTAATATGGTGTATCACATTGATTGATTTGCGTATGTTGAAGAATCCTTGCATTCCTGGGATAAACCCCACTTGATCATGGTGTATGATCCTTTTAATGTGCTGTTGGATTCTGTTTGCTAGTATTTTGTTGAGGATTTTTGCATCTATGTTCATCAGTGATATTGGCCTGTAGTTTTCTTTCTTTGTGACATCTTTGTCTGGTTTTGGTATCAGGGTGATGGTGGCCTCGTAGAATGAGTTTGGGAGTGTTCCTTCCTCTGCAATATTTTGGAAGAGTTTGAGAAGGATAGGTGTTAGCTCGTCTCTAAATGTTTGATAGAATTCACCTGTGAAGCCTTCTGGTCCTGGGCTTTTGTTTGTTGGAAGGTTTTTAATCCCAGTTTCAATTTCAGTGCTTGTGATTGGTCTGTTCATATTTTCTATTTCTTCCTGGTTCAGTCTCGGCAGTTTGTGCATTTCTAAGAATCTGTCCATTTCTTCCAGGTTGTCCATTTTATTGGCATAGTGTTGCTTGTAGTAATCTCTCATGATCTTTTGTATTTCTGCAGTGTCAGTGGTTACTTCTCCTTTTTCATTTCTAATTCTATTGATCTGAGTCTTCTCCCTTTTTCTCTTGATGAGTCTGGCTAATGGTTTATCAATTTTGTTTATCTTCTCAAAGAACCAGCTTTTAGTTGCATTGATTTTTGCTATTGTTTACTTCATTTCTTTTTCATTTATTTCTGACCTGATCTTTATAATTTCTTTCCTTCTGCTGGCTTTGGGGTTTTTTTGTTCTTCTTTCTCTAATTGCTTCAGGTGCAAGGTTAGGTTGTTTATTCGAGATGTTTCCTGTTTCTTGAGGTAGGCTTGTATTGCTATAAACTTCCCTCTTAGCACTGCTTTTGCTGCGTCCCATAGGTTTTGGGTCGTCGTATCTCCATTGTCATTTGTTTCTAGGTATTTTTTGATTTCCCCTTTGATTTCTTCAGTAATCACTTCGTTATTAAGTAATGTATTGTGTAGCCTCCATGTGTTTGTATTTTTTACAGATCTTTTCCTGTAATTGATATCTAGTCTCATAGCGTTGTGGTCGGAAAAGATACTTGATACGATTTCAATTTTCTTAAATTTACCAAGGCTTGATTTGTGACCCAAGATATGATCTATCCTGGAGAATGTTCCATGAGCCCTTGAGAAAAATGTGTATTCTGTTGTTTTTGGGTGGAATGTCCTATAAATATCAATTAAGTCCATCTTGTTTAATGTATCATTTAAAGCTTGTGTTTCCTTATTTATTTTCATTTTGGATGATCTGTCCATTGGTGAAAGTGGGGTGTTAAAGTCCCCTACTATGATTGTGTTGCTGTCGATTTCCCCTTTTATGGCTGTTAGTATTTGCCTTATGTATTGAGGTGCTCCTATGTTGCTTGCATAAATATTTACAATTGTTATAGCTTCCTCTTGGATCAATCCCTTGATCATTATATAGTGTCCTTCTTTGTCTCTTGTAATAGTCTTTATTTTAAAGTCTATTTTGTCTGATATGAGAATTGCTACTCCAGCTTTCTTTTGATTTCCATTTGCATGGAATATCTTTTTCCATCCCCTCACTTTCAGTCTGTATGTGTCTCTAGGTCTGAAGTGGGTCTCTTGTAGACAGCATATATATGGGTCTTGTTTTTGTATCCATTCAGCCAGCCTGTGTCTTTTGGTGGGAGCATTTAATCCATTTATATTCAAGGTAATTATCGATATGTATGTTCCTATTCCCATTTTCTTAAATGTTTTGGGTTTGTTATTGTAGGTGTTTTCCTTCTCTTGTGTTTCTTGCCTAGAGAAGTTCCTTTAGCATTTGTTGTAAAGCTGGTTTGGTGGTGCTGAACTCTCTCAGCTTTTGCTTGTCTGTAAAGGTTTTAATTTCTCCATCGAATCTGAATGATATCCTTGCTGGGTAGAGTAATCTTGGTTGTAAGTTTTTCTCCTTCATCACTTTAAGTATATCCTGCCACTCCCTTCTGGCTTGCAGAGTTTCTGCTGAAAGATCAGATGTTAACCTTATGGGGATTCCCTTGTGTGTTATTTGTTTTTTTTCCCTTGCTGCCTTTAATATGTTTTCCTTATATTTAATTTTTGACAGTTTGATTAATATGTGTCTTGGCGTGTTTCTCCTTGGGTTTATCCTGTATGGGACTCTCTGTGCTTCCAGGACTTGATTAACTATTTCCTTTCCCATATTAGGGAAGTTTTCAACTATAATCTCTTCAAATAATTTCTCAGTCCCTTTCTTTTTCTCTTCTTCTTCTGGGACCCCTATAATTCGAATGTTGGTGCGTTTAATGTTGTCCCAGAGGTCTCTGAGGCTGTCCTCAGTCCTTTTCATTCTTTTTTCTTTATCCTGCTCTGTAGTAGTTATTTCCACCATTTTATCTTCCAGGTCACTTATCCTTTCTTCTGCCTCAGTTATTCTGCTATTGATCCCATCTGGAGTATTTTTAATTTCATTTATTGTGTTTTTCATCATTGCTTGGTTCCTCTTTAGTTCTTCTACGTCCTTGTTAAATGTTTCTTGCATTTTGTCTATTCTATTTCCAAGATTTTGGATCATCCTTACTATCATTATTCTGAATTCTTTTTCAGGTAGACTACCTATTTCCTCTTCATTTGTTAAGTCTGGTGTGCTTTGACCCTGCTCCTTCATCTGCTGTGTGTTTTTCTGTCGTCTCATTTTGCTTATCTTACTGTGTTTGGGGTCTCCTTTTCACAGACTGCAGGTTTGTAGTTCTCGTTGTTTTTGGTATCTGTCCCCAGTGGCTAAGGTTGGTTCAGTAGGTTGTGTGGGCTTCCTGGTGTAGGGAACTAGTGCCTGAGCTCTGGTGGATGAGGCTGGATCTTGTCTTTCTGGTGGGCACATCCACGTCTGGTGGTGTATTTTGGGGTGTCTGTGGCCTTATTATGATTTTAGGCAGCCTCTCTGCTAATGGATGGGGCTGTGTTCCTGTCTTGCTAGTTGTTTGGCATAGGGTGTCCAGCACTGTAGCTTGCTGGTCGTTGAGTGAAGCTGGGTCTTGATGTTGAGATGGAGATCTCTGAGAGATTTTCGCCGTTTGGTGTTACGTGGAGCTGGGAGGTCTCTTGTGGACCAGTGTCCTGAAGTTGGCTCTCCCACCTCAGAGGCACAGCCCTGATGCCTGGCTGGAGCACCAAGAGCCTTTCGTCCACACGGCTCAGAGTAAAAGGGAGAAAAAATAGAAAGAAAGAAAGAAAGAAAGAAAGAGGCTATAATATAGTGAAGTAAAATAAAGCTATTGTAAAGCAAAGCTATACAGACAAAATCTCACCCAGAAGCATATACATATACACTCACAAAAAAAAGGAAAAGGGGAAAAATTAATATATCCTGCTCCCAAAGTCCACCTCCTGAATTTGGGATGATTCGTTGTCTATTCAGGTATTCAACAGATGCAGGCACATCAAGTTGTTTGTGGAGTTTTAATCCGCTGCTTCTGAGGCTGCTGGGAGAGATTTCCCCTTCTCTTCCCTGTTCGCACAGCTCCTGGGGTTCAGCTTTGGATTTGGACCCGCCTCTGCGTGTAGGTCGCCTGAGGGCGTCTATTCCCCGCCCAGACAGAACGGGGTTAAAGGAGCCGCTGCTTCGGGGGCGCTGGCTCACTCAGGCCGCGGGGAGGGAGGGGTACGGAGGAGGCGGGGCGAGCCTGCGGCGTCAGAGGCCGGCGTGACGTTGCACCAGCCTGAGGCGCGCCGTGCGTTCTCCCGGGGAATTTGTCCCTGGATCATGGGACCCTGGCAGTGGCGGGCTGCACCAGCTCCTGGGAGGGGCGGGGTGAAGAGTGACCTGTGCTCACACACAGGCTTTTTGGAGGCGGCAGCAGCAGCCCCAGCGTCTCACGCCCGTCTCTGGGGTCCGCGCTGATCGCCGTGGCTCGCGCCCTTCTCTGGAGTTCGTTTAGGCGGCACTGAATCCCCTCTCCTTGCGCGCGGCGAAACAAAGAGGCAAGAAAAAGTCTCTTGCCTCTTCGGCAGCTGCAGACTTTTTCCCGGTCTCCCTCCCGGCTAGCTGTGGTGCACTAACCCCTTCAGGCTGTGTTCACGCCGCCAACCCCAGTCCTCTCCCTGCGATCCGACCGAAGCCCGAGCCTCAGCTCCCAGCCCCGCCCGCCCCGGCGGGGGAGCAGAGAAGCCTCTCGGGCTGGAGAGTGCTGGTCGGCACCGCTCCTCCGTGCGGGAACCTCTCCGCTTTGCCCTCCGCACCCCTGTGGCTGCGCTCTCCTCCGTGGCTCCGAAGCTTCCCCCCTCTGCCACCCGCAGTCCCTGCCCGCGAAGGGGCTTCCTAGTGCGTGGAAATCTTTCCTCCTTCACAGCTCCCTCCCACTGGTGCAGGTGCCGTCCCTATTCTTTTGTCTCTGTTATTTCTTTTTTCTTTTGCCCTACCCAAGTACGGGGGGAGTTTCTTGCCTTTTTGGAGGTCGGACGTTTTCTGCCAGCGTTCAGTGGGTGTTCTGTAGGAGCAGTTCCACGTGTAGATGTATTTCTACTGTATCTGTGGGAAGGAAGGTGATCTCCGCGTCTTACTCTTCCGCCATCTTCTCTCCAACTCCCATGCTTGGCTTCTAGTTTGACTAGCGGGTGAATCCTCTGGTCTTCCACTCCCCCTCACTTCCCACAATTGTGTAAAATCTAGTTACAAAGTAAATCTCTTATCCCATTACACTCACAGTCAACCTGCTTGCATGATTGAACCCTGACTGATACAGGAATAATAATAATGATAATAATAATAATCTTCTGGACATACTATCACTAAACCTGAGAAGAACCTATGACTCATTCAGAAGCATGCATTTGAAGTTGTAATTACCTCAAGCCTGAGCTCACCCCAAAGTCCTCTGAATTTTTCTTTTCACTTTCATCTCTCCTGACTCCAATATGTCCCACCAAAGGCTGCCAGATAAAACTTCTTGAACCTCATTTATATCTTCAAGTGACAGTCAAGGGAAGTCCCCAGATGACAGCTGAGTAGCAGGCCTAGAGAACAACAGGTTCAGATGAGAGCAAAAGCATGGAGGGTTCCCAGAGGAATGTCTCCAGGGGGAGAAAAATGGAATGGCTGCAAAGTATGGGAAATATTAAGAGGGTGGTTTCCAATGCCATTGGGCCATAGGGATGAATATAATAATGGGACATAGAAAATTGAGAATTTTTTAAAAGTAATTATTAATTCCGGGACATACAAAAAATCATACAAGAAAAAATATATGCAAATTACACTACTGTACTCAAAAGTGGAGCATTTTTCGGCATAATATGTAATAGAAGCACATCTAATATCACGACTACGTATATAACATTAGGTTGCAAAGTAAGCATATGGGGAGAATGAGAAAGGGGATGAAAGGGTGGGGCAGGAGCCACACTGGTGTCTTAAGGCTTTGCTGAGACAAGTTTTCAAAGAAATCAGACTGTGAAGGGAAGCTGAGAAATGGAGCAGCAACTAGAGGGGCATATGGGACAAGGGAAGAATCTGGGGAGATACAGGAGCATATTTGCAGACTTTGGGACTGATCCAAGAGAAGAGAGCTGATAGCAGGAGAGGAGATAACACGGAAGAACCCTTGAGAGGGGAAGGGGGATGGATTCATAGCCCAGATGCAGGATCTGGGCTTTGCTAGGAGACAGAGGCACCCTCCATTGTATCAGGAGGAAAGAAGCAGCCAGATCCAGATACAGGAGGGTTTGTATATCTGGGTCAGAAGGTGAGGGTGTCTTCCTTTTTTCCCCCTCATCTCCTCCACCTTCGCTGGCTTAGGTGTGAAGTCTCAAAGCACTTCCCTAGAGCTGCCTCTTTTCCCTACATGTTTGCAGAGGTCAAAGCAGGGGAGAGAAAGCTGGGCTGAGAGGAGGCTGTAAACCAAGACGGAGATGAATGAACTTGTTGGAGTCACACAGCTAATTAGTGACAAAGCCAAGACTGGAACCAAACTGGCTCCTAGCCTAGTACTCTTTCACTACCAAATTACCATGTAATATTGAACAGATGGGAGCAATTAAGGTTTAGGACCATTAGAAAGACTAACACAACCCGAGTTACATGAAATAAGGAACCGAGTAGAAATAGAGTGGAGAGATTTAAGCCTCACATCGCAGGAAGGGGTAATTTTACCCACTGTGAGCCCCTGATTAGATTAGGGTGAGTTGAACTAAACTGTCAGCTTTAAAAATGCACTGCCTTCAGTGTTCCCTAACCCAGCTGGCCTGGGAAAAGCCCTGGCTGCAGGAGGTGGCACTCAAGGCAGAGGACTGAGATAAAAGTTAGCCAAGAACACTTCTCAGAATGAACCCAAATTAACTCTTTAAATTACAGAGACCCTCCAGCAATCTTTGCCCTACTTCATTCAGAAGTACTTACTAAAAATGCTGAAAAATACAAAGTGCTGAAAAATAACAGGTACTTCTCCACCTCCCTACCCGTGCAGGCCCTGCCTGGCATGTGTCACATTAATTAGAAGAGGCTCTTTCTCAAAAATATTCTTTCCTTAGACTTTCCCTTCATGAAAGAGTCATGCGGCTCTTGTTCCGTTTGCAACAAATGTCTTCCGTTGTTCTGTATCTGAATTCCCAAACAATCTTCCACCCTGGTGTTTATTTTGATTGACATGTGGTTATCTGTCATGCCAGTATTATTTTCCCCTCAGTATCACTTAATGTGATGGATATTGAATTATGAAAGCTGGTATTGGTTGGGCAAGTTGGTCTCACTTTCACGTGACTTTGTAGGGCGGGTAGGGAGGCAGGTTTGTTAATGTCCACTTTGACAGGTCATCATCAGGTTATGCTAACTCATAGTCTTCTCTGACTTAAAATCCTTCTGATTCAATTCTCAGTGTTTATAATGAATAGTGATTTCTAAATATTCAACAACTGTTCCCTTTTTCCACTAATTTTGAACCACCCTGGTGCCCTGACCCCCAGCCCAGTGCTCTTTTATTCCCCAGGCTCAGGGCAGAGCTCCTGGACCAGGGAGACCTGGAAGAATCCCAGGAGTTGCCAGATTGCCCCAGGCATCAGAGGAATGCACCCCACCGGCCAATATCCATTTCTGTTAGATTAAGACTCTTGCTAAAGTATCATAATCTTGCCTCAGACTAGAGAAATACAGTTGTATGTCCGGGTCTCACTCTCACCTCACAGACAGGCTCTGGAGCATCTAGGGGCAAATAATACAATGGACACCATACAGAGTTTCATTCCCACCCATCACCCCAGGAAAAGGGTGTAACATCTGGTGAGGGATAGTGAAAGGATTATAAAGGCAGAAGCCTTCCCTGACCACCCCATCTAAAGAAAATACCCTCCCTTCCTTTGTGTGCTATGTTATGTCACAATACCTTGTGCATTTTCTTCATTGCATTTATCACAGTAATTTGGATTTCAATTTTACTTATTATCTGTTTCTTATACTAGAAGACTTCTAAGGAAAGGACCCATGTCTGTCTTGTTCCCTATTGAATCCCCAAGTGCCAGAAACAATGCTTGGTACAGAGTAGGTACTAGATAAATATTAATCAGATGGATGGACAGATGGATGGATGGATGGAAGGAAGTAATATGCTCTCTTGTCCCACAGGGAGCCACCTGTTTACAGGGCATCCCAACTCTGTGTAACTACATGGGTCTCAGGTGACATATATATAGCAGGGAGGATGATAAGGTGCTAACTGTTTAGGTCCCACTGAGACTTACACTTGAAAGAAAAGAAATAAAAGCAGATGAGGAATTGGGGAAGAAACAAACACTAGCAGGAATAAAGAGAACTTTTTAACTAGAAAACCACCTTTTGTCGTGTGTCTTAGGAAACTTAGACACAACGGTGAATTGGACAAGTGGGGGGAATTAGATTGAGATTAGGAGATATTTAACAAATACATTTTGATTGACTAGCTGAAAAAGCAACAACAACCAAAAATGAGTGGAAACGCAAATTCACTATAAGACATGTTAGGGTGGACTTTCACCTGATCGCTGTGCTCTTACGGAGGATCTCGCATCATGATGACGTAGGGAGAGTTGTCTTTGGGATCCACCCCCAATCCCTGCCATACACAATCCTGTCCACACCAGTAGGCTCATGCTGACATCCTGTGAACCCAGCTTCCCAAAGGCTGCTTTCTCCATCACAGCCTGCCCACTTGGTAGACTATTCCAAGAATCAGACTTTCTTCCTCCCATCAAAAATATTGTCCTGGGTCCTCTCCACTCAAGATTCTGAAGATAAATAGCTAAACTGAAAAGCCCTCACTACCAGATCATTTCCATCAAGGGGGAAAAAAGCGCTATACTTTTCTCATCTTAAAAATAATAATTTTTGACCTCACTTCCCCCTCTAGCTACAGTTCCATTTGCTCTCTATTTCTATGCTCTTTTTACAGAAAAAAACTCCTTAAAAATTTTGTCTATACGTGCCATTTCCAGTTTCTTTCCTTTCATTCTCCCTGAGTTTATTCCAATCAGGCTTTTGTCTCAACCATTTCACCGAAACTGCTCTTATCGAGGTCACCAGCGACCTCCAAGTTCCTAAATCTAGTAGTTATTTCCAGCCCTCCATTTGCTTAACCCATCAGAAGTATTTGACACCAAGGATTGTTCCCTCTCCCTGGATACACTTTTCTCTGGACTTCCAGAACACCACCCTGTCATGACTTCCTTTCTATTCACTGGTCACTTCTTCTCGGACACTTTTGCTCATCTCCTCATTAACCTGCCCTTGTAGTTAGGATTCAGTCCTTTGTCTTCCCATCTTACCTGTACTCACTCCCTTGATCTCACCCAGCCTCAGGGTTTTAATGGCTATTTATATGCTGAAGAATTTATATGTCTCCAGACTAGATTGCTCTCCTGAACTCCAGACTAATAACTTCTACTGACTACTTGGTAATTTCACTCAGATGTCTAAAACTCCAGATTTTCCCGCACATTTCTGCTGGTTTCTGTCTTCCCCACATCAATGATGGCAACTCCACTCTTCCAGATGTTCAGACTCAAAAGCCTCGATGTCATCCTTGATTGCTTTCTTTCTCTCATACCCTATATCTGAACATCCACAAATTCTTTAGACTCTATTTTTCAAAATATATCCAGATTTAGACCATTTTTTACCACCTCCTTAATTACCATCCTGGTCCAAGCCACGAAAATCTCTCTGCTGGATTAGATTAAGAACCTTCTAATGAATTGTCCTGCTTCTGTCCTCGCCCACCTGGAGTCTATTCTCAACACAACAGCTAGAGGGATCCTTTCAAAAGGAAGTCAGAGGATGTCACCCCTCTGCTCAAAACCTTCCTGGGGTCTCACATCTCACCTAGAATGAAAGCCTGAGTCCTTACAATAGCCTACACAGCCTACGCAATCTGGCCCCATTCTCTCGCTACTCATTTCTTACTATTTTTCCCATCATTCACTTCTCTAGCTGCTCTTCTCTTCCTATTGTTCCTCAGTCTTGCTAAGCATGCTCCCACAACTTTACACCTGCTGTGCCGCTGCCTTCGTGCTTCCCCCCCTCCCCACCCCTGATCTCCACATGGCTTCCTCCCTCATCTCCTTCCATCTTCTAAGTGAGGCCCTTTCTGAGTTTTAATCACAACCATCTCCTCTCCTGCCACTTCCTCTTCCTCTCCTCTGCTCTATTTTTTCTCCAAAACATTCATTACCATCTATTTTTATTATTTTTATTATATTGTTATAACAATTTTTATTGGTTATAATGTCTGTCTGCCCACATGATTGTGCAAGCTCCATTAGGACAGGAAGTTTTGTTTCTTTTGTTCATTGCCTTGTCCCCAGAGCCTAAGACAATGCCTAGCACATGGCAGGCAATCAATGAATATTCACTGAATCAATGAAAAAGCCATTCTGCTTTTACATTTTCACCAATGTGTAAATGATTCCTAAGAGGAGCAGCCTGGACTTGACTCACTCCCCCAACCACGATTGTCTAACCCAAAGAAGTAACTCTAATGGAGGGATGTCAGACCACATAGACTGAGACTACAGCACCAGACAGTCTAATAGGGAGATATTTTGGGGTGGTTGGGGACTTGTGGTACCCCTCAAATTACACTGCATTGTTGACTGCTATGTGAAAATGACCTAGAGGTGATAGTAGGCCACATGCTCTATATGAGTCACACAAAGAGACCCAATTGTTGACTACACTGATGGTAATGTGTTTTAATGGAGATCATAGTCCCATTGTTTTCTGATCTAATGAGACCACATTGGGAGTATTATGTTCACCTTTGGGAGTTATTTTTTAACAGGAATATTGTTCAGAGAAAATCAGCCAGGAGAGTGAAGGCTCTAACCATGATATATGAAAAACAGTTGAAGGAATCAGGGGTGCCCAATGATTCCATTACACTTAAGGACAAAGTCTGAAAACATGCACCACCTGTACAACCACTGTCACTTCCTTTGTCCATAGCAGACATTATTAATCAATCATGATTCTCTTTCCTGCTGCATTTGCCCAGCTCATAGCCCTCCAGGCAGCCACAATTCAATCTACTGGAGTTGGCAACCGAGACAAAACTTATTAGTTGTTCTGGCTGGGGGGGAGGTATGATTCTTTTTTCCTCACGAACTATTTGTGGTATTGAAAAACTAACTAAACTAGTCCCATCTAGTTTCAGAGGATAAAACTATGAGGAATAAAATCCAGGATAGCATTCTAATGGTAATAACTGTCCAAATGTGAGGTCTTGGAAGGTAGGGAGTCTGGAGGACTACCGGCCAAGGATTAGTGGAGGAAATCTCCTTGTTAGGTGGGAGACTGGACTGGATAATGGCTCAACTTCATCTGTCCCTAAAGTTCAACGGATCTTTTCCTACTTGGCTCTGCTAGGCAGGGCCAGGGTGGCGGGCTGGTAAAGAAAGTCTGCAGAGCAAACGTTCACCTTTCAATTGCAGTTATTTCACTGAGAAAGGTACCAGAAAACCAGAACATAAAAAGGCAATGGGTTCAGCACAAAGGGATAAAACGATAATTTCTAGGCTTAATAACAATAGCAACAAAAAACATTTTTTAGCGTTTGGAAACTCTTCGACTTTCATTTATTTTAGTTCTTTCCTATTCCCACATACTTTAACCCCCTATTTTTGGTCAGAAGCCAATTAACTTCATTAAAAACAGTGGATGCCAGAAGTTGCTCTTAGTGTGTTCCAAGACTTGGAAATTCCTTCCCTGATGACATAGTAGAAACTGTTGCCACAGTTAAGAGCAGGCTAGAGACAATTATTATATTTAAGTCGTGCTTTGCAGGTTATTATACCCACATCTGCAAGCTATTCCCTTTGTAAAGCATTTGGGGTTATTTGCCACAGAAAACTCATTGGCAAGTGCCAGCAACTGCGTGAGGACCCATGACTGAGAATCTTCCACGTGGCTCCAGAAGACAAACAGAGAACTGTCTTCTCAGCAACTCCACACCCACTTCTTGGAGCCAGGCTCCTCTTATCGAGACAGGAAGTCTATGCTTGGGGTGGAATGAAGGGGTGGTAAAGAACAAATCCTCCAGCAGTCACCCACCCAGGCCTGTGAAAGGAGAGAGGCCCATCCAGAGAGTTGGTCAGCTTGAGTGCTACCCTCTGAATAATCTGTTTGACATCTATAAAAGGAAGACAACCAAAGGACAGGGCCTCTGCACGGGATGGCATTTTCTAACAGAAATCAGAGAATATGCTGCATCCGTCTGAACACTGGACTGCTGGCAGCTGTGGCCTTGAGTGCGTGACAGCTGCTCTGGGCCTTGGCTCCCTCATCCATAAAATGGGGATAACACCGCCTAACCTTCATGCCCTGGGGGCACTGGAAAGATTAAAGTAAATAACAGATGAGAAAGCACTTGGAAAAGAGTTTTAGGCATTATACAAATGTTAGGATTATTATGATTATGAGTGTTCTTTTGAGCCTGTTAGGTTTTATATGGTGATGATTACCCTAAAACCAAGATGAAATCAAGACCAGTGTCACTCTAATGCTCTTGCTTGGGACCTTTGATTGAGTCCAGCCTTTCTGAATTCGTCCCTTTCTGAGTTTATCCAGAATGTGCAGCTCTTGAGTTGAGTCCTTGAGTTTCTCACTTAAAAACTGAGGGTCAGTTACTGTTGGAAGGAATGTGTCAGCCAACTGGGATATGCAGTCATGCACAGACCTCTTAGAAAAATCACACTTCTGTCTGTTGACCAATGGGACACCCACTTTGAATTCCACCCCACCCTGCCCCTTGTCTCATCCCACCTACCCCCATCCTCCCTCCCTAGTAAGTTAGACTTAATTGGATCTACCCATGTTCTGTCACTGCTACCAAATATGCATTTGCAAGATATGCAGACACCTCAATTTTTCCTGGACTGATTATTCTGGTAGTTTATTTTTTTCTTATAATCTCGGTCCTTTACATCTCCATTTGCTTCTCATCTGCTTGAATTTTAATTTTACCCGCAAGACAGCTGGAACCAGAAGAGAGAAGAAATTAGACTTCTGTAAAACTATTTAACAAGTACATAGAAAAAAGAGGGAGCTGGTACGTAGGGAAGGGAAAAGGAGTAAGAAGTTAGGATTGCAACACTATTTAAAAAGAGGTTCATAGATACCATTTAGTGTGGTATTGGTGTCACCAATTACCATCTATGTGCTGCCTAGATCTGTGGCAAAGCAACTGTTCTCAGAGATTTTCCAAGACTTTCCAATAAGATTAATGAACTATTCTAGAACATGATTGGTTTTATGCCCGTAAGATAGAGTCTTGCAATATTAGTTAAACATCAGGCTCTTTAAATATTATGATTCACTGTAGTCATGGAATTCTACGAAATACCAAGTAAAACTAAACACCAACACATTTTTCTAAACTAGTTCGACAACTAACAAATGACACAGTGCAGCATTATCTTCCGTCCCTTAAGCTAACTCTACCTCTACTCTACAGAACCAAATTTAATATATACTTCTAACCTGGTTGCAGTGAATGTATCATAAGAACATGATGAAGAACATGTATGCTAATATATTTTATTACAATAAGTCAGAAGAGAAAACTATTGAATCGGGCCCAGCCAGTTGACAAATAAATTCACCACATCTAATCTAAGTGTCACTTTAAACCTACTTGTCTTAATTCCTATTGTAAATATGGCTGGCGTGTAATTTGATATGACAATGTGAGCTTATGACAAATGTATCTTTGCGCTCTCACATTGATTACTTTAACAAGCAAAGAAATCACAAAGCATTAACCCAGAAAGGACAAAACCTTAGAAGACATAGAATGAGATGTATATATATTGAAGGACTATGGCTCCAGCAATCACTCAATAAATATTCATCGTTTCTTTTTCATGTTCTTTGCCTACCCCTTCTGATCCCTTATTCAAGATCTCAAAACTTAAAGGAATCCTGTAAATAGCTAGTCTCCAGGTCCACAGAAGTCCATAAAGGTGATACTAGAGATACATTAACTATTTTCAATATCTGAAAAATCCTAATAGATGCCATCCATTTCTTGTGAGAAATGAAATGTCAGTTTCATTAGCTTAATTCAGTTAGCCTATGTTGATTATATCTGAGTGGCAGTTATATATGTCTTTTTTGAATAAAATATGTGAAACAAGCAATTACTTCTCAGTAAATGCAGTTAGATAAGTATATGAAAAGGTAGGGTCTGTGTACATGGAAATGCAATAACAAAGGGGAATAATCCTACATCAGTCTTGGCTTGGTGGTAAAAATTTTGGACAGTCCTCAAGTAGTAAGTTCTTGGGAGTACATTGTGGAGCAGATAAGAGACAAGAATTATTTCAGGCTGATATGTCCCCTTGGTACAAGGAATTCCTATTTTCCTGGTAAGGTTATTAATTTACTTCAGTAATTCTTTCTTATTCTCATCCAGGAGCAAACTCAATGGTAGTAACTATATAAATAAAATGATAATCTGCACTCAGACACACACATACACAAACACACAGCTCTAAATTTCAGAGGAAATCTAAATAATGCGGAAATGAAAGTGATCATATCTTGCCTGGTATGAAACATGAGCCTTTGGTATGTTGAATATAGAACAGACTGGAAATCTTAGAAATAAACCACTACTGAAGTGATGCTTCCTTAAGAACAGGTCCTTTAAGAGAATCCGTTAAAAGTTATGCATCCCTTATCATGTTTGAAGAACCCAGGATTTTCTTTGCAAAGGAAAAGATAGCATGCCAAGGTAGCTGAGGGAAAAGTAAGAGCCAGGCCCTAAAAACGAATCAGTTCAGACTCCTAACTGAGGCCCAAGCAAGTTCACTTGGTCAACAATGATATACATTTCTGGTGTTAATAGCCTATCCCTATTTTGTTCATTCATTTACTTACTCCTTTATTGATTTACTTATTTTTCTTTTTTAATGTAATATGCAGCAGCTATTTCTGAGTACCTATTATGTTCTAATACTAGTTGTAGAACTATAATGATGAATATATTACAGTCCATACTGCCTAAGAGCTTATAGTATAACAGAGGATTTGGTGAAACAAATACGGTTAAACAAACAAATGCCTATTGAACACTTACAATGCACTAGGCACTGTTCTAGGTGCTGGGACACAGCAGATTAAAGCAGATGCAAATCCCAGCTCTGGTACAGCTTGTCTTGTGAAGACTGCTATGGTAAAGATATGAACCAATCCAAATTTGGAGTCTGGTGATGGAGTAGACTGGATTCTGTGATATTCTTGGCTCCTAAAAAACAACAGCCACCCCAAAACAAAGCCTCAACCTGTCAAGATATCATAGAGACTTTTAGAAAAGTAAGTTGTGGTGAATAAAAATGTGTGTTGTGAATTTTACAACATGTTTGAAGTAATTGATAGTGTTAGGTCCAAAAATCATTGTTTACCGTTGTTATCTCAGCAGATACTATTTAATCCACCCAATCAAATGTGATCTTTCCACAAGTCTTTAGAAAAGCAAGATATGAAAATTCATTAAATCTCACCAGTGTCATCTTCCTGGAGAACAGAGCTGGCCTCATTATAGGCTTAGTTCCCTATAAAACAAGGGTTATCGAAAAGATGGTGGCTGTGATTCTTTGAAGATTTGTGCAAAATCTAACAATCTGTTTATGTGTCCAAAAACTTACATGTACCTTTTTATAGACATATGTATGTATATTAATTAAACACAGTTCAAGAGATACACATACCACATCATTAGCAGTGGTTGGCTTTGGAGTATGGAAATAAGATTGGAAGATTGAAGGGAGAGACATTCTATAGTGTTTGAATTTTTAAATGATTACATAGTTATATGTTATTCATATAATTGTCAAAACATATAGTATGCATATGAAGGGAATTGTCTATGTAAAAATAGCTAGCAGTTAATGTATCTAAATCTCTAAATTTCGTTTTAATCATCTAATGGCCTTTTTACTTTCCGCTAAGTAAAATGTGCTCATCTATCATCATTTACCCAGAGATTTTCCTGATGAGAAAATACAGAAGCATTAGCAGGAGCTCAGGGAGCTGTGAGTTTTATTAGGGGTAGTAAAGGTGGGAGAGGTAAGGATTAATGACAGGATCTCTTTTTCACCCACTCAAGTTTGTTCTGCATCTTCTCATTGGAATAGTAACGTGCAAAGGAAGTCAGGAAAATATTTTTTTAATTAAAATTGTAGAGCTAGAAGATAAAATTATTATTACTTCATAGGTAATTTTTTATCTCTAAGGAAAATGAGTTCCTTAAAGGTTAAGTGACTTGCCCAGTGTCAGATGTTGACCAAGTGATAGGGCGACGTTGGGAGCCAGGTCTGTGTCACACCCTTTCTACTGAACTTCTCTGCCTTTTAGTCTCCAAGTCTCATAAAGTCTAACTGAAACAGCTTTAAAACGCAAGCTTTACCAAACACAACTGAAGTTTCTTATGATTTGGACACCAAATCAGGAGATGCTCTGCCCCATTGTAAGAGTTCACCCCAAACTCCCCCCAAAAAAGCTTCTTTAAAGTGTCTCTGGAGGTCCAGGTATCACTTCAACTTCAAATCTCTTAACTGTTGGGTGTTTCTCTATTTCTGGAGAGCCCATGTCAGCGTCCCTGCAGGTGTCTTTCAGTCCTACTCAACTGGAGGGCATCCAGGTCTGCACCTGCACATGCCTTCATGCCCTGGTGGCCTTGGTCTGGAAGGCTCAGTGTCTTCACCTCCCTTCCTTCTACCTTCTCTCTAAAATGCAATAGGAGAAAATACATGTAAATTCCATGACTTAGAGAACTGCTTTACATGACTTAGACTCCCAACCCAACTCTTTAAGGGTTAAAGTCCATAACTGCACTCCAAAAATGAAGTCTAGAGGCAAAAACACCCAGTAAATCAAATTCAGAAGTGACCGTAGAAAGGAGACCAAATATTTTTATAGAAAAGTTTTGTCAGTCTGGGGAGTGGTAAGAGACAGTAGGATTACTCAAGCTCTTTTTCAACAGGCCCAGTTGGGGGAACAGAAATTTAATACTACATTTGGTGTTACAAAGAACAGTAAAGGTGCACACAGTTGCATCAGGTGTTCGGACTCAAGCACTACATGTATTTCATGTCACTTGTCAGAGTTTTTTAAGCTGATATTGTTAACAACAGCAGAAGAGCCTATGAGTCACAGCCCGAGCCTGCAGCAGAATGCCACACACGAGCTACTTTGACCTAATTGGACTGAAATTCAGAAGCTACACGTTGACCACTGAAGCAAATACATTGGTTGTCCTTCTGGAGTTGGCCCTCAGTTAACAAAGATATGAATTTGGATTCATTCACATGCCCCTCATTTTTTCAAGTTCACTCAAGCAAAGACATTTTTTAAAATGGTTGAGAACAATGCCCATTGAGCAGCATCCTGAGATCAGCTGGGCAACCCGAGAGGCTATTTTTTGAAGTCCTCTTCTGTGTCACTCATTCTTTCTCTCCAGTCAACCAAACATCATTTTCCTGGACCCTGTGGGGATCTTGGGTTGACACCTAATAATTTGCCATATTTACACCCTGCAGATGCTTGCAAGATGTAAGATGGGGATGCATCTATTCCCAAAATGGAATTTCTTTTAATACTGGGTGAAAAACATTTGAAAACTGAAGAAGGCTTCAAAAAAATGACATGTTGGATGATATCATGCTCCAAGGGGTATTTTATACTTAGAGCTTTTTTCTAAGCATCCGTAATGAGATGAGTACTATTCTCTGGGAAAAGCTAAAACTTGTCACTATCTAAATCTTCATCTACTTAAAAAAGAAGAGAGTCTACCCATAAGGAACTCATTTACAGTACACTTGTCACAATTGTGCATTTATTTTTCTATTTGATTCTCTCTCTTTAACAATTTTATAAATCTATATGAATGGTAAGATTTACAAATTTCAGGTTAAGATACATTTATGTGTAAAATGCCTTATTCCCCACATAGTATCATGTTCAAAAGACCTGCTATCAAAACTAGCCTACGTTATTTCTAGTTGCATTAAATTTGCCTAGGAGCTTTAAACTAACAGAGATTCAAAGTAACCGAGATCAGAGGGATTGTTACGTTTGTTAAACCAAGGTTTTATAGTACAATAGAACCAGCTAAATCTGGATGCCAGGCCAGCAACTTTTTATCCCTGTTTTATTGAGATGTAATTGACAAACAGCATTGTGTAGTTTAAGGTGTGCAGCATAATGACTTTACTTACATATATTGTGAAATGATTACCCCAATAAGTTCAGTCAACATCCATCCTACAGATACAAAAAAATAAAGAAAATGAAAGGTTTTCTTCTGTGCCATGAGAACTCCTAGGATCTACTCTCTTAACACCCAGCAACTATTTTTTTTAATTAATTTATTTTATTTTTATTTCTTTTTGGCTGTATTGGGTCTCTGTTGCTGTGCGTAAGTTTTCCCTAGTTGTGGCGAGTGGAGGCTACTCTTCGTTTTGGTGCGCGGGCTTCTCATTGCGGTGGCTTCTCTTGTGGAGCACGGGCTCTAGAGCAAAGGTTCAGTAGTTGTGGTGCACAGGCTGAGTTGCTCCGCGGCACGTGGGATCTTCCCGGACCAGGGCTCGAACCCGTGTCCCCTGCATTGGCAGGGGGATTCTTAACCACTGCACCACCAGGGAAGCCCAACTATTTTTAACCTAGAAATGTTTGGGTCCATGTGCTCAGAGTATCTGTGTCCTGGCTATTATCTGGACAGTTGGGAACGTGCTGTGTTCCCATTCCCAGAATTCAGAAATGCACTTGAAGTTATTAAAATATCGTTGTCCCTATCAGATGCAGAGATATGAAAATATCTTTTAAGAGGGGGTAAATTTTATCTGGCTTCCAACACATTCCCCCACTAGACGCAGGAGTAATTAGAATGATGAGCCACGAGTGGAGCTTCTCCGTTCTTCCCAGGGACACTGACATCCTCCCCCAGTTGCTTCGTCAGCTTAGTCTCCACATCCTAGTTTTATTTTCATTTTACTTTTCCACTGTACTGTACTCTCCACAGATACTAATCATTTTCAATTCATGATCATGGTAAAGCTACAAATCAAGTTCTATTTTGTTTTCTTTCTACACATTTTGTAAAAGGTGGATCAAAATGGAACAATTTTAAAGTTCTAAAATTCTGATTTTTATTGTATCCAGGAGTGAGTTCATCAGGCACATGCCTTTGAAATCTTCACACGGCAGGGACAAATTCCCCTCGAGGCTTTCTGAGCTAGCTGCCCCTTAACTTGGCTTCACGGGCTCAAGTGGCCAGTATTCCAAGGTTAATACAAAGCACCAATTGCACAGTAGCAATAGAAGACAGGGTGGGGTGAGTGAGCACATGTTTATCTGCACACACACCTCTCTGGAGATCTTCCCTTCAAATCTCCACAGTTGGACCAAGAAGTTTCCAGATTTGGTTTAACGGAGCCAAATATTTGGGATTGTTTTTTAAATGAATACTAAAATTCTAACTCCGTATGGTACCACAAACCAAGATGACAAAAGGTGACTATTATGACTATAGCCCAAGCTATGGACAAGTGAATGAAATTTCTTTTCACAAAAGAAGATTCAAAATGTGGTCCACGGGCAGTATTTAGAAACATCTTCATTAATTAAGGAGTGAAACTATAGTCTTTAATATGGTTACAGATCCATGCAGTCGTTTAATCTCCAGAAATTTTAGTTAACTACACAGATGGATTTCTAACAACCTCTAACGGGTGTAACTTAAGATGGAGCAGATAACTCTACCAGCGGATTAATCAACCTCTTCCAAACTGCAAATTAAAAAAGAAACAAATCAAACACTATGTTTTCCTGGCAGATGTAGAGCAACACATAGTCTTACTCCTGTAATTACAGCATTAGGAGAGATTTGCCAACATCAAAGAACCTAGGGGAGGACAGGAATAAAGATGCAGACATAAAGAACAGACTTGAGGACATGGGGAGGGGGAAGGGTAAACTGGGGCAAAGTGAGAGAGTGACATGGACATATATACACTACCAAACGTAAAATAGATAGCTAGTGGGAAGCAGCCGCATAGCACAGGGAGGTCAGCTCAGTGCTTTGTGACCACCTAGAGGGGTGGGATAGAGAGGGTGGGAGGGAGACGCAAGAGGGAGGGGGTATGGGGATGTATGTATACGTATAGCTGGTTCACTTTGTTATACAGCAGAAACTAACACACCACTGTAAAGCTATTATACTCCAATAAAGATGTTTAAAAAAAAATTACCAAATGAAAGCTGATGAAAAACTAACAAGAGACTGAATAATAATATTTTTTAAATCTCACATCCATAGAATCTCTTATTGATTTCAATTATATATTCATTACTTTCAAATAGAGAGGCCTGGAGTTAGAATTAAATGCAACTCTTGTGGGGACCTCAGCTCTGTTCCAACTACACGGTATCTGACTAAATTCATCTCCAGCATCTGCAGTTGATTTTTTCTGAAAAATCAAATTTCTTTTCTTTATTTGTTTGGCCAACCTTCATTTGAGCTTTTTTAACACCAGAAGAAAAAAAAAAAAAAAATCAGTAGGGATGCCCTGAATCTGGGATATTCAAAGCAAATGTTATAAATTGGCCTTCACAAGTGTTTTGAGCACAAACAGCAGATTTTCACAAGTGATTTCCTATCAGTGACACTCCTGCAGGACTTCCTGGAAACAAATGAGGGTCAGAGAGGGCTGATCTCTCAACAGATTTATTAGCAAACGTCCCATTCCTTCATCTCCTAATGCCCACGTGACTTTACCACGCTAAGTCCTGGTAGTATTGCCTACAGACTGTCCAAGGTTAGACATCACTTGTGCTGTCTCAGTCTCTACGTGGCAGCCAATCAGCGTTCCTTGGTATCACTGCTCAGAACTCTCGGTAGGATAGAATGATAGAGCAGTGGTAAATCAAAGCTATAACTACTGCAGCTCCCGCCGGTCTGTCTCCACTCAAAGCGTCCATTTAGCCAGGAAGCACAGCAAAATTTATAGCCTGGACTTTTGTTGTGTGGCACTTTAACACTGCGAGGCACCCTATACTCATGCCTGAAATCCTTTAAGAAGGGCAGACCCTCAATTTGTTTTAACCTATAGGCGAGTTCCGTAGTTGATGCTGCCGTAGGCCTGAAATTCATCAGTTTGGCATTCACAAGTCTCTTCAACTATCACGTTGCATTTTACTTCGGAAGTTGCCACCAGTTAAAAAAGTTACTGTTTACAGCCACAGTTCTGTATTTTATTCATCTCTTTTCTGCACAACATATTTGTCAAAAATTCGAGATGAGGGATGTTGTCTGGGAAACACTTTTAGAATGCCACTATGTAATGTTCATCTCTCTCCCTTCTCTCTAATTTTTGAGTGTTTTGTTGATGAGGTTGATGAGGTGACCCATGTAAAAACTCTAACTTCTCTTTACTCATACTGTCAGGAGCCCTTCCCTGCACACCATATAAAATGTCAATACTTCCACAACCCCCAAACACACAGATACATCTTATCCCACTTTCCTGCTTTATTTTTTCTCCCTAGCAGTTATCACCATCCAACAGACTACCTATGTACACAGTATATACATATTTCCCTTCTTGATTTGGCTTATGGTCCGTCTTACTCAGTGGAATGTAAGCTGCATGAGAACTGGGATTTTTTCTGTTTCATTCAGTGCTGCATCTCCAGCACCTAGAGCAGGGCTTCGTGCATAGCATGTACTCAATAAATACTTATTGAATGTAAATTATGTTGACATCATAAACGATTGATGTCAGGCAATGATTATTTCATTTCTTCACTCTCAATGGGTCTCCATCCCAGACTCCCAGGACCCTCTCCTGAAGCATCAAACCAAGCCTAGACCTTTGCTCAGCGTCCCCACCCCCAGCCCATCCACCAAATTCCACCTAATTGAGTCCTGGCAGGTAAGCTGATCAACTAAACCCTGCAGAATAATAGTAATTGAATGCGTTTACTCAGTCACAGTAATAAACAATCGCTTTGTGATTTGAAGCCTTAGCCTCAAGCAGTAACTATTGTAACAGATCAAGTCCCAAGTGCCCTACTCTTTTTTTTTTTTTTTAATCATCACCTTTTTTGACCAGGATTCTTTATTTATTTATTTATTTATTTATTTATGGCTGTGTTGGGTCTTCGTTTCTGTGCGAGGGCTTTCTCTAGTTGCGGCAAGCGGGGGCCACTCTTCATCGCGGTGCGCGGGCCTCTCACTATCGCGGCCTCTCGTTGCGGAGCACAGGCTCCAGACGCGCAGGCTCAGTAATTGTGGCTCACGGGCCCAGTTGCTCCGCGGCATGTGGGATCCTCCCATACCAGGGCTCGAACCCGTGTCCCCTGCATTGGCAGGCAGATTCTCAACCACTGCGCCACCAGGGAAGCCCCACAAGTGCCCTACTCTTATCCCTATCTCTTCCCACCTTTGAGACAATGTCGGAGATCAATCAGTCTAGAAGAAGTTTTCAGAGGCTCCTAATTCAATCTGCAGAGGTCACCAGGCAGAGGGGAGGGCCAGTCTCACAGAGGGGAAAGTCAGAGGGCAGTATTGGTAGTGCAATACCAGGGGTCAGAAAACTTTTTCCTTAAAGGGCCAGAAAGTAAATATGTTAGGCCTTGCGGACCATACTCAGTTCTGCTGTTGTCATGTGAAGGTAGCCGTGCCCAATAGAGTCCTGGCTGTGCTCCAATAACACTTGATTCACAGAAACGGACTGTGGGTCAGATTTGATCCATGGGCCATAGTTTGCTGACCCCTGCTCTAGATCCAGGGGAAATGTAAAATAATCCCGAACCCTATTCTCTAGGCTCTTAAAAATCTAATGGGGTTCTGTTGCTTATTTAGTGCATTTTAATGTAACCAGTAATCACATGTATCTGCGTATCTACTGGTTATTTTTAATAAAAGAAAATGGATGAACCCTATTTCTTGATAAAATAAATTGTCGTTCCCTCTCTTTTTATGTGCTCACCCACGATTCTCCAGCCCCCAGGACAGCATGCCCGCACACTGCTCAGACCTCCCTTCAGGAAGGAGCTTGCCACTAAGCTTCAAGGAGCACTGCTAGGTGACAGCCCCCAGGGCCAGTGCCTTCAGGACCTGCCAGCCTCACTCTGAGACCGTGGTCTTCCCGGGCAGCCCTCAGCCAATGACTGAGCACAGTGGGGACTAGGACCTGACCGTTCCCACCCAGGGGAGGACTCCTCTCACAGCCACCTTGGCTCTAGAAGCCCCCATTGTGTTAACCAAGCTTTATCAGGTCTGAGTTGCAGGCTGTGATCTCCTTGCCCAATTCTGCTTTCTCCTCCCTTTTCTTTTCAAGGTGTCAGATCTGAATCTCCATCAAGAGGTTTTCCCTGCCCAACTCTGTTTCCTTTCTCTTTATTTTTCACAGACTTACCTCCGACCAAAAACAACCCCACTGTACTCCTAATTCCTGCCACTGTCTGCTTTCCATCCTCACCCACCCGTCACCATACTTAATTGAACTTGACTGAGATCCTTCATACATTCATGTTACAAAGAAAACTCCAGTGTATGTCTACAAATATTGTGATGAAAACGAGGAAAAAAAAAATGTTTCCTGCTTCTGAAGGATACCTTCATATAGTTTTGGATATTTAAACGTACTCTTCCCAAATTATTCTCAAATTATTTTTAGGAATCAGGGGCGTGATTACAGCACCTGTTTACACCATCCAAAGGGTACAGAAGGTCAGGACCATTTTAAGAGGCACCACTCCTGAATCAGGACACTGGCAAGCAGCAGTTTCTAGCCAGAGACCTCAAGTTTCAGTACTGGGCCATGAATCATACAATTAGGACCTGCCAGTGTCCGGAAGAGATGTAACATTCAGGTCTTGAACCTGTTTAAATGAGGTCTGTTTAAAAATTTCCCTTACAGGGAAATTCAGCTACAACTACTTTGGAAGCCACTTGGAAGCACAGGTTTCAGAAGCACTGGCTGCCTTGGAGCCCAGAGCAAGGGCAGCCAACTGGGAACCCAGAAGAGGCCAAGGCTCCCTTCTCTGTCCCCTGCAGGCAGAGTGCTTTCCTTGGAAAGGAGGGCTTGAAGCCTGCTTTTAGGGGCTCTTCTCAGCCTCCAAAAGGGCTGCAGCAAAGCCCTTGGTGCTTGCAGTGACGCTGATTCCAGCTGGTCCCAGGGCAGGTTTCTTAGTATGTATGTCATTGTGACTTATAATTTGCCCTCTCACCATATAGTTGACAATATGAAAATATGAGGAAATAGGACTAAGGGATGATGAAGGAGGGGTGAGGTAGGGGAGAGGAATGGGGGAGAGAAGAAGGAGGAGGATGAAGAGAAGGAGGAGGAAACAATTTAAGGTACAAAAGCAGCTAAAAGGTTAGAGTGGTGTTCAAGGCACTTGTCGTTAATTCATCATTGCAATTGATCATTAACTTCTGTTCCGAGCTTACTGACCACCTGAGGCTGAGAAAAAAGCCAGCAATTCTTCTGATGAGGCAAACTCCTTGTGGGCCTAGAGCTCGGGGAATGGATATTCAACAGAAGCATAGCCAAGTCATTTTATCTCCCCAGGCCTCAGTCTCCTTCTCCTAATAAAAGTGGGGCCTGTATTCCGTGAGCACCATGGTCCCCATCACAGCTACCATTCCGTGATTAAGTAGGGCCCAGAAAAGCAAGCCAATGCCCCAGAGTTTATCAACTCACTCTACCTCCTCGCGTTCCTATAAACCTATGCGAGGTTTTAGGGGCCAAGCCTGGAAGTGGAATGTCTATTTTGTCCCACGTACTATTGCCCAGAGTTCAGTAATTCCTCCCCTCATCTGCAAGGAAGTCTGGGAAATAGAGTCCATCTGTGCACTCGAGAAGAGAGAAACAATTCGGCGAACACGCAGCCAGTCTCCACTAGCTTATCGTTTAAGACTCTGCTTCAGCATTCACCGGGAAAAACTAGCCACTCTCTCCTTTGAGCCTCTACTCTGCTTCACTGATGTTTCCATCATAACTGTCTCCACCAAGAGAGGGCACAGATTTGTCTCCCTATCTCCTCTTATTGACTATACGAACCTTGAATAAAATTCAGATCTTAGGGCTTCCCTGGTGGCGCAGTTGTTGAGGGTCTGCCTGCCAATGCGGGGGACACGGGTTCGAGCCCTGGTCTGGGAGGACCCCACATGCCGCGGAGCGACTGGGCCCATGAGCCACAACTGCTGAGCCCGCGTGTCTGGAGCTTGTGCTCCGCAACGGGAGGGGCCGCGGCGGTGAGGGGCCCGCGCACTGCGGTGAGGAGTGGCCCCCGCTTGCCGCAGCTTGGGAAGGCCCGCGCACAGAAACGAAGACCCAACACAGCCAAAAATAAATAAATAAATAAATAATAATTTAAAAAAAAAAAAAATCAGGTCTTATTTACCTCTGAGCCCAGAGCCTAGGGCACAGTAATTATTCACTTATTTTAAAATAAGTAAATAAATCAATATAAAGAATGTTCTAAATAACAGCAGAGTGCACCTCTTTTTTTAAAAAAACCTTCAAGAGCTTCCAATTGCCCAGAAGATTAAATCCAAATTCCTCATTATGACACTTAAGGTAGTCCTTTCTTACCTCCCCAGTCTTAAATCTCATTACTCAATTTCACCAAACTGCTCACCTGTCATTTTTTTCTTTCCTCTCCTCCTTCCTTCCTTTCTTTTCTTGTTTCTCTCTCTCCTTCCCTTTCTTTCCCCTCTTCTCCTTTCCCTCATTTTTTTCTTTTACTTGCATGCATCGAAGTAACACTTGAGCATCTACTGTGTGTCAAGGACCAGGTCAGGTACAGGAGATACACAGGTGAATTGTCCTCCAAGTCTACTGGAGAAGATAGATGGGTAAACAGACACTTGAAAAGTGCTATGAAAGTCAAGGTGGCTTAGCAGCTCAGAGGAGGGTACTCAGACTGGGGACAAAGGGGCAGGATGGGTGGAGAGCTGAGAAGGTCCAGAAGAGATGATAATCCCTGAATGTTAGAGATGGAATGGCGTTGTTCAGGCACAGGAAGGTGGGAAGGAAAATGCTGGCAGGGAGAAGTGTGTGCCCAGGTAGAGAGCCATGTGGAAGCACAGCTTATGTGAGAACACGTCTTTCCCTTCTCTGCAGAACGAAAGCAGACTTTGAGAGATGGGGCTGGTCAGGAGCTAGATCATGAAGGTAATGTTATGCTGAGAATTTTGGAGTGTAGCCCAAAGGTGCAAGCAGATTTCCGCTTTAGAAGCAGCCCTCTGATGGCAGGGAGAAGGCCAGTTGATGAGAGACGAGGAGATGGTCCAGAGGGCAGAACGCAGCACAGGGAAGATACAGGCCTGCCCTGAGGCAGGAGCTTTGGGAAGGGAGCTTCAGAGAAGGGGAAAGAGTCAAGAGATATTTAGGAGGAAAAAGTGGCCAGATTTTGTGACAACCTGAATGAGAGAGGGAGACATTATGGAAGGAAGAAAGGAAGGGAGGGAGGCAGGAGGGTGGGCTAGTTCCCGGGGCTTTGTTCTTGAATGGCCAGGTGGACCATGGCTCCATCACTGTGGCCAAGGATGCAGGAAGAAGAGTAAGTTGCAGAGGCAAGATGATGAGGTCAGTACTGAATCTTCTGGGACTGAGCCCCATGGAGGACATCTAGGCAGTGATGGCAGGTAGATTCTTAGAGGCGCTCTTTTTTCATATGGGAAAAATCATGTACAGGGAGGTTACGTGAACCAGCCAAGGAGGAGTCGAGGCCCAGGTGTGCTAACGCCTAGTCCTGAGCTCTTTCCACTACATCTTTTACCTTCATACTTTGCAGCAATGGCACAAGATAAGGTCTCTCCAGTCACCCACTAGCAAATCACTCATTCGTCTCTGTGGTTACACATTCAAATGTGTGGGGAAGATAAGCCTCTGGAAACCTCATCAGAAAGTCCAAAATCATTTTAGATTGTGGGCACTTAAACTAATATTTAATTGATTGACTGTCATTCAATAATCTGATAGACAGATTTGTTCCATTTTTGATTCCAAGTATGCAGACCCAGTTTACACAGAATCTATTTCTAATTTCTCAACGGCTGAGTGGATTGAAAATATCCTCAGTGTGACTCAAAATACCAACTTCAAGAAGATGTGGTCATAAAATGTTATTACAGCTTTTCCTTAATCTCCCCCCTTTTCCTGTCTCAAGTTCAATTCCAAGTATAAAACACAGGCAAACAGAAAATCTACTCCCAGAGAGAGGTCCTTGCTTACTCCTATCTCAAGAAAGTTGACATTTGGTGTGGCATGGGTTTCACTTTATCGGAATTCGTTGATCCTCAGATTTTCCTCATGGTAAAGGCAAGGACAGCAAACGTCATAAGAAAGTCACATTTTCCAATGTTTTCCCGGTATGCTTCACAGAGTAACCATCCTCATAAAACAGATCTCTCTCTCAACTCCTCAGAGATGTGCCCAGTATGTGAACTTGAGAGCAGTCTCCTAAGAACTAAAAGCATCACCAGAGTGTGATTTACTTTTCCAGTTAGCGTTTTCCAGGTCTAGCGGTGAGCTCATCACTCATTAAATGGTTAAATAACAGCTAAAACCATAGATGTACACTGGCAAGAATTTCTCAACCTAGCTTGCAAAAGGCCAAATTTTCAGTACATTTACCCCATCCTTTATTTTAAGTGCTCTTTCTGGGGAGCTCCCTAGTGACACAGAAGCATTTTGACCTTCAACAAGAATTAAAAACTTGGGAGAAAAAAAAAACCTTCCAACCCTTTGATGAGAAGAACCTGAAGAAACTGCTGGAGGAGTTTACACAGAGTAGAAGGTATTAGCAAATACTGAAGGTAATTTGCTGTATGTGAACCTTAATTAAAAAAAAAAAAATACAGCCTAATATTTAAACAGCTCCTTCCACCCAGAGCTCTCCAAACATGACCTCCCTTGTTCAGCGGGCAACCTTAGGGTCACTGACTCATCCCTTTCCTACAGGGGGAAGTTCTCACCAAGTCACACTCTGGAGGCTCCCTCCGCCACATCCCCAAATGGAGTCCTATCGGTTTCCACTCTTGTTGAGATTCAGTCATTTCTCGTCTCCTGACTTCTGTATTTTCCCTCTCACCAGTACACAGAAACGGCCAACAGGTTGTAAGTTCATTCTGGCAAAACCAGGCTTCCATCAACTGTTTTACAAGTGCTCCTAGAGACGATATTCAACCCCTTCTGTCAAGAATCCAGTGAGTTCCCCACAAGCTCCCTTCAAGGTCATTTCTCTTAAATGTGTCCAATCTAAATCGCTAGAGTTTGAATTGTGTCCTACTTTTATTTTTTCTATTTCCTGAGGTGGAGAACAGCTGGTCACCAACTTCATATGATCCCCTTTTGCAGACTAGCCAATAGAAATAAGTTTATATTCTTTCATTTTACCTCCCCAATCAAAGTAATCTGGGTCTCTTTAATCCCTTTCCATATTCTTTCTACCACATTCTTTCATTTTATACCATCTTCATCAGGCTTCGCTTTTCCTCCTCACTTGACTCATGAGTTGCTAACTGAGTACAGTCCTCTCTGCAGGGTCTGACCATTACTTATATGTTAGGAGATGTCCTCTTGGCTGCTTCACTGATTTATGCTCCAGCCTTGAATTGGCCTTTGGCAAACCACTTCTGGTTTTCTGACTCGTGTTTAACTTTTGATACCCAATTCCTTGAACATATGTAAAACCAGTACTGCGTCTGTGCAGTCACTTTTTCTCCTTGCTCTGTAGCCACCTCATCTGCCCCCATTCATTTGGTTTCCTCCAAACAGTTCGGCAAGTTGGTTTTGAGCTCTAATGCTACCTTTTGCTGTGTTTGAGGACATGAATCTGGCTATGGAGTCCCCATAATTATCAAGCTTTTTTCTGTGTCATCGCGATCTCTTAGCCACCAATACTGTCTCCTTCCCCAAACTTTGCTCAAGGGAATTTACCGAAATATATAGAGCTATATATAATCAAGACCAGGTTTTCAAAGTTTAGGTATAGATATCTTTTGAAGGGAAAAAAATTTATAAGGTAAACATGTGAAGCTATATTATTTAATAGAAGTGTTACTTAAATATCTATAAGCATAAATCCAGGTTCAAACTCCTTATATCTATAGCTCTTATACAACTACCAAGCCAAAATAAAATTATAAATTAGGTATTAACCAAAAATACATAAAATTCAAATAAAGCCATTTAATGGAGACAGTGAAGTTGCTTTGCTGGAATGAAATCCTCTCACTCAGTGTGAAAAGAGTAGTACCTCTAATAACAAGGATTCTTTTGAGCTCTGCACACCTGTAGTATTGTTTCTGATTTGGTGATTCCATTTTAGCAAGATATTTTTCCATCCAAACTTCTTCAAAGCCTTTGTCCTTGTGATGTCTTTGGACCTTCACTTGGCTGGAACACATCATTTAGGGTTAAATTTCTCTTCCCTTCCATCAGACTTCTAGGTTACTCTGCTGCAATATGTCATTTCCATAGTGTCCCATCATATTATCAGTGCATTAAATCACTTACAAAATTAAAGTCTTACTTTATGAAAATGTCTTTTAATTGAAAATGTTTGATATAAAAGTGAAGTTTTGTCATTCAGATGAAATAATTCAACACGAGTCTAGTGGTAGACATAGGACATAGGTTATGCAACCACCAAGTGGAGGCCACCAAGTGTAGATGTATTGCAAATAGAAAACTAAATGCAGGTGCTGAAATCTACAGACATGGTTTTATCATCCAAATGATCAAAACTTTGCCTCTTTTTTGTCATCAAAATGAAAATTTAAAATTTAGAGTTTTTCATTGGAAACTCGCAGACCCAGGAGACTATGTCCATAGACCTTGGAATCGAAGAAATTCAGTTTGAAAAACAACCAGGATTTTTGGAGTAGAAAGGAATCCTTGATAATGTCTATGGAGACTAAATCATCTTGGTTAGTCCCTTCAACTTGCAATGAGAGAATAAGGAACTAAGGAAGTTAAATTGTTGTTTAGTGATCAACCTACTTCTCTGGATTCCAAATTCACGTGCTTTCTACTCCATCAATGTTTACCCAGTAGTTTTACATTTAGGATGCCACCTCCCATAGATAATTTACACACAAAAAGCCTCCTGACTCTCACAACATATTCTTATAAGCCAACACATCGTATTCTTGACAACAAATCCTATAAAATGCTAACACTTCGAGCCACTTAAATGATTCTCTAATGAATATCTAGCTGTGAAGACTATATTTATTAATAACCTTTGTATAAACTGACACTTCATTTCATTTGTCATAAGGTTACTTCTTACCAGTTTCAAAGATTGCCTGGAGCTTTTAAGTGTATTCAGATCTCTGCCATCCTAAAGGACCTCTGGGTTCCTTCTCAAATTATTCTCTTCTCTCCTCTTATTTCAAGTCCAAGTTTCTTGAAAATGGAGTATAAATTGTATGTCTCCATTTCTTCTAGTAACCCACATATGTGGGCCTCTGTTTTCGTTACTCTATTGAAATTATCTCCTCAAAGGCCACAGTGAACTCTTGCTACATCTAGTAGACTCTCTATACCATTCTGTTTGACCTTCCTTCAGGTCATAGGCCACTTCCCTCCTAAAACTCTTCCCTGGCTTTTCCAATTCTTCTCTGTGTGCTCTCTGGATTGCACATTCTTTGTCTTCCTTGGTTTCTTTTCCCAACTTCATAAATATTGATATTCCTTAGGATTTGTCATTATTCTTGTTCTTAACTTTCTATACATAATCTCTATGGTGACTTTATATAGATCCATGTACTAATGATGCCCAAATATGTCCCTGTAATCTATCTCTTTTCTGAGGTCCAGATAATTATTTCTGGGAAACCTGAATATTTGAGAGACAAGCATAGGATTCTAGCCTCAAAAAGCTAAAGATATAATAAAGATTTTCTATATGGAAGGAAAAATGAAGAGGAAATGAGGGAAGAGTTTCAAGAGAGGAACAATCAGCTGGTTCAAATGCAATGGCAATGTCAAAGAAGATGAGAATGAAGGTATTCTTTTGACTTAGCTAATTGAAGATCACTGTAACCTTGGCAAGAGCAATTTGGGATCAAATGCAGATTGAATGAGTTGACAAGTGAGTTAGAAGAGAAGAAATGCAGACTGTGAATGTGGGGAGGCTATAGAAACTTAACTGTGGAAGAAAGGGGAGATATAGAAATGGAAGATAGATAGAGAGGAATCTAGGGTCTGAAGAAGGACACATTTTATTGGCTAAGGAGAAGGAGTCAGGACAGAGAAGGGGCAAAAGATACAAAAGAGAAGATGCCTGACCAATATTATGGACTAATGAGCCTTAGGCAGGAAAAGAACTACCTCTTCCATTGACTAGGAGTGATGGAGGTGAGCATAGTTGTGATATAGTTTTTGTTTTTCTCTTTGAAATAGGAAAATAAGAGGCAAGGTCATCTTCTGCAGTTCATAGGGAAAATGGTGAGGGTTTTGAGGAGAGTTGGGATTTTAAAAGGACCTGACAAGGGTCCACAATTTGTACCTTGTTCTAGAATATAGATCCAATCATGATACTCTGGGACTCCCAGTTTCCTACAGAATTAAATCCTACCCCACAGCACGTTCCATAGAGCCCTCCATGACAGAACTCCCACCTGCATCTCCAGACCATCAACCTCTTCACTTCTTCACCCCCTCCTGCCCCAGGTCCTAGCATCATGGTTCTCCAAACATGCCACATACCAGAACTCTCAGCCTAGAATTCTTTCAACCTTGCTTCTCTTCCTAGAAAACCTTCATCCACTTTCCAAAATCCAGTTTAAATGTGTCTAATTATTCTTGGATATCTCTGACTTTTACTAACCTGTTTTCCCTTTGCCCCAATTTCACCCCTTCTTTGTTTCTGCATTTATTTTGTTTTACACTATCACTTTTAGGTATTTCTGTATGGTGTCTCAAATCCCCTTGGGGCATATAGTTTCATTCAATTATTTAAGTAGCCAATGAATAGGTATTAAGCAAAATATAATCCATAATTTCAAGAAGGCCCCAGGACAACAGCCCACCATACTGCACTGTGACTTGAGCTGTAACTAAAGACTGACCAAGGAAGGGGGGAGAGAGGTGACTGATGAGGAGAGTAGAGGAGGCCTCCAAAGGCTTCAAGTGTACATGTGCCTATTAATGCCCCTCTTACAAAGGGGTTCCATGGTAAGCTCCATGAAGGCCAAAGCAGAACCTTGTCCAATAGGGTGTGCCCACATGGACCATCACACTGGAGTTACTCTGTAAATGTAAACTGTCCTTGTATCAAAGAAGTCACTGTATAGCTCTTACTTTCAGGAGTTTACAGACTCCTAATGTAATCCTCTTCAACTAGAAAATTAATTATCCTTTCTTATGTTTTGTCCCTTCCTAAAATATCTGTTCATGGCCCTTGATAGGAAAAAAAGTCCTTTCTGATGCCACCCTGAAAGTCAAGTCATTACTACCCTCCCCACAGCCTTTGTTTCTTGCTCTGTTCCCCCTTTTCCCTGAATCCCTGATTCAACTTTCCTCATCACAAGGGCCCAGCCAGCTGCCTCCTCTGTGCTCACCACTATGGATTTGGCTTCTTTTTTTCTTCACTTCTTTTCTCTATACTAATAAATTTTTTTTGTTGTTATTAAGTTGCCTAAAAAGGTCTGTGATCAATGTGCAGGACGTCTTTAAAAAGAAAGAAAGAAAAGGCAAAAGTCCTGCTTTCGCCTTTCAAGGAAGCCCTTTCCCATCCCAGTTTGGGGTTGCTCAATAGGAGAATTACTGTTATCTGTTTAATTTGAAATCATGATTTTCCTGTGAACTGTTCTAATCTCAGCTTTACCAGCAGATGGTCTTACACCTAAAATAAGACTAGTTTCACACTTACTTGTTTTCTGTTTAAATTCTGTTTTATAGGAAGATGAAAGGCTGCAGGTTAAAATGTTCTCGTTTGCTGTGATCACTTGTTGCAGAAGTTTCCACACTTGAAAGATGCAGCTGTAAAATATACAATTGCAAAAGCTGTATCACCCAGTCTCATTGCTGCCCATCCATGTCTCCCCAGGCCCTGGCAATGTTTGCATAGAGTCTAGTGGACCCAGTCTCCCAGTACCTGTCTTAGCACACCAGCCCATGAAAGTTCTAGACACCAATTTTTTCTTAAGGTGGGAGTCAACTTCCTGCAATACAGTCCTCTCTTTCTGACCATCCAAGTCTTTCAGGTTGCATGTACAGTCTGATTTCCTCCTAAGATTAATTTTCAGCAACAAGGCATCTGTGGAGTAGAATTCCCTTCTTAACAAATAGCAGTACATTTGGAAGACCAATGTTTCTTGAAGTGAGGAGATGAGAGTCCAAGACTCGTGTTAGAGCAGTGAGTAGTAGACAATCATAGAGAAGTTGGGTTTGGTCAACTGCAGAGTTCTTGTTTGGTTTGCTGATGTGGCCATGCAACTTTGGGGTAGAACTGAATTTCTCAGAACAGAAAAGAGGTTGAGAGCTGCCACCTTCTCAGCTCTTCCCCCATGGGGAGCCCTTGGCCTTCGTTCTAAGTAAATGTTGATCAAATATTTTAACAGCACTGTTTGAAGAGTTGCCAAATTATTAGCCTGTCAGAGAACCCAGTGTCTTCATTCCTTGCTTGGTGGTAACAGATAGATCAGAGTTCATCACCTCCTAGCTTGTGTTGCTTTTTCTTTAACGCATTCTCTTAGATCATTGCCAGCATTCAGACTCATCAGTCACTTCTTTGATGACCTGTATCCTACCAAGGTCTTCTAGAGTTTTCCCTCTTTGGACTTGGCATTCCACTTCTGAAAAAATTTCATTGTAAACTCTTTCTTCCAAAATATGCTGAATAAAACTAGCTGTGCCCCATTTTGGGTCTCCCCATACCAACCCCCCATTCAGAGAAGGTCCATTTTCTTTGGGCAGGAGGTTGTAAACATATGGAATTCGTTACTAGAAGAGTTGTTGGTTCAGGCTGTTTCCGATCCCTAAGCCAGTTCCCTAGCCATGACAAAACATTCCCCACAATCTCATCATGACTCATTTTTATTTTTAAATAACCCCTAGTGTGGAACTTTGTCAAGGCTTTTCAAAAGGTTAAAGAAATTATGTCCGCATGCTTTTGACCCCCTCAGAGAATTTTAGTAGATTAAGCACATTCTCTCCTCCCAGAAATAACTGGATATATTTGCTGAATATCCCATGACTGCCCTATAACTCACGGACGTGAATTTCTCTAAATCGTAATGTGTGCTCATCATTCTACCCTCTATAAGGGGATATAAAGGCATAAAGATACACAGGCATAGTCTTTGGTATCAAACTGCTTGAAATCAAGTTAGAGAGGCTAAAAGAAGTCACAAAATCATGAGTGAACAACAACATACGTAAGTGTGGTGGTGACTAAGATTATAAAAGGAGTTCAGAAAATCAACAAGTGTGTTCGGAGAAAGATGGAAAAATCTTCACGGAGGAGAGAGCCCTTGAGTTTGGTCTTGAAAGCTGAGCAAGATTGATAGAGGCAGCGAGAAGGGAAGAAGGGGGCTGCAGGAGGCTTGCAGACATTTGAGAAACCAAAGACAGGGAAACAGCATGAACAAAGACTTCGAGGAAGAATCATCTGGAGTGGAGTGGAGGAAAACACGTGAAGGAGTCTGGTAAGTTGAGAGAAACCAAATTAAGAAAGGCCTGGAACAATCAGCCGCAAGAGTTAGAACCTGGTAAGAGAGGTGGTGGTTATGAAGGACTATATTTAAGCATTTAATGTTTCAAAGAAAAGAAGTGGTTGACTGATGGGAAACAGAGATGGTTTATTGAAAGGCCATCAAGGCAAGCCAAAATTGAGAATTGTAAATTTGTTTAGATCAGAATAGGATAAACATGAATGAAAACAGAAATGAAAGAGCTCAAGAAGGAGAATGGAAGAAGCAAGGAATGGTAATAATGGATGTGAAATTCTGAAGGAATTAATCCTGGTACCAAAATCTGTATGTTTCCTGGGGCTGTTACAGCAGAGCACCACAAACGAGGTGGCTTAGAATAACAGAAATGTATTTTCTCAGTGTTCTGGAGGCTAGAAGTCCCAAATCAAGGTGTTGGCAGGGCCATACTCCCTTGAATGGCTGCGAGGAAGAATCCTTCCTCACCTCTTCTAGCTTCTGGTGGTTGCTGGCAATCCTTGGTGTTCCTTGTTTCATAACCGCTAACTCCAATCTCTGCGTCCATCTTCATACCGGCTTCTTCCCTGCATGGCTGTGTCTCTGTAAGTCCTCTTCTCTTCTCATAAAGACAACAGTCATTGTATTTAGTGTTCACCCTAATCTAGTGTGACCTCGTCTTAACTCATTATATCTGCAAAGGCCTTATTTCCAAATAAGGTCACATTCTGGGGTTCTAGGTGGACATGAATTTGGGGGGAACACTATTCAACCCAGTGGACAGGGGGATATCCAGAAAGCACATGGAGGGGTTAGTCTTACAGGACCTCAAGGAGAGGAAAGTGTAGGAAAAGAAACTTCTTTCTACCTTCTTAGATTTGAGCAGAAGATTTAAACTGACGTAAGACGGAATAATGGAAGAAAAGCGTACAGATTTTATTTAATATTTTTTCATGTACACAGGAGTCTTCTAAAGGAAAATGAAGACACGAAGAAGCCATTAGTCCCCAAAGCTTACCTAACTATTTACTATGTTTCATTTAAATTACTCTTGCCTCTTTCAGAGGTTCTGATAACTTGGGGCAGAGGGAAGTAAAAAGGAAACTTCCTCATTCCCTCCAACTCCTCTTTGAAATCACTGATCCTGCCCAATCCCTTCATTTTGAGAGTGAGGACATGGGGACAGAGTCCTTGCTCGAGAACACATTTTGTTAAAGCAGAGGCCAGGCAAGATCCAAGGCCATTCGCTTCCCAGACAGTGACCTCCCCTCTCTATGCAGTAGGAGGCTTGGTTTGGCATCCGTGTCACCCCAGTAAATCAGGGCCATTTTCCACAGCTATTTCCACAACACTTGGGGGAAGAGTCAGGCAGCTGTCGTTGGTATTTTAAAGCCTCCCACAGCAGTGGGGGACACCAGGTCTCCCGGTGGTGTTGTATAAATTCACTAGAACAGCTGGCTCACCCAACTTTTCCTTGTGATACTTTTGAATATGAACTGGCTGGAACGCATTGGTCCTGCTGCTGGTTCCTGTTCCTGGGACACAAGTGTCGAGCCACACCAAACTATTAGGTCGTGTTAGATTCCCTCTGTCATCAGAGTGTCAAAAACCTTTCCCAGGACCCAAATTCAGTTGCCCTGAAAGTTGTCTAATTCAGCTTTTAAAAACCTCATGGGTTGTGCTCTTTATGGCATGTGTGTTATTCGTCAATAAGTTCGTTGTTTTTATAAATCTACAGATGAACTGCCTATGTCATGTGTAAGCACTGAGAACAAATAGAAATCCGCATGACATTCTGGTGGGGAAACTAGATTTCTTACACCAGACTAAGAGCAGACATTTAGTTCAGCTTTAAGAAGACCTCACTTCCACTGCCTTTGACCTCAAGTTCTTACTTTTGACTTTCCTGATGTTTGTTAGGTTTTATCCATATGGTTGTTTTTTACATTAACAGGCTATAGTAAAAATATTTCTTTCCTGTTAATTCAGTTGGTCCTGGACTCAAAGGAAAACTATCAACAAAAGAAAAATGTACGGCTAATGTTGAAATAATTGCTAAACATAATTTTGTATGTGTTTATTGGAAGGGGGGGTATCAATAAGGCTGCCTTGGAGATAATTAATATTGTTTTTATTATTCAATTTTTAGAAACTTGCTTATTCCAGTGTTTTATTCCAATTTATAGGGAATGGACCTCATGCTTAGAGGTTAGAGCAAAAGCTTCTGCGGATCATTTGGGTTTGAAATCCTGCTGTTCTGTTTACTAACTTTGACCTGGTCAAGTTAATCAACCTTTTTGTGCTTCTGATTTCTCCTCTATAGATGTGGTGATAACATCTAAATCATAGAATGTTGCCAAGGATTAAATTAAATGAGATAATTTAGGTAAATCATTTAGCACAGTCATGCCTGTTACACTGTAATCACTTCAATACTCTTACTATCATCATTATTAATATATTTTTATTATTATTCCCTGAGCTGCTTCTCCTACCTTCAACTTATCTAAAAACTTGGGTTTTCCCCAAAAGTAATTTTTATTACAGTTCCAGCAGTAAATAACATGGTACTAGTCAAAAAGCCGGCTCCACATATACTTGTTCCATGAATAGGACATTCCATGCCACTCATTTCTTCAACAGCTATTTTTTGAATTTTTAATATGTACAAGGCAATATGATCCAACACGGTATTCCATTTCCCCATTTTTAGCTCACTTTCTTTTTAAGGATGCCATGTATCTAAATAACCTCTTCCAAAGGAACACTGTAATATTGGTTTAGTTAATATATGACTGTCACACACGTTTGGCCTTAAAGGTCTCTCTCAGGATAAAGTGCAGTAACAGTGCTGATGGTTTAGAATGGGCACCAGGAGTCCAGGAATCTAATCTCTGCTGTACAACAAAAAATTAGTCTGTGATTTCAGGGAAGTCATTTCACCCACATGGACATCAATTTCCTTGATTGTGAAAAGATGGTCTTTGAATAACATTGTAGTTTTTAATCATTTCGGCGAACTGTATCCACGAGTGGATCTAATGATATCATTAGTTCCTCTACAGAAACATGAACATACCAAGTCATAATTAATATTCAATTTCAAAAGTTCCTGGCCCTCCCTGAAGCCCACCTGTGGACTGTGGAGGTCCATGGACCACAGGTAAAGAATCCCAGGGCTAGAATAAGGCTCTCTGTTTCACTATTTTGAAATTCTAAACCACACCACCACCACACAGTCTGTCACCCAAAATTAACAGGATTGAAGGCTCTTCCTAGATAAAATGTCATTCCACACCTCCAGATAACTCATCTTCCACCACTTTCTCTAATGGCAGTTATTGCCCCAAGTACACTGATAGGAATACAAGATCTCAGGGAAAACATTTGCAGTCAAAACCCTTGTGTGGGTCTTGAGTAATTAGTTACCTTTAATTCCATGGAAACTAATTAAGAAACCTCCCGTAGGCACTGCAGCTTTCTAATGATTACCAAGGCAGCAACTGTGCTCATGTTCTTGGACCTCCAATCATGAGACCCAGCTATTTCCACCAGAAGAAGCAGGTGACATGCCTTCTTATGTGAAGGCAGTATCCAAGGGAAAAGTGAAAACCTTGCTGACCAGTGAGTATGTTAAAGTAGGAAAGAAAGGGTAATGGGTAAAGAAGAAGGGAAGCTGTCCAAGAGCATAGACAACAGAGTATATTCATATTTTAAAATGATGCTATTGCAGATGATACCGGTTTCATGGACCAGTCCAACTGACCTCAGAGGTCAGAATAATCCAACCTCTCACTCACACACACACACGCACGCACGCACGCACGCGCGCACGCGCGCGACAGTACCTGAGCTCAAGCCAAAGCCCTGGAATAAGGAAATGGCACAGACAAAATTCTAAGATGATCCCCAGTGATCTTTGCCCTTGTATACTTTCCTCCTCTCGAGTGTGAGCAGAATCTGAATATAGTAAAATATACCCCATGATTACATTAATTTGGCCAAAGGGATTTTGCAGATGTAATTAAGTTCCTAAATCAGTTGACCTTAAGAGAGGCAAATTACGCAGGTGGGCCTGACCTTATCCCATAAACCCTTTAAATCTGGGGTTTTAGATCAGAGAGAGAAGAAGCCAGAAATTTGAAGTGGGCCAGAAGGAGTCAACTTGCCATTGAAGATGGAGGGCCTGTGTGGCAGGCAATGTGGGCGGCCTCAAGAAGCTGAGAGCAGCCCCCAGCTGACCGTAGGCAGAACTATGGAGACCTGAATGTTACAACTGCAAGAAACTGAATTCTGCCAAAGACAAGAATGAGCTTGGAAGTGGATTTTTCCTGGGTCTCCAGACGAGAACTCAGTCCAGAAAATACCTTGATTTCAGTCTTGTGATACCCTGAGCAGAGGATCCAGTCATGCTGTGAAGGACTGCTGACCTACAGAACTATGAGTGAATGAATGGGTATGTTTTAAGCTGCTAAACTTGTTATTATTTGTTACACAGCAACAGAAAAGTAATGCAGGAAAGAAAGTGCAAAGTTGGCTGTCTTGATCCTTGGTGGCTAAGCACACGGAAAAGAATATTTCTTCTACCCATCAAAGAGCCAAATTCCTACAGCCTCAGACTGTGCTTGATGTGCCTAAACAGTCAAATAAAACTGTTGTTTTCAACAAATATTTATTGAGCTTCAGGTGATATTTTAGGATCTATGTATAGAGGTATGAGTAAAATTAATAAGATTTGATTTTTTTAATATTTTAAGCCAGTCGACCATTAGAGAAGTACAAGTGAAGCATTTCAGGTGACTTGGTTTAACACATTAGTAGTATTATCCCGTACATCTGCCTACATTTTAATATACACCCACATATATGTAATTTATTTTTATAGGAATTTTTATCATTTATTGGCAGTGTATGCATTTGATAACTTTCATCTGATAACATATAGCATCTCACAAACAATATCATTATGATTTTTAAAGTGGTTCTCTATGACATCAATTGAACATACATTGAATTTTATAATGAATTTGAGGTTGTGTGGGGTAAATGTGTTCATTCATTCACCGAATATTTATTGAACATCTACTGTGTATCAGCTACTCTCTTAGGCCCTAAGTATAGGAATGACTTAAGGAGCTTATAGTCTATGGAGACACCAACATACAATAAACAATTTTACATTTATTATTATTATACATATATACATGTATATATTCATATGTATGCATGTATATATGACCAATTTCCCTCATATATATGAATCTTTTTCCCTTTAAGACCAAACTCTATGCCCTCTGCAATAGTTTGTATTAATATTAAAAACTCAAATCCTAATTATTTGTGATGCTCTTGCATCACAAATATTTAAAGAGAGTGACCAGAGTTTGGAGTGACTAGAGTACCTCTTACTTGAACCTCAACACTCTAATCGCAGTGCTAGGCCCTTGGGGCTCATCAGGGTACCACTGGCACCAGCCAATCCCAGCCAGTCACCTGCCTGTGTTCTAGCCAGTAGCTGACTTCCCTGCCAGCTCCTTGCTGGCTACCCATTGGAGGAGTATTTGTATCATGTGGGTGGAAACTAAGACTATTTGCCAATGAAACGCGCAGGAAGCTCTGGGGTTGGGGAATAAAGCTCCAGGTGTGGCAGCTGCAGCATCAGAGCCCCAGCCTACGAGGGCCTTTCTGGGCCAGCGCTGGGAGCCAGGCTGCAGACCACCAAGACTACAGGCCTAGCAGACGGGGTCTGGGAGATGTGAACAGCCTGTTTGAGACCACCACAAGCTGGAATCCTCTGCTGCTTGACATGTATGATATTTCTGTTTACTGAATATCTTTTTAGTTTAAAAAAAATAGTTATTTTCTTGTTTCAAGTCCAGATGGTTGGGATTACTATGTTCATCCTCAGCAACCCCATAAGGAGGAAAAGTGAACACGCTTGTCCTGGAGGGTAGGGGACGTGACACTACTGGCAACTGGGAGGGGGTCGGGGGAAGAGACCCATGGTCTGTAGACTTTGGTGGAGAGAAATTCATGTGTGGAGGTCAGGAAGGAGGCTGGAGATGGTTTTTTTTTTTTTTTTTTTTACCAAAAAATATCAGCATGACTGTAGCACAGAGAAAGTAATTTGGGGGATTTGCCAAAATTCCATTCTCAGTTATCACCAGTGTACTAGTGACCAATTTGCCAATTTTTCAGTTCATCAAAAGCTTAGTTAACTTTCTCCAAATATTATAGCCCACCATTTTCCATGAAGGGTTGCAACAGCCTTTAAGGATGTTTCTCACCATTTAATTTGTTTTAGTTGAGGCAATTTGAAATTCACAAGAAATGCTCATTCCCCAAATCATAAATCCAAAGAACCTAAAGTACAGAAACTTTGGCTGGGCCCTGGAAACGAAGTTAAATTACTTCGGTGAGATTAGACTAACAGGAAACTAATGGAAAACAGTGTTTATATATGATTTTAAATTGTTTAAACTTTTTATCCCCCCAATACCCTCCCATGTGTTACCAATGGTATTTATCATTCTTTTTGGCAACCCACATCTGAATCCCCTTTCAGTGGGGTTGTTCCCTAATGAGGCTGGAATGCTAAAAATACCAGCTACTCAGTTCCCTAGCTGGCAGCTACATGACTTGCTAGAAAACGTATAAAATGCTGTAAACATTACTTTTTTTAAGAAAAAACTTAAATATTGTTATCAAAGAATTTGGAATGCTCTTCCCCTAGATCTTTCTATGGCTGCCTCCTCCTACACCTCCTCCCCACCTGCAATAAAAAGTTGCTTCTGTCCATACTCTGTGCCATAGTGTTAAATGAATGGATTGATTAGTCATAAATGTTAAATAGAAGCATTTTAAGAAATGATATTCAATGAAAACAATGAAATGAAAACCAGTCAACTAAAGCATGGCAGAAATCATCAGAAGCTGTTTAAAAATCTCATTCAACATAAACTGCCACAAATTATACTTTAAAAAAACCCACATTTGGGGGGAATGTTAATATTTTGGGTATCTTTAGGATTTTGGTTTTCTAGTTAAATTTGTTTCCAGTGAATCAATTTTTGGCAACTTGACCTAGAACTAAACAAGGGCAAGAGATGGTGGGTGGAGCAGTGTGAAGGGATCGGATCATGCGCCCTTTCCCAGCCGTGCTCAGGAGTCTGGACTTGATCCTGAGAATATCTGGGAATCCTTGAAGGAAACTGACTTGGTCTGATTGCCTTTTAGAAGAGCTGGTGTAGCCAGATAACCTTAACAGTAGTTACATGGAGCAGGGAACAGGAAAAATATTGGAAGATTATAAATTCTTTTATCTTTTGGTTTATTTGACTTCTCTAGTAAAACATGCATTGATTGGAGGAGAAAAGGGGGAAGAAAAATAAGAGAAACTCTCACATTTTCCTTGGGTTCTGTATACATAAAAGTGACAATTGCTAGATGGCTATTTGTACATTTTTATACTTATTTCTTCTTACTATTGCTCTATCTCCAGTAATGAAAGCTAAAACTAATATCCCACTATCAGAGAGCTTTTTGCATGATTCTTCCAGTAATTTTGAATATTGCACTCAACTCCCTTCTAATAAGTGGCACTCATCAGATGGCTACTTCGAAATTCACTGTGTCTGTGCTAGATTCTGGTTAACTGCTACACCCGTGTATCACAAAACGTGTTTCTTTGGCCTACCAGCAGCAGTTTCACCTGAGATGCTCATTAAAAATGCAAATTCCTGGGACCCAAGCCAGCCCTACTGAATCTGCATCTGCGGGTTGGAGCTTCCTGGTCTGCATTTTAATGAGAGCACCCTCTGTGACTCTTTAGCACAGTGATGTTGGGGAACCACTGCCGGAGTTAGTGCTTTCCCTATCCAGTTGGGTTGGAATCACCTGGGGAATTCATTGGACCTACACCCTGGGTGACTCCCAAAGAGTCTGATTGCATAAGTCTGGGCTGAGCTCAGTCTTTGAAGTGCCCAGGTAAATCCAGTGGGATTGATGGCTTCACCTTGTACACTTGATACCCCTCATGTGGGCACTCTAAAAGAAATGACAGCATTTTTCACAGAGTCCCTCTTGTCTCTGGACACACGGTTGAGTGAACCTAAGGGTATCTTACCCTTTGATATTCACAGTACAGGGAAGTTTGGTGTGAATCCACAAAAAGTCTTGGCCTGAATTTCAGTTGAATCTTTCAATGTATGTGATAAACATTGAAAGTAGCAATAGAGAAGCTAGAATAAGTTCTAGCAACTAGAGTTTGCCAAGATCTGGTGGGATTTCCCCCTTTACACAGATAGCCAGAAATGTATTTTAATATCCTTGAGGGCTGCAACCTAAATGTAGTCTTCACATGACCAAAAAAAAAATATTTTCTATATATGTATATACCCCTTTTTTCCTAAATGATAGCAGAAGTAAGTGACAACTAATAAAGAACTGAAATATGGTTTTTCTGGTGTGTCAAGGCCCTAAAGGCATTTCAGAGGTAGAAGCTGTCATCTTCACAGCATTAATGTGGAATTTCAGGCAAATTACTGTTGCCTGGCATGAAAAATAGATGAAATCCTGGATGGCAGATGAGAGCAAAAGCTTGAGAGGGCCCGTAAATCATGGAGAGCTTGGTAGCTGCTAAAGATAATTAATTCACTTAGAGACTAATAAATAAAGATAACAATATGTTGCATTATGCTTAGCAGGTCTGGTACCTCAAAACTGAGAATCAAAGAAAAACTGAAATTTGAGTCAGCAATCCTAGCTGGAAAAGTCGCCCCAAAAGGTGATTCTCAACTGCTTTTTTCATGAAATCAAGCGCTGCCCTAGACGTAATCACTGGCCTTCAGCTCAGGACAATGTGGTCGTCGCCGGTGGGGAAAGGTGGATTATCAGCTTTCAGGCAGCTGAAGAGTCAGGTGGCACCAACATTGTGAAGTGGGTCAATATTTGGACAATCGATTTTCTCTCGCTCCCTCAGTCTTCAAATGTTAAAGGGCCAGGGAAAAGGGCAGAAGCCTCTTGAAAGTGAAGAACAACAAAAAAGAACAAGAGCACAGTATGAGTTACTCTTATTAAGTTGTCATAAAGAGACCAAATTTTAGTTATTAAAATCAGAATTTCAGGATTGGCTAGGCAAACTAAAATTTACTTAGTGTACCTTATTTGCTTTCTAAGCGTAGGATCAGCTGGAGTGAAAAGGTCGTTAAATGAATGTAGTACTTATTTCTTAAGTATGGGTTCTACTGTAGCCACCCCACTGACTACTTTCAGGGTTTCTTTGATTGAGATCTCATCTTTATATAAAAATTCAACTAAGTTGTTTTTCCCAAAAATATGCTGTGTTACTTTAAATTAGTCTTTTTTTTTTAAGTGAAAAAGTGTTGCCATATCAGAAACAAGTGCAGAAATTAAAATTATTTGAAAAACTTCTAAACCCTGTAAAATTCTCATGAACACTTTCTATGTGCCAGGCCCTGGGTCCATTACCTGGAGTAAAGGAACTGACAGCCCAGTGAAGGAGAACAGACACCTGAACAAATATTTTTAATAAAATGTGGTGTTCAGATATAGGTACATAAATAATGTGAATAAATTGGAAGTAAAACATCTTGAAAGAATAGAAATCAATATGATCTGGAAGATTTAGAGCCCACATTTCTAAAGAACGGTGTTAATAAATCACCTTCACTGCATTTATCCAAGTCAAGAAGACAAAGTAGGTGGTGAAAAGCAGGAGAGATAAAAATTGGGGAAATTTTCATTTCACAGACTATAATTTCTAGATTGTATTATGAAACAGAAAGTACCTCATGGTAGAAAAAAATAGGAACAGCATAGCATCTAATATGGATTAGCAGGAATGATGCAGGCTGCTGGAGATACGGAGCTAATAAGCTCGGTCCTTGAGTCGCTCAGTCTTGAGGGAGAAAGAACAGGCAAATAGCAAACTGTAATATTGTATAAGTGTTACAATACTTAAAACACAGAGAGCTGGTTTTTGGTTGTTTTGTTTGTTTCTTTTTCTTGAATTTGTATTGGCTAGCAGAGAGAAATCTCCTTGGAGAACAGCAAGCAGAAATACAACCATAATTAGGAACAGAAGCCCAAACCCTGGAAATAGGAACATTCTTTTGCCTCCTCTGAGTTGGTACAGATCTGGCAGGTGTGAATTTGCATATAAGTAACCACTTCAGGTAGACACAGGTCAGCACCTGCATTCGCAAACACAGGTGGTTGGGCAGCATTTTTTTAAAATTTAGCTACTAAATTACAGTCTCCTTTTCCTACACTGTGTTAATCTGTCTGATTTTCTAGGCTCCTTGTAGAGAACCAGGAATTTAAAACCATTCAAGGGGCAAAGAAACCCAAACACAGTTAATTCCCTGCTCTAGTAGTTCTCCAACTCTGATCATGAATTTGTTAAAAATGCGAATTCCTGGGACCATCCCATATATATTGAATTAAATCCACAGGGTGCGGGGCCTGGGGGATCTGTTGCTGTGGTCCCCCACCCCCAAGCCAAGCATGTCGAGGGGCTCTGATAGACATAGCTTATAAACCTCACTTGGATTATACAAACATGTATAAAATCAAGTATTTTGGTCCGAGAGTGAGATAACAAATGACTCAGCCATGGTTTTTTTTTTAAATAACTAAAATTATAGTTTTAAGTTACATAATTAATATGGCCACTCATTCTCATTATACAAATTCAAACAGGGAATTACACAGAGTAAAAAGTGCCAAGCTCCCCTTCATCCCCCTCCCCCATGACACTCCCCACCCTACACTCCTAATCGTTGGGTGCAGACCCTTCCAAATCTGTCTATACAATTTCTGTAAGTATGATACAATTCAGTTTTACTTTGTTTTCATTTTACAGAAATGACAACCTTTTTTCACTTAACAATGTGTAGAGATTTTCCAAGTTAGAATTTATAAACACATTTCATTCTTTTCATCTGTTCTTTAATATTCTTGTATAGGTACAATATAATTTGCTTAATTATTTCCAACAGATGTACATTTAGGTTATCCCGCCCCCTTTTTTTGCTACCACACATCTTTATGAATGTCTCTGTGCAGATGAGCAAGAATTTCTTAGGATAGCCACCTAGTAGAATTTCTGATTCAAAGGCATATGCATTTTAAGTACTGTTTGCCTTCAGACACTACCTTTTACCACCACCTGGTCAAAATTAATCATCCTTTTTTCTTTCTTAACCAATCTGATGGGTGGAAATTATTTCATCATTTTAATCTGCATTTCCTTAATCATTACTAGATTGGGATCCTTTTGAGAAGGATGTGGATTATCTGTGTGATTTCTGTGGCCTGCCTGCTTATATTCTTTGCACACTCCTCCATGTATGTCTGCTTTTTCTTGTTGATTTATGGACCATTTTAAATAGTCTGGGTGGTAATTCTACCTGAGAAATAATGGTAAAAGAAAGAAGAATATCAATCATAGTATTAATATGATTGGGGCTATAAATATGAAATCAATATTATTATAAACAATATCTTATGTGGTAAATTATCTTTTTTATTTATGATGCGTACTGTCATACAGTGCTGTTTTCTATTTTTATCTTGTCACATCTGACCATCATCCTCTCTATGATTCTAGATGTGCTTACTGTCTGTCTTGCTTCCGATGTGTCTGAGGAGGGACCGGGGTTTGCCGGGGTGAAGGAGGCAGGGCACAGTACAAACTGATCGGGTTTTTAGCTTCAGTGACTTGGTGGTCGGTAACTGACATACAGGATTGAGGAAAAGAAGCAGCTTTGAGAAGGAAGGGAATGGTTGAGTTCTGTGTGGGACACGTTGAGTTTTAGATTCCAGCAGGATATCTTGGTTATGCCCAGTAGGAAGTAGGAAATACACCCATCACTCAGCAAACAAGCAATCTCACTGTGGGCGTTTGCAGCGCAGTGGCCTGGTTTTGCTGTGTGAGTTCACTTTCTTTGCTTCTATGAGATGGGAGCCTGGCCATCAGATCAAAGCACATGATGTCAAGCTCCTAGAACCAGACTGACTAGATCTTTGGTGAGTGAACACTCTGAGTCCTTTTTCTTTTGTTGCAATATAATATTGCATATTTTTTTAAATAACCACTTTTGGGCAAAAATTAGTCCCAAGCTCTTTGCAAAGGTTACTACTTATTTTTCCTAATGTGCACAATTTCCAAACCACTGGTAAGGAGCCAGCACTGATAGTGTAGCAGCTACCAAGTCTTCCTGCTTTGGGACTTTTTACCTTTTATGAAGGTGGACAGTTTATAGCTGTTGATAGGGTACATTATCAACATCTATGATTGACTTACCAGCTTGATCCTTGCACAAGCTTTCGCATAGCCTTGCAGAGTTTACACTGACACTGAAGCTCAGAGACAGTGAGTGTCTTACCCAACATCACACAGCTGGTGAGTGAAAGCATCAGGAGTAAAACAAAATCTACCTGGAGCAAGAGGGAGTGTTGTTCATAAAGAATAGTGTTTAAGCCTAGAGCACAGAAGAGGGGTCTGGGCTGGAAATACAGACCTAGGAGACACTGTGCACTTGAAGTTCTACAGTTGAACACAGGGCCGGCTTCATGAACATGCAACTCGTGCAGTTGCCAAGGACCCATGCTTGAAACTCATGCTCTGCTCATGTCATCTTGAAATTTGTAATCATTGTTGAGCAAAGGACCCTGCATTTTCATTTTGCCCTAAGCCTCATAAATTATGTAGCCAGTCCTGGGTAAATGAGATTGCTCAAGGGATGTGAATAAACTAAGAACAACAGCAAGGCAATGGGCAGAGTCTGGGCAAACTCCACCTGGGAGTACTGGCAGAGGTTGAGTTGGCCATGAAGAAGACTGTGGAATAATAATGAGAAAAATAGGAAGAAAACCAAAGGGAAGGGAGGTGATGGAGGGTGAGGGAGGAGTTCCAAGAGAGAAGAGTGGGTCTGCAGTGTCACCAGCTGTAGAGGGGTCCAGGCAACTGAAAACCAAAACAAAACCTTTTGTCTTTTGAGGGGTCAGAAAGTGGGAAATGGTGCTGGCAGAGGCCAGATGCAGCTCTGTGATAAGGTGGTCAAGGAATCGAGTTAGTGTGTGTAGACTATTCATGGAAGAATTTTGGTCATGACAGGGAGGGGAGCAGTTTGAAGGAGCTTCAGGGTCGAGGACAACAATTATATAATGAGAGAAATAAGAAAATAGCTGCACCTGAGGAAAGAAAAGAAGGGCAGTAAGTAGAAAGAAAGGAATTTATGATTCAAGGGAATTTAGGATTGTCCTGAGGTCTGAGGTCCCATATAAAAGACTGAGATGGATGGTGGGCCTCAGTAGTCAGCCATGCAGAGAGGAAAGGAGACCAGTGAGGATGGATGCAGATGAACGAGGGAAGGTGGAAGGTAGGGAAACCGAGGAAGTGTGTGCTGGATGACCTCAGTTTTTTCCAATGACATAGGAGCAGGATTCCAAGTGTGGAGATAGGAGAAGGGATGAAAGTCCTTTCCAATTGGAAAGGGAGCCAATCAGGCATGAGTAACAGAAGAGTCAGGCTTTGGGGCCACTGGCTTCCTGAAGTTCAAGTCAAACCACATCTGGCATTTTCTTCCACGGCTCTTATGAATTTGAAGGTGAGAGTCATGTTCACATTCCTGTCCAATTGTTTCCAATTGTTCAGAATTGGGTAGAAAGTAATGTGTTCCCTGACTGCTTTTCCTGTGGTCTGGATCTGAAAATTATCAGCAAGGTTAAGCAGAAAGTACTGGATCCTCTGCTTTTGGCAGAATGGGAATTCCAGGAAGTCTTGACATCTTAAGTTCTCTAATTATACTAACCTTTGGATCTGTGTCATTTTTATGCAAAAATACTAGGCTCAGTGCATATGAAAATGCCTGGTCTCACTTAATCCTTGCGAGGCTTTTGTATCATTTGCCTAATTATACAGATGAGGAAACTGAAACTCCAAGAATTAAGCAAGCTGTTCAGGGTCACAGCTGGTACCAGAGTCGAGATTGAAACCAAGCCTGACACTTTTGTGACCCTCCCTGACCATATGCATTAAAAGAAACTCATGGCTTAGAGTAATTCTGCCCACAACATCCTACCCAATCTTCATAAACAACCCTGAGAAATAAATATTATTATCCTCATTTCACAGACTAGGAAACAGGTTCAATGTAACTTGCCCAGAGTTACCTAGTTAGTAAATGAATTCAGTCTTTTTTACTTAAAAGCCTGTCCTTTCCATAAACTAATTTAGGGCAGTACTTTTCCCAGTGAACTTTGTTGGTTTATGTATAACCACTGAGCTCATGACAATGATGCTATCTGAGGCGGCACAGCCTTGAGGTGGCTTTCTGAAAGGCGGGAAGTGTATTGGTTAATGGGAATTGGGGGTTTCTCCAAAGAGGGTAGAGTATGGAATTAAAAAGAACCAGAGAATCAGGGAAAACATGGCAGCTGTTATCTGTGAAGAGTGTAAGATGCTCTGGGGTCCCCAGAATGGAGAAGGGGAGAGTAAGGCATAGTTCCCCCTTTGTTTAAGGGATCTGGCTGAGGTCAGTGCAAGAAGACCCTTTCACCCTGAAACTGCAAGGAGCCCAAGAGTCAGTAAGGAAAAGACCATGATCCCTTAAAGTGGACCTGCCTTGGTTTGGGCTGAGAATTGAATAAGCCTCAGAGGTCAAGCCTAGAGGAAGAACCAGAGCCTGGAGGGAAGCAAAACAGGGAGGGCCTGGCCAAAAACAAAAGTTAATCACTGAAGCCTGTGCTGAGCTATAACTTACAAATCTCTGTGTAGCCTGAATGGCCTGAAGTGTCTTGCATCACAGTTTTGATGCATTGTGCTTTAATTCATTATACAGTGCAGGGGACAAGAATGCAGCAGAACTAAATGGAGAAAGCCAGTAACTCGCCAAAGTGCCATCTCTAAGGAGAATTTCTTCTTAGTTTGGATGAGTGGTGATGCAGCAGAAAGTTTGGGACTGACCATCAGCAGTACCCAGGAGAGCGCCTCCTACATGCAGTCTGCCACCCTGACACCATTTGTACCTAATCATGATCTGTCCCACCGCCACCTCCAGTGGCCACAGCGTGAGCCCTTATCTCTCCCCACAGTTTCAGGCTGGAGTTTATCCAGCTTCTCTCACCAGTCCACACTGACCTCCTGCTTATCCTAGCCCTGGCTTGGGAAGCTTGCTAAGTCAACGCCACAGGTTTCCCACTCAGTTTAGTAACTTAGAAGTGAAAAGATGCTCAGACGGTCATAACACAGATCGAGTCACAACTGTGACCTTCAGTCTTCGTGGAGCAAGAGAAGATATCCAGGTTTCTATATGTAATTCTGTGTGCGAACATGTGTGTGTATATACACAGTGCCATCAGCGGCTTGTTTAAAATAGATTTCCCACAGGGGTAATGAAAACTGGAAGCTTCATCAAAATAAGGACGACATAAGTAGCACATGTTGCCAAAACCATTAAACTGAATGAGAGAGTTAGGCTCCTGGAACGAGGCCACCCTGCTTAGCCTTCAGTGCTACCGCAGCCCTGCCGGTTCATCAGCCACCCTTCCAAGGACAGCTGCTGTTTGGTCGGTGAATGCATTTCTGTTTGGCACATGTGCTCACGTTGTTGAATACTCGAAGTGTGTTGTTCAGCAAAGCAGACACGGAGGATTATATTCCTAGGACTTGACCGAAAACATAGCTGACTAGACATGATTTTTCTTTAGAAACCTTATCTTGTACTAGTCACACTATTTAACTCCGCATATTTTCCATTCATATAATTTACCCCCCCCCAAAAAAAAATGGATGTTGGAAATGTTTAAAATGTTCAGAGAGGTACACCACTTTGGAAAACAGTTTGTCCTTTGCTTAAAAAGAGTTAAACATACTCCTACCATACTAACTGAGCCATTCCTCGCATACATATTTACCCAAGGAAAATGACAGCATATGTCCATGTATGACTTGTATAAAAGTGTTCCTTAGCAGCTTTATTTATGATGGAACACTTCCAAAAGAAACCCAAGTGCCCAACAGGTGAACAGATAAAAAAAATTATGTTCCATCCTTAGGATGGAATACTACTCAGCAATAAAAAGGAATGAGCTACGTATATAAAAAAAATTTTATGAATCTCAAAATAATTAGTATGAATGAAAGAATCCAGATAAAAAAAGAACCTATTGTATTATTCCATTTATATAAAATTATAGAAAAGGTGAGCTCACCTAAAGCAATAGAAAGCAAATCAGCAGTTGTCTGGGGGCACAAGAAACCAAGTTATTTATTTTTTTATTGAAGTTTATTTTGTGTCATGGATATGTCTCTCCACCCCCTTTACCTCTTCCCACCTCCAGCCTCCAACCCTATGATTGATTAAATAGTGTTACTTATTCACTTTTGGATTAGAGATATTTTGGTTCGTTATGAGGAATTTCAGCTTCTGTTGATAGTTTTCTTCCTCTTGATTTAGTGTGGGAATTCTGATACCATGCAGATAAAAAAATAATTGGAGGAAAATTTGAACATGAAGTTGAGAGAGGGTAATTAATGGAGCAGCTAATAGTGGACAGAAATGAGAACTTGGATTGAGAAGGTCACCTTGGAAAGAAGGAAGAAACTTTTTTTTAGGAAAGCAAAACCAGATAGGGGAAGGAATAGGGGGTTAGAAAGGGAGTTGGAGCACCACTTCCCAAATGATTTTCTCTGAGTTGTTAGTGGGTAGTCTTGAGCTCAACATAGAGGATAGGATGGAACGCTTGGGGATGGAGAGTTCGGGAGCAGTCCAAAAGGATATCGATAGGGAATTGACAAGAGGTGAGGAAAAACAAACAAACAAGCAAAAACCAAAAACAAACAAAAAAAGCTTTTCAGCACCTAAAGTCACCTAGCATGAATTTTTGTGGAGCCCACCCAGCATGGTTTTTTGTTTTTTTTTTTAATTTTATTTATTTATTTATGGCTGTGTTGGGTCTTCGTTTCTGTGCGAGGGCTTTCTCCAGTTGCGGCAAGTGGGGGCAACTCTTCATAGCGGTGCGCGGGCCTCTCGCTATCGCAGCCTCTCTTGTTGCGGAGCACAGGCTCCAGGCGCGCAGCCTCAGTAATTGTGGCTCACAGGCCCAGCTGCTCCGCGGCATGTGGGATCTTCCCAGACCAGGGCTCAAACCCGTGTCCCCTGCATTGGCAGGCAGATTCTCAACCACTGCACCACCAGGGAAGCCCCCAGCGTGGTTTTGTGGAATTTTCAATACTAGTGATACTCAATTAGAGGTACAGTCAGCCTTTATTATCTTTTTTTATGGTGAAAAATTTATATGTAGAATTAGTCAGCTGAACTCAGTTTAGGTGATCCCAATTTTGTGGGCAACACCAAAGCATCACGGTTGGGAACCAGTGGAACATAAGCCTTTTTCTCTCCATCAGGCCTGATCAGGACCGTTGACCTTGGCCACGTCAGAGTCATAGAGCTTCCTCCCTGCCTGTCTGAGCTGGTGCTTGTTGGCCTTCCATCTACAGTGAACACAGGTATGTTGTGTTGTCTCTATCTTCGTGGCCGATTCGGTGGTCAGGCAGAACCTGGTGACAGCGTAGTGGTCAAGCGTGTTTCTCCTGGGAGTGCTCTTCCGAGGATATCTGGGCTGCCTTCGGCGCAGCAGTATCTTGGACTGCCATGGGTGGGTGACGTGTGGCTCTTCTTTTTCTTGTGCTTGTGGGTGCCGTTCAGTGCTGCCCCCTTGGCCGTCAAAGCCTTTGCTTTGGTTTCAGCATTGCGAGGGGCAGGGGCGTCACACAGCCAACCTTCCTTCTTCGCTTTCGCTGCCGTCTTCCTGAAAAGGTTCTGCCTTCATTTTAGAAGGAAAAAAAAAAAAGTGTGTTCTCGGGCTTCCCTGGTGGCGCAGTGGTTAGGAATCCGCCTGTCAATGCCAGGGACGCGAATTCGAGCCCTGGTCCGGGAAGGTCCCACATGCTGCGGAGCAACTAAGCCCGAGAGCCACAACTACTGAGCCTGTGCTCTAGAGCCCGCGAGTCACACTACTGAAGCCCACAAGCAGCAACGAAGACCCAACGCAGCCATAAATAAATAAAAATTATTTAAAATAAAACTCCCTGACACTTAAAAAAAAACAAACAACTGTGTTCTCATCTTAAAAAAAAAAAAAACAAAACTTGAAGTCTGTTCTCAGACAGATAAGCCATTACACTGAAAATAATTGAGTTGCACTGTTTAAACTGTTTCCAAAATTTCAAATACCTTCAGTAAGTGTATTGTGTCTCTCACACATGAACTTTATGTAGTAATTGAGTATTTTTACAATTAACTATAAACACAGTTATTTTAATCATCTTTGCTAACATTTACTGCCTGCTTACGACATGGCAGACACTGAGGCAATTTAAACATATTAACTTATTTAATGCTCATAACAACACAATGTCATACTTTACAAAGGAGGAAACTGAAGCAGAGAAAGGTTAAACATTCAGTAAAGACAAAGCTAGGATTCAAAAATCTGGCTCTAGAGCCCAGCATCTAACCTCTACAGTATAGTGCCTCTCACATCTCATATCATGTCACGATTACACCAAACAAGCAGGACTCATGGGATGTAATCAGAAAACAACTTTCTTTTTGTTTCCCGCTGCCCTTTTACATTTATTCTAGTTCTTTCCCTATCCTTGAATGAAATTTAACGCCATCTCATCCCCTGTAGAGTCACTCTGAATAACATAAGGTGATCTTAGTTTCCTCTAGTTTTGGGGTTAAGGCTGTCTCTCAGAGGCATATTTTTGGTTTTTAGCAATCCCTCCCCCATTATCAGGGGTTTCTCACCTGTAGTTCTCTGGAGTGGCGAGTCCAACTGATCATTAGCTCCTTCCTCTACTCCCTGGATATCTGACAGTTTCCTTCTGTTGTGGTCTTTTACCCATCGAGGCAGTTCTCTCGAACAAGACTTGTAAAGGCCCTACACAAGCACGTTCTTCATTGAACTATACCTCATGCATAAGAAACATTCCAGCATCATTTGCCCTGACAAATTCTCATGGTCCAAGCCACTAGTACAGTCACCTTTCCTTTGCTCAGCCATCCCCTTTGCGTTTCTCACAGGAAGTCAGGAGCCCTAGTTCTCCTAGAACCATAGGCTGTAGAGGACACATTTCTTTAGGCTCTTTAAATCCCTAGTATCTTGCTGGAGATGAAGGAGAAAGTAGCTCCCACCCATCTCTTTCCATTTGGTGGGAACGACTCATGGCACATCCCTAGTTGTCTCCAAAAAATCCTCCTGTGATCTTCAACTCCAACTCTTTCGTTCATTTTATTTATTTTCCAGTGAGGATTAAGAGTTGGGAACCTAGATTTCTAATAAGAAAATTCAGTAAGCTTCCTAGGTATAAAATAAAATTACTGCCCAAAACTCAATAGTGTTCCTACGCAATATCAATAACGAAATAGAAAAAAATCTCATTCGCAAAAGCAAAAAAAAAAAAAAAAAAAAAAAAGGCATTCAGAAATCTAACAATCTATAACATAGTTATGGAGAAAGTTAAAACATTGAAGAATGTAGAAGGGCCCAATAAATGGAGAATTATGCCATCTTTATAGATAGGATGGTGCAGTGTCATAGTTATTTCCTCCAAAATTATCTATAAATACAATAATATTCCAATAAAAAAGAAACTACCTTAAAATATTTGTCATTTGACAACCGTACTCAAAATATATGTGAAAGATTAAAGAGTTGAGAATGCCAAATAATTTCAAAGAAAAAAGAATGGAAGCCTTTACCTACAAGTTGGTAAGACTTACTTTAAACTTATGGTAAAGTTAAAGGGATGTATTGGTGCAGGAATAGACAGATAAATTAAGGAATGGTACAGAGAATAAAAAATAGATCCAAGCATATTAGAGAACTTGTTATAAAATGTAGCATTAAAAATCAGTTGGAAAAGGATAAATCATTCATTAAATTGGAACAAGTAGATAAAAATAGAGCCTAGTCTCAAAACAGTCACAAACGTAAATTACATAAAGATTAAAACCTAAGTGTTAAAAGCAAAACTTTTGGAACAAGATATCAGAAACTATCAGGATATTTGGGAAGGTGGAAAATTTTTATCTGAGATACAAAAAGCACAAAACAAAAAAGAAGATGGAAAGTTGTGACTATGTTAAAATGCAAAATATACCAGTCAAAAGATATAATAACCAAATTAAAGCAAGCTACAAAGTGAGGAAAGAGATTTGCATGCATGTTACAAACAAGGGCTTATCTCCAGATTACGCAAAAGCTTCTATAAAGTATAAGAACAACAATATAAAGAATGAAAAACCTGGATGACCAATAAGCCTATTAAAAGATGTTCAACCTCACTAGTCTTTGAGGTGACGGGAATTGAAACAAACTACATTCTTGACACATCGTAGTGGAGATAACTAGAAAGTCTAACAGTACTAAGCATGTCCACTCACTGCTAGTGGAAGAACAAAGTAATGTAAAAGCAGACTGTCTCTTTAAAGTTTTGCCTTAAAAAAAAATATGAGGCAAATAAGGCAGAATGTTGACATTCATGGTAAATACACGAATTTTTATATTATACCTAAATTTTAAATTACTCATTATTTTTTAACTTTTAATTTTTGGAACAGTTTTAGACACACAAGAATTTTTTTAAATAGCACAAAGAATCTCTATATACCCTTCATCCATATTCCATAAATGTTAGCAATCTTGCATAACCACAGTACAAGGATCAAAATCAGGAAATTATTATTGATACACCACTATTGTCTACTGACCTTACTCAAATATAAATATTTTTTAATTTAAAAAATCTTGCCATCCTACAATTCATGTCATTTAAAACTGAACACTGGGAGTTAACTTACAGAGCGGCTCAGCCAAGTTGCTATCAGCAAGGAGAAAATGTATTCCTGGGCATGAACACTACCTATTTAGATATTCCGTACAAGTGATGGAAAAAATGTCTCCTTTTCCTGAAGATATGCAGGAGAGATGAGGGTCATATAATTGATAAGGCTCAAGAGAACATTTTTATTCTATAGATCTTCATACCCCTAAATGCACCAAACAGAAAAATATTATGAGAAAAGTCATTTTTAGATAATACACCTTGTATTTTTCACTATGAAAATTTTAGAACATATATGAGGACAATACTTTTTTCTTCAAGTAACAGTGGAATTTTAAATCTAAAAGTAAAGAATTGTATATCTAAAGGTTTATGAATCTTCAGAGGTGAGGCCTGAGCAGGCTTAGTAAATTTTCAAAGTACAGCTATCGCATCTATTCATTCTCTTTTTCTCAACAAATACTTAATTTTCCCTCCCTCCCTAGCCAGTTTCTAGAAAGTTTTCACTACTGATGCAAAATCGTCTAGGTGCTTAATAAAGAGAGCAAGTGGAACTTGGAATTTTCCTTTTTTATAGACTTTTAGGTGAGGATTAAAGAACTTTACATCTCAAAGTTTACATGCCTGGAAATTAGACTGGGCATTAGATGCTTCTTCAAAAACTTCCAGGCCTCTGACTCTGTGGTCAGAACTGTGGTTTCACATCAGGGAAGGTCACACACACACAAGCACGCACACACCCCTCTTACCTGCAAGGATCCAATGTCAGGATGTGATGGGTGCCCCATAAAGGCTACATCAGTGTTTCCCAGATTTGCCAGATCATAAGGATCACGTGGGCTGTATGAAAAAGACACTTCGGCTCTACCTCAGAACCATGAAATCAGAATCTGCATTTTTTGCAGGTGTCCCAGTTAAGGCTTAGAAGCAGGAAAGTTTGGGAAACAGGAAAGGAGGCCTCATCTGGCAGATTTGCTGGCACCTGGCTTGAGCTGATGAGGCAACCCCAGTCAGTATGTCTATAGACCAGTGATGTAATCTTGGCAGAATCCTGTCGAGAGCCCATAGGTTCCCGGTGTATGTGGGAAGGAGGGGTGGGCAGTAGGGAGAGGATGCCTATGCAAGAAGGGGCTAAAATAGTTCAAAGAGAAAGGGAGGTGCCAGGAAGGTCACAGAACCACCCTCCTGTTCATCTAGGTGACCCCATTTCACTCCACATTCACTGCTTCTGGGTTCCTACAAAGTTCCACCCCACTCCAGGGCTCAAACTACCCACCTGGCTGAAACCACCAGGGTCGTGGGGGAAGACATGAGAGGGAGTGCCTAGCTGGGCAAGATGTCTGTGGTGGTGTTAAAGGATTCTTCACATAGCAACCGAAGCCAGTTACTAGCCTCTGGGGACAGTGATTTGTGCCAGAAGGATGCCATAAGTTTGGAAAATTGCTCATATCATGGGTCTTCAAATCTCAGGAAAAAGAAACAGCAAAGACACACACACACACACACATACACACACGCAGACAAGCTGAGAGGTTGTTAATTTATCAATCTGCAAACCTGGGGCCAGGCCAAACTCTGTAGCTGTCAAATCACGTATGCACCCAAATTAAAAAGCTTTATTTGTCTAGTAATGATTCATAAGAAGGCCCTTCTAGGAGTTTAACTTATAAAAATTCATGGAGACAAGAAGCATAAAAGGGTTCAAAAAGGCATTTTAGGCTACAGTGGAGGAAACAAAGTCAACATGTCTAATTATATTTCATGACACTTATCTACAGTATGTATCATAAATTATTTTAGAAATTGAGGAAATTGGAAATAGTTCCAATTTTGGAACTATTGTTAAAACTGGGGAGAATATAATTAGGAACATAATAATTGCCAGGGTGGCACAGACACCAGGCCAGTCACGCTAATCACGCTATGTTTGCTGTCCCATTCAGTGTTCAGAGCAACCCTCTGAGATAGTGACTATTATTATGCCCATTTTACATATGATGAAACTGGTGGATAGAGATGTTCAATTACTTCCCCAGGGGGACTGCTTTTCAGAGGCCGTACACTCTATCACTATGCTCTTCATCAAATCCAGCTGTTTTATAGCTAAATTTCTTGGACCTGTATCCCACTTCCTTAAGATGCCTTCTCCATTTCTGTGCATTATACTAGCATTTCACACCCCACCCACCCCAGTTTATCCTGACATTCATTGTTTGTGACAGTCCTGCTCTGTCATCTCTCTAATGTTGCTATTTAAATGCTTCTCTTGGTGCGTGTCACCGCCTTCAGTGGATCCCAAGCTACCTGGGGCTGAGATCATGTCCTATTAGTTTGTCCTCTTCTTCCCTGAGCTCTCTACGGTAGCAGGTATTCATTAGATAATTTTTAAATACTTATTATATCAATGGTGATCTTAGTACTGAAGTTATTGTAGCTTAAAGAATGAAAAAAAATTACTACCAAAGACATTTAGAAAGCCAACTACACAGATGTAGAGAACAAACGTATGGACACCAAGGGGGGAAAGCGGCGGGGGGTGTGGGTGATGGTGTGTGTGATGATTTGGGAGATTGGGGGTGACATGTAGACAGTGATGTGTATCAAATGGATGACTAATAAGAAAATAAATAAATAAATAAATAAACATTAAAAAAAAAAGAAAACCAACTAACTTATTTGGAGGTTAAAGTCTTGTGTTCTTGGGGAGGACAATTTTCAAACACAAGAGCTAATGGCTCAAGATTATTTTGTTACTAGGAAAAGCGAATGAAAAAGTAACTACAAGCTTTGCGGCCCATGTGCAATGGAATACACGTTTTGTAAATCATTTCATTGTCAATCTCTGCTTAGTCAGGCTTGCCTTGCCAGCGTTAATGGCCATGCCTATTTTCTCTATGAAGAAGCAACAATTTGAAGAATGAAGATGGATTGAGCTGCAGTATCCTCACGTATAGCTATTTATCGTCACTAATTACACTTCTTACTCTATAACTATTGCAAAGTAATTTATAGGAACGGAATTCATTATTCAGAAAAACCAGTGACAGATGTCAAGGATGGGGAAGTTACAGCCTGCATGTCTTGCTAATCAGCATTCTCCTTCTCGGGCCTGCCCCGTTGCTCAATTCACACCATGACCTTCAATAAGCATCATTCACAGAGAAAAATCTGGCGGCAGTCCTGAGAGTCAGTGACCCCCCTCTACCATTCGGCTCCTTCAAATTTCAAACAAAAGATCGGAAGTAAGTTTGTCTTACTTCCATTAGACAGAAGAATTTCTTCCAAAATATTTTCAATGAAATGGGTAGAATTGCTCTGTTGGATTACCTAGGTGGGCAGCTAAGCTTCTTATTGCGTCATTCATGAAGTACACAGTGAGATGTTTCTTTTAAGACATGCTATTTAATCATTCTTAAAGTGAAGGTCTCTTTTTGTATCATGTACTAAAAAGAAATTCTCTTCATTGGCGCACTAAAGCAGGTGGCTTTTCTTTAATTTTTTTTATTTTATTTTATTAATTAATTTATTTATTTATGGCTGTGTTGGGTCTTCGTTTCTGTGCGAGGGCTTTCTCTAGTTGCGGCAAGCGGGGGCCACTCTTCATCGCAGTGCGCGGGGCCCTCACCATCGCGGCCTCTCCCGCTGCGGAGCACAGGCTCCAGACGCGCAGGCTCAGCAATTGTGGCTCACGGGCCTAGTTGCTCCACGGCATGTGGGATCCTCCCAGACCAGGGCTCGAACCCGTGTCCCTTGCATTGGCAGGCAGATTCTCAACCACTGCGCCACCAGGGAAGCCCAGCAGCTTTTTAATAGATTATAATCCAGTCTGTTGCTATTCACATCTCTACTTCTGTGGAATCTACTTTGGTGGGATTTTTTTAAAGTGATGGCTTTATGTATACCCTGAATGCTTGATTTGCCACTTAGTAAGTCACTTCACCTAGACTGTCTCTGCTAAATTAAATCAATTTGGTATTCATTGCTAATGGATAAAGATGTCACAGGTCTGACCCACTAGAAAGCATGTATGTGATTTTTAAAAAATAATCCTGAATTTATTATATTGGAATGTATTTAAAGAAGCAAAAAATGTATAAAGGAAATTTGATTTTGTTCATGAGAATAGTACACATGAAAATATATCTCCCTGCTACAGACAGAAATCATGCCTATTATTATTATTATTATTGAGAATGGCATGGGGAAATCTGGGCAAGAACAGTTAATCCCAGAGAAAATACCTCTGTAGGAACACTAGCAAGGTCAGTGTTTGCTTAATTATTCACCGCCAACTGTCATTCTAATTGCAAATAATAGATGAGTCTTGCATGTTGAAAGTCTCTATATCTCTGTATTTCAAGGCTATTCCCAACTCTTTATGATCTGGTCTCAGGGGTCGAAGCAAAAGCAGTAGATATCTGTTAAAACCACTCCTGCTGAAAAGAGAGTTTCCTTTTTACTTTTCGCCTTGTGTGTCCTCAGAGAAAGGTTTTGGGTAATGAGATGCTAGGAGATTTAGCTCAGGTAAGCTCTGTGTATATAAGTTCAACAAACAAATTTTACCAGAAGCAGGAAAATATTCATCATATTATATAAAGGGTGTTATAAAACAGATAAATCCTTTGGTCCATACATAAAGCAACAAGCAAGTCTTCTGGAGTTAAGTTGGTCCTGCAAAATTCAAGATTATAAATCATGTTTACACGAGGCTGGGCCTGAAAGAAGTTAGACTATTAAAATGTAGGCTCTATATCATAGTAACAGGCTGTACATCTTTGGATTATGAGTCTTGGCTGCCAGTGGATACACAGGGTGAATCTAAAATAGCTCATTATCTTTGTCTACACAAACTCTTTGACAACAATTTGCAGTTTAGCTCCGTAGTTAGAGCAAATCAGGGTCATTGCTTGAATTTCCACCAGAGTGCTTAGCTGTCCTTGATAACATGCCCATGGGCAAGGATTGCCAACTCAAAAACTCAGGAACAAAGCAACTAATTCCCATGAATAAAGTGTCCTTGGGGTAAACAACAGGGAGTGGTGAAGACTGTGGCAACGTGGAGAATTCAGACCCCCATCTAAAGGGGCAGCTCCTATCCCGATTCCAGCCTGGTTACTGAGAGGAGATATGAGCCCAGTGTTGTTAGATCCGACTTACAAGAAAAGCCAGAAACCTGGGACTTTTATGTAAAAATATTCCAATTTTTCATGTACTCAACTAATTCAAAAATGTTAAAGCACCATGGATGGCAATCAGAACACATCTCTTGATTATAGCTGACATTTGGTTCACCAGTTTGCAATGCCTGCTTCAACCTCTAATTTAGGCTAGTTGGTGTGTATTCCCTTTACATTCAGGGTGAAGGAGGCAAAAGCTTATAGGTACACCTGTATAAATCCATCACCACCACTGGGAAAGCACCTTTGTTACCTTCAGGCCTTCCTGATTCTGGGTCCTGTGGTGAGTTCAGTAGTGGCACCCAAAAGGATATGTCTATGTTCTATTCCCCCAGAACCTGTGAATGTGATCTTATTTTGAAAAAAGAAAAAGGTTTTTGCAGATGTAATTAAGTTAGGGATCTTAAGATGAGATCACTCTGAATTATCCAGGTGGGCTCTAAATCCAATGACAATGTCCTTACAAGAGAAGATAGGATAGATTTGAAGAAGAGAAGACAAGGTAAAAATGGAGGCAGAGATTGGAGTCATGCAGGCACAAGCCATGGAAAATCTAAAGCCACCAGAAGCTAGAAGAGGCAATGAACAGAATCTCCCCTGGAGTCCTCAGGGGGAGCACGGCCCTGCTTATACCTTCCTTTTTTACTTCTAGTCTCCAGAACTGTGAGAATAACTTTCTGCTGTTTTAAGCCACCACATTTGCAGTAGTTTGTTACCACAGCGCTAGGAAATTAATACGGGGTCAGTAACGTCATCTTCCTAAACAGGGCTTCTATAAGCATCACCCCCATCATCTGATATCCAAAGGTACCTCTGAGGATGGCTGCTCCATCAAGAATGTGTGCCAAAAGTTAAAAATCACCTCCGCCATTTAAACTCTAGATATCATGACATCAACCCTAAAATAAGAATGCTCATATAACCCACAGAGAAAATTAAACTTCAGAGAAAAATATCATTCAGGAGAGAGGCACATTGAAAACCAGACACTGGGGCCGCTCATGGTCTATACCTCAGAAGACAGTACAGAGATGAGTGTCATCACATCTGAATTCTGACTAATGATCTGCTCTTGATTCTTTGCCTCTAAGTTAAAAATGAGAGCTATAACCAAGACATTTTGATGGATCTGAAGGCTACTGAGGCAATAGTCATTTTCTAAATTCTAGATACTTAACTAAATGTGAGTTTAAAAACCAAATCTGACATAGAAAATTACCCAAGGGAAAAAAATTAAAAAGACATCCATTAGAGGCCACTGAATATTGGGATTATTCAACCCATTTATCACCCTTTCTTAAGTAAGCAAGCACTTGGAATCCCCTATACTGTTCCCAATGTGGTTTCCCCTAAAGCCCACTAGAGCATCAGGTATATTTTATTTTTTCATAGTGTTTCTTTCTATCCAGAAGGAGAAAGGGCAAGGCTGTCAGACAGGTACATGTGTCATATTTCCGGAATCCATATCTTCCCAAACGCCTGATTTATGATGTACTTTCATACAAACCATGTGGAACCAGAAGCCACTTCTCCCTTAGATTTCTATGGTCCTTTGTACCTTTTTAAAGGCTTTGTTTTGTTCATTCACTCCACATCTTTTGTGCATTTCCATTCACTAGTCAGTGGGCTAGACCTTCTCTCAGGGAGTTTACCATCTAATAGAAGTGACAGGCATGGAACAAATCACCACAGAACAGGAGGTGAGGATCATGATAGAGACGTGCACACAGGGCTATGGAAGCAAAGAAGAAAGAGTGTCGACCGATCTGGAGGTAGTTTCTTAGAGGAGATTCCCCTGGAGCTGGGTCTTGGAGCATCATTAAACGTGAAAGAGTCAGAGCGTCATGTACAAAGATATAGAGACACAAGAGGGAGTGGGCACGTGGCCTATTCAGGGACAGGTGGGAAATTTGAGCTGGCTTCAGAGGCTGGTGCTGGGAGTGGGGAGGGGAAGTGAGTGGCTCTCCTCTTCCTGGTGGTTTTGGCATCCACCTCCTCCACCTCATTCCTGACTTGGATGAGACCGTCATGATTCCCTGCCTGCCCCTCCATGTGAGCCCCACCAAGCCTCAAGTCTTACCCTTCACAGAGCCATCAGAGTGAGCTTTATAAAACGCTAGTCAGATCGTATGACTCAGCTGGATAATATGATTGAAAACTCACCAGGCCATTCCTAGTGCCTCTAGGATCTGGCCCTACTTACTCCTAAGGGCTTGTATTAGTTTTCAGGACTCCTATAACAAAGTACCACAAAGTGAGAGCCTTAAACAACAGAAGTTTATTGTCTCACAGTTCTGGAGGCTAGAAGTCTAAGAGATCAAGGTATCTCCAGAGGTGGTTTCCTCTGAGGGCCTAAAGGAAGGGATCTGTTCCAGGCCTGCTCCTTAGCTTGTAGATGGCCATCTTCTCCCTGTGTCCTAATCTCTTCTTATAAGGATACCAGTCCTATTGGATTAGGGCCCACCCTAATGACCTCATTGAATTTAATCACCTCTTTAATGACCCTAACTCCAAATACAGTTACATTCTTAGGTACTGAGGATTAAGATTTCAATATATGAATTTTTAGGGGAACACAATTCAACCCAAAACAGGGCTCGTCTCCTATCATTGCCCCCACTCACCCCACACCATATGTCATACCTTTAGGCTATTTTCTCTGCTTGAAATGTCTTCACTACACTTGGTAGAAAGGCAGTAGAGTGTAATGGTTGACAGCACTGACTCCGGAACAAAAATCTGGTTTTGAATCCCAGCTCTGCCATTCATTTATTGTGTGACTTTGAACTCAAATTGTGAAGGTTAAGCGATAAGTTTTCTCATTTGTACAATAGGGACCATGCCTCTTACCCAAAAAGATTAAAATTAATCAATATGTGCAAAGCACCTAAAACAGTGCCTAGGATGCAGTAAATGCTGATTAAGAGTCAGCTATTGTACTTACTGTGCCCTGGTGAACTATTCATCGTGGAAGGCTTGGGTCAAACATCATGTCTTCTGAGAAGCCTCCTCTGACCTCACATTCTGCTTCATGTTCCCACAGGACCATGTACCAATTAATACTTATATGTTTGATTATTGGTTGCCTTTCCCACTAGTCTGTGACCCCTTAAGGCCAGAGACCTCTCTTCTTAGAGATCAAAAACTCAGTCTCTGGAGTCAGACTGGGCTCCCACCCCAGCACCAACAATTACTAGTTGTGTGTCCTTCAGCAATTTTATCTAAACTCTGTAATCCTAGGCTTGCTTATCTGTAGAATGGATATAACAGTACTACCTACTATTGTAGTAGGTATTGTGAGGATTAAATTGTATTAGACACATAAAGGATACATCTGCTACAGAGTAAGGAGTAATGATTATTAGCTATTATCTATTTTTATAAGCTTTGTGTACTCAGCATCTAGCACTTGCTGAGTACTTATTAGGTGTGCAATGATGTTTAGTTTGAATGTGATTGAAAAGACTTGAGTAGAATTAAAGCAGATTGAAGCCAGATTGGTCAGGCCTAGAAGTGGTCTGAGAAAAAAATGATGAGGATGTGAACCAAGGTAGTAGAGGCAAGAATAGAGAGATAGGAGAAAAGTGTAGTGACATTTACAAGCTTGAATGTACTATTGGTTGATGGTACTGTTGGTTGTACTATTGGAAAATGAAAGACAGGGGACTCAAACATGATTCCAGTGATCCTGATGACTGGATGGATCCTGATGACTGAATGCCGTTGCCCCAAGACAAGAAACATGGGAGAGGAAACAGATCCATACCGAAAGATAAATAACTCAGTTTCAGTTGTCTTGAGTTTGAGATGCCAGTGAGATACAAAGTGTCAGTGTCCATTGAGGGTAAAGGTTTCGATGTGGAAGGCAAGGCCAAGCTGTGGTAGGGAGATTTGTGTTGGTGCCAGAGGACGATTGAAGGACAGCCCTCAGATAAAGACCCAAGGACAAGAAGTACAGTGAAACCCTTGGCTTCCTTCTCTTTTCATCATACCTGTTGGTCCCGTCTCCAGTGAGAGCCTAGAACCTCTCTTCATTCTGAGTCTAGGGTCCTGCACCACACCACAGCCCACACAGGCGTGAAAATCTCATTTCTGTCCATATCTTCACCTCTTACTCCTCCTTCCCATAATAGGTTTTCTGTGGCTTCCAAGAACCGAATCTCTGCCAAAATATTAACCCAGGAAATACAAGAGACACAAGGCCTACAGTTCACTACTGGGATAATAGTGACCTTACCCGTGTACATTAGAAAACTTAAAATAAGTTTCTTAGGTGTCTGAATCTAGTCTCTTTTTAAGAGACATCTTCTAAAAGCCACTATCTCTAATCCTCCGGCTTTAGGGAAACATGTGAACAGAGGACTTTACAATGGGAAGAGTCAAGAGGTGAACAAGGGGGCCAAACCAAAATACTTTTGGTTTTACTTTAATACAAAAACAGATAAAATTCCATGGACAAAAGCTAAGTAGGGAAAACATGAGCAGATTCAAGGGATTTTCCTTAAACCTTCTGTCCACAGTCTGTCCCAATCTGACTTCTCCTCATCGGCAGGATTTTCCCTCAGTCCACGTCTCCCATGTCATCTCCTTTCACAAAAGGCGAGGAGAAGTTGATGCCATCCAATATCTTTTTTTTAAATTAATATTCTGTGATTGTCTTGTTACAAATGCAGTATATACTCATCAGAAAACACAGCAAAAAAGGAAATATATATATATATATATAACAATTCTTAACATCAGTAATCCTGCACATCCAGAGATAACTGATGTAAACACTTTGGTGAATAGCCTTTGTATTCTATATAGCTATAGACAGAGATATAGACTCTAGATCTAGATCTAGCTAATAGATTATAGCTATAGATATGTTTATAAGTACAGACATAGCTCTGTGCACATCGCTATCTGTCTGTTGGTAGCACTACCACATACAACTGTAGAGGATGTTCAGGCTGATGGCACTTTATTGGGTGGAGGGGCATATTTTGATTCATAATCTGCCTCTTTCATTTAACACACAGCTCGTTTAATCCCAAATCCTTTCCCTCCTAAAGCTTCATATTGGGTTGTTCTACACTCGTCCAAGTCTAGCTTCGCTCTCTCCAGCTATAATTTTTTCAGCTGTAGCCTTTCCTGTGAGCCCAGCTCCTCTGTGGGTAACCAGGTCCAGGGAGTCTTCAGATTTTCCTACCACAAAGAACTGGCTGCTCATGTTCTGTCTTGGCTGAAGTGACTTGGCCTGAGAATTTCAAATCAAATGTATTCAACTAGCAGCTACAGTTTCTTTTTATTCCCTCAGACTCGGGCGTGACCCTTGAACACGTTTCCCAATGGCAAAGATTCTTTCTAAAATTGGGGCTGATGGAGTCTTAGATATAATGACAAAAATAATCATTATAAATTGTAGATAACACTTTCTGTTATCTGCAAAGCTAAGGGCTTCATAATTAACCCTTGGAACCACTCTTTAAGTAGATACTGTTATTGTCCCCAGTTTACAAATGAGAAAACCAAGATTTAAAGAAGTATCTTATCTAAAGTTTGATTCAAACTCAGGATTACCTGTCTCCTTAGCCTGGATCATGCTACACTGCTTCTATCTGTGAGAGTTTCTCACAAAATATTTAGCAAAAATCCAGGGCATGGATTCTAGGTATTAAAGTCCTCTTTCTCAAGGTTTCAGTTCTTTCTGGATGAGGAAGAGCTATATCAGCAGATTTGCAGGAGGATCTTAGTCAGCGGAGGTAGGTCATCTCCCAGGGATGCCTCAGTGGTTTAGAAGGATGATGTAGCTTGATAAAAGTTTAAACTGAATAGATTCTATGTATCTGATGACTGGGGGAATCCTCTACAGAGTGCTGAAGGCCAGGCTCAGCAAGGGTCAGGCCGGGGCTTTACCTAAAAACTTATTTGACTTGGAGTGCTGTTTCTCCAAAGACCATTCCTCTAGGGAAGACTTAGTAATTACACTGCACAACTCCTGACCAGGCCCATTTATAAATATAGTTTACTACTGTTGAAATCGATTGATTTGGCATGAAGGACTTCCTAGGGATAGGTTTCTCCTGTTGAGGATCTTCTGAAGTTCCTTTTTTTTACTAACTTCCATGAGTGCTTTTCCTTCCCTTTCCTATCAACTTACTGTTGACAGAGCTGAAACTGGTCCTGATGTTCCCATGTGTGGGTAAAAGTGGACCTTGCTCTCTTAAGTCCTGGTTTGATAATGTCTAACAGGAAACAAACCAAAAAATTAAATAAAAAGTATAAATCTTGGGTAGGTTAGCAATGAAGTATCCAAACTGGAATCTGGAATAGCGTATTCGAGAACTTAGCGTATTTGTATCTCATCATAGACTTTCTTATCACTTGCCTCCTAATTTGATGATAATAAGTATGAAGAGCCTAGATATAGTTGTGAGATCCAATAATGAAAATAACGTTGGGACATAGTTCTTTAAGCAGTGGTCTTAGAGATGTTGCAGAAGCATAGATTGTAGCTGACACTTGGAAAATGTATTTCTCCTCAACTATCCTCCTATGAAAGCTGCTCCAGCAGCGCAGAGGGATCACCTTTGTTCAGGGAAGGACACCTCTTCTACTGCAGCTGAAGGTAAGGAGGTGGGGGTAGTGAGGAGGTAGATAGTTCATAAAAAGGAGTCCTTGGGTTTTAGGGCTGTCGTACATGATGGTTTTAATTTTTCCTATGAAACAAGGAGACAGAAGAGAAAGGGAAGATAGCTGGAAGAGAGTAGTGAAATTCTGGTCCTAGTGGAGACAGAAAGAGGGCTCGGAGAAGGGAAATTTTTTTAAAGGATACAGAGGACACCAAGGAGCAGTGAGTTTGGAGACCCTGTAAGTATAGGGGCAGCAATAAGCAGTTGAGTGACAGATAAGAATAGGAGATAGCAGATAATTTTGTTGATCCAGTTTTGGGGATGGGGCAGACACATACAGCAGAAAGTGGTGAAAGTGATGCGTTTGTGTGTCTGGTTTGGATTAGGAAGGAAGCAAAGCCACATGTGGGGATAATCAATGGAGAGAGAAAGGACTATTGAAGAACTGGTGTGTTGAAAGTAAGGGGATGAGATTGAATAGTAAGCAAAAAGGGAATATGGGAGGAAGAGAGCAGAAATGTTAGAAGTTGGTTCATGTTTGATAAATTTGAGCTTAAGGAGAGTTCTAGGTGGTAAGATCCAGGGTATATCTGTCAATGGGAATAGGTGGCTGAGATGGAAAGAACATGAAGTGTTAAGGACACAAGACTCTCAAGGCCAGTTTGTGGAAAGAGTGGACCAGCAGCATTTGAAGACATCTATGACGATGGCCATGCTTTTTTTTTCCCCTAGTAATAGTGTATCACTATTTTCTTGTATGCCTTCCTGTTATAGGCTGCTTCTAACACTTGTGAAACAGGAAAACAACAAAATAGGTAGAGAGCCAGTGAGAAGGACAAAATATAAGTCATCATTGGATATAAGAAGTGGCCTACACCATCACCTTGATACCAAAACCAGACAAAGATGTCACAAAGAAAGAAAACTACAGGCCAATATCACTGAAGAACATAGATGCAAAAATCCTCAACAAAATACTAGCAAACAGAATCCAGCAGCACATTAAAAGGATCATACACCATGATCAAGTGGTGTTTATCCCAGGAATGCAAGGATTCTTCCGTATACACAAATCAATCAATGTGATACACCATATTAACAAATTGAAGGAGAAAAACCATATGATCAGCTCAATAGATGCAGAAAAAGCTTTCGACAAAATTCAACACCCATTTATGATAAAAACCCTCCAGAAAGTAAGCATAGAGGGAACTTACCTCAACATAATAAAGGCCATATATGACAAACCAACAGCCAACATCGTTCTCAGTGGTGCAAAACTGAAACCACTTCCACTAAGAACAGGAACAAGACAAGGTTGCCCACTGTCACCACTATTATTCACCAGAGTTTTGGAAGTCCTAGCCACAGCAATCAGAGAAGAAAAAGAAATAAAAGGAATCCAAATCAGAAAAGAAGAAGTAAAGCTATCAGTGTTTGCAGATGACATGATACTATACGTAGAGAATCCTAAAGACTCTACCAGAAAACTACTTGAGCTAATCAATGAATTTGGTAAAGTTGCAGGATACAAAATTAATGCACAGAAATCTCTCGCATTCCTATACACTAATGATGAAAAATCTGAAAGAGAAATTAAGGAAACACTCCCATTTACCATTGCAACAAAAAGAAAAAAATACCTAGGATAAACCTTCCTAGGGAGACAAAAGACCTGTACGCAGAAAACTATGACACTGATGAAAGAAATTAAAGACGATACAAACAAATGGAGAGACATGCCATGTTCTTGGATTGGAAGAATCAACATTGTGAAAATGACTATGCTACCCAAAGCAATCTACAGATTCAATGCAATCCCTATCAAACTACCAATGGCATTTTTCACAGAACTAGGACAAAAAATTGCACAATTTCTATGGACACACAAAAGACCCTGAATAGCCAAAGCAATCTTGAGAAAGAAACACGGAGCTGGAGGAATCAGGCTCCCTGACTTCAGACTATACTACAAAGTTATAGTAATCAAGAGAGTATGGTACTGGCACAAAAACAGAAATATAGATCAATGGAACAGGATAGAAAGCCCAGAGTTAAACCCATGCACATATGGTCACTTTATTTTTTTATTTTTTATTTTTTTTTAATTTTTATTTATTATTTATTTATTATGTTTATTTTTGGCTGTGTTGGGTCTTCGTTTCTGTGTGAGGGCTTTCTCCAGTTGCGGCGAGTGGGGGCCACTCTTCATCGCGGTGCGCGGGCCTCTCACTATCACGGCCTCTCTTGTTGCGGAGCAGAGGCTCCAGACGCTCAGGCTCAGTAGTTGTGGCTCACGGGCCCAGTTGCTTCGCGGCATGTGGGATCCTCCCAGACCAGGGCTCGAACCCGCGTCCCCTGCATTGGCAGGCAGACTCTCAACCACTGCGCCACCAGGGAAACCCTGGTCACTTTATTTTTGACAAAGGAGGCAAGAATATACAGTGGAGAAAAGACAGCCCCTTCAATAAGTGGTGTTGGGAAAACTGGACAGCTACATGTAAAAGACTGAAATTAGAACATTCCCTAACACCATACACAAAATTAAACTCAAAATGGATTAAAGACCTAAATGTAAGGCCAGACACTATCAAACTCTTAGAGGAAAACATAGGCAGAACACTCTATGACAGAAATCACAGCAAGATTCTTTTTGACCCACCTCCTAGAGAAATGGAAATAAAAACAAAAATAAACACATGGGACCTAATGAAACTTCAAAGCTTTTGCACCGCAAAGGAAACCATAAACAAGACAAAAAGACAACCCTCAGAATGGGAGACAATATTTGCAAATGAAGCAACTGACAAAGGATTAACCTCCAAAATTTACCAGCAGCTCAGTCATCTCAATATCAAAAAAACAAACAACCCAGTCCAAAAATGGGCAGAAGACCTAAATAGACATGTCTCCAAAGAAGATATACAGATTGCCAACAAACACATGAAAGGATGCTCAACATCACTAATCATTAGAGAAACGCAAATCAAAACTACAGTGAGGTATCACCTCACACCAGTCAGAATGGCCATCATCAAAAAATCTACAAACAATAAATGCTAGAGAGGGTGTGGAGAAAAGGGAACCCTCTTGCACTGTTGGTGGGAAAGTAAATTGATACAGCCACTATGAAGAACAATATGGAGGTTCCTTAAAAAGGTAACAATAGAACTACCATACGACCCAGCAATCCCACTCCTGGGCATATACCCTGAGAAAACCATAATTCAAAAAGGGTCATGTACCACAGTGTTCATCGCAGCTCTATTTACAATAGCCAGGACATGGGAGCAACCTAAGTGTCCATCGACAGATGAATGGATAAAGAAGATGTGGCACATATACACAATGGAATATTACTCAGCCATAAAAAGAAACAAAATTGAGTTATTTGTAGTGAGGTGGACGGACCTAGAGTCTGTCATACAGAGTGAAGTAAGTCAGAAAGAGAAAAACAAATACTGTATGCTAACACATATATATGGAATCTAAAAAAAAAAAAAAAAAAAAAATGGTTATGAAGAGCCTAGAGGCAGGACAGGAATAAAGACACAGACGTAGAGAATGGACTTGACGACACGGGGAAGGGGAAGGGGAAGCTGGGATGAAGTGAGAGAGTGGCATGGACTTATATATACTACCAAATATAAAATAGATAGCTAGTGGGAAGCAGCCGCATAGCATAGGGATATCAGCTCGAGAGGGGTGGGATAGGGAGGGAGACGCAAGAGGGAGGGGATATGGGGATACGTGTATATGTATAGCTGATTCACTTTGTCATACAGCAGAAACTAACACACCATTGTAAAGCAATTATATTCCAATAAAGATGTTAAATAAATAAAAGAAAAGAAAAAGAAAAAAAAGAAGTGGCCTAAATGATGGGGATTACCTAGTTCAGGGACCTTAATCACTTCCTCGTGTTATGGGGCTGTGTACATTTCTTATTTCTTATTATTCCTCGACTGTTGGTTCCTTGGAAGGAGGTCTGTGGCTCATCATCTGAGCACCCTCTTCCAGTTCTGAGCATATAAAGCCGTTCTTCAAAAAAAGTTCATTGAGTTAATAGCTTGCCAGTGGTTCTGATAAATCTTTAGATGTCTGTACATGGCTTTTACAAATGCTTATACTAATGCTCAGATATTCACATAATGCTTTCTGTATGTGTACCTTCGGCCCACTTGCATAAGTTGGGAGATTCAGCGTGACCACAGGAGTAGGTCTAGACACCGCTGAGGAAAGGGGAAGTTCCCAGAGGACAGGGGCAAGTTCTCCTAAAGCTTCTAGACTCCCAGCCTCTAGTACAGGCCCCTGTGCTTAATAAATGCCAAAGAATCCCAGATTAGAATGATGATGCCCTACCTTCTAAGGAATCTACTTCTGACTAACTAGACACTGAGAGGCAACAAGTGTCAGTATTACCAGAAGCACAAGCCCATCTGACCACCCACAGACTTAGGTTCATAAAATGCTTTTTGATCTTCAGATTAACATACCACATATATTTTTTATATAAATTTATTTATTTTATTTTATTTATTTATTTTTGGCTGCACTGGGTCTTCGTTGCTGCGCATGGTCTTTCTCTAGTTGCGGCGGGTAGGGGCTACTCTTCATTGCAGGTGCGAGTGCTTCTCAATGTGGTGGCTTCTCTTGCTGCAGAGCAAGGGCTCCAGGCACACGGGCTTCAGTAGTCATGGCACATGGGCTCAGTAGTTGTGGCTCACGGGCTCTAGAACACAGGCTCAATAGTTGCGGCGGCAAGTGGGATCTTCCCCGACCAGGGCTTGAACCCATGTCCCCTGCATTGGCAGGCGGCTTCTTAACCACTGCGCCACCAGGGAAGTCCCCAGTTTTTTAATGAAGGCAAGTACTTGAATTATTTTACAAATATAAATTAAATAAGTAAGATTCCAGCTGGGCAGTATTTACTCTGTCGTAGGATAATGTGCTCTGAATGCTGCTGATTTCAAGTCCAGAAACGAGGAGTAGCTCGGTTTTGATCCCATTCTGCTGACAGTTCTTAGCCAGTCTTTGAAATTGTTGGAGGCTCGTGAATGCTTCAACTCAGTGAAGGGACATCATGACAAAAAGACAAACTTCTTGTAAACACTGGTGGTACAGGCCTGGGCTGGGCTGGGCATCTTTCCCCTTGATGAGCTCTCTGTTTAGAACCAGAACCAGAGAAATTGGAGTAACAGTGTAGGGGTGAGCCCTGAAGCGGTGTGTCAAGATCTGTGATTTGACAATACATATTTTTTGGTGACCATCTGGGGATTAAATTAACATATTTAAAGTTCAAAAGGGAATAGAAATTCATTACTAGAATGGGAGAGGTCATTTTTTTCCTGGATCCCTCCCAAAGAGAAAATTGAGAACAGGATTTGTTACAGGAAAAACCCAAAGGGATTTTTTTTTCCTTCAAAGAAGCCAGCAGATGTTTTCATTCTTTTTTAGAGCCAACTCTTGGTTAATCAGCATTTGGATATTCAGTTTTTCAGTTATTCCGTTTTGCTTTTCTCGTTCATGTCACCAGACCTGACAAGAGCTTCTCCTAGCATTTGAGAGATTCTATTGTTTGTTAGAAAATCTACCACCAGTTAGATAGAGCAAAAAGAACAGAAAACAAGGCTTATTTTCCATTTTATCAGCATTTTGCCTTCTTTTATTCTTACCGTCTCCTTTTTCCTCTCTACACATGATACTCCCCCACCATATCCTTCATGCCAGCAGGTGGACAGTCCCTCAGAGTTTCATCATCCCCCCCAGTCCTCTCCCCAAGACACATAGCCACTTCCTCACAGCCACTCCCCCTTCACGTGATGTTACACAGTTAGAAATTTAGGGCAGGTCTCAGAATTTTTAAATGCTGAATAACCTTGCAATGAGTTAATCTCTAGAGGTCTCATTCACTGACGTACTTTTTTTTTCCAATTAAAAAAATTTTTTTTAAGTAGCATCAAAGATAGTGTTGCTGTTCAGTTGCAGTACTAGATCAAAAACTCAAGATCCAAGATCATGGTCCACTGGGATACACATATCTTGTAAATCTCATCTTCCCGTACAAAAGAGAAAGAAGGAACGTATAGAGTACTGTTACATCATTATTTCGCTTAATTTTCTCAACAGTATGCTGGGCTATCACTAGTCCCACTATACAGATGAAGAAATTAAAGTTTAGAGAGTAAATAACTATTCTGAGGTCACACAGCTGGTAGAGGGCAATCAGCCTTCAAATTCAGGTCTGTCCGGCATCAAAGCTTTGTTTGTACATGCCTTTCCTTCCTAATTCAAGAAAGAACATATAATGACTTTAAATATAATCTACCCTGACTTATTTGCAAGTGTATGTTATCCTTTTTTTTTTCAGTGGTTGTGGATTTTAGGGGTCATCTGGGTGCCCATTTAGGGCACCTGTCTAATGACTTCAGTGGTATCAAGTCAAAAGGAAACTTGGAATAAATACAGATGATTGAAAGTGTATGCATACGTTTATGTTTGACTATCTGAGCAGTGTGGATATTGCACTATATCTAAGAGTGGACTAGCGGTGGGTTTTTTGATGGCCTGGAGGATGAATAATTAGGAGAAAAATATACATGACTGAGCCCAGGATCACAGTTGTTGACGGTAACAACTACAATGATCTCATAGAAGGTCAGAGATGGAAGGGATTTAAAAACCATCTAGTTGACCCTATCATTGTGCCAATGCAGAAACTGAGGACCAGATGTGTTGTGACTTGGGTGCCTATCAGAACACCTTTGAATAATAGTTTAATGGGGAAGCAGAAGACAAGAGCAGTTAAAGAACCACCCACAACTACAAAGCTAAGCCATGCTCGGGTTGGACTAGAACTCTCTGTGGTCTTGTTCATTTATTCCTTTATTTGCCTGTTTGCTTGTTTCAGACACCAGTTGTTGGGTACTTACTCTGTATCAGGCACACTGATAAACAACTATTCTGGATTATCTCAATCGTCACCACAACTCTTTGAAGCAGGAAACATTTTATTATCATTTAACACTGGAGGAATCCAATTCTTAAACGGATTAGGTACCTTGTCCAAGGTCAAATTAAATGATGGCATCAGAGGCAAACCCAGGTGCTTTGACCCTATCTAGAGCTCTTAACCCTTGCAATACTCTGGAAGGAGAAAGAGGGTGAGTTGCTATTTTTTCCCAGAAGAATTGAGACCTAGTAGTGTCAGTAATTTCCTCCAGATCCCACAGAAAGTGGGAAAACCAAAACTAGATTCAGAGTCTTGTAGCCCTCCAACAGTGTCCTTTTTTTCATGACTTGACGAGGGGTCCACATATTTTACATCAAGGCCTTAAAAGTATAACCCAGGTACAGTAGCCTGTGGCTGACAACCTCTGCGTTTCCCCTTATGCAACTTGAAATCCATTCAGCCATTCAATAAGTCCCTCCAAAAGATACAACCTCATACTACAATGATGAAAAATAGATCTTTTACTAAAGGTTTTGAGGGGAAGCAGGAATTGTTCACCGCAGAGTAGAACTCTTAGCACAACCATCAGTAAATATCTTGGTTCTCTTCTGAAGGGTTTCTCTTCTTGCAGCTGCTACTTCTATTTCTCTTTCCTCACAACATCTCTACAAGTTTCTTCTCGTGGAGCAATTCAGCTCTAGCGCTCTGCCCTAATACCCCCACTTGATAACATGAAAGCCCAGTAATTAGCTAAACAGTACTAAGCCTGTCTCTTATGAGGCTTGGTTCCTGCCATGCAAAAGCCTTACCTGGTTGGCCTCTAAATCCACAGTTGCTGCAGCATCACCTTCCACGAGTCCCCCCTTTATACCTCACTTCCCTCTTCACATTTTCCTCAGGGGGTGGGGAAGGGAGTTCAAGGAAGGGATTCTGGACAAGGAATTGATGCAGCCTCCTTTTCCCCCAACATTACCCAGTTCCCCCTCCCCCCCCACACACACACCCTTTTCTTTCTTTTTCCAGGGATGTCTTGGCTTAGGAGAAATATAAACGAGTTTCTCCACCTTTTTTTTAAAGTTACCTTATCAAAATAAATTAACGTTTTTTTTAAATTGAAGTGTAGTTGATTTACAATGTTGTGTTAGGTTCAGGTGTCCAGCAAAAAATAAAACTAACTTTTAATGTTAAAAACCAGGGAATAAAACAAAACAAAAAAAAAGCCTGTGTCCTAAAATTGAAAAATCCTTTTATAAACAACCCTTGGAATGAAAAGGAAATTAAAAACTGGAAAATGACTAAGAAATGCTGATAATAGAACTACATAGCAGAATCGCTGGTGGGAGAGAATGCCAGTCAGCCAGTTTCAGAACAATATGATACGTGTTTTAGAAAAACAAGAATTACAACAGCCAACCTATGTTGCCCTCAGTTACATTAATAGCCAGCTAGGATCCAGCCCCACTCACCAGCAGGCCAGCATTAGCTTTGGAACACCTAGGGACCCACAGCCAGCCATGTCAGGATCTAGCTCCACCCACCAGCAGGCTGACACTAGATACAGAAACCCTGGCCCTGCAAACACCCACCCCAGAACCCAGCTCTGCCCACCAGTGAGCCAGGACTAGCCCTGGGACCTGCTGGCTTTCCGCAGCCAGCCGCATCATGACCCAGCCCTGCCAACCAGTGGCCAACAGCCTCCACACAAGGCAGGTAACACACTAACCAACTAGGCCAGGGGCCAGCCACGCCTACAAGACAACCCCCAGTAGTCAGCCCACCACAACAGAAGGACCTTGCAGCCCACATACGGGGCACCCCTAGAGCACATAATTCTGGTGACCGTAGGTGAGTATGCTGCTGGGATGCATAGGGCATCTCCTACAAAATGCCACTTTTCCAAGGCTGGGAAACATAACTAACCTACCAGATACATCAAAATAAAATCAGCAAGTTAGGTAAAATGAGGCAACAGAGGAATATGTTCCAAATGAAGGAACAAAATAAAGCCCCAGACGAAGAACTAAGTAGAGATAGGCAATCTCCCCAAGAAAGAGTTCAGTTCAAGTTAATGATTGCAAAGATGGTCAAAGAACTCAGGAGAAGAATGGATGAACGGAGCAAAAAGTTATTAACAAAGAGTTAGAAAATATAAGGAAGAACCAAACAGATGAAGAATGCAATAACTGAAATGAAAAATGCACTGGAAGGAACCAATAGTAGATTAAATGATACAGAGAAACAGGTCAGCAAGCTGGAAGACAGAGTAGGGGAAATCACTGAAGCTGAACAGAAAAAAGAATGAAAAGAAATGAGGACAGTTTAAGAGACCTCTGGGAAAACATCAAGGATACTAACATTTGCATTATAGGGGTCCCAAAAGGAGAGAGAGAAAGAGGCAGAGAACATATTTATTTGAAGACATAATAGTTGAAAACTTCCCTAACCTGGGCAGCAAAGGAAACAAACATCCAGGTCCAGGAAGCACAGAGAGTACCAAACAGGATCAACCCGAGGAGAATCCCAACAAGATACATTGTAATTAAAATGGCAAAAATTAAAGATAAAGAGAGAATATTAAAAACAGCAAGGGAAAAGCAACACTCTGGGCATACATCCGAAGAAAACAAAAACACTAATTCAAAAAGGTACATGCACCCCAATGTTCATAGCAGCGTTTTATTTACAATAGCCAAGATATGGAAGCAACCTAAGTGTCCAACAATGGATGAATGGATAAAGATGTGGTACACACACACACACACACACACACACACACACAATGGAATACTACTCAGCCATAAAAAAGAACGAAAATTTGCCATTTGCAACAACATGGTTGGACCTGGAGGATATAGTGCTTAGTGAAATAAGCCAGACAGAGAAAGACAAATACTGTATGATATCACTTATGTGTGGAATCAATCTAAAAATTAAAACACACGAATGAATGTAAGAAAATAGAAATTGACTCACTGATATAGAGAACAAACTAGTGGCTACCACTGGGGAGAAGGAAGGGGGAAGGGGCAAGACAGGGATAGGAGATTAAGAGGTACAACTACTACGTATAAAATAAATAAGCTACAAGGATATATTGCACAGCACAGGGAATATAGTCAATATTTTATAATAATTTTAAATGGAGTATAATCTATAAAAATTGTGAATCACTATGTTGTATACCTGAAACTAATACAATATTGTAAATCAAATATACCTCAATTAAAAAAAAAACTATGGGGCTTCCCTGGTGGCGCAGTGGTTAAGAATCTGCCTGCCAACGAAGGGGACACGGGTTCGATCCCTGGCCCGAGAAGGTCCCACATGCTGTGGAGCAACTAAGCCCATGCACCAGAACTACTGAGCCTGTGCTCTAGAGCCCACGAGCCACAGCTACTGAAGCCCGTGCTCCTAGGGCCCGTGCTCCGCAACAAGAGAAGCCACGACGATGAGAAGCCTGCGCACCGCAACAAAGCGTAGACCCGCTCGCCACAACTAGAGAAAGCCTGCACGTAGCAAGGAAGACCCAACACAGCCAAAAATAAAAACAAATTAAAAATAAATAAATAAATTTTTTTTAAAATTTAAAAAACTGTGTAGCAGAATCTATGGAACATAGCTAAAGCAATGCTGAAAGGAAGTTTTGTATTTATATTAATAAGAAAGAAGTACTTAATTAAAAAATTTAGAAAATGAACTAGAAAAGAAACCCAAGGAAAAAGTAAAAATAATAGCACAAATTAATCAATTATAAAGCAAAACAATGTGATAAAACCAATAAATTAATCTAAGAACAAGGAACCCAATAAAAGAGATAGACTATTAGCTAATCTTTTTTTTTTTTAAGTTGGGGTACAGTTGCTTTACAATGTTGTGTTAGCTTCTGCTGTACAACTAAGTGAATCAGCTTTACATATACATATATCCCCTCCCTCTTGGACCTGCCTCCCACCTCCCTCCCACAACCCCATCCCACCCACCTAGGTCACCACAGAGCACCGAGCTGAGCTCTCTGCGCTATACAGCAGGTTCCCACTAGCTATCTGTTTTACACATGGCAGTGCACAGACATCAATCTCAGTCTCCAAATTCATCCCACCCCCCTCCCCCGACCGTGTCCACACGTCCATTCTCTACATCTGCATCTCTATTCCTGGCTTGCAAATAGGTTCATCTATACCACTTTTGTAGATTCCACATGCATGCGTTAATCTTAACAAGAACAAAATAAAGCAAAAACATGTTCAAAGGAAGGAAGAATGGGTAAATAATTGCAGCTAGAAAGGAATACAAACAATGATAAACTGAACTCTAGACAAGTGAAATTGAAAATCTGGATGAAATGTATGGTTTTCCAGAACTGACTCCAGAAAAAAGAAAAAAAGTAGATCAATTTCCAAAGAAGAAATAGGAAAACATGTCAAAGAGCTACGCTTTAAAAACATTCATTTATTTGTAGGAAGCTTTCTTTTTTTCCTATTCAGTTAAGTTTAAATAACATTGGAGTTAGTTCCATAACAGTTTGGTAAAATTCAACTATGAAACCTAATTTGGCCTGGTGATTTTTTAGGGAGTAATTCTACAATAAAAATGGCATTTTCTCAGTGGGAGAAAATGGAGACTATTTGAATAAAGACATTGGGACCACTTAGAAAAAATTTTTCCACCATCTTGTTACATTAAAAATATATGTGAGATCAAAGATTTAAATGTTAAAAAAATCATAAAAATGTTAAAATAAAATATGAAATAATGTTTCTATAATATCAGAGTATGAAGTATCTCCCTAAGTACGATACAAAACCCAGAAACCACTGTTAAAAATTGAAAAATTAGAATATGTAAAAGTCAGATTTTACATGTAAAAATATACCATAAATAAGATGAATAGAAAAATTAAGTGCATGAAAATATTTGTAAAACACATAAAAGACAAATGGCTAATTTCCTTAATTCTTTTCTTTTTAATACATTTATTTATTTATTTATTTTAGGCTGTATTGGGTCATTGTTGCTGTGCGCGGGCTTTCTCTTATTGCGGTGAGCGGGGGCTACTACACTTTGTGGAGCATGGGCTCTAGGCGCGCGGATTTCAGTAGTTGTGGCGCACAGGCTTAGTTGCTCCGTGGCATGTGGGATCTTCCCGGGCCAGTGATCGAACCCATGCCCCCTGCATTGGCAGGCGGATTCTTAACCACTGCGCCGCCAGGGAAGTCCCAAATTACCTTAATTCTTAAGTAATTCCTAAAAATTCAAATACACATTGGAAAAATAAGCAAAGCCGGTTCTAAAGAGATGATACAGAAAGTGATGCTCAGTCTCACTCATAATAAGAGAAATACAAATTCAGACTATCATATGCTATTCTCCACATATCAGATTGGCTTGATGACACACGTATTGGTGAGTGGAGGGGAGGAGGGATAAGCATTCTGTCATATATTTTTGAGTGGAATGTAAATTAGTGCCACCTTTTTGGATGGCAATTCATTAGTAACCAGCAAAAATTTAAATGATTATCTTTCAACCCAGCAGTTCCACTCCTAGATTATATTCACACGTGTGAAATTGATATTAACAGTTGATTGTAATAGGAAAATACTGGGAACAACCTAGATAGCCGTCGTTAGAGAACTATTGAGTAGTAAATAAAACATTGACCATCCAACTATGGAAATACCACGTAACATGAACAAAGAATGAGGCAGCTCTATCCATAGGATAAGCTCCAAAGTACATTGTTACGTGAAAAAAGTAAAGCAGAGCAGGATGTGTAACCTACTACACAAATATAAAGCTAGCATATTGAAACAGCATGACTCATGGAGTGAAATCACAAAGCGACTATATTTTGTGTCCCGCTGACCCATTAAAATGTATTCAATGGGGAAGGTCTCCTGCCCCTAGATGACAATTCAGTTCCATGATTTTTCTGATCACTTGTGAATTATACAAAGTTTTGTATCACATTAGATCACCAATCTCAATTTAGATTTCTCAGTCTCAATTAAGAAATTAGAATGCCCAGACCCATATCATAGTCAAAACTGCGAACTCAAAGTTAAGTTATTGCTGCACCCCTCTCCCAAGTGAGGCTTGCTCTCTTTAGCTCAACTCTGCTGCTACTTATCACTAATTATTTCTGACTACTCTAGGGTGAGATGACAGAGGTAAGGGGAACAGGAAAGTAAGAACTAGACTCTACATTCTAAGGATGGCTTTACACTCTCTATGTCTCACAGGTGATTGAAACAGATGAGTTGTACTCAGGCGTAGGGTGACCAACTTGTCCCAGGTTGCCAGGGCCTTCCCAGTTTTAAAATGAAACCGTGTCCCTGAAATTCCCTCAATCCACGTCAATTGGGATGGCTGTCATCCTACTCAGAGGATACTGTTGTGGCTTTTTAGAGGCAACCCTCCCACTATTGGAGGTATCTCACCTGCATTCCTTTGATGCATGCGATGCACTCTCCTTAGGGGCATTGCCTACTCTTCCGCCTGGGATATTTACAGTCCACCTCCAGCTTCTAAATACTGAGATCTCTTTCCCATCTAGATAGACTATTGTGCGTGACTTAACATAATTCTCTCCCTCCCCATCCCCATCTCTCTGTCTCTGTCTCCTGTGTGGCCCATACCTGGTACATGAAAATCACACATCCTTTGTGTTGACACACTATGAGCTTCCGGACCCAACCCATGTGACCCAAACTCCCATGGCTCCACCCATCTGTTGTCTCTGGATCTCAGGTGGGAGGGAGACACCATCACTTGTCTGTCACTTGGCAGGGCCGCGTGTCAAAAGGAGTCCCATGGAAGGTTCTCTCTACACCTAAGGCAGGTGGGCAATAGGATGGCCTGCACTGCCCTCTCCAAAGAAATCATCTTCACAATCACAAATCCATCTCACTTTTCCCTTCCATCAGCAACCCACCATTTTATACCCACAAAGTGGGTACAAAGTTTAAGGTCATAAAACCGGTTTCTGTTTCCACTGAAGATTTATATTTTGGTATGACATTCAAATTGAAATCTGGCAATCTAATATCTGTCATTTCAGAGTCATGACTGAAAGCGCCATTTTAACATCCTATTTCTATATTTATATTTGCATAGAATAGCACTGGAAAGATGTATAAGAGATAGTGGTTGACTCCAGGATGGGTAAGTAGCTGACAGAGAAGGAAAGGGAAGGAGACTTATTTTTCACTATCTGCATTTTTGTATCATTTATGACATTTAAATGTATACACTGTGTGTATATCACAAAAACACATTAGTATTTCTTAAAAGGTAATGGTAGAATGCCTATGATTACACTTAAGCATAGACCTTGTATAAATTGCCAAATTTTGCTAAGAATACTAAGTTGATAATAATTAGTAGATGTGGTTCTATGCAGAAATAGATAGATGAATCAAAAAAACAGAATGGAAAGTTCAGAAACAAACCTTAGGCTATATGTGAACTTACCATACGCTAAAAGTACCACAAATCAACAAGGGGGATCGATTATTTTAAAAGTTGTATCTGAGCAACAGGCCAGCCATTTGGAGAAACATAAAGTTAGGTCTCTTGCTCACTCCTAAACCAAACCAATTTCAAATAGACTAAAAAGGTGAACGAAAGGAAGTAAATCATGATAGCAATAGCTAAAAACAAAACTGAACAGTGTTATAATCTTGACATGGGGAAGGACATCAAGTATGACACAAATAGAGAAGCTATGAAGGAGAAGTTGAATAATTAACTACATAAAAATTAAAGCCTTCAAAATTTCCCCAAATGTAAATAATGACAAAAATACATTTGTACACACACAGAAAAATAATCCACAAAGCCATGTACCATAGCGTTCACAGTAGTTTGATTTTGTGGCAGTATTATGCAGGTGATTTTAATTGTCCTTTTTTTTTTCTTATTTCCTGGGTGTTTTTTTCTTGAAATTAATATGCAATACTTAGTAACAGATTTATTTTAGATTGCATCAGAAATAATTTGTGATATGTTACAATAATGACTCCCTATTGAAACACCATTTTCCAGTAAACCATAGACTAAATATGTTTGCTCAGGCAAAGGTAATGTTTTCATAGCAGGTATTTTACCCCCATGGTCCTATTCCTAGAGTTACTGATCCTCATCAAGAAAAGGGCTGAAACTCGAATCCTTCCATGCACTTACTTACTCTGAGCTGACATTAATAGTCCACTGTCCACAATGACATTTGAGACAGGTTCTATTGATGAACCTGAAACTGGAGAACTTGGTTATAAGCAGCTCCCAACAGAATGCTATTGTGAAGGGTGTACATGCTCTCATTGATTTATTCTTTCACACCCAGGTTAAATTTTTCTAATTCCAGCTTTAGAGAAGAGGGCAAGGCAGATACTTTTAGCCAGAAATTTCAGAGAAGGGGAAATTATGGTTATACTTCTTCAAAAAGTCAACATTTGCAGTGTTCAGAAGTTGTTAAAAAAAAAAAAAAAAAACAACAACTTATAATCCACAAAAGGAAAAGCTCACTATGGGATAAAGTACTAATAAGAACCACAAAACAGAAATGAAGTTGTTCCATTAGTAGTAGTGATGGTGAATGCCTACCATTTGCCAGGCACTGTGCTGTAGGCTTTATTCCATTTTCTCTAGCCAGAAGTAAGTTCTTTAAAAACAAGCTCCTTTACTGATTACTTTTCAGATAATTTCATAAAAATTAGATTTTTTTTGAGACTTCTCTAGCTCACCACTTTGTTTAGAAAATTGTTGCTGAGTACAGACATAAATAATAATAAAGGTCCTAATGCCTACTAAAATTTCTCTAGGAAGTTTTGAAATATAAACGAAGATTTTTGGGCTCTTTCATTTTCTGTGGTGAAAAACAGAGTTTATAGCAGAGTCAGACACTTAAATTCCTGCAAGGAGCTGGAAGACGATGATGACGGTGATAGCTAGTACTTAATGAGCCTTACTCTAGGTCAGGCACTATTCCAAGTGCTTTCCACATGTGAATTAATTTAATCTATCCAGCAACTCTATGAGGACTTACAAGTATTATCTCTGTTTTAAGAGAATGAAACTGAAGCATAAAGAAATTTTAAAACTTCTCCAAGATCATGCAGCTAGTGAGTAATGAGCCTGGTAATTGGACCCAGATAGTCTGGTTCTAGGGCTCTTACACAACACCACACCTTGGAGACTGCCCTCCCTAGCCCAGATCCCTTTGGGATGGGGTGGGATGGGGTGGGGTCGGATGGGGTATCAAGTTATCAGACTTGTAGAAATAGGTCTGCATCCTTTAACTAGCATTTCGAAATGAATAACTGAAACAATCATTTGGGCAAAATCAGCCCCACATTCTAGTATGGAATTAAACAAAAATCAAGCTGCCTAAGTTGCCAAGATAATTGTCTCGGGGTTTTTCTTATCCTCTGCTGCAAGACACCTACATAGAAGAGCACATTTCTTTGGATACCCACTTCCTCTGTGAATCTGAAGGACCAGACTTTCACTCAGTGTCATTGTTCTTTCCTGGGAAAGTTAGTTTGCCTTTTATCTAAATCAGTGAGATATTGACTGGAATAGTAACACTGTTATAGGATATACATACTTACTATACACAGCAGAAGTCAGAATTTCTACTATGCAAAACCATGCGATGTCTCTGGAAACAGCTGAGTCTAAGTAATGTAGTGACTTTGCAAGTCAGAACGGATTTCAATGCTGAGCCCCCAGCTTATTAGCTCTGAGACCTTGGGAAGGTAGCTTAACTTCCCTCAGCCTCAGTCTTCTCATCTTCAAGATGGGGATAAAACATATCTACTTTACCGAGTTGTTAAGAGGTTCAAATGAGATACCATGTCTGGTACAGTGACTGGTGGTAAGCACTCCATAATTGTTAGCTGTTACCATTTTTATCATCTTCATCTTCAACATCTCATCATAATTAGCCAACACCTGCTCTGTTGTCACCATTCTTCAGCATTAAAAGTGATTTTCAATGCGGCTCTCACCTTGCTTTTAATTTTTAAGTATGGACAATGAGATGTTGAGACATGAGACTATCAAATTTTCCATCTGAAGCATCTTGTAAACTTAAACCAACAGGAAGGAAGGACAAGACAAGATGGTAATGAGGAAAGCCCATCCCACAGAGCATCCTTGTGGCCAAAGCTCTTGCAATAAATGCAAAGCACATAAGATGGAATGTCCCCTTATGTCACAGCTGAAAACTGTAACATAAATATTTTTGTCAGTTGGCTTTATTCTACAGATGTTTTCGAGAATTTGTTGTTGAAACAGCCAATCCACTCCTGAATAAAAAAACCTTTGGCAGTACTCAAAGTGTCAACTAATTAGATCCAAATTGCAGCTGAACATTTTGAAATGTATGCATCGCCCACGTGAATACTGAGTGACTTTATTATAAATGGAATTTCAATTGCATGAAAGAAGGACCCTCAATGGCACGGGAGTAAACTAATTGGTGAGCATTTATTAAAAACCTTATTAAGATCTCAGCTCACAAGGGACGGTACACAATGTATTAAATGATGGGTATTCCAGCCGTGTACTCGGGGAAGGCACTCTGCATGGGAGTAAGAAAACTGCTAGAAGTTTTGTGTAACAAACTGGATTCTAATCCCATTTCTGCTACTAATTTTGTGAAGGTTAAAAAGTCACTTATCCTTTTTGTGTAAACTGGACCCCTACCTATCCTGTTGGCCTAATTCCCCCTGCAAACTTTTTTATAAGTGAATTTGAGTGGCTTGAGGTGATGCCACCCATTCTCATTCACAAGACCTGTAGCTTCTTACAAACTCAGTGGGAAACTTCACACATTTATGCTACCACCTGCTCTGAAGATAAAGAGTTGACGTAAACTTTGGGGATCTCAGCTTCTGCCTTTGGATAAGATGCACTTTGAGTGACCCATTTACCAAAGTACATCATGATATGTGATATAGATGACAGAATTCTAGATGGGGTGGTTGATAAAAATATTGTAAAATAATTTAAACAACCAAGCAGAAAAGTCTATTTGCTCATTATATAAAGAACTCCATAGCTTTTAGAACCATCGAGAAATGAAGCTGTCTGTTTTGTAGGTAGTGAGTGATTTGTCACTGGACCTTCAATGGTCAATGCCCGAAAATAATCTGCAAGAGGTTTGAAGAAGAGACTTTGGTATAGATATAGGTAGGTGTATTAGTTTCCTTAGGCTGCCGTAACAAAGTACTACAAACTGGGTGGTTTAAAACAGTAGAAATTTTTTGTCTCATGGTTCTAGAAGTCCAAAATCAAGGAAGCAGTAGAGCTCTGAAAGCTCTAAGGAAGGATCTTTTCTTGCCTCTTCCTACTTTCTGGTGGTTGCCAGAAATCCTTGCTGCTCCTTGGCATGTAACTGCATCAATCCAGGCTCTACTCCTGTCTTCATAGGGACTTCTTCCCTCTGTGAGTGTCTCCAAATCTATCTCCCTCCTTATAAGGGTACCAGTCATCGTGATTAGGGCCCACCCTAACCCAGCATGACCTCATCTTAACTTGACTGCATCTGTGAAGACCCTATTTCCAGATAAGATCACATTCACAGGTATAGAGTATTAGGAATTCAACCCAGGGTTAGGGGGTAGGGAGAGCACATAATTCAACTGACAACAGTAGGTATGACTAATTGACTGATTCTAGGAGTTTATAATTCCTTTCTACCAAAATGATGTCATTAGTTAGCCCAACAGTGATTAACTAGCTCCCTTAGTACTAGACAGAATAAACAGAATAGAAAAAGGACTTTTCTTGGTTTTTTGTTGTTTTTGTTGTTGTGAGGTCTTGCTAATTCTTGAGGTCTTGTATTTTATGAATGATTAGGGAAACTTCGGATGCTGTCTTGAGTCAGAGCACAAGATGTTATTTACTGTGTTTTTTGGTTGCTTTTTTTTTTTTAATTGGGGTATAGTTGCTTTACAATGTTGTGTTAGTTTCTGCTGTACAGAATCAGCTATATGTATACACATATCCCTTCCCTCTTGGACCTCCCTCCCACCCATCTAGGTCACCACAGAGCACCGAGCTGAGCTCTCTGCGCTACACAGCAGGTTCCCACTAGCTATCTGTTTTACACATGGCAGTGCACATCCATCAATCCCAATCTCCCAGTTCATCCCCACCCTGCATCCACACACCTGTTCTCTATGTCTGTATCTCAATTCCTGCCCTGCAAATAGGTTCGTCTGTACCATATTTCTAGATTCCACATACATGCCTTAATATACGATATTTTTTTTTCTCTTTCTGACTTACTTCACTCTGTATGTTTTTAATTCGTATTCGGGCTTCCCGGCCTCACATTTGTTTGTATTCAGAAATACAAATACAGATGCACAGTACCAGACTTGACTTATATGTTGAACATGAGAAAGAATAAACTTCTAAAAATGTATTAGAGTTTTAATAATAAACCAGGCCACAAATATTAGGCCTTTATTTGCCTTTAGAAAATGAATGACTGGTCTCACTGGTAAATCAGAAAACAGCTTCATGGCTTAAACCTGCTATCCTATACTGATTTGTATGTATCTTGTTTGAAAACTGTGGTGTTTTAGATACATACATTTAAGTGATTTAGCTTCACTGTTTTGTTTTGACAGGCAGTTTTTATATCTATCTACTATAGTTAACTGGAGGGTTTCTCAACCTCAGCACCACTGACATTTTGTGCTGGATAATTCTTTGTTGTGGGAAGGCTGTCCTGTGCACTTAAAGATGTTTAGCAGCATCCTTGGCCTCTACACACTAGATGCCAGTAGCACCTTTCCCCACAACCTCCATCCACCCAGTGTGACAACCAAAAACGTCTACAGACATCTCAAGTGTCCCCAGAGGGGAGAGTGGTCAATATCACCCCTAACTGGGAACCATTGCTTTGCCAAAATTTTTTAAATTGATATTCTTGGTTATTGCTTCCAAATGTGTCTCCTCAATCCACTCAAATCTGTAACTCAATTTAAGATTAAGCCATGAACAGAAAGACTAATTAAGGTTAGTTTAATTCTCATACTTCTGGGTCTCAGGACCCCTTAACACTTAAAAACTGAGGACCTCCAAGAGCTTTTGTTTATGTTGGGTATAATCCATCCATATTTACTGCATGAGAAAAAATTTAATATTTATGTGTTCATTTAAAAACAATAATAAACCCATTACATGTTTATATAAATAGCATATTTTATGAAAATGAACTATATTTTTCAGAAAAATTAGAAGAGTAGCATTGTTACATTGTTACAAATATCTTTAATGTCCAGCTTAATAGAAGACAGCTGGATTCTCATGTACTTTCATCTTGTTGATAACTGTGCTTTGGTTGAAGTATGTAAAGAAAATTCCACACAGATATATAGTTGGAAAACAGAGGAGTATTTCAATTGCCTTTTCAAGTAGTTTTGGATATTTTTCTTTAATACTTCCCCAAACGCTCCATATATGTAGTCATTTCTTAAGGGTTATTTTGTCATATTAAAATTCTTTTCTCTGACATCACTAATTATTAGAGCAATGCAAATCAAAACTACAATGAGATATCACCTCACACCGGTTAGAATGGGCATCAGCAGAAAATCTACAAACAACAAATGCTGGAGAGGGTGTGGAGAAAAGAGAACCCTCTTGCATTGTTGGTGGGAATGTAAATTGATACAGCCACTATGGAGAACAGTATGGAGGTTCCTTAAAAAACTGAAAATAGAATTACCATATGACCCAGCAATCCCACTACTGGGCATATACCCAGAGAAAACCATAATTCAAAAAGACACATGCACCCCAATGTTCATCGCAGCGCTATTTACAATAGCCAGGTCATGGAAGCAACCTAAGTGCCCCTCAACAGATGAATGGATAAAGAAGATGTGGTACATATATACAATGGAATATTGCTCAGCCATAAAAAGGAACGAAATTGGGTCATTTGTAGAGACGTGGATGGATCTAGAGACTGTCATACAGAGTGAAGTAAGTCAGAAAGAGAAAAACAAATATCGTATATTAACGCATATATGTGGAATCTAGAAAAATGGTACAGATGAACCGGTTTGCAAGGCAGAAATAGAGACACAGATGTAGGGAACAAACGTATGGACACCACGGGGGGAAAGTGGCAAGCGGGTGGTGATGATGGGATGAACTGGGAGATTGGGATTGACATATATACACTAATACGTATAAAATAGATAACTAATAAGAACCTGCTGTATAAAAAATAAATAAATTCTTTTGTCTGTCTTTCACTTTGAATGGCTCTTTTATGCATGCATTGGTCAGGTGAAAAATACTGGTTCACTGAGTTACGTGCTGCTTCTAAAATTTTTGACACATTAATAAAGTTTATTGTTCTAATATCGAACACCCATGATCATTAGCATCACCACCAATCTCATCAGCAACGTCTCCAAGTATTAGGTTTTGTCAAGCTCACAGTGGTGGATATGAGTTTTCCAAAGTTCTAATTTTCACTTGACAGCTTCGATTTTATCATTGGCAAAAATACTGCCAGTTATTTCCCTTGAAGTGACCGAGTCACTTCATTAATTTTTGAGAAAATATTTGACAAGTACTCAAGTATGAATAACCATAATTTGTCAGTCGTTCTTTCAAACAAAAACTTGTGTTCTGTGAAAAACAGCTAGTTAGCTTGCAACCCATACAATTAAATGTGCACTCTTCCTCAAGATCAGCATCCTGTTTCAGTGGGCAGTAGAAGGTCTTATGTGCCCCTCCCATTTTGTCTAATGGAATACTTTTTAAAGTGTACTTAATAGTTGATATTTAATAAGATTAATCATTTTTATGTTCGATCAAAGACATTCTTAAGTGAAACTCGTTCTTTTTTCACTGCAAGTGCCTGATATTGAAGAAATCAGTGTCTGCTACCATGGTTTGATGCCACTGTCGTGGTTTGTGCTTAAGCACCAGCAGGAATTATACTGTTGGCACAAATATCAACACAGTGGAAAGGGCAAATGATGTCTTAGAATTATTATAAAAAATGTTGCTTACCTTTGGGACCTCCAGAGGCCCACAGAGACTAACTCTGAGAACTGCTGGTCTGTTAAGATCATTCTACTCCACACTTCATTTGAATAATATAGAAAATATCTTCTGATAGACTTACCACAGTAGCAGATATACTTCTTCAAACTAAAACTCAGTATATCCCAAGAACTGCACATGGCACTCCAGGAGCATACCTCCCACCACCACCAAAATTTTGGGAAGATATGGTTGTTCTCCTTGACAAGAGTCTCGGAGGTTAGAAATGTGTCTACTTCATTTTAGTTTTTCTTGATGGAGCTGATATTTGTGAACTTACCTATATCTTTTTTGAAATTATTTCCGCATTTAGCCTAGACACTCTTGGACTAGTAAGTTTTGAAAGCTTGTATGTCAACACTACTTTCTTGCCCTTTTTCCCCTTAAAGAATAGGTTCCAGTTCCAAGGAATCTGCTAAAGAAGTACGCATTAACTAATTTTCCAACACAATGCTGTGCTCAAATTAGGCACTCCATAAATATTTGTTGACTATAAAATTAATTTGTTTACCCTTTATAATCTTGATAGTTTTATGGTCTGATGATGACTTTCAACATCCATCCAACTAGAGAGAAGAGGACTATTTTTAGACCTCTGTAACATTTGAAGGCAAATTAAGGCTCTATACTGTAAACAGAATGACTAAGGAAATTTCGACATACTAAAAAGTAAACCTGCTACCTTACCCAAGGCCTTTCCGAGGCATGGCCATGGCAGCCAAGACCCTGGCTGCCAGTCTTATCCACACGCTCCTATCATCAGGCAAATGAGTGATTCTGTCTGAGAAAACTGATAAGCCCAAGAGATAAGACTTAAAGATAACTGGCATTTGGGGTTTTCCCCAAAGAACCAGGGACTTCTCTGGTGGCACAGTGGTTAAGAATCTGCCTGCCAATGCAGGGTACATGGGTTGGATCACTGGTCTGGGAAGATCCCACATGCCGCAGAGCAACTAAGCCCGTGCGCCACAACTACTGAGCCTGCGTGCCACAACTACTGAAGCACACGTGCCATAGAGCCCGTGCTCCACAACAAGAGAAGCCACTGAAATAAGAAGGCTGCAGACCGCAACAAAGAGTAGCCCCTGCTCGCCGCAACTAGAGAAAGCCTGCGCACAACAACGAAGACCCAACACAGCCAAAAAAAAAAAAAGGAACCAGATGGGTCTTATGTACAGAAAGGTCTACCATTTGAGAAGCCCCACTTTTACACACAGAAGAAAGAGGAAGATGGTATCCAGCAGAAGGAAGGTGATACGAATTTCTAGGATGTTACTGAATGAAGTCCTGGGATAACAAGTAAGTCAGATTGAAACAAGCTGGAGCAGTCCAAGGGGGATGTCTCCAAGGGGGGTAAAATGGAACATAGAAATTACCCATTGAATTTGACCATATTGAGGGAAATTTTAGAGACCTAAATGGAGAGTTTAGGGATAAAATAATAGGTAAATAGAAACCTATGCAAATATAAAAAAGACAACTCCTGGAAAATTTTAAAGTTATGCAAGAAATGCGTTCTGTGTACCACATGGCTCAGCTGAAAACAATGTTTATATGGGACTAATAATGTAAACACTGTACATTGATTTAGCCAAAAATCATGAAAGATTTATGCTGGGAGGGTAGTGGTGGTAAAGTATATGTGTGCACTAGAGTCTAGAGGTGGTAGTTATAAAAGAGTCAGATCCTGATCTAGTAGAGAAAATCATGTCTTATCAAAAAGTAGCAGTATAGGTATGGTACTTCAAAAAATGGAAGTTAAAACCAGAAGAGCATAGAAAGTTGAAAGTAGTTTCTTTAGGTTGTGGAACTCAAGAATGGCAGAGTTAGGGAAGGTAACTATTATTGTTCATTATAAACCTTATAGAGATATTGATTTTAACCTTCATACATAGGTTTTCAATTACCTTGATAAATATAAAAAATGGAAGTTAGCAAGTCAAGGGCATTTCACTTTCCATGTAGATGGGTCTGACTGCATAACTAGACTTGTGCCTAAGAATCTCTTTTAAATGACTCTGTTTTGATTTTCTCCATGTAGAGACCACTAGCAGCCACATTCCTGAATTTCCCTGACACCCTTCTATCAAAATGTATCTGCTGTACGTCCTATTTCCTCAAAATTCTGACTTTATATAATTAATTAAATCAAGAATTTGATCTAACTTCCCTTTCCAACCTGATCCCGCTGTATCCCATGTGAACCATTCTCTCTGGCCAGGCTGCTCTGCTTCTTACCACTTGATTATGTCATTCTCATTTGGCCAAGGTTAAAATATCCCCCAGCCCTCCAAGTCTTTTCCTACCAAGCTTTCGGTGGTAGCCCAAATCCTAATTCCTTGTGGAATCTACTCTTTTTGTTTAATCGAAGTATAGTTGATTTGCAATGTTGCATTAGTTTCAGGTGTGCAGCAAAGTGATTCAGTTATACATATATATATTTTTTTCAGATTCTTTTCCCTTATAGGTTATCACAAAATAGTTCCCTGTGCTATAGTAGGTGCTTGTTTGTTACCTCTTATTTATATGTAGTATATGTGTATATGTTACACTTATGTATATATGTGTATATGTTAATACCAAACTCCTAATTTATCCCTCCCTGTGTCTTTCCCCTTTGGTAGCCATAAGTTTGTTTTCTATGTCTGTGGGTCTCTTTCTGTTTTGTAAATAAGTTCATTTATATCATTTTTTTAGATTCCACATATAAGTGACATCATGTGATATTTGTCTTTCTCTGACTTACTTCACTTGGTATGATAGTCTCTAGGTCCATCCATGTTGTTGCAAGTGGCAAAATTTCATTCTTTTTTGTGGCTGAGTAGTATTCCATCGTATATATATACCACATCTTCTTTATCCATTCCTCTACTGATGGACATTTAGAAATCTAATCTTTTTTTTTTTTTTTTTCTTGACTGCATTGGGTCTTTGTTGCTACGCGCAGGCTTTCTCTAGTTGAGGTGAGCGGGGGCTACTCTTCGTTGCGGTGCAGGGGCTTCTCATTGCTGTGGCTTCTCTTGTTGCGGAACACAGGCTCTAGGCGTGTGGGCTTCAGTAGTTGTGGCTCGCGGGCTCTAGAGCACAGGCTCAGTAGTTGTGGCGCATGGGCTTAGTTGCTCCGCAACATGTGGGATCTTCCCGGACCAGGGCTCGAACCCGTGTCCCCTGCATTGGCAGGTGGATTCTTAACCACTGCACCACCAGGGAAGTTCTAAGAATCTAATCTTGACCACTTCAGTTGGAAGTGATTTGCTCCTTCTCATATACTATCTGGTTTCATTAACTTCTAACTTTTTATTGTAAAATATACCTTAGATATAAAAAGTATGCATTATGTATCTGTACAGCTTAGAATAAAATAAGCATCACATAATTTACCTCCCAGTTTAAGAAACAGGACATTACTCTTCAGAATTGCATCTCCCCACCCCCACCTCATAGGAGGAACTGCTATCCCTATTATTGGGTTATTCATTGTCTTGCTTTTCTTTATGGCTTTATCATAACTAGGTGTATCCCTACATAATCTCTTAATTTGTTTTGCCTTGAACTTTATGTAAATGGAATCCTACTTTATGTATTTTTCTTAGACTTTCTTCTTTTGCTCAAACGTTGTTTTTGAGAATTAACTATGTTGATGCATATAAGCTATAGTTCCTTCTTTGTCATCATTCTACAGTGTTCAATTGTCTGACTATACTATGAGCTATTTATAGTATCTTGTTCATTGACTAACAGGTTGGTGTCAGAACTTTTCAATAATGACCAATGTTGCCGTAAACTTCCATAAACATGTCTCTTGGTGCATACTTCTCTAGAGCAGTGGTTCTCATAGTGTGGGCCTTGGACCAGTAGCATTAGCTTGCTAGAATTACAAGTTCTTGGGCCCCATCTCAGACCTACTGAATCAGAAACTATAAGGGTAGGCCCAGCAATCTGTGTTTTAACCAGCCCTGACGGTGATTCTGATGCTCCGTCAGGTTTCAGAACCACAGATCTAGTGTGATCATGTGGCTTTGTCAGTTTCCTCTTGTAGTTCTGTCCATATTTAGTTTATATATTTTGAAGTTACATTATTGGGATATATGAATTAGAATTGATGTATTTTCCTGGTGAATTGAAACTTTTATGAAAATGTAGTGATTTCACTTTATTTCTAGCGATGCTCCCAGCCTTAAAATCTATTTTGTCTGATATTAGAAGTCTTGCTTTCTTTTGCTCTCTGCGTATTATTTAGTTTTCCATCCTTTGACTTTTACTCTTTTTCTGTACTTAAGTTTTGGTTGAACGTGAACCTTGTAAAACAACATATTACCTTTTCAAAATTCAGTCTAATAGTCTTGTAGTTCAGTTTAGTCCACCTATATTGATTACTGGTCTACTTTAATTCCTTTCTACCATCTTATTTTCACATTCTTTGCTCTCATTTTTCCTTTTTCCTTTTATGCTTCTTTGGATTATTTGAGATTTACTTTTTCCTCATTCTGTTTTTTCCTCTGCTTGTTTTATGCTTTTAGTGTTTTTCCTAGAAATAATTTTAAAATGCATATTTAATTTTTAAAGTCTGAATTTAATCAGCATTTCTACTCTGAACAATATAAGAAGCATATGACATTTTAACGTTGAATGGAACTCCTCCTGACATGTGTTTTCTTAATCAAGGATTTTAATTTTTAAACTTATGTCTTAACTCCATAAACTAGATTTTATTGTTTTATTCCATTGTTCATGTTTAAATACCATGCATTGCTATTTTTTTGATGCTTACTATTATTCCTTGTAAATTAAGTCTTCTGAGATCCTTTTCTTCATGAAATCTGTCATGAAGGACCTCTTTTAGAGAAGCTCTGGTGGTGGCAAATTCTCTCAGTTTTTGTAATGAAAGGTTCTCTATTTTATCCTATGTTTAAATGAAAGTTTCACTGGGTAAACAATTCTACCATGAGAGTTGTTTTATCTTCAGCAGTTTAAAAACAGTATTCTAACATCTTCCCATTTCCGTGTTGTTGAAAATTCAACTGCCTAATTGTTCTTTTGTAGTAAACCTGCCGTTCCCTCAAACTGATATTCTTTCTTTACTTTTTTGTTATACTTCTAGTTTCTCTACAGTGTGTCTCAATGAAGATTTCTATTGAATTTTCCTAGGACTTGTTGGGATGTCTGAATCTAAGACTTGGTCTTTTTGTGGAGACAACAATTCATTTATACAATTTTCATGTAACTTAAATTCTGTTAAATTTTCCTGTGATCTTTTCTAGCAGTCTGATTACACTGGATCATCTCACCCCTTGCTCAGTATCTCTAGGCCCCTCTTTTATATATTTTCACTCCCTTTCAAATCCTTCTATTTTCTTTTAACTTTATTTATATATGATAATTCCAGTGTCTCCTGCCTTTGTGGATCTGTTTCTGTAGTTTGTTGTTTTGCTGATTCTTCCTCATGGTGGCTTGTTTCTCCATCTTACTATGATTTGGGAAGTGGAGGTGGAGAGAATGATGACGGCTGATGTTCCTTGGAACTTGACCTGTAAGAATTCATTTGAAGCCTGGATTTAAGGAGGATTTGTGTTGCTTCTGCTAGGTATCTGGGGACAATACCAATTTGGGATCTTTTTAAACTCTGTATAGATATTGGCAATTATGATCTCAAACCCCTGTCATTAGGGGTAACATTTTAAAATATTTAAACATTTAAGAATATTTTTCCATCCTTGCTTTTTATTTGTATTACACTACATTAGTTGATAGTGTCTTTTACTGCAAACCTTCTTATATCCTCTTTGAGAACACTTTTCAATCATCCCTACAAAATGAAAGGAATAAAGAACATCTAAAGGCTGGTTAATTATAACATTGGATTAATTTTAAATAAAACTTTGCTAGGATCTCAGGCAACACAATCCAACGTATCATGCTTTTAAAGTAAGTTTAGTGCATTGCCTAAGGCAATGATAGAATAAATTGATTTTGAAGAGTGCTTTGGCAGACTCAAAATATGAATGGGGAAAACATGGAAGTTCCAAGTCAGCATTAAATATTTACATGGAAGTTAAGATTTAGAGACTTAGAGATTCAGACCCGGTTTGCTTCCCAATGTGAATAGGCAGGATGGAGCAGTATGGGCCCTGTGTAAAAGAGAATAACAAAGCTCCAAAATATGCTAGGGAAAACCCATAAGGATAGAACAGTGTGTATAGTGTGCTGCCTTCCATGTAAAAACAGGAGGGGACAGATATGCATTTGCTTGTGTGTGTGCATGACATACCAAGGGAAGGATACCCAGGAAGTCCAAAATATTGCTTGCCTCTGGAGATAGGAACTGGATGGTGGCGGGGAGAGGTGGGGGACAGAGGTGATACAGATTTTTCTGCGTGTACCACTTTGAACCTCTTGAGTTTTGAGCCATGAAAATATATTATCTATTCAAATAAATGGATATACAGATGCATAGATAGATAAATATAGACAGGAAGTCAATGAGTAAACGACTGAAGAGAGTGAGTGAATGTATCCCCTAATTGGATGCACCACGTACTGGCTGTTGTCTGAGCCCTCTGTGCCTTCCCTTCCTCATCTGTAAAATGCAGATAATGGCACCTACCTCACTGGGTTGTTCTGAGAATTAAATAAGACAAGTTGTCAGAACAAAGTTTGGCACAGAGAAAATACACACAAAAAAATGCTAGTATCATTATTTGTTTCGCTATAATCCTTGTGATCTTGAGAACATGGGCTTGTGTTCATCTATACCTCAGCCTCTAAGTAGGTTCTCCTACTTCTGTGAAGATTTTTAACTTCTCTTGCCCTCAGTTTCTATAACTGTAAAATGTGAATAATAATAATATAACAAAAACGATAATAATTAACTCAAAAATACATCTCACTGATATTTGTTGATATTAGAAAATAATTGTTAATGTTTTTTCAATGTGGTAATGGTATTGTGTTTATTTTGGGGCCTTATATTTTATAAGTACATACTAAAATATTCATGGATGAAAATATCTTATTTGCTTCAAAAAAAAATACAGAGAGGAATATATGGTAGCATGGATAAAAAAGAGTGACCATGAATTAACGATTGCCATAACTGACTCATGGGCACATGGGGATCATCAGACAACTCTCTCTGATTTTGCGTATGCTTGGATTTTTCCCTAATAAAAAGCTTTTTCCTAAGAGGCTGTCATTAAGTGAGAAAATACATCCTCCAGTAGCAGGAATGCAGTCATGACTCAGTGAATGGCTGCTGGAAGCTGGGTGTAGACCTGGTGGCTAACAGGAGTTGTAGCATCCTATCTATTTTTATTAGCCTCAGTTAGATGGTCAGGAACAAAAGCTTGCAGCAAACAATGGATTAGCTGATATATGTGAGGAAAACTGTCATATTTTTTAATTCTCCTGATGAAGATCCCAGCCTTCTGACATTTGGGGAAACACCAACCCACCCTCCCACCCCCGTTACAGAAATCTGCAGCATCCTGACACTTAACAGTCACAGCTCTCAGCCAAAAACCAGACCCTGGAAAACGGGAGGATTCTCTTTCCATTGTTAAATGGCAGTAACCATTTTACCTTCATTTTGAGCTCCAATTTTGAGCTTAAATTAAACAGTACCAAACAGGGTGGGTATTTCCTTCTTTTCATGCAAACATACCTTTACAATCAAATACCTTATTTTCAGCCATTTAACCCTGAAGAACAAAGTAAATTTCAGTGTGTGCTCAGTTTTAACATGGACACTCATTAGTACTGGAGGAGTGGGGATTTGGAAATACTGCCTTCAAAAAAAAGTTTCCCCTTTAACTTATTTTTACCCTTCCCACCTCTGTCTCCATGGAAATGGGGTCAGAGGCCACAGGGAGCTCTCAGGGAGCCAGCAGCTGAGAATGAGAATTCTCACTTAGAGATTTCAGCTGAAAGCTATAAACTCCTTTACAAAGACCAGCTGAGTCTTGGCCACTATGGTCTCTGGTTTTTTACACTGATAAAGAAGGTGTTTTTTTTTTTCCCTATGTGGAGGAGGAAGAGATGCTATTAAGTAAAAACCATTTTTGCATTTAAACTTGACTTCTTCTGTGCAGTAAATCAAAGATAGAGACATTCCTTAAGAAATTATTTTCAACTTAAAGATTTTAAATGATAATGTACATTTGGAACTAAGCAGTTATCACTAGTTTTATCTCTTTCCTTCTTTCAAGCTTATGATAGTACCGGATATTTGAAGAAAAACATATGTGAACTTATTCATTGCATGCTATCAATTGTAAATGATTCTGTCTAACGGAATATCACCATAGCACAATTCAAAATCACTTGAGTGAAAATAAAAATCTCAAGATTATGGGCGGTCAGTACCATTCCACAGAATGTTTTATGAATTAAAGTATAAACTACTATTGGCTCCTTATTTTCCCTGAACTGTTAACACTATTTCTTTCCTTCTTTCTTTTTATTCTTTTTTTTTTTTTTTTTTTTTTGTACTTTAAGCATTCAGTTTACTTTCTTATAAACCATTTGAAAATATCTGAGAAGGCTGGATACTCAAATATGCCAACTATTTTAAATTATTTTTGTATATTACACATTATTCTGTTATTCAGCAGCAGCCAAGTAACTATTGAAACAATATGAAATGTAAATCTGCTTTTGAAAAAGCAGGTTCTGATTAAATTTGGAGCTAAAAAGTCTGTGTTTCAGGCTATTCTTCTTTTTTTTTTTTTAATATTCTTTTTCTCTTCATGCCACACATCTTTATGGTTCAAAGTTTACAGACTCAGCATTATTCCCAAGCACTTTTGCAAAATTTCATCATTACTCTGACATAGAACATTCAGTTATTACTTTTAATCATTAATCACACAACTGCTCTGAATTTTCCAGAATTTAGTTTCAGTAAACATCAGGACCACAGCACCTCTCTCGGGGGCTCTAATCAATCTCTCTCTCTCCTCTCCCTCCCCCCGACACACACACTTCTATGTGGCCAGCAGTCTAAGGATGTTGCCTTTATTCCCTAGCATTTCCTTTGTCTCTTAGCCCTCTTGCATGTCTGTGCTGAGCCCTCTCTCTGTCCTGGGTTGCGCCCTTATTCCACTTTCCTTTGCTCGCAGAGTGAACCAGAACATTGTGTTCTGAAGCTGCCCCAGCACACATGCTTCACGGTGCTGCCAAGTTTGCAGCTGACCAATTGGCCTACTTTAGAGGGCTTGATTTATAAAATTTACAACCCTTAATTTCCACCACCCCATTCCTCCCTCCCACCCCTGAAAAGAGTGTGCCAAATGTACTGATAAATCAAGAGTCCTTTGGTTTCGTTGCAACAAAATGGGCAGTCATTTCTCTTCCCTTCATTGGCTCTCAGCCTTGCCATTCCCTCCTGAATAGATGGAAAATAGCGGTTGATGTGTCGTAGGAAGACATTTGATAGCGGCTGCCTCTGTATTAATAACTCGTTTTAAAAGAAATGTACTAACAAAACGATACGCTCTTCAGTTTCTGGGACTCTGCACTTCTAAAGTAATTCCCATTCCAAAAACCAATTCAGGCAAGTTTGTCTTCTTCCAAATTAGGAAGACGGAGTTGGGTCCTTGATTTTTCAGTGAGGTTGGGTCAGGAAGGTCTTTTGTATTTAGATATTTTGAATACTCCTGCTTGGCGTTGGACTCTTCTAGGCTTTTTAAATAGATGCAAGACCAAATAGGAGAAGGTGAGGATTTAATGGAGTAAAGAAAACCTGTGTGAATTGGTTTCTCATGATTTTAGTGATTTCTTATGTTTTTTCTCCTGCCCACTTCAGGAAAAAGAGTTCTGTCAGAGTAGATCCAGAAATTTACAAGGCCTGAAACTTCTCAAATGTGGAGCCCTCTTTATGAAAGAGAATATGAAACTAGGTTCAAGGTATAGATCTATTTTGAATTAAAAAAGAAACCATAACAAATTACAAATTCTAAAAAGCATCCAGGAAAACAGCATTATTATCACTAGTATTAATTAACAATTATTGTTACTGTTGCAACTTAACTGCTTGACCCGCCTATATAATACATCTTTTCCCTATATTTTTGACTTTATACTCTTTGATCTTTCTTCACACGGTAAAAATTTTATAATACCATTTTGTGCAGAGAGAATAGAAAGATAATTTTGTCTTTCGTCTGGCATAGTAGATAGAAATATATTTTTTTTTGTTATTGATGGTTTAGAAAAGTTTCCTTAAGCTTCAGAACTTGTTGGTCATGACACAGCTCAAACAATTTCTTGCTGTGGAAGTGCCTGTGTCCTAGGAAAAGCCCTCAGAGGCTGCAGGCCTTTGATATCACTGGAGTGGGCTCCAGCTGGCCATTTGGCCATTGCCTCAGTGGCTGGTCCAACTCAGCCAGTTCTGGCATCTGGTTAGTGGTCCTGGGCAGGGGGAAGAGGACTGCAGGTGCAATGGTGCTCATGGTGGAGCCTTAGTCTAGCAGGCCCTCGGTAGAGAGGCGATCAGCATCTTATTCAGAATCTTCCTGATGCCAGAGTTGGGTTCAGGATATTGGGGAGGTCCCACATAATGTAGAATGTCATTGGGAGCCAACCGAAATGAAGGGGTTACTGGCAGCCCACTGACCTCACCCACAGATCAGGATATAGAGGCAACCCCCTTGCTGGGGCAGGGTCTGTGTATCCATGAGTCCCAAATCCCTGAGGAGGACACACAGAACCTTAGAAGGGGCCCATGAAAGCACGCAGCCATGAAGCTTAAAGTTCATTAGTTTTACTGAGAATCGAACTCTGTAGCTCAGCATACAGTGGGCGTTCATGTAACTGAAAATAACACTGAATTCCCTGGCCAAAGTGACCCCTAACTTAATATACTTAAAATTGTAGGGTCCACAGGCAAGTTCACAGCTGTATCCTTATCACTTAGAACAGTACCTAGCACATAGTTGGAGCTCAGTAGATATTTGCAAAATGAATGAGAAGTCTTTTTTTCCTGAATATTTTTCCATTTACAGAGAGGACCAAAATTAGTTACAAATGCCTTTTCTTTTCCTGGGTTAAAACAGGCCAGCCAACTGGAAGCCACTGGGTATTGCTCACTTTTAATGTCTTCATCCACCCTTGAGATACTCTTTCTTACATCACCCAAGCTCCTCCCACCAAATGGGTGGCAGGGGGGAACTTTAACGCATAGTTTAAGCAACATGTCATTTTCTTTTCATTTTGAGTACATGCTCTATTGCTGCCCAGATAGTCAAATGTCAAGCCTTTTCGACTGGGATTCTTCCAGTTATGCTATAATGCCCTGAACTTTTTCAGAGTGAAAAAGCTGTTTACCCTTTAAAAAAAAAAAAAATTTAGTTAAAATATCGAGAGATTTTTAAAAAAATATGAGCATGTTTTCGTCTTGTTTCTTGAGGATTCTGGGGTGTTCCTTTTGACCTGTGGAGAGAAAATAACACAGTCATCATGTTTAATGTGGGGATTGTTGTGACCTTTTCATTTCTGAAGCCTGCAAGTCACAATGTAGCCATATCGTTATCCAGATAATGAGTAGTGACAAAAAGAACGCATGAATCTCGTAGAAGACATAGAGTCTCATGGTGGCGAGTGACCTCATGTATTCTACCTCTTTATTAGTGAAGAAACTGCTGCTCAGAAATGTTAAATGAATTGCCCAAAGTTATAGTCATGACTGGCATTAATCAGAAGTTCTATAAGGGCAGCATAATAAAGCTATTCCTCAAAATAAGTTTTGGAACTTTTCTTATCTTTTATATTCATTTCCCCATCAGCTCTTATCTCTAATACCATAACCCCAGTTAAATGTCTCTGCATCAGTAATGTTTGAAAACCCAATGTTTTATAAGGCACACTGGGAAACCAAGTGAATCAGAGATGCTGCCTTGGAGGAAATGACATTGGCATGGTGCTGAGCACCTAGTGGGCATTTGAAAAACACTTACTGAAATAAATTGAATACATTGAATCCATGTTTCTAATTGCCTATACAATACTGTGAAAATTTATTCAACAAATACCTATTAGACCACTACTCTAAGTCATGTACTTTGCTCACAGGGGCCTGTGTTGATAATTAAGACATGAACCCTGCCTTCCAGGAGATCACTGTTCAGTGAAGACAGATGCATAATGTATTAGTTTCTATGGCTGTGTAAGAAATTATAAATTTAGCAGCTTAAAACAACACCCATTTATTAGCTCACAGTTCTATAGGTCAGAAGTCTGGGTACAGCACAAGTGGGTTCTCTGCTCAGGGTCTCACAGGGCTAAAATCAAGGTGTCAGGTAGGCTACATTCTCATCTGGAGCTGGGATCCTACTCCAAGTTCATGTGCTTGTGACAGAAGTCAGTTCCTTGAGGTTGTAGGATTGAAGTTCCTTGCTGGCTATCAGCCAGGGGCTGTCCTCAGATCCTAGAGGCTGCCTGCATTCCTTGCCCTGTGGCCCCCTCCATTTCCAAGCAAGTACTGGATTATCTCCCTGGTATCAAATCCCTCTCACATTTTAAGTCTCTTTTGAACAGCCTCATCTCTTTTCAAAGCTGACCTGATCAGGTAGGTCAGTCCCACAGAGGGTAATCTTACTATCTTAAGGTCAACCGATTTGGCACATCAGTAAAATCCCTTTTGCCATATAGTGTTACATAATCATGGGAGTAACATCTCACATTCACAGGTCCTCCTCACATGCAATGGGAGGGAATTACACAGGGAGCTCATTGGGGGGATCATCTTAGAATTCTGCCTACTGCGCATTAACAGAAGGTTACCATCCACCGAGGTGAATGATATGTTGAAACTAGCTACAAAGAGCTATGAGAACCCAGAGGAGTGAACAAATAGCTCTGCCTAGTGAAATGGATAGAGTTAAGGTAAGAGAAAAGGTAAAGTTTAAGCTGATCATGGAGAATGAATAGGAGCGCAAAAGATAGATAAAGGGCAGTCTCGTGTGTGTGTGTGTGTGTGTGTGTGTGTGTGTGTGTTTTATTTCTTCCTTGAGTTCACAGAGCATGCCACCTCTGGGGACTCCCTCTCCTAACCCTCAACATACCAAGTCTGGTCATGGATTCATAAATAAGGTTTAAAAAATATTTTGATGGATAGACTATCTAATTTATGGGCATTATATAATCTGGAACCTCTCACCTACCTTTTTCTTACCCATCAGAGATTTGAAAAATATAAAATTTAAAGTCATTTATTAAACAGTTGGGGAAATCGGAATGCTGATGTGATGTTAAATGATATTAAAGAATTATTTTTAAGTGTCATAATGGTATCATGGATTTTTAAAAAGAATCTTTATATCTTAGAAATACATATGGACATATTTATAAATAAAATGATACAGTATCTTAAAAAAATAAAAATAGTAGTAAACTTTTACTTTGCAAAAGGTTTTAAGATTTTTGGAGATAGGCATGTGTGCATACACACACATGCACACACGGAGAAATATACACCTGATTCTTGGTGACTGACTTCTATTAACTTCTCCCATATTTTTCTCTTTTGCTTATCCTACCCTTTTATACTAGGGGTGTTCAGGCACTTATTAATTAAAGAGATTTTGGTTTTAAGCAACAGAATCTGACTCTACTTAATTCAAGGGAATTAAAAGGGGAAATTACTAGAAGAAGACTGGTTGTCCAATTGCAGTAGCTAGTCTCTAAAGATGGCCCACAATGAACCACACTTCCCAGAGTTTGTGACCTTACATAGGTCCACACTGAATCTGGGCTGGTGCTGTCACTCTTTTTGTTGTTGTTGTTTGTTTGTATTGTTTTGTCCAGTTTTATTAAGATATAATTGACATTTAATATTGTATAAGTTTAAGGTATACAGAATAATGATGTATGTATAGATTGTAAAATGATTACTACAGTAACATTAGTGAAAATCCATCACCTTATGTAGTTACAATTTTTTCCTTGTGATGAAAACTTTTAAGATCTACTCTTTTAACAACTTTCAAATATACAATACAGTATTATTAAATATACTCACCATGCTATACATTACACCCCCAGAACTTATTTATCCTATAACTGGAAGTTTGTACATTTTGACCACTTTCAACTAATGTCCCTGAACCCCCAACCCCACCTCTGGCAACCAGCAATCTGTTTTCTGTTTCTATGAGTTTGGTTTTTGTTAGAATCCACATATAAGTGAGATCATACAGTATTTATCTTTCTCTGTCAAACTTATTTCACTTAGCATAATGCCCTCGAGTTTCATCCATGGTGTCAAAAATGGCAGGTTGTCCTTTTTATGGCTGAATAGTATTACATTGTGTATACATAGCACAATTTCTTTTTTTTCCTTTTTAAAAAAATTGAGATATAATTGACATTTAACATTATATTGGTTTAGGGTGTACAATATAAAGATTTGATATATGTATGTTATTGTAATATGATCACCAAAATAAGTCTAGTTAACATCCATCAATACACACAGTTACAAAATATTTTCTTATGATGAAAACTTTTAAGATATGCTCTCATAGCAACTTTCAAATATGCAATACAGTGCTATTAACTATAGTCACCATACATTACATCCCCAGGATTTATTTCTTTTACAATTGGAAGCTTGTATCTTTTGACCACCTTTACCCATTCTGCCTGCCCCAGTCACCCATCTCTGGCAACCACCAATCTATTCTCTGTATCTATGATTTTGGGTTTTGTTTGCTTGTTTTTAGATTCCACACATAAGTAGGTCAAACATATGGCATTTGTCTCTCTCTGTCTGACTTATTTCACTTAGCATAATGCCCTCAATGTCTACCCATGTTGTCACAAATGAGAGGATTTCCTTTTTTATGGCTGAAATACATACTACATATATATATATATATATATATATATATATATATATATATCCTGTTTTCTTTATCCATTCATTCTTCAATGGACACAAATTGTTTCTACCTCTTGGCTATTGTAAATAATGCTGCAGTGAACATGGGGATGCATATACTTTTTGAGTTAGTATTTTCATTTCCTTTGGCTATATTTATTCCCAGAAGTGAAATTGCTGTATTAAATGGTAGTTTTATTTTTAATTTTTTGAGAACCCTCCATAATGTTTTCCATAGTAGCTACACCAAGTTACATTCCCACCAACAGTGCACGTGTTCCCTTTGCTCCACATTCTTACCAACTCTTGTTACTTCTTGTCTTTTGTATAGTAGCCATTCTAATAGGTGTGAGGTGTTATCTCATTGTGGTTTTGATTTGCATTTCCCTGATGATTAGTGATGTTGAGCATCTTTTCATGTACCTGTTGGCCATCTGTATGTCTTCTTTAGAGAAATGTCTATTTAGATTCTCTGCCCATTTTTTAAAAATCAGATTGCTTGTTTTTGTTTTTTCTCTGTTGAGTTGTGTGCATTTCTTATGTATTTTGGATATTAACCCCTTATCAGATATATGATTTGCAACTATTTTTTCCCATTCTGTTTTCATTTTGTTGATGGTTTCCTTTGCTGTGCAGAAGCTGTTTAGTTTGGTGTAGTCATATTTGTTTACTTTTGCTTTTATTGCCTTTGCTTTTAGTGTCAAATCCAAAAAAAAAAAAATTATTGCCAAGACCAATGTCATGGAACCTATGTTTTCTTCTAGGAATTTTATGATTTCAGGTCTTATGTTCAAATCTTTAATCCATTTTGAGTTGAATTTTAAATATGGTGTTGAATGGCTGTCAACACCATATTGACATCCACCATGTGGACCATGGTGGTCCACTTTTATTCTTTTGCATGTGGCTGTCCAGTTTTCCCAACACCATTTGTTGAAGAGGCTGTCCTTTCCCAATTATGTATTCTTGGTTCCTTCATTGTAAAGTAATAGACTATATATGTGGGGGTTTATTTCTGGGCTCTGTAGTCTGTTCCATTCATCTGTGTGTCTGTTTTTATGTCAGTACTATACTGTTTTGATTACTGTAGCTTTGAAACGTAGTTTGAAATCAGGAAGTGTGATACCTCCAGCTTTGTTCTTTTTTCTCAAGATTGCTTTGGCTATTCAGGGTCTTGTCTGGTTCCATACAAATTTTAGGATTGTTTGTTCTAGTTCTGTGAAGATGCGTGTGAATTTGAGTAAGGATTGTATTGACTCTGTAGATTGCTTAGGGTAGTATGGACATTTTAACAATATTAATTCTTCCAACCCATGAGCATGGAAGATCTTTTCATTTATTTGTGCCTTCTTCGATTTCTTTCATCAATGTCTTAAATGTTTCAATGTACAGGTCTTTTACCTCCTTGGTTAGATTTATACCTAGGTATTGTATTCTTTTTGATGCAATTGTAAATGGGATTGTTTTCTTAATTTCTCTTTCTGATAGTTCGTTATTAGTATATAGAAATGCAACTGATTTTTGTATATTGATTTTGTATCTTGGAACTTAATTGAATTTGTTTATTAGTTCCAACAGTTTTTTGGTGGAGTCTTTAGGGCTTTCAATATATGATAGGATGTCATCTGCAAATAGTGACAGTTTTAATTCTTTGTGATTTGGGCTTAGTTTGTTTTTTCTTTTTCTATTTCCTGAGGTGTAAAGTTAAGTTGTTTATTTGAGATCTTTCTTGTTTCTTAGTGTGTTTACCATTATGAACTTTCCTCTTAGAACTGTTCTTTCTACAATCCACAAGTTTTGGTATGTTGTATTTCCATTTTCATTTGTTTCAAGATATTTTCTGATTTTTCTTTTGATTTCTTTGCTGACCCATTGGTCGTTTAGAAGCATGTGTTTATCTCCACATATTTGTGAATTTTCCAGTTTTCCTCTTTGAACTGATATCTAGCTTCATATCATTGTGGTTAGAAAAGATGTATGATATGATTTCAAACTCATTAAATTTATTAAGATTTGTTTTGTGGCCTAACATATGATCTATCCTGGAGTATGTTTTGTGTGAGCTTGAGAAGAATATGTATTCTATTGTTTTGGATCGAATGTTCTGTATATGTCTGTTAAGTCCATCCGATCTAACGTTATTTAAGGCCAATGTTTCCTTATAGAATTTCTGTCTGGATGCTGTATCCATTGACCAAAGTGGACTATTAAAGTCCCCTAGTATTACTGTATTGTTATGTATTTCTTCCTTTAGGTCTTTCCATATTTGCTTTATATATTTTGGTGCTCCTACTTGGGTGCACAAATATTTACGAATATTATATACTCTTGTTGGATTGACCCCTTTTATAATGACTTCTGTGTCTCTTATTATAGTCTTTGTTTTAAAGCCTATTTTGTCTGATACAAGTATAGCTACCCTACTTTTCTTTTGGTTCCCATTTGTGTGAAGTATCTTTTTCCTTCCTTTACTTTCAGTCTGTGTGTATTCTTACAGATGAAGTGCATCTCTTTTAGGCAGCATATAGATGGGTCGTGTTTTTTATTTAATCCATTCAGCAACTCTGTGTCTTTTGATTGAAGAATTTGGTCCTTTTACATTTAAAGTAATTACTGATGGGTATGGACTTATTGCCATTTTGTTCATTGTTTTCTGGCAGTTTTGTAATGCCTTTGTTCCTTCTTTTTCTCTTGTTCTCTTCCTTTGTGATTCAATGATTTTCTGTAGACTCTTTTCTCTGTGACTGTTTTCAATTAACAGAATGCAACAGACAGGATATTGTAATAGTTTGGGCCCTAAACCTTAAGAAGGTATTTTTATATGGGGAGCCCTGACCACCATGTACTCAGTACTATCACTCAGCTGTTGGAGTAAGCCTCACCTGAAGCTTACATCCTATTGAACCAGATGGACTTAACAGACATAACAGAGAGTAAATTTCTTTTATTACTTAAACCTTTATAAGTTGTGTTTTCTGTTAGTTATGTCTGAAATGATCTTTGTATCAGGGCCATTACCAAACAAGAGAGAATTTTTATGAGCTAGGCAAATACCTCAAGAGGTATCTACAAAAAGGAATGTGACTCCCTTTCACTTAGATCAAGAGCTATCTCATAAGCACAGAAATTTGGGAAAATAGAGGAGGATATGAGGTCACATGGTGTCCCTATTTCCATCACAACTCTGGCTTCTGCGTGTCACCTGTTAGGAAGGGAGAATGACAGAAAAAGTCATTAAAACTAAAACTTACTGAGCCCCTACTATGTGCCAGACACTGGCCTTGGTTCTTTACATATCTTACTGAATCTTCACAAAAACCTTTTGAGTAGCTACTCTTAACACTGCAGATGTAGAAGGGGCAGCTCAGAGAAGGTAACTAACTTGGCAAACATCGTGCTCACATCACTAAGTATCAGGCAGGTTCTACACCTGGCTCCAAAGCTCTTTCTCTTCCCCTCTCCTTTGATCAATCCCAGAGGCACCCTTTCATATCAGTTCTGTTATCACCACCATTATGCATAATTATCAGTGAGGATAAGGAAAGGAAGGCATAAAAGCAACTCTGGGCACATAAAGCCCTGAGGGTGGGATTGGGGGCACAAGATTTACCCTCAGCTTCACTCTGTTGGTTGTACAGGCTGTCAAGTCTCATGGCCATATGCATTTCATGCAGAATCACTGAATGTTGGAGCAGTAAGAGAAACTTGTGTCATCTACTCTGATCTTTTCCTTTTACAGTTGTTGAGACTGAATCCAGGGAGCTGAAATGACCCGCCCTAAAGTCACACAGCTAGAGAGAGTGCTTGAACTAGAAACAGAGTGTGCTTTTAGCTCCACCTCTCTGGTCCATAGCATAGTGTTATTTCAGATTTCCAATATTGGAGCCATACTGCCTGGGTTCAGTGCTTGGCCCTGCCACTTACTGAGTGGGTTGGGCAAGTTATTCCCTCACCTGTTAAATGGGGCAAAATAACAGCACCTCTCTCTTGGATATAAATAACATAAAACAGTGTCAAGAACATAGTGAGTGCTATGTGTTTCTTACCATTGACCAGCTCACAACACATGGTCTCAGTGGCACTGATTCTTTTCCCATCCTGGCCTCATCTTGAGCACCTCTCAGGAGCCTTGTTATACTCTGGTTACCTTCACTGTGAACTGACTCACAGTCTTTCAGTCATCTGCCTATACCTGCTTTGGAAAAGAACTTTTGATCACTGCGCTATGAGGCAAGGGAGACAATAGGACAAGACCCGTAATTTTGGTCTTAATCCATCTAACCTTTAATTTTCCCTTTTTGCTTTTCCTGAATGTTGGTGGAAATAGAAGGAGGAAGGCTCGGTGTTCTCCTCTTCCCACCCTCTCACTTTTGAAACCTGCCACCAGGAAAGGATCTGATAAGCTTATTCTTTAGTAACATACTGATAAGGCTTAACCAGTAACCTCTGCTTTTAGGGACATTTTGCAGTTTTACAACAGATTAAAGCCTAAACCAAAGGATCTCTAATGTTAGGGTTTTGGTATCAGTCAGGAGTGGGACAGGTTTACACTTTGGTTTTGTGTTGCCGGTACGGGATTGGGGAAAAACAAAGGGGAGAAACCCATGTCTTTCCTATAAATCCAGGTTCCACCCTCCAGACTGGGAGTGAGCTAACCAGGTGGGCAGATGGGGAAGAAGTATTGCATTTTTTCTAGGACTTTCTGAGGTAGCCCAGCTAGGGTAGAAAATCAGAATTGCCTTCAGGGGAACCAAAGAGTGGTGGTAGAGGGTGGCTCCACCAAGAAACAGGACCTTTACTGAGAACAAAAAGCATGCATCATATCTAAGAAGCCAGAATAGGACAGAGTGACCCACAAATAACCTCAGAAATGAGTCTGAGCCCAGAGGTCACACCCTTTTTTAATCTGAGTTGGCTCTGTGTTATGGGGCAGGAACAGATTCAAGACCCCAAGACACAGACACTTGTTGCTGCCCACTCTTGCTGCTCTCAGGGTTGGTACACTTTCCAAAGAGTTGTGGATGAAGGAAGCCATTGACCAATGTGACCAAGAGTTACTTGGTCTCTGGAAAAGCACCAGAATTCCAGCCAGGTCAATCCATCAGCCCATGTGGTGTTCCCTTCTGCACTTCCTTCTCACAAAGTTCTCTGGAGATGAGAGGAGGAAGTGGATCCATAGAAACTGGAAGTCCAGGTGGACCTGTTCATCTACTAGAAGAGAAGAGCTAGGTCAGGTACCTAGTGATGGGTATGGGAGTGGGTTGTGGGGGGCAGCAGCAGAAGTGCATGCTTTCCTGATTAGGGGTCCCAGGGGTTATTACAAGACCTTATGCAGCAAGCACTAGCTACAGACTTAACAGATAACATGTTTTTACACATATATATGCCATTGGTTTTTCAAATGCATATGGAAGCTATAGTGTGGTAATGTGATTAATATCATCCCTAATTTATAATTATTTACTTTGTCAATGAATAGATAGTAAAATACAACTACTCTCATATGGGGGCCCATGAAATTATTTTGACTTTCAAAAGAGATTCTTGTTCTTGAAAAGATTGGAAACACTGGGCTACATCATTGCCTTTTCATTGCCACTGCCATGTGCTTCAATCATAGGTTTATGAATATGATACCTTTGCCCACCACCTTTACCACCAGAGAGTGTGTATTTGGTGTCCTCTTCTGAATATTGTATAAAGTAAATCAAACCAATATGTCTGTTAAAAGCTTCCTTTAAAATATCCCTCAGTGTCTTTTCATTGAGGATTGTCATTTCTGTTCTTTTCTAGGGTGAATTTGCTTAATCCATCCTACCTACAAGCTCCTTATATAGATTTGGGGGCAGATTCTTCTAGAGAAAATTGAACTCTGCTTTCTGAATCTCCCTGCTCACACACATACACACAAATGTAGGCAAGTGTGACCTACAGGCAAGATATACCAAAGTAATCTGGGACCTTGATAACATGTTAAAAAGCTTGTTACTAAGATTACTAGTCAAATGACAGTTCAAGGTCAAAGGCATCCTGCTAACTTTGTTCAGTTCCCTTTCTACTAAAGTAAGTTGACTTTCAGACAATTTTTAGTTATATTTCTAACATAATGTTTAACTGTTTCAAAGTTTTTTAATTTACAAAAATATACTGTAAAACATTTAAACAAGACAGAAGTATACAAAGAAAGAGTGTTCTCATTAGTCCAGACAGAGGTGATTAAAATTTGAAATGCTTAGGAAGATAATGATTGTGCTTACATCTGAGGTTATTTTATGGTTGTTTATATTTTCTTTTCTTTTATAAATACTGTCGACATCCAAGCAAATGCTTGTGTATATAACATTGAAGAAGTGATGCTTCCTCCATCTCAGACTTCTATCCTCGTTCATCACCTTTGTCCTCCTCCTCAGCAGCATCAAAGAATCAGCTGCCCTTTGTGTTTTGTTGGGAAATCCATGTTTAGAGTAGCTATCTGTTCCTATGTGCAGCGAGCAGACTTTGTTTCCTTGAGTTGAAACACCACCTCTGAGACCCAGTAAAACGTGCTTCACCTCACTAACTCCTCTGTGGAATATGGGGGTGGGGGGCTGTGGTGCTTAGGACATTGATCCTGAAAACACTCTGCCATATTTATGTTATTCAAAATAAAAACAACACTGATCCCTAAAATAAATGTCAGGACACCCAACAAATTTCTGAATATCCCATGATGACTGCTTCCTTGCTTTCAGGAAATATTACATCTGAAATTCTTTCAAGACGTGTATGTATTTCTGCTTCCTCTGGCTATCTGATAACTCAATCACAAAAGGGCTAGTGCACTTTATACTCTCTGAGCTCTGAAAGTCCATGATTTGATAGTTAAAATTTGGAGAGTGGGAGCAGAGGTGAAGAGATTAATTAACATAAATGGTAACAAATCAGGCTAAACAAGAAGAAATCACTTTGAGCAATGGGGGAAAACGAATAAGACTATTTTAAAAGTCAACGAGCACCCCGCTTAGGTGTGGGCTGTGCATAGTGACTTTGAAGGGACACACTATGGAAGGGGGGAAAAAAGGTAACTTTCCAGTGAGGAAATCTGACAAACACTACCTCAGCCAGGTGATCAAGGTCAGCATCAACAGTCATAGGTCATGTTGATAGTATATACCCTTGATATGGTGTGATGAAAATGGCACCTTACATCTGAGGTCCTCTACCCCAAAACCCATTAAATTAGTCTACTCATGAGAAAAACATCAGACCTATCCCCAAAGAGAGGCATTCTCTTACCTCTTACTGGTACACCTCAAAACTGGCAAGGTCATCAAAACCAACAAAAGCCTGAGAAACTCTCACAGCCAAGAGGAGCTTTAGGAGACATGACAACTAAATGTGATATGGTGTCCTGGAGGGATCCTGACATTAGAAAAGGACGTTAGGTAAAAACCAAGGAAATCTGAATAAACTATGGACTTCTTTAGTTAATAATGTTTCGATATTAGCTCATTGATTATAACAAAGGTGCATTAATTAGTAGATGTTAATAATAGTGAAAACTGGGTGCAGGGTATAGGGAAACTCTGTACTATCTTCTCAATTTCTTCTGCAAATCTGAAATTGTTCTAAAAACTGATATCTATTTTTTTATTTAAAAATTCAGGAGCAATTATTTAAAATAAGGACAATGACATTAAATCTTTTCTTTACAGGCTTTACCAAGCCCATAGTGGGGTGGGGGGAGGAGGGGAGGGTCTTATTCTTTCAGTATTGAGAAGGGATCCTTCTGCCATTCTGCCTAATGATTCTACCTCATCTGAATTTTCCTGAAATCCTCTGTGATGAAAAGAGTATATATATTATTGACTTACTCTGTCTCCCCATGGCCAACTTGCCTTTCCTAGGTCACAGCCACCTGGCACCTTGAATTTAAAATTTACAAGGCATAAGCTATATGTTTCCCCCAGAAAGAGTGAAAGTTATTTTATAGTCATACCAAGATTGGATTCCCGGCTGTACCATTCATAAGCTGTGTAACAATATTGAACAAATCACTTAACCTTTCTGAAACTCAGGTTTCTCCTTTGTTAAAAAAAAAAAAAAAAAAGAAAAACAGCAAGACCTTGCAGGATTATGGAGAGCAAGACAACGTGCAGTACTTAATTCAGTACCCAGCACATAAAAGTTCTCAGTAAACGACAGTTAACAATAAACAGGGTCATCAATCCACATCAAGAGGGGAACATCGCCTTTGGTTGTACGGAAATGTAACTCAGAGGTTTTCCCTTCCACTCCTCCTTCCCAGCCCAGCAGGTCACTCTGCATCGAGCATCTGGAAGGCTCTCTGCCAGCAGCTGCAGTGGTTTGTTATCTAAGTGAGTCTTGGTCACTTAGCAAAGTCAGGGTCTTTGTTATTGTTTTCATCACCGCTACTGAGCAGAGAAAGACCAAGCCACAGTGTACATCTCTGCCTGCCAAGGTCCCGTGTTCCCGAAACAAAAAGGCAATAAAAATGGCAGTTAATGGCAGACACTGAGCCCAGGCTTGGGAGCCGGTGAGGAGGGGCTCCTCCTTCTCCTCTTCCTCAGCACCTGTCAGTGAGACAGGGTGGCCCAGCCCCGGCGGCAGCTCCAGCCCCTCGGCTCCCAGCAACGCCGCCCAGCTCACTCAGCGACTAGAAAGCGCCCATTGAGGGCTTGCAGCTGCCGGTGCCGGTTGCCCAAATACTACATAAAGCCTCAACTTCAGCTCCGGCGAAGAAGTCACTACTGTGTTCTTCCTGAGCCCCAGTCACGGCTATCAAACATTCAAAGCAAACTGGCGATGGTTAAACACGGCATGTGTTTACACCCCGAATCTTGAATCACAATGGGACGGCTTGAGCTGCCAAGGCCCGGCGAGGCCCGGCTTTATCCTGGACACTGGAGTCTGCTCTCCGACCCACCCGACAGCAGTAGAGTTGAGTAAATACCAGATCGCTTTGCTTTTCATAGATGTTTGCTCTCAAGGACTTCAATGGGATTCGTCTCCAGGCGGGGTTGAAGGGCACATACTTGCGGAATCAAGACGCTGTCTCACGTGAGTGGGCGTTCAGAAGCTTTGAGGCTTTGGAAGCCATCCCCAAAGAGAAAACCCAAGCTATATAAAATAAAATATATCCAAACAAATGAAAGGATAACTGGGAGCCTCTGAAAAACTGCTTTGAAAAAACAGTGGGGAGGGGAAACGAGAGGAAAGAAGGATGGCAGTGTGGTTAATGGGGTGAGCTGCAGGATGGAAGTTTAGGACCTCATAACACTTCTCTACTCTCGAGAAGTTAGACATTTTATTCATTAAAAAAATGCTACGATAAAAAAAAACCCTTCGCCTCTCTCCTTTATCCAGGCTACAATACAAAACATAGATTGTCTTTTAAATGTCCCAGTTTATTCTGTGTTTTTAACTTTTTCAGGTTTTTTTTTTCTTTAAATAACATGTCCGGATTTTGTTTTTTTCTGGTTATAAAAAAGTACATTATCATTGTGGTAAATTGAGAAATGCAGAAAAGAAGTATAAAGAAGAGAATATAAGCCCCATATCTTTGAATTAGAACTTGTTAGTATTTCCTTTCAATCTTTATACACACAGAGAGAGAGAGAAAGAGAGAAAGAGAAAAAAGTAATTTTTAACACACTTTAATGGAATCCAATTCTATTTAGCTTTATACTGTGCTTTTTTTTTTTTTTTTTTTTTACTTCTAATGACTGTTCTCCATACCATTAGTTATTATTAAAAGAATGACTCGTAATTACTTTGGAATATTTTTACCCTATGTTTCTCAATGCCAGAAAACGTTCAAAACAGAGTTTTATTTATACCATGCCATACTTTAAAAAAATAGAACAGGATTTTTATAGCTAGAGGTTATAAGGAAATTTATTTTGCACTAGATATATGCCACTTCCTCCAGAATAATTTAAGAATAGCAGCTGGATTCAGCATAGTATTTGGCAGGTACAAATATAATAGTAAGATGAAGTTTTCTCACCTTCAGATGTGCTCCAAAAGGGAAATGAGAAAAAGGGATGAAAATAGAGCACAAGAGCGGGTTGTGGATGTGAGGAGTGAAGCCAGAAATGGGAGACGGTGACTCAGCTCACACACACACACACACACACACACACACACACACGACTTCTGCAGACCGTGCACCAGCTGATGGGATGTCTGTCTCTTATGAACTTTGGAATCAAAACTCAAAAGGATCCAGTGAAAATAACAAAGATTAAGAGAAAAAAGACATATTACATATTAGAAATGCAGAGCAAATGAAGTGACGGCAGGCAGATCCAGGGACCGGCTTTCCAGCATTGTCTGAGCACCTGCTACACATAGAGCCATACATTGGATACGAATATGAAAGAATAAGCCACAGTCTTTGGCCCCGTGGAGCTCCCACCCTAATGGGGAAGACAGGATATAAGCAAGTCATTTCAGCTCCACATGAGAATTGCATGGACGGAAAATTAAGGCAGCCCGGGGGAGTCCGGGAGCAGAGGGATGAGGGTGCACGTGCGATCAGAAGGTCTCAGAGAAGATGCAACCTTGGAGCCAAGCTGAGAAGAATGAGACCTTACAAACCTAGGAGGAAAGGAAAAATCATAGGGGAACAGTCGAGTTAGCAAAGAAAAGCAGCTCTATTTTAAAATGTCTTTTTGTCACAGGCTTAGGACCCAGTGTTATTTGATAAAGACTTGCCCTTTTTTTCTGTAATATATGTACAGAATAAATAAATGATAAACATTCTGAAGTATTCTTGAAAAGTTTTGTGCAGGACAAACTTTGATAATTTTAAGCATATTCCAAATAAACAAAGGGACAGCCATTTAAAGAAACCCTACTGAATTTGTTTATCTAGATAACCCCTTATTCATCTGGGGTTTTTTATTTATTTATTTATTTATGGCTCTGTTGGGTCTTCGTTTCTGTGCGAGGGTTTTCTCTAGTTGCGGCGAGCGGGGGCCACTCTTCATCGGGGTGCGCGGGCCTCTCACTATCGCGGCCTCTCTTGTTGTGGAGCACAGGCTCCAGATGCGCAGGCTCAGCAGTTGTGGCTCACGGGCCTAGTTGCTCCGCGGCATGTGGGATCTTCCCAGACCAGGGCTCGAACCTGTGTCCCCTGCATTGGCAGGCAGATTCTCAACCACTGCGCCACCAGGGAAGCCCCCGTCTGGGTTTTTTTAATATGGGGTCTTACATACCACCTGCAGTTAGTGCAATCGTGAAGATAGATGTCTCCCCACTTGTTTCATTCATTAGTTCCAAACCCAAAAGGACCTTGAATGAATTTTATGTTTATTTTCTGACGCCCCTTCTCCCACACACATACCCATTTTCTTACTCAACTTATATAGTGCGTATTAAAATTCAGATGACAAGAGGCAGGTAACAGCACAGGCAAATGTGGCCAGGGTGAATGCAAGTTTTAAAGATAAACCTCTTTTGAAAAAACAAATTGAGTTGATTTTGAAAACTACCGCATTGGCAAAGCTGATGTGGTAGTTTTAATTCTCAGGCTTTTTTTTTTTTTTTCAGTCAGTTTGCCACCTCCCCCAACCTACGCAGTGACAGTTAAGGTAGGTCAGGACTAGAATTACAACTTGGCAAGTAGAGAAACCAAAATGAAGAGGCCAGGGTGGCTGTTAGCTGCTCTCCCAGGTAGGCCTTTAGATTGTCACCTGTCAAATAGAGGTATTTTCTGCAGTGACTGGAGGATGCATCCTCAGATAAGCTCTAGGTCCGCTGAGTTATGACGCAGTCATTTTTAGGAGGTGGATCGTGCCCTGTACGTTAGTCAGAGCCCTCAAATCTTGATGGTATTGAAAATAGCTATGAGTTTCTGGTGGGATGGTCAATTGCCCCAGGAACTAGCTGAAGGGAGGGGAGATAGGAGTCTGTTCCCGTCTGCCTGTATTTTTCCTCTGACCCCCAGGCCAGAGTGTGCTTCACTGCAGTTAGAGTAAATAAAGACTCAGGAGATGACATTTTTTTTTTTTTTTACACACACAAAGAATTATTTGTCCTGAAGAGCCCTGACAATATAAAAGAGGACAACTGGGGTTGTTATTTAAGGTATCATCTTGGTTTCATTTTTCTTGAATTGAGTTTTTGTTGTTCACAATATAATGTTCCATGGATACGTTTCTAGTTTGAGGAAACAAACTACTTTTCAAGGCTATACTTTAAAAAAATAAGACATTGTAGAACATTGCATGATTGTTTTATGTGGGTTTTAGGTCACTCGTACCACGCTTATCTTTCTCTCCTTGAGCATGCACTCTATACTTATTGGAAAAGTCCTTGGAATATAAATGTTTCAATGTTAACTGATTCTGGAGGAATTAAGAATAGTTTTGGTGATGATGTTCTGGTTGCTATTGCTGCATTAACACATTGCCCTGAAACCAGTAGCTTAAAACCACCGTTTTATTTTGGTCACAGTTGTGGGCTGGGAATTCAGACAGAGCTCAGCCTAGGCAGGTCTTGCTGTGGATTTTTCATTCTGTTGCAGTCAGGTGTTGGCTGGGGCTCCTACCATCAAAGGCTGCACTGTGCTCTCTCCTGAGTCCGTGGTTGCAGCACCCCCCTGGGAGCTCAGCATGGTTAGTTAACAGAGCACCTACACCAGCATGGCAGTCTTGCGGTACTCAGACTTCCTAGATGGTGCACAGCTTTCCTCACAGCCAGCGTCCCAAGAGAACCAGGCAGAAGCCTTTGCCAACCTAACCTCCGACATCACACAATATCACTGTCACAAGACTCAGCTGGTTACAAGCGAGTCACTAAGATTGGGCCCCTCCTGTTGGGAGGAATATCAAAGACACCTTCTTAAACTGCCAGATGTGTGTTTTTGTGTTTTTCTTTAAAAATAACAACCTAGAGTGTATTATCTTAACATTATCTAGCAACCTGGATCCTCCCCAAGACCCCACAAGTCTGTGAGTTCATTTTGTACTTCTGGAACCTAACTCAGGCACTGTGTTGTAGTGAAAGCTCCAAAGTACTTGTTAAACTAAACAGAAGGCTGACAAGCTAAAGACCCCCCAATCCAAACCAAGGACTTCATGGCTGCCAAATTTTTACCTTTGGTAAGCTGCAAGGCTTATTATGCTGATAAAACCACTCTATATAGAGATAACAGAAAAGCTGGGGGTTTTAAAGGTAAAGGAGTCTCAGAGATCCCGTGGTCCCACCCTCCTCCCTCCCAGCCCTCCTCACCCCACCCCAGTTTTTTCCAGCTGAAGACCAGAGAAGTTAAGTGACGTAACTGAGAGAGACTGAGTCTCTAGCCATAAGTTCTAGTCATTGCTTCTTTTCCATTATAATACTTTTTGTCAGTCACTGTTTGGGGTTTTGACTTTATCAAACTGCAGGGTCCCTGAGGTTTAGATCTTTTTTACATATGAAGGTGAATGTGACTGAGACTCTGCCCACCTGTTGACCTCAGCCTGAGTCCCTTTCCTCCTGGACCTTTCTATCCATTCCATCGGGCAGATAAAGAAAAGACCCAGAAAGATTTCACTGGGAGGCCCCGGGACTCCAAGTGACTCTCTTCAGACGCAGGTCAGAAAACCTAACTTCCTGACACTTTCCTCCCGTCTTGCAATAAAATCTTGTAGTTTCTATATCTGGGGAAGTGCTGAGTCTGGAAGGCTTCCTACAATTTACAAAAAGCTGTGAGGTAACTGAGATGTCCCTGAGACTGCCTAAAACCTGTCACAGGGACCGACTGTATTTCTTCTAGGTAGTGACCACACAGCGTACTGTGATAGTGTGAGACACTGTCCTCGCTGTTTGGGGTCTTTGGAGGTAGAAAGTCAAGGCACTTATTTTGCATCACAAAGATGCAGTTTTGTCAGGAAGAACAGTATTTTTAGAATGACCACCCAGTTAATTCACACAAGTCAGGAAATCACATCTTCTCCTTTGAAGCGTCTGCAGCTCCCCTTAGCAGGAAAAGGCTCCTGCCTCAGCCTCTGTCAGGGCCATGTTCGAGGCTTGTTCAATTTAATAAATTCCATAGGTATAGGGAAAGGCAAACAATAGAACTGGTGTCTCAGACTTGTTCTTAAACTAATTTCATGGGTCAGTCAATATTCCTTTAATTCATTACATTGATGTTTGTGAAAGAGACTGGCTCATAGCGAGCGCTCCGTACATGTTAACCCCCCTTTTCCACCCCCTCAGGACCGTCCAGTGCCTGACTCATGTTCACAGTGTTCATGTTTCTCTAAAATCTTCTGAATCTTTGTTAGCAATGAAATGTCAATAATATTTGACCTTCTGACCTTACTAAGGCAGAAAAATCTTCTGAGTTCCTTGTATTAGGGTTCCCCAGAGAACCAATAGAAAAAAAAAAAATATATATATATATATATGTGTGTGTGTGTGTGTGTACATAGGGAAAGAATTGGTGATTATGGAGGCTGACAAGTCCCAAGATCTGCAGTCAACAAGCTGGAGACCCAGGAAAGCTGATGGTTTAGTTCCAATCTGAATCCAAAAGCCTAAGAGCGGGAGAACCAATAGTGTAGTTCCAGTCTAAAGGCCAGCAGGCTTTTGACTCAGGAAAAGCTAATGTTTTAGTTTGAGTCCCAAAGGAGGAGAAGAAGTCCCAGCTCAAAGAGGAAATACCCTCTCATCTGTGGGAGGGTCAGCCTTTGTATTCTATTCAGGTCCTCAAATGATTGGATGAGGTTCACCCACATTAGGGAGGGCAATCTGCTTTACTCAGTCTACCTACACACATGTTAATCTCATCTAGAAACACCCTCACTGACACATCCAAAATAATGTTTGACCAAATGTCTGGGTACCCCATGGCCCAGTCCAGTTGACACATGAAATGAACCATCACATTCCTCTTCCAAGGAGTGCTAGCCAAACTGAACTTAGAGATGAAATTTGTATGGTTGTAACACAAATGACTTTCCAGTTAAAATGGATGTGTTGCCAAGGATGTGTAATGTATCGCCGTCAGGTGTTACTGTGTGCTCAGAACGTTTCATTCCAGGGCATGTGAATAAATGGGATGCCCCCCCCCATCCCTGTCCCTGGGAACATATTTACGGGGATAATGCAAGGCCAGACGGAGGAGGATGTCCTATGTAAAGAGTTGCCTCTATCACTGTCCCAGGAAGGGATGCCAATGCAAGCTCTCTATCTTCCCTTCAGAAGGTGAGAGACTTGTCTTGAGAGGTGTTACAGGGCATGGAGATTATAGCACACTTCACAGACATTCATGGACAGAAATGACATTTTAGTGCACGTAGTTGGGAGGCAAATCATCTGCACAATTATGATTGATCTAAGATTCAGACGTTGTAAATGTGCTGCACTTTGGTCTTATTCAGAAACCAGAAGACTTTTCTCATTGGATAGCAGAAAGTTTGCACTGTAGCGGCTGGGGGTGTGGGTTGCAGTGGTTCAGAGCATGCAACTACCAGGGCACCTACTGCAGATCCATCAACACAGAAGCAAAAATGGGGAACCTTGCAGAGTTTTAGAGTAGGAATAAAATTATAAAAACAATAGCTGAAGAAGGCTTGTGTTAGCTAGAATTTGTGCTTGTGTTAGCTAGAATCTGTTGTCTTTGTAATGACTCTCTAAAGAGATTATATCTATATAATGTTATATACCCATTGTGAGGGACACATTCTCATCCTCCCCATGGTACAGTCTGAAAACAGAAACATAGAGAACATAAGTAACTTGTCCTAAGGTCACATAGCAAGTAAGTAGCAGAGCTCCCTGTAGGGGTTTGAAAAGAAAGAGTCTGGCTCCAAGTCTAATCACCAAACTAGATGTCCTGTGGTTGGATGGGTCCTCTCCTTGTAACTCAAACAAACCCACAGTCTGCCCTAGTGACCCCACATGGTTGCTGCCTTGTCCTGCCAAGCCCCACAGGGATTATTGGGCACACGTTCTCCTTTTTTGCTTTCAGGCCATGCCACTTAAGCCACAGGCAGAAGTTTATGGGGATGAAATGGAAGACCAGACCCGGTGTGGTCAGAGACCTTTCCTCCAGACCCTTCAGCTGTCCTGAGTCTTTTACACCCCACTCCCTCCATCTGCCATCAACCACATGCCCCTTAAAGTTTTGTACTGCCCATTGCACTCAAGACTTGGGTTTCTCTCTGAAGTTTTTGTTAGTTTTGTAACGAAAATCTTGGTGCTGAATTTTAACCTCTGTAGCAGTAGGGCTGCCCTCAGGAAATATCACCCTCTCCTCCCTTGGTCCTCATAACAAAGAGGGAGGGAGTTCTCTTCCAGAGGTAGACTGGGGACTGGAGATGCAGTGGTGAGCAAAGCAAACATGGCCCTTGCTCACAGAGTTTATAGTCTAATGGGGAACACAAACATGATTCAAAGAATTACACATAAATGTAAAGCCTACTGTGATGAGTGCTATCAAGGAAGGGTTCAGAGATTGATGGGCCCAGAATGGGAAGTTGACCTACTTGGGGAGGTCAAGCAAGTCTTCCCTAAGAAGGTGATACAAAGAGCAGACCTGGAGAAAAAGGAGAGTGTGTCACAGGTAGAAGCTGCTCAGAGGCCCTAGACCCAGGCAGGAAGGAGTGTGGGGATTTTGAGGAACCAAGAAAAGACCAGCATGGCTGGAAAACAGAGGATGGGGAAGTGGCAGATGATGAGGGCAGAGAAGGAAGCAGAGACAAGACCATGGCCGGCCCATGTGAAGGATTTTGGCTTATATACCTTGACCAGTTCTTGCAGCTCTGGCTTTTCATTAGACTCACCTGGGGAGCATTTTAGAAATGCTGATAAAAGGATCCCACTCCAGAACAATTAAATCCGGATTTCTGGAAGTGAGATCCAGGCATAAGTTTGTTTATTTGTTTGTATGTTTGTTTGTTGTAAAGCTTCCAGGTGATTTTACTGTGAAGCCAGGAATGAGAATCATTGCCCTACAGCAATGAGGAAACCATAAAATGTTTAAAAGAGGATATGTGTATCGTGTGTGTTTGGGGGGAGATGGATGTCATCATCAAATTTGCATTTCAAAAAGCATCCTTTGGCCAGAACTGTGGAGTTAGGGATGCTAGGAGTTAAGAGGTTTCAGAAAGGAGACCAATTAAGTGACAACTAAATGATGCAACTTTGGATTAGGGTAGCAGCAATGGAAATGAAATGGATAAAGATGAGAGATTTCTACTTGGTTAAACCACTGGGACTGGTGGAATGGTGAAATGATGGACTTGGTACAGGAGAAGAGAGAGAGGATGATTACCTGGGTTTGGCTTACACAACAGACTGGATAATTGGCTATTTGTTGAGACAAGGTTAGAGTGAGGGTGGGGCTTCAATTTTAGCCTGTGGAGTATGCTTTCCTTCATCGCATGCTTTACTTCTCTTTTCTCCAGGTCATCAATATGTCACTCACTAGTCCTTGCTATTTGTTATTCATTAAAACAAACAACAGAAACCACAACAAAAAACTATTGAGCAGTAACTAAGTTCAAGTCATTGGCCTGATTAATCTGCTTTCAAGTGTAACTCGAAGAAGCTTACTAATGAATAAATAAGCTTTCCTAGTAAATACACATATTTTCCTAGCAAAATTCTATTTCATCTTCTTAAAAATTTTTAATGCTGTGTATTTCTTAAGACATTTAGTGCCTGCCAAGTGACAGAAGCCCACTCCAATAAGCTTAAGCAGAAAGAACATTTTATTATAAGGATATAAAGGTATCTCATGGATACAAAGATGAATCTGCAGGAAAAGCTGAAATCAGGAACTCAGGACTTCATGGTAGCTCTCCTCAGTTCCTCTCTCTGCACATCTGCTTTGTTCTTCTTTCTCTCTCCTCATGACGTTTCTTGTCAATATAAAAGGAAACATGGCAACTGACAGCTTTTGAGGTTTAAGTGTTAGAGCTCAGACTAACTCTTTCAACACAAAAATCCAAAATCCTGAGGAAGGAACTCATTGGCTCAGCTGAGCCACATGTCCTCCTTTGGACCAATCAGCCATGGCCAGAAAGTAAGACTTGAGGAAAAAGGGATGGTCATCCCACATTGATTCATATACCCCACTGAACCGTGGCCGAAATGGATGCTCCTATGATAACCCTTGGGAATTGCGTTGGGACCTGGTTGCAAATCCTGGAGAAGCAGGGGCTAGGCAAATAGTGCAAGTTTACCAATACATCCCAATGAGTAAATTAACATGTGTGAGCCATCAGCTCTAACTGAAAACAGTCTCAAGAAGGTTGATAATTTTACAAAATATTTCCTCTCTCTGGCCTGGTGTTACTATGGCATCTGAAGTTTCCAAGATTTCTAGAATTTCATATTAGATAGTGATGTACGCCAATAAATTTGCATTTGTGTATGATTTGGACTATGAAGTTTTGAACGGATTCAACAAAGCAACACACTAGTTGTGAAATTATGCTGATTTTAAATGTCATTTGCATTTCTGTAGATAGAAAGTTATATAACGATTTCTAGCTCTTTTGATTCTCATTAGTATTTGATTAGCACTGACTCCCCAAAGCCCTAAAAGAAGGAGCAGGGGTTGTGATTTCAATTGCTTTTGGGAAAATATGTACTTTGTTCCCTCGGAAATGAAGGAGAACATGTTAAGTGACAAGTCATGAAGAAGCTGGTTTTGACAGTATTCTTTTGAAGCTCTAAGATAAAATGAGGGCTTTGCAAATGACTGGTGATGAAAATGAACAGAAATAAAGATCTCAGCTGAGCTTTCTTATGGATGGGCCTTGAAAAGTACTAGGAAATAATCAGGTCGATATTTCCATTCTAACTTCTCAGGGTGGGGCCCTCTTTGCAGACTCTATGCCTCATGTATTCATGACCTTTGGAATTTCCCTCAAGCCATTTACAATTCAGTTAGGACTAAATGAATACATGGTTAATAATGTTTATAAAATCATCTATTTTTGAGCGTCCAGTAGACAGTCTACACTAGTTTAGAGAGAAGTCAAGGGCTGGGAATCCAGGCAGGCTTGAGTGGCCCTGCCCTGGCTGGCTCTCAACAAAATTGTGAAGTACCTGCCTCTGTACACCTTTATCAGCACAGACTGGGTTTTCTCCCTGTTGGCCTCTCTGTACTTACCTTTAACTTCCTTCTCCATCTGCTGGATGGTCCCTCTGATTTGTGCCAGTCTTGCTCTCAACTCATCTTCAACTAATTCCTGCTAAGGCACTAACTGAAAATTGAGGGGCTGTCTCAAACACAGCAGGACAGTGGGTTGGGGATTTGTATTCTGGACCTGCATCTGCTGTTGTCAGTGTCATCTAGGGGTCATTTTTCTCATGTCCCCAGACCTCAGTTTCCTCTCCTTTAAGACAAATGGGAAAGAATTAGATAGATGCTAAACTATCTCCCAGATATTAAATTGTTAGTGTATATAACAACAGCCTTCAGATGTGTTTGTACTTCTAAAAGGTGTGAGAGGGATAGTCTCTCTCCTTCCCCAGTATAATTCAGAGCAAGGGTCAACAAACTCTTTCTGTAAAGAGCCAGTAAATATTTTAGGCTCTGTGGGCCACGTGGTCCCTGTTGCAACTACTAACTCTGCCAAGCGAGTGTGAAAGCCACACAGATAATGGGAGTTATTTATGAAAATAGGTAATGGGCCGGAGTTGGCCTCTAAGGTAGAGTTTGTAAACCCCTGGTTTAGAAGAGGCTGTCTGGGACCAAGTTGCTTCAGTTCAAAGCTCAGCTCTACCAGCTACCTAGCCTTTTGGTGCCAGTTTCCTTATCTGTAAAGTGGGAGGAACGGCACTGTGGAGGCTAAATGAATTCGTATATGTGCAGCACTTGGACCAGTGCTTGATTAGGTAATTAGTGTGGTTAACTATTATTCTTCTCCCTCTTTTCAAGTTCATTTTGTGTTTCTGCACACTGTTTTTCTGTTGATGAGTATGGCACAACAACTTTTTCTGCAGGGACATGGTACTAAGGCAAGAGGCACTCGCCTGCCAGGTGAGGACCTGTCCCCGTAGAGAAACTTCTGTCTTCTGAACTTTCTACTGGTGAACAGTCATCAATCTCTCCAAAGCTTCTTTTACTAGAGCAAAAGCGTAGGAACTTGGCCTGCCTCAAACTAATGGCTCTTGTGCTCCCTTGTCAGATACTACTTTGACTCTAAGACAAATGGTCTTGTAGGCTTCTGCAAGGTAGCCTGTTGGTAAGCCAAGAAGTTTCTGAACCCCCTTCCAAGAAAGGATGAATAAGGAAAAGCTTGGCAAAGCCACCTCTGTCAAAGTACTGAGCCTCATGATGGGTAGAATACTAGGTTTTTAGTATCACACAGGGATTGGTGAGGGAACGTTCCCCGCATGAGGGGACTATCAGGGCATGCTTTTAATGCGGTCCAACATGGCTTGCAGAATGGAGGTGGTGGTGGTGGGGGTGTGTGTGCCGACATTCATGGCCAGGTAAATGGTTTGGGAAACAGGTACGTATTCTTTTTTCCCCTCGAATTCAGTGACTGGGAAAATAGCAGGAATTGCCATCTCTTTGCCATGGAACTGGGTGTTAGAGTCTTTTATAGCATTTCAGGTTTAAAGAAGTTTTGTCCTTAGAGTTCATCATCAGCCTGCACGGTTCCTCCTGTTTTTCACGTGGCACAGTGCCTAAACTGCGTACAAGATTATTAATCTTTTACAAGGCCATTGTTGACAGACCCGTAATCTTGTATACGAGTCATAAATCTTGTCTTCCCTAAGTCAGCGGTGCCTGTTATATTTGGCAAGTGCTTACCAGGCACTAGCTAAACCAGAATCGTACCGTGATGCCACGTGCTAGACCAGTGAGGCCTACGGCCAGATTAAGGAGACGTAGGTTCTTTTCATGATTCTGTCACTAACTGCCTGTGTGACTTGGAGCATCACCTAACTCTGTATCGTAGAGACAGTTATCTAACTTCTCTGAGACTCGGTTTCCTTCTCTGAAAAAGAGAGAGTTAAACTAGATGAGGCAGGCACTTGCCAACTCTGTGATTTAGGGTTACCCAAGGAGGGAGAGGAGGTGGTCTCAGAGGTCTGAAGTTCTCTGTTGATCAGCCTAGATCCTTTTGGGCCCTTTCGAAGTTTCTCCTGGATTTGTAGTGATGATAGATTAGCTGATAATTGCAATCGTTAGACCGAAAGTTGCCTAGAAGTGGCCGATCACAGATTCAGGGTAAGGAGCACATTAACCGGAAGGGAGGTATCACTGAACAATGAGACAGCACATGCTGCAGTCCTAGAGTCAGAAAGCCCCAGCGGAGATTTTATTCCACGGCTCTCAGTCTATGAAACCCGGGTCAAATCACATAGCCTTCCCGAGTCTGTTTCTTCATCTGTAAAATGGAAATCAGGATGCAGGCTCTGCCTACGACCCAGGAATGATGCATCAAATAAAAGAATTCATGTCCAAGTCCTCTTGAAGCATTAAAATCCGATACAAAAGCCATCATAAGCACGGCTCCCTTCTTACAACAGAAAACCTAAGATGTATTTTTCAAACATATTCATGGTTAAAGAAACTCATTCCCTACAAAACATCCTAAGTGAGGAGTAGTCATTCCTTCACAATGCATTTTGTTCATAACTGAAGAAAAGAAATCCGTGTTAACATTGTGATACAGTCACCCAACAAAAGATTCTAAGAATCTTAGAAAATTGGTACTGTCAGAAGATAACCGTACCTGATCTAAAGCGTTTTCTTTGCATACACAGCTTGGCAAGACCCAGAGAAAAAGCAGCGTGGTAGGGGCTAGTCTGGAGAGGCTGATGGCAATGGGTTTCCTTTATTCTGCGAGGCTGTCTGAATACTCGGGGCTCAGTTCTGTCAGAAGCACTGACAGTTCTGGATCCCCTCCAGTGGAGGGAACAAAGGCTGGGGTTTCTTTTGAAAAATTCTTTCTGAGCAGTGAGATTGTCCAACACAGTTTCCTTGATAAAGGGCTCATTATCTATCGGTGTGACTTTGCCCTTAATTTTTATGTTGGCAGTGCCAACATGAGCATATTTAAGCCAATCCTTTTACCCAGACAGCTGTAACAGCACCCTAACAATTTGTACCAGTGCTCAAAGCTTGGGTGTAGAATATAATCAACTACGGGCGAAATTTCCAATTAATTGAATCACCAAGAAATGTAATTTATCAGCTTGCTTTTCATCATATTTACACTTTTTGTCATATTTTAAATGCAAGCCCATTTTAAATTAAAAAAAAAATAGTAGAATGTTTCAGAATTGCTTCCTTAGCTTAACTGATGCATGCTTATGGATCTAAGTGGGTTGATTTTGTTGGAGAAAGGTGGCTCCAGAACTTTGGGAAAAGGTGACCCTCTGAAAGAGAAATCCTTATTAACAATGAACATATGATAAACCAGTCTGAGAGGGAGAGTCTGTCAATGGTGATGGAGAAAATCTAAAGTCTAAATGAGGTGATTAAATTTTAGCCTCTAAAACTGGAAGGACTGGAATATGATGTTAGCTCAGGAAGCTGAGGGCTAACTAAGCATACTATAAGCTTTGTAAAAGATTTTTAATCAAAATGAGGAAGCTTCACGGAGCCTACACAAAGGGGAGTCAGAGAGTAAGAGTGAAATAGAACCAGGGGCAACGTTTGTGAGGTGGGACTTATAAACACAGCTCACTAGGGAGGGGCACCGTCCAGCAGGTGCCTGGGACACTTCAGTAAGGTTTTCCAAAGCCAGGATGAAACATCCCTCAAGCCTCCCCACCACCATGTACTCTGGATGTTTCTGAGGGTAGAACTCCATGTGTCAGAACTCCATTCCTTTTTAAGGCCAAATAATATTCCATTGCATGTCGGTACCACATTTTGTTCATCCATTCATCTGTTCACGAATACTTGTGTAGTTTCCAGCTTTGGGCTATTGTGAACAATGCTGTTATGAACATTGCATACAAGTATCTATTTGAATCCCTTCTTACTGTGGTTTTAATTTGCATTTCCCTAATAACTAAAGTTGCTGAGCTTCTTCTATACATGAGCTTATTTGCCACCCGTTTATATTCTTGGGTAAAGTGTTCAAATCTTTTGTCTATTTTTAAAAACTGTTCTGTTTGCTTTTTAAGAAAATATTGTGTTGTGAGGGTTCCTGACGTATTCTAAATACAAGTCCTTTGTTGGATATATATTTTGCAAATATTCTCTCTAAGATGTGGCTTTTTATTTTCATAACAGTGGCTTTTGAGGAGCAAACGTTTCTGATTTTGATGCAATTCAATTTACTGGTTTTCTTCCTTGTATAGTTCATGTTTTTGTGTCCTAATATTTAAGAAATCTTTTCTAAACCTATATTCTCTTTTAGCAGTTTTATAGTTTCAGCTTTTAAATGTAGGTCTCTGATCCATTTCCAGTCAAATTTTTTATATGGTAGGATACCAGCATGAAGGTTCATTTTTCCTTGCACATAGCTTTCCAGTTGCTCCCAGCCTGGTGATGTTTTAGCAGCACACGTAGACTGGCAGCATTTGTGACCCTGTTGCTCCGTCCTCAAGTCTGGCTCTGACTTAGGCCCTCAGAGGTTCTATCTGAACAACACTTGCATTCTATTGCTTTAACAGTTGCACATATAAGAATTTCACGTTGAGTTTCTTTTAACCCTCCAGACCATTCTCCTTTACTGAGTGCCCACTATGTACCAGGAAGTCTATTATTTGCTGGAGTTATACAAAAATAAAGGTGGCCCTGGCATTCAAGAAAATAACTACACAAAATTTTGTTTGTGTGTCTCATATTTTATCAACTGAGATTACTGTGTTGTAATTTTTTTTTTTTTTTTTAAATCCAGCTTCTTATTACAGGGGATTTTGAGAGCAGATACAGAGTAGAATTAACTGAAACTATCACTAAGGTGGTTCATTTACTTCCATCGCTTGCTGGTTGATTTATTTAGTTTTATTCCCAAAGTATGAGGACTGAAGAGCTGAAAGAGACAAGAATGCCCAGACCACAGATTATGACCAGAGAACTCTGAGTACAGGTGATTATGATCTGACGTGTTCTCTGGGGGTACAGTCAGGAAGTTGCCTCTCCTTCTAATACCTCCACATGGTTAACAGCATGTACAAGCTCAGAAATAACAGAATGAGAATTCTAAAACTGTTGGCCTTCTGAATTCTCCCTCTGCTAGGAAGCACTATTCCAGCCAATAATTTTTTTCATGCTTCTCCTAATATGTGTTTAACCTGGTTAGCTCACAAAGAGGGGAAAATTTTAAGCTAAGTAATACAAAGATTGATTTTTCTCCCATTTCAGTTATCAGGGCAGGAGATAGGGAAAATAAAAATATTGGACAAAATTCCAGAGTATTTTGCCCCAGGGTTGCTAGCACTGGTATCTCACCCATTACCAATTCTCAGCCATTGAAGGCCTGCAATGTTTGATGTTGTAGAGAACAGAAGACTCAAAATACATGAGCCTTGAGATCAACAGTTTGACCTTCCAACAAGCCCGTTCTCTTCTTGGGTGTGCTTCCTTTTTTTTTTTTTTTTTGGCCCACTTAATTTTATGATGTACAGCATCCTAAAACTATAAACTACTGGTGGTCATAACGCTTACGTGGCCTAACCCAGGTTTCAAAAAATGTTGAATGAATTGCCATCATTTAATAATTGGGAAATTGCCCATTAAAAATCTGGATTTCCAGCTTCTCTCTGAGAATTGGAAGGCCTGGCAAATCTGGGCTCACATTCCTGCGTGGCCACAGTCAGCTAAACTCCAGTAACAGCTGCTCCCTTTAAGACCAGACATTTGGGCTCCAGTCTCTCCCGAGCTGGCTTTCCTGATGGCACCTTTCCTACCTGGATTCTTCAAGATGGTGGTTCCTGAACCTGGCTTCAAACTGTCAGGAATCACGTGAGGAACTTTTAAAGCTACTGATGCCTCTGTTGCAACCCCCAAAGATTTTGATATAATCCATCTGTTGTGTAATCCAGGCGCTGGGATTTTTATAAGCTCCCCAGGCAATTCCAAAATTGAGGACACCTGTGTAAGAGCATCTCAAAGTTTAACTTGCATATGAATCACCTGGGGACCTTATTAAACTGCAGATTGTGATTCAGCATGCATGTCTGGGATTCTGCATATGTAGCAAGCTCCTAGATGGTGTCAGTGCTGCTGGTGTATGAGAAGTAAGGCTCAAAGGCATTTGTCCTTTTTATTTTGATTTTGAACCCTAAACTACAGACTTAGGTTTCGAGTCTAATGGAAGCTTATTCTAGCACTCACATTATTGAAGTAGCTGGAGTGATGGTGGCAAATGAGAATGTACTACTGGTCCTCTTTGGGAGGGTACATCTCAGCTTGCTGTGGCCACTGAAAACCTTTTGGTGTTGGGGGTCCTTGACTCCCCTAGGTCTGCCTTCCAAACCACCTTTGCTGTCACCAGTTATACACGACAACCCTCTCTCCCTTTGGCAAACTGTACCTCCTTTGACATTTTGAGCTCTTTGATGGTGGCACCGCTGTCATCCACCAGTTCCGCTGTTACTGATTGCACGGTAGTGTTTGTGCGTTTATTTGAGCGTTTTATTGCAGTGGTTTCAGTTTGTGTTCCCAGATGCCTTAGGCCTGGAGCAATGGTTCTCAAACCCTAGCATGCCACTTGGAAGGTGTATTAAAACAGATGCATAGGCTCCATCCCCAGTATGTCTGATTCACTGAGGAGAGAATTTGCATTTCCAACAAATTCCCAAGAGGTAATGCCATGGCTGGTCCAAAGACCTAGAGGCGCCCTTGGTGTCTCCACATGGCTTCTCATAACAGTTACATTTTTGGAGTCCAGATAAGATTTGATTAAAGGAAAAGGTTATTTTTTTAAAATTGTGAATACTGCTGTTTTGGTGACTTTTGCTTTAATTATTTCATAGAAATTAATAGAAAATAAAAATAAATAAAAATTTGAATATTAGTGATATGGCGGGGAGGTATCAGTTTAATAAAGATGAAACAAAGACTAAACTTATTCAATTATGGAAAGAGAACCATATTGTCCCATCATGGAACACTCTTTGGACTTATGCTATGTGTTCAAATATGACAGAAAAATATTAAAGAAAAAACAACATATACTGGAAATAAGTTGTTGAAGTCTATCTAGAAAAGGAAGCTTGATTAAGGATTTCATGCTATTTTTAGGTTTGGGGGGAATAGAACCCCATTATAGCAGTATATAAATGTCTTTCCAGGAATTCATCGTGTATAAAAGGAGACAGCTGGTGAGGTTTCTTCAGACGCAAGCCTAAAGGAAATACAGCAAACGTCACAGCAGTTACATCTCAGCTTATTGGACTGGATCAAAGTAAGTCTATCTCAGGGTGAGACCCCGCATTTCATTTATAAATCTCAGGCAAACAATATATGAGGTCCCTCATTTCACAGGATGGGTGGGAATCATGTAGCTTAGTAAACTTCATATTTACTTTTAGATGAAGTGGATTCTTAAACAACACAAGTATCTGTCTGCTTTTGTATCTCCACTTCAAGAAATATGCTGTAATAACAAAAATGCCAGGGCCTGAAGACCCTAAAGTAGAACTAACTTGTCCCTTAGAATGTGAGTCACCTTTAAGAATGATTATATTTCCTTAGGACAATCAATAAATTTCAGGATATTCTTTACTTCCAACGCCCAGAGGAATAAACCACCAAATTCAAAGTTTGACAAAAGTCTAAGTGCTTGGTTAAAAAAAAAAAAAAAGTAATATTCTTGCAAGGAAATTGGGAAAAGGGCTCTAGGGCAAGTAGGCTGGGCGGGTGCAGGTCTCAAAACCGCAGAAAGAGGAATCTGGGAAGAGCTTTTTAAAAAGCGGACTCAACATGTTTTCACGGGCGAAAGAGGAACAGAGGGTGCTGGCATCCCATCCTACTGTCAGAGGAAGGTTTGAATCAACGTCAGATTTTTCTTGAGCAACTAAAATAATGACGACTAGCTGAAGAGTGTGCATTTGAAAATTAACAAATTTAAGGAACCGTACAATTCACATGAGCTTCCTCCACCGACCCCATGAGCAACCAAGGGGCCACGGTCTGCCTGAGCGACCTACATTTGCTCTGTCATCTCACGACTGAGAGGGATCAGCCAGCGTGCGCCCTCCTCATAAAACTCTGCCCTTCTGGCGGGCCGGGCCGGCTCCCGGTGGCGGCAGTGCCAGCCAGGCTCCTGGAGTTCTAGGCAGGCTGCGGGCGCTCGTCCTTCCGGTTCACCCTTTCACCCCTCCTTCACCCCCAGGCGCTACGCGGGGTGGCGAGGATTTTCCGCCCACTCCCGTGGCCGCGCTGGCGAGGCCATGAATGGCAGGGCCTCGCGGCTTTGGCGAGCCTGGAATCCGAATCCTCCCCGTCCCAGCCACTCCGCTGGGGCGCTGGGGGCTCGAAAGAGGCTGGGGTTTGTTTCAAGACACTGCGATTAGAGACGCAGCTTCTAAGTCGGAATTTGTCCTCGATCTTCCCCTGACCCGCCGCCTCTGGTCTCGAAGACGCCCGGCAGCCGGCTCGGCCGCAGGCGGGCAGCAGCCTGGCCGGCCCGGAGGGCGCAAAGCCAGAGCGCTCGGCCCGGCAGCCCAGGGCATCCCCGCGGCTGGGGTCGGAAGGCGAGCCCGGCAGCAGGAAAGGTTCGCAGGGCTGGAGCTCCGCCCCGCTGGCCGCCGGGCTCGGGGGCCCGCAAAGTGAACGGCAAAGGCGGAGGGCGCGGGGCCAGCGGAGAGGGGCGGAGACGCGGGCGCCGGTTGGCGCGGGCTCGGGGGCGGGGCGCGCGGGGCGGGGCCGGAGGCGGGGCCGCCCGCCGGGCGCTGGAGCTGCCGGCGCACGGAAAGGAGTCGCGAGCATCTGGAGCGGAGTTGGAGGAAGCGGCGGCCGCGGCCGGGGCGGCGGGGAGCGGGTCGGGAGACGGCGAGCTTGGGTCGGAGCGGCCGGCGGGTCGGAGCCTGGTCAGGGGCGCATCGGAGCCGTGCGCGCAAGAGGCTGCCGCTGCAGCCTGGGCCCCGCAGAGGAAGGAAGCCGGCCGGCGGGGGAGGTAGGCGGCAGCAGCGGGTCCGGGTGTGTGCTCGGGAGGGGGAGGCGGTGCGTGCGCGCGCGGCCACCGCCGCTCTCTTCCTGTCACCAGCAGCCGCTTCTCCTTCTGCATAGCCGAGCCGGGGGAAGCAAGCCGGCCGCCGTCCTCCCTGCCGCCGGCATCTCCCGCCCGCCGGGCAGCCGCGGGCCCTCCTCGCGGCCAGCGTCCTGCGTGCTCCCGGCCACCTCGCGGCTCCCGTTTCCCTAGTCCTCTTCCGAGCGGGTTGTGCGCGCCGCCGGGCGCATTCGTCCCTGGAGTTGCAGGCGAACTCGGGCTTCCGCCACCCCTCCGTCACCTCACGCTTCTGTGGGTCCCCACTGTCGCCTTGCTGCAGTTTTCCGGCGCCTTTCAGCAGAGGAGAGCGCCCTGACCGCTGCCTTTGCGTTAGCAGGAAGGAGCTATGCCTTCCCCCGCGCCCTCCGGCTGCACCCGGGTCGCTGCCCGGGCCCTTCTCCGGGGCGAGCGGGGCGGCGGGGGTCCCCGGAGTTAGCCCCCAGCCCCCGCCCTCCGAAGTTCGCCTCCCTCCTCTTCCGGGGTGGGGGAAGTGCGCCTCGGGGCGGCCGGTCATGGGGACCCTAACTCGGCGTGTGGTGCCGACCGGGCCTGGGCAGGTTGTTGGAGGCAGACTTAATGGGGTCTTGGAACAGCCCGGAAATCCAGGTTTTTTGTAACGCGGGGCGAGGCTGGAGGGACGGGCCCAGCAATATGGAGCCGGCTAGAGAGAGCGAGAGAGCGTGCAAACCCGAGCTGAAAGATCGTGGGGAATTGTCTGGAATCCACAGCTCTCACACTCACTTCCCAAGAGCAGAAACTGCCCCGCAGATCACAAGACAAAGAGAACAGGAAAGCTCAGGCCAACCGCTCCAGTGCAGAAATGTACTTTGGTAACCAGAATTCGACCATGAAATGTAAGGGTGTGAGCGGAATGGCTGTTACATGTTGAATGCAGAATGTGTGTGGACTGGATTTGGGGAAATTCTTCTGCTTCTCTGGGCGCAATTAAGATCAGAAAGGTCTCACTTATACCGTTAATCCCTGGTGGAGCTGCAGCACTGTTGGTATCTGAGTATGAGTTTACTCTGTTTGGGGGTTTTGTGACTTTAGAAGTGATAGGGGTTTGGGGGGCTTTTTTTTTTTTTTTTTTTTTTCAGTTCTTTTCCTCTTTGTCAGTGCGAAGTACGAATGGATAAAGCAGTTCCGGGTTTTGAATGCAGCGTAAGATTGTCATTTCAGTGTGATGGGGCTGGAGTTTTAGTTGTTAGGCGGGACATTCACAAAGTAAGTGACCCAGGGGTTATGTGGAATGGTTTTTGTTTGTTTGTTTGCTTTTTAATATTTCATTAGCTTGTCTTGCGTTTGGCAGCTTTAAAAGATGGTTAGGTATTAGCTAGAAAAGGTCAGAGTAGGAAGACAAGTTTATTTCTGAGACAGGCTATCAGTAATGGGGCAAATCATCAGGAATTTGGTGACTTCTGCACAGAAGGCCACAAACATCTTTTATTGTTGGAAGAGGAAAAAAAAAGCACCCTCCTAGCCATAATTTTTTGATAGATTACACCGTCTTGAAATAAACCGCTTTTAAAAAGCATAGATGATAGTTTTCTTAGAAACAAAAGTTCTTAAACTTTGGGAAGCAAGTGTTTTGGTCATTACAAAGAAAATACCCTGAGTGATTTTTTGGGAGGAATCCCTCTTCAGTTTGGGAAGGTGTGTTTGGTTCAGAATCAGGCTTAAACTGGAAAGGCTGGTGGAGGAGGCTCCCTGCCTTGCAGAAGTGTTGGATTATGTCACTGGTGGCCTCTTCAGCTTTTATATGACAATTGCAACTAGAGAGTTGTACTTTTTCCATAGAAGTGTATAGATTTTTGTGGTTGGAAGAAAGTTTTATATATCCGATACTGGCTTTCAAAGTGTGATGTGCATTTGCTTTTTAACTTTCATCTTGATTTGGGACCTGTTCTTGTCAGTTGCATAGCAGATAATTTGCATTGTACACACTACTATCTGCTGTTTTATCTGTTTTTGTAAAATGATGGTATCACTGTGTCCTTTCACCTCTGTGATGCTGATAGCCAAGGTGAAAAAGCATTTCACTTCCCATTGATTAATTATATTGTCTTTCCATAGCTGTTTCTTTAAATTTCACTTTATTAAGAACAGTAAATCCCCACAACATTAAGTTGGTTTTGGGAAACAGAAGTGGTGCAATAAGTCATAGGTGATATGTATTTTGGCTATTGACAGTGATGATGGTAGTACGCATTTATTTGCTGGAAGTGTTAAGTGCACCTAAGCTAGTTTCTGAAGGGTTTTGGTATCTTCAGTGCAAGCCTGCTCCACTTACTCAAATTTTGTATTATTAAGAGTGTTGCCCATATATTTAATTAAAATTTTCCATGAATGCCCCGTATTCTTAGGCTTAATATGTTCGTCAGAATCTCCTTTTTTTCTTAGGTAGTTCAAGGGAGTATTCTAAAAAGGTATCCACTCTGAAAGATTGTCCACACACTCATTAAAACAGAAACAATTCTAGTTCAGCTCTCACTGTGTTTGCATTTTGTCATATGCAAAATGAGTTTTAGTGACTAGAGAGATGGTCAGTGAGCACACTGAAGATAAAATGATTTCATGGTCAGGTAGAATATAGAAAGCTGAGATCATGTTTGCATTTGGTGTTTTGCTTTTAATTCTCCCACAACTGGGGCATACACAATGCAGAAGAAAAAGGGAAGTGCCTTTTTCAGTATATTATACATTTAGACGGGCCCCCCACAGCTCTTCTGTCTTTTGGAGGATACAGGGATTTGCCAGTGAAGGCAAGAGAATGGACCATCTTACTGAAGCCCTCAGAAAACAAGAAGTTACTTACCAATGGAAGGCAGTGATTATCACTTCGTTTTTACCTTAGAAGGCATAATATCAGTTATATAACAGCTTTTAATAAAAAACTTAGGTTGTAATTAATTTAAAAAACATTCATCCTATTTATTGATTTTTTTTTTCCCCGTCTCCTCCACCTACACCCTAATGTGATTACCTGCCATGGTTCTGCCAACTCTCTTATCGGAATTACTTGCTTAAGAGAGTGGCAATTAAAGGCCATTTCATGTACGTTATGCCAAAGCAGCTGAAAGTAGACTATGTAATTACTCCTAAACTTGTCTGTTTGGGTGATGTTAGGGGTTTTGTCTATTTATTTATTTGAAAGGATAGAATGAGTGTAGTGTACCTTTTGCTTTAAAAAAAAAATAATCTACTATAAAAACATCTTTGGAGATTGTATCCTCCCAACATTGTTTTCCTTAAAGTAAATCCAATACGTACCCCCAGGCACCTGCAATCAAAATAGTTTTCATGTTAACCATCACCCAGAGAGTACTGCGAGTACTGCGATCACAGGAGTCCAGCAAAAGTGAGGAGACTCCAGCAGTGGGTGGAGAGAGTGAAGAAAGCAAGGTGCCTGGGCCGGGCTGGAGTGCCTTGCCCCTCTCCTTTTGCGCTGGAGCCCCAGTGGTCTAGCCCCGGCGCCCAGCCCCAGGATCTAGGGCTGTAACAGGAGGACGCTGCTGCCTTCAGTCCCTGGAGGACTGCATGAGCGCTGTCACCTTTTCTCTTTGAGGGCAGCTAGGGACCAGCCACCAAACCCCGCTGGAGAGGAGTGTTGCCCCCTAACTCCACCCCCTGCCTCAAACCACCCTCTCACGCAGCCCTGGCCCCTCCCAGGTCTCCTTTGCCCTGACCTCTATAGAGCCACCCTCTGCCTCAGGACTAGATGGGCAAAGTCCACGAGCAGCCCTTATCTGTCTGTCTGTTTACTCTGAAAAGGAGTTAAAGAAACAGTGGAGAGGCTTATTTTGGCTAGCTTGAGGATTCTTTCAGTAGAGTTTGCAGCATTTAGAAGCAGTGCAAAAGAAAATTCTTGGCAAACGTTCTGGTTTTAAAATGAATTCTATAAGTGGTAGTAAGTGGCAATCAATATTAATAGTAATGATAGTAGTAACAATAATCCTACTATAGCTGTGGTTTACTAGGCATGTGACTTACGCAAATTATTTAACTTCTCTGTGCTTATTTCTTCCCATCTGTGAAATGGAGATGAGAATCATACCCGGGATGGTTTTAAGGATTAAATGAGTTGACATATGCAAAACTGGAAGAAGTGTGCCGGGCCCCTGATAAGCACTATGTTGGCGTTAATTAAAGCTCTAATGATCAAGCATGGAACACAGTCTTTGTATAAATAATTTCCTTTAATCTTCGTAGTAAATCGTGGCACAGAGAGGTTTAAGTAACTTGCCCAAGTTTAAACATTTAGGCACCAATGGGGACAAGCATCTTTGAGTGTGGAAACCCAGTGCTATACTCACCTTCTTGCTAAGAATTTTACACAGTCGCATTGTATTTTCACAAGAGGGGGGGACTCTAGATTGTCTGCTTTAGTCCTGCCATTCCATGGCCGCCTCCTCAGGGCTTCTTCCCCGGGATGATGCAGAGAACTAGAATGGTCCATCCCATGGCCTTTTCTGGGTGATGGAGTATGTTTCTCAGGCTCTGGAAGCCACAGCCTCCCTGTGGTGGACCACTGAGCCTGAGAACTGCCTCCAGCCTGGTCTGTGTCTCTGCCCCTCGGCAGTGCTCCGCTATCCCATCACTTTGCTTTCTGGAGAGCCCTGTGTCCTTGTTTGACCGGGGCTTGTCCTGTCCCTCCACCCCCATATCCCCAACCCCCAGAGGGCTTGCGGGCAGGAGTTGTGCCCTAGGTGCCCTGCTTCCACCAGAGTGCAGACCCGGCCCTGAGCGCGGCAGCCTGGGACACGTTCTGGTTGGTTTGAAAAATGAATGGAGATACTTGAGGACTGCGGCTTGGGGCTTCCTCCGAGTCCATCATTTTATTTTGTTTTAATTGAGGTAAAATTTACATCCCATAAGATTTTACCCTGAGCCCATCATTTTAGCTTGAAATTCATTATGTTAGTAGGAAATTTTAACTGTTCAGTTTGATTTTCATGATTTCCAGGACACTATTTTGAAAGGTAAAAAGAGTTTTAAATAATGAATTGTGCATTTTGTTTTTTAAAAAGGCTGTGTGAATTTAGTTAGGGAGCTTGCCCTACTCAGAGCTACCACACTGAAGATGGAGAGGTGAATTATAGGTCTGGGGGCCCAGGAACCTCTCTGTAGCTTTGCAGCTGGATTGAAAGTCCATTTTGTGCTGGGACCCAGGGCCAAACTGCTGACTTCATGGCAGGATAGAATCACACGATCAGGTTATATTCTTGATTTATTTGAAGTGATTTGAAAGTATCCTTTATTCCTGCCTCCCCACCAAGTTTGCTAAATCCCCGTCCTTTGTGAAAGGGGAAGGAGTAAGTCAACAAAGTCAGAGGACTTTTCAGAGAATTTTGTTTGGTTCTTTGCCCAAACGCCTGCGGGTTAGAGGGTTTAAATTGAAAATTTACTTTCAAGCAGTTGTACATTAAAAAGTCATGGATTGCTCCTTGTCGGGCATCAGAAACAACTTTATTCTGAGGAACAGAATGGGAATTGGTCGGTGTTTTAGCAGAGAGAGAAAAATCTGTCTTCCGAGTAATGGTATTGCAGGCAGTCTTTGAAAGGCTTGAAAGACAGGAGCAAAATAATTCCTGTGAAGGAACTTTTTTGAACTGTTGCATATGATGTTCTGTATGAGTAAGTTAATTTGTTATTTGTTCCTAGGACTCCTTTATACCTTTTGTTACAGTAACTTAGGTTATGTACTGTCTTGGAGCATACGTCATAAAACTGCCTTGGTTATTTGAAAACATTAGATTATCCACATATAAAAATCTTAACTGTGGAAATAATTCTGTTGAAGCTGGCTGGAAACATTTCAATGAACAGGTGTATGTAGCCAAAGAGGTTGGAGGGGTAAGCTTGTGAATCTGGGCACCATGTAGTTTCGGCTCCGCACTGATCACAGGAGAGTGATCTAGGCACTACCAGTGCCCCGGTCTGCTGAGTCTCCTGCTCTGTGGGTGAGAGAGAAATTTGAGGGTGAGACAAAAGAGAACTTGCCAGTCCTCTAAACGTGATAGCCCTGGTGACTGTGGACGATGCTTCACTTACACCCCCAGGGAGGAGCTGAGCTGTTAGAAATTGTGCGGTGAGGGGCCTGGGGTAGCAGCAGGGGGCATAGATGCCAAGAAGCATGTAGGTGACAGAAGCTGAAGCTTGTAGAGCAGAAATGGGCAGGATTCCAGAAGAGGGCGGCCTTCCAGAAGTGATGTGCCCAGTATTCTTTGATTCACTGGTTCATGGACTTCTTTGGCAAGGATGCATCTTTTTTTTCTTTTTTTTTAAGAAGTGTATTTATTTATTTATTTATTTATTTATTTATATTTGGCTGTGTTGGGTCTTCGCTTCTATGCGAAGGCCTTCTCCAGTTGCGGCGAGCGGGGGCCACTCTTCATCACGGTGCGCGGGCCTCTCACTGTCGCGGCCTCTCTTGTTGCGGAGCACAGGCTCCAGACACGCAGGCTCAGTAGTTGTGGCTCACGGGCCCAGTTGCTCCGCGGCATGTGGGAGCCTCCCAGACCAGGGCTCGAACCCGTGTCCCCTGCGTTGGCAGGCAGACTCTCAGCCACTGTGCCACCAGGAAAGCCCCAGCAAGGATGCATCTTAATGAAGTCTCTTTGGAAGAAAATCTGCGTGGTCCAAGTTGCTAAGTCTCAGACTGAGGGCACGCCTGCTGAGTTATAATGGCTTCTTTTTGTGCAGGTGTTTTTGTGAAAGAGCCACAAGCACTGTCGGTAAGGCCACCGTCACAGAGAGCAACAAGCAGACCTTCAAGATAAATCTGAGAGGTCAGAGTGTGCGAGCAAGGAATCTGCACCATTGACCCCATGGACATATCTGGGCCGCCCTGGGGCATCCGAGCAAGCTGAGTTTGGGCAGTAGGTTCTAAGGTGTTAAAAGTGGTGGCTCTGGAGCCAGACTGCCTGGATCTGAACTCTAGTTACACCTCGCCCTTGGTGAGTGTTATCATGGCCGAGATATCACAGCCAAGATGCTAAACTCTCCACACCTCGTTTTCCTCCTATGTAAAGTGAGAATGTTGATAGTACCCATCTCTTGGTTACCTTGAGTATGGAACACGTTAATACACCTATAGCTCCCACTGAATATTCGATGGTGATGATTGAATGGGTTAATACACCTATAGCTTCCAGTATTTGGTGACGACAACAGTGGCAGCCATTAAAATGGGCATGGCCGTCAGGAGAAAGTGTGCAGTGTGCAGCAGGGGAGGGCCGCCCTCCTCCTCCCTCTAGCCAAGGCCTCTCTGCACCTCCCCATGGGATGCGCTCCACTCACCACCCCATGGCTAGTCAGCGCTCCCTCTTAATTGGCACCGAATCATGGCTGACCTTGGACTGTTTGGATTGGTCTTCCTGGCCTTGACGGTGGAGTCCCGGAAGATAAGAGTGGTGTGTGCTGCTTATGGTCCAAGAGTCATAGAAGATCTGGGGTTCTCTTGGTCAGTTGAGGGCCCAGAGTTCTGCACAGGATTCTTCTGCACAGAAAGTAAGGTGGTTCTTACAAACGGTGAGGGAGGGGGACTTTGTAGAGACAGGTAGATCTCCGGCATCTATGGCGGGAATTGTTACTCTAAAGTCTGGTCTTGCTAAAGTCTTTGGGTTCCTCAGGGTTCTTTGTCTCCTTGCAGGGATTTAGCCTCAGGCCAATGTAAACACAGTTTTTAGGTTTGTAAAACCTTGAGCAGACCTGGATCTTTTCTTGCTGCAGCGTCCCCTGGTGAGGGACATGCATAGCTACATAGGTGTGCCATGAGCAGGGCTTGGCGGTTGCTGAGAGCCGTGTAGCGGGGAGAGGAGGAATTGAGGGGGACAGAGTAGGAGGGAGAGAGAGGAATTATTATACTCCCTATTCTGTTAAGAATCTCACCAAACTGGCCTCCTGGGTTGTTGAAATAGAGGAAGCCATAGGCAGCAGCTGGCGGAAAGATCTACCCAGCCTACTAGTTGAGGATTTTTTTTTCCAAAAAAACATACATTGCCAGGAAAAGCTAACAAAAATTTCAAGGCAGATTTGGAGGAATTAAATTATTCTCAGGCATATTGCCTGGTTTCCAGGCATTTAGGGATATGTAAATTTTCATGTTCTGTGTCTCATTTGTAACAGTACATTAGTACTAAAAATGGGATTTGCTAGTTCTACATTTTCTTGTGAATTTATGCAGTGAATATTTAATTTGATTCTGGATCTAGCAAAAGGAGAGGCTGTCTTCAAACATAACATAGTTTATTTTTCTCATATGCTCTACTGGCTGCTTTAATTTTTTTTCTCTGCCAACTGAAATACAACGTAGAATACTACTGCAAATTAATATTCTTGCTACACAAAGATCTCCAGTGTTTGTTTTTCCTTCCTTTAATATGTAACTCTCCTAAGAGCGTTATTGTATTACAGCTAAGAGGCTTTAGCCATGTAAAGTTGAATGCTTTACACTTCTGAATGCCAGCATAACAATTAATCTGTGATTAGATTTGCTTCTTAAGATGCCTACACCGCAGAGTGCCTATAATAATAAACTTCTAAAGGGCTCCATTCTTGAAAACTTATAAAAGCTCTCTTTGACATAGCGCACCGAAATTGTGAGGCTATTGTTTTTATTGCTTTATTGTTCAGCCAGCTTAACTGAAACCTTTAGTTTGCTTTTCCTCTTTCTAACAAAGATAACGTGGAGAAATGAACGGAGCTCATAGTGTGTCCGTGTGCACATTGTTCTCTACTGTTCTAGCGGCTATCCAAGCTGCCTTACTGCCTCTCTAACTTAAAGAGCCTCTGACTCTCTAAGCCCTCTGCCTCTACTACTTAAAAAAAAAAAAAAAAGAAAAAAACTTGCATTTCCGTTTCCCCCTCCACTGAGCTATCTTCATAGAGTGATCTGCAGCAGCCATCTCTACTTTCTCTTTATTCCTTAGCTCCTTAAACTCTGGTTACTATCCCCAATACTACTAGACTAGAGTGGGCTTTCTCAAGTCCGTGATGATTCCACTATGGACAAAAGCCCCAGATGACCTAGCCCTGCCTGTTTCTCACTTCCAGAGGCCTCTGCAGGATTTAGTCTTAGAGATCACCTCTTCCTACCTGAACCCTCTTATCCCTTGTTTCCAGGACATTGCATTGTCTTCAGACCTTGACTTTCCCTTCTCAGTGGCATTCCTTGAACCTCGATGTTTGGTCCTTGGATCTTTTTTTTTTCTTTTTTTTCTTTTTTACTTTTAATATTTTTCCTCTGAGTTCCTTCATTCCATTGAGCTTGGCCTTGCCTTATTTGCGGCTGATTACCAAACCTCAGGTGTGTTTCCTCTCCTCCTGAATCACAGACCAGGTTTTCAACGACCCACGCTTGCATTTGGATGCCCAGCATCACCATTAGCCCATCAGGCCTCCTGGCTTCCCTTTGCCTGATATTGGTAGCTACATTCTTCTTGTGAACTCAGGATCAGGCACCTTTTGCTTCTCTCTTTCTTTCTTTTTCTTCTTCTTTTTTTAAAAATATATATCATTTTTATTGCTTTTTAAGAAAGGAATCAATATAAAATTAAAATAGTAATCAACTTTGGGATAAAGGAGAAAGTGCGAGAGAGAGAGAAGTTTTTCCTTTTTATTTTGTACTTGTATTTTCTGTACAATTTATACCTCCTATTTTACTTTTTTGCTAGGAAGGTACCAACAAAATGACCTATGCTCTGCTATTATGTACTGAGTTTTGTGCCTTTATTTCTTTGGCTTAAAAATACTAATATGTTGCTAAACAGACACACAGGTCAATGTATCTCTTTGATTATCTCAGGTCATGCAGAAATGAATTCTAAAATAGCTGGCCGAGTGGATGATCGTTAAGGTCCAGCAGTCAGCTAGTACCTTGAACCTTGGCTCAGCCCTCCAGCCTGGGAAGAGCCCCTTCCTCTTGGCTTCTCTGCCATCCTCTGTTTCTCATACGCTGCAGTCTGTCCATCTCCCCAACCAGGATCCAGTACCCAGTACCATGTGCTTCTCTCTTTCTTGATCCATTTTTCAGCATTGCCACGTCCCACACATGCTTCTTTCTCCCTTACTTCAGTCCTCCCCTTTCCGTACCTTCTGCTGCCACTTTGGTTCACGCCTTCATGGCCACTTGCCCAGATGGCTGCAAAACACCTTTCATGGCTTTCCTCTTCTGTCCCTACGCCAGTCCCTTCCACGCACCAGGATTGGATTGAGGTTCTTCAAGTGCCGCTCTGGTCTTGTTGTTCCCCTCTCTCCAAGCCTTTTTCCAGCTCCCCATTGTCGATTACATCACTCATAAACTCGACACGGGCGTGTTTGATGTTTGTTATACAACCCCTGCTTATCTTTCGAACCCGGATGTGATGTTCCCTCTTTGGCTTCACACACACTGGTCTGCCTGTTCTACATCTTCCCAGAATATGACATGTGCTTCATCACACCTGTACCTAAGATCATGCCACACGTTCTCTTCTGTCTTCAGGTGCCTGCAGTGAGATGTGGTCTCTCCCTTGTTTGAACTCCCTAGCGTTCAGTCTCTGCTCTCTCATGACAGTTACCTAGTGTTATAGTTCCTTGTGTCCTGTCTTATCTCTGAGATGTTGCCACATGCCAGCATCCCTCCCACCCTGCCGAGTGTTCTTAGAAGGCGGGGACTGCCTGCCTCACTAATCTTTGTTGTGTATACCCTGTCTAGCAAAAGCATGCTGGCCTGTGTATGTCTGCCAGGTTGATTAAGTACTTGTTGAATGGAAGTCGAAATTCAGATTCACACAGATGGCCAAGTGTGCCGTTGATTCATAAGTCTTGTTTTCCCTTTGCTAGGTGCAGCTCGCATGTGGTGTGTGCCATAGTCAAATCAGATGACAGATGGACAGTGTGACAAGAGTGTCAGAAAGGATCGGGCCTCGAAGGGAGAGTCAGCCCCGAGTCAATGTGTTGACGAGTTGCTGAAAAGGAAGCCGGTGGGAAGACTGCGGCCACAGAGGAAGTGAGCCCTGACTTCAGTCACACCCTTGATGGAGGACAGATGGACGGCCGGACGGCCAATCACCTCTCCTCTTAAACCTTTGGAGAGTTATCCTTTATCCCCTGCTGGACGTGTATTAGGAATCTTAACACACTCTCTGAATTCACTTTCCATAGAAACGTCAGGTTAGACTGCAGTGTGCAGCCGGCCTCAGCTGTCGCATGGTCGCAGGTCTGCAGCCATGAGTGCCGAGGGGTACCAGTACAGGGCGCTGTACGACTATAAAAAGGAGCGGGAAGAAGACATTGACTTGCACTTGGGGGACGTACTGACTGTGAATAAAGGGTCCTTAGTAGCTCTTGGATTCAGTGATGGACAAGAAGCCAGGCCTGAAGAAATCGGCTGGTTAAATGGCTATAACGAGACCACGGGGGAGAGGGGGGACTTTCCGGGAACTTACGTAGAATACATTGGAAGGAAAAAGATCTCACCGCCCACACCAAAGCCCCGGCCACCTCGACCCCTTCCTGTTGCACCAGGTTCTTCAAAAACTGAAGCAGACAGTGAGCAACAAGGTCAGTATTGACGAGTGATTGCTTCATGACTCTTTTTTTTTTTTTTTTTTTTTTTTTAAAGGAAAAGTCTCACGTTGGTTGAGCTGGGCTGAAACGCTCTGGGCAGAAGTTGTTTTGGCAACTTTACCTGAATTTATGTATGGTGCATGAAAGTTTGGTCAATCATTACATGGCTAGAAATTTGTGTTTGTGGGGTGGAGAGTTGTTATAAAACTAGGGTGATGATATCTGAGAACCTTTTCAGTTAGTGTCTCTAAACACTGTTATTAGAGTTGCCATGGAATTAAACACCTTTTGCATTCTTATTCTTGTAACTGGTATTATATACCTAAGTAATCATTTTGGGAAAGCAGAGGGTAAGTCTGATGTAAGTATATTTAACATTAATATGATCTGCATGGAAAATGGAGAGAGTAATAAAATGACCACAGAACTCAACGGAGAAGAAACCATTGTTTTTATAATCTGGTGTCTACCTCTTGGTTTCCTCTCCAGGAATACTGGCTGATGCTGAAAGTCTATCCTGTAGTTAGTGTAGACGCACAGGGAGTCCTCTTCCTGCCTGGGTAGTGTCATCTGTAGCATTAATGCCAATAGTGTGCTTGGCCTTCATGAGAAAAAAAAAAAGAAAAAAATCACTGAATATTTTTCTCAAATGGAAAACACCTTGATCCAAAACCCACTCATTGTTCATTGGAGATGGTCCCCACTTCAGCTCTGAGCACAGCTGTTCCTTAAGGTATTTCTTCTGTTCAGTTTCACACAGAGGCAAGCCTTTTACCCCGCTTTGCTGTTAACAGCCTTGTCAAATCATTCATTTCTTCACTGGTAAATCTCAAGCATTGTTCCCCCTGTATAATCTTTTCCCCAGAGAATGAGAAAGGCATGGAAAGATGTGTTTCAAATGGGTGGACTCAACTGCGGTGGTATGTGTCAAGTAAAACTGACTGTGGGCATCACAGTGTATTTCTGGAAGAGATCCTGTTACTATTGTGTCTTCTTTAATGTTGGCTTATTTTAGCACAAATGAATGAGGTACCGGGAATGAAGAAGCAGAATGCAAGGGTAAATGGAATTGGGAATATTTTATAAATGTCGAAGAACTCACTAAGGATACTTGAAGGCAAGAGCTTTTCTCTTCCCATCCCAACCCAAAAGGGATACTTGTTTTATAAACATTATACCGTACTTTAGAAATAATATTCAAGTGATATGTTTTACTTGACAGTTCAAAAGCAAAAGTTAGTTTTTTTTCTAGATGAATCAAAAAAACTTGACTCTGAAAGTTTTTTGTATATATGTAATATATATACAATTTTGTCATTTTATATATATGTATATATGTATAAAATTATATAATTTTGTCAACCATTGTGTTTCTTGCATAGTTTCACTTAGCCGAGGGGAGGTATATACATAATTGTTTTTTCCTACCAAACTACATATTTTTAATTTGACTCTTGATTTTTTAAGTTAGATACACTTCCTAATATGTAGGCTAATTCAAAAGGAAAAATGATATAATTTCTCCTGGCATACAAAAGATTACAGACTTATAAAAATATCTGAGTCAGGTTAGAAAAGATTATTTAAAAGGGGTACCTTGTCAAGGTTAGGGACAAACAGATTTTGTAAAAATAGCTTCTAAACAAAAATTGCATTTGATATTTTCATTTGGGTATAGTATACGGAAAAGCAAGTGTTTCCTTAAAAATGATTTTCTCTTTGTAGGATCTAAGCTATTTTATAACGCTTTCTTTCTCACGTAATGTGGTAACAACTGAGATTTTTAACATCTTTTTCTTTTTTTTTTTTAATACATAGAAAGAGTAAAATGAAATATTTTAGCAGAGTTTAAGAAAGAGACCCGCGGTAATGTGCATTAAAGTATTAGAGCAGGCCTGAATATAAATGAGAAATTAGGAGCAACTGAAAGGTTGAAAAGACAGTATGGGGGGTTGGGTGGGGAGTTGAGGTACTAAATATTAGATTTTCTAGAAATGTTAATCTTGCATTCTCATTTTAATATGATTCCTATGAAATGAGAATTCAACAGCTCCTGCTAGTTGCATGTCAAATTGATATGGAAAGTAGTTGTAAGGACAGACTTATTTGTTGGAACCTGTGGGGCTTTAATTTCTTTTGCCTGAGGGTGTGTTTATTTGAAAAGTGTTTGCAGGGACAAATTATGTGAAGGTGAGAAAGGATAGTACTTTTCTCTTCTTACTGAAATTGAATTCTTTCGCCTTTTTTTCCTTTTTACTCCCTCACCTTACTTAGCCTGTTTTTCATGTTTGACTGTATTTTATTGAGAAGGTTACCCCGGTGACATGCAGGTCTCTTTTGCGGAGGGAGTGTTATGGGGACACTGGGCATGCCCCTGAGATGAGCGCGGGATAAACCTACCTTTACGCCCTTCTCACCACCTTCCCTCTTTGTATTTAAAAGAACGTTGTCTTTAAACTCTGCCCACAAGTAGCATCTGTGTGAGGAGTTCCCCCTGATGACAGAACCCACTTTTTGCTTTTCTTGCATGTTCCTGGAAAGAAAGCTGTGATGTCTCACATTTTGGGGAAAAGAGAGTCAAAAACCCATTTGAAGATCTGATCCCCCAGCTCCTCTCAGGAAAATGTACCTTCCACCAATCCAGTTTGTGTACAGTTTTCTTATGAAGCCCTGGCCTAGTTTGTACTTAATTTGTATATTGGATAATCTTGTATTTCTTGGAGTTTAAATCATTCAGTAAATATGAACTGAGCCCCTATCTTGTGCTAGAAAGCAGGGATGAAAGATGAAGTCAGGACCCGAGAGAGACGGCGTGCCCTCTGATGCCCTTTCCGGCTCCACTCCCACCTCGGGCCTCTGCTTGGACAGTTCTTCCTCAGCCATCCTCTTAGCTGACCCACTCTCCACTCTTTGCTTAAAGCTTTCTTCTCAAGGAGGCTGGCTCTGCTCATCTCGTTTCACGTACAGCCTGCCCTTCTGCTTTTGCAAAGCATTTATTATCTAACCTACTCTAGAATTTACGTACCACATTGTTCGTTTATTATCTGTTCCCTCTGGTAGATTGTAAGCCCTGTGAGGGCAGGGGTCTTGGATGTCTCTCCGTTACCCCAAGTACCTAGAACAGCATCATAGGTGCTTAGCAAGTGGACAGATGCTTGCTGTGGAAACGCATCATCCAGCTGTTTCACATCCCACGTGACTGTGGAAGTGAGCCACGTGCTTGGTATGTCATGTGCAGGCACACGGCTGTAACAGCCGATTCTGTTTTTAAACATCATGGTTTATTGTTATTCACATCATTCACGTCTGAGGAATCTTGACCTGGCCTTGACCGTCGCATGCTGTGTCTCCAAAGCTGTTATTTTTTACCCCATTTCCTAGGACTGGTAGTTCTGGGGGTGGGAAAGCATGTTGAGCTGAGAGTGTACTCTGTCAGCCACTTAAGCAAAGTTAATAGAACACGTGTCAAGATCAGCACGTGTCCTCGGGCACAGATTTTATGCTGTCCCTCCCCCTCTTTTATCTCCTCTTTGCATGGAAGCTAAAATCACAGATATGAGCATCACATTTCATTTTCCCACAACCCAGTAAAGCCCCGTTTTACCTTCTTTGGAGAGAACCTCTTCCCCGTCTGGTGCAGGTGAACGGTGTGATGGGGGTGCACAATGGGTGGTACATGCTCCTTAGGGGAGGCGAGCTCTTGAAAGGCCATCCTCCTGCTCTTTCTGCATTCAGCGGTGCTTCCATATTTCCCCTGACACAGGGAAATGAGCTGATGGAAGTGGGGATTTAGGGATAAGAGAATCAAACTGTATTCCTTTTATAAGTAAGCTGTCCAGTGGGGCTATTTCTTGAGACAGTATTTTGAGATCCTTTGATTAAAGTCACACTAATCCAGAATATTTAGACTAGTGAGATTCCATGACCACGTCAGTTTGTATAGGATGTTGAAATCTGCTAGCTTGAGAGATCACTTAGGAATCTGAGTTCATCCCCGCTTCCATCCCCCATCTGCACACCCCTCCCCCAGCTCCCACTCTGGACCCTGACAGTGGGTCCCAGCTGGTCCTACATATAAAACATAAAGCACACATTTGGTGTGGGCTGTTTTAAACTTTGATCAAAATTCCTTCTAAACAGAAAAAGAGAAAAGCTTGCAGCTTGTGTTTGCTTTCACGGTCTCCCCAGCCACGTGATCTTTCCATTTCTCACACTCAGCATTTGAGTGTCCCTCCACGGTTGTCGCCCCCTGTCTAGAAAGCAAGGCTGTAATAAATCACGTAAATTGACTACACTGTACAGAGGTCGCAGAGGATGGTGACCCGATCCCAAATTGTACACCTTTGCTGAGCCCCCTGGTCGGAAAGTACTGCTGTGACTCACAGAAATAGTACCTGTGAAAGTAGTTTGCTTTGCTTCACGAATTCCTGCCTTTATGAATTCTGTTTTAGTTCAGAAGCTGCCGTGTCATAACTTTCCTCACCTTTTCTCCTGCTTAAGTGAGACTTTGCTGTGAAGTGGGAGGACTGTGGTTAACCGCCCCCAGTGATGGGGTGAGACCTCTGACTTCGGTGCTGACTCCCTGTTTTTCATCGATCACTGTGTTTTGGGGAGCAAGCAGGCCTGGTTGCAGGATATTTGAAGATCAGGGCCTTGGACTCCTGTCTTTAATTTCTGACCCACCAGAAAAATTAATCAGAACAGTAGAGATTTTAAACATATACCTGTTTTTTGTTTGTTTGTTTTGGGGGTTTTGTTTGTTTGTTTGTTTTTCTTTTGGGCCACACAGCGAGACTTTCAGGGTCTTAGTTCCCCAACCAGGGAATGAACCCGGGCCCCGTCAGTGAAAGAGCTGAGTCCTAACCACTGGACTGCCAGGAAATTCCCAGCATGTAAGTGTTTGCCCTTTGTGTTTTAGTAGGAAGTGACATCTGAAAGATGTCATCAATATAATTGATGAAAGATCAGGCCTGAAAAAAACAAATGTGGTAATCATTTTTGATAAAATCAGGTGAGCCTAACCAGTTCTCTTATGACAGACTGTATCACTCAGGCATTTGGTTACATATTATACCAGAGTTCTCCCTCTCAGGAGCACCAGCGTTTCTATTCTTCTTACTAAATTCTTGATTTTTAAGACGTTTTCCCTGTTAATTTTAAATTTAATTATTTTGTTTCCCCAGAAATATGAAGGAGAAAGTAACCCTAATAAACAATTTCCATATCCACAGTTATTTGAAGAGGTAATTGACAAGAAGAGAAAGTATTCTCGCCTTTGCTGCTTTTTAGCAGGAAGGTTCTGCCCTGAGCTGGCCCAGCCATGTTAGAAATTGACAGGGCGCCCAGAGGTGGGATGGGCAGGAAGGTCCCCTTGTCTCCCAGAGAGGAGAGGACTCCTCCCTCCCTCCTCCAGTCTGTTATTAGACAGGAACGATTTGATTCTCTCTTTCCTGGAGCTGCGGTGACAGCTAAGTTCAGGGTTACAGATAAGACATTATTTGAGGAAAAGCTTTTCTGCCAGGCTACCATGGCATGTGTCATTTAGGATCACAGCTGTAGTATGCAAATTATATATATTTTTTTTACTTAAGTGAGATATATGTTCAGAGGCTTTCATTAAGGCTGCTGGCTCTAGAGATTTCATGCTGTGTTCTTTTTTCCAAAATGGGTAAAGGGTCCAATGTCCATATCTGTATAACCTAAATAAAGCCCTCACACTTCTGATTCGAGCAGGAGCTGTGTAAGTGGAGTGATCCTATTTTGTTTACTAGCAACCAAGGTAATGTTGATGTTCTTTGTCATGAAAGTAGAATCCTGTATGTTAAAAGTGTTTCTATTTTTAACTTTTTAGCTTAGTTGTCAATAGATCCTTTGATAACTTTGAAGTCGGTCTTCCCTTGTTTGTAGGTGAATGTATCTTTGTCTAAAACAGGCAAAATTCTGATTAACAAACACTTCTCCACTAAGTCAGAGTTTGAGAATATAAATGTTCAAAATTCTGAAATCCAACAACAAATGGCGCCTTATATGCTAAGTAGCTTCCAACAAGGGGAGAATCTGGTACCTCTGGCAAATAAGAATACCAAGTATTAGATGCCATTTACATATCCATGTTTTTCTTAGTAAAAGAAAGCAGATGTTAGCAGTACAGCTGGCTGTTGCATATTTGTGTCTTTGTTGCTAACAAATTTCCATGAGGAAGGACGTAAGATTGGTTTGAAGGCTAAAATAGGAGAAAATAACTTGGTATTTTAACTAGAAATGAGAAGGATAATTGCATGATGGATTATATCTTAATTTTTGAGGTCTTGATTGAGTTTATAGCATTCAGTATCAAAACAGTGTTTTCAGTTTCAATAAACTAATCTAAATAGAGGAGGTCAAAGCGAATTAGAAATTGACTGTATTTTAATTACTTGGGTACGGTTTCCCTAAAATATCAAGTTTAACGAAATGTTGTCAGAATACTTTATAAATGCATCATTCCTACTTACTAATTTATGTAAAAGACCGTGATATTTTGCTTCTGCTACAATAATTCCATACACTGTACATTTAAAAAATGTTCTGATGAAATATAACTTTGCAATTAAAAACAAAACAAACAAGCAGCAGATCTTTCTGTTTAATTTTGCATGGAGAACTTTGTCCTAGTGGCTTTATGCCACCTAAAGTATGGCTGTCATTTTCAGGAATAACTTCTCTGTTCTGTTTCTTGCTTGGGGGTGTTTGTATTTATCTCTTCTCAGTTGATAGCTTGTATTGTGCAATGCCTATAGATTCTCCTGTCCTATCACAATTTGATGCATATTGAAGTTCCCACTGTGAGTTTATTACGCTGTATTATAGAAGACTATTTGTAATTTGATGATCAAATCTGATATCCAAGATGGTAAAGATGTAGGCATAAGTGAAATATAAATCCCTGTGGTATATTATTTGAATCAGAAATTCCACTCTGCTTTGCTTTCTGTAAATTCCATAACCCTTCTAATCCCAGTGTTCTCTACTTTGAAAACAAGAAGTAGATGCTGTGTCTTCTGAATTCTGGCTGTATTTTTATTTTAACCTCTTACTGACACTCGATCAGTAAAAGTTTCTCCATTCCTACTCATAAGAATTGTTGGAGAAACAAAACCGGAAAGTATAAGTTCTCACTAGTAGTGTTTCCCCAGTAGTGCAACCCAGAAGCTAGAAGGGAAAATAAGGAAGGAAGTCAGAGAAATAAGCAAGGATGGTTGGGCAGATGTGCTCACATGACCACACTGTAAGATCTGATTGGAGGTTGGTCCTTGGGATGATGTAGGATTGTTGCTAATGAAAGCGCCAAATTGGTACCAAGTTTTTGCAAATCTACATACTGTATGATTTTAAGATCTGTTTCACCAAGTGTGAGAATTTATGCTCTAACTCTATTGGTGGGCACTCAGCAGTTGCTGACATCAAAATTGATTTGAGAGTCTTCCCGTTTTACACATGGCAGTTTATCAGCGAATTCAAAGACATTGATGGAATGCCTCCCTTGGACTGTGTCCGTGTGGCATAGCTACATTTGTTGACATGATATGTGCTCAGAGTTCCTAGGGATTTTTCTAGTGGTTTTTTTCTTAAATTTTCCAAGGCAGATAGAAGGTGATGTTTTTAACATTTGCCTATTCAGGTTATAAAGATTTGTTTATTCAGACCTCTTCAAATTTATGTGATAGCAGTGTTAAAATATGTACCCAAGAGATAACACATTAGCATAGGCATTATGTGAGTCTGCATTGTAAAGCCAGAGGGACTGTTGGGTGCTCAGTGTTATATTCCAAACTTTACCCTAAGGAGCAAAACTGCCATAGTGCCTTCAGACTGCACGAGGTACCACCGTGACAGTGAGACAGTCAGCGTTGGTTCCAACTTGCTACTGGGTTTTGGAAAATGCAATTTGCAAAATGACTTGAGGTTGTTCATAAGATAATCTATTGTGAATCTGCATTAAACACTGCTGGCTTTATTTTTTATCTTGTTTAAAATTTTTCTAATGTTTAAGAATGTTGCTTCTTTATCAGTAAATAGTTCATTTAAAATACCTTTCTATTCCTGTTCTTAACTATAGAAACGTAGTTGAATATTTGTATCATTATTAATTTATAATTTCCGAGTATTTTACAACATTGCTTACTTAGGTCTTACCATGTTTCTTCAGGGAGCAAAAAGTAAATTTTCCATTTTCAAAGGAGACAGGTTCAAAGAAGTTTGAGCAAGATGTGACTTTATTGCTAAATAATCGTGATTATCTACAAAGTACCAAGGAACGAGATGTAATGAATTTGGTTAGAACATATCAAAGTATATATTAGAGTCATCTTCCCATGTTTCCCCATGGGTCTATTTAAATATTGAAAATGGCTTTTTCCAAATATACCCTAAAAATTTGCTGACTTACTATTTGCCAAGCATTCTGCTCAGCATTTTAAAGACATTTTTCATTTGATCCTTACAGCCACCCTGCAAATACGGCATTATAACCATTTTCCAGATTAAGAAACTAAAGCTCAAACGATTGTGTAAATATTTAAAAAGGAGGGGGCTCCCTAGGAGGAGCATTCAGAGGGTTCAAGAACACTCCAGCAGGCAGTCGTGTGGGTCTTGTTAAGCAGTCCTTTGTGAAGTTATCAGTAACTGAAGGAACCAGCTATTTTCTGCTTTTTGGGTGGTCTGTGATTACGTCTGTTTTATCTGTTAAGTTTCGTTGGCTGTTACATTCATACCATCACACAAATTATCTTGTTTTACCTACAACTTATAGCATTTTCTTATGTCTGCTAAATATATGAAAGAGTTGAGTTACAAAGAGATTGATAAGGCCATGAACCTGAGACAAAGTTTGGGGTTATATGTGTGTATGTGCAGTTTTTCTCAAATACACCTTGATCAAATACTCAAAAGTTATGTACCATTGGTAAGTGATTTTCCTTCCATTTCTGTTATTTTTGAAGAAGTTAAATGTCTGCTTCAAATGTTTCCCTGCGCTTCATATTTTCTTACTTCTGATTCATAATTAAATCATTTTGATTAAAATTGAGCAGGTTATTACTTGCTTCTTAAAAGCCAAAAGCTGAGGCTATCCAGCATAAAAATTATGTGTTTTGGCACGTGGACAGCAGCTGCTTAAAATCCCTAAGTATAAGAAATCTGAAGTGGACTCACATGAATCTGAAGTCTTGTACCTGAGTTCTGTCAAAATTAGCAGTAAACGCCATTTTTAAAGTTTGGCTAAATGACTAAATTCCATTGAATGTCAAACTTTATTTCTCAGGAAAGTTAGTCACTGCCAAGTTTATAACATAAACATTCTGTCTCTGTTACCTGAATTCCAAGGACAAGAGGGTAGATGAGGGCAAGTGAAAGGCACAGGTGAATTTAATCCTAGGTGTTTAACTTAAAAGGACACTGTGACATTGCACAGAGAGAGTCTCTCCAAGGACACGAGTGCCAGTAAAAATTCTTGGATGCTTTTATTTTTTACTGTTGTTTTTTTTTTCCCCCAGTTAAAAAAGAAACTTATTTAAAAGTTTCCTGATTTAAAAAGGTCTCTGCCTGGTAGCCCTGACACACTTCTCACTAGAGTCTCTAAGAAGGTAGAGAAAAGTCCTTACGTTCTAAACAGTTATAAAAACTAGAACTAGCAGGAGAAATGTCTACTGTAAACCAAATGGAACTGGGTTTAAAAACACAGGCAGAATAAGTTTTGACCACCTAAAAATAGGTAGGCAGAGACACATCCTCCCCAACTCTGCCTGTAATTCAGAAAGAGCCTAGCAGCTGTCCCCAGAATGCTCTTCCCTTCCTCTTTCTAATCTCCCCAACAGTGCCTTTTTATTCAGTGGAAGGTCATAACTCAGAAAATAACCAGGCAGAGCTGGGAGGGTGGGGTAGGGGCTTTATTAATACTGTTACCTCTTGAGAATCTTACTCCACAAAAGCAAAGTGTTGGAGGTGGGGTAGAGTTAGACCTGTGTTTCCTGAGGGTTTCAATATTGTTTGAGTCCTCCATCATTCAGAGCCTGGCAGTAAAGGTAGGAGAAGGTTTGCTTTCAGCAAAACTGTATTGAAATGAAAATCACATTGGAAATTGGCCTGAGAACTGTTCATCTCAACCTGCCTACCAACTCTTGGTCTGAAGCCAGCACCCACGTGGATCAAGAGTAGCTCAGAGCAAACACCAGGTCCGGGCAGATATCTCCCTGTATAGTGATCAATAAACAGGGGAAAAAAAAAAAAATAGCTGTGCCTACTGAAAAACATTGCTCTGTAAAGGAAAGGAGAGATTGTATCAAAGATTTGAAGGAAGACTAGACCTCCAGCAATGGCCCAAATGAAAGAGGGGCAGAAAGTAGATGATTATGAGCTGAAAAGAACTGGATGGGATGAAATGGGAGTGGAACCATTAAAAAAAAAAAAAAAAAAGATTGTAAAGAAATTAAGAATGCAGTATAGCACATTAAAATCCATAGGAGAGGCAATAAAGAGTAGAATTAACACAGCTGAAAATAAAATTAATGTTGTGGAGGAGAAACTCAAAGCTCTTCCAGAATCGAAAGAGGAAAGAGATAAAAATGAAAGAGAAGATTGTAGATACATAGTAAGAAGGTATAACATGGGGATTTTCAGTGTTGATAAATGAGTAATAAGTCATATCAAATGAAAAAGAACAAACATTTTAAAAATAAGCATGCATGCATTTTGTGCAGATTTGAAAGCGTTGTCCACATTGTTTAGATGAAATCAATGAAAGGCCACCTCTAGATATGTTTTGGAAATTTTTTTTTTTAAATTATAAGAATGCTATTAAACATCTTTCCAAAATATCTGGTTAACTATCAAGGAACAAAATTCAGGCTTCCTTCTCTTTTGTAGCAGTAAATGCCGAAAGATGGTGGATGCAGAGTTTTGAGGAAGAAAGAAGGTGACTCAAGACCTTAATGTGTTGCTTCCTTATATATCATGTGGAAGGAATTGAGAGGCGTTCTCTGATAAGCAAGAGCTCAGTGAGGTATATTCAACTTCTCATGTCACATGGGTGAACTTCAAAATTGCCGTTTCATTGTTAAGCTTTATAATTAGAAAGGCATAGGTTAAAAATGAACTCATTTTGATTAACTTAAAGAATAGAATAAAACTGTAAGTTATATATTTTCCAAATACCTAGAAATACAAGGCATATTCCAAAAAACAGACAACAAAGGGTAAAATTATTATTGACGTGGGGACTGTCAATACTATTACTATGTATGAAAATTTATAGAAATACATATATGAACATATATATACATACATAAATATAAAACTGAAATTTATACCTACCTATATTTGTGCGTTCACCAAATACTAGTTTTGTGTCAGATGCTATGCTAACATTTTGCTACATTAACTTGTTACTTTTCATTAGAACTGTATGACATTGGCCTTACTATTATTATATCTGTTGTAAAGATAAAGAGATTAAAGCTTAGTTAAATGATGGCCCATGGTCATACAACTCAGGCAGGAGTTGGGGTTTGACCTCAACCATGTGACTTTTGACCCAGCATTCTTAAGCAACAGTGTGATACAGTGGAAGGGCCCTTGGGTGGTCATGTTCGTGCTGTGCGACACTACTGTATTTCTGGCCACAGTCTTTTAGCCAGGAGGGCAGATCATCCCCTGGCTTGCCAGTGACCTATGAAGCGGCCTGATACGCAAAAAAATGAGTTAAACAACCAGATTTTCCCACTCTCAGGCAATAGACCCAAGAAAATCTAAAGAGAACGAAACAGATGCGTGAGTTATTCTTGCTTCCAGCAAAAGAACCTCATCAGAACAGGCTGGGAAGAGGTGATTAGTTTTAAGGGACAGTTCCTTCCCTTGGCAGGTTGGAAGCTATGGGGCTTATTAAATGGTTAAAATATTAACCTTCAAGTTAGCCCTCACTTGGCTAGTGCTTCTCAAAATGCTTATATATATATATATATATGAAAACATAAATTTATAACATGGTATGACATTAATATAAAATCATTTATATAAGATATAAATGATTATATATTAAATACATCATTATATAAAGTTATATAATTTATATAAATATGTTTATATATAATAACATTTATATAGATAATGTTTATGTAAACATCTATCTGCTAGTACAGTATATAAGGCAATATAGAAAAGTCATCATTGAGTTAATTGTGGAAATATAATTGATTTGCTACTTCACTAAAGGAGGCTTGAAAGGATTGAAAGCTAGTTCTAACTTGCTCCTTTACTAGCCAGCATTGTTTGTAGATACATACACAGTTATATTGTAACTGTCATTTGTGGTCTAATCTTCCCCTGAAGGGAAACTTGAGAAACCTGGTTGGCTTTAACATTTAGAGGAAGTTTAAACATATTGGAACATAAAATTTACAGTTGTTTAGGTTAAAACTCCGTTTCTTGTCAGACCACATCTATCCAGCTCTTCTGTGATTAGAATCGTCTAACTTTGGCCTGAATTAAGGAAGAGTTTCACAAGATGCACAAAATATTTACTCTTGTTTTCTTTACCAGCTTCCTGAGCCTTTGCAGTGGACTGAGACCTCTTCTTATCTAAAGGCAGTGTGGTCACATAAGCCAATTATCACCAGTTAACTATTCTCATCCCCTGAACTGCTTTTGGTGAATTCCCACCTAGTTATTACGTCCCTTTAATATTTTCAGTAATTTATATTCTTTAACTATAAGAGTGAAAATATTTGTGAGTTTATTTTGCGGGGGGTGGTTAGTTATAGTCTAGCTGTGAGGCTAGTTGCCTTCCATATACTCTAGAAGAGAAGGATGGGGTCAGTTTCACAATGATCTTTTTCCAAAATACAAGACCACTGTCACTCCCACCTCTCAGGCAACCCCTGCTCAATCTATTTTCTAGAACAATTTAAAATATAGCCAATGCTTTTGCTTCAGCGTCTCTTGATTCACTGGATCCCTAAGGGACCATCTTTTGCCAGTGTCAGATGCTGTGTTTATTTCACATTTTGAAATGTTCTAAATTTTATATCCTAGCAAATATAGTAGTCCTCAGATTATGTTGTCTCACATTCATGTATAATTTCCTAAGAAAAGGAAATGGAGAGGGTGGGGGTTAATAGTTAGAGTAATTAAACCTTTTTAAAATGAAGGGGAAAAAAATCTTTTGTTTATAGGAGGTGAAGAGACCATTACGGATTGATGTTAGCCTTTTCTGAGAAATCCATCTCACGGAGTTGATATTGAGTGTTTTAGGCAAAGGTGGTGTAGGCTCTGATGAATTTTGTTACCTTATTCTGGACCTTTTATTTATGGGCATGTAGCTGAATGATTACATGAATTTTTGATTTGCCAAAAAGGTTGTATTTGCAATTTTTAAAATATTACTGTTTTTAGTTCATTGCATCTGAACGCTGCCTTTTTCTTTTCTTAAATACGTGTCAGATGAAATGTTTTACCTCTGAGATGAAAATTTTGAAGTTTATTCTTTATTGCTATGTTTGCTGGCACACATGAGCATTTGCTCTGTGCTTTACCTCCATTATCTTATTTAGTGCTATTTATAGGTTGAGCCTTAGAAAAAGCAACCTGCCCAGGGGCAAATACTAGTAGACAGTGGACAGCTGAGACTTGCATGCAGACTCTCTGACTTGAGGACGTGTGCTTGCCAACACCACACTGTACCACCCTCAAAGTGAAATGGGGGAGGACGGAACCTCTAGTAGGATTAACCTCTCCAGAGGTCATGTCATATTAAAGCCACCACAGGTTCTGAAAGCAATTAAATAAATATTAGGAAGTAGTGGCCTATAAATTGTAGGCTTTTTAAATACAGTCTCACATCTTTGTAATTTTTGCCCCATAATTCAGTTACCCTCAAACTAATTGAAAAATCTTAGAGATATTAAAAATGCTTGATTGACCAATATTTTGTTTCTGTTACGATCATGTGCTTGAACCATATGTCAAACCAGAGACTTATATTAGACAATTTGTATGAAATCATCAACCTCTCTGTTTTCTTGCAATGAAGAGGGAAGAATATGTAATGTGTAAGTTAAAACAGTGACCTCATACCATTCACGCAAAAGTATTGTGCTAGCAGAGCAGTATCAGTGTTTGAACCTAGAGTTGGGCTCCTCGATAGCAGTGCCAGTCCAGAAGAATGTTTGCGTTTTAATGCATCATTTAAATGAAAGTTTAATCTTTACTCAGAGAAGAGAGCAGCTCTGACTGAGAGCATTTGAAGCTAGAACATGGATCAGGGGGCTGAACGTTTCCATTTGGCCTCTGGTTGAGTCTTGCTCAGGGAACACAGCAGTCAAACTTCAGTTCATGTCCGTCATGGTGTAGGAAGCCAAAGGAAAAGTCCTTGGTGCTAGGTGGTTTTGTTAAGTCATCAGGATAGATTTAATGATTTTATTTGAAGCATTACTTCCAGTGAACCACAGCTGGGGACTCAGAAAAGAGGTCTTCCAATGGTAGACAGGCCCTCAGATGCTTTCCCAGTGTCCACTACTGCAATATGGCTTAGTCCTAAGGCAGAAAAATCCTCCCCTCTTAGAAGTGAGGGTATCCTCTGTAGCTGTGATTGGGGAAAATTCACTCCCATGAAATGGGAGGTATGCTGGGTTGACCAGATAGCCCAAAGCTGAGCTATAGCCAAGGATTTCTCAAATTCACAAGGCCTCTTTCTTGAGCTTGTCTTCTTTCAGACTTAACCCTCAGTTTCTGGGTAAGTTGCAATACATCTGTAGGGAAAGCCCCTGGTTTGGGTTTAGTCAAGCTTGCCAGAGAAAACTGGATCTAAGCGGGAATAAAATTTACTGACCCCTGTTCTCAGAGGTTAACATTTTCATTTATGTTTTACATGACTCATTTTAAATTACAGTGCTCTACAGATATAGAAAGAAGCCTTCCTCTTCCCACCCTCCTGCAGACACCACATAATGGAAAAAGCAAGAATTTTCTGCATGAGCAAGGCTTTTTTTTTTTTTTTTTAAACAAAAAGCCAGTCTCTGATGGGACTTTTTTTCCTGCCAGAATTCCCACTGGTCCACTGTCGCAATATTTACAAAAGGCCACGATGAAAGAGGAAGGCCCATTTTGAGCCCTTTGCCTCTGTGTTATGTGAAACGTAACTTTTATTTCTGTTCTTGGTATCAGAAGAATTGTAATTTTTGAACTTCTCTGATAGGCTTGTAAACCTACTAGGTCCTCTTAACTCGTAAAGTATAATTTTGATAAAGAAAAGATTTGTCCCTCTGCTCTAACTAGACACATAAAACTTTGAAAGGTTTTGATGTTCTGTTTCCTGTTTTTTTTTTAAATGTATCCTCTCTTATGAGCTCCAACTAGATGAGAGGATTTTCCTCAGAGAAAATTCAGCTCTGGGAACACCATCCACGAAGGTCGTAACCTAGAACATTTTTGAAGGGAAGTTTCAGTGAATTAAAAGAGGGCGGGGTTAGGAAGCAGAAAGTTCTGTTCTACCATAGCTGTAGCTAAATAAATCATTTCACTCTGGAGCCTGGGCAGTTCTGTAATTTATAGCCAATTGTCAACAGAGGTCACTGATTACAGTTTATCATGGAGGAGAGAGGTGGTCTGGGGCCCCACTAGGAATTCATATTAATAGTTGTACCTTTCTTTCTTCCCCAGAATGTTCACTGGAGAACATTCTGTTAACCACTGATCCTCAGTGATCTTTTATTTCTACATAAAAACCTTTTAAAATGGAAATCAAGTCGACTTGATTTTTTCTTTTTTCTTTTAGTTAGGTAGAAGATAAATGAATCAGCTCAAAGCACAATTAAAAAGTGTGTATTTGCTTGGGTGCAGGACTGAGGGATGGAAAATTCTGTTCTTTCATTCAGTGGGACTCTACAACCAACTGTGGTAAACACATGTATCCCATTGTGCAGCCTTTCTTTTGCTTTAGGGGCAGTTTGATCTGCTGACCAAAAAGAAGCTACATTAAGACTAGCTCCCAGCCCAGGGCTTTAGCATAAAGCAAGTGCTCAATTAATTTTGGTGGCTCAGGGAGAGAAGCAAGTTAGTTTGGGGATCCAGATTCTAAAGAGTCTACCATTGAACAACCTCATGGACCAGTGACAAGAGACTGTTTAATTGAAACTTCATAAAATGGTTCCTTAAACTTCATGGACAATTGAGTAACTTCAGTTTCCTCTCTTTACTCTTGTTTACTTCCTGCTCTTCTAGAAGGTATTCTGGTCTCTTACAATGAGAAGATTAAACAGCTGTAGCTTAACTTCAAGCATTAATTTGGAGTGTTCTGTGGCTGCATTAATTATATCTTTACTAAGATTGCATTCCTGTGGATTTGGCAGAAGCGTATAAGCAGCGGTGTGGCTTATCCAGGGCAAACCCAGATCCTGTTAACCACTGAGCCTTGATGATCTTTTATTTCTACATAAAAACCTATAACACTGGAATAATTCGCCTAGATTTTTTTTCTTCTAGTTAGGTAGAAAAACAAAAGAATCGGCACGGAGCACAGTTGTGAGGAGTGTTTGCATGGGTGCAGGATTGAGGGATGGAAAACTCTGTTCTTCAGTCAATGGGACTTAGCAGGAAGCATGTGTTGAAAGTTTCTCACCTAAACAGGTCATAATTACAGACTTTAGGATTTATTTTTTTGAATTAGAACATGAAGCTCACTCAGCAGTCCTTATGAAAACTTTCCTTCTAACTGCATATTTTATGTCAAATCATAAATTTCTGTGGTACAAAGAAGAGTTTTTTGCTGTAACCGTAATTGTAGCTCATGCTGAATATGTCAATGCTACTTTTCACTGAGCAGTTGACTAGTCGGATCCATTGTTAATTTTAAGTTTTCTTTCTTGTTTTCTAAGAATAGTCTTAAGACTGTATGTTTTAGAAAAATGCTCTTGTTCAGAACTTCTAACCTGGCAATCAGTGGGACTAGAGGTAAGAAATAATAGCTTTAACTGAACATCATCTAAAATTCTGTAATATTCCATTGCATGACACATCCCATGTGTCTTACAATTTCTAAGAATTCAAAGTAGTGTGCAGTTTTATTAACCACCCTGCATCCCTGTAGCACAAGGAATTATTTTTGTTATTGAGTGGACAAAACAGGGGTGAAGTGACTCACAGTTAATTGCCGGATTAAATCAGGCATCCAAGTCACTCTGCTTCGGGTAGATTCTCAGAGACTCAGCTGCTGTCTTCAAAAGGAAGAAATACATTGCAGCGTCCGAAAAGAACATAGCGTGCAATATGTGACGGGTCTTGTTAACTATCTCTTGTTTTCTGATCAAAGTAGCCTCTGGGTTGGAGGAAAATTTTGAACTACTGTAGTGCAAATCCTTATTATATTTCATCATTATTTATTGCATTGTAGATGAATGTATTTAACAGTGCTAGTTTAGGAATTCTAATAATTTTTCTTTTTTTTTTTAATTTTAAGATGGTTGAATTTTGCATCTGCTAAGTTTTAGCCTTTGTGGGTGTGTGTAAGATGCACAGGAGAATGAGTTAGTTAGTGATGTTACAGGAGCACCAAAGCAACCATCACACTTTTGTTCAGGGTCCTTTTTCATTGTTCTTGCTTACGTGGAGCCCTTGTGTACAGGCTGGGCATCTCGGGGCTTTGAACAATGCCCTTGGCCAACCGTTAGTCCTAATTGCTGTGACTAATTTGCTGTGTGACCTGAAGACAGTAACATACTTAACTTTGGTTTTATCATCTGTAAAACAATTAATGACACTCTACCAAGCCAAGGATTTCAGTGAGGTATCATCATCACAAGCAAGCCCCTATAATACTAATTAGAGTGTTAATAAGGAAATATTCTCGGTGAAAACCAAATACTCATTGATGCCAGTCAAAAACATAAAAAACACATTTGCCACACACACATACAAAATTGTTTCTTAGACTTAAGTGATGTGTTTAGACCTGAAGGAAATGAAAGGAATTGAGATTGTTTAGCTGCAGGAAATAAAGACCTGGGGCCGATTTAAACAGTTGAAAATTATTTGAAGAAGTGTTTTGTCTCCATAGTAATGAACTCTTTTTTAGCTTCTCTGAGGCTATCCAAAGAAGAAATGAGGTTCAATTACAGCAGAATTACATAAGTTAGATAGCAACAGTAGTGCTACCGATTCTTTGTAAGACATAAACTTGAATTCGCTTCAGTTTCAATGAAAAGGGCAGTGAATTTGCCAAAGAGCTGTGTACGTGTTGCCTCAAAAAAGAAAAATAAAAAACAAAAAACCACAAAAACACTGGAATAGTGCTTTGAAGATGTTTTCTAGTTAACTCCTTCATTCTTTCTACATTTGTATGTCTTCATTACCTGTACCGTTTGGTTGAGAGCTGTTTCAGTCTTTAATATGCCATCTGGGTATACTGTGTACTTTCTCTTTGCTGTACTTGGAGGTAATAATACTGCCAAAACCATGCTGGGTCAAAAAAAAAAAAAAAAAAAAAAAAAGTCTTGTGTTTTTGGTGTTTCTTTGTGAGGAAGTTTTCAGGTCGTCTTTTTCTCTTATGAAGCCAAAATTACAGTACCTTAGTAAATTACAACTCTTTCACTTTTATAATTGCTGATCATTTAACAAATAGCTCATTAGTTAAAAAAAGAAACCAAAAAAATTCTGAGCCTTGACAGGAGGAAGGGAAAACAATCTTTCTCAACTGAATCTTGCCTAAGTAGTCTTAGCAATAAAGATTGCCACCTATTGGTTAAAGAAAAGAACTAAAACTAAAAAAAGGTTTGCCACTCTTACAGGTAGTGAGTGTGATCAAAACAGAATTATTTCGATGGTGCTCTGGGTTGAGGTATTTGAAAATGTGTGATTTGATGAGAGTCTTTATTCTGTGCTTAGAACTTCGCATCACCAGTAGCATTAAATTGTAGCAGATATTTCAGGAGAGGAGGTATGCTGCTCTCAGGATCCCTTTTGAAAGCATATTTTTTGAGACCGTCAGAATTCCATTGTAATAGAATATTAAGTGGATAAGTGCATTTTTAATTGGACAGATGTTGGAAGCTTGATTTTGAAAACATTTTTCTAACTCTATTGTTAGTTTGGACTTCCCTTCAGTCCAGGCTTTGAAATCCAGCATTTCCTGTCCAACCGAAATGGGATGGGCTTGGTGACATGGGCCTTTCGTGCCTCTTGGTGCCAGGATCTGTTTTTCCCAGATGACGAGCGCTATATAGAGGATGCTCTCTCTCCAGTGTCATCAAACATCCTTTTAAGGTACATTTGATAATAATAAAAAAAAAAAAGTTCATATTTTGTTGTTGAAAAGTCTCAAGTGGTTGCACACTGGGAAAACGTTCGTTTTAATAATTTTTCCCCAATATTATGTGTATATAAATTCAATTTTTAGGAATACTTGTATTTAATGATAAAACAACAGTACAGCAATTTTTTATTGTTAATAGTATACCATCTTAAATCCACCTTCTCTCTGTGTGTCCTCAATATCTACACATCCTTCACATCTTGAGATTATTAAAATTTACATAGGTAAGCGTTTTATCAGTGATTGTGTGTGTACATGTGTATATGTAGGTATATATCCTAACAAATTCAAGATTAAGGCCATCACTGCTCCTGTGTTCTCTCTTTATTTTTTGCTCATGTGTCTGTTTGTATTTGAAATTTTAAGCGTTTTTATCTTAGGTACTTCCCAAATAATCATTTGATGCCCTTTGTTGGCATTATATATTTGGTTAGTTAATTTGACAAAGCCTGTTTACCACCAACACCGCCCTCCCGCCTCCCCCCAACACGCCTGGGAACTAAGTACTCTAACAGCTAAAGAAGAGGTGGTACAAGGGAAATTGGGAGAACCATATGTTATTTGCTTTAATTTGTACATAGTACACCTATATATGTGTGAAATATATATATAAACTGTTATAAAGCAACATATTGATGAATTTAAATGAGTAGGCACAATAAAAACAAAAACCAAACAGAAGAGTGGTTGGAGTGAGGCCATAATAAATCAAGGAATGTTTTTTGAAGGAGGTAAAACATATTTATATTTTCCAGCTGATTCCTATGGACATCAGTAGTAGGCTTATACCTGGTGTTGCTGTATAATTTGAAAAGCTGAGATAGAGGAGAAAAGGTAGCTTTGTGAACATTGTCAAAGAATTTAAGACCTGAGTGTTTTTATGTAGGAAAGTTGAAATGCATTGTTACAGTCAGTTTGTGTAATTTCCTTCTGTAAAGACCTGCCCATTTACCAGTAATGATACCTTCTTTCTCTTCTATTTTTGTCCCTTCCTTTAGGAAAAGGAATATATGCTTACTCATTATTTAAAATTCAGAGTCATTTTCCTGTTCCAGTTGGTGGGGTTCCTACCATTAAAGAAGAGTGGAATTAGGTACACATGAAACTCTTCCCTCCTGAACTTGTGCTCTTTCCAACTATCCAACTTTTATCCCTTTTAAAATTCTACTCTTTCAACCATCAATTCTGTACAGTGGTTACCTCTCCTTGGTCTTTTTTGTAGTTTATTCCCATGAAAGCAGATGTACTGGGCTTTTTCAATGCTGCCCAAATGATCTGCCTTGGCACTAAGAGGTCCTGTCACAGAATCCAGTACTTAAACACACACAATCAAACTAATTAAATTCAAATTCATTTATAAAGAATATTGTACTAGGCAGTTGGACTTCATGACTAAAGTTTCTTTCTCCAAAGGACATGTTAGTCCAACAGGCCATTCTAGGAATTCTGCTTCCCCAGTAGCTCCTGTTGCTGCACTACTACGATAATGATTTAACCTCCCATAAAGCTGCATTTTAATAGGTGTTTATAGACATCACTTACCAAGCGTTTCAACTATTCTTTGAATGGAAACTACTGGGGAAAGAAGTTAACACAGATACTTTCTCAATCAGGCCACCATTTGAACATTCCACATAGAAGGCAGTTGGTAGACGATTTGGTGAGTAAATGAATATAGTCATTTATATTCAGATGGTATTTGTTTACCAATTAATAATATTTATTACTCAGATGGGTAAATGAATACCCAGCTCAGGCCAGTGACTTTCAGTTGTTCGCCTAGAGAACTGGAGGTGATTCCCTGGGTGCCTCTGTTCACAGTCATTTATTCTACGCTTATTTTATGCCGAGTACTGGGCTGAATGCTGCGGTCACCATAATGAATAAAGCATCCTCACTGCCTGCAGTGAAGCTCCACAACCTAGTAGAGGGAAGCAAAAAGCATGAGCTGAGTGCCACCCCCGCTGTGTGAACAGTGAACCTCGGAAATGGAAGGAGGTGCCTTCCTTCACCTCTGCCACAAGCTTCTCTCCTGCATTACTGCCCTTCTCTCTGGGATATAGGTTGCTTGGGCTGCAGTGCCCCCTCCTCAGATTGTCCAAGCAAGAGAAGGGAGTGGGTAGCCTCTCACAGAGTCTGGGGTCTCAGTGACAGTCCCCAGCATGGGAAGAACCCACGTGTTGCTTCCTGGCGTTGCCAGGTCTCCTCTGACTCTCGCTTCCCACCTGTCGTAATTCCCCCTGCTCCGTCTCCGCCCGCGCCTCTGACAACATTGACAAAGAGGGGGAGGACTGGATTATTCCTATTGCTCTTGAAATACTTAGATACAGAAATTATTATAAGTGGGTGAGGTTTCCATGTTTATTTACTAAAATTTCAGTTACCCATGATGCCACTGAAATATGCTCATTTGTGGTCATCACCAATGTAGCTATTGAAAATAACTTGTGAAATAGACTTTGGTGGTCTAATCTGGGGACCTAACCACCTTTTATAACATTTCTGGGGGAAAATGTGTGCCAAGTTTCGCACAACCAACTTACAAATGAGCTTGGGAAACACAATCCATATGTAAGTCGGAGACTTCCTGTATTGACATTCAGCCGCGCTGGGAGAGTTTGGTTTTGCCAGTGCTTGTGTGTCCCCAGCCTTCTGTTCCTAAAAGCAATGCTGCTGGGGATTTTGAATTGACTCTCTGGGATTCTTGAGGTTACGCAATTCAAAACCTGCTTACCGGTGCCACCGAGCTAAAGGAAACCTAATGCATATCCGAAAAGGTCCTTTTAAATCAGAAGTGTGTGTGTTTACCTTTTATGTATATACCTGCTGTTCCATCACCTTGTTGCCCTGTGACTCTCCAAGGGACTAGGGAAGCGAGGGGAATGATTAATTTCCTGACACAATAATCACCTCTTGGGTATTAAAGATTTATCTTCAAAACCTCTCGGCATACAATGGGTTACTGCTATTGCTTTCAGATAAGGATCCCATTTAAACTATCCTAGGGTTTGTATTGTTTGTTTGGTTAGGGTTTTTGCCAGGGAGATTCTTTAAGGTAGGTGATTCTTTAAGGTAGGTTAAAATTCCTGGATTCTAGATTTGATTTTAAAATAGCTATTTAATAATGTATGGTGGAAATGTATTCTTGATAAAACCTTTTTGGTAGCCCTGCTGTGCATGAGATGACCCAGAGGTTCTTGGTTCAGCAGATGAAAGGTGTAAACAGTGTTTCTGAGTTGTTTTTTCAAGGTATCCTGCTATGTTTAAAAAAAATTTTTTTATAATGAATATGTCTTTCTGAGCCCTACTGGTCCTCGAGATTTTTACTTACTTGGCTGAACTTAGCGGGCTGGATATTCGTGAGCCGTTGACTAACATTCACAGGAAGTGCGTCAGAGTCAGTCTGTAGGTTGAGGTTGGGGTGTGTGGAGAGGCGAGTTCCGGGAGCCCTGGATTCATCCATTCGCTGATTTTGGATGGTAGAACCAGCTGCCAAAAGTAGGAGGCCTTTCTTATGGGCTAGAACAACTTTCTTTCAAATCTTCCAGCCTTTTCATTAGTCCGTTTTTCAGACTTTGCAAGTTTGAAAATCGAGTCTTTTCTCTCCAGAGAAAGGCACGAAGTTGACAGCATTGATAGAGAGGAGGAAACTCGGTGTCCTCCAAGGAGGGCCTGAGATCCGGAGGTCTGCAGGGGCCCACCCTGCTGGGGGGGTTGGTGGAGCCTTGGCTGTGTGCAGAAGGAATGGCTGACCATGGAGATGTTCCGGTTGGATCATGCGTTTGGGCTTGGAAAGCCCTGCCTCAAGTTCACCGGCAGGAATGAGGCAGAATTCACGATGTGGTGTCTTAAGACCTTAAAGTTTGCCAAGTGTTTGAGCAATGCCTCACATCTCCCGTGGATGGGAAGAGCTGTGCCTTGTCCCACAGTAAGTCCAGCAGAGATGAAAAAGGTCGGCCCCTTGCATCTCTCATTTGCTGTTTAGACTAAGACCTAGACCTTGTTAGACCACTCTTGGCCACTGTCCTGAACCTGAGGATCCTCAGAATTACAGGCCCAATTTCAGGCCGACTTGAGGAGTTGGTGTCTGATGACAGGCAAGTACCTACATGTGTCTTTCATTATTCCGTTGCCTTAGGAGATGCTGTTTAAGTTGGCAGATAGACTTATTGAAAGCAAAGCTCGTCGCTGGTGAGATGACTGACTTCACCAAAAAAAAAAAAAAAAAAAGTGGGATCAAATGCCAAGGGAGAGGGAGGGGAGTGTGTAGCATTTAAAAGTGTGGTGAAGCCATCAAGTTAACAAGAAAAAGTAGAATAAAATGTGGTTTCAATTTGTTGTACTGGGCTTGGGATGATAATGTTTCACTAGTAAACTGTAGGGGGAGAGAGAGAGAGACAGAGAGTGTTTTCTGAATTTCAAAATCCTAGAAGTTATTTAGAAGGTTTAATTTGTTTCAGTCCCCAATTCTATACTATAGTGAGTCAGCCTTTTTTGCAGGACTTGCTGATGATGAGAACAAAGGTTAGCAATTCCTAGGACGGAGGTCCCCAGCCTTTTTGTGGAGAGGAGGTACTTTTTATTTCCTGAAGCCTTGGGTTATGGGGCAGAGCGTGTTAGGAGTGTTGAATGACCCATCCTAACTCTTAGCAGTTCTTACCTATGTGACATCCCGCTGCCATCCAGTGGCAGCTGCCAGACAGCACGGTAGCTGTAAAATCTACCTCGTTTTGCTCTCCCTTCCTGAGCGTCCATCTTTCTGCTGCTTCTGGTTTGGGTTTTTTTCCCCCAGATAATACCCGACACAGTATTTGATGGGAAAACTTGACTATATGTCTCGCTTCAGTAATTCAGGGTGAATGTGCATTTACTTACCTCGTCCCTTCTTCCTAGCAATACTAATTATTTATCTGCATTGCTGTTTTTCCTCCCCAAGTTACTGATAACGTGCATACTTTTTCCTTGAATGTTTTTGTTTCCTTGGCTAAAGAATTATGGCTGGTGGTATTTCTGCTTGTTATAGTTTTAATTCAAAGTGGGTCTTCACTTATATCTTTGTGTTTATGCTTTGAGCTGTGGTTTCCCAGTTCCCAAGTATGTTTCATGACACTTATCCTACATTTCAGACAAAGTTTTATGTGTCCCATAGGATTCGAGCTGGACTCGGAGAAAGAGCCAACTAGCAAATGGAATTATTCTGTCTTGTGAAAGGTTCCAGCCCTTTTAAAACTCGACTCAGAGAGATAGAAAACAAATATTCTTGGGAAGAAACTGGGTTTGTTAGTACTTGGAGAGAAATTTTCGGAAAGGAAAGAACATTTCCCCTGGCCTCAGGAGCACATTCAATGTGGAATATTACTGTTTTTAAAAGAGTTAAATTTATCTTTGGGTCATTTATCTGACTTGAAAATAAATGGATCTAGTCCTTACTAAAAAAAAAAAAAAAAAAAAAGATTCAGAATCCTGTCTTAAATAAAATGATAGTTCAGTAAATTAGGCAAGATGCCGTCAACATCAGCACTTCACTGAAAACAGCTGGGACTTATGGAGGTGTTTTCAGAGATCTTCAGGAGTTGGGGGATGGACGAAATGTGGCAGAAGTTAGTTCCAACTGCACGCATTTGCCTTGTCCGAGCTCTTTGTGGTAAACGAAGCGCGTGCTTCATACTTAACTTGTGGTGTAGTCAGATTCTCTCAGCAGTTGACTAAGCAGGTGGAAGGTTTATTTAGTCAGAGGAATGACTGAAAACAATGAAGTATAAACCCATCGATAGCCATTCCAAGAAAGAGCTATTAATGTCTTCTTTTTATTTTCCCACGAATCCCTTTTTTGGTTTGTTTTCGTAACCTTTCTAGAATCTTGAGTGATTTTGCGACGTTTGCCATTTGGTCATAAATGTGGCGAGTGAATGGGAGCCTGCACACTTGGATGTGATATAAAGCAGTTGACCCACCAGCGCTGGGGCGAGCTTCTGAGGATGGCTCTGTGAATGCCCTTTCTTCTGGCACCGTCAGCAAGTAGGAAGTGGACCAGGAGAGATTTGCTCCTGACAAAAGAATGATCTGCATCCTAACTCTAAACGTACACTGTTTAGATGTTGCAGTGTTTGGTATGATCAGTTCCCTTCTCTTGTCCTCTCCCCTTTTTAATTAGGGTGGAAAATGGAAAGTTTACTGAAGAGAATTTTGAGTGGAATTTTAGATTTGAAAAGGACCATAGGGATCATCTAGCCCAAATTGGAAAAAAAAAAAAAAAAAATCCAAAGAGGATGAAAGATGTCGTGTTGGGATACTGGAATCTCTACGTAAAGCAGGCATCATCATAAGGTGTTTTCATCTTAGACCTGTATCCAAAAGGGTATCTTTACAAAGACTTTGCTTTAGTGAAGTCTTCAATTAAAAAAAAATGGCCCTGGGTCAGGAATTCTAAGGACAGGGTTATGGGTATGTTTCTTACCTTGCTGCTGGTCTGAATAGACTGATAATTGTTTGAGTTAGTCACCATCTGTAACTTACTTTGTACAATTTTAATGTGATTCAAGGGAAGACACCCTTGGAAGTACTTAGCTATGGTTCATACCTATAATCAATCATGTTTCTTTTTGGTCTTAAAACTTTATATAATAGAGAAAAGTAGATTGCATAAGTACAGTCTTTGTTTTTCAACGAGGCAAATGAAGCAGTATCTTAAATTAAATCAGGGTTTCCTGAGGTTCCGGAATCTTACTCCTAAATTTTCCACTGGGTAACCTCCAAATCCTTCTCTTGCCTCTGTCCCTAGTTGACACGAGTCAGGCCACGATTTGTACCACGAATGGTTATGATGCTGCTCTGAGGCTGTACTTGCTGGGGAGAGAAATCCTTCAAGGGAAATAAATCTAGAATGGAATGTTAGTCGCTGGGTGGCTCCACAAGCATTTTAGAGCTTAACTTCTGAGCTTCTAAAGGGGGGTGAAATTTAGCAGCATCTAATTTTCTAAAATTACCAAAGGAGAATGGTATCGGCCTCTGACTTGCAAAGTACTCACTTTATAGTACTCTCAAAATTTTTGTCGGATAAAAGCTTTTTCCGTGCCACAGATGTGGAAGGAATAGCCCACTCTTGCTGATAAGGGGAAGCTAGTGTTGGACGGGAACAAACAGTGAATTCAGCGCTTTTCCAGAGTCTTTGGAGGTATTCATTCTTGACCCAGCTATATGCGAATAGCATCTTTATCCGGGTCAGCCTCTGATTCAGCCTCATCATCTACTTCAGCAATGGAGTAAACAAATGTCACTTTTTAGCTACTTCTTCCTGACCCTAACGGATCAAGCATTAATTTGAAGCCATGCTCCATGAAATAGTCCTTGGGGGGAAATGGGTTAGTGATTTTATAATGATAGTAGGGTTTGGGGAAAACACCTAAGCTTGCTTATAATGATTGTACGTATCTTCATTTTGATTCTCAGCCTCACTGCTTTCATAGTGTTCTTTTAGGATCCCAGCCTGACTTGTCCACACTGCGCTGCTTCTTATAACTTGGAAACTGAGGGCAAGAGAGAAACATGCTGGCTGTCAGTGTGAAGCAGCTACTCCCCTTCTAGCATTGGTGTCTGTGGTCTTTAATCACTCTTATAATGGAGAGATTATAATACACACGTTCATCAGGGTTCTTATGTCGACTGGAACATTATTTATGCTTTGCAGAATTCCCAAGAGGGGTGTTTGGGACTTCGGTCTACAAGACATTTCGCATTAAATTGCAGATAACGTCTTCAAAAACCACAAGACGTGGGCTTTGCAGGCTTGGTAACTGAGTGCCTTTGTGGTGTGGTTTTATTCTTTTTTCTGAAGTACCTGGTTGCAAGTAGTGGGACACTGAACTCATAGGGACATAGTCACTGAAATCTTTCAACCAAGTAGCTGTTTATTCCATATAGCACATCGTTCAAAACAACTTTGATGACCCCAACTGGATGTTTTTCTGGTCTTAAATGAACACCCTGAACTTATTTATTAACCCGGTCTTTCTCTGCCTTCCTTGACCACTCCCCTCTGCTTTTCTCTTTATCTAGTTTCTCTCTTGAGGATCAAAGAAAAAAAAGAAAAAATATATAAAATGATTTTGTAATCTTTTAAGGAGTCTAGAAATTGAAGGCATTATTGTCACACTTCTTTTACTGTTGTGGTGTGAAGTGGATTGTTGTTGAAGCACTAACAACGGGCATGGTTGGGTGTCTTAAATGATCATCTGGTCTCAGCTTTGCAAAATCCACCATGAACAGGAGCATTTTAATGATCTTAATTAGACCCATTCTCATGATCCATTCATAGCAAAGTACTAAAGGACCATACATGTGGGTGTATGTTTTCAGAGAAGATTAAGCCTGGAATTCTATAGAAGAATTTTCTAAGCAGACCCTTTTAAAATCAGCCGTGTCCCTCTGATGTGACACACGAATCTTTGTCATTTCCATTTCAGTGTGATTGTTTATCAGACCCTTCCCTTATAAGAGACTGGTTTTTGAGCGGGGGTGGGAGGGGCGGTGGGGAGTGGGGGAGTGAAGGGGGGTTGAAGGGGGTGGACGACAAGAGAGACCACGGGGCACTGAGTGGTCTCATGGCTTGGGGAGGAGGCTTAACAAGAGAGTGGGAAAATGGAGGAAGAAAAATATTACCAAGTTGGGAAGAAGGTTTAGGAAGGGAAGATGGAGACATTCAGGACAAGCCTCCTGGTTTTCAGCTGTGTCGAGGCCTTGCCCTGTTGAAGAAGGTCAGTGCTTCCACCCGGCCACTTGTAGCTTGATGACCGGCCAGGTTGGGGTTGCACTTGTCCTGTGGTAGAGAGCGACCTCCTCAGGGCGTGGCTACACCAGGGAGAAGCAGATGTGGCACTGTGATACGTACCACCAGGGACGTAGGCCACTGCATAGTTCACAGTCTGAGGTGTGAGCCCCAGAAAGAGATGAGGGCTGCAGGGCCCAGCGGGCTGCAGGGCCCAGCCAAGCCCGGCTCACCTCCACATCCTGTCTCATCTTTCTCCTCTTCAGTAGTTTGAATTATAAGAGCAAGTAAAGGGGTTCATAACTCAAGGAAATGTGATAGATGACAGTAGAAGCTGTCCCCAAAGTTCCATCTACCTGCACATTTCACCCCGTCTCATCTACCATGCAGACATTACCATGAAGGAGTAACCCAATAATACAGGCCTGACCTTTAGTAATTTAATGTTGGTCCTTTCATGCCTTTGGCTTACTGTCTGTGAAAGACCCTAAAAGGGAGCAATGTAGTCTTGACAGTCGGGTAGGATGGGGAAGGGGGCTTTCACTGCTCTGTGAAGTTATGATACTTTTACTTGCATCCTGCAAAACAGTATTCTCCTTCCTTTGTTAGACTATTTTTGCAGAACAGAGTAATTGACATTTTCAAACATTCACTGTATATGGTGTTACTTAGGGTTTTGCTTGTTTGTTTGGTTTGTTTTTTATTTTTTCTAATATGGTAACATCTTTTTATTGTTCATCAGTAATCTCTGAGTTATTTATATACCATCTTCAGGTGCTGGGTAAGGAAAGATCTATTACTTACGGTTGCTAAAATCGTGGTGATACGTTACTTTAGGGTTTATATTCAGTATTGTTAACAGAAATAGATAACACAGTTGCTCAATTATTTTCAAACAGCAAGTTCAGTTCATAACATTGTTCAGAGAGCACTTGAAAAGATCTTAGAAAAGATCTTAAGCCACTCTGTATAGTTTATGTCTAAGAAAACTGAGGTCCAGAAAGAGTCAACTTAGAGGAGTCCAACATTCATTCATTAAAAGGTTTTATGTGTCAGGCAGTTGACAAATCACAGGGTCCAGTGATTGACATCCTTGCTCTAGATCCCTGCCTGGAGACACCACCCAGTGGAAAAGAGGCAGAGGTGTCATTTGAACCTGAGTCAAGCTAAATTCTAAAGTGGTTGCTCTTTCATTGACATTAAGTAAACTGCCTAAGGTCTCTTAATTGAGCACCTCAAATGGATCGTAATCTGTCCTAAGTTTCGTCTTCCAGTTGTCCTCTTAGAACAAAAATTCTTGAACATTTGGGGTGAAATGGACCCCTTTATAAATGCGTTCAGTCAGTTGATCACATCCTCTGTGTCCTGGTACAATGAGTTTGGGGCACATTCCAGGAGTGACCTCCCAAAGCCTATATTCTCTTGGTGATCTTTAGCCACTTCCTGGAAATACGGGTTTACATCTGAAGTGAAGCTCCTCTGGCTGTATGGACCCAATTTTACAAACCGCACACTTCCTCCTCAGAGCCAGTTTCCTGGGTATCACCATAAAGAAGCACATTCTACCAGAGTTTCACCTGCAGAGTCAAACCCTAAAACCATTCACATTGACACCGCAAAGGCCATGCTACCTTGATAAACTCTCTGTGTCAACTGCCTTACAAAGGGCAAACTCTTGCAAACCTCTCCTTAGAAGTTCAGGCCTGGTGCCCCTCGCTGCCTTCAGGCCTGGAGGCCTTATCCCAGAAGGAGCCCAGAGGTCTCAGCGGGACGCTCACTGCAAATTTCTGTTCTTTTCTCGTCCCCTTTCCTGAATAAGAAGTTTTGATTCAGTGCCTTTTAGCTCTTTCTAATGTTATCACATCATCTGAGTTAGGAGCTGCTTGCCACTTCCAGCCTCTGCCACCCGTAAAACATTTCACATTTGGAGAAAACAATAGCAGCTTGACTTTTTAAAGGAAACAGCTTCTCTTCTGGGATCAAACTGAAAGCAGATATCTGAGCTGTGAAACTTTTTTTTTTTTTTTAAGAAGTATCTGGAGCTGGATTGAAGCGTCATGTTCCATGTACTTGGACAAAGTCAAGTTTTAGGACTAGATTTAGGACTAGAAGCAAGCAGCATGGGCCCCTGCTTCAGGAGAGACAGCCTTTGACAGCACAAGCTTCCTCTTAGGTTTCTCCACCCTTGTCCACAGCCCTGTGTTTTAGCAGAAGTTTGAAGTCCAGAACACACTTACTGTTAAAACCCACACAGCTGACAAATAGTCTCCAAGGTTTTATAAGAATGGATACATTAAATTATATGTTCTGGAAAGAGTGGTTGTATTAGAAACTTTGAACATAAAGATGCTGGGCTGTAAAAAATACCCACATCGGACCATCTTATCAGAAAGAACTCTCCCTAAGGTGCCTGCCTGTGCCTGTGAGAGTAGGTAGACATTTTGACCTCCGCCCTTTTATTCTGACTTCTGTTCATTTATCCTGTAGCAAATATCAGGCATGTTAACGATCCCAAATTTTATAAATGAAATTATTGCAGCTCACGCTGTCAGGATGTGAACCTAAGCAGACCTCATATTTTCTGACTTAATAGCCGGACTGTAGCAGCCTTTCCTTGATAATGGAAGCTTCTGTCAGCTGCAGTCAGCAGCCTGTCTCTAACAGGAGGTACCCAGACACATTGAATGCAAATTTTAAGGGTAACCAGTAACAGATGGAGAGCCACCAGATGAAGCAATTTTACTAATCATGGCATTTCTGAAGAACCGACTTATAGGTCTGCCTAATGTCCTGACCCCAGACCAGGCACTGTGATGGACACCAGGCCTCTGCTGCCTAGTCTTCCAGAAGGTTCTTACTGTATAATGAACCCTGCAGGTGCCCCAGCTCCCAGTCAACCTGGACTCAGTCCCTTCACAGTAGGGTTAAAGCTGGTTGTACTCATTACACACTAAAAGTAAAGAACTCAGAACTCTTATTTGATCTTTTGGGATATAAGGAATATGGTTCTTTTTTGTATATCTTTTTAGTTTTGATCCCAAAGCTAACGTCTTCTGCAGATAACCAAATTCACACTGAGACAAACTGAAGGCTGTCCTTCTAGGGCTGTGCTGCCCAGTACAGGGTCCACCAGCCGCATGTCACAGTCACATGTGGGAAATGTGGCTGGTCTAAATTGAGATGTGCTGTGAGTGTAAAAAAGAAATGACAAATGTCAAATAGCTCATTAATAACTTTTATACTGATCATATTTTGAAATGATAGTACTTTGGATATATATTATTAAATAAAAGATTAAACTTTCCTCTGTTTCTTTTTGCTGGTAACGTGGCTACTAGAAAATTTTAATGTATATGGCTTACATTTGGACCCCACCACTAAAGGTACTGAAAGCCCTCTTTCTCTGAATTTCCGGTATAAACTCAACTATTTTGCATATTCTGTTGGATTTCTTTTCATGTATATCTGTGTATTTTCTTCCAAAATGAACCGTTACCTGGTCAAAGACAGGACCTTGGAAATGGTCCATCTCATACTGTGATTTTCAGCGATGGAGAAGGTTAGTGTTCGCCATGCCTGGGGTGTTCTCTCCTATGTGGGACGGAGCACATATGCTCAACATCCTGTAGAATATCACAGAATTCAAAAAATGTGGTTAATAGGGACATGGGCCAGTCAGGGAGTGCTGTTCTCTCTCTCTCTGTCTTTTTTTAATATTTATTTATTTGGCTACGCTGGGTCTTAGTTGTGGCATGCGGGATCTAATTCTCTCACTAGGGATTGAACCTGGGTCCCCTGCATTGGGAGCGCAGAGTCTTAACCACTGGACCACCAGGAAAGTCCTTAGGGAGTGCTGTTCTTGAGCTCTCTGCTTTCCAGGTCTGTCCTTTGACTGGAGAGCTCTAGTCAGCTTTGTTTTTTTCCTAACTCTGTGGTCTGGCTCTTGGCCATCCCAGTTTCCAGAGTAGTGCACTGGGCTGCACCAAGGAAAGGTGCAGTCTTTAAAGAAAACACGTGCCCTATGGCACTCAGAGGGAATGACACACAATGAGTACAGAAGGATCCCTTGCAAGGAAGGTGCCGTTTTGTTCTCTAAACCCCTCCCAGTTAAGTCCTGGCTCTGACTGGAGCAGCTGTGTGAGCCTGGACAAAGCACTTAACCTCTCTGAGCCTCAGTTTTCTCCTGTGTAAAATGGGGATGCTGATAGAACCTTCCTCATAATCCAATAATTTCAGTAAAGCAATTTAGCACAGTACCTGACACATCACAAATGTTACCCGCTATTATTATTACTATGGTGGTAATGAGAGCCTCAGCTACCAAGGGCAATCTTGAATGTTTTATTCCTGGTCTTGTGTGATTTGGGATTATTCCTACTGCCACATTTTTGAGAATGAATTATTTTTCAAGTGACTGAATGGCCAGTCCCAGTCCCAAGTCCAGAGGTTGTACTGGACTTGGGACTGCTCAGTTCCCCAAACCCAAAGATCTAGGGTTTGGGGAACAGAGCAGTTTCCTCTGAGTATCTAATTCACCCCTTTACCTCTTTTATCACTGATATTTGTACTCACTGACTGCATAGCATAGATCACCAGCTCATTTTGCACGGACCCACCCATCTCTTAGAACCCAGCCGTGCATTGGGCGGAAATCTCAAGATGTTGAAAGGAACTGCATTTACAAGCAACTTGATTCAGAAACTCAGAAGAGGGTGAACAGGAGAAAACTCCCTGTAGGAGAAATCACAGGTGAAGTAGAAAGAGCAGGGCCCTTGGATTCACACAGATGTGGGTCGTGGTATCTGCCCTGGCAAACACTAGTCAAGCGATCTTGCCGTAGCCATCTAACCTCTCCCGAGTCTTTCCAACGTACACAATGAGACTGATGGACTTTGCAAGGCTGTTACCGTGACTCGAGGAAATGACCTAAGGGACTAGAGCAGTATCTAGGCCAGTGACTGCTCAGCCCTCCCGCCTTCCTCACTTGGCCTCATCCTCACTCTCTATTTCCTGATCTGCCCTCCCCCCCCCGCCCCCCTAAATCATGGTATATAGAAGCCAATTAGTGTTACATTCCCTGACTTGTAGCAGCCATGGCTTTGGAGTACATTTAAGAACATGTGGTTACTTGTCTTCCGTTAGATCCACGTACAGAAATGTGAGAAAGGTTTTAGTTCTTTTGAATTTACTGTTCATTCTGGCAAAGTGAAAGTTTGTATCTCACTTAAAAACACTTTCAAAAAAGTTTCCCCTTCCCTGTTAGAAATTATAGGTTAAACTATCTTAATGAAATATAACTAAATTTTGCCATTTTCCCACTTACTTAATTTATTTAATTTAAACCCCCCCCCCATATTTGAACTAAGTTTTTGCTTGATGCCAAAACCAGCCATCCCCAGGTACCTGTGATTTTTGCCAGCTTTGCAACAATATGGTGGCTAAGGGGAATATAGAGTTATTTTTAGAGTAATTCATGATTAAATGCAATTTAGTATTTTATACTGGCCATGTGATCTCCGTGACTTTAATCTTCAAATCATGGAATTTTAAGAACTAGAAATTATTTTAGAACTTCTTATTTAAACTTTACCACTTCAAGACCCAGAGATATTAAATGTTTTCCCCAAAGTTCCCCAATCTGTTACTGCCAGATCTAGAACTCATGTCCTTACCTACCGTCTATTTCTTTTTCTACTATGACACAGTGGCTTTTCAATTGTTTTTCATATGATACAATAATAATCCTGCATAGGTATGGCATTTAATAGCACTTTTTTTTTAAAACAGAAGTCACAGAAAGGATGCAATGTGTTAAAAGACCCTGATTTTTAGTTTCTCCAATAGATTACGTTCAAGTAATAGCCAAAAAGTATTTTACAGACTAAAATGGAAGTCTTTAGTCTTTAAAAGGCTAATGCAAAAAGTGACCAATGGGAGGAAAGCTAATACAGCCTTTTGGATTAATTTGCTTAACTTTGCCTAGCCCCTTTTAAAAAATTACCCAAGCTCCTGTTGAAGCCAGCAAAAAACATCTGTTGACTTATTTATAGCCACAATTTCTAGGAAGCATATTCTATAGCAGATGAAAAAGTAGTTGACAGCTCATAATTCATAAAGTTACTGAGGCCTAATCTAACAGAACAAAATGTACAAAACTCGCTCCCGTGGTTCAGGCCCTATCACTTCCCTTTTAACTGAAGACAGAAGTGGTGCAACAAAGTGAAGTATAGGTTGTTCTGGTGGTTAAGAAAGAGGCGACTGGGTCCTTTTTTCATTAACAACATCACAGGTATTGTAATATTTCCATTGTAGGAAACCAGCGTTTTTCTGACCATTCCCACTTTTCACTGGAAGTTTGAACAGGGTGCGACCTACAAATTGTTACCAACGTATTTTCTATCAAGAATCTAAAGGGCTGATGAAAATGACTCATTGAATACTTCTGTATCTGGGGCAAGCTTAACTTTTTTCTTCATTCCTTTTCTTTGACCACTTGTTATATTTGACATAGCCACTATGATATAGTCAGCCCTGCTGACTTTTAAGCAATTATAAAAATACACCCACTCCTCAGATGTCACCTATCTATATTTTTTAGCTCACTTCTGATCATCTTTTTGGGAACATAGTCAGATATCTTTCTAAAATCAATAAGTTTTATACTTTGCTTCTGGTCTATCTGTAGGACCTCCTGTCTATCACAGTTTAAAAAAAAAAAGGGTAGATTAGTCTGGTACAAATAAGTCTTATAGCATAGTACTATTTATTACCCTGTGCTTTTTTTTGAGAATGTAATGATATGATCCAACTGCTGCCCAAATTGACCCATCTAAAATTGTTATCCTTCAAAAGAAAATCATATCCAGAACAAGTCCATGGATTTCTTTAGCTGAGAGGTGAATAGCCTCCTGTTCATTTCACTATTGATTTTTGTACATTGTGAGATGAGAGAATTTATTAGCCCACCAGAATTACTCACATTTGTCTGAGGTAGTGAAAGTATGGCTCTGTTTTTTAAAAACTCTGATTCCTCACACGATTGTTAATGGTTGTGTTTACTTTTATCTCACAATTGCTACCCTTTATTGTATATGTGGATAGGTTAGTTTTCTATCAGTGATTCTTTTAAAAACATTTAATCAAAAAGTATGATTAAATACTATCTTCCCTTCTTAATTTTCTTTGCTAGCTGATAGGGAATTTTCTCTTCAGTTATTTACAGGCCCCTTGTCTTTCTTGCCTTTATTTTCTTTTTCTTTCCAATCCTATAGACACGTCATCTTTTTCCTTTTCTCTGCCTCTTTGATCATGAGCATTTTAACTCCCTTCATATACTTATTAAGCATATCATATTAATATTTTATTTTGGAATCTTTGAAATATAAGTTACTATATATATATATATATATATATAATTTTTTTTGGTAAATTTTTTTCTGGGCCCTTTCCGCATCGATGATTAACGAAAATAAGTCCATTTGTACCTTGCTGAAAGTGATGTTAGCCAGCTATATTTAGCTAAACAAAACCCATTACATCCTTGGGGAAGAATGTGCTTAGTTTAGCCTTATGAGAAAATATTTAATAAATGCTGTCCTGAAAATATTTAGCCTGGCTGAGTGGACTGGCAAGAGTTTAATCCTGATAAAGCCGAGGTGATGGCGAGAAGCTGGCCCTCCAGTCCAAGCTCAGGTTGAACAAACGCACCTCTTGTCACTAAGGGTTGTAGCTGTGGGTGTCTCCTGTTGCCAAGTGCTTCACCATCAGTATCCTGCAAAGATTTTCCACCCCCTTCTCATGGCTCCAGAATGGCGTCATGCAGCAGGTCTGCCTAAGGAGGAAATGAGGTTCATGGAATGGTTTTATGGCCAGCTTGGAAGTTGATCTGTTCTTTAAAATCCTAGCTTTACCACTGACTGCTGGCATGTCTTTGACCAGCTTGCTGAACTTAGCCTCAGTTTCCTCCTCTGTAAAATGGGGACAATTATAATACCACACAAGGTTCTGCACACGAAATGAGATAAAGCACATAAAGTGTTGAGCAGTTTCCAACACTTATTGTTCAATACTATCAGTAGTATTGGGGACTAATACTACTAGTAGATGGGAACTATCAGTAGTAGTAGTACTAGTAGTAATGTGTTAGGTCAGCCTTTCTAATATATCCTTGCCTTCCCACCACCATCCCCCTAGCCCCTAAATTTAAAGACCTGAGTTTTCTTGACTGTGGCAAGGTAGGAAAAGCTCTGATGTGGACATCAGAACTGAGTTCTAGCCCTTGGCCTGAACTTCTGTGGGACCTTGGGCAAGTTGTGACCCACACGATCTCACCCCACACAATGGTACACAGATGCACAGAGCAGTAGTAATAAGGTCACACCTTGGTCTACATTTTGCTGGTGATCTTTAAATGAAGCCTTCTATCAGCCAGAACCTTGGAAGAGAAGAAAAATGCTAATCTTTCTCTTTTGGTATCTAATTGGGTATAATAGCAGATCTAATTAGATTTGATAGCCAGACCCTCTGAGTTAGGCAGCCTCACTTGCCTGACACATGTTTAGATGTTGGGCCATGGGATCTGGTATAAGATCAGCCCATGAAGCCAGGACATTTAGGCAACAAGTTATCAGTGTGGAGGTTAATCGTTGGGAGTCTGTCTCCCACAGAGATCTGGATTTCCTCTCTCTGATTGGTGGATTCATTCTTAATCCTTGCTACTCAAAGTGTGGTCTGAGGACCAGCAGCCTGGGCATCACCTGGGAGCTTGCTGCAAATGCAGAATCCTGAACCTCACCCTGATCTACTGAATCAGGTTATTAATCCACATTAAAGTTTAGGAAGCACTGCCCTAAACGGCTGCCCTTGGGAGTATTCTGTCTGACACAGAGGATGTTTACTAAATACCGGTAGAATTTGTATTTGGCATTAATTTTTTTCTAGATTTACAGCTTCTTTCCTCTCTTTGGGTATAACATGGTGATGTGTTAGGTAGCTCGGATTGCCGTGACAAAATACCATGTCCTGGGTGGCTTAAACAACAAAAATTGGTTTCTCAGTTCAGTTCATGTGACTGAAGGTCTGAGATCCAGGTGCCAGCATAGTTGAGTTCTGGTGGGGGCCCTTACCTGGCTTGCAGGCAGTGCCTCATTTTGTGTTCTCATGTGGCAGAGAGAGAAAGAGGAAGCTCTCTGGTGTCTCTTCTTATAAGGGCACTGATCCCATCGTGATGGCCCCCACCCTCATGATGTCATCTCTACTTAATTACCTCCCAAAAGTCACATCTCCAAATGCCCTCACATTGGGAGTTAAGGCTTCAACATGTGAATTTTGAGGGATGCAGTTCAGTCCACAGCACCTGATTTCTACACCTTACTTTGAGATGCATCCAAAAAAGTAAGGTGGGCTGATGGAAAGATATGTAATAAATATAGTAAATATTTAAATATAGTAAATGTTAGTTATAGAGTCTAGGATGAGGATATATGGACATTCACTGTACAGTTCTTTCTAGTATGTTTACAATTGCCAGAGAAAAAGCCCTGCTCTTTCTTTAGTTACTGGAACAGAATCTGGTGGTTCTTTTCTCTGATTTCCACCTGGGCTTTCTTAAAACTGCCTCACTGGACAGCTTTGCCTCTTCGGCAGTGCCCGCCTCTGCCCTCTCTCCTTGGTCAGCCAATGTCCTGCTTCTTCGCTGTTAGTTAGTGAGGTTCCAGCCTCCACTGAAATGCCTCTTTCTGGTCTCTGGTCTCCCCACTAGTGTCCTTCTGTCCAGTTTCTGTCTTACCTCCGCCCTCTCCTGATCAAAGGATCCTTCAATTCTTGTGAGATTGGGGTTTCACAAGTTACATTGGAAGAGCCTGCTGTATTGTTTTTAAGCATTTCTACTATTTTCTGCCTTTGACCGTGAAATCTGTTGTCAGATAAAAGTGGGAGAGAAGCGAGTGCCATGTTCTGCCCCTAGGGAGAGAGCATGGCTCACCTGGGGCCCCAACCTCCCTCTTGTTGTTCATGGGGCTCCCATTGTCTTCTCTTTATGACCTTAATTATCTGCAGTTCAAGATGTTTTCTAGTGAGGGGCAATGTACTGACTTATTTATTTGGGGGGAAGCTCAAAAGCTCATGTTATTAGGGTCATTTTACTTGAACACACCAGAAAGTACTATGGCTGCCCACTTGTAGGGAGCATCCAGTATCTGTGTGTCATGTGACACCCTTGCCAGTTACCCTTAAATTAGCCTCGGTGGGAAATTCGGGGAAACTTATCACAGGTTTCTCTCCTTGACTGGGACTTGTAGACTCTGGTGGAGAGAAACAGGTCCAGGCTGAACTCAGGGACACTGTTCATGAGCTTTGTGACCAAATGACTTAATTGATCTCAGTCTCCCCACCTTTAAATTGAGGCTGACAAGGAACTGCTATGAAAAATAAGTGAAAGCGTGTCTGTAAAATACTGAGTGAGGAGGTGTGAGTCCTAATTGATGTTCAGTAATAGTCATTCACCCAAGAAACTCAAGGGCCTGTTGGGTATGTGTCACATGATTTTCCCTTCTTTCTTTCCCTTTTGGGGCCTCTCAGTCACACTTCGTACAAAATCTTTCTAAGCCAACAGACCAAAGGATCAACTTGCCTTATGAACCATTAGCCTCCGAAATCCCGGGGACTCAACTATAAATTATTTTCCTGGTGGGGAGAGGGGGGTGTCCCCTTCTCTTCCCCATTTATCTCCTGCCCAGAATCTTAATTTGCTGTATGCTGTAAATTGTAATCTTTAAATCAGACTCCAATTTAGGTGATAAGAATCACAATTAGGCTAGCCTGTCAAAGATTAAGTGTAATCTTGCATTTCAATCTCCACGCAGAGGCTTTAACTGAGGTCATCAGAAGTGAAGCTGTAATGTCTGCTTATGTTTAATAAAGTCTTTGCCTGCTGTTTGTTTCCTGTGTAGTCTCTTGTCTAGAAATAAATTAAATGGGCAGAGGATCTCAGATTCCTTTTATTTGTTTTTAAGCTGTGAAGCAGAAGAGATAAACGGGAGAAGATAAACTTAAAGATATTAAAGACTAATTAGTTTAGGGTATCTGAAAAGATTTGCAAACTTCTTGTTTAAATCTGTTGACAACTCTTATTAATTCCCTCTGACTAGTTATCCCTGAAAATAGTGTAGTTATGGCTGAAGATTTACTTTCACATCTACTCTTTCTACTCCCATTTTCAGTTGCCCCTATTTTTTTTCCTTCCTTCTGCAAAAGAAAAATCCTTGTTTCCACCAAGTTCAATATCCTTCCAACTTCATCTTTCCTTTACATTCAGAAACCTGGAGTATAATAACTCAAATAGATAATCCTTATAGGAGAAAGTGCAATGTATTGAAAATCATGTGATAATTTAGATATGACTTCTGAAAAGATATTGAGTGTTTTTATATGTAGAAAGGCAAAATGCAGATGTCTACCCTAATTAAATGTTTCCTGTTTGCCACCTTAAAAAAGTATTGAGAATTCTTTCAGTCTTATAATAATTTCTGGTGTTAAAATTTGCCATTGCAATTGGGTATTTTAAAAATCTGTGAATAATAAAGAAAAAGATTACATGAATAATTCTCAATTAATAATAGCTACCCATTAGTTTGTGCTTGCTACATTCTAGGCACTGTGCTTACCCATGTTTGTTTATACAGTATTCATTTAATCCTTGTTACACTTAAAATTATTCCCATTTTACAGATGAAGAAACTGGGATTCAAGTTAATTAGCATACCCAAGATTACACTCAGTAAGTGGCAAAACCAAGATTAAAACCCAGGTCTCTTTGGCTTTAAACCTGTGTTTTTAATAATTTCTCTACTGCTGATTAAACAGGTGTGTTCCAAAATTAAGGAACTCATAATTGGTGGTGGTGGTTTTTTCCTTTTTTTTTTTTTTTTTGCTTTGTTTCAGTTTTTAGCTGCATTATCTTAGCCAGCATTTGTTTTGGCTTTGCCCATAGAACTTGAGAAGTTTAAACCTTCAGAGTATTAACCATTATAAGCATAAAGTATGAACATGCTTGTAAGGTTTATTTAAGAAAAGTATAGGGATTTGTTAGATTTTTGCCCACCAGAATGTACATTTCTCATTTGAAAGAATGAGAGAGACTGTTTCAGGCAGGACTAAAGTTTTGATTCAGCTACAATTTAATAGACAAGCATCTTGATTTAATATTGATGCACACTTCGCATATACTTTCTTTTCTGTGTATTTGTATTACATTTTAAAAGGTAAGTGGCAGCTTTTTATGTACGTCCAAGCTGCTTCCATCAGTAATGGAATACTTGGCTTGGGCAGTCTCTGGAGTCCCAGAATTTCAGCTTAAACTTTCCATTCGTCCCTTCCAGGCACTAACTCTAAAATATCCTTTTTTATGGAGAAGGCCTCCAAAAGGTGCAGCTGTGTGCTGGTTTCATCTTGCACTTTGTAGCGGCGTTGGCACCATTTAACGTGAGGAATGCCACTATCTCCCACACACCACTGGTGCCCAGGGACTGTTCAGGCCTGTCCCTGTTAGTGATTTGGGAAGGGCCTAAGTCAGGAGAGAAGGCTCTCTTCTGTGTGACTCCTTGTCACCAGGGCAAAGGGGGAAAATAGAACTAGTGGAAAACGCGGCACTGATGATGTGTCATCAAAAATTCTTTCTACAACCTGGGACACCTATTTCATTGGTGTTCCTGTTAAAGACTGATTCCTCTCTTCTTTTGAAACGATACATGTCTTGGCTTCACCACCGCTTTTAGACCCTTTTGCTCTTCTTTCTTATCTTCTTTCTCCTTTAGTAATACTGATTTCTTTTGATGAAAAGCGATTCAGCTAAGTGAAAAACTGGTGTTGGCTTGTCACAGAGGAATCTAAAATTCACCCAGTTTTAAGAGTGGGACTTGGCTCTCCAGACGTGTACATCTGGCTACAGCAGGATTCAAAAACCAAAAAACATTCCTCATTCAGATATAAAAATCTGCCTGAAAGGTGAAATCAAATGAGAATTTACATGTGAACTTGATGAGTATCATGCTCTGCTAATTTGTGTTTTGTTTAATAGCCACCAGGTACAATCTCTACATTTTGTGTGTGTGTGTGTGTGTGTGTCTATATATATATATATATATATATATATATATATATATATATATATTTAGTTCCGTTATGTTTTAGTGTATTGAACTGTATGATGTGGTACTTTATCACGGACTTTTCAAAGAACAACTTGCCAAACTTGGTACTTCCTAGCCATTGTCGTTTCCTGTTGGAATTTTTTAAAATGGGATCTAACGGAAGCATAAATATCGACCTTGTGTATTTAATCAAATGAAAGGAATAGTTGACTTTAGGATTGTTGAAATAATTAATATTTTGCTTTAGAATGCTTTTTAGACTTTCACTGTTAATTGATCCTATTGCCCAAAGTAGAAAATGTGAACTTTAAAAGCTTAACTGGGTGAAGCTTCCACGTCCCATATGTTTAAATATTTTAAAGGGGAAATGGATTGAATCATAGATATTGTACTAGAGAATAGGAAATCCTTGAATTGCTATTTTAAAAAACCTTGTCTCTTTGTAAAATTTACCTTTTAAAACTCCCATTGAAAAACTTTGATCAGTTATGATGCTTTATACATTTGGGTAATAAGCTTTTTTCAATATTAACAAAATTCAGTGGTAAATTCACTCGATATGTTACAAAGGAGTACCTGTACTTCCTAATATATTCGTCTAGTTTTTATCTTTTTAAAGTATTCTGGGGTGTACTTTGAGAAAAATGTTGTTATAGATACCTGATAGCCATCACAATGCTTTTTAGAAACTTCATGTAGTACTTGTATGAGTGAAACAAATGATACTTTGCAGCTCAGGATATGCTGCATGGAAAGTAAACTACCCTGTTTTGCCAAAGAAACATTGAAAGGACTAAGGACAGGCTTTTTTTTTTTTCCCTCCTTCTTCAAGCTGAAGTGAAGAAATAAGAGTGGCAGAAACAATTTTATATGTCGTATTTGCCAACCCAGTAGTATAACAACTCTTGGGTGCATATTTCAATCACAATTAGGTGAAATCTTTAATTATCACTTAATTTAACTGTCATATCTGCCTGCAGAAATGATCGCGTTGATAAGATTCTGAAAGGAGATAACCCTTTATTAAGTAATTCCATTTTTAGTTGCCAACTTTAAGGGGTTTTTTTTCTTTTTTTAATTTAAAAAAATGCCTGTGTAATTTATGAGGGAAGGAAAAGAGGAACGAGGCATGTTAGTTGGATGAGTGTCGTGTGGATATGTGGGTTCATGCATGTACTGTTTAATCTTTAGCTTTTTGCATTTGGCTGTGCTGAGATCTGTAAGTTGGAGAGGGCTAAGAAGAGACGCTCCAGTGAGTCCTGATTAATAATATTTCTCTACACCATATCTCTGCCTTTATGTTTTCCTTCTGTTACATGTGCCGATAGGATGATATTTCATTTTGTTCAGTGTAGAAGGCATCTATGAGGGAGGCTATTTTTGTGAGCTGATAATCTAAGGCAAAGGGAAGTAGTTTATAATTTATCAGAGGAATGAGATGCTATGCTCTTTCATTTTATAGTATTTCTTTTTTTATTTTACAGTGCTTTTAACTAAAAAAAAAACTATGAAACTTTCAAGATATTTGTGTTTTTTATTAAAGTATAGTTGATTTACAGTATTGTGTTAGTTTCAGGTATATATACAGCACAGCGATTCAGTTTCGTATATATATTCTAAAGATTCTCTTCCCTTATAGGTTATTACAGAATATTGAGTCTAGTTCCCTGTGCTGTACAGTAGGTCCTTGTTGGTTATCTACTTTATATAAAGTAGGGTGTATATGTTAATCCCAACCTCCTAATTTATCCCTCCCCCCACCCCAAGATATTTGTATTTTTAAGTGCTTTTCGGGTATACTCCTATTTTAACAGATTTGGGCGACGTCATTGCTGGATTTTTTCAGGCAGGGGTTGGGGGTCACCCGCATGGATTTGCTTATCATATATAGCATGTCCTAAAAGTTATTACTAACCCAAAACAGGTGACTAGCTCCATTCCTGGATATTCTGATTCTGGGGGTTGGTAGTCATACCCAGCATTCTGTCTTCCTAGCAAGTTCTCCAGATGATCCACAGGCACAGGCCAGTGGGGGAAACACCAGTGAGATGAAGTGTCCATTCAGCTGTCTGCATCGTGACTGTCTGGCAAAGTCAGCGGCATATCTGTCCTGCTTTCATGAAGTGCGAAATGTGTTCAAGTGCTGTTGCAGTAGGACAAAGTGGCCCAGGAAACTGAGTGATAAATTTTCTGTGCCCTGCGTTCAGATGTTGATAAGCCCCGTGTCCAGGTGCCACGTCCTCCAGGACAGCTTTTAGTGGGGTCTTTGTAGCACGAAGTCAACTCAGGAATCTTTCATCTGTTGTTGACAACACTTGCTCTTGCTCAGGCTATAGGACTGCGCTCTTCAATAGTGTGGTCACTAGCTACGTACAGCTATCTCATTTTAAATCAACGAAAATTAAAAATTCACTTCCTCTGTTGCAATAGCTACGTTTCAAGTGCTCAGGAGCACTTGTTGGGTAGCACAACTAATAGAACATTTCCATCATCACAGAAAGTTCTTCTGGAGAGGGCTGCTATAGGATTTTCTTCCATAACTTAGCTCTTCTCCTTTTATCCTGGGTACTTGGAATGGCTAATAGCGTTAGGTGGCAAGATCACGTTACTGTCTGTCTCAGGAAATAGTGCCACCTAAAAGGGTCTTCTACTACAGGGTCTGGGTTTCCGAAATGACGTAAATCATACTTAATTCTCTAAGGTCAAAATTTAACATAATCTCACTTGACTATTGTCTTGTGAATCTGTTGTTTTTCTATGCTGACTCTGTTAGAAAGATGGGCTTCATTAGAAATGTGCTTAACATGATATATGGCTTATAATAAAAATCACACCACGAAAATCTCATTGAAACAAAATTGTCAATATTTAGTCTTTCTTATTAGATTATATTAACTATTCCTAGGTGAGAGTATATACACCGCATTGAACCGTAAGTGTCTACAAATTATTTATTGATGGCTGATAAACAGACTGCACATGTAGGTATTTTCATGAAGACTGTCATTTCACCTATATTTTGCACTTTGAGAAATTTGAGATGAGTACATTTAGCTCCCTCTTCTGGTATACTATGAGAAAAATATTTGTACTTTACTTTCATATATTTTTGGAGTGAAAATACAGTTATCAATGTTATGTTGAAGGGCATTATTTGTGTCATCCAGTTAGACTCTTTTTTTCCTTTGTATCATTTGGTAAAACATGTAAATAAAAGCGTGGAAACAAGTTCATGAAAGCATCACATTTCTTAAGATATTAACTGACCAAAACATATGTAAGCAAATAAAGGCTTTTCAAGAGTAGGTCCATGGGGATTTAATTTGAGTCTCAAGTGGCCAGGGATCATTTGTCCTGGCTTCGGATCTGATATTAAGCCCACCCCGCCATTTGTGGGGCTTGGGGCAGAAGTACAAAAGGAAGCCCAAGCAGCCTGTGTCTGAATATTTTAAAGTTATAAGTCATATATTGATAGTTAACAGACTGTTCAATAAGATATGTTCCATTCTCCTACCTGGACAGTTATTTCTTCACAAGGACCAGGAAGCCAGATTTGGATTTAGAGTTCTTGGGTTCTCAGTTCTGCCCGAGAGTGTGGTGACACGGGGAGAGCTGGTTCCCAGCCCACCCCTGGCTTGGCCCTGCGCTGCCAGGACCTTTGCACGTCCAGACTCCGTTCCACCCTGAGCCCCACTCCCCAGGTCCAAAGGGGCGCCCCTGCAGGGAGGTCTGCCCCGGGGAGGATGGACCTGGGGAAGAGGCCCGAGAGGCCACTGGGGCAAGGGATTCCGAGCTTCTGGGAAGTGTTCAGAGTGTGTCCTAGGAGAGAAGCAGTGGGCGTGTCCCCTTGGCCCCCCAAACTCATCACACTGTGGGAAGAGGCACAGCTGGGGGGCAGCCCGCAAGGAGCCTTCTAAACACAGGGCCCAGTACGGGCTCTCTCTCCTTCCGGCCTGAGGTTGCTGCCATCCCAGTAGAACTACATGACCTCGTGTTCCAGTCATCTTCACTGACGTTTACTGCGTTGGATTACCCCCGATTAACCATAACCGCGCAGTTGTGTTTATTTGCAGCTTCGACTCTTCCAGACCTTGCAGAGCAGTTCGCCCCTCCTGACGTTGCTCCACCGCTTCTTATCAAGCTAGTGGAAGCCATTGAAAAGAAAGGTAATCCAGCTGGTAGAGCGGATCGGTTAACGGGTTATGGCCTGATTTCGCGGGTGTTATCATTTGTATTTGTCTGGTGGACATTCATTAAATACACTCCTTGCCACCTGTGCTGGACCCACAAGCTGTTTGTTGCAGTGACCTGGGGAGATAATCTTGGTCTGACTTCTGACTCTGCACTGACATGTAGTTACTGTATGGAAACCGTTAACTTCTGCCTATTTTAATAAAGAGAATTAACTTGCTCCTCAGTGGCCAGGTGATGTTGCCAAAGTTATTGACATGCCAGATAAGATGAATAGTAGGAGTTGACTTCCAGGAATATTTGGTACACGTCTAGAATAGACACTGGATGGAAACTGGAATGTCTCTCTGGCCGCAGGCTCACACATTCCCCGGAGAGCTGTGTTTTGCATACTCGGTCTGTTTTGTGTCCTAGGTCTGGAATGTCCAACTCTATACAGAACACAGAGCTCCAGCAACCCAGCAGAATTACGACAGCTCCTTGATGGTGGTGAGTGTCACAGAGCTAGAAATACACATGGGAAAGACGATTCTCACCTTTCTGTTTCAGGGAAAGCACAAAACGTGTGAGCTTAACTGTGCGACATTCTCAGTTTGAAGGGAGCTCCGAAATATGCACACTTCCCTCTGCCCTGTTATGGTAAGAGGGCAGACCTCTGATGTTTGTCTCCTGAGTTGGGGTCGGGGTGTGTATGGCTGCCTGCCTGCAGGTACTTGGCTGTCATCACAGCCGTGAGCCTCTGGGTGCTGTAGAAACTGCAGAGGAGAGAAGCATCTTGGGATTTCTCTGCCTCTGCTTATCTACCATCTTTCTCTGACCCTGCCATTGGCTACATCTAATTCATCTGGACCAGTTAAAAAGTTATTTATAAGTCTATGTCATTTAACAAAGGTCTCTTCTGACCTTTCCCTTTTTCCCTTTCTCTCTCTTTTTCCTTTTCTTTTCCCTTTCTTTCTGTCTTCCTTCCTTGCTTGCTTGCCTTTTCATGCCATATTTACATCAAGTAACATCATGATATTGTTATCTTCTGTAATGTGCTGGTAAGCCAACTCTCTGGGGGGAGAAAAAAAGCCCTGGTTTGTAGCATTTACCCACTTCTGTGGTGCAAATCTTCTCACCGTGGTTAATTTCAAGCTACCAATGTGTTATCACTGAACTCTTGGGAAGAATTGTGAGCCAGTACAAGTCGGCTCAAGCACACCATTGGTTAAATGACATCAATTAATTTAACCAGGTGGTGGCTTTATTATTTGTCCCTTCCCTCCTTTGCCATACAGAATAAAACTGTACAAATGTAAATTTACTGGCCATCATTCTAGCAAGTCATCTTCTACATCAACTTCTAGAATCTCTCAGATCCTTCATTCCCTCCCAGTACTTTTCTTTTTATTAATAATTTTTTGCCTCACACTATTTTAACTGAATTTGGGTGTTTGAACCAAAAGGAGTGAAACCCAGTTTTGGAAGAAGCACTTTCAGATGTGCAGTTATGCAAAGAATGCCCACATGACATTTAATAAACGAAAAAATTTGAAGTGTGAGGCAGCTTCAAAATGAGGCAGCTTATGAAAATTTCTAGAAAAGATGTTTCTGGGGAAAAAAAAAGGAGATTAGATCTTTACCATTCGATAGTTTTACTTGAAATGCACCGCCCAAATGTTTGAAGCCGAAAAAAAAAATTTTTCTTTTAACTTTCATTTTTCCTTTGTACGTGGAAATCAGTCTTACACACACACAGGGCACATCCTCCTACACACATCCAGAGTAGGTCATTAGAAGTTGACTGGCAGAAAAATCAAGGTGAAAGGACTTGTTTTTCTTTATCTCTAACAGCTTTACCAGGGTGTTAAGGAAACACCAAATTTTGTCCTAGCCAATTGAAAGAGAGATACATGTTTTGGTCAGAAAATTGGTCAAATCGAACATGTTAAAAGTCACAGGAAACGTTTAGACTTCAGAGACTGATGAAATGGGAGTTATTTGCGAAAGAGCGGTTACGTTTTTAAGTGTGACCAAAAACAAAATGATGCAGTTGGGCTTTAAAAAAATCTTCACACCACCTGTGAGATGGAATAAATAACCCAAATTCACTTCAACAAGATATTTTGACAGACAGCTTTCTTTCCCCATTTGAGATCAAAACACACATAGAAAACTGGTTTCCCTTGGATTCTGTGCTATAAAAGTGAATTTTGTGACAAAACAAAAAGAGTAAACATTATCTCAATTTAGGAGTGAGGATCCTCCAGGACTGTTTCCAGCTTGAGGATTTTTCAGTCTATAAAAAATCATAATATCCTGGAGGAAGCTCAAAGATAAGTCACTTACACTAAAAACAAAAAGTATGGCTTTTAACCAACCCCATGAATTAACCAATGTCTGAAAAGGACAGACATGGGTGGAGGACAACAGCCTACATTTATTAGCACCTACTAAGTTATTTTATTTCATCCACACATCAGTCTTGTGATATAAATATTAGTAACTGCTGATGGTAAAGCTGTGACTTGCATCCAAATTGTTCTGACTCTCAAAGCCCTTATTCTTGTTTTTCCCCCACTATATTGCCCTAAAATAAAATATTTCTTTCTTGTTTTTTTTTTTTTTTTTAATTGTAATGGTGTAAATTATTTTCTTTCTCTCTTTCTCTCTCTCTTTTGGTTTCTCTTTACCTGAATCAGGCTTTTCCTTTAAAAGTTCTCATTACAAGAAACACCTATGTGTGTGACTCTGTGTGGTGATGGATATTAACTAGACTTACTGTGGTGATGGTTTAACAATGGTCTATGCAAACATCAAATCATTCTGTGGTACCCCTGAAACTGCTATAATGCTGTATGTCAAGATACCTCAATTTTAATTTTTTTTTTTTTTTTTTTAAAGAAACGGTAGAGGTTTTTTTTTTTTTTTGGCCGTGCCACACGGCATGTGGGATCTTAGTTCCCCGACCAGGGATCGATCCCACTCCCCTCTGCACTGGAAGCACAGAGTCTTCACCACTGGACGGCCAGGGAAGTCCCAAGATACCTCAATTTTAAAAATCAGCCTTTTGCAGCCTCAGCACTGTGGACATTTTAGGATGGATAATTCTTTGTCGTCAAGGGGCTGTTCTGTGCGTTGTAGGGTTTCAGCAGCACTCCTGGCCTCCACCCACCAGATGCCAGTGAGATTTTCCCCCGGTTGTGACAGTCGGAAATGTCTCCAGGTGTTGAGAGATGTCTCCTAAGGGTGGAGGTGGGGCAGCAAAATTGAGGACCCCAGTGGAGAACCCTTTACTTAGATAGAGATCAGACGGGGAGGGGGACCCCATTCCAGTGGGAGAAGGGGTGAAGTGTTGGAGAGTCTACTGGTCGCCCGTCAGGAGTAGACTCAGAAAAGCAGGGTAGAAGAGGGTGTAAACGCCCCAACCCAGACCTAGAGACTGGGTGGCTCTCTCTGAACTAACTTCCACTGTCATCACATGACAGATGTGTCTAGCTCTTGGAAGAGCACATTAGCATAGCTTTAATGCAGAAAAGGAGACTGCTAGAATGGAAGTCAGAAACCCCAAGGAGCTTTGGAAGTTGTCTATAAATAAATAGAACACACTACATCGGCTCTAGTGGAAGTTGACATCAGGTGAGCTGATCCAAAGACTTGGAATAAGGTTATTTCATTCAAAGGTTATAAAGGCTCTTTGGAATACACCTCCTGTGTTGGAGAAGGGCTTCAGTGAATGAACATTACTCTCAGGACTTTGTGTAGCTCAGCTCACAAACATTCAACCAGCACATTCTCTGCTGAGCACTGAGGGATGTGAGAAGAGCAGGTGGGAGCCACATTCCGTGCCCTGGAGGGACTGTCAGTTCTAGGAGAGAGACTCGCAGTTACCGTAGTGGGAAGTGTCAGGTGTCGTAGAGAGATGACTCCTGCCTGCAGGGGGGGGACGTGTGGAACCTTTAGCATCTTCATGTTTATACCTCATCGCCAAATGGTGTTTTAGGGTGAGCAAATTAAGTGATAGGAATTGGCTGGGCAAAGTGATATTAAGTGAAGTATACAGGGGGCAAATTTGGGGGGAGGGGGCAGCAGCTTGCTGTAGAGTGGGTGGCTATGGAATGCTCCAACAGAGGTGCACGCACAGTTTTGTGTGACAGTCACACTAGTAGTTGCATTACTTTCCACGTGGACCCTTGAGGCAAAGACCCAGTCTTGCCCTTCCCCACACTTATCAGAGGTGTCATATGCCTCTGGTTTGTTCTTTGTGGGACATTTAAGTGATTTAAGCCCTTGCTTCTTTCTTTTCCTCAAACTAACCTATCCACATTTGCTACCAGCTCAGGACTTTCCTGAGCTTTATGGTCTTGTACGATTATCTTTCATAAGTTCTGCCTGGTTAGTGGGACAGGTTTGGCTGATGATGACGATGCGTCCAAGGAGCTTTGTTAACTCAAAGCCTAAGTGCTTTATAATATCACACCTGGTGCATGGGCATCCAGGATGCCACTTCTCCTCCCCGTGCTGAATACCTGCGAGTAAACTCTGATTCTCTCTCATCCTCTCCTAGGCCACAACCCAGTCCTGTCAATCTCCTGGTTAGGCTACTTCTTGATAATGTCTCACACGTTTCTAAGGGTCCTGAAATCCAAATTACCACAAGTGGTATCAGCACTTCCAGCAGCGCTCCTTTCCGACTTATTTTGAACGCCACGATTAATAAAGCTGTTTAGAAATGCAGCATTTTGCTCGTCAGGTCCCCTGTTCTCCACTGAGTACGTGCACGAGTCCCCAGCTAATTTCCCTCAAGTCATCTTTCCTGTCCGTAGTGTGTATCCCTCAGCAGTGCCCGTGGTCCTCCCTGCCCGCAGCACCCCTTCTTTCCACCGGGCAGTGTGTCTCATTCTACCCCAAGTACTCAGAGAGCGGCTGTGATTCGTACTACCCCAGGGTTGAATTGCCTGACCTGTTTTCCAGATGAAGGATTTACTGGACAGACTGCATGTCTTATCTTTCTTCTGAGATAGTTCAGTGCCCACCAGTTAGATTAGTAATACCTTAATCAGAATACCCTGTCAGAACTAGGGAGAAACATGCTAAAGACGTTCACATCATTTTTATGGCCGTTCTTGAGACTGACTGCTAAAACTCTGTAATAGCTTACTGTTTAATCAATCAGTCTGTACTTTATTGGGTTAAATTTGTATTAATTCTGACATGCAGTACTGAGCAACTCAAATTTTAGGAAATCTATGGATTTGCACGTCACGTTTTCTTGTTGCAATTTTAGGAAGCATTTACTGTGTGATTCGCCATCCCTAGAACAGAACCCTTCTCACTCAGGGCAGAACCACCGTCCAGAACGTACTTGCAAACATTGTGGGGGGCTGCATTTGTTTGCTGTGGCTGCCATAACAACATCCCACAGACTGGGTGGCTTAAAAAACAGAAATCTATTTTCTCACAGTTCTGGAGGCTAGAAGTCCCAGATCAAGGCAGGTTTGGTTTCTTCGGTACGTGCACCCTTGGTGTCTCTTTGTCCAAATTTCCTCCTCTTATAATACCAGCCAAATTGATTAGGGCCCACTCTAATGGCCCCATTTTAATTTAAACACCACTTTAAAGGCCCTGTCTCCAAATATATTCATATTCCGAGGTGCTGGGAGTTGGGGCTTCAACATACGAATTGTAGGGGAAACAGTTCAGCCCACAGCAGGAGCACTGTTTTTTGTTGCCCCGAAGTCTGGGAATGTGTTCCTGGCATCGTGGGCAGGGGCCTTCATGCTAAATGTTGACAGGGTGGGGGACAGACCTACACAAGGGAAAAATGTTCTATTCGAAATGCCAGGAGCAACCCCTGCAAGAAACACTGCTCATAAATACGCAAGCATCTTACATTTGGCCTCATACTCTTCCTTTCGTGTGTCACATTGAAGTCGCACATTCAGAAAACCGGCCCAACCGATGCATAAAGTGTCTGAAAAAATTTTTTTGCATATTTCTATCATAGATGCTGCCTCCGTGGACTTGGAAATGATCGATGTGCACGTCTTAGCAGACGCTTTCAAACGCTATCTCCTGGACTTACCAAATCCTGTCATTCCAGTAGCCATCTACAATGAAATGGTTTCTTTAGCCCCAGGTGTGTTGTGTCTTCTGAGAACCTCCCTGAACGTGTGTTGAGATGTGGATGTACTTGTCAACTCAAGGGCTGCAGATAACGAGAGATTTCTTAGAAAATGTTAGGAGGGGTCTGCCCCCCACCCCCATCAGCACAAATTCCCTCCCTTACCAGGGCATCCGATAGAAGAGCCAGATTCTAGTTTGCTTAGGAAGGCCGTCCACATGTTGAAATGGCTAATTGTTAACCTTTTATCAGTATTTTAAGGTTCACTACGTCAGCGAATGCCTCAGCGTGCCAAGTGCCATCACTGGATTCAGGGAACCGGACTAGGACCCAGTGACTGGGGATGTTCCCATCACCTTCCTCCAGTGGCCATTAGAAAATGAGTTGAGGGAAGAGGACTCTCCGTTTTAGGAGCTAATGCTCAGTTAAAGTGCTTTGGGGACAGGAAATTGTGGTTCGTAACCTTCAAAGTTAAAACCTGTGATACTTATCTGATGCTCCTCTGAATTAGCCAATCACACTTGAAGCCACTCCATGGACGGCAGCACACAGAGAACTTCTTGTGGTTTTGTACACCAAGAGCTTCTTGCATTTCCACTTGACTTGAGATTTTGACTTTCTCATAATGCCTCTTCTAATGAGAAGAGCAAATGTATTGTCTGCTGTTTCTGACCCCTTCGTTTTAAATGCTCCCTCTGTAGCTAGAACAGAAATTTTCTAGGTGTTTATTCACTAATAGCTAGAAACGGTCTCTTATTCCTTTTGCTTGCTTGCTTTCTTTTTTTAACCTGTAGAAGTGCAAAGCTCAGAAGAATACATCCAGCTGTTGAAGAAGCTCATTAGGTCGCCCAGCATACCTCATCAGTATTGGCTCACGCTGCAGTATTTGCTAAAACATTTCTTCAAGCTCTCCCAAACGTCCAGCAAAAATCTTTTGAATGCAAGAGTACTCTCTGAACTCTTCAGCCCCCTGCTTTTCAGATTCCCAGCAGCCAGGTAAGTGATAGAAGAGCAACCTGGATTTTGGGGTGATGAGGGTAGCCCGAAGTTTATGGGTCATTAAGCTTCTTCTGAAGATACCAGTTCACAAATGCATGTACGTAGTTCCATCAGACACATTCGCTTGAATATGCAGAAATGAAAAGAAGTTTGTTGTTCAGGGGAAAAGGTGTCTAATGGATCTCTTTTTTTTTTTTTTTTTTTGCAGTTCTGAGAATACTGAACACCTCATAAAAGTTATAGAAATTTTAATCTCCACCGAATGGAATGAACGCCAGCCTGCACCAGGTAATGCCTTCGGAACATTTAAAATTCCCTCACTGTTTATTTTTTAGAGCCTGAAAAATGGTGGCTTTCAGTCTCCTCTGAAGTGCCATAAGTTTCTCGCGGAATTGAGATCCATAATAACATGTTACCTTATGACTTGAGGGAAAAATAGCTGGGCAGCAGCGCATATGGTCAGTATTATCCAGCTTTTGATATTTGTGGATTTTACATGGTCTTGGTTTCAGGTGAGGGTTGCTGGGAGAGCTCCCCGACCCCCTTAACTTGATGCTTCTGGTTGTTGCATAAATTATGGCGTAGATTTTCGTTGCTGACATTTTTGTTTTTCTTTCTCGTACTTACGAAGTAGGGGATTTATAATTACTATATAATTTAAAGTATTTTGGAATGTGTCTTTTGGAAGCAGATAGGCTGAGAAATGTCTTGTCAAAATAAACATTTTTAATAATGCAAGCAGTATGAAACTAGGGGTCTACTGAAACAAGTTCGAGCAAGCCAGACACTTCTGTGAAAGCAGGCTGGCATTCAATTAGCCGTTTAACAAAGCGGGAAATGTAGACCGAGTTAGCAGTGGATTTCATTTAAACTGATGTATTTTTCCTCTACTGTGGAAAGTCTAAACAACCCTACTTTGCTGTATACTGGTTAAAAGTGAGCTGGTCATTTAGAAAGTGATGAGGGCCCTAGAAGTGAAGTGGAGTTTCAGGACCAGTAGAAGGTGTTGCTTGTAGGCTGAATTTATGTCTTGAATTTAATTAAAACATCATGAATTTATTATTTATTATAAGTAACTCATGCAAATTACCAAACTCATCTCTGTATGAGCAAACGTGGGGACCCAGATATAAGTCATGCAGTGGCGGACTATGTTGTGCTTTTTTTTTAAGCTGTTCCCTAGCTAGGCTTAGTTGTTTGCATCTGGAAGGGGCAGACAGAGAGGTGAGGGCCTAGACTTAAAACCCACCTGTAGGGATGGGATAAAGGATGGGATGGGTTACAGGTATTGGGAAGGGCTTCTGTCGACAGATCCAAAATACGGGATCCACAGGTAAGAGTGGCAGCATAAATACTACGTAAGGCAAGCCTGGTCCATTCCAAATGTTCCAAATCCCAGCAAGCAGGATATGTAACAGGGATACCCTGGATTGTAAACCGCATCAGAGAAATCTGTCAACGGGTACGGCCCAGGACTGGAGTCCCAGAGGGTGACCAAAAGGTGTCATATCGTGTGACTGCTTGGGTCACTCGATAATGGATTTGGGAGCTCTGTGTTGGTGTTCAGAGGCTGCCTTTGGGCTCAGTAGGAAACGACGCAGTGATAGATTAGAAGTACCCTGTGGGGAGGGGACGGGGGCAGGTGTGAACGTGGCACTGGAGCCATTTATTGACCGCCCACTCCTAGACTGATCACGTGGGTGGGAAGGAAGAGGACCAGCAAGAACAGAACAGGACCCCCGGCCAAAGGATCGAGCTACGATCTTTCACTTCCTCCTGACCCGTGTGGAGGTCCGTCTCAGAGACAGGGAGAGCTGGGCCCTGCTTGCAGGGAAGGCGGGGGAGGTTCCCAGTCTTCTCAATGGCCAGCTCTCTGGAGAGGGGAGTCATGGAAGCTAAAAGCCAGACAGGGCTTGACGCATACCCACAAGCGAATTTATCCCATGGAGCTTTCGAGAATTTCTTCTACACGGGTTGTGGTAGAATCAGTGGTGGAGTTTAATGCTTCTGCTTCTGGTGTAAACTGGTTAAACGTCTTTCTCAGTTTCAGCCTAATTCCACCCAAGAAAAACTTCATCTGCAACTGTTTTGATAATGCACACTTAAGACTGCTTGCTATGTCATAGACCCTACCTACATCCTTCTACTAAGAAATTGGTGTATCAGTTTCAAAGGCAGATGGATTAGTCCCATCAGCTCTGTTGAAGAACGATCCATAAAGCCTTGAACGTTGCTAGACTATCCCAGAACGCATGCAGCCTCTTCCAAACAATTGCATCCAAGTAATTTTTAAATCCTACTTGGAGGCATTTCCCCCTTTGTGTGATCTCTGTCAACTATTCTGCAAATCGTATGGGACTTTTGGAATTAAAAGGTTGCTTCAGCGTCTCTCGCCGGTGAAAACAGATTCCCCAGCCCAGGACAACGTCCTCATTAACACCTTTGTATTCAGGAACGGCTCCAGTGCGGATGACTGGCAGGGCACCCTGGGTTAGAGCAATGACTTCTTTGGCCTGGTAGGAATGGGATGTTTTCATGGAGTCTTTCGTCATTACCCCTGCACGTGCTCATCCCAGTGGGCTGGGAAGCACAGCACCGCGCATCTCCAGGGAACACTCGTAAACCATTCATTTGCAGTAACTTTGTCATGAATAGAAATGAGTGCTTGAATGATATTTGGGGGGTGGAGGACTAGCAAGACTATGACGGGGCAAACAGATACCTTTTCTAGTTGTTATCAGTTAGAACTTGAGGTGATAGGCAGGACTAATGATGTGTGAGGCAGCGTGTCAGTTGCAATAAGGCCCGTTAGCACACAGTGTCTCATTAAATTCCGGGCGGGAGGGTGTGTACTGTAAGTATAAAAAGAATTCGAGAGATCTGGTTGGTGACTTTTTAGTAGACAGGATAAGCTCATAGGAAAGAAAAGGACTTGAAGTGGGCTGCGAAGAATAGGTACAATTTGAAAAGGGGAAGGAGAAATAGCATCTCAGTTCAAGGAGTTTGAAAGATTTCTTCAGAATAAATTGGAAAGGACAAAGATAACAGCTTGATATTTTTACTGGATTTGAAAAAGCAGTAAGTATTTTAGGTGACAGCGTCATAAAAAGCATCACTTGAGAGCTGAATGCATTGTCCAGCTCTCCGCTGGCACGTGAAGAAACTGAAGACCACAGAGCTTGACGGTTTCACCTGGTGCCACCCCAAGCAGTGTGAGCCGGAGTGGGTCTGCCGGGGGTGGGGGCACCCGGCCCAGACACCAGGGCTGCTGCTCTGTCTGCTACCTGGGCTTCTGGAAACTTCGTGGGCAACGGGACTGCCTGTAGCGTCCAGTCAAAAAGTCCTCCGAAGTTTCCAGCAAGCAACCGACCAAGGATAGGTGACGTTTGCTCCTATGGGTCACATATAGTAAAGAGCCCCAGTGCAGTTGTTGTAGCTTTGGGGGTCAGGCTCAAAGTCGCTCCGTCATGTGTCATGCAGTGGGAAGAACAGTGCAAGTCACGTCTGGGTGTGAATCCCAACTCTTGCTGCTTACTTGCCGAGTTCATCACCAGGTCATTCAGCCTTTCCAGACGGTGTTCCAGTCTGTGAAATGGGAATAACGCCTCTCTCCTGGGATGGTTATGAGCGTTAAATGAGGTGAGGAGTACTGAAGCTCACGACCCTGTAGTATGTCCTTAGTGTCGTTGTGTCAGCTCTGGTGTTTAAGGCCCTGCCGGAGCTGGCCTCGTTCAGAGCTCCATCTCCTCGAGCCGCCTTCCTGGTTAGTGTCGTCTGAATCCTACCAGGCCGTTCTCTCCACTGGCCCCACGTTCCCATGTTCCCGACCAGCGGAGCCTGGCCTCAGGATGCCTGGAGGGGACTTAACGCAGGTCTGAAAAGGACACTCAGTGGGCAGCTGCTGCCCCGTGGGCGCATTGCTTGGAGGGAGGAGGATGCCTTTGTCTGACGCCCTTTGCTCCGTGTGCGACTCAGGGAGGGGAGGCGCCTGGCTCTCAGCACCAGCCCCAGCGCCGCCCCCCCGCCCCCGCACCTTGCCCAGGTGCCTTTACGCAGTGCACACGGTGCACAGCCGTCCCCAGTGGCCCGAACAGTGCCATCCTCTTCATCTGCACTCAGGGAGCTCCTCCCCTGCTTGAGGTGCAGGGTTGTGACCCATTCACTACATTTATGTCCTTAAGCCCCTTGTCCTCTTATATGTAACTGTTCTGTAGTTGTTCTGCTAGTTTCATCAGCTTAGCTACATTTCTCAAGGACACAGCCTTCTCCTTTTCAGCTCTTCATAGCGTAGAACTGGGCACAGCATAATCATCATCCAAATGAGATCTCAAAGAACTCTCACACACCAGCTCATTTAATGCATCCAGCACACCTGTGAAGGAAGGCTTCTCCCCCTGTAGGGAGGGAAACTAAGGTTTGAAAGGCTAAGCACAGAGTAAGTTCTCGGAACTTGGTTGACAGTTTGCTGTTCTCTGTGTTACTAAAAGTCTTTAAAAGGGTTAAAGCTGAACAGCAGGTTTTCTTGAATCACTTCGTGTTATATTTACCCTACTGATCCTTAGGTCGCTAAAGTAGATTTCTATAGGGCAACTAAGGTAAAAACGGGCCATTTAACACTGAGTGCCTTTGAATGAAACCCATTATAAGTGTATTTACATATTTCAGATTTCACGGATATATTCAGAAATATTAATGTAGCATAATTGAAGTCTAATATTGCACCCTCAAGCCCAGAGGGAAAATAAATGACTCTTTCTCCCCTCTGCCCTTCTACACCTGTCAGAGTTAATTTTTAACCGCTGGTGCATTTGCAAAACATTCATCCTGAAGAGCCCGATTCATGAATCTTGTTTTAAATGCTCTGGGCTTGGTTTGCAACCAAGACTAAAGCAAGCACTAAGGTAGAAGGAAATGACTTTCAAAGAGTTTTACTCTCCTCTTGATTTATTTTATATTGGGTTTAAAATGTGGTCTGACATTAGAAGGTTGTTTCAAAGGTGAGAAGTGAAAGTTTGAAAAAGCTGCACGTGTTTAGAGCGGCAGGAGTAAGCAGGCAAGGCGTGTACTAGGTTTTGTCAAAAAATAGGAAGTTTTATTTGTGCTCTGAACAAGGAGCATGTATTGGAGGGTATAGTTCAGTTTTACTTTTGTTTTCACAGTGCAGCCTTCTCTTTCTCTCAAGGGACATCTGAGAGGGAAATTGTGGAGAAGGGGTCCTTTTTTCTGCTAAGCAATGGGCGCACCTTTTCAGATCCTTTGTAGAGTGTATCGCTTTTATGCATCTGTAAACCTGAGTTTATTTATAAACTCAAATGGACATTTTTCTTAGTGCAGGGTCATTAAGAGCCCTGGATGTGGACTAAAGAATTGGCATCATCCTGAAGGGCCCTTCTGGCCTAAGTTGTCTTAAGTTAAAATTATGAAAGGAGGCATTAATTTAACCCCTAAAAGAAGATTTTGGCTCATTTATTTTTTTCTCAAATGGGCTTTTGTTCATAAATCGTGGCCCTTGACAAAAAACCATTTAAGAAGCCGTGCAGGATGAAGGCTGCTCGTGGAGCATTTGCTACCTGATGGTGATTGGCACATATGAGATACAGTGTTCAGTCTGTAACTTTCACACTATTTTAATGATTAAGGGACATTTTCCTGACTAGATCACACCTGCTGAGAAGTGACACATGGCCCATTTTTGCTTCTGAAATGAGTTTTGCAAAACTTTGAGAGAGAGGAAAGTAGTAAGACTTAGTGTTTTGAAGAATCTAGAAGGTAAAGATAGTTTTCAATTAGGTAAGTTTTCCAGTATGGTAGAGGCTTTGGGTTTCAGAAATTAAAACACAAGTTTTCTTACAAGAGCTTATTAGCAGGCATGTGAAAAATAGTTCCAAGATTGTTATGACATTTCTGCATTTGATTTATTAGTGATTTCTTAGTGAATCATATAGATTAAGTGACAGTTGGGCAATTATGTTTATTTTGTGTGAACTTCTGGACATAGTGGGAGATCAATGAAATACGCAGAAAGTTGATTGTTTTCTCTGGAGCAGAAGTTACTGATTCTGTTCTACCAGCAGAGGGCTCCCTTTTTAAGCTAATGAAGAGCATGTGTTTTGCAGCTCACTAAATTGACTAAAATTGGGAAAAGACTCAGCTCACACTTTGAGTAATATAATAGAACTTCTAGGGTAAATGATTGTACATATTGTGAGAAATTTGAAGCAAAGTTTTCAAGTCTATTTTAAGACTTTCTCTAAGTAGAGAGTGTGCCACTTCCCAGTAGATAATTTTCTTCTGAAACGGGAAATAGACTGTCAGAGAAGAGAACACTTTAATCTTAGAAGGTTTTGACATGACATCTCCTGTGAGTCCAGACAGGTATGCTTAAGTGACTGATGTTTCCAAGGTTCCCAGCTTTAGAAAGACTATTTTTTAAAGTAGGGCAAGATTATGCAGCTCAGGAGGCAAGGGTATTCTGTGAACTAACCCTATGTCTGTGATCAGCTGGCAGGAGCTGAGTCTATTCACTTATAGACTAATTTTTTCCGAATTGGAAAAGTAGGTGTTTCGTATTACCTCAATTGCACCAAAGGAGAGCTTGTAAAATCGCTTTCATTGTGAGTGTAGCAGCACTTCCCAGGTATTGCAAATAACTCTGAAGCTGGTTCCTGCCTGTGTGGACTCTGTGTCAGCACCTAGATCTTCCTTTGTCACTGCATGTGACCTTTGGGTCACCTTGTCATACAGAGTCTGAGGGTATTATAGACAGAACCCGTGTTTCTTCAAAGATAATTAGAAAGCAGCTTTAAAAAAAAAAAAATTAAACTAAAAATAGAAAACAAAAAGTCAGTTTTGTTGTAGGTGTGAAATTTTTTGCATGTGGCTTGAAAGAAATTAACTTCAGTTTCACTTGTTAATTTTTACTTTCTCTGGCAGAGGCAAGTAAAGAGCAGGGCAAGTGGGTGGAGAAAAAGGAGTTTAGGACCAAACATCGGAAGTCTGGGTTCTGGTCCTAGTGCTATAATATTATGCAAACCACTTCATTCTGGGTGAGAAGCGTACGCGCGCGTGCGCGCGCGTGTGTGTGTGTGTGTGTGTCTGTAGCACGAGGGAATTGAAGTGATCTCTAAATTTTTTTTCTGGTTTTAAAGCTAGTGATTTCGTGATTTTACATTGGGTTAAGGTTCTTGGGATAACAGTAAAGCCATCTATGCTGATGTGAGTGGAAATTTTCTTGGGCCAAATTTTAGTTCTTTAAATAGTAGCCAACAGCCCTAAGTTTGGTTCCTTGCAACTTTGTCGAATAAAGGGAAACAAAAAAAATCCTCTAGAAAGGTGTGCCATTCTCCTTGCCCTCCCGTCCTTTGCTCCGTGTAGCATCTGCACCAGCCTCATGCAGACAGACCTTTTATGGCCATTTTAACAGGAGTTGAAATTGACTTACTTCGTACAAACAGCTGCAGAGTAGAGTTTCTTTCTTGGAGTGTATTTTTAATACAATGGAGCTTAGCGTACCCATGCCGAGGCGCAATACTCTTCCCTAGGAGCCTCCTCCGGGGAAACGTTTGTAAACCTGTTCCCTGCAGGGTGGCTCTGCCGGGCTCTCCTGTGACACCTGCGGGGCTGTCTGCGCTGGTATGTGGGAGGAGGTGGACGCGAGCAAGGCACGGTGTTCTGGGCAGCTCTGAGAGGTTCAGGCCTTTACAAGCAAGGCTTTGATTCTATTTTTTGCTGAACTAGCTCAGCCACTTCCTGTGTTTGGCAGCGCCTAGTGCCTCGCTGCACTGTGGCCGCTTGAGCCCCGCGAGCCTGCGAGCCGCGCGCCGCCGCAGCCGGTTCGAGAGCCTATTTTAGGTCCCCTGACAATGGCCTTCTCACTTCCTCGGCGAGGAGGAGGACGAGGACCCGGGCTGGCACTGGCCACTTGTTAACGATGATGACAACTTCGACTTGGACTTGGGCTCCCCTCCCCCACCCGAACTCCCTAGCTCAGCAAATATTTGAACCTGCCCAAGTTAATCATGAAGCCGCGATCGTTATCTGAGAGGGACGTGCGAGCGCCCGGGCTCCTTCCCTCCCCGGCGCAGCCTCGGCCCCGGCGCGCGGCCGGCTCCGGCTTCTGCACGGGCGGCGGGCGCTGAGCTGCGCTGCTGCCGGCGGCGCGTGCGAGCCTCGGGGTCCTGCGCCGCCCAGGCTGGAGGAATCGCTTTTTGGATTTTTTTTTTTTTTTCCATTGTCGGATACAGGCATTTCTAAGGGAAACCGTTGAAATGCATAACCTGCAAAGTAAGTTGCCTTTCGTTTGGGCACTGCTCTGCCCCTTGGCTGTTTCACTGTTTTGGGGGACTTCTGTGAAAGGTTCATTTCTGCAGTTTGTCTTTGTGTGTGTGTGTGTGTGTCTGTGTGTCTGTGTGTGTGTGTGTGTCTGTGTGTGTCTGTGTGTGTGTCAGGGAGAGAGGGAGAGACAGTAAGTAAGCGCTGCCTGGGGAGGGCAGATGAGAGATTAGGGGAGACACTCCCCCATTTCCTCGAGGGGCACAATGTGAGGGAAAGATGGGGCTTCGGTTGGAAATGGGGAAGGAGGAAATTACCAAGTGCTGGTCTGGAAGTTGGGGCCTGGCCAGGCCTGGGAGAGACGTGGAAAGTCACCTGTCTCCCTGCCCTCCTCCTGGGGTCTACCACATGGGTTCCAGCAGCAGGACCGGTTTGCACCAAGTGCTCCCAAAGGCATGGGGGACGGGTCCCCTCCGGGCTGTCGCGCTGTCCACAGCTGCTGGGAGGACTTGGGTCAACATTTGTATTAAATTAAGATTTTTTTTTTTTCTGAATCTTTTCTGAGGACATATCCCCACCACCACCATTTTTCTTTGCATTTAGGGTTACTTCAACCTTTAGGCAAAGAGAGCCTGTGAGTGGGAGAGGGTGGGAGGGTATAGGTTGAATCTGCCTTCCTCCTTAGTGGGAAAATGAATTAAACTGGAAGAGAGGCACGTGAACAGTGCTCAGAGGCTGTCTTGCCTTTGCTCTATTTCTATATATTTTATGATGCCAAATTTGACAGAACGTCTAAGAATAAATTTCAAGGGCTTCTGTGTTCTTTAAATTGTCACAGAAATATGTGACATGCACATGTACGTAGATCACACAGCCCACTCTAGTGTTTTAAATTAACTACATTTACATGGGTGGGGGGAGCCTTTTCTCCCTTCCTCCCCTCTCACTGTAGGAGAACTAACATTAATTTAGATTTATAGGGGAATTGATTTCTTCACATTAAATACTACTAAGAAGGAATAATAGCATTTCTTCCCAAAGTGAGGCATTTGAGATGGAGGGGACAAAAGCCCCCCCCGCCCCGTACACACACAAGTGATTACATCACCCCCCCCCCCACAAGCAGTATTTAGCCCAGTAAATCTGAAGATGGGCTCATCAGTGAGAAATACTTAGCAAAGATAGCTCTGCCTGTACTCTGCATTCTGATATATGGCCTCTCTTTTTTTTGGATTTTCATTCCATATTCTATAGTTTTAACTGCAGTGTTTAATAGAGATTTTTGCCTCTACATTTTTTTAATTGTGCTTTCTATAATGTAGCACGTTTGTGACAGTGTATAAGTTCTGAGTTTGCAGTGAATTATGAGGACTGAAATTAAATATCCAGAGTTCTTGATCCTTCCTGCTTTTAATACATAATATCGGAGGCATTTTAGGACTGTAAAATATATCTTGAGTATACTATTTGGATGCCTTTGTAAGATTTTTAAACCAAGAAATGACCGGGCTATCTATAAACCCAGATGCACTAGGAGGAAAAAAAAAAAAAAAAAAAACTACGTGCCGCAGCGTATCAGCTTTTGTCAACCTGCCAAGAGCGGAGCGTACCATGCTGCACGGAGCAATAAAAAAGGAATTAGAAAACTCACGGCTAGAGAAGAACAGTCAGATTAAACACCTTTTTGAAACGAAGAGCGTGTATACATTGCAGTTCTGTTAAATGTAGGATCTTCGTGAGATTGGGGCTGTGTTAAGGCTGGTAGAGAAGAGAAATGATGAAGCAGGAGTGGTCTGGTGACATTTTTCTGACTTGATTGGCTGGGGTGTGTGATGTCATAGGTTACAGTGCAGCCCCTTATAGGTTTTGAAATGAATTCCAAGACACCATTACAAAGAAAGCCGGACTCTTTTCTTATAACTGAGCTCAGCCAAGGAAACTCTCGCACAAATGTACAACACTGTTTGGAATATGGAAGACCTGGATTTAGAATATGCTAAGCCAGATATAAATTGTGGCACAGACTTGATGTTTTATATAGAAATGGATCCACCAGGTAATACTGCAGTATTCTTGTGGAAAGCTGGTTAATGTTGTGGCATTTAATTTTTTTGACAACTACGGTTAACGGCTCCTCTTTGGAGGTCTGTTTTTATTCATTTGTTCTAATTTAATGAGTTTGCTCATAGCGTGAAAATGAAACAAATGGTTTGACTGCCTGTGGAAGCAAGTCAGGCTGTGTGGGGTAAATGCTTATTCTTAGTTGAATGGATATAAATTGGACTCCAGTTTTTCACTGGTGTGTTTTGTTACTCGAGCTCATTTGCTGTTTGGGGTATATTGTTGTATGTCGTTCCTTTAATGAAAAGGATGCAACCTTGGTGCTGCTTTCTCTGTTGACAGTGGATGAGGACAGTGTGGCACTTGGCAGTGATAACACTCGGTACTTTAGAAAGCATGTACCAGTGCTGCTATCGAATGTAGCAGTGATTGCAACTCAGTGCTAGGTGCCCTGAAACTATTCTGAATCAAATGTTGAGACTTTGTCTGCTCTCTCTTCTATTAAGATACTGCAGTGAGAGAAGTTGGCTTCCCATTAATTGAGTCTCGGTCTTTATAAAATATACCTGCTAGACTCCTGAAATAATTTTTGCTTAAAATAATAAAACAGTGCTTTAAAACTTATGACTTAGAATTTAGCTAGACATCCTAGACTTACTTGGCTTTCTCAATTATTTTCACCTTCCTCCCAATTAAGAAATTCAGAAACACTGCAGTCTTTATTTGTCACCAGTTGGTACATGAATACTGATTTGACATTGAGGAAGAGGGATATGGTTTTTGATCACTCTTGGCATAATATAGAGCACAGTTATCCAATAGAATATTATCATGAATACTAAAGAGATTGAGGTCACAGAGGAGTTTCTTAAAGTGGCTTTTGGCAGAACAGTGCCTGAAATACTAAGATTAGAGAAACCCAATTCCGCCTCTTAAAACATATTCCTGTAGATGAGCTTTTTTATTACCGCAGCAGCATTTGTGGAGGACAGAAACCAAATTTGTCTTTTATAATTAAATAAGAGGAGGAAATTAAAACCAAGCCATGTGATTCCTCCTGCTATTCTCTTTGTGGTCTCTTACTTCAGATAGATTTGACCAGATATGACACTTTAATTCAACTCAAACCTGAAAGTAGAAAATGTCGTGACTGACTCTGGATTTACTTTGAAATTCATTCACATGGCCAGCCCATTTTATTTGTTGGTCTCTAAGCTCTTCTCTTTTTTTCAATTAATTATGGTCTATAGTCAAAAAGATTTCTGATTTTTTTTTTTTTAAGAAAAGGTTCAGGGACTCGTGCATTATTGCTGTGTTTCACAGTTGAAAATGTTACTTATCTAAAGGAACTTGGGTCGACTTTTAAACGTTTATTTGTAGTTGGGACTGCAAAAACTTTTTCTTTCTCTTTCATCTACAGCACTGCCTCCTAAGCCACCAAAACCCACTACTGTAGCCAACAACGGTATGAATAACAATATGTCCTTACAAGATGCTGAATGGTACTGGGGAGATATTTCGAGGTAAGGCTACAGAGACTCTTTGAGTTTTTCACCAGAGCTAGGGAGTTTTAGATGAAGAGAAAGAAAAGCAAAACGCACCAGCTTGCTAAGTTCCATTTTTAGGCTATCATCCAACATAAGCATGAAGCACAGTTGGTTCCCTTCCAAAGACGACCACAGAAGTCACTGAGCTCTGGGGAATTGTGGGTGCTGGATGCCACAGGAAGTTAAATACCCGAGAAGTTTCATTACTGACAGAACTGTCAGGGGGGCAGCAGGGTGAAGTGGCACTGCCTCAAGGCAGAGTGTAAAGTCACTCTCTTTATTAGACAAAAACTCTAAGAATTAATGCTATCAGCTTAAAGTGGCATTTCTAGTCTAAGCTTTTTTTTTTTTTTTTTTTTTTTTTTTTTTGAGGGGAATGAAGAGTTGGGAGGAAACCTTTTGGGGATCACGACTTTCTGTGCTGATTTGTCAGAGTGACTTGTGTGTTAAAATTCTTAAGGTCTGAAAATACAATTAAGAAAATGTAACACGAGAATCACCAAACCCACTAGGTGAGCATTGTCTCATGTTCTTTTCACTTCAGGGAAGAAGTGAATGAAAAACTTCGAGATACAGCTGATGGGACCTTTTTGGTACGAGACGCATCTACTAAAATGCATGGTGATTATACTCTTACACTAAGGTGAGTCAGGGCGTGTGGCTAAAATTGGCGTGTTAAAGGTGATGGGAGAACATTTTTTTTTTTTTTTTTAAAGAGAATTCTAATGCCATTATTTTTATATTGCATTTGCAGGAAAGGAGGAAATAACAAATTAATCAAAATATTTCACCGAGATGGGAAATATGGCTTCTCTGACCCATTAACCTTCAACTCTGTGGTCGAACTAATAAACCACTACCGGAATGAATCTCTAGCTCAGTATAATCCCAAACTGGATGTGAAATTACTTTATCCAGTATCCAAATACCAACAGGTAATCACATACTCATGTTAATATTTTAAAAAGATACTTTTAATGTTTAGAAAATATTTTGAAGCAGATGAATTGCATGTAATCAAGCTTGAAAAACTTTCAAACTGTGTAATTTTGTGATCACAAGTGTATAGTGGCTCAATAAAATACTTTCACAAAATAAATGACCATTGTTTGAGGATTTTCCCATGTCAGATAAGTACCTTATCAACTGAATTTATATTTTTTCCATTTTCTTCTAATCCTTCCAGGATCAGGTTGTCAAAGAAGATAATATTGAAGCTGTAGGGAAAAAATTACATGAATATAACACTCAATTTCAAGAAAAAAGTCGGGAATATGATAGATTATATGAAGATTATACCCGTACTTCCCAGGTGAGTTTTCTTTGAAAAAGTCACATTAAAATTGTAGAGCTCTTAGATACTAGAAGCTAATGCATGTTATATTCAGCTTCCGAAAAAGAATTTAAAAGGTTGAGGAGTTTTTGCCAATAATAAAGTGGGGAGAGAGATCATTTATTTGTGAATCGTGGATTATTCTAATAATTACTTACTATAAACCTTTTAAATGAAGCCTGTAAGTATCAGAATAATAAAGTAAGTAAGTTGGATTGGCGCATTGGATTGGCGCATAACTGCAGATTGAAGAATTCTTTTTGGAGTGAAAGCTAATAATAACTGGAAGTTCCACGGACTTGTCTAATCTCTGAAATGGGGATTTCACCCTGATATGCCCTTACTATGAAAGGTTGAGGCTACATTTACTGCCTTGTTTTCCTAGAGGCTTTAATCTCCTCTGGGCCGTCACGTATCTGGGACCGCCAGAGGGAGCAGGAGGATGGCATAAACTGCTGATAAAGTGGAATGGTTTTTAAAAGAGATGAAAACTGTAGAAAACTGTCAAGCAGTCATCTTCCGTAGACTGGGAACATTCTCCAGAGGAAATGTGTGCTTCTGTGATACTATTTTAAGGGGCTTTATGAATTTGAGTCCCACCTTGCTAACAAAATACTTGCGTGCCAGATAGTAGCGCCGATCAAATGTCCTGGTAGTGTCTTGCCGTAAGAAGTTGTCTTTCTTTTCTGTGAAAGGAATGACCTTGTCTTATTAAAATTGTGTTGCAGGAAATCCAAATGAAAAGAACAGCTATTGAAGCATTTAATGAAACCATAAAGATATTTGAAGAACAGTGCCAAACCCAGGAGCGGTACAGCAAAGAATACATAGAAAAGTTTAAACGTGAAGGCAATGAGAAGGAAATCCAAAGGTTGGTGACCCAGGAGGGTTTCCATTGCCCATGGTGCTAGAGATCACCACAATTCTCTTAAACTGTTTAAAGGTGACCTCGCTTTCTGTGAAACGACAGGGAGAGAGAAAGCATTCTTTACCTGAGGAAAACTGCCGGGAAGCAATACTGCAACCCTGGGGGAACTTTCATGACGCTCCAGGTAATTGTGGATGCACTTCTCTTGCCTGCAGGATTATGCATAATTATGAAAAGTTAAAGTCTCGAATCAGTGAAATTGTCGACAGCAGAAGGAGACTGGAGGAGGACTTGAAGAAGCAGGCTGCCGAGTATCGTGAGATTGACAAGCGGATGAACAGCATTAAACCAGACCTCATTCAACTGAGAAAGACAAGAGACCAATACTTGATGTACGTACTGGAAATGGAACCCTGCACGTGCATGATCGGTAATTGCAAAAATCAAGGATAGGTTCTTAATGCATTTTCCTTTTAAACCTCTTTTCCAGGTGGTTGACTCAGAAAGGTGTTCGGCAGAAGAAGCTGAACGAGTGGCTGGGCAATGAAAACACTGAAGAGTAAGTAGTTAGCACAGATGGGAGGTAGCAAGGGTGTTTTTTTGATTTAAGGAAAATGCACAACTTGCTTCGTTTGCAGAGCAAGTGAGGAATGGAACGTCTCGTAGGAGAAAATATTATCAGTCTCATTACCCAGCATTTTAAAAAAGGAAAGTTTAGCAAAGGAGAATGCGGATTTCCTTTTCCCCCGTAGGGCTTTGAAGTGACATTGTGTCCGTGATGATGTCCTGGAACCGTCTAGAAAATCCCAACATGTTTTGGGACCAATGTGGGCGGGGGGAGGGGGGCGTTGTTGGGGGAGACAACCCTGTTTAGCATATTTTTAAAGCTTAAGTATATGTTTTGTTTCAATTATTTGAACACTGGTGTTCCTCCTAGTCAATCAATTTCCTGATCTAAACTGGACAAACGGGATTGTTTAATACCTTGCTCTCTGCCGCAGGTAGCTGAGCGTAGGTGCTGACTTGAAAACAGGAGGAGTATCACTTAGTGCTACTAAAACTCTTTGTTCGGGGCGGGGGTTGAAGGCTAAACTCAATGAGGAAACTCAGGCCGGAGAAGCTGGTTGAGTCAGACCCGCAATCGCTGGCCTGACTTGCTTGGAGGAGGGGCAGGAACTCGATTGAAGTGAGGAGAGGGCCCTTTCTCAGAGGGGCAGGCTGCTGGCTGCCATGTACTTCATTTAGAAACCTTCTCTTCTACCTTTTTAGCCAATATTCGCTGGTGGAAGATGATGAGGATTTGCCCCACCATGACGAGAAGACGTGGAATGTTGGAAGCAGCAACCGAAACAAAGCCGAAAACCTGTTGCGAGGGAAACGAGATGGCACTTTTCTTGTCCGGGAAAGCAGTAAACAGGGCTGCTACGCGTGCTCCGTAGTGTATGTACCTCCAGCCAATTACTTGTCTCGTCAGACATCTCAAGGAGGTGTTTCATTCATTCAGCCAGCCAACCGTGCGGGCAAGGATTTGGAAAAGTTGTAATCTTTAAGAGTGTTACAGTAGTACAAGGGTGGAGAAGAGGAAATCAAACCTAATATTTTCAGTTCTAGGCAGGAATAGCTGTCGAGTAGAAAGAAACCTGCTGTTTAGGTGGAAGACTAGGGCTTGGGAGAAGTCTGGTTTTTCTTTTTCATCTTTTAAATGGAAATAAAGAGCCACACTTGCTGCTTTTTGGGGGGGGGGGGCTTCCGTATAGTTAGATTCTGAGGTGATTCACATGGAAGCACCACCCACAGGTAAAGTCCCCGTCAGGGACAGGTCAAAACAGTAAGAGAAAGGACCCTGGTCACTGTCCCTGAGCTAAGTACACCCAAGAGAAGACATTTCCATCCTATGGCCTATTTTCCTTTGTTTATGTGATAGTTTGGGGGTACTTTGAAGAGTGAGGTTGGATCACTGACAGACATTATTTCAGAGACGGAATGTCCTCTAGGAGAGAAAGGGTCTCCGAGTATTTTATAGCCCGTCATCTCCGTCCATTTAAGCAGAGAAATATTGCTACAGGAAAGAGGTGAGAACTTTGAGTGAGGACAAGGGAATAGGAGAATAGAGAGTGGATGATGGAGAGGTATGTGGACGATTCCAGGCCTGCCTGAAAGGAGGAATCCTGTTAATAAGTGTAACAGGCTTGTACGATTATTATTATTGTAATTGTAATGGTACCAGTACCACTCTGGGCAGCAGCACTCATGGTAATGGCTGAAGTCACCACCCGTTGCCTGCTCACCGCATTCTAGGCATCCAGCAAGCCCCTCCCATACATCGCCTCATTTCTCAAAGCTCCCCTCTTACAGATAGGTTACTGCTGTCTCCCTTTTAATCCATGCTATAGATGACAATCCAGTGGCTCAGTGAAGCTGGGTTACCTCCCGAAGGTACTCAGCCAGTAAGTAAGCGACAAGGGACAACTCCACGAGCCTAGGGCTCCCCCAGGACTGGTCCCCATGTGGAGGCTGGCCTGCATCAGGGATTTTTCACCATGCTTTTACCAAAAAACGCCTCATCCTGGCCCAGCTCACCCAGGCCCTTGTGCTCTCTCTCCGTGTGCAGGGTGGACGGTGAGGTCAAGCACTGCGTCATCAACAAGACGGCCACGGGCTACGGCTTCGCCGAGCCCTACAACCTGTACAGCTCCCTGAAGGAACTGGTGCTCCACTACCAACACACGTCCCTCGTGCAGCACAACGACTCCCTCAACGTCACACTAGCCTACCCGGTGTACGCGCAGCAGCGGCGATGAAGGGCCGCCCTCCCGCCTGCTCCTCACCTTCAGCTCCCCGAGGCCTCCAGCAAGCACAGGGCTCCCCTGCAGCCTGAGCTGGGAACTGAGCTGCGGACACCCAGCCGCCTGTCTTCAGACGTGACTCGAGCTTTCGGTCACACGGCAGTAGGGGAAGACACATACGCGGCGGGCTCGCAGTGGGCGACGACCACCACCATTCCTCGTCTGGAGTGCTTAATTAGCCTTCCTTCTTTCTTTCCTCTTTCTTTCTTTTTGGTTTTGTTTTTTGGATTAATTTAAAGAAGTCACAACCACACACGACACCAAGAGAAAAAGAAAGAAATGCAAAAAATCTCTGCGTGCAGGGACAAAGAGGCCTTTAACCATGGTGCTTGTTCGCGCTTTCAGAAGCTTTACCAGCTCAAGAGTTGGGACCTTGGAGACCGGAGCGGGGACGGGCTGACGAGCCCTGGCCTGGGGTCGCTCGGTCCAGCCTGGGTGGTGCCGTGCACGGTGGCCCAGACACATCGCACTGTGGATTATTTCATTTTCTAACGAAATGAACCGATATGTAGCAGAAAGGCACTTCAGCTCACAGGGGACACTTTGGGGAACGTCCGCTCGTGTACGTTCAGAGGAAATTCTGTTGTAGCAAAGTGCCAGAAAGTGTTTCGTTAAAACTCTACAAACCAAGAAAACCCACCAACAGGAAAAATGGAGCTTGGAAAATAGGACTTCAAAATGACATTTAGTATATAAAATATGTACATAATATTGAATGACTGACTAACTATCAAATAGATGGATTTGTATCAATACCAAATAGCTTCTGTTTTGTTGTGCTGAAGGCTAAATTCACAGTGCTATGCAATTCTTAATTCTCATCATTGTTACCTGTTTTAAACGTACCTTCAGAATAAGCTTCCCCTGCCCCAATTTTTGTTGCTTGAAAATACTGTCCCGATTTTTTTTGTTAACATTCATTTTGTCACTCGTTACCTTTTTTTTTTTTTAAAAGAAGAAATGTACAGGATGCCAGTTTAAAAAAAAAAAAAAAAAATGGCTTCAGATTTAAAACTATGAAATATTTTACAGTTTTTCTTGTACAGAGTACTTGGCTGTTAGCCCAAGGTTAAAAAGTTCATAACAGATTTTTTTTTTTGGACTAAATGTTTTGTTGGGCAGTGCCTGATAAGCTTCAAAGCTGCTTTATTCAATAAAAAAAGAGAAAGATGATATATGAACATGACAAAGTATGGCTGAGTGAGTTCAACAATGTTGTTTCAAGACTTACGATACGGTACCTGGCAATGTTTGTTTCATAAAGAATTGTGAACTTCTTGAATCTAGGGAGGGGAATGTAGCAAAGGGATGTACAGGTGGGGGTGGGGGGGGGGGGTGGCAGGATGGCATGCACTTTCTCTTTCTTGTGATTGATTACAGAGAAGTGGATCACTGCAAAGTGAAGTCTTTTCCCACTTTGATCTGCTACTTTACTTACTATACCCTCATGACAATTACAAACCTACCGGAATGCTAGGTCTTAGGAAGGAAGGCAGGCAGGCAGGGTCCTGGAGCAGTGTTCACCCTTGTTGGAAACACTGATTTCAAAGTATCATTGCTGCATTTAGAAAAACCTGTCTCTCTTTAACATTAGACTGACTACCCGTTAAAAACCAACCAACATCCACTGTAGAGAAAGCATGATCTGAAAAGATATTTTTATCTGGATAGCTGCTATTTTCCTAGCCTTCCATCCAACTTAGATCAGAAGGCAAATAGACAGACATGGTCATAATCGTTCCTGCCCTGATTGTGGGGAGCTTGTTCAAGCCAAGTCATGGCCAATGTAGGAATCATAGTAACAGTCCTCATTCATTCACCCAAATAATTGTATGTGTTACACTTCACTGTGGGGAAAAGGAAGGAGTTGTTAAGAGTATTCTTTCCAACTGAAGGCAACAGCAAGAGATCTCTCTCTCTCTCCAATTTACATATGCAAAAGCCTTTGGGTTCAGTGGGCACTGTACCTGTGGTGGGAGGAATAAAGGGGAGATTAAACTGGACACTTAACAACTTCAGTTTTCCTTGCTCAATATTACATTCACCACAGCTTTATTTCTCTTTCCTTCAACTACTGGGGGGGTAAGGGGGTTTTCTTTTGTTCTTTAATGTTCCTTTTAAAATTCTTTTGAAAGAATCAGTCTAGTGGCTGACTTAATCAACTGTAGAATGTATTTTTTTTTTTTTTCCTTTTTACATGAAGCTACTCATATCAATAGCAATAGTCAGTCTTACAGCCGGACTGTCAGCCCTCAAACTTGACTGTACTGACCTGACCATCTCCCTCGCATCTCCAGACAATTGATGATTCCCCTGGTTTTATTCTCTGAGTGTCTCCTTTACAACTATCCTTCCATGTCATACAGAAGCCCAACCATTAGTTAATAGTAGTTTATCAACTAGGTTTGGTGGTTTTTTTTAGTAGCACATCCATGTATGCTATTAAGGAACTTTAATTTCTAAAATATAAGATCTGAGATGGAATATTGCATTAAAAAGCTACCATTCTGTTCATGTTTTTGCTTCAACACTTCACAAGATGGCATGGTATTTAGGCACTTGCCTTATTTCTTTATCTCACGAGCAGAAACGCAATAGGTTTTTCTTTGACCAGCAAAGGCAGGATTCATTGTTTCCTGTCACCATGAGTCACAACTTACCTATGAGGCTTCGCCTGTGCCCAGTACCCTTCTGACAGCGTGTGGCATGCCATCACATCTGTCCTTGTAGATGTTTGACCAGCAGGGCTCTGAGTCCAATCATTCATCTCCTAACCACACTGAGCGGCTTATGATTAGGGATGGATACAGCAGAGCCCCTCCTGATACATGCTTACATCCATGCATTGATTTTCCCCACCCAATGCAGCATCCTGAAGATAAAAGCCAGAAGCTAAGCTGCAGAGAGGCTGTGATGGGGCTCTAGAATTGGGAGCACTGGGATCTGATATAATACATGAGGGAAAAATCATAACCATGTTGAAAAGGCAAAAACCTGTGTCTGCAACATCTGACGACTTCACGGCCCTTGATATGTGTATATATGTATATGTGCATGGACTGTGTTTCCAGTACACCTTTCAGCCAAAACAGATCCACAGTCGTTGAGTTCAAGTACACAACAAGCCAATGTCTAGTACAATTCTTGTGTGTGTATGGGTTTTTTTTTTCCTTTGAAGTTGCTTTGTTTTGTCTTATAAAGGTGAAAAGTGTTTGCAAGTGAAGTGAGAAGAAGTTCATAATTCTTTGGCTTGTTTCTGTTGTTTAAAAGTTACTCCTTTTGGGTAGCTGGTCTATGTGACTCGCTGAACTTGGAAATCCTCGTTTTCAGTGTGTCAAGTCAAAATGTGTTTATATGAGCTGTCACTGTGGGGAACCAATTGCTTTGTCATATAGCTGGTTATGAACTAGTAACGTGTTTGGGAAGTCCTACTGATGTTCCTTTTTGGGAGAAAAATTCTGCTGGTTCTAACAACTGTGCTTTTGCTATGCATGGTATCCAAGTCAGTTGGAGAGCAGACCCTGAAATTTGAGTTCAGGGTCATTTAAGAAAGGGGCAGTTTATAGCACAATGCCTCACATGGGACAAAGTTCTGAAATGCCAAATTCTTATTTTTTAGAAATCTCGTTATATAAATTACTAGTATAAATTACTAGTATTATGAACAAAATTGGGTTCATTGGAAACACTAACCAACTTAACATTGAACTTGTCACCATGAGATAGCATTAGCTGCCCAGGATGCTGCTATTTAAAAAAAGAAAAAAAAAAAAAAAGGCAAAATAAACAAAAAAAACATTTATATGTGTGTATTTTTTAAAGCTACAATCTCTTCGATGTTTTTACAAATCCGTTTCTATGACATTGTTAAAATAAAGTTGGTCTTTTGACGAGAGGGAGGATGTCATGGTCAGTTGTAATTTTGCCTTTACAAGGCACCTGGGGCGGGGGGCGGGGGGACTGTGCCTCCTTGACATTTGTTCAAGCTATAGATTCAATGGAGCTATGTCTTGTTGTTTTAAGTTGCTTTAATGCATTGTATTAGGTCTTCAAACAGAATAAAGTTTGTTTTGAAACTTAGGTTACGGTTTGAAATTTCAGTGATCACTGAAGACATATGTTCTCTTGCTCTTTTGGTTAATAATGTTGCTTCTCCTTCTGTAGTCTCCCACCCACCCCCTTTCACTGTCATTACATTATCTCATTTTTGTCAAGTGAGAAGAACACATGAATGATGGCTCAGTGTCATTTACATCATTTCACTATATCCTTAATGATGAAAAGAAGTAGCTCTAGGTGATGTCATTGCAAGGCATGTTCTTGCTCCAAGAAAATGTGATGTCCACTGTCCCTCAATCCCTCCCCTTCACCATCCATCCCCAAACCTTCAGAATTGTTCTCTACAAACTATGGTTAGTGAATGTATCTGGCTTTGTCTCTCTGTTCTACAGGCTGCGTGTTTGAAACAGGCACAGTGCAGGGACACTGAGGCACTGTGCAGCAGGCAGAGGTGTGACGTGGGGTTCTAGACAGGGAACAAAGATTCACTACAGATTCTGGTTTCACACTCTAGCATCTAGTCATATATGCAAACCATTCTTAATCTAAAATAACTTTCCCATTTGTTTTGATTGCTGAATGAATTTATAATGAGGCCACTTTGCATGTACATGGCACTTAACACCTAAGCACAGTGAGGGTCCTAGACATGAAGGCATGGTCTAGTGATGGCGATGAGAGGGGCACATAAGTAATTAGTCATGGCAACAATGACTAATATACTGTGTATAGCAGTAACTCTTGAGATTCATTTACCGCTTTTCCCCTGCTCTGTTCTGTATCACAGAGAACTATATACTCAGGGTCTCTTGCCCTCTGGCTTCTAGGTAGTGAATCTCCCCTGTGGCTCCAGTTCCTGCCAGAAAGACTCTTTGGAATCTGAGCAGCCCTACTATGCTCCTCTCTCCCTCTCTGTTCCTCTGGCAACAGTGCCTCCTCCCATTTTTATCCTAAGCCAAAGGGTAGTTGCAGCTTTCTGCTGTTGCTAAACCTCTGGTTTCTCTCACCACCCCCAGTTTGGTTTCTGAGTCCTTCCATCACCTGAGTAACCAATCCTCTTTATTCAGGTCTTTCTTTAAGATCTAGAGTCATTTCTTTTTTCCTGACTGGTCTCTGATTGATAGACCAAGTGATTATTGTTCATTTAAACTTTTTGTATGTGTTATCTGATTTAATCCTTCCACAATTATGAGTTAGAAGACAATATCTCTGTTCTACAAATGGGGAAACTGAAGCACTGAGGCTAAGCGACTTATCCAAGATCATGCAGCCATTAGAACACAGAATAGAGCACCTAGGCCGTTTGACTCAAGCCAGAGCTCTCCACCCCTAAGCAAGTGCTGGAAAAGGCACTAGGAAGGTCAGAGAAAAGTTCACTAGTTGCTCTTCCTGCTGGGGGATCTAACCACGTGGCCCTCAATTGGTGGACAGTATACAAGTGGCACATAACAAATAGCAGGAAACGGTATGGGTTTGCTTTAGACCACCTAGGTTCCCAAAGTGTGGTCTCCAGGCTAACAGCATTACCATCAGGACCACTTGGAAACCTGTTATAAAGGCCTACTCGAGGGCCCCATCTACTAACTCAGAGTGACACCATCTGTTGCAGCAAGTTCTCTGGGCGATTTTAAATGTATACTAAAATTTGAGAATCACTAATATCACCAGATTGTTGAAATATTACTTCTAGTATTTTAATTAAAAGCCACTACTATTAATGAGTGATATATATTTTACTTTATGATATAATTTGTGCTCACAGTATAGATTCTATACAGGAAAGATAATAGACCCATTTACAGCTTAGGAAGGCCTAGCTGGGTCTTAGCTCTTTCTTTAACCAGCGATGGGAATTAGACCAACTCCGTTTACCTGTCTAGACCTCCAACTCCGTACCTGTGAAGTAAGGTTATGAGTCCAGAAAGTCTTCAGGACTCCTAGAGTATATACTGTGGTCTGGTGTACTGAATGAAACAACTCAATCCCCCAGTTCTCCACTTCTAATTTGGCCAAAATGATAACCCACAACGTGACTTGTGACTACGGACCACTGAAGTTGTAGTACCGGCCCTTTATCAGTGACAATGGCCAAGAAGCATTAGCCAAATTAGAGTCCCCTTATCTTGCTGATGTCTTAAAGGTATACTTCAGGAGAATCAAAATGGTAAGCCAAGTTCTCGATAATGTGGAGTACGTTGGAAATGACACTTTGTCCACCTATCTAAAGCACGAGGCATGGAGTCAGAGAACTTGGCCTACCAAATCCTCTGGGACATGGTGGGAGTGAGGTAAGTATAGTACATTAAGACTTTAGGGACTTCCCTGGTGGTGCAGTGGTTAAGAATCCTCCTGCCAATGCAGGGGACACGGGTTTGAGCCGTGGTCCAGGAAGATCCCACATGCCACAGAGCAACTAAGCCTGTGCGCCACAACTACTGAGCCTGCGCTCTAGAGCCTACGAGCCACAGTTACTGAGCCCGCGTGCCACAACTACTGAAGCCCGCATGCCTAGAGCCCATGCTCCGCAACAAGAGAAGCCACCGCAAAGAGAAGTCCACACACCGCAACAAAGAGTAGCCCCCGCTTGCTGCAACTAGAGAAAGCCTGCGTGCAGGAACAAAGACCCAATGCAGCCAAAAATTAATTAATTAATTTAAAAAAGACTTGATACTGCTTGATACTGTGTCAACTCAATAATTTTTTTCCGAACTTGTCCCTTAAAAAAATATATCTAAAAATAAGAATCCTGTAAAGACTTAAATGTAAGAACTGAAACCATGAAACTCCTAGAAGAAAACATAGGGAAAAAGCTCCTTATATAGGTCTTGGCTATGATTTTTTGGATATGACACCTGAAGCACAAGCAACAAAATCAAAAATAAACAGGAGGGACTGAATCAAACTAAACAGCTTCTGCACAGCAAAAGAAACAATCTACAAAATGAAAATACAATGAACAGAATGGGAAAAAAATACTTGCAAACCACATATTTGATAAGGGGTTAATATCCAAAATATATAAAACACTCATGAAACTCAATAGCAAAAAACACACAAATAATCCAAAATGAGCAAAGGACCTGAATAGGCTTTCTTTTTAAAGATACTGAAAAGGCCAACAGGTACATGAAAAAGATGCTCAACATCACTAATCATCAGGGAAATGCAAAATGAGCTAACACCACAGAATGGCTACTATTGATAAGTGACATGTCCCAAATGGTGACATAGGTCATTCCTGACTTCACTCCCCCTCACAAGAGGAACAATTAACAACAATTCATGGACAAGACACAACTAAGAGAATCCTAGAACAAGGGAGTGAGGCTAAAGCATCCCCCTGTGCTTCAGTAGTAGTCCCAACCAGCGGCTTTGCTCATCTGTAGAACCAAGTCGATGGCCCAGTCTGACTAGGGTACTTGGCAGGGTACAGGTCTATCTGATTCAAGTCCCCAGTGGAGGAGTTTTGCTGGTCCTAGAGCCTGGTCTGACCACTCCTAGGCAGAAAAGCTGAGTCACAGCCCTACCAGCTGCAGAACATGGCTCCCATCCCCATCTGACAGGAAGGGCTGGTGAGAACATCTGGAAGCTGTGTAACCCAGCAACACTTGAGCTGAGAGGCAGGTGGACAGAGCTGATCACCCCCAGAGTAAAGCGAGTGGCCCTGTTCAGCCAGGGAACTTGGGGCATGGGTCTACTCGAGTCAGGACCACAAACAAAGAGCCTTAGTGGTTTTGGAGCTGCTTTTCTCACTGTGACCAGGCAGGGAAATGAATTCATAGCCCCGCTCATTGCTGAATACAGCCTTCAGCCTGCCTGACCAGGGAACCTAACCAGAGCACACAGGAAGCTGCACAGCCCATCCAACAGTCCTGCTTACATTGGAACTTCAACAGAGCATAGCCCATGCTTTCCCTGTCTGCAGAGCAAAACTGGTGGCCTCACCTGACCAGAATATTCAGTGCACACTGTTGCCTGATTCAGGTCCCCAAACAATGAGTTGTGCAGGCTCTGGGTCCCGTCCTGCTGTCCTAACAGGGCAGGGAAGCTAATTCATAGCCCCACCTACTCTTGAGTATATTACCCAGTCCCTGCCATCTAGTAAGCCTGACCAGAGAATCAAGGCAACTGTGGAGCCCATCCTATAGCCTCACATGGGCAAGGAACCAAGCCAGCAGTCCTTTCCAGCTGTTCTCAGCTAGTGGCATACACCCCCACCCCTGACCTCAGCTTGAACAGCTGCCTCACCCCAAAATAAACCCTAATAGCAGGCTCAACCTGCCCAAGGACATTACTAGGAGACATGTCCAGAAACCCAAACTGAACTAACTGGTGAAGAACTGTCTCTGCCAAAGTAAACATGCAAAGTCTGGAAGAGGAGACCACATACTCAAATGCACAGATACCAATTTAAGGAATCAAGGATCACAAAAACATCAGGTAAATATCATACCACCAAAGGAAACTAATAAAGTGCTAATAGCTAACCCTAAAGAAATGGAAATCTATGAACTGTCAAAAATTTCAGAATAATCCTCTTAAAGAAGTTTAGTGAATTACAAGAACACAAAGCCAAACAGCTAAATGAAATTAGGACATCTGCATGACCAAAACATGAAGTTCAATAAAGAAACAGAAACCATAAAAAACAAACAAACAAACAAAAAAAAACCAGACATCCTAGAGCTGAAAAATAAAATAACTGAACTGAGAATTCAACAGAGAGCTTCAAAAATAAACTCAACCCCACAGAAGAAAAAATCAGTGACCTAGAAGATAAGATGTTTGAAATTAACCAGTCAGAGGAGCAAAAAGACAAAAAAAAAAAAAAAAATGACAGAGAAGAAAGCCTACAGGACTTATGGGACACAATAAAAAGAAACAATATTCATATTGTGGGAATTCCAGAAGGAGAAGAGAAAGAGAAAGGGACAAAGTAAAACTAAAGCAATAATGGCTGAAAAGTTCCCAAAACAGAAATAGATATCCAGATCCAAAAGGCCCAAAGGACCCCGAATACATTGAACCTGCACAGGACTGCACAGAGACACATTATAATTAAATTATCAAAAGACAACGAATTTTATGAGCAGCAAGAGAAAAGAGAGAAATTACATAAAAGGGAATCCCCATAAGATTATCAACAGTGTTATCAACAGAAACTTTTCAGGCCAGGAGAAAATGGGATAACATATCCAACACACTGAAAGAAAATAACTGTCAACCAAGAATTCTACACCTGGTGAAGCCATCCTTCAGAAACAAAGGAGGAATAAAGACTTTCCCAAACAGACAAAAGTTAAGGGAGTTCATTACCACCAGACCTGACTTCCAAGAAATGATAAAGGGAGTTCTTTGAGTGGATAGAAGAATGCTAATTAACATAATAAAAACAGGATTGGGAGACAACATGGCAGAGTACAAAGATGTGAGCTCACCTCCTTGCATGAAAACACCAAAATCACAACTAACTGCTGAACAAACATCAACCAAAAAACACTGGAACCTACTAAAAAAAGATATCCTACATCCAAAGACAAAGAAGAAGCCACAACAAGATGGTAGGAGGGATGCAATTGCAATAAAATCAAATCCCATACCCACTGGGTAGGCAACCCACAAACTGGAAAATAATTATATCACAGAGGTTCTCCCACAGGAGTGAAAGTTCTGAGCCCCACATCAGGCTCCCCAGCATAGGGGTCTGGCATCAGGAGAAGGAGACCTCAGAGCATGGCTTTGCCCACCAGAGGGACAAGACCCAGCTCCACCCACCAGTAGGCAGAAACCAGTCCCTCCCACCAGGAAGCCTGCACAAGCCCTTAGACCAGCCTCATCCATCAGGGGGTAGACAGCAGAAGCAAGAACTACAACGCAGCTACTTGCAGAATGAAAACCACAATCACAGAAAGTTAGACAAAATGAGATGGCAGAGGAACATGCCTCAGATGAAGGAACAAGATAAAACCCCAGAAGAACAACTAAATGAAGTGGAGATAGGCAATCTGCCCAAAAAAGATTTCAGAGTAATGAGAATAAAGATGATCCAAGAGCTCAGAAAAAGAATGGAGGCACAGACCAAGAAGAAACAAGAAATATTTAACATAGAGCTAGAAGATCTAAAGAACAAACAAACAGAGATGAACAATAAATAACTGAAATGAAAAACAAACTAGAAGGAATCAATAGCAGACTAACTGAGACAGAAGAATAGATAAGCGAGTTGGAAGACAGAATGTAAGAAATCACTGCCGAGGAACAGAATAAAGAAAAAAGAATGAAAAAGAAATGAGAACAGTCTAAGAGACTTCTGGGACAACATTAAATATACCAACATTTGCATTATAGGGGTCCCAGAAGGAGAAGAGAAAGAGAGAGGACCTGAGAAAATATTTGAAGAGACAATAACTGAAAAATTCCCTAACATGGGAAAGAAAACAGTCACCCAATTCCAGGAAGCACAAAGAGTCCCAGGAAGGACAAACCCAAGGAGGAACACACCTAGACACCCAGTAGTTAAACTGACAAAAATTAAAGACAAAGAGAAGATATTAAAAGCAACAAGGAAGGGACTTCCCTGGTGGTGCAGTGGTTAAGAATCCACCTGCCAATGCAGGGGACACAGGTTTGAGCCCTGGTCCGGGAAGATCCCACATGCCACAGAGCAACTAAGCCCGTACGCCACAACTACTGAGCCTGCGCTCTAGAGCCCACATGCCACAACTACTGAAGCCCTCATGCCTAGAGCCCATGCTCCACAACAAGAGAAGCCACTGCAATGAGAAGTCCATTCACCACGACGAAGAGCAGCTAGCCCCAACTCACCACAACTAGAGAAAGCCTGCATGCAGCAACGAAGACCCAACACAGCCATAAAAATTAATTAATTATTTTTAAAAAGGCAACAAGGAAAAAGCAACAAAAACATACAAGGGAACTCCCATAAGGTTATCACCTGATTTCTCAGCAGAAACTCTGCAAGCCAGAAGGCAGTGGCACAATATATTTAAAGTGATGAAAGGGAAGAAGCTACAACCAACAGTACTCTACCCAGAAAGTCTCTCATTCAGATTTGACAGGGAAATCAAAAGCTTTACAGACAAGCAAAAGCTAAGAGAATTCAGCACCACCAGACCAGCTTTGCAACAAATGCTAAAGGAACTTCTCTAGGAAAAGAAAAGGCCACAACTAGAAACAAGAAAATTACAAATGGAGAAGCTCACCAGTAAAGGCAAACATACAATAAACACAGGAAATCATCCACACACAAATATGATATGAAAATGAGAAATTGTGAGAAGAGAGTACAAATTCAGGATATTGGAAATGCATTTGAAATTAAAAAACCAGCAACTTAAAACAATCTTGTATATATACAGACTGCTATATCAAAACCTCATGGTAACTGCAAACAGAAAATCCACAGTAGATACACACACAAAAAAGAAGAAGGAATTCAAACACCAACATTAAATTTAGTCGTCAAGTCACAAGAGAACAAAAGAGGAAGGGGAGAAAAAAGACGTACAAAAACAAACCCAAAACAATTAACAAAATGGCAATCAGAACATACATATCGATAATTACAATAAATATAACTGGACTAAATGCTCCAACCAAAAGACATAGACGGGCTGAATGGATACAAAAACAAGACCCATATATATGCTGTCTACAAGAGACCCACTTCAGATCTAGAAACACATACAGACTGAAAGTGAGGGGATGGAAAAAGGCATTCCATGCAAATGGAAGTCAAAAGAAAGCTGGAGTAGCAATACTTACATCAGACATAATAGACTTTAAAACAGAGACTGTTAGAAGCGACAAAGAAGGACACTACATAATGATCAAGGGATCAATCCAAGAAGAAGATATGACAGTTGTAAATGTATATGCACCCAACATAGGAGCACCTCAATACATAAGGCAAATACTAACAGCCATAAAAGGAGAAATTAACAGTAACACAATAATAGTGGGGGACTTTAACACCCCACTTTCATCAATAAACAGACCATGCAGACAGAAAATTAATACAAGCAGTTCTAAGAGGGAAGTTTATAGCAATACAATCTTACCTCAGGAAACAAGAAAAATCTCATCAACCTAACATTACGCCTAAAGCAATCAGAGAAAGAAGAACAAAGAAAACCCAAAGTGAGCAGAAGGAAAGAAATCATAAAGATCAGAGCAGGAATAAATGAAATAGAGATGAAAACAATAAAAAAGATCAATAAAACTAAAAGCTGTTTCTTTGAAAAGATAAGTAAAATTTATAAACCTTTGGTCAGACACATCAAGAAAAAAAAGGGAGAGGACTCAAATCAATAAAATTAGAAATGAAAAAGGAGAAGTTACAACTGACACTGTAGAAATACAAAGGATCATAAGAGACTACTACAAGCAACCATATGCCAATAAAATGGACAACCTAGAAGAAATGGACAAATTCTTAGATAGGTACAATCTCCTAAGACTGAACCAGGAAGAAATAGAAAATATGAACAGACCAATCACAAGTACTGAAATTGAAACTGTGATTTAAAAATTCCCAACAAACAAAATCCAGGACCAGATGGCTTCCTAAGCAAATTCTATCAAACATTTAGAGAAGAGTTAACGCCTATCCTTCTGAAACTATTCCAAAACATTGCAGAGAAAGGAACACTCCCACTCACTCTATGAGGCCACCATCACCCTGGTACCAAAACCAGACAAAGATACCCCAAAAAAAGAAAATTACAGGCCAATATCACTGATGAACATAGATTCAAAAATCCTCAACAAAATATTAGCAAGGGATGCAAGGATTCTTCAATATATGCAAATCAATCAATGTGATATATCATATTAACAAATTGAAGAATAAAAACCATATGATCACCTCAATAGATGCAGAAAAAGCTTTGACAAAATTCAACACCCATTTATGATAAGAACTCTCCAGAAAGTGGGCATAGAGGGAACATAACTTAACATAATAAACACCATGTATGACAAACCTACAGCTAACATCATATTCAACGGTGAAAAGCTGAAAGCATTTCCTCTAAGTTCAGGAACAAGACAAAGATGTCCACTCTCACCACTTTTATTCAACATAGTTTTGAAAGTCCATAGTTTTGAAGTGACCAACAAGGGATTAATCTCCAAAATATACAAACAGCTCATGCAGCTCAATGTCAGAGACAAACAACCCAAACAAAATATGGGCAAAAGATCTATATAGACATTTCTGCAAGGAAGACATACAGATGGCCAAAAAGCATATGAAAATATGCTCAACATCACTAATTATTAGAGAAATGCAAATCAAATCTACAATGAGGTATCACCTCACACCAGTCAGGATGGCCATCATCAAAAATCTACAAACAATAAATGCTGCAGAGGCTGTGGAGAAAAGAGAACCCTCCTACAATGTTGGTGGGAATGTAAATTGGTACAACCATTGTGAAGAACAGTACGGAGCTTCCTTAAAAAGTAAAAATAGAGCTACCATATGATCCAACAATCCCACTCCTGGGCGTATATCTGGAGAAAACCAGGGTTCGAAAGGATACATGCACCCCAACGTTCATTGCAGCACTATTTACAATAGCCAAAACATAGAAGCAACCTAGATGTCCATCAACAGAGGAATGGATAAAGAAGATTTGGTACATATACACTATGAAATATTTTCAGCCATTAAAAAGAATGAAATAATGCCATTTGCAGCAACATGGATGGACCTACTGATTACCATACTAAGTGAAGTAAGCCAGACAGGAAATGACAAATATCATATGATATTGCTTATATGTGGAATCTAAAAAAAATTATACAAATGAACTTATCTATAAAACAGAAATAGACCCACAGACATAGAAAACAAACTTATTGCTACCAAAGAGGAAAGGAGGGAGGGGGCTAAATTAGGAGCTTGAGATTAACACATACACACTACTATATATAAAATAGATAACCAACAAGGACCTACTGTATAGCACAGGGAACTCTACTCAATATTTTTTAATAACTTAAGGGAAAAGAATCTGAAAAAAATGGATATATATGTATGTATAATTGAATCACTTTGCTGTATACCTGAAACTAACACAGCACTGTAAATCAACTATACTTCCATAGGAAATTTAAAAAACACAAATGAGATATCACTTCGTACCTATTAGAACAGCCATCCTCAAAAAGAAAAGTGAGAACAAATGCTGTCAAGAACATGCACTGTTGGTGGGATTATAAACTGGTGCAGCCACTATGGAAAACAGGATGTAGGATCCTCAAAAAATTAAAACTAGAACTACCATATGATCCAGCAATTCCAGTTCTGGGAATATATCCAAACTAAATGAAAACACGAACTCAAAAAGATATCTGCACCCACACTTCATAGCAGCATTATTCACAATAGCCAAGACAGAGAAACCACCTGTGTCCATTGATGGCATTGATGGATGAATGGATAAAGAAGTTGCACACACAGACAGACACACACACACACACACACACAATGGAATATTTTCATCCATTAAAAAAAAAATAAAAAAGGAAATCCTGGCATTTGTGACAACAGGGATGGACCTGGAGGGCATTATACTAAGTGAAGCAAGTCAGACAGAGAGAGACAAATCCTGTATGATCTCACTTATATGTGGAATCTAATAGTAAAAAAAGAAAAAAACAAACTCACAGAAAAAGATCATATTTGTGGTTACCAGAGGTGAAGGGTAGGGGTAGGTAGAATTGGAGGAAGGTGGTCAAAATGTACAAACTTCCAGTAATAGATGAAAAAGATGATTAATGTACAACATGATGACTATAGTTAACACTGCTGTATGATATGTATGAAAGTTAAGAGCATAAATCCCAAGAGTTCTCATCACCTGGGAAAAAATTTTTTTTCATTTCCTTTTTATTTTATCTATATGTGATGATGGATACTAACTAAACTTATTGCAGTAATCATTTCACATTATATGTAAGTCAGGCCATTATGCTGTACACTTTAAACTTATACAGTGCGGTATGTCTGTTACATCTTGACAAAACTGGGGGAAAAAAGAATGGCCATTACTGAGCTTCCCTGGTGGTGCAGTGGTTAAGAATCTGCCTGCCAATTCAGGGGGCATGGGTTCGAGCCCTGGTCTGGGAAGATCCCACATGCCGCGGTGCGCCACAACTACTGAGCCTGCGCTCTAGAGCCCGCGAGCCACAACTACTGAGCCCACGTGCCACAACTACTGAAGCCCATGTGCCTATGGCCCATGCTCCACAACAAGAGAAGCAACCGGAATGAGAAGCCCACACACCACAATGAAGAGTAGCCCCTGCTCGCTGCAACTAGAGAAAGCCCACACACAGCAACGAAGACCCAATGCAGCCAAAAATGAAATAAATAAATTTATAGGAAAAAAAATGGCCATTATCAAAAAGGTAAGAAATAACAAAAGCTGGGGAGGATGAGGAGAAAAGGGAAGCCTGGTGCATTGTTGGTGGGAATGAAAACTTGTGCAGCCACTACAGAGAGCAGTATGGAAGTTCTTCAAAAAATTCAAAATAGAACTACCATATGGTCTAGCAGACGTACTTCTGGGAATACATCCAGAGGAAACAAAAACACTGTGTCAAAGAGATATCTGCAACCCCATTGTCACAGTACACACATACACACACACACTGGAATATTATTCAGCCATAAAAAAAGAAGGAAATCCTGCCATCTGTCATAACATGGATGGACTTTGAGGGCATGATGCTAAGTGAAATAAGTCAGAGAGAGATAAACCCTGTATGAGCTCATGTATATATGGAATCTAAACAAACAATAAACAAAAAACAAAAGAAAAAGCAAAACTCAAAGCAAAACTTTGTGGTTACAAGAAAGGGGGTGGTGGGGATTAAAGGCAGTCAATGGTACAAGCTTCCAGTTATAAGGCAAGTAAGGATGAGGGATGTAATGTACAACATGATGGTTATAGCTAACGCTGTGTGGTATATTTGAAAGCTGTTAACAGAGTAAACCCTAAGCACTGTCATCACAAAAACCATTTTTTTCTTTTTCTTTTTGTATCTATATCAGATGATGGATGTTAACTTACTGTGGTAATTATTTCACAATATATATGTCAAATTATTATGCTGTATACTGTAAACTTATACACTGCTGTAAGTCAATTATATCTCAATAAAATTAGAAAAAATAGGAAGAATCCTGTTGTGCTATCTTAAATAGATATATAATTGATTGTTAACCACCCAAGCTTCAGATAATCTTCTCAAAAGATAGCCGTTTTTATACCTCCAGCTTGGTAGTGATGTCATAAATCAGCTCAACAGAAAACTGCTGAGATGCTTTTGGGAGAAAGTAAAAGGGAGGGGCAGGGGATAAACCAGGAACCACCAACATGCTTATCTGCGTTTACTTTCCAGAAGGAAATTCAGAAATTCCCTGCTCTGTGTAGCACTCAGTCACAGCTGTCTGAAGCATGACCTCAGGTTTAACTTTCTCTTAAATAAAAACTTCTAAAGCTGTACCTGGCTTGACATGTGTAAAGGTTTGGTCTGTAAGACAAGACTAGGACAGTCAACCTCCAACCACCACCGTTTATCACATTAAGAGCAAAGTTACAGGATAGGTCCATTCATCACCAAGACTGCGCATTAGAATTATGGTTTTGACTGGGAAATACACCATACGTTCTATGACTAACCTACTGGAATCAATTTATTTATGGAGCTCTCATTTCAGAGCTCAGTGATTTATAGTCCAAGCCCTGACAAACCAAAACATATGGATAACTTCACCACAATGGAGAAAACGTGCTGGTCACTTTAATTCATAGTTTACTGTCATCTTAAGAGAGGCCCTGTGCCACATGATCTGAGACTTTAAATAGTTTCCTTGACAGAGGGAATGCTCTGTTTCCCCCAGACCAGTGAGGATGAGATGTCTATAATGGCTTATTGATTCATTCGACGAAGCCTTATTAAGCACCTATTAGGTGCGCGATATTACGCGTCCCTCAGGCAGTCCAATGATAAAGAAGACAGGTGGCTGCCTTCAAAGACCTCGGTCCTCTGGGTAAGGCAAACTCTTAAACAACCGCCATCTATCGTGATAAGAGATATAGCAGAGAGGAATGAACAGTAAGCCTCAGGAGGCCAGAGGGAGAACGAGTTAGGTAAAGTTTCAGAGAGGAGATATCTTAAAATGTTACCTAGTTTAGAAAAACCAACCCTCCTCCTGGCTGCTCCCTGTCTTAGCTTGGACTACCATCACAAAAATACCGTAGCTTATAGACAAGGAAAAACAGAAACGTATTTCTTACCATTCTGGAGGCTGGGAAGTCGAGGAGCAAGGCGCTGGTAAGACAGGCTTCACTCTAAGGCTTCTTCTTTTGGCATATAAGCTGCAGCTGTCTGCTCACGTGCCCTCTTGCGTGCGTGCAGCGCATGCGTGCATGTGGGCGGGGCAGGCACTCAGGTGTGTCTTCTTAGAAGGTCATTAATCCCATCATGAGGGTCCCACACTCGTTACTTCATCTAACCTTAATTACCTCCCAAAGGCCTCATCTCCAAATACCATCACACTGGGGGATAGGCCTTCAGCAGATGAATTTGGAGGAAAAGAAACATTACTCTGATAACTCTCCTCCGCAGCCTTCATGAGAGCTACTACTGTCAAGGCTAGGCCACTGCACCTCTTGAATACAATCACTTTTCAGACGTAGTTTGTTTTTACTTTTTCTTTTAAGTACTGTCATAGGCATTACCTCCATTGCAAGTTCTCCAGAATTGAACATCTGCATCTGTGGTTCCTGTGCTGCAGGTGGTTTCAACAGCTGACATCACGCCCTCTGCTCCAGGCAGGCTGTTGTCCTCCCCATGCATGGCCAGATGCCAGGGTGTCATTTGGCTCTGCCTTGGTATTGGACGTGAACTGCCTGCAGTCGCACCTATTCCTTTTATTCTGAATTAGGAATTCTCAGCCCAGGCTGCATGTTAGAATCACCTGGGTAGCAATTTAATAGGAAACCTGACCCACTGAATTGGTGTCGAGGGGGTGAGGATTAAATAAGATAATATACAGAATGCACCTGTAACATGGCTGCCATCTAATAAATGGAAGCAGTAATTATGGTTGTTGGAAAGATTTCCCTATCCAATAAGATTAGGTTCTCAAGAAACTATAACTTTTGATTTCATGTAGTTTTTAGCATAGGACTGAACATTTGGTAGACCACTCGAAATGTATTTACTTAACTTCTAAAATATTTATACCTTTACCAACTTCAGAAAATATTTCATCGTTATACTTATACTGGATCAGTGGTACACAGCATTGGATTACTCATAACCTAACACACTAAAGTCACTGATCCACATACGGTTGGCTGTTCTATTTAGGTATTTATTCTGATAAACATATTGTATAACATTTTATTAATTACGAGTATGACAAGAGGAAAATAAAAAAGGACCAGCATAAGATAGATACAAAACAAGTAGTGAAGGGCAAGGGGAAGGGAAAAGTTATTGAAAATAAAATTAAGTCTAAGGAAATTTCCAATAATTGAAGGAAAATGGAGCTTCCTATTAGTCAGGCAAAAAAAGGACCACACAATGGTTTCATAGTCCTAACTCTCCAATAGGAGGAACTTGTTAGTTCATTGTGAGATAAACATTTCCCTTGCCCTGATACTTGAGAGGAATCTGTCAGAGTGGACTTTGTAAATGATAGTGCCTCTTACACAATGTTCTTGATGTTAAAAAACTGTTTCATAGATATTCCCTGTATAGTACTTTCTTATTCACCCTGTGGCAGAAGCTAAATATTGTTCTCAAAAGGGGGTTCTGTGGCTTAGCTCTAAAGCCATGGTGCAACATGTCCATTTCCTAGCCTTCCATGGGCTGCACTCGCTTCAGCATGCCTGACAAAGCTGATCTGCAAGTTCTTCAGAGGAAAGGCCAACAAAATTGCAGACCACAACTTATATGCTAGACTGTTCCAGGCCAGAAGCTCAGTGGTAAATCTCTCTTGCCACTTAATGATCATTTTGGCACATGGATAATAAAAGTTAATGCAAGATGAAAGCTAATGCAACTTTTCAAGAAGTCCTTATGACATCTCTGGCAGTGCCAGATCTCAAAGGTGTGGGGAACCAGACACTTCCATCTCTTACCTGCACATCAGCTTGATCTGGTCTGGAGCCCAACTTCATGTGGCACTACATCCTGTTCATCATCCTCTCACAGGATATACTAGTTCAGTTCATTTTTACTGTTCATTTTCTTTTTAACTTCATCTCTCAAAGATCAATTTCAATGATACATTTCAGCTAAAATAACACCCATGAATCTTTGCGGGTCCAAGTTTTCTGGACTTTTCCTGAGAGAAGGAGTTTTCATCAACACATAGAACTTTTGAAAAATTTCTGCAAACATTTGTGAGCACAGGACAAGATGGAAGGAGGTTCTGATCAGCCTATGATTGAAGGCATTAGAAGGATAGGCATCTCTGGGAAGTAAGGAGCTGTAAATCTTCAGCAGAACTCCATAGCACACCTCCCTCTCCCCTTAGTTCAGAGAAATTGATGCTAGAGGTAAGGGTGGACCAGCAGGCGTGTGGTAGAAAATGGTCAACCATCAGCTCTCCCTCATGTCACTGAATGTGGAGTTGGGTCGTGACACAGAGGAGCACACTGATACATAGCATTGCCACCATATGGATACAATAGATGAAAAATACCCTCAAGAGCACAGATAATAAAATGTTGTAAAACAATTAGGAAGTGATGAGTTTTGAATGTATATTTGATGGTAAGTTTATATGATTTAACTTGTAATGATACCTGTAATTATAATTTGTATGATTTTCAGTTAGTATCATTTACTTTTTAATAACAGCTGTGTATAACAACCAAGTTGTAAAATACCAGAAAACATAGCCAGTGGAGTTTTGTGTCAGCTCCAGCACACCCCTCGCAGTAGGAAGGGACTGATCTTAAATTTAAGGGCACTTTGGGCGATGCATCAGGTGCCTACATACACCAATTGGCTGTGGACCTCAGGTTCAGCTGCTGCTTGGAAGGATGGTTGCTAAGAAAAGCAGAAGGATCCCCATATCAGGTTCCTAACAATATCAGTTAGGTAGACTGAACTGTGTCCTGGCTAATTTAGGGCTACAATACAATATGTTTACAATAACATGGAAAACAAATTGGAGCAATGACTATTTTTATTCAGGAGTTCTGCCTTCTTTCATCACAAAACAATGATCCCCTAGTCTAGAAAAATAGAAATTTTTAGATTATTAAAATTTTTATATTATTTTTTTTTTAATTAAAAGCTTTAAAATGTTCAAAAACATGTAGGTAACTCCCTCTATCCCACACAATTTCAGGCAGAATCCATATGTGTTCTCAGTGATAAGCCATCCAGTCTTCCTGCTGCAGAAATTTCACAGCCAATCTCTGGGCCCATGAAAAGTTTTAGTAATTAAAACAAAGGGGATATTTCCGGAGGGTTAGAGCAAACATCTTCCATGTAGAAAAATTGACTATAGGAAACAAAACAAAAAAATCAAACTATTTTCTCAGTGAAATTTGATAAAACATTGCATTATGTGAAAAGGAAATAATTTGAGATCAGGTCTAACTGCTATCAGATGAAAAACACTATTAGCAAAGTATAAAATGGAGGGCTGTCAGTAGAAAACACATTGGATGCAACAGAAACTTATACTAGTGAATTAGAGGAATAATTCAAGGTATCCTCTCAGAAATACAGAGAAAGAGAGAAAAGAGATGATCAAGGTAAGTGAAAAGAGAGAAGACCTAGTGACTAGACTGAGGAGATCTAATACATTTATACAGTTGACCCTTGAACAGCATGGGTTTGAACTGTGTGGGTTCACTTATAAGTGGATTTTTTTTTCAATAGTAAATACTACAGTACTACACAGACCATGGTTGGTTGAATTCGAGGATGTGGAATCATGCATACTAGAAGAATCACCTATATAGAGGGCTGACTATAGGTTATATGAGGATTTTCCACTGCATGGAGGGTTGGCACTCCTAACCCCCACCTTGTTCAAGGGTCAACTGTACTAGGAATTTCAGGAGAGCAGGGCAGGCAGAGAAGTACTAATGAAAGAATTGTTAGAAGGAAATTTCCTTGAGTTGAATAAGGATTGAGCCTACATATATAAAGGACCCACTGAGTAGCATAAAATAATTAAGAGCCTCAAATTGCTGGTAGTTCTTTTTAAGACTCGAGAAGAAAAAAAAAAAAAATTTTACAAGTAGCCAAACAAAAACGACAGACTATGCTAAGAAAATATTTTTTAAAATAAGGTTAATAATGACTTTCCTTCTACCACTTAATGACAGAAAACAGTGGAAGAATATCTACAGTGTTTGAGGCAAAAGGATTGTGACATAATAGCCATATGACCACCAAATGATTGTTCATGTTTGAAGGCAAGAGAAATTCAAGACAAATAATGCCCAAGAGTGACCACTGTTTACCTTTTCTGAAAAAATATTACTCAAAAAACCCTCTAGCCAAATGAAAAGAAAATCAAGAGAAAGAACACTACATGGAAAATTGTCTTTAAAAAATGGTAGACAACAGTGACAGCAATAAAAACACTATTATACAAATTGTTGTTAACACATCTCTGAAAAATAATGAAAATGACAAAATAATTATTGAATAAGGAACATATGTAATGTAAAGGTAAATTAAGATGAAAAAGAACAACATGGATGTAAAAGTTGAAATTGTTCCAATAATCCTGAGAGTTGGGGGAGGGAATGGATAACTGAACAAGTGTGTATTTATATATGAGTAAGGATGCTTATTGATGTATTCCTTTTAATGGTAAATATTGTAATTCATCTGAATGAACAATAATTTGTTGAATAAAAGTATAGTATAGATCAGAAGGAAACCATCAGCAATTAAAAACTTATATAATCTGATATCACTTATATGTGGAATCTACCCAAACTCATATAAATGGAAAGCAGATTGGAAGTTTCCAGGGATGAGCAGTTGGGGAAAATGGGTGAAGGTGGTCAAAGGGTACAAATTCCCGGGCTTCCCTGGTGGCGCAGTGGTTGAGAATCTGCCTGCCAATGCAGGGGACATGGGTTCGAGCCCTGGTCTGGGAAGATCCCGCATGCCGCGGAGCAACTAGGCCCGTGAGCCACAATTACTGAGCCTACACGTCTGGAGCCTGTGCTCCGCAACAAGAGAGGCCGCGATAGTGAGAGGCCCGCGCACCGCGATGAAGAGTGGCCCCCGCTCGCCGCAACTAGAGAAAGCCCTCGCACAGAAACGAAGACCCAACACAACCATAAATAAATAAATAAATAAATAAATAAATAAATAAATAAATAAATAAATAAATAAATAAATAAATAAGAAGGGTACAAATTCCCAATTATAAGATGAGTAAGTTCTGGGGATATAATGTACAGCATGGTGACTATAGTTAACGATACCATATTGTATACTAAGAAAGTAGATCTTACAAGTTCTTACCACAAGGGGATAAAATAGGTAAGTGTGTGAGGTAATGGGTATGTTAACTAACCTAATTGTGGTAATGGTTTTGCTATACATACATCAAACTATCACGTTGTACACCTTAATGTACAGCATGGTGACTATAGTTAACGATACCATATTGTATACTAAGAAAGTAGATCTTACAAGTTCTTACCACAAGGGGATAAAATAGGTAAGTGTGTGAGGTAATGGGTATGTTAACTAACCTAATTGTGGTAATGGTTTTGCTATACATACATCAAACTATCACGTTGTACACCTTAAATTTATATGTGTTGATTATATCTCAATAAAGCTGGAGAAAAATCTTTAAAACTGAAGTTTATCCTGAATTGCTTAATGTTCCATTTAAAATTAAAAATAAGTCAAGAAATAATATATCAGCAGTTTGATTTAGCAGTTACTTCAGTATCTTTTGTAGATGTTTCAGTTTTATTAAAGTCCATTACTAGTCTCAGCCAGTTTACTCCAGACTATGGCAACTCTGAAACCATCACAGAATCTAAAGGTCACTGTTGAAAGTTTTGATCTTCTTGCCTTACATATTTCTTGTATCTTCTGCTGGGGAAAAAAATCACATGGTGAATTTTAGCTTAAAAGTCTATTTAAAAGGCTTAAAAATAATAAAATGAAATATGCTATTTATATACTCAAGGCAAATTTGCTTCAAAGAAATATGATTTCATAAGAACCTTCATTAACGCTTAAAACACCTTTGAGAAATGACATTCCCATATGATAGATGGAACAATTGGGTTCTAGGGGGTTAAGCAAGCATCCCTATGATGGCTTGTAAAGACGTACAAAATAATATCTGATCACAATAATGATGATAATAATAACTACCACTCATGTTATTGAGTGTTTACTATGTACTGAGTACTATCTATGTGCTTTACATACATTATTTGGTTAATTTTTACTGCTCTGAGTGTACAGATGAGGAAGCCGAAGTTTAACAAAGTTATGTAACGTGCTGAGTCATGCAGCTAATTTGAGGTGGAGCTGGGGCTCAAACTCAGGTCTGCCTAATGCCAGAACCCTTGCTTAGACACATACACGTACTGCCTCCAATGACACAAGATGTCCCTAGCCTTGTCACATCTTAGGGAACAGGAACCAACACAATCTTGAATTTAGAGATACGGATTCAGTGACAACCACAAATGGAGATTCCTGGTGCATCCCCTGTAGAATGCCATTCTTCCTTTCATCTGCTACATTCCATCTATCCAAGCATGCCCCAGTGACCCTGATTCCTCCAGCCAGCCCTCTCTTACCTCCCAGCTCTCATTGAATTCACCTCTCACTGATCTTTCAGTGCATTTACTTTCTAACACTCTCATTTGGACTTCTCTCTTTCATATCACTTAGAAAGAATCTGAAAACAAGAGAAAAGCCACCCACAAGTGGCTTTAATGAATATTACTAGAAGTCTGGAGGTAGGGAGTTGGTGGAAGTTTGGAAAGACAACAGTGCCATCCATGACCAAGTTTCCCTTCATGCTTTGCTCTGCATATGGGTTTTCTGGCCTCATGTTTGTTGCTTCATGGTCACAAGATAACTGCCCTACTCTAGCCATCACATTCACATTCAAGGCAAGAAGGAGATGAAGGGGCAGTGCTAATGAGACCTCTCCTCACACCTGTCTCTTTTATAAGGAAAGAAAATTTTCCCAAATGCCTCCAGCAGACCTTATGCCTCTTTGGCCAGGACTGGGCTATGTGGCCACTCCTAGCTTCCAGGAAAGCAAGCACCTCACTTCTCCATCTACTGTGCAAGGGGGGCAAGGAGAAGGTACTGAAATGGCTGCTGGGTGAGCCAGTCAATGGTGCCTGCCACTGTGGCTTTGTAGTTTCTTTCAGCTCTTTTTCTTTAATGCTTTGTCACTCCAAAAGGACCATAAGATTCTTGAGGGCAGAGTTTTTAAAATTAGTTCTTTTTTCACTGTGTCCCCTCCCCACTCTCACCATTATCCTGCAAAGTTCTGGGGCACACTGTTGGTATTATATAAATACCTGTAAAATTGAATTTATTAAGTATAAAATGCATACCTAGAAATACAAGGAGTATTCTTTTTTAAATTTCATAGAATCTAGATCAAGACACACAAAAGAGAAAGAAAACCTTTGAGCAATTCTGTGAAGATTTGATTGTATTTCATCGTTGTGAAAAAAAAATGCAATGCTCAGAGCAGAAAGGAGGTAGCTGAACCTAATGCTTTCTGTTTTGGCCCCTTTTCTGACCATTTCTGTGCAGGCCAACCCCCTTACAGAGGCTGAGCAGGAAACAGCACAGGAAGTCAAGCTTATATTTGCTTTTTGTTGGCAGGATGGATGAAAGTTCTGCTGGGGTGGAAATTTGAAACTATTGGTTAAAGTTGACTCTGTTACTCTTCTGTCCTGCAACAGGCACAACGGGAGCCAAGCAAGACAAGGCTCAGTGTTCCTGAAGCTTTTCTGAGCCTCTCAACCCACCCTTATTCACTGCTCTTTTTTTTTTTTTTTTTTTTTAATTATTAGCACCTTTAATTATTACTAATTAATTAATTTATTTTTTTGGCTGTGTTGGGTCTTCGTTTCTGTGCGAGGGCTTCCTCGAGTTGCGGCAAGTGGGGGCCACTCTTCATCGCGGTGCATGGGCCTCTCACCATCGTGGCCTCTCTTGGTGCGGAGCACAGGCTCCAGACGCGCAGGCTCAGTATTTGTGGCTCACGGGCCTAGCCGCTCCGCGGCATGTGGGATCCTCCCAGACCAGGGCTCGAACCCGTGTCCCCTGCATTAGCAGGCAGATTCTCAACCACTGCGCCACCAGGGAAGCCCATCACTGCTCTTTTTATGTATCCATGACACTTCCTTGCCTTCTCTTTCCGATCATCTGCACTACCTCCCTAGCCAGCCTGCTCTCCCAAATGGTCTTTGGGAAGAAAAAGTGCATTTTGGAGTCTAAAGTTCAGAGAACAGAAGGAGGTGCTGGGCTGAGAGGAAGCCTGAATTTTAGCCAAGGTCATCACTTAAGCTAGAAGTAGTTCCAACTTACAGCAATATTCTCAGATGGAACAATACATCTGATGACATCTGCAGTATCCAGCTTATCAAATGGCTTCTAGGATGGCTCCAGTGAGTCTTGACCCCTGGTATTCGTGTTTCTATGTAGTCCCTTCCCCACTGAATAGAGCTGACCTATATAACCAAGAGAACGCCTGTGCTGAGGGAAGCCTACTGGATGTCACGAGAACACTCAAGCAGTCCTACCAAGAGGTCCACGTGGTAAAGAACTAAAGGCCTCCTGCCAAAAGTCAACATCAACTTGCCAGCCATGTGAATGTATCATCTGAGAAACAGAGCCTCAAGCCCCAGTCACACCTTCAGATGACGCAGTCCTGGCAGCTATTTTGACTGCAACTTCATGGGCATCCTCAAACCTGAGCCCCTCTGCTGAACTGCCCCCAAATTTCTGACCCTACTGCAACTGTGTGACATAATAAATGTTTATTGTTTTTGGAAGCCATTAATTTTAAGACTAATATATTCGTTCTCGCAGTATTTAACTCTCAGCTGATTCACATAACCACCCTATATAAGAGAAGGAAGAACAGGTATAACCATCTCCATTTCACAGATGAGAGGGCACAGGCTCAGCAAGATGGAGCAGTGTGGCCAGTCTCACATTGCTGATACACGTTGGGGCCTGGCCAAGGACCCTGATCGTCCGATGTCTAGTGCGGGATATTTTCTACCTCAGCCCTCTGCTATACCAGTGGGGTTTCAGGAAAGTGACAAGAGAGTCCTCATTTCATTCCCTGTCCCAGAGTAATGCATCATAGCAGAACTACTAGCCTGAGTTGTAATCAAGTTGACACCAGCTTAGATCTCCAACCTCTCACTGGCATCAAAGATAGTCACCTTACTGCCGTGGGCTTCCCAGGCTCCGGAGCCTTGCTACCTGTGCTGGGTGAGGTACATGAGGAAATGCACATGGTCTCTCCAAACTTAATTTCTTTTCCTCCTCCCTTTTTAGGCCTCAGTCTTCCTCTGGCCATCTTTGTTTCTCTCCAAAGAGGGTTTTGAAGTTATGATGGGAAGATCTTGACTGTAGACGCTTGGTCTCAGCTCACAGTTATATTAGTGGCATGTCATTCTCACAAGAGTCAAGAGCTTCCCAACTATCTGGAGTAAAGTTTTGGGTAGAGAAGTAACCCCCATGCCTTCCATGACTTCGCCTTCCATATTCTCCCCATCATAGCTTCTTTCCAATACCACCTCCATTTCCAGAAGATCCCTGGTTCCAGGATGTAGGAAATAGCACTTGGCCACTGAGTCAGGCCCACAATTTAGAAATCCCTGGTTGGAGGGCAGCTCTCAAGGCTTCAGATGTAGAACATGTTATCCCAACACAGACCACAACAAAGAGAGAAGGAGCATGGAAATATGAGCTTTAAGCAATCCCTGTCTGCAGGAAAATAAAACAGAAATTTGGGCATATGGGTGTGAGCAAACAATTTCAGCTAAAATTTTCCTTCCTGCTGTTGAGTTCTCCCATCATGGCTGGGAAGGTCCAGCCAAAGCCTCTGGGCTACCCCAGATCACATCCCCCATGGGTCCACTTGTCCAACAGGAAGGCTTGGCTCCGTGTTCACAAACACAGATAGGGAGCAGATGTCTAGGGTCACATGGGACTTCTGTTTTCTAAAACACATTCCTTTTGTATAGTCATAGGCTCTCATGGTTGGAAATGTTCTTGGAAGTAATATAGCGCAACCATTGCATTTTATAGGCTAAGAGATGAAGGGTGAAAGGATAATGAGAGGCACCTGGGGTTAACCATGGTCAGGACTGCAGCTCTATGTCTTGCACTCCTTCATCACACATTGCTCAGCCTCACCCATAACCTACTCACCTTGCTAAGAGATAATTCAGAAGAGTTCTTCTTCTGCCATCCCTGTACCTGAAGCTCACAGTTTAGGAATTGACTATATCACGGGTTTGGGAGTAACCTACCCTTGGGACCTCCTCAATGGGAATCAGCTATGGCCTTCACGTAACACATATACTACAAACTTTCACTTAACCTCTCTGTGACTCAGTTTCTTCATCTACAAAATGGGTACAAGAATAATATTTGTTTCGTAGGATGTTGGGAGAATTAAATGAGGGGAAAAAACTACGTAAAGAACTTCGCTCAGTGCCTGGCATGCAGAAAACTCCCAATAAATGTTAGCCATCAGAAAGAAACAATCACAGAAACAAGACATCTCTATGGAGTAGTAAAGACTCACCATGGAGGAAGTGGGTTCCTTCAGTCAGAAGTGGAGCACTTATCAAAAGTTTTTCTGGCCACACAATATTACAAAAAGGCCAGATCAGGCCAAGGGGGGAAATAGAGGTCACGGTAAGGGGAGGATCTGGGGAAGCAGCCAGCATATGGGAGAATGGATGTAGACACAATGAAAGGGTGGGGGTGGGGGGGGAGAAAGGGAGAGCCAGGTCCAGTTATCTCTCCTGTGCAGCTGAGAAAAGCCTTTATCCTCCTAACCATTCTGAGAAGGTGGCGCTAGGTCAGCTGTCCGAGAAACCAGGAAGGGATGAAGGAAACACACAAGAGTGACGGCAGTGAAATCTGGGCTTCCCGCCTCTTACCAGGCTCTCGGTAAAGCAGGCCTAGGGCTGAGTACACCCTCACGTGCTCAGGCCCTGGGATTCCCCACTCACTTCTCCCTGGGCCTTAGCATTCACCACACCCCCTTCTACAAGGCTGCTGGATGACCCCCAGGTGCAGCTGTGGCTCGGCCTGGGAGGACGCAGAGACCCATTCTTCCTCACCCCTCCTGTGAGTCACACTCCAGGCTTGCCCACTTCCACTCACTTCAGTAGCATCTTCTTCCAGGAGGACAGAGGAGCAAGCAAGCCTGAACGTACGGCTTATTTGTTGGAAAGCCCTAGGGGTATTTGTGGGTAGTGACCAGATCTTAGCACCAACTTGCTAAGAAACTTTGGGTAGGTAACTTAGCTGCAGATGCCACATCCATAAAATGAAGTCAATTGGAATCTCTCCTGCTGTTATCCCAGGGAGGGGGTATGGATCAGTGAACTGTTAAAAGAAATTGCCTCGGGATGACAGGTGTCAGCTAATTGCAAGCTATCCTGATTCATCTGATGAATCTCTCTGATGGACAAAAGAAGAAAAAGAGAGGCGAAAGAGACAAAGAGGTGGATGGGAGGAGAAAGGGGAGAGAGAAAGAGGGAGAGAGAGAGAGACAGAGGGAAATTTTTTAAAGGCTAAGGTAATTCCACATATAAGCAGGCTTCATTCCCACTCTCAAGCCTCAGGAGAAAGAAGACATTGGCTTTCTCTTCCCAAGAAAGCTTTCCAAAGAGTGAGGGGCTCCTGAGGGACTTTAGAGGGAAAGGTGATTTGATTCTGCCCAAGGTGAATTCTGCACATTCTTGCTCTCAAGATAATTCCCCTGTCTGGCTTTGTAACTATTTTTAGGGTTGCCCTGAAGAGTTTAGGGTACGTGAGTCTATTTATTTGCCTTGAGGACCAATCAGCTCAGTGGAATAGGTAAGCCTGTAGGATGGTGTGGTTTGCCTGAAAGAAATGATGCTTCCTTAGAATTTCCTTACGCTCTCCAATGTTCTATATAAGTGGTTCTCAAAGTGTGATTCCCTGGGAACTTGTAAGAAAGTAAAATTCTTAGACCCTACTGAGACCTACCAAATCAGGAATTCAGCAATTTATAACAAGCCACCTGCGTGATCCTGATGCTTGGCAAAATCTGAGAATCACTGCTCCACACCACTGCTCCTTAAATGTTAATGTACACACAAAGCACTTAAGATTGTGTTAATCTTCAGGATTTGATTTAGCAAGTCTTGGTACTCCACACATCTACTGAGGTCCAGGTGTTGCTTATGTTCTGGTCTCCAGACCACACTTTGAGTAGCAAAGCTCCACATCAGTGATTCACATAAGAATTCACATGAGAATCAACTGAGGGGATTTTTTAGACTATCAATGTTTGAGCCCCATCGCCAGAAATGCTAATTCAAATGGTTTAAGGTTGTACCCCAGCCCCGGCATTTTTAATAAACCTCCCCAGGTTCCTCTCACCAGGGTGAAAACTGCTGCCTACACTTTCAGCTTTATTGCATTCAGTTAACAATACTTTGATTCCTGTTTGTGTAATACTCACTGAGGAGCACGGGCAGACCTCCGAGATATTGTGGGTTCAGTTCCAGACCACTACAATAAAGCAAATAATGAAATAAAGTGAGTCACACGAATTTTTTCGTTTTCCAGTGCATGTAAAGGTTATGTTTATATGATACTGTAGTCTATTAAGTGTAAAATAACATCATGTCTAAGAAAACAACTTACATACATTAATTTAAAACACTTTATTGCTCAAAGGAAACCATCAACAAAACAAAAAGACAACCTACAGAACGGGAGAAAATAAATGATATGACTGATAAGGAGTTAAGATCCAAAATATATAAACAGCTCATACCTGTCAACATCAAAAAAACAAACAACCCAATTAAAAAATGGGCAGAAGAACTAAATAGACATTTTTTCTAAAGAAGACATACAGATGGCCAAGTACATGAAAAGATGCCCAACATCATTAATCATCAGAGAAATGCAAATTAAACTACAATGAGATATCACCTCACACCTGTCAGAATGGCTATCATCAAAAAGACCAGAAATAACAAATGTTGGTGAGGATGTAGAGAAAAGGGAACCCTCATACACTGTTGATGGGAATGTAAATTGGTGCAGCCACTGTGGAAAACAATATGGAGGTTTCTCAAAAAGCTAAAACTAGGACTTCCGTTTGATCCAGCAATTTCACTGCTGGGTATTTACCCAAAAAACACTAATTTGAAAAGATACCTGCACCCCAATGTTCATGGCAGCATTATTTACAATTGCCAAGATTTGGAAACAACCTAAGCGTCCATCACCAGATGAACGGATAAAGAAGAGGTGGTGTGTGTGTATACACACACACACACACACACACACACACACACACACACAATGGAATACTACTCAGTCATAAAAAAGAATGAAAATTTGCCATTTGCAACAACACTTGGAGGGTATTATGCTAAGTGAAATAAGTCAGAGAAAAACAAATACTGTATGATATCATGTATATGTGGAATCTAAAAAAATAAAACAAACTAGTGAATATAACAAAAGAGAAACAGGCTCACAGATATAGAGGACAAACTGGTGGCTCAGTGGGGAAAGTGTGGGGGGGAGGAGCAAGATAGGGGTAGGGAATCAAGAGGTACTATCTACTATGTATTAAATAAATAAGCTACAAGGACAACACAGGGAATATAGCCAATATTTTATAACAACTATAAATGGAATATAACCTTTAAAAATTGTAAATCACTATACTGTATACCTAAAACTTATATAACATTGAAAATCAACTATACCTCAACAACAAAAAAACTTTATTGCTAAAAAATGCTAACCATCACCTGAGCCTTCAGCAAGTTGTAATCTTTTTGCAGTAATATCAAGGATCACAAATATAATAATAATGAAAAAGTATGAACTATTGTGAGAATTACCAAAATGTTACACAGACACATGAAGTGAGCAAATGCTGTTGGAAAAATGGTGCCGATAGACTTGCTCAATGCAACGCTGCCACAAACCTTCAATTTGTAAAAAATACAATATTTGCAAAGTGCAATAAAACTTAAATGCAATAAAACAGGGTATGCCTGTATATGCATCTTAAGCACCCGATCATTGTAAATGTATATCAATGAGGTCATTGGTCTAGTGATATAAGGGCAGAGAGAACTTGAGGCATTAAGAAGGGAGGAAAGACTCTAGAAGAACTAGAGTCAGGAAGCTGGAAGTGCTGATGCCTGACTGTGTTTGTTACAAGACTTTGGAGTTGCCTAGCGTTTCTTTGATGATCAAAGGGAATTTTTCAATTGTAAGAGGTGTCAGGAAACATTGTGAAAGGCTGAAATGGGCAACAAAGGTTACTGGGTGCCTAGGATAGCCCCTTGGGTTATCTTTGTCTTTCAAATGAAACCACAACTCCGTAAGTTATAGAATATTGATAGAATGTAATAGAAACCATTTTTTCATAGAAATGCAAATTATGTGGAGATGTACTCAAGTTTTGTCCTATAGATATGGACCAATTTTATATCCATCTATAAATTCATTTCAGCATTCCCGATGGCCTATGTATGTATGTGGGTTTTTAATTAACCTTTGAAACAGTTGTGCCATTTTACCAGTTCCTTAATTAATTGGTGCGTTAAATAAAATCTTTGACGTGTTGATTTTATTTTGTATCTGTAGAGGGTTATGGCTTTACCACTGGGGAAAAAATAGCCTTTCGCAAAGGGAATGAACTTCACTGCATAGTTGTGATAGGCTGAATAACGGCTCCCAGAGATGTCCACTCCCTAATCCTGAAGACCTCTGAATATGTTACCTTCCCTGGTAAAAGGGATTTTACAGATGTGATTAAATTAAGAATCTTGAGATGGAAAGATTATCCTGGATTATTTGGTGGGGAGGGCAATGTAGTCACAATAGTCCTTATAAGAGAGAGAAAGAAGGATCACGTCAGAGAGGAGATATGATGACAAAAACAGAGTTTCAGTTGATGAGCGATAGGGACCACAAGCCAAAGATGCAGGGTGTCTCTAGAGACTGGAAAAGGCAAGGAAGTGGATTCTTCCCCAGAGCTTCTTGAAGGAATGCAGCTCCACCTTGATTGCAGCCCTTACAACATGTTTTGGACTTCTGACCTCTAGATCTGCAAGATAATACATTAGTATTTTTATAATTTGTTATAGCAGCAATGGGAAACTAATACAGTAGTGATCAGAAGGCTACTTCCAGTTCCCTTTAAAGGCCACGAGTCACATGGGAGTGTTTGCTGTTTGCTTTGACAAGCAATGATGCCTCATGCTGTGCTCCTGCCTCTGGCTCTCCATGGTTGAAAGGAGAAGGTTTGACTTACACTCCCTCTAACCTTCCCTCCAGTTTGGTGTTCCAGCTTCCCTGGCTGAACCAGTAAATGCCACCCCACTTCTAATGACCTTTGAGTCAATTACCTCTTCTTTCCCCTCTCACTCAGACTTACCAAAAATGATACTACTGAAGTTTAAATCCTCAGTTCTTGGGGGCTCTCAGAAGCATTCCTCAGCCTCATCTCACCGCTCTGTAACTTACTCTTATTCTTGTCAATCTTCACTGAGAATACTGAGGACCATGGCATGGGTGACTCACTGAGGGCCAGCAAGTAAGTGGCTGGGCCTCCCTCATCCTCCCAAGGGGCTCAGCAGCTCTGGCCTGACTCCTTCTCTAATGAGGTACTCTCAACATGCCCTTCACACTGCAAAGGGATGAGCTGCAAAAATGCCTCCTGATCCCTGAACTTGGTCTTCTTGTTCTCTTATCCCAAATCCTGGTCTTTCTCTTACTCTTCTAAACATGCTTTGAACTTTAGAATTCTTCCTCACTTACAAAAGCAGCTATGGAAGCGCCTACCTGCTGTATCAAATGCTGAACCAAGAGAACAGCAAAGAGATGCACTCCTTGACCCTTGGGTGTTCATGAGTTAAGACATGGACAAGATAGCCACTTAACCTAAACCGGAGATGGTGAATAGACAAGGAAGAATTTACCCATTTAGGTCAAGGGTAAGTGCACAAAGGGGGAGGAGTGACTGGGGTGGGGAGGGAGGTGGGGAGGGCCCATGAGGTCCAAGCCCAGGCAGGAAGAAGTGAGAAGTCACTACATTCCAGCGGTCAGTGCTGGGAAGAGCTTTCATGGGTTTCATGGACGTCAATGAACCTCTTTGCAGGGGGTAATGAGTAAGAGAAGCTCTTCTCCAGATACCTGCAGTTCAATAGGTCCCCAGGGAGAACAGCCTTTAGGGGGGCACTGGTCTGAAAAGCTTCAGAGTAGAGTGAGTCATCAGACACTATTTACTCCTAATAAGAGCCCTGCAGACAGACCTCTCCAGGAGAAACAAAATCAAGTTCCAGCCCTATCAGCTATTATCGTTGATTTTCAGCCAATTGCACCTAGAGTGAGCTGGAAAAGGTACCAGTTAGCTGTTGTGATGTAGCAGCACTCAGGAAAACAACCCGGAGCTCCCATCTTAACTTGTCATTTTCCCCTGCCAGGCAAGTGGAGAGGCAGGGCTGCATGAATCCCCACCGTCCCAAGCCTATGAATTAGGCACCCCCATCACAAGGAAATAGCAGGGCTGAGCCAGGGCCTGAGCTATTTCATCAGGAGAAATCTCCAGACTATTCTCTTTCCTATGTTCTAAGAAACAGACCTAGGAGGGGGGCTATTTCTACACCTTGAAGACTTAGAGAGGAAGGCTAATGACAAAATATTTGTAGAAAACACCTATTTTTAATAGATACATTAACCAGGAAGCATCATATTCTCTCTCTCCCTCTCTCTCTCTCTCTTTCTCCTTTTAGGGGAATGAGGAACTAGGATGTGGTTCCTGGTTGGTGTGGATAGAAAGCCTCTCAAAATCTCCCTTGATAGGGATTTGTTTGTCCTACCTGCTTTTTAAAAAAGTATTATTATTTTCTTATCAAAGTAATACATGAATATAAGTTTTAAAATGAAATGATAATGGATGAGATTTATTGAAGACTTCCGATAGGCCAGACACCATATTAGGTCTTTTACAAGGATTATCTCATTTAATTCTCAACACACCCCATGACTATGTCATCCCCATTGTACTGATATTAAAACTGAAGTTGGTGTATCATCAGTAACTTTCCCGAGGTCATGATGCTACTAAGCAGTGGCATTAAAATTTGAACTCTGACAGTTTTTCTCTAGAATCAACACATTTAACATTATGGTATTCTGCTTCAAGAAGGTTTATAATAAAAGTTTAGAGTCTTCAAAACTAAAAGCACCAGATTCCTAAAACACACACACACACACACAAACACACACACACACACACACGCAACTCTCACTGTCCCACTCCTGAGAGGCATCTACTTTGAACACTTTGTGGTGTATCTTTGGGTATACCCAAAACTACCACTGTAGTTCTAAATAATATTCATATACTTACATCTCTTGGTTTATAATTTTGCTATAATCTATTTAATTCTTATTATGGCAGATGAGCATTTTAGCTCTTTTATATTTTCAATATAATTATAATTATAGTTTTTGGTTAAATCCATATTCAGTGTTTTATTTTTGACTACTGTTCACTTCTAAGCCAAGCAATATACACTATTTACATTCCTTATGTTGTATAACTTTTTGTTTTTCCTGTAGTTAATTATTACCTAATTTTTTATTTGCTTAGGGTTTTTTTTTTTTAATCAATGGCAAAAATCTTTCCATATCTTCCTATAGCTATGTACCATGGCTTTTAATACAATTTTTCTCATCTTCCAGCCCATCAAATGACTAAGTTTTGACATCTCTCTGGAGGCATTTTTCCCAGCATCCTCTTTTCTCCTTTTCCCCTTTGGGCTGGTGTTCTGTATTCTTGCCACACAGCTGTGGTTCAGGAACTTCCCTTTATCATCATCCAGGGAATTACCTTTACCTCTTTCCTGCATGGATCTCCTGTTTCCTAAAACCCCCGTCTTCCTCTTTATTAGTTTATACCGTTATGGTCAGTATATCCTTCCATAGTTTCCTGAAAAAGTGGCAGCATAGTCCAAATAACTTTTATGTAGCTTTTAATCACCCCCTTCATCTTTTTCAGTCTCCCCCACCCAATCTCTTCCCATATTTTGCAATATTTGGTGTCTCCAATTTTGATGCCTTTCCAGAGTCCTGCAGGTAAACTGGCTAAATTTAGTTCTTCCTTTATAGACCCTGAGTTTTGACCTTGAACTGTTTTGCTAAGTCATTTACCAAACTTCCATCTGATTTTATCTCCATATCTCATGTTTCAGGGTTTCATTTGGCTTCTAGTATCATGGAAGGCAGTGTTGCTGTTTCCTGTGATTCTTGTTATTAAGGGGATGGGTTTTAAGAAGGGAATGGGCTATTGTTATCCTGCTCTTGTTAAGCCCCATGTCTCTTCATCACTGGCTGTCTTACAGAGTTGGTATCGGGCAAGGTTGGATCATAAGATGATCAATGCTCTTGACTCAATAAATGTCCCACAAAGCCAGTTCGTTATTACCTCTGTGGTCAATTGATGTCTTGAAGGCCTAGGAATTGGGATAATTTTGTCAAGCCTAAAGGCTCAGGCTAGCTTTTGTCCACCTGCAAGTCCACTTTGATCCTGGTGGGATGCTGTTTTTCTTTCTTTCTTTCTTTCTTTCTTTCTTTCTTATTGGAGTATAATTGCTTTACAATGTTGTGTTAGTTTTTGCTGTAGAACAAAGTGAATCAGCTATATGTATACATATATCTCCTCCCTCTTGAGGGGATGTTGTTTTTCAGTCCTTGGATGGGTGGTAGACTAAGTGCCTAACAATCACTGGAGAAAGAAAGAGGCTTTCCAAGCCTCCCTTTCCCCATTTATAAAGTCATGATAATAACAGTGTTATATTTAATAAAGTTAGTAAGGATTTAATGAGCTAATACATAAATGGTGTAGCATAGTACCTGACACAAAGTAAGTATTCAATAAACATTAGCTCTTATTATTAAATCTTTTTGCTCAAGTTTCTGACCCAGATGGAATTTTGCATAAAAGCAAAAGGATGGATAACACTGTCAAGTTTTAATTTTTTCTCATTTGGTCTCCACTTTAACCAGCTACAAGCTTGTTTTTTCCCCTGTGAAAATAGAAATATCTTGATTTATAAACAAATAATCAAATCAGCCTTCTATAACTACTGCAGCCTGTGGGAACCTCTTGACCTTCTGTAGCATCTTTATCTACATTACTCACTTGGTACTTAATCGAACAACCAGAGGCCACTGAGGCCATGTGTTGGACTTCTGAACAAATTCTCTCCAAACACCTCCTTTCCCTTCCTGCTTGTGAGATCCTTAGGGATCTTAGAGAACTGGTTTTGTGTTTTTTTCTGAAAGTCTCCAGCACAAGTAGGTATCAAATTGTTGTTTTATGATGAATAAGAATTGTCATTCTGAGGATATTCTCATCCAATACAAAAAAGAAAGTACGAGCACCAGTCATTTCATTAAGACCTCTTCTTTCTAGCAACACAGGCTGGACATTGGCTTTTGTCCTGCCCTGAGCACCAGAAGGCCCTTGGGGTCAGTTAGCACCAATTAAGCAGAGGCCCCTCATATCTGACGGAATCCACAGGAGAGTTACTTTTTCGGCTGCCTTACCCTACTTCAGACCCTCACACTTGACCACTGTCGTACTGCAAAAGCCTCAGGTTAGTGGATTCCCATCCTCCATGCCAGCAAGCCAGCCCCTGTCCCATGATATTTCTAACAGCACCACTTGCACCAAGGCAATAAAAGCCTTTATTGGCCCAAACCTAAGCTTCTTCTAAACTAACCCTGAACCACCTCTACCACTTTTCCTCCCATGTCTCCCCTGCATGAACCCCCTGCTCCAGCCAGAATGGCCTATTTATTGCATCCTCTTCTCCCCTGAATACAGGACACTTGTATCTTGGTCTTGCCGAGATACACCCCATGACCTCCTCTCCTACATTTGTGTCAAGACTCCAGTAAAACCCTACGTCCTCCAGGAGGAATTCCTCCATTCTAATTCACAGAGATCTTCCCTCTCTCGATTTGCTGTAGTTACCATTCTATATTCATTATATGCTGCCTTCTATTGGCAGTTGTATTTTTATGTGCAGATATGTTATTTCCCCTTAGTATAACTTTCGGGTGTTTGCTTTGTGCCACTTACTTTATAAATGTCTAATTAACTTAATTAATGTCTAAAATTAATTGCTAATTTTTATAGCAAACATATGAGGCAGGTCCTATTATTAGCCCCACATTAAATTAGGGAACTGGGACAGAAAGAGGTAAAGGAGGTTAGTAAGTGGTGGAGCCGGTAGACCCAATACCTTATGTACTTAGCCACTATGCTATGCCCTACACACAAGAGTCACTCAATAAATATTTGCTCATCAATTAATTGTTGATTTTCCCACCCATTCTCTGACCCAGGCCTGCCTACACTACCTTCTCAAAGAGAGCCCAGCTTGGGAAGATGACCAAAGGTCTTCATTACGTTGACCTCCTTGGGATAAAATATACCAAAAATAGCTGAAACTCTGTCATTTTGACCCCATGTTTCATCACTGTGGTTTGAGATTCCACTCTGAAATCCTTTGTTACCAGAACCCCCAGATATATGGCCTGTTGTAAAGTTGTTATTTTTGATATCAGAAAGTTTCTATTTGAAACATTGTCTATTTACATTCCTCAGCCCAAAATAGTATGAAGTGTCAGTATAATGTCTTCATGTTTCTAATAGAATGTGCTAATGTTACATCAATAGTCACTAGTCCCAGTGAGGTCGTTTTGCCCTCTCTAGCTTTTGGGAAAGCGTATTATGATAATGAGTAAGGTCACATTTATGAAGTGATGCCAGTATATCTTTCCCCAATATGAGAAGGAAGATAGAATATGTATGGAATTAAGTTGTTGGCAACGCACAGGAATAAGTTGCCCTCATTAGAGCAAAAGTTCTCACAACTCCCTCATTACAATGTCATGAATCGGCCCACTCCTGGTTTTATCCTGGCCCCCAAAAGAAAATCACGTGTCCAAGGCCACTCCTGTGGGATTGCAGGACCCAGGACCCATTATATTACATGAATGCCTTCAACTTCTCCTATTGTTATTATTGAGATAAATTCCAGTTACAGTGAATAACATCAAGGATGATCTGCAGGAGGAAAAGTCATACAAATTCATCCTGATGGTGTGTGAAAGGGGACGAAGGAGGTTTGCTGTCAATCATTGTCACATCACAACTCTATTCGCCTGCTTTCTGCATGCTCGTGATTTTAGCAAAAAACCGAGAAAAATGTAGAGGGTGGTGTATTTGTTACTGTCTGGTTTTAAAGCAAACGTATCAGAACTTGGTCATTTATATCAACGTGTTCTTAAAAGTAGTCACATTAGGAAGTTGGGTCCTCAATCTCCAAATCCTGCCACTGCTTACACATTTGCTTCTTCCATTTTGGAATTGTCTTCAGGACAGGATATCATAATTTATCACCCAAAGTGGGGCACTTTGAGAGTGACAGTGGATACTATTAATAATTAAGTTAACCAGGGAAAACTCAGTCTTGGGCAACTAGAATGGGTGATTACTTTGCTCTAGGGCCACATCAGAAAATCAGTTTTCATCATTTTTTGACCAAAATGTTCTTACTCGGCTGATATAGTAGAATATTATTTATAGTTTGTACAATTACATAAATTAAAAACCACAAAACAATGGTTTAGGTTATTTAGAAATATGCATGTAGTAAAAGTGCATAAATAGACTGGATTGACACCAGATCATGACAGTGGTTGATCCTAGGGAGAAGGGAGGGAAATGGGACCAGGGAGGACAAAGGGGACTTCAACTTTGTTGGGGACACTTTTCTTAAATCTACAATGAACGTGGTAAAGTTATTAACACTTACAAATTGTTCATAAATTTTGGCAATATTATCTCTTGAAGCTTTCTGTTATTTTTTCAAAATTAAGGGAAAAAAATTGAGGTTTTACTGAACGTCTCTTGAGGAAGCTTAAAAGAAGGCATGAAACACACATCACAGGTACAACTTTTCAGAGATGCTTCGTATACACCTTCATCTGAAGTCCCACCTGCCAGCCTCCTCTCCCCTCTCCCTCTCTGTCCTGCTGCCTTCTAATATGCCAATTCTGTCCTTTTCCCTCCTTCCCACATGAAAGAGCCACCTGATCTAGTCTCAATTTCTGCCTCAGTCTTTCTGGGGCAGAACGTGTGAAGATGTGGGCATTCATCCCAATCAGAATAACTTGGGAGCTGGTAACTGGCTTCCTTAGACAGAGCTTCTCAAACTTTAACGTACTAGGAGGCACTTGGGGATCTTGCTGAAAGGCAAATTCTGATTCAGTAAGACTAGGTGGGGCCTGAGATTCCTTTGGTCTACAGAGCTCCCTTGGTGCTACTGGCCCCTGGACCATACTTGGAGGAAAGAGAGCTTGGAAACTGAGTGAAGGAGGAGTAGAGGAAAGGACTGGTGGGAGCCTGCAATTCAGTTTAGTATTTTTCCCTGTGTTCCTTGTCTCACTCACACACACACACACACACACACACACACACACACACACACACACAATCTGCCACTCTGACCCCAGCAACACCCATTGTGGCCTCTCAATCTCTGATTTTTATCGCTTCCTTGAAACTTATTTTCTATACTTGCAAAGTAAATCTAAACATAATGTTGGGCTCTGTATCAAAGGGGGGGGGGGTGGGTGTTATCAGCAGAAGAACATTTACAGTAATAAACTCAGGTTGTCGGAGGCTAGATACTGTATGTTGATATTTATGACCCCGCTTCTAAAAAGAAAAGGTAAACATAATTTGCTAAGTAGCATTTCCATTAGTATTTTTGTAACAATTAACTGCTATTCATTTATAGACTTGTTAAAATAATCTATAGTATTTGCCTCATCACTGTAGACTTTCTTGTTTTTAATGGCCTTAGTGCCTAGGACAAAGCCAGACCCAGAGACATGATTTACCAAGTGATTTAGGAATCCCCAGTAAACTTAATTCCTTTCCCATTCTCCTCATTTCTAACCCACTGAGCTGCTGTGACCTGAAACTTTTGGCCGTTTTTGTCTACAGGATGAAATTTAGAGGGTGACAGATTTCACCTCACCCTAGAAAAGCTCTTAAACAAAGACTGTTCTTTTACATATGCAGGAACCTATATATGGAAAGAATGCTTATACATTCATTCATTGCATGAATACTTAACATGGAATGGACACTCTGTTAAGTCCTTTAAAAATATTTAATACTCCTAATAATCCTAGAATATAGGTAATATTATGATCCCCATTTTACAGATGATAAAAACTAAGGCACAGAATTTAAGAAACTCACCCAGTGTCACATAGCTAGTGTCAGGCGTTGTTATTTCTAAAGCCCATATTCTTACCCACTTCAATGGAATAAATTGTATTTTAGTTTGGGTTCCCTCAAAATTAGAGCCTGAGGCAAGGGCTTGAATGCAGGCCATTTATTTGGGAGATGATTCCAGGTCACACAAAAAAGAGAAGGAGGTGGGGGTAGTGAGATTGGAAAGGAAGAGGAGCCAATATAAATGAGCATCATCCAAAGACCTCTGAGAATCTTGGCAAAAGGTCCCAGGATCATCCACCTAAAGGAGGGTAGGCTGCAGCACGGACCCAGGGCCACCCCCTCCCCCATTGATTGAAGGTCACCCCGAGGGCGACCACTCTACTTCTGGGCTGCACTTAAGCAGTAAGTGGGCTGAGAGAAGGTCATGAGCAGATGTGGAAATATGCGGGGGCACCAATCAGCTCAAAGCGAGTCTGGTTTGGGCCGCGGCTTAAATCAGAGGTGGGCCGAGCTGATGTGACGGGGCTCCAGCGTTATTTACAAGACTGCCTCTAGAAGCAGTGACATTCGGGGGTGAAGGACTGTGCCTAGGGAATGTTGCAGAGCATGTAGGCTAGATAATCCCTTCATATATGAAACTCTATAATTCTCTAAGTAAAAGTTCGTAGGAGCCATCACACTCTGGCAATAATAAAAATGCTATATCTTTAACATTATAATTATCAAGAGTGATGAGAAGTATAATTTAAGGGAATACTGTCAGTTGCAGCCAACCTCTTTTCATTCACATCAAGTACTATTTAGACATGACCCCCAAGTAGTAATAATTCCAACGGAGAAATAAGTCCTTTTGAAATATGTGTTAATGTACTCTGGCTTTGGTCAGTTGGAGGGGGAAATTTCCTGTAGACTCTCCTCCAGAGGCCATCATGACTAAGAACATGAGATTTCCAATCTTCTAATGATAATTCCAGGTCGGGAATATGTTTCACACAAGAATGTGCATATATGTTCTCTTGCTAAATCAACACTCTCAGTTAACAATGGGGTTTTTGAAAACTGGAAGCTGACTTCCTGTGCTCAGTGCAATGCCATCCATCCTATCCATTTTGCTGAATTCCCGAGTAAGTACCAGAAGGACCCTTGGTGAAGACTCAGTTTTATCCACTGACTCACAGTTGTGGTTAAGGTTGAAGAAATTCTGAGTCTTCTGCCCCCAGGCCACTGGCCATTTCTAAGTTTGGAGGTTCTATTTGGTCAATTCAGGATGCTTTCTGAGGAATCACGTGTTAGGATTGTGGGGAGCAGGGGGTCAGCTCAGGTCACATCAAAGTGCAGCTCAGCCCAGCCCAGCCTAGGCAGCTGGTGAGGATTTGGCACCACTGGTGAAAGGATGGGATGGAGGTCAGCTTTGTTGGTTTGACCCCTCAGTGGACCTGTCATCTTGGTACAATTCCATGGCCACAGAGTGTAACCTCATTCCAAGCTGTGGTCTCCTTCACGCTTCCCTCCTGGCTCATCCAGGGAACAAAGGAGAGGCTGTGCATGAGTCTGTGCACATTCATCATTTCTACTGGGGTAAAACCTCAAAACTTTTGGATATTTTCCCAAAGGCCCACATCAACAGTCGGGAAACACATGAAGGCAATCAATGCCTAGAGAGAGTATTATTGTAGAATAAGGGCAACACCATTTTCTCTGTATTGTTTTCCTCTGTAAGTTTCCTCTGTAATATTGAGATCCTCAATATTCACTTTCCCTTTGCTTTATCTTTTGATCACTTGTGAGTTTTTCCCTTTAGTGATTTGATGATTATATTGTCTCCCTGCTCGTGACTGTCAACACACCCTTCCTTCTCAGGAAATGGAAAAGGAGAATGTAATTAGACTTAACAGGGGACACGCAGATAGAATATAGAAGAATTATAGTCTCTTGGGGCAGGAAATTGTGTTGAAGGGCCCACTCTGGTACGCTGGAGTTTTGCTTCCTGTGCGAAGGGTCACTGAGAAGAAAAAAGATAATTCTAGATTGCCACATGAGTCAGTCAAAAGAAAGGGCCGTGATTGTAAGGACTCTGGCCATTGCAAAGGACAGAAACACAATTCAAATTAGCTTTGGCAAAAATGGGAATGTCTTTCTCACATCACTGAGAGATTCAAAGGGTCAAGCAACTTTTGTGTTCAAACGTATTCAAGGATTCAAAAGAGGTTGACAGGAGTTTTTTTCTTCATCTCTTGACTCTGCTTGCTTCTGATTGCCTTCCTTTTCAGATAGGCTCTCGCTCATGTAGCAAGATGGCTGTAGGAAGTTCCAAGCTCAAAATGTGCTTGTGGAGCCAGAGAAAGTGAGAGGCAAAGTCTTTCCTGAGAGCTCTGGGAAGTCTCAGGAAGCCCTCTTATTCAGCTGTGTATTAGTCAGCATAGGCTGGTTATGCTGTGGTAATAATTAATCCCAAATCTGAGGCTCAACACCCAAGTTTATTTCTTGTTCACATTACATGTCCCATGTAAGTCATTGGTCATCAGGGACCCAGGATGATGGATACTCCACCATTTTGTAGCTGCACAACCTGGGATCTAAGATTTCCTTTGCTGCGGCAATAAGAAGGGAAGGAACTAGAGAATTAGACATGAGTTTTCCGCTGCTTCAGCCCACAAGTAACCAACATCATGTCCTCTTCCTTTCTTTGGCCAGAACTAGCCCCATGGTCCTGCCTAACTTGCCAGGTGACTAGGAATGTGAGAGAGGATTTAGAATGTTCAACAAGCATCACTGTCTCTCCTACATATGGCTTGGGTTATATGCCCATCTTTAGGTCAGGGCTGCGGCCAGAGGACTAAATGCTTCCATTGCTGGACCCAAGCCACATGCCATCCCAGGGAATGGTGAGGAAGCTCAATGCAAACCTCTGCAGAGATCCAGTAGCTCCAGGCCTAGTCAAGGGCTGACACTCCACCTGGAGCAGCTCTTAGCAATCAGATGTTGCTTGGAAGCATATTTCTAGCCTTGGGAAGCATATTTCAAGCCACGTTTCCCCAAAGTGAAATTCCCATCCAAGATGAAGTCTGGTGAACTGGTCACAGGGTGATGACTGAGAACACAGAGCTTGTGTCGTCTGGAAGGGAGAGGACACTGGGATCCCTGGAAGTTGATTCAGACCACACGCCTGGGGAGACTGCCAAGGGAGCCGGATCATGAACATTAACCAATGGCCAGAAGGAGGCAGTTCAGGAGGCTGCTGGAAGGCCAGCACCTGACCAGGCCTGCTTTTAGCAATGGTCCTGTGCATCCTCTGCCTTGTGGAAAGAGGGGAATGGAGTGTGGTCAGCAGAAAAATGCCCCCAAAGGCGTCCACAATCTAATCCCCAGGTCCTGGCAATATGTGACGTTATGTGGCACAGGGGAATTAAGGTTGCTAATCAGCTGACCATGAGATGGGAAGATTATCCTGGACTAACCAGGTGGGCCCAAAGTAATCAGAAGCATCTTTATAAATGGAAAAGGGGGGCGGGAGAGAGAGAACCAGAGAGATGGCAGCACGGCCAGAGACTCAGCCAGACCTTGCTGGTTTTGAAGATGGAAGATGGGGACCATGAGCCAAGGAATGTGGGTGGCCTCTAAAAGCTGGAAAAAGCCATGAAACAGATTCTTCCCTAGCACCTCCAGAAGGAAGGCAGCTTTGCCAAACCTTGATTTTAGCCCAGTGAGACTTCTGTGAGACTTCTGATCTCCAGAATTGGAAAACAATACCTTTGTGTTGTTTTGAGCCACTAAGTTCGTTTGAATTTGTCACAGCAGCCACAGTCACACTGTGGCTCAGACATTTAGCAGCCTCCCCCCGAAAGTGCATAAGAGAGAGGGGTTTAGGCATGACCGAGACCCTCAGGATCAAGACAGAGCTGTGGACACCTCCTAGGCTGGTCTCAGGAGGTGAAAGGGGCCACAGGCTGGTAAGGAGGGCAGATGCTATGGCTCCTGTGATGGGGAAGTAGACCAAATCCAAAGAAGGTACCAGGGAACACGGTTCTTCTTGGCCCACTGTGTCCTTCCTGGGTTTAAGGCAGTTCAGACTTTAGCCATCATATGTCTACCACTTTTACCTAAGATATGAATATCGAATTGGAACATATGAAAATCAAACACAAACACAAACAACTGGATATTTTTCCTTCAGGATCAGGTAGGTGGAGCATTGCAAGAACTCAAACTTTATAAGCCAAAAAGCTACAGCCAAACCCACAGACCTAGCAGTAAATGAGTCCAAGTTGAGAGTCACGGACAGCCTGGCCTTTGCTAATAATCCTCACATAAGTGGATCCTCCCGGTGTGCTCTCTATCATGGTCATATAGAAGGAGATGATAATGAAAGCAATATTCTTTTACGGTTAGCCGGTGAGTTTGCACACATAGCCACGCACCCATAGACACACAGAGACAGCTAAAACTTTTTCGTCTCTTCAATCAGCTTGTCTGTCAAGAAGAAGTAAACACTAGCAGGAAAGACTTGCCTCCTTCGAGTCAAATGGATTTTCCCCTCCCACCTTTGAGAATTGCTCCCGTGTGCAGGTAGACTACCAATAGGGCCAGAGGAATGAGGCTTCAACAGCGGGTAATGAGACTCAGGACTCATTGCTGCCCTGAGGGGAACAGCAAGTGAGTGCTGTGATCATTTCACAGAAGCTCGGGAGCCTGCATGCTGTGAGCTAATGGCCCCAGTCTTGTTCTTATGCAAGCACGTGTTCACATTAAGCTTGAACCTGAGTGCTCGTCTATCTATTAGTTATCAGCATCTGAGTCATCCAGAGCAGACAAACCACTCTAACATTTGGATCTCATTAGCACCCTTCCTGGCAATTATCCTTACACGGCAAAGGCAGGGAATCAACCTACTTTCAGAAGCCAAAGTATTTTCAGAGCTCTTCCAGGAACGGTTCTGCTTCAGGACAGCTGAGGCTTAGAAGTGCTGAGATGCTTGGCCACCTGTAACGAGTACCCACTGTACCCGGTTTGTGGGCATGAGAAGGCTTCTCAACTCCAGGCTTTAGTTAGCAGATTTCATCAGGTAGACATTTGTCAATGTAACACATGAGGGAGAGGAAACCCACGCCTAGAGAGCATCTGTTTGCCAGGCACACATCTATTATCTATTTTAATCACCATGCAACACCATGAAGTCGAGACTCTTATTCTCAGTTCTGAACTTGGGAAACTAATAAGGTTAAGTAACTTGCCCAAGTAGCAGAGCCCAAGCCTTCCCATGAGCTCCTTGGGCCATCCTTGCTGTGCACTAAAGTCTCCTTTTAAAAAAATCCTACTCCTCTTGCTGATTTTCTGTATTATCTGAATAAACTTTCTTTTCATCTCGGGGATACAATTTCCTAATAAGTGATTATGAAAGAGGAGAGAGCATATATTTTCACTGAGCATTTCAAAGATGAACACATAAATTTTAGAGTGGTCGGCTGGCATAAGTTCTGAATTTCAGTTCAGAAGACAGGTATGTGAGGCTGAGGGTAAACCATTTAATCTCACTAATCCTTATCATAGCCATTTGTAAAATGAAGAAAATAACACCTATCTTCCATCACAGGACTACTATGAGGAGCAAATGAAATAACTGACGCAAAATTCCTATTTACTTGTAGGGCGTTTTGAGCTCACAGAAGCAAGAATATACCCATTAAAACTCTGTATTGTTATTTTCGAAATCAGGATGACCAGACTACACCTTTCATAAGATTTGGTTCATCTTCAGACACTCCATTAATTTGGGAAATGAGTTCTAGAGTAGTTACCACAATATTAGCTACCATTTATTGAGAGCCTCCCCTGCATACATTATTTCCCATCCTCACAGCTCACTCCTTCAAGCAGATATTATTGTCCACAATTAAAATCTGAGAAGCTAAGACTTAGAGGCTAAGTAACTTGCTCAAACAAGTGGCAGAAGCGGGATGGGAATCCAGGTATGTCTCATCCAAACTCAATGTTCTGTGCCTTGAATTTTGTAGGAAAAGAAGTCCCATGATGTTATTACTTTATAATATAATTTGCTTATCTATAAATTTACTAATTTATATAGAATCAATATATAGCCTCTGGGTCTGTCCTAAAGAGTCTGCACCAATTCCTAATTTCTGTTGTCTTTTCTGCCCATCCTTCATTTCTGCTTCCTCCTTTTTTTGACTTGGAGATGTGGACAAATGTTACATACAGGATAAAACAGGTCAGATCCTGCCAAAACCAACATAGCCAACAAAACCAATAAACCAACATGAGGTGGTCTGAGCTTGTGTTGCCGCTGACCCTTGCCCTGGTTGGCCGTGGCAAGGGGCTGCCTGTGTTCCCTGAGGTCAGCTTGGTGTGCAAGGCAAAGGGCAAACTTCATGGCAGGCAGGCAGGCTCATCCAGCTCTGCATGCAACTGCTCCAGCTCCCCTGCATCCTGCTGGACTTCCTACTTAGCTTTTATTTTAGTTCTTTGAATAAATGTGCAAAGAAGGGAAAGACTCCAGCTAGATCACAGGATGGAAATGCAGTGACAGTGAGGGATGGAATGTCTTCCAGAAGAAAGAAGTCCCATTGAGCTGCCTTGCTTCCCAATCCCAGACCTGTTCAATTTAGGAGGATGGATGGTGTGTGGAACTAGGCTGCTTAGATGAATACCTCAACCCAGCCACTTTCACGTTGTATATAGACAAATGTCTTAACCTCTTTGGACCTGTTTTATCATCTTTAATGGGTGAATAACCCATAGAGTCCTTGTGAGGATTAACTTATCCATGTGAAAGACCCAACACCGTGACTGACACATAGAAAACAATACATTGGTTGGGTGGGGAAGGAAGTGAGTACATTCTCACGTAAACTGGAGAAGGCCTGGTGTGTTCCCGGCCAAGCACTGTGACTCTGGGATGGGCCAGAGGCATCGTCTTCCCACGGAGCAGTCCTGGTATGACCCAGAAATGCCTTTCTGGATTGCTGGCTGAGCTGTGACCAGATTCCCTCAGGAATGGTACCAAATCTCTGTTTATACAATGTTTTCTCAAACTGTGGAGTGGGGACCACTTGAGTCACAGTCATCTTGAGTGCCTTTCAAAATGCACATAGCTGGGCTCTACCCAGATCTATAGAACCAATACCTCTTGGATGGGGATGGAGTGGGAATTTTCACCCTTGGTTCTCTCTTGCTCTAGAGCCAGACAGAATTAGCCAAGCTGAGGCTGGGCAAGAGGACTGAGGGAATGAGACACCAGGGAGGGGATGGAGCTGAACATTTTTCTGAGAACCCCTCCACCTCCCAGCTCAGTAAACCACTGCCACTGAATTCCCAAGAGCAGAGTAGAGTCTGTGCTCTGCAACTTTTCTTCTGCCCACTGAAAAGAGAATCCTTCAGGGCACTTTATGACAGAGAGGAATTTTCCAGGCTTTTTCCTAATACTGCTGGGTTATTCTAATAATCATAATCAAACACTCTACAGGAAGCTCTACTAGGAGCTGGAGCAATAAGGAAGAATAAGACACAATTCATATCTGGAATTCCCTTGCTCCATTGGCAAGACAAGGCAGCCCTTGATAAAGTAATTTAGGAGAATATAGATTGTGACGAAAGGAAGGATTGTGGAAGGAAGAGGAAAGAACGTGGGGAAGGCTCCCCATCAACCAGATGCACACACTGAGGACCCTACTAGGACAGGGGTAAAGGCTCTGAGAAGAGGCATCTCCCTTTCCTCCCTAACTCCGCAGGGGCTGAAGTGGCGCTGGGCACTATGGTGATGGACAAGACCCTGACGTTTGAGTTTAATCCCAAATCTACTTCCAGACGCCTACTTAATTTTGAAACATGATTTCAGCCCTTCTGAGGTTCATTTTTCTCATCTACAAAACGCAGAAGATAATTTTTTACTACAGGTTGGTTGTAACAAATAAAATTTACATGACAGTGCTCTATAAACTCTAATGTGCCAGAGATTTATTTTAATTATTTTTTAGAATGCACAACTCCTATTCCACGTCATATAGTAAACATGTGAGGTGTCACTTTTGCTATTTCTCACAGCTAACAGGATGTCTTACCCATAGCAGATCCTCAGAATATGTTACCAGCCAACACTGATAATCCTCATGTGTTAACCCTTCAACAATGCAAAGAAACATCTCTGCCCTGGGAAGTTCTAGGCTAGGAGCTTGGGGGTTAGGAATACTTTGCAGAGAAGTAAACATTTCAGAAGACCCGAAATCATTAAAAACCAGCCTTAATTATCTAATTTCTTCAGGCAACAGGAGGCCTATCTTGGAAGAAGTAGGTCTGTGAGGCAGAATGGTCAGAGAAGGGCAAAGATGTGTGAATGTAGAGAGGGGTATTTTCCTGCGAGTGGCATTTTCAGTTAAAAAATCTTTCAAGGCCTCTGCTCCTAACAGAGAAACCCAACCTGGGACCCTGGTGCATGGGGCCAGCCCTATGGTGCTTGGTGTCTGCAATTCTGCTGACTGGGGGTCGTCACCCACTTGGCCAAAGAGCCAAGCATCCCAGAGAAGTGGGTCTCTACCTGGCTTTACAGAACCCCATACCCACCATTCATACTCCTCAATGCATGGGACTTAGGCTGGAAGGCATGCGGGCCCATGACAACTTGGTCTAGTTCTTGTGACCTCAGAAAGGCCATTCCAGAGGGGTGGCACAGTCCATTGTGTCACCTGATTGGGGGGTGCAAGCTGCTCCTCTCTCAGATCCAGAACATCCTGGAGAAAAAGGTTGCAGGGATGTTTCCCTCTGCCAGGCAGTGACTGGCTGCCCAGCTAGAGCTAGCGATAACTCCTGGCAACAGTGGAGGTTGATGAGTCACCAGAGAGGTTTCCAATCTATTCTTATACCAAGAACAGCATGGTTACCGATTTGCATCAGCACACCTCTATTTTGGGCAGGTCTTTCTCAGAGTTGGTGTTTCCTACAGTGTGTGTTAAGTACTCAGTCTCTCTTGAGGTCCCTCCTCCCAGATTTGGCATCTCCAGCCTGTCGAGTCACCTTGGCAACACAGCCTATTCATAATGTCAGAGAGATGTGGGACTCACACACCAAGGTTTCCTTAATCACTTTCTTATTCAATTTGCTCAGATCTCATCAACTGAGATAATATAATTAGATGCTGGCAGCTCAGTTTCATGCCTGGGGCATGATAGAGGACACAGCAGTGGCAGTTCCATTTCCTTTCCCCTTTATGGAGGTGATGAGGTTGGAAAATCCAAAGGCACGTGTGTTTCTGTTCTCTTATCTATTGGTGGAAGCAGGCTGTTATAAGATGGCGTGATGAGCTCTGGTGAGCAAAGCTCTTGCTATTCGAGGCGTGGTCCAGGGAACAGCAGAATCTCTTAGATGTGCAGATTCCTCAACCCACCCCAGACCTACTGAATCTGAATCTGCATTTTAATAAGATCCTGGGTGATGTGTATGCATGGTAATGTCTGGGAAGCACCAAGTTAAACCACTGCATGGGGGCTTGGGTGAGACTGACCACACAGCTCCAAAAGGAGTGACCCAGGGTTAGAGGGTAGGAGTTATACTAGGTAAATTGGTCAACACCGTCTCTCCAGGGTCCCACAGGACAGGAAAGCAGGGCCTCCTCAGCCCACACTGCCTCATTCATTAGGGCCCTCAGACAAGTATTAATAATTTGATGCTACATCACTTGACTGACAGCCTCTGCAAGTCTGTGGAATAAAATAATGACCGCCAAGCACCTCAGACTTCTACAAGCTCTGGGCAGCCACAGGAGGTGGATCGGTTGCTCCAATTCAGTGCACAGAACTTGTCCTAAGTCATCAGATGCCAAGCAGCCATCATCGTTTTAACGACACCTATGGAAACCACACAGCTGTTTGAAGCAGTATCCACTCAGCTCAGAAAATCTGAATGGGGGCACAAGAAAAGATAAAGGGGGAGCATGGACCAGGAAGAAGGAAAACAAAAGAGGGTCAGAGTGTTGGTAGGCAAGATTGCCTCCCTGTTTATTGTTTGTTTGTTTGTTTGTTTTTACTACTTTTTAAAAATAGATCTTTATTGGAGTATAATTGCTTCACAATACTGTTAGCTTCTGTTGCACAACAAAGCGACTCAGCCATACAAATACACAAGTCCCCATATCCCCTCCTCTTGAGTCTCCCTCCCATCCTCCCTATCCCACCCCTCTAGCTCATCGCAAAGCACCAAGCCGATCTCCCTGTGCTATGCTGCTGCTTCCCACCAGCCAACTACTTTACATTCAGTAGTGTATATATGTTGATGCTACTCTCACTTTGCCCCAGATTCGTCCTCCCACCCCATGTCATCAAGTCCATTCTCTATGTCTACCTCTTTATTCCTGCCCTGCAACTAGGTTCATCAGTACCATTTTTTATTTTTAGATTCCATATATATGCGTTAGTATATGGTATTTGTTTTTCTCTTTCTCACTTACTTCATTTTGTATGACAGACTCTAGGTCCATCCACCTCACTACAAATAACTCAATTTCGTTCCTTTTTATGGCTGAGTAATATTCCATTGTATATATGTGCCACATCTTCTCTTGTGTTTCCCGCTTAGAAAAGTTTCTTTAGCATTTGTTGTAAAGCTGGTTTGGTGTTGCTGAATTCTCTCAGCTTTTGCTTGTCTGAAAAGCTTTTGACTTCATTGAATCTGAATGAGATCCTTGCTGGGTAGAGTAATCTTGGTTGTAGTTTTTTCTCTTTCATCACTTTAAGTATATCCTGCCACTCCCTTCTGGCCTGCAGAGTTTCCACTGAAAAATCAGCTGATAACCTTATGGGGATTCCTTTGTATGTTATTTTTTGTTTTTCCCTTGCTGATTTTAATATTTTTTCTTTGAATTTAATTTTTGTTAGTTTGATTAATGTGTCTTGGCATGTTTTTCCTAGGGTTTATCCTGTATGGGACTCTCTGTGCTTCCCAGACTTGGGTGACTATTTCCTTTCCCATGTTAGGGAAGTTTTCCACTACACTCTCTTCAAATATTTTCTCAGACCATTTCTTTTTCTCTTCTTCTTCTGCGACCCCTATAATTCAAATGTTGGTGCATTTAGTGTTGTCCCAGAGGTCTCTGAGATTGTCTTCAATTCTTTTCATTCTTTTTTCTTTATTCTGCTCCTTGTCAGTTATTTCCACCATTTTGTCTTCCAGGTCACTTATTCATTCTCCTGCCTCAGTTATTCTGTTATTGATTCCTTCTAGTGTAGTTTTCATTTCAGTTATTGTGTTGTTCATCTCTGTTTGTTCTTTAATTCTTCTAGATCTTTGTTAAACATTTCTTGTATTTTCTCAATCCGTGCTTCCATTCTATTTCTGAGATTCTGGATCATCTTTACTCTCATTACTCTGAATTCTTTTTCAGGGAGATTGCTTATTTCCTCTTCATTTATTTGGTCTTGTAGGTTTTTACCTTGCTCCGTCATCTGTGACCTATTTTTTTGCCATCTCATTTTTTTTTTTTTTTAGCGAGTGGGATTGTGTTCCTGTTTTGCTGGTTGTTTGGCCTGAGGCTTCCAACACTGGAGTTTGTAGGCTATTGGGTAGAGCTGGGTCTTGGTGCTGAGATGAGGACCTCCATGAGACCTCACTCTGATGAATATTCCCTGGGGTCTGAGGTTCTCTGTTAGTCCAGTGGTTCCGACTCAGAGCTCCCACTGCAGGAGCTTTGGCCTGACCCTGGGCTCGCAAACCAAGGTCTCACAAGCCACATGGGTGGCAAAAGAAAAATAATAATAAAAAATAACAAAGTAAGAAATAAATTTAGACTAGGAAATTAACAGAGATGTTAGAAAGAATGTAAAAATAAAAATATAGATTAATCAACAACCAGAAGGTACATCAGTACCACAATAGTAAAAGAGAGGAGGAGGGAAAAGAAGAAAAAAAAAAAGTTGTGTGTGTGGGGGGGTAAAGGCCCTGGCTGTGGAGGGCGGGGCCTAAGCAAAGGCGAGGTTTGGGCGGTGGGCAGGGGCAATATTCAGGACCCACAGGGCTGGAAAAGGCCCTGGGGGCTGTGGGGGGTGGGGCTTAGGCTCAAGGAACAGAAGGGGCCCAAGCGTGCCCCCCACCCTGGTCTCAGAGGGCAGGGGACCTCACCTGGGAGCCCAGCAGACTTCCTGGGCTTGAGTGGGTGGGGCAAATGCCCTCTGCCCCTCTCCTGCTCCTCCTGCAGGGCCCCTCCCGCCTGCCTCTCCTGATCTCCCCGGCCTCTCTCCTATGCCCCCAAGGACCCACGTGGCCTGGAGCGGGGTTTGGAGTGGGGCAACCAGCTTGGGAGTTCAGCCGGCTCCTTGGCCCCAGTGGGTCAGGCAATTGCCCTCCGCTCCTCTCCCACTCTTCCCAGAGAATCCCTCCCACCCGCCTCTCCTAATGTCCCCGGCCTCAGGGGCGCTGATCCTGTAGAGCCTCCACTTCTCCTCCCCCCTCAGTCTCCCTACGTCCTACAGGTTCACTCTGGGGTTCCTCCCGCCTTCTTGGGCGTCAGAGTCCCCCACCAGCGGCCGGCAGGTGCCCTAGTTGTCGGGAGATGCTAACTCCACGTCTTCCCACACCGCCATCTTGACTCCGCCTCCCTGCCTCCTTGTTTTAAAAAGTGAAGATTCGATTTCCTTTTACATTTCAACTTCCTTTCATTTGCAAGATATTTCTAGCATTTTCTCAGTGGTTTTCCTAATTACCATTCAACTCATAAGAGCTCTCTCACCCGTGCACAGAAGCTCCGTGGCATTGCATGGGGGAGGGCCTGGACAGACAGCGCTGTGGAGAAGGATGTGCTATTGTTCAGATGTGCTAAGATTTCCCAATTTCTCCTACCTGTCTACCTCACAGGATGCCCGAGAGCAGAGACTGTGTATCGGGCGCACTCTCATCCCTGAGAAGAGAAGGGTGAAATATTAAGGAGCATAACAACGTCATTGTAGTAAGAGCAGGTTTGTGTACCATCCTTCCTGGTAACATAACTGTTGCCACGAGCATCCATCTGAGGCATGCAGGTAAGCCTCGGACTTCTGGCGCACATAGTGAACTATAGCTCACACTCACAGAGCAACAGCTTGGAGCGGGACGGACAGACAACCCCCACTTCATCCTCATGACCTCTATGAAAAGACAAAGGGGGGAAATGTTCTTTTACAGGTGATGAGACTGGTATAAGATTTTCTGAATAACCTCCTCCTCTGTCATGGACAATGACATGTTTTTTGAGGGCTAACTGTGCAGATAGAATTTGCATCCTCATTGAGTTTATGTTACAGAGATATGAATTAAAATCTTTCCTTTATTATTAGATCAGATTGGGCAACATCCCCAAGGAAACAAATTATGGCCTTTAAAGGATAGCAAAATCTATTCTCTGATAACAATTCTTGGCTGGGCCATTTTTGTTAATAAAATTACAGATCTATTTATATTCAGAGAGACCAAATATTTATTTCGAGTCCAATTGGCCCAACTTGAGTGATATGTCTTCTCCTGGAGCAATCCAACTAGAGCCAGGAGGATGGAATCACATAAAGAATGAGCTGGACAGAGGCCGGCTCCCTCAAAAGAGCCATGTGGTGGGGAAGAGTGTGATTCCCAAGATGTGGGAACTAGGAATACAACCTAACTGCTACACCTAGATGTCCAAGGGAAATGTTGCTAAGGGTTAGACAGGATTGCCCTGTTCTTTTCTTTTCCTTCATGTTCAGACAATGGAACATCACTCTTCCCTACCCTCCACCTCCAATTCTTTCTTTTCTTTTTTATCATAGACTTTATTTTTAGGGCAGTTTTAGGCTTATAGGAAAATTATGCAGAAAGTAGAGAGTTCCCATACATTTCTTACCCCCAGACACATTTCCCCTATCATTAACATCTTGCATTGATGGGGTACACTTATTACAACTGATGAACCAATATTGATACACTATTATTAACTAAAGTCCATAGTTTATATTAGGGTGCACTCTTTGTGCTTTATTGTTCTATAGGCTTTGACCATTGTTTGTCATGCCTCTGTCATTACAGTATCATAGTAAACAGTTTCACTTCCCTAAAAATCCCCTATGTTCCACCTATTCATCCCCCCCTTCCCTCCAAATCCCTGGTAACCACTAATCTTTTTACTGTCTCTGCAATTTTGCCTTCCCCAGAATGTAACAGAACTAGAAATATGTGGTATGTAGCCTTTTCAGACTGGCTTCCTTCACTTAGCAATATGCACTTAATGTTCTTCCATGTCTTTTCATAGCATGATAGCTCATTACTTTTTATTGCTGAATAATATTCCATTATATTGATATACCAAACTTTGTTGATCCATTCACCTATGGAAGGACACCACTATTTCCTTTTTACTTCTCTGTCCTTAGATTTCTACTTCATGTCTTTAATGGGCCACTATGAACTTCCTGCCCCTTGATATTAACTTATGCAATTATTATACACTATGCCTATATGAAAATGACAGGGCTTAGAGTGTCATTTTGGTTGGCAACTTGTGTACTAGTGGTGTATCACCTGTTTACTTGACAAGTGGTACTTGAATATGTACCTAAAGCCAGTGGAATATGTGTTTAAGGTAGAATGCCCACATTAACACAATGAATTGGCTACTGAGGCTGAGAGTGACTTACTGGATATTCGAAGAAGCAGTGAGACTTCAACCACTAGAATTTGAAGTTAGGTATCTTCAGGAATGGAGTGGAAGCCTTGTCACCATCTGTGAAATGGAAATAGATCAAATAGTAAGTAAAGAGGATTTCACCCACCAACAAGCCAGTGGTATTGGCCACACTGAGTTAGTACCAAGAAAGGTTGAATAGGGTCAGAGATGTCAGATTTAGGCAGTGTTGGAGACAAATACACAGTTTAATTGATTTATCCTTAAAATGTATAAAAATGGTTTTATCGAGGAATGTCATGAATATTATTTTGTTCCCTCATCCACATGGCTGTTTCGTGGGCGTGGACCTCTATGAGGCACAGTCTTTAGGTGACCCATCCCCCTGGCTGCAGTTGGATTGGTCCAGGAGAGAACATGGACTCAAGCTGGGTCAGCCAGATACAAAGGAAAAATTCTATTTCTTTGAGTGTGGCTAGATTTGGAACAATTAAACTTCCACGCTATTAGAGGTCATATTTTATGCCTTGGACACTAAATTCTCTTTAGAATGAGAACAATGATATAGATGTGTATGAGAAAGAAACACAGACTCATCTTATTTTTTGCTCCTGTTTCCAAGCATTTTATTGGAGAAAACATTATAGTTGTCCCTCAACATCTGTTCTTCCTTCTTTTGGTAACTGCCTCAGTCTTCACTTTGATATGCACGGCTACCCCAAGCATACCTTGGAAATAGCTTAAGTCCATAGTTAAATGACTATGGCCTAAGTTTATCATAATCCTCATGCGTGGGCACAGGTGTTGATCCAGAGATAGACTGGGGCCACCAAGTGGAGCCAATGAGACAGAGGAAGGTAACTGTTAGAAGATCTGAGGAAAGAGGCTTCCTTACTCTTCTGGAGCCACTTCTGGAAGAGATCCCCACCCCAGATGGGGGTGATGTATTGGACTCAGTTTATATGCCATCCCAGATCCATGAACTTGCCTTGCTTATAGAGCAGCAAGGCCCTAGTGACAGTCTGCTGTTCCTGCGATTATGGACCCAGGTCATTGCTAGAGGTGGAGAAGCCACATACTCAGGGTCACCTGGTGAAGAGAGATTGCTGAGTCTGTGCTCTGGCCCTACTGTTCCTGTGGGGGCCTCGGCTTTATCAGTAGCCACCTAGAGAAGACTAGGGACAGAACTAGGAAGGGAGGGGGAGTTAGGTCCCATGAGAATGACTGATTGGTGGAAGATGGGGGGCAGGAAGTTGCTGATAAATTCTTCTCTCCTCCTGCACCCACATAGCTTGTCCTGAGATACAGTAGCCGGTGCATCCTTTCTGAAGGCTCCCCTTTGAACTTGCTCTCTCCCCTTTCCCACCTCATTCCCTCTTTCCTTCTCCTGCTTCCCCAAGTCACACTCCAGTCTCAAAGTGCCAACACATCAGTCTTTCTGGGAACACAGGCTAAGGCAGGAGGATATGACCTCATGGACTGCTGGCATCTCTCTTATGGGAACTAGCGAAAGGATTGAGGCCAGTAGTGTGAAAGACACGTGGAGAGCTGACAGAAACATAACATCAATGACCAACCTGGGAGCCCTTCTTACCTCTGGACCTCCAGTTACCCGAGTCAAGAAGTCCATTATATCTAGTTTTCTGTGAAGGGCAGCTGAATACATTGTAACTGATAACCTTCTCTAGTTTCACCTATATTTGCAGATTGTGGGAGGGTCTCCCTTGTATCATAGCCTTATAATAAATCCCCCTTTTGATTTCAGTTAACATAAGTTGATTCTGGTACCTGCCAGCAAAAAAATCCTAACTGATATACCCACCTCCATTTTGATTCTGATGAAAAAACATTAGAGCCCCTTGTTGGAATTCTGGTCCTTTTCACCAAAGAAATAAAAATCAGTTAAAATGTATAAAGTGTATGTATAGCCTTGCATAAATCACAGGTTATTTCTGTTTTAATTAAAAAACAGGCACGCACATATCAAAAAAATTTTTAACAATTCTGGAAGTTTTCCCAAATAAAAAGCAAACAATATCCCCAAATAAGAATAGTTTAAGAATTAATCTCTGCCATGCCAGCTTTCCCCCAGATGATGGATTTGTTAGTTAATCATTCTGAAGCCAGGATTAGAGCACAGTGAACAGTTTAATAAACCATTCATTTCCTACAGTGCTGAGTAGTTTCATGGGCTTTTTACTCGCATGCCATAAACAGGACTATAAATTGTATTAGTAATTGTTTTTGAAAAGGATGTCGAGACTTCTGTTCCAAGATGGCGATTTGAGCCTGCACGTTAAACTACTCCCTTTCTTCCCCAGTTCCTATGGAAATGACCACAAACATATTTTAGAATATGGTTAAAACAAACAAACAGAAAAAAAAAAATCTTTATTCTGAAAAACAGTGAAAACTGCTACCAACTGGGAGGAATTTGGCAAAATAGCAGAGATAGAAATAGGTAGCAGAAGACCTACTAGCCCAAGACTTGATGAGTGCAAGGAAAAGCCTCCCTGCATTTGAGCAATCTAGCAGACCTCCTAGATTCTGATCCTTCTGGAGCAGCAGGGCCTGGGGGGCGAGGCTGGGCAGTGGAGTATTTGGTGCCTGTAATGCAAGGTCTTTGCTAAAACAGGCTCCCATTGGGGGTCATTCTGTCCCTTAGAAAGGAGAGAGTGGACCAGCTAACCTCAGGTCACTACAACAAACACAGGAAAAATAACAATAATAAAAGAGGAAAAAGAAGAACAGAACATCAGGGACCTATAGAGATGCTGAGACCCTGGCCTCCTCCAGCTGCATTCACTTCTTGAGGTCATTGTCAGAAACTGGAAAACACTTTCCAATCATGTGCCAGAGGCTGATGGGCAATTTTCTTCAATCAGGAAGTAGTTTGAGCTTTGTCGATTATATGAAAACAGCAAAGCCGTATTAGACCTGAAGGTCTCCGGAATAGAAAGGGCCCTTCTGCCATCCAAAGGTTAAGGTACTAGGAGCTAGGGAACGGATTGAAGTTTATTGACTTTCAATTGATGAAACATTGACAACAGCATCAGATAGTGAAATTACACCTCTCGGCTCAGAGAATATTGTTTCTTGTCCCAGACTCATTGTTGAAGTTGACAAGTAAATGGCTTTCTGGTAAACATTTATTCCATTTTTCAATCTGGACACCAAATTGACGTGTAGCAATAATGTGAGGGTAATTACAGGAGTCTGAAGGACCTGAAGTCTTGCAAAAGCCTCAATGTTTTCGAAAGCAGGCTGTTTCTTTTACTTACCAGTCGACATTAGATTGCTCAAGAGGAAAATGCATGCCGAAGAACTGGATTCAATTCAAAAACTACATATGTGGGTTTTCTGGGAGGGGAGATACAGAGCTTAAGGTGGCACTGACGATGTGTTCTTTCTCATCATCTCCCTATGCTCTCCTTTAAATACCTTCTCATTAATTCTGTAAAATCCACCAGACAATTCTCCACTCCCAGGGGCTTTCTCACCTCAGTTGAAAGCAGCTCTTCACAACAGATGATTAAATTTTATTTTCCCCTTGCTAAAGGGGTGGAGGTGAGGAGGAAAGGAATTATTCCTCTAAACTAAGATTTCTCAACATTTCACATTGCCTTCCTCCTTCACATTCATGAGCCGCCATCTTCCCCCTTCATTTCTCATTAAGAATGTTCGACAGCAAAACTCTAATTAAAGAGTACCTTACAAGGGAGAGTGAGCCTTAAACCTCTGAGGCTCAGTGTCCCTATCTGTAGAATGGGGCTATTAAGGGATCCCTTGTGGGGTTATGTGAAGAATTAATGAGAGAGTTTATATGAAAGCACGTTTTAAAACAAAAGCACCATAGGGGATACAGGGGTAGAGTGAAATTACAGAGTGATGGAGAGCCAGGAACCTGGCAGGCCCATTTAATGTGTGACTCTGGGTGAATTATTTAACCTCTCTGTTCCTCGGCTTACCTATCTGTAAATGGGGATATGGGTGCCCACTTCAGATAGTCTTTGTGAGAATTAATGAGTTCTTAATGAATATAGGCTAATATAAAAATAAAAGACGTCGTTCTTACAATTTCAGAATAATCCTGTCATACGTAAGAGGTTTCCTATCTCCTCCACAAAGCGATAACTTTTAATATAGATATTTGATGGCCTGTCTGGGGATGTGTGGTGTATGGAAGAAAACGCAGATCCAGATACAGAGTCAACTCTCTGTATTCAGTAGAGGTCTGAATTTTATATGGAGGTCAAGGGAGAACTCTCTGGCATATTTCATGGAATTAAGGGGAAGATATTTAAACCGGAGGATGGAAGTGAGTAAGTACAGAGGCTTAACTCTACACAATGAAGAGGTGCATGCTGCTTACCTCCTCGTTTTAGGACCTTTCCCAGCCTGAGCTCCTGGTGGCCCAGATCCTCATCTCATAGGTTGTAAATTTTGGTGTCTACCATCATCCCCTAAACTGGGGATTAACTACTGAGTTAACTACCGAGAGACTATTATCATCCTAGAGGTATTGGCAAAAGTTCTTAAACTTGCAAAGAGGGATCTGTATTTGTGGAGTTTTAGGCACAACGATAGTCCAAGGAGGGATTTTGCAAGAGATAGATGGTGATAGGCTAGGAAGAGTTGCAAGACATTCAGGGCCAGATCAACTGTTGGAGGCCCTGAACACTAATAACATTTTGGTACTCATTAAATCCCATATAGTTCATAGTAAACATTATATAAAACCGTAAAACATAAATACCATACCCACATGTACGCTGAAAAAGAAATACATTCATTTTAGATTTCCTGATTTCAAAATTCTGGGTAAGTTCATCAGAGCTGAATCCATACAATCTCTCTTCTCTCTCTCTGGCCCTGCTTTCTGGTGACCTCGCCACATCCTCAGGCTGCCCGTCAAGCGTCCGAGCTCTCCCATCTCCACTTCCTTCTGCTGTGGTCACCAGCCAAGCCATCTCCTCCAGCTCTCCGAGGAGGTGCCTCAGGAACTCTCGCCAGGCTCTGCCACCAGGGCCATCCTATCTCCTCCCCCGCCACCACCACAGAGCTTCCAGCTCTTTGTACCATTGACGGTTCTCCAACTTTGCTCATAAAGCCCAGCTCCTTGAACTCCCACTTCAGAGAGCTGTGACAGCTAACACCTTTGAAGTGTATGCTGTATTGGGGAAAAAATCCAAGAGAGTGGGTTCCCAGGAATTGCTTTCCTGCCTCTTTGGGGATGGAGCTGGGGCCTCTTCCCAGTGTGTGGGGTGTTTAATCCCAGGTTCTCCAACAAAGATGGCAGACAGAACTGTGTGGTAGGGAACAGCTGGGGCATTAGAGGCAGAAACACCTGAGTCTGTATCCTACTTTAGGCACTCACTACCTGTGTAAGGCTACTTCACCTTGCTGAGCGTCAGTTTCCCCCTGGGAAAATGAATGAGAGTGTCTGTCAAGAGCACCTACAGTGATGTAGGCTGGCACCACACCTGGCTCAGAGCAAGGGCGTAATACATGGGAGATTTTATTTATAACAAGGCCGGGTCCTGTGACTCAGAGACTGTGGCAACTCATCCCTTGCATGTACCTGAGATTCTCCTGTTCCTCGGGGTGAATCCCCTAGAGAAGCAGACTGGAGACTGACTTGCACCATCAGAAAGGGTACCTCACACTCCACTTTATCGACCTTTTATCCACAATTTGTCACCAAGTCAAGGCTACATTAGAAGACACACACACACCTGATCTATGGATTAGGAGGAAAAGCAGCCCTGCCTTCCCCAAGCTCCTAGAGACCACCTAGCTTTCAGGGCCAGGTAGTGGAGGAAAGAAGAATATCCTCAAGGCTTTCAAGCAGGATTTTCAAAGTGAATCCATTGTATATAAAGAATTTCCTGAAAGCTGAGAAAGGCTCATTTGATGGGCTGATAGTGAAAATAGTGCCTCTGACAGTTTTGGGTCTGTGGCCTTTGTTTAACAATTTTTTTTAAGTATAAAACTCAGGTAACTCCCATCAGCATTTAGATTTCCTTGCTTATAAAATGTCAACTCCACAGTCAAGTGACTGTTTAAGGAATCTGCAAAAATGGATTCTAGAACATTTTGCATCCCACCTAGTGACTAGTCTGGGTCTCATTTATTTTCTCCCTTGGAGTCAGGGACATCAAAACCTTACAGGCCCCAGTCAGGACCTGCTTTCTGAGCTCATGACCTGTGCAGTCACATGGGGCCCAGTGCCTAGAATGGTCCTATAATTGGTTTGATGTTCTGCTGTCAGAACATTAAATTCTTAACAAGTATTATTCAATTATTAATAATTTTTGAACAAGGAACCCTGCATTTTCATTTTGCACTGGGCTTTGCAAATTATGTAGCTGGCTCTGGCCCCAGTACCCAGCCCATTGTCTGTTGTATAATAGATGCTTATTTACTATTTGAAGAAAATTAATGATCAACAATGTAATGCCCTCTCTATTTCTTCATTAGAGTATATTCAAGCTATGGTCCATAAAGCATTTGAAACCCTCCTATGTGTTATAACCTGCACAAAGTCCATGTTAAGTCTAAAAATTATACTTGAAACTTAGAAACCTAATGTGATACATGATATACCAGCTACCAGTGGATTCCCTCCCAAACAGGAATAATTTACAAATCTTCCATTTGCCTGATAGTAACAGCTTCTGCTATTGAACATCTCAAAGGAATAACAGGTCAAAGTGCTGAGTAGAGAATTCTGCCAACTCAATATGCTAAAGCTATCGAGGTGATGCTATTAAGTCCCAAGAAGCGAATATTCAGATCTCATTCAAATGAAGTTCTTAGGGGGAATTGTCCTTTATATAACAATTGATTTTTCTAAAGTGAATTACCAGTTATAGGATGTTTACTCCGGTTTGTTGTTTAGGGACTTGGGGATGTGTATGAACCACACTTAAGGAAAGAGAGCTGAAAAGCAGGGCAACGTGCAGAATTGTAATCAGAAAGTGGATGATAAAATCATTTAAAGAAATAAAACAGAAGCCAGCCAAAAAAACACAATTAAAAAACTGAGAAGTGAAATCCCCAAAGCGTGACCGTGGTGGAATCTGACACTGAGGTGATGTAATACGTTGAACTTCATCTTCTATTCCAAAGGATTCAATTTGCAAGGGCACCATCAGTGTAGGTTAAATAAAACACTCTTGTTTAGAAACAAGGTGGTGGTGAGCAGGGGTGACTATAATATCTTATAACAAAGGATAATGGGGAAAATATGTAACATTCCTTCTCCACACCTCTTCTTGTATCTCTCCACGGACCTTTATCACTGACACTTCTCAGCATTCTCTCTCAGACCTGGGCAGCTGCTGAAAGGTTTCAGAGCAAGGGCAACAACATGGGGAATAACTGCAGCATAAATACAACCAACCACAGAGAAGGCCAAATAGGGAAGGAAATGAGATCAGTAAGACTCTTGATTTTAATAGCGAATTCAGGAATCATTTTGGATTACAATGTGCCCTGTGCTCACGAGACCTACATGAAGGGTGGCAGCCAGGAGAATATTTGACTGTGCTTCACCGGAAGTACAGAGTATGTAACTCCTGAACGAGTCTTTTCCCACGTGGATTTAACCTGGAGGCGGTTCTCAGCCTCCCAAGCCAAAGGGCAAAGCACAGGATATAATTCCTCTCAGATGGAGAATGAACACCAGTAGGAGAAAAGAGCAAGAGGTGATTTTATACACAGGCGACATACTGCAATTTATGGAACTTGAACAATCGCGGATGGAAAGACAGAGTCCTCTGTAATTGGTGTTAAAGCCTTACAACAAGGAAATTCCATGTGGCCAGAAAGAATAAAAACGGGACAGAAAAGAAGAGGCTCGGGTAATGAGAAAGAAGAAAGGAAAGGATGCAGGCCAGACGAGGGCTGAGACAGCTTTTGAAGCCACAGCTTGCTTGAGGTTCTCACCAATTCCAAGGTTAAGACAGCGTGAGAGTTAACATCAGAAGCACATTATTTTATTTGTAGTTTTTCGGTGATACTTAGGTTAACAGTGGAATAAACTGTGTGTGATTCTCAGTTTGCCATAGAAAACAACATAAAATTTAACATTTGACTTTCGTGTCCTAAATTTCCTTGGCCACCCGTACCAGAGGAAAGTTTACACTGCCAACTGCTTCCCCGGGCCGCACCTGCTCCCATGTAGCTCCCTCTCCCCCAACCCTCCCCAATCCATCCACTCTTCCTGTATTCATCTGAAAGCCCTCCTACTGCTACGGGAGCTGCCAAAAGCCCACTGCCACATTCCTTTGCTTTTTAAAGCAGTGGGACAGAACACGTCTTTGTGTAAATGTCTTCTATCTAGGTGATGCCCGGGGAAGGCCACAACTTTCAAAGTGAAACAAGCCCTTTTGAGCACTTTTCTAAACCAATAGTGAAGTCTCACTCTAAAAGACATCCTACCTTGCTCTGGGACCAACAGTTCAAACACCAGGTGGTTCTTTAAAAATAATTTCTCCTTTTTTTTTCTTTATACATTTCTATGTTACTAAATAGTCCTCTAAAATATTATTTTTAAATGGTGGCATATCATTCAGTCCCATGGATGTGACACTTTTAAAATACAATGCCCTGCTGTTGGATGTTTTAATTTATTTAAGTTGTTTAATACTGTGGCCAATATTTTGCTATTATAAATAGGGCTAATATATATACTATGTGTATATTTTCATGCATGTATGATTTCCTTATAAATACATTGAAGTAGAATCATTATAAAATACTATAAATTTGAAGCAAATTATTCTGCAGCTTCTTGTATGTATTTTAAATGATATGCTGAAAGCTTTACAAATGTATAAAAGGCCTATGTTATTGCACCCTTAGCCACTCAGTGAATAAGTTAAAAAAGAAGTTTATAGCATTAGAATTATAAATGATTATCATAAAAATAAGTACATTGCCAGACAGTCAATAGTCATAAATAGTACGTACTGCTTGAGGTTTAAAGAAACAAGAAAAATTGAAACTTGACCAAAGGAGTTTCATAAGGCTTTTATGAAAAATAAATCACTCCAAATTCACTTCTTGCTGTTGATAACTATGGCTGACATCCACCTCAAGGTAACTGTGATTTGACATATTTTATAAGAGTTGGGTACAATTAAAAAGCTTTAAGAAACAAAGGCTTTGAAAGGGTTTTAGTATCAAAAACTTAGGTTGAGCAGACAGTTCCATTCATTTGCATTAAGGCAAGACTATTTTGAAGAATTATGAGTCAACACTGCAAATATATATTGGCATATGCCATATTTAAAAACATACTTTCCTTACTACTTCCGTATACTTACCTTCTGCTCCAATCAAGGTGGTCAGATAATGCTAACAAAATGTTTTCTTAATTTTACAAGAAATATATGAATACTTTCTTTTAGAGATATTAAATGTTACAGATAGGAGACTTTCATTTCCAGCAATTATAAAGTAGCATGTATCAGATTAATCCTACACTTATGATCAATCTTAGTACATTTCAAGTATACAATATAGAATATTTACTAAAATTGACTATTTGCTCGGGCATAATGCAAGTCTCAACAAATTTCAAAGAATAGAAAAAAAAAAAAAAAATACAGTATTCTCTGACCTTGGCGGAGTTAAGATAGAAACCAGTCAGCCAAAACTCACTAAAAATGTTTTCACTGTTTGAAAATTAAGCAACAAATTGCTAAATATTTCATTGATCTAAATAAGAAATCACAATGGAAATTAGAAAATATTTTAAACTAAATGATAATGGGAACATACTTCATATCAATACTCCTGGGTCAGGTTAGAGCTTATTTTAGCTAGCTTTTGCTGTGTAAAAAACCATCCCAAATTTTAATGGCTTAAAAACAACCACCATTTTATTAATATCAAGATTCTATGGTTTGCTTGGGTGGTTCTTCTATTCTGGCTTGGCTGATATTGTTGGACTCTCTTGTATCTATGGTCAGATAAAGGTTGGGGAAGATGGAAGACCTAGAATGGCCTTATTCACATGTCTGTCAGTTAGCGGACTTTCAGCCAGTATACCTTAGTTCTTCTCTATGTGACCTCTTCCCCTCCAGCAAGCTACCTTGCTCTCATTCATGGGGTGTTCTCAAGTTGTCAAGCACAATAAGAAAAGACAAACTTCAGTGCTTAAAAGTTTTCCAAATCTCTGCTTGTTTTATGTTTGCTAACGTCCATTGATTAAAGCAAGTCACATAGCCAAACCTAGACTCAAGGACAGAAACAACTTTTGATGGAAAAAGCTGCAAAATTATATTACAATAGGTCATGCAGACAGAGATAGAAAAAAATTATGGTCACTTTTACCATCTACACACAGCTTAAACAGTGCTCAGAGGGAAATTTATATCTTTAAATACATATATTAGAAAGTGAGAAAGATTTGAGTTTTTAATCTCACGAAGTTAGGAAAGGAAAAACAAACTAAGCCCAAAGAAGGCAGTAATAAAGAATAAAAATTAATGATAAAGGAAATAAACATACAATAGAGAAATTCAACAAAGCCAAAAGTTTGTTCTTTAAAAATATTGATAAAATTGATCAACAAGAAAAGTAAGAGAGAAGAGACAAATTATCAATAAAAAGAATAAAACAGTAGCCATTACGACAAGTCGGGCAGGTGTTACAAAGATGAGAATTTATAAACAATTGTTTGCCAATATCTTTGAACTTAAAATGGAAAAATTCATTGGAAAATACAAGCTGCTAAAATGGACAACAGAAGAAATAGAAAATCCTATATTTATGAAAGTAATTGTCATTTTATTGAAAACCCTTTCCACAAAGAAAATTCAGACCCACGTGTCTTCACCAGTGAATTCTTCCAAATATCTAAGAAATAATACCAATCCTTCACAAACATCTCCAAAGAATAGAAAAATAGGTGACACTTCTGAACTAGTTTTACAAGACTACCAAACCGTCATGCCAAAACTTTAGGAGGACACTACAAGGAAGGAAAATTATAATAAAAATTCTAAATAAAATATTAGCAAATTGAATCCATAAACCACTTAGGCTTATTTAATTTTACAAAAATTAGGAAATCAATCAATAAAATTAACCATATTAATAAAATAAAGGAGACAAATCATGTGATCATTATTTTGCCAGATGCAGAAAAAATATTTTGATAGAATTTAATACCCATTCATTACTTTTTAAACTTTTTTTTTTTTTTTTTTTTTGGCAAACCAAGAATAGAAGAGACTTCCTTAACTTCTATAAGGGGTGTATTTTTTAAAACCTACATAAAACTTCATATATAATGATAAAATTATTTAAAAGGCCTTCCCAAGATTAGGAATAAGGCAAAAATGATCATTTTTACTACTTATATTCAATGTTGTACCTGAGGTCTCAGCCAGTGCAATAATTTTTTAAAAAAGAAAAATTGATAGATGTAAGTACTGGAAAGGAAGAAATAAAACTGTCATTATTCACAATGACATAATTGTTTATGTAGAAAATTCAAAGGATAAAATTTCAGAATAAATAAGTGAATTCAGCAAGGTCCCTGGATACAAGATCAATATACAAAAGTCAATTATAAATATTTCTGTACCTTAACAATATACAATTAGAAGATAAAAGTTTTAAATTACATAATATAAAACAGCATAAAAACTTTAAATATCTAGGAATAAATCAGATTAAAAATGTGTAAAACATCACCAAAGAAAACTACAAAATATTACTGAAAGAAATAAAAGAAGATCTGAATAAATGAAAAGATACACCCGTTTTCAGATTGAACTACTTAATATTGTAAAATTGTCAATTTTTCCTAAATTAATCTTTAGATTCAACAAAATCCCAATCAAAAACTTCAGAAGACTTTTTTGTGTGTGTGGAAATTGCCAAGTGGATTCTAAAATTTAAAATGGAAATACAAACGGCCAAGAATAGCAAAAGACAAACTTGAAAAATAGTAGGGTGGAGGATTTATGCTATCAAATATCAAATTATTACAAACCTAGTTATTAAAACAAGAACAAAACAAACAAACAAAACAGTGTGGTATTGGTAAAAGGACAGAAAAGTGAATGAACGAAGGAACAGAGTCCCAAAATGGACTTATACATACACAGCAACCATTTTTAAAATAAAGATGTCACAACACTGTAATGAGGGGAAGGGGAACTTTTTCCCATAAATGATCCTTGACCCATTACATATCTATACAGAAAGAGATGAACCTTGAACTCTACCACACACAAAAAGCAATTCCAGAAAGATTATAGATCTAAATGTGCAAGGTAAAATAATAAAGCATCTAGAAGGTAACATAGCAGTGTATCTTCATGACCTTGGCAGTAGAAAATGGAACACCACCTTTATTTAAATATCTGGCTCAGATGTATTTGACATACCCAGTCTGCTCTATCCAGTCTTCCTAGCTCACTCCGATTATCCTCTTTTCTGAGCTTCTATTTATCTCTCTTACAGTTACTACCACATATGTTAGCACTCGCATTGTAAATCATCCCCAATTTTTGTCCTGTGTGTTGGTCTTGCAAGCTTTATGATGGCAGAGCTCATCATTCTCTGCTATTTTCAATATTGCCTGAGTTAGTGCCAGGCCCTCAATTAGTAACTCAGAAGTCCAGGTGGTCCTAAATCTCTCTGAACCTCTGCTCTGTTCTCTGTCCTTTCTAGGACACAGTGCTTGAGTCCCTTCATTCATCTAAACACTCCAGAAGTCTGACCTAAGTGTTACCTGAAAGCAAAACATTCTACCAGGCATCACACAGGCTGCAAAGTTGTGTAGGTATCATTTAATGCTCTCAACAAGTTTATCATCTCTTAAGGGAGATATGGGGCAGAATCATTATTTTATACTTCAGAGAAGTATGGGATGAGTATCTGAAGAAGAGGAAGAAGAACAGAAGAGAAGAAGAAATTATTTTGCCCTGGCTAATCAAGAAGGGCATTTTGAATAAGTGGCATCTGAGATGGGTCCTAAAGGTTATAAAAGACTATTCCAGGCAGAGCAAAAACTTAATGAATATTTTTTTGAATTGATGAACTACAATTCTTGGATAACTGTCTGAATAGATTTCTCCTGGAATAATTAAATTGGCTTTCTATAACCACAGAAGAGAACTTGTTCAGGCTATGAAGCAAGTGCTCCTGGAAGGACAGAAAAGATGAAGTGGTTGCTTCAGTCTGAAGTCTATGGCTTTTAAATCTGAGCTGTCAGAGGACTGTGTTAGCAGAAGCTCTTATCTTTCATATACATAGATGGCTGTTTTCTGCTGCTTCCTTCCAGCTCAGGGGAAGAAGTTATTGCAACATGTCTGCTTTGGAACTTTTTAGTAAGTCTTCCACTGCCTTTGTGAAATTGAATGAAGAGATTGCATTACGCTTTTAAAAGAGTTGAAAGAATAAGTCAGAACAATAGAAGTCCAGATTAGCTTCAAGATTCATGTCAGAGATTAGTGGGAATTTAGGAACAGATGGGAGGGCCCTGAATTCCTTGGTGTTAGAATAACACAGTGCCTGTGTTGCAAACGCAAATGCCTACAGGGAGCATGGAGGTAAAAGAAGTGGGTGGGTGGATGGGCTGAATATAAAAATAGTAACAGCAGAAATGTGATGAGAAATGGCAACTCACACTTGGGCTGTAGTAAGGCAAATTCTCAGGCCCTACCCAGACCTACTGAATCAGAAACTCCAGGGTGGGACCCAGCAACCTCCAAATGGTTCTGATGGATAGTAACATCTGAGAAATACTGCAATAAGGAAAGTAAAGACAGAGGCAAACTGGTATGCTCACACCCCATGTAAAGGCCAGACATTTCTCTGCCCTATGTGATTTTTGCCTTGTAGGACATAGACCCTATGTTGCCAGCCTTTCCACTTTTGTAAACAGAGGTCACACCTCTGAATTTTTACGTGATATTTCTTGATTTTTTACGTATAGTAATAGCCATGATTAAAAAACAAACAAACAAACAAACAAAGCTCTGGTGGCCAAATATAATCGTGGTCAACATTTCACCACTGAAAATTGGCTTGCGATCTCTAGCATAGCGATTAAAAGCATAGGCTCTAGAGTCAGACAGCTGTTAAATTCAAATTCCAGCTCTTCTTACTTTGTGGGTAATTGTAAAGGCAAATTGTTTAATATCCCCAAGCCTCGATTTCCTCCTGTGTGAAAGGGGCATAATAATAGTACCTGCTTCACAGGGTCCTTGTGAAGGTAGGGTGAGGTAATGCTTATTCAAGGGGCTGGCACAGTGTAAGTGCTCAATAAATGATACCATTATAATTACTCTGCTCAAGCACAGAACATGCTGGGTCTGTAGGGAAAAGGAAGGCAACTGAGATAGGGGAGTAGCGAACTCATTGATTTCTCTGGGCTGAGCTGGGTGGTCCTACACAGTGTCCAGAGTAAGTGGCAGCCTCACGCAGGGACCAGGCTGTGCTCAAGCAGGAAGGGGATGTATTTGATGGGTGTGACCCAGTAGTAGAAGATTCCCATAGTCCCACATGTCATTTTGGGCAACCTGCTCATATGTGGCCAGGACTCAGCCTGGGATGGGAGTAAGGACCCTGGCAAGCCTTAAATTCCTGGGATCCCAAAAGTAGGTTATGTCCCAAGCTTAAATGTAAGAACGGCCAGGTAGCCTGTACAGCAGCTCAGACCCACCCATGGGTCAGTACATCTGAGGGTGTCGGGGAAGGGGAAGAAGAAAAAAGATAAAAAGCGGTGTGCCCCGGGGGCTAAGCTGGCATCGAGGGCATATGCTAGGTAGAGTAGATACCAGGTCTGTGGGCAGCCACGATTACCTCCAGTCCCCACATCTGGAGGGGCTGAGGCAGCTGATATACTTCCTGTCTTAATCTAGACCAGCTCAGCTCCAAGGCATGAATGAGCCTGGAGGTGGGAGGCTTTGGAGACTCTTCCCGTGAGTGGCTAGGAAAGGTGAAGCTTGACAGATACAGATGCTGGCTTAGGCAATGGGGTATCACTCATTTTTCCAGAAGGCAAGAAATTATAGTACTAATTAAAAGGGTCAACTTTCAGTTGGTATATAGGATGCATTGGATGAGGAGTCAGGGAAAAAGGAAGACCATGGCACTTTCCTTGGCCAGTAATCTCAGCATTTGGACCACTCTCCTCTCAGTTATTATACTCAGGACAGACATCTTTAATTGATTAAAATATCCTCTCCTGCTAATATCCCTGACAAGACATCAACATCTTTTCAAAACTCTGCTCTATATAGAGTTACCATATGATCTTGCAATCCCACTCCTGGCCATATATCCGGAGAAAACTCTAATTGGAAAAGATACACGCACCCCTATGTTCATAGCAGCACTATTTACAATGACAAAGATATGGAAGCAACCTAAATGTCCATCGACAGATGAATGGATAAAGAAAATGTGGTATATATACAATAAAATATTACTCAGCCATAAAAAAGAATGAAATAATGCCATTTGCAGTGACATGGATGGATCTAAAGATTATCATATTAAGTGAAGTAAATCAGACAGAGAATGACAAATAGCATATGATATCATTTATTTGTGGAATCTAAAAATATGATACAAATGTACTTATCTACAAAACAGAAACAGACTCACAGACATAGAAAACAAACTTACTGTTACCAAAGGGGAAGCGGGGGAGGGATAAATTAGGAGCTTGGGATTAGCAGATACTCACGACTATATAAAAAATAGGTAAACAACAAGGACCTACTGCATAGCACAGGGAACTCTACTCAACTATACTCAACATCTTGTAATAACCTAAATGGAAAAGAATCTGAAAAAGAATATATATATGAATAAGTGAATCACTTTGCTGTACACTTGAAACTGACACAGGATTGTAAATTAACTATACTTCAATAAAACAAAACAAAACAAAAAAACTTTGCTCTATCTAGACAGCTACTCCAACAGACAGAAATTAGCACTTAAAGTTCCTGGTTTGGGTGTCCATTGCTACAGGGTGATGACAATGGGGGTGAAAGAAAGGGGTTATTCAGAAAATGTTGTGAAATATCATCAATAGGAGTCAGTGCCTAAATTTTTGATGGGGGATGGGGGGTAAGATGGGGCCAGCATGAAGAAACCCAGGTGAAAGATCACAGTAAGTTTTCAAGTCTAAGAGTGGGCGACTGTTTGATGCTGTTAAGAAAAGGACCTTCCCTCCGAAAAACAAAAAAACATGTAAACAACCAAGGAATTCAGAAAAATGAGCAGGTTGGTGGAGAAAAGATGATGAGTTCACCTTCTGAGGTCTGGCAAAATAAGGAGCTGGAGGTGTCAATGGAACAGTTTGACATGCTGGACTCTTCTCAAATCGTATCAGCTTTTAAACTTGGTGTGTGAGGCTTTGGGAAGATGTCAAGAATGTGTTGGATACTTTGTCCTTGAGAAGTTCAGGAGATAATGGAGGCGTAGGGACACCCACACATGACTAACAAGGAGTTGTATAACCAAAAGGAATCAAACAGAAACCACACACATATTTAGAAAGGGGCATGAGTGGGGAAACGAGGCAAGTCATGGAAGCTGAGGGTGGATCTCAAATAAATTCTGAGCATGAATAGAACACTGGGGCCAGAAGATGATCCAAATTCTTACTTAGACATGGGTAATTATTCAAAAAGGACATCTTCTTGGCCTGAGAATCCAAAAACCATCACTGATGCCATCATCATATGATATTTATTTACTAAGCATCAGCATATTCTCAGCATTATGCTAGTGGTCAAAAACGCTTTGCCCTATGAGGAACTCACAGACTTGTAGGTGAAAGATATGTACGAAGTTACTGCAATACAGCATGAGAAGTTCTGAGATACCTGTATACACAGAGAGATACAGGAGCATGTAGCATGTCTAATGCAGCCTGAGAGGAGCAGGGCAGGTGTCCTGCAGAGGATGAAGTTGGAGATGCACTGAAAGGAAACTAGAAAGATTGGGATGAGCAAATACACACTATATATATACCCATCCTTGTCCATCTGCATGCCAAGTTTCCCCGGCTTTCTAGGCAGCACCCAGCAGGAGCAGCAGAGAAGTGCGTAGGTGTGAAGTACAACTCAGGGTGGGCTCTTTAATGCAGCTTCTCAAGCTTGCTCTTGGAAAAAGGCCAGAGAGTTTTAAATCACCTTTTATTTATTTTGTCTTTTTTTTTTTTTTTTTTGAGGGAAGCATAGCAGAGCATTTGTAGCTAAACTATTGTAATTCTTCTCTGCTGGCTGGCTTCCAGAATAAGCTGACTAAATAGACTCACCGTCTTTTGGGGCAGACACTCCAAGGCATCCTTCTTATATACTGATCTTCCCCAAAGTCTTTTCTACCAGGGAAATGAGAGGGAAGTTGATCTGAGAAAGTTGTTAAGATGAGAGGTTTTTTGGTTATTATTGTTTGTTTGTTGTATCACTGCTAGGTCTCCCATCTTTTAAAAATTAAATTTTATTTTTCTATCACTTTTATAATGCTTAATTTTGGGGAAAAAAAAAAAAACCTAACAAAGTTTACTACCTCAACCATTTTTAAGGGTATGGTTCAGCAGTGTTAAATACAATCACATTGTTGAGTAACTGATCTCCAGAAATGTTTTATCCTGCAAAACTAAAACTCAGGCTTCCCTGGTGGCGCAATGGTTGAGAATCTGCCTGCCAATGCAGGGGACACGGGTTCGAGCCCTGGTCTGGGAAGATCCCACATGCCACGGAGCGACTAGGCCCGTGAGCCACAACTACTGAGCCTGCGCGTCTGGAGCCTGTGCTCCGCAACAAGAGAGGCCGCGACAGTGAGAGGCCCACGCACCACGATGAAGAGTGGCCCCCACTTGCCGCAACTAGAGAAAGCCCTCGCACAGAAACGATGACCCAACACAGCCAAAAATTAATTAATTAATTAATTAAAATAAATAAATAAATAAATACTTAAAAAAAAAAACAAAACTAAAACTCTATACTCATTAAATAACTCTCCATTTCCTCTTCCCCCAGTCCCTGGTACCCACCATTCTACTTTTTGTTTCTATAAATTTGACTCCTTTAGATATCTCACATAAGTGGAATCATACAGTGTTTGTCTTTTTGTGAGTGGCTTATTTCATGTAGCATAATGTCCTCAAGGTTCATCCATGTGGTAGTATGTGTTATAATGTCCTTGCTTTTCAGAGCTGAATGCTATTCCACTGGATGTATACACCACATATTATTTATCCATTCACTAGCGGCTGAACATTTGGCTTGCCTTACATCTTGGCTATTGTGAACAATGCTGCTATGAACATGAATGTACAAATATCTCTTCAAGACCGTGTTTTCAATTCTTTCAGATATTTCCTGGAAGTGGGATTGCTGGATGATATGGTGATTCTATTTTTAATTTTGTGAGGAACCACCGTACTGCTTCCCATAGCAGATGGACCATTTCACATTTAGGTCTCCCACCTTTTAAGGAGGAATTTATAACCTCTGATATCAGGAGGACCCCCAGGACTCCTGGACCCCCTTTACCTCGTGACCAGGTTAAGGCCCTATCCTTCCACCAGTCCTTTGTGGAGAAGGAGGCAGCTGTCCTCAAATATGGACAGAGAAGTTAGGACGCCATCAACAGGTGAGGCAGCAATTCTTCAGAGTGATTGGATCACAATGTGAGGCCCAAATAGAGGATGAAGTCACCCACCCAGCACCATGACCTGCTGAACTGCCAACTGATCTCTGCTTCTGCCAGAGAACAATCCATCCATGTATCTGGGAACCCTGCTTTGAGAGTATGCTTTGGCTGATGTGATACCTTTAGCATTTGATGACACCATGACCCTTGATTTCCAGGGATAAGCAATATTGTGATTTATAAGAAATATATATTTGGACATTGAGATATCCAAAATATCTTTCTCATATGTGGTTCCTGGCACACAGCTACTAAAACCCTTGGAATTTCCTAAGTGAGGAGAGCAATAAAGGTGACTTTTGTTATGTTAATGAGGTGACTTTTCAAAAGCACCTAAGGATGGGGGTTCCAGGGAAGGGCTCCACACACAATAACTTACAGCGTCTGAAATTCCTCCCCATGTGGCCCTCTGCTCAGGGAAGCTGGGGCCCTTCCATGGCTCTGAGCGGGGGATGCCCACCTAACCAGTTCTGCTTCAATTTTGGTTCCCAAGTGCTTCTGACAGTGAGCATGCACCTGTACCAAGTGTGGTTTTCAGATTTAACTGTAGTTTTCATTGAACCTGGTTCCTGGACTGCACTGACGAAAGAGTCACCTATTCTAGTGCTGGAAGGAAAGCTATTTGTGCTGGATTTTTCAAGACATCTCTCGTCAGTCTCTGGCATGGAGCCCTTCTAAGGGGAGGCTTGTGTAATTTTCATATGACTTTTGCCTGCTGATTAGACTTTAGAACTCATGCCCAATGTTTGATGCAATTCTGCTGAAATCAGCTGGGTGACTCTGAGAGTGTTGTTGTCTTTCTGAAGCTCAGTTTTCTCAAGTGTGTATGGAGAGTTAGACCAGATCTCAAATATTCCTTTAACCTTCAGTCATTCCACCAGAGTAGAAGAAGCTGTAGAAAATACCTGTCATGGGGAAACTGCAGAAGAACTTCTGCCCTTTCTTGCTTTAACTCCCTCCTTGCATGTACCTGCTAGACAAGCAAGAGCTGGGAGTCCCAGATGAGAACACACGCTAGAGAGCTTCAGGTGGTGGTGTCGAGCGGTCCTCCAGCGTCTGCTTGACAGTTCCTGAGGCAGGGTCTCATGGTCGGATCGCTCATGGCTCTTCCTGATGAAATGGAGCAGGACCCTTTGGGGTCCTCCCAGGTACAAATCCTTTCCGCCCCCACCCCCCCCCCCACCTCCCCCGCTGTTTCTTGTTAGTAGGAAATAGGCTTCATTCAGCCTCCTTGACCTTTATGAGTTCCAAAGGGCAGATTCAAACAGTTGCTTATCAGGGAAGGGAGGAAAGGCAGAAACAAAGGAGGAGAAATCAAGACACAGTAGTGCAACATTCAAGCAGGTTCCTGGTTCCTCTTCAAGGAATATACGTAACAATAGCTGAGTTCTCCTGCAGGAACTAAGGCCCCACCCAGGTGGAGGATGGTAACTTCAGGCTGAGCACAAGATTCCTGGAACACCGCCCTATTACCTCACCACCAACCAATCAGAAGAAAGTCTGTACACAGTGGAAGATAATAAAGACTCTGATCCCCTCCGCAAAGGATTCTCCCTTTAAAAACTTTCATGGTTGGGGCTTCCCTGGTGGCGCAGTGGTTGAGAGTCTGCCTGCCAATTCAGGGGACACGGGTTCGAGCCCTGGTCTGGGAAGATCCCACATGCCGTGGAGCAACTGGGCCCGTGAGCCACAACTACTGAGCCTGCGCGTCTGGAGCCTGTGCTCCTCAACAACAGAGGCCGCGATAGTGAGACGCTCGCACACCGCGATGAAGAGTGGCCCCCGCTTGCCACAACTAGAGAAAGCCCTCGCACAGAAACGAAGACCCAACACAGCCAAAAATAAATATAAATAATTAATTAATTTAAAAAAAAAAACAACTTTCATGGTTGAGAATCTTCAGAGTTGGATCTTGGACATGAGTCCGCCGTCTCCCCAGGTTGCCAGCCTCCTGAATAAAGCAACATTTCTGTTCCTACCAACACTTGTCTTTGGAGTGTTGGCTTTGGAACAGCGAGCAGCCAAACCTGAGTTCGGTCACTTAGAAAAAGTCTTCTTGACGTTAATCTTGACCTGCCTCCCTCTACCTTTCACCTATTAATTCAAATCCTTGCCACTAGGATTATATAGAACAAAGCTACTGGCACAATTTGCGTCTTGGTGCGGTGAGTGTTTTGGTGAGGTGCCTGTGTGTGTGCACATATTAACACCTTCATATTGGGTCCCTAGAGTTGTGTGTGGTCCATCGTGGGGTGGGTCTTGATGCCCTGGTATGCCTTATGATACCAGAAGGACCAGTACGCTGAGTTAGGCTGATGTAATTTAGTGAACTATAATTTATGGAAACAATTTACAGGTTAAATGGGGGAATAAAGAAGACGGTTAATAAAGGCAAATTGTCCACTGACACATTCCTCTTGTTAAATTGACTTGTAATCAACAGTGCATTTATTGCAAAAGTCCATTTCCTTTACTGAAGAAAATTTTTCCCTCAACTTACTTTCTCTCTTCTCTCTTTCCCCATGTCTCTCTTCCTGTTTCCGGATCAGGCGTAGGCTCAAAGCTAGTCTTGGTTCTACTACCAAGTAGTTTTGTGACCCTACACTAGTTTCTGAACCTCTCTACTCCTTGGTGTTTCTATCTGTGAAGGCAGACTAATGGCTCCCCAGCAATGTCCGCACCCTAAATCCTGGAAACTGTGACTATGTTAGGTTACGTGGTGAAGGAAAGTTAAGTTTGCAGATGGAACTAAGGTTGTTAATCAGTTGACCTTGAGATGGGAAGATTATCCTGGATTGTCCATACAGGCTCAATGTAATCACATAGGAAGAGGAAGGCAGAGAAGGTCAGAGTGACATGATGTGATAAAAACTCAACCCAGCCTTTGCTGGCTTTGAAGATGGAGGAAGGGAGCCAGGAGCCAAGAAATGTGAGTGGCCTTTAGAAGCTGGAACGGCAAAAAACCCCGATTCTTCATTACAGCCTCCAGAAAAGATTACAGTCCTTCTGACACCATGATTTTAGGCCAGTGAAACCGCTGTCAGACTCCTACAGAACTATAAGATAATAAATTTGTGTACTATTAAGCCACTAGGTTTGTGGTAATTTGCTACAGCAGCAATAGAAAACTAATACACTATCTATAAAATCCAGTTAATAATGGTATTTGTCTTAAAATGATTACTGAGAAAAAAATGAAAAAACGAAACACTTGCTGCCTGATACGTATCGAGTACTCAGTGTACAGATGCTATTATTTTTAATCCTCCTCCCAACTTGCCCCCTTCTTCTTCCAAAGCCCACGGTCATGGTACATTCACTGGTGGCTCCACTGCGCCTATGAATGGGCCTGCCAGCAGCAACTCTCCCAGAGGCCAGTTGACAGCAGGAGAAATCACAACACTTTCAAATCCATTTGACCAGGGCTGAATGTCTGCCAGAATTCTAAAGGAATTTTCATTTTTACATTAAAGTGACAGATCTTTATGACTGTGGGAGCAGCTGCTGGCCAAAGAGCCACCTTTGCTTCTTCTACATAGTCATTCCTATTTTATTTTACTTTATATGTTATAAGAAGAAGCCATGGATATCTCAGCTTTAAAGCAATGCCCTGTCTGTAAGCTTTTAAATCCTTACTTGGGGAGAACAACAGCTCGTATCATGGACGAATTCAACAAAAAGAGACAGTATTTCCGGTTAGGTGGAGAATAGATCCAACAGTTTCTGGGAAACTTCTCTCTTGGCTCTTTGCCTAACCACCAGACTCTCCACTGCCCCCACTTTTACAGTCACCCCAATATTCCAAGAAATTGCCCAATTCTTTCAAAACCTTAAATCAAAGTCTGGCTCCATATGTCTTAGGTATAGGCAACAAAACTCCTTAGAGGACAACTTGTCTCCCATGGGTTATGCAAAAAAATGTTAATGTAACATTTATGGTGGAGACTTTACATGCATAAAAGTCAGAAAAGCTTTATTTATGGCCTGCACAGCTGCTGTAAGGTACTTGCCTCCTTCCGATTGCTTGGGGATTATCATACAGGCCGTTAACCTTAATGCTATGTTAGCCCTTATTTGGACTCTTCTCATCCCAGTTCTATCTCGCCATTTGCATTTGTTGTCTTTGGCAGAGAAAAGAAAAAGAAAAAGAGAACCATCGTTGATTGCACATTCAAATAAAAACAGCGCACTGGGGTGTGGTGGCAGAGGCATATAAAGGAGTCTGGTTTGGTGATGGGTCCTGGGTAGCCAGGGGAGGTCTGCTGCCTGATCTGAATAGGGGTTTTCTTTCTTTCTTCTTTTTTTTTTTTTTGGATGGGTCAAATGTTTCAATTCCTTTCATGCTGTTGGTACATGCACGTGCTTGTTCATGCAAGATCAGCATTTCCAAGAATGGTATGATTTTCCTATTTTATTTCTCTCTTTTTCAATAAGGAGAAGCAATGAAAAAGTCTCTTGAGATCATTTGATTCTTCCCCCCCACCAGCAGCCTACTTAGAGCGCTGTGAGCATCATAGGGACTCGTCATCTCTAGACCCAGGCAGGCCACCCTGTATCTGCTTACCCTGCTCCACAGAGCCCCACAGAGACGGTGGGACAGAGCCAACTAGGATGAACCAGGGAAGCAGATAGCAAAAGTGAGGAAAGGTTTTGGAAGTGAGCCATACCTGGAAGGAATATGGGAATGGAACGTAATTGTATGGAAAAGAGAAGGGCTTTGTGAAGAGGGCCTAATTACAGAGTGGAGGGTGAAGAGAGCATTCAGTGTGCATTGTCTGAATGACAGAGCTCACCCATGCCCTCCTCCAGAGGACCTAGTCGGGAGTAGAAGACTCAAGCAGCAGGAGGAGGGATGGAGTTGAGACATAAAGAATCTTCTGACCATAAGGATGGAAAGGGATGGTTTTATTTCTTTTTCCAGATAACTCATCTATATTTTAGATGGGCAACTTTCTTTCTGTCCTGTCACAATGCACTTCAAACTAGATAGGAGGAATGAATTAGGATCTCTCAAGAACTCTTCCAAACTTTTTAGCCAGAAGCCTGAATTCCATATGAAGTTCCATCTTTAATAATATTTATGTATTTTTTTTTAACTGAAGGAAAGCTAAGACATTTTATCAACACAGCATGCTGGAAGAGTTTATTACCTTCATTTTTGAAAAAAGGGAAACTGACGCCTAAAAAGCATTAGTATTCTTTTCTTTTCCTTCCCGTATAAACAGAATAAGACCATTTTTCTTTTTCCCAAGGTTTTCTAGGCATACGATTTCCTATCATTGACTCTGGATTTGGCCTCTGAATGTGGAGAAAACATAAAATACAACTTATGTTTTAAAATTGCCTTGCCTGCATCTTTCTTGATTATACTCACCTCTATTTACTTTCACTAGGAATGATTAATATTCTGGGCAGTCTTACAGATAACAATTTTCTCTTTACCAAGGCGAACCGCAATACCTGAGTGACACAATATTGTTTATTTCAATCATGTTACTGACTACGGAGGGATGCAGGATGGAGGGATCTGAGATGAATTCTGAGATGGTGGAAAGGCTGGTAAAAGTTGGAGTGGTCAGAAAAATGCTGTACTTATTGTAAGATTATGGAAAGGGTTTGTTGGAAAAAGTGGCTGCACTTATACTCAAGGCTTCAACATCAGGGCTTCAAAATCAAGTCCCATTTACTTATTAAGTCACTATTGTTTATCTTCAGAAGGAAACCAATATAGCTGCTATCAGAAAGCTCAGTCTGCGAAACAACTGGAGGGCAAAACAAGACAGGATTCCATCCTCCCTCCTTCTCTGCACTCCAACTGCAGTGTTATGACACTATAGATTTGCCCCCCTGCCAAGAAAATTGGAATGCAGTGGCCCTTTGCTTCCAAAATAAATAGTTTAGTATCCCAGCATTTCCCATCTTTTCCAGGTTCATTCCAGGAGCTTGGTTTTAAACAAGATTAAACATGCACACAGCTGAAATCAAACTGGGTCCTATGGAAATGTTGAAAGAGTGGTCTTAAATCTTAGCTCCTCAAGACAGTCTAGATTCATCCCACAGCAAATGTTCCTCGCAGCTGCTGCTCTTCTGGTAAACAGAAGAGAGAAGAAAAAAAATAAGTTATTTTCTGCCTGTTGAAACTATCCCAAACTTAGGTAGTATAGTCGTCATGTAGCATAAATTTATTTTATTTTATTTTTTTATTTTATTTTTAGTTTTAGTCGACCAGAACTGCTGCCTGTTGGAGAACTCCATGTTCTAAATGAAGAGAAAAATAATTTCACTTATTAAAAACTTGATTTTGTTTCTTCTTGGACATCTCTACAGCAGATTTAAGACTGGATTCAGTGTCTTTACCAAATCTGAACTCACCATTTACTAAGGTTCTCTGTATTGTTGGCAACTGTGATACAGGAGAACCATTTTTATATCTAGCAAGAGCTCTTTGTCTTATCTTTTAAGGATAAGATTGATTTAGGATAGAAGAGAACCAGGCAATGTACATTTGAGAAATTATCATTACCCTCCAAGTCCTGGGTATCTAAGCCCATGGACGATAACTGATGATCTGATCTCAACTTAAAACACACAGACACATCAGGTGGAAGACACCTCGGAGACTGGCTACCTCTAGCCTCTTCATTTATTACAAATGAGGAAGCTGAATCCTAGAGGGGACATCGTGTCCTTCCAGCATCTTCCTAGGGGGGAGTCACTTTGGCTTCCCTCCTTGTGACTTAAATAAATCAAGAAATCCTGCAAAGAGCCATGCCCAGGTAAGAATTCCGTGAATACCATGGCTGCCTGGTATTTATGGCCACACTGGGCACCAAGCCATACAGAGGGTGTCTGGATGGGTGGTCTGAATTGTTGAATTCAGCTAAGTGGTCAGAATAGGAGGATCTTGGCCCAGATTGCCTCAGGAAGGTGACATAGACTCAAAATCAGAATTCCCTGCTCCCTCATGGACTATTTTTAAGGGCCAATGATTTAGAAAGGAGCACAGATTGAGAAGTGCTCCCATTTTAAGATGTTCCCAGGTATTGGTGGTGGTTTATTCCTGATATGCAAACCCTGGGTTCTAGATGAATCTCCTAAGCAAAGAAATCTAGTTTGCTTGTGTGTGTGAACCACTCTCTTTCTCTGCCACTGGTTACATCTATCGTTACTGTGTCACCTGGGATTCAAGCTCAGTTAGGGTCCAGGCTGACCGATGAGGAGTGGAGGAAGTAGTCAAGAGATAGTCCTGGCTGATTTGGGATTAACAGCTACACACTGCTATGTACAAAACAGATAACCAACAAGGACCTGCTGGATAGCCCAGGGAACTATATTCAATATCTTGTAATAACCTATAATGGAAACAAAACTGAAAAAGAATATATATATATATATATATATATATGTATATGTTCAGTTTCATATATATAAATGAATCACTTTGCTGTACACCTGAAATATTGCAAATCAACTCTACATCAATATAAATAAATTAATAAATAGGAATCGAGAGAGAGAGAGAGAGAGAGAGAGAGAGAGAGAGATAGTCCTGGCCAAGTTGGAAGAAAGCCACAAGGCAGTGAGTGAGGTCTGATTTGGCCTTGCTACTCAAAGTGTCCCCTACAGACTAGCAGCGTCAGCCTCTTCTGGGAGCTTGTTAGAAAAGCAGAATCTGCAGGGTCACAAGATCTTCACGTGATGCTCATATGCATTAAGCTTTGAGGCAGTGCCTGGTCCTACTCCCAGAGATTCTGATTGAATTGGTCGAGTTTGTGGCCTGGGCATGGAGAATTTGACAGGCTCCCCCAGGTGATTCTAAAGGGCAGCCACAGCTGACAACCACTGCCCTAGAGGGCTGGGCTGTGGCCACATGCCCTGGACAAGAAGAGGGCACTGGGCAAGTGCTCTTGATCCAAGGAAATTCAGCTTATTTTTGCTGTTGTTACCTTTCCAGGCAGAAATCTCCACGGCAGTTTAGAGAAAGGACTTTTTAAGAAGAAAATAATGGGGAGAAGGCAAACCTAAAGACAGTTGGGGAAAGAGGAAAGGAAAGATGGCTAGAGCATAATAATTGGGATGACATGAATTAATGTAAGCAAATCACTTAGAACAGCAGCTTAAACATAATCAGGGCTTTAGAAATGCGTGTTATTGTTACTTCTATTGTTATTCATAGAGAATGTGGACTTGAATAAAGAGGATACTACAATAGCTACTTTTCATTTTAGTATCTCCTAAGTGCCCAGACTTTCATATTCATTATCTCATGTAATCCTCATAACAACACTTTCAAGAAGGTATTATTACCCCATTTGGCAGGTGAAGAAGCTGAGGCTTAGGGAGATGTCTTAGTCTGCTTGGCTGATGTAACAAAATACTATAGACCAGGTGGCTTAAACAAACAATACTATTTCTCACAGTATTGATGGCTGGAAAGTCCAAGATCAAGGTTCCTGCTGAGAGCCCTCTTTCTGGTTTGCAGACAGCAGCATTCTTGCTGTGTCCTCCCATGGTGCAGAGAGAGAGGACGCTGGGTTTTTCCTTCTTCTTGTAAGGGCACTAATCCCATCACAGGAGTCCCACCCTCATGAGTTCAAACCCAGATATACTTGACCCTAAAGCACCACTCCATTTCAACCAGGATGAGGATTATCATTGTATGCTCTGGGAATGTAGAGGATGGAGGTAGGTGAGTAGAGGCTGAGAAAACTGGGAGGAGAAACAGAGATGATCTTGATAAATTCCAAATGTTATCAATTTACTAGGCCCTGCCTCCTCTCAATTCCCAGACCCTCACTCAGCCTGCTGCCCAAAGAGCAGTTATGAGTTTTTGCCTTTGGAATAATGCAAAACTTGGTCATTCTAGGGAAGCTCATCTCCATATTCAAGAGAGACATCTTGACCCTAGCTTAGCACACCTGGGCTGGGTTCCAGCTAACGAACCTCCCCAGCCAATTACAAAGGAGGGTTGAAAGGCTAAGAATTAGAAAGGCGTGAGTGCCAAGCCCAACACATTTTATTACTGAACTGTTAGAATTAGAAGAGGGCGTCTATCAGATTGGCTAAGAAAACACTAGCAACCACTTGGACCGAGGAATTGCAAAAGGATTTGCAGTAACAGAGTCTGATAAGATGTAGCCAGTGTGGATTTGTGTGGGCAGGCCTAGCTTGAAAGAACTCGTTGGGTTTGTTTTCGTTTTATTTTTTTAAAAGGAATTACTGTTATAGGAGACAAAAGAAAAAAGAAAGTCTAGGATTCTATTTACCTAAAATTTCAAAAAGCATTTGATAAGGTTGCACATTAAAGCTAATTGCCCCAGGTGAGAAATCATGGTAGGGGGTAAAACAGCTCACCATGAAGACAAGATGCTGCCCAAACAGGAAACCAAAAACGAGTAATAAAAGGTAATATATCTAGCTGGAAAGGGGTTACTTGTGGGGCTGGTTTGATCTTTTCTCATTTACACGATTTAATCAGGAGACAAAGACTCTGGTGGCTTTTCATTATTTTTGGGGGGGTGGAAAAGAAATTGAACAAGGATATTGACTGCCTACCACCATCAAAATCTACCCTCAAGTCCTCTTCTCCCCAATTCTTCCTCCAATAACAATTTATGGGATGCTTCTGCAGTGTCCGGCACTGTCGTAGGCCCTTGGGATAATCAGTGAACCAAAAAGACAGAAATCCCTGCCCTCCTGGAGTTTGCAGTTGTAGTGAACAGACACTAAACTGTATACACAATGCTGTTCAGTTTGGGCTTAAACACCTATGTCATAAATGTAACTGAATTCCAGGAATGTTGCCATGGTTCAGCTCAGAAGAATCAAAAGGAAATGATTGGAAAAATTGAGTGATTTGTTAGAATTGTCACATATCCCACCAGAGGCTACATGGCAAGACTTATGGAATCCTTTCATTTCCAGGTTAGGATTAAGCACTACTTAAAAGTATTCAGTTCTTGATGGAAGTGTATTCGTGCACCTTTTCCCCAGCACAACTTGGAGGTCCTTGAGGGCAAGAATCATGGTACCTCTTCTGTTTCCCATATCTCTGCCTGGCTCATGGGAAACAATGAATTCTCAACCCTGCAAATGTCAATGACTTTTAACTTCATTACCAGTTTTCATAAAGTAGAGAAGGAGACCACAGAAACAGTTACAGTAGCATCTCTAAGCCCAGGAAAGATTATTAGTGTTAAGACTACGGCAAACAGTTCTCCATCTCCACAGAGGCCAGGAAAAAAAAAAAAACAGCAGAGGAAGTGAAAGTTGCTTAGTGCCAGAACAGGTTGATAAAGACATCAGTAGAACATTTTTCCTCTAGGGATGCTTAAAATGGAAAGGATTCTCATGGGCCTAATAAGATTTGGGGATGGAAATTTCTAAAAACAGACAGTGGTAATAATTGTTTATGTCAATTCTAACTTGTGATAACAACCTAAAAAGCACGAGGCTAGCACTGGGGAGTTGAGTTCACAACAGGACATTTAAGGATCGAGTCTCCCGAAAAGGATCCTTGTCGGTGGGGAAGACACAAGGTCTCTCTGGGAGTTAGAGCCTTGGCATGTTATAAACCCAATGCTTGAGCCAGACTATTCAGCGGATTGAGTGAGCTTTGATCAAGTATGGCGACTCTGAAGCCTTAACTGGCCAACACAGGATAGCAACGATAATGGGAGACTAAAGCTATCCTCAAGGTACGTCCTAGAAGAAGTCTTCACCTTGGAAGACAAATGTTCAAAAGAACGTGGTTGTGATCCGCCATTGTTCTAGCAAAGTAGCCAACAACCACGGCTTGTCAGCTTAAAGCAACAAGATGAGTGTACCCGAGGACAGGGAGGGTTTCCATCCATTGTTTTTGTGGGTTGTGATGGCAGAAGACACGCAACACTTCAAATGATGCTGCTGAGCCAAAGTAGAGCTCCTGTGTACCAAGGCATGGTGGTCAAGTGTTGGCTTTCCCCTCTCCTCTCACCCCTGCTGTCCTCCTTGTCCTGCTAAACACATACACACACTCAGATGAACAGCTGAGTCCTTGAGAATCTGATATTTCTTTGTTCAGTACATTTAGGCAGGTTTCCTGATCACTTATGACTTCCTGATATCCATTTGTATCACACTTCAAAACAGCAAGTCTGTCCAAAATGATCTTGTCTTTGAAACTGTCAGGTTTATGTTAGGCCTTGTAATTTTCTTGTGGCTACTTCTGAAGACTGCAAACTTCCTGCAACAGGGTGTGTAATCCAAAAGAAATCTGCTATGAGAAGCGCATTACAGTTTTGACTGATGACCTTGCTTAGATTCCAAGTGTAGAGATACTTCTAAAATTCTCTCTTCTGAGTGTTTCATGTGTCATATCTTTTGCATCATCAGAGGAGGGAATTGGAGCCCAAGTCTTTTAGAACTCAATAGCCAGTGTTCTTTCTTCTATATCACAGTGCTTTCAAAATTAGCAACATTCTCCTGACATTCCTTGCTAAATTAGAGTGCATTTCTTAGTCACTTCTTTCTGAGCCTAACTTTCTCCTTCTCTTACAATTTTTATTTTTCCAATCGCATATTGGCAAGTCACCTCTGCCCTCAAGCTCCAGGTCCTAGAATCCCATGGATTTGGCTTCCAAAGGACCTTCCTTGTGCTGTTCTTCCAGACCAGGAACAAACATTGCTCTGGACCTCTCTGTTAGTAAAATCATGGGCTGCCTGGGTTGGTGAGGCCCTCAGAGATCACCATGTTAAATGCCCACATTTTACAGGGGTAGAAATTAAGTGCAAGGGAGCCCTCAGTTATACTGGGCATCTGACTCACAACCTACGTCCTTTCTACCTCACCAGGCCATCCTTAACAAGCCCAGCTTCAACTCAAAATTGTCCAGAGCACTTTCTCTGTGCTCCCTATTCTCTGCTGATTATGACAGAAGTACTCAGAAAAATTCTAACTGGTGCACTTTCCCAGCAATAGATTGTCATTCTGAGGTGACAGTGTCTCAACCCAGTAAACTATGTTATTTTACAGATGAATGTTGTGATATGAAATGAATGGTGGGAATTCTGGGTCCTGAGGCAGACGGGAGAGAGACTATGGGTTGAGTCGTTCTGTCGGACCCTTGCATCACACCTTTAGAACTTGTGGACGGTTGAGAGAGGCTCCCTAAACCAAAGGTTCCCATGCTGTTTCTTTCTAAGTGTAGATAAAGCATGATGTCCTGAGAAAGGGCAGTGAGCCAAGGAACCCCAGCTTCTCCTTTGCCACAGATTTTCTGTGAATTTTAGTCACATTTCAATCTCTCTGGGACTAGTTTCCTGGACTAGTTAATCCTAGGGACTCCCCCAGTTTTAAAATGTTACATTTTATGAGGATAGTAGAGTAACCTCTAGGTTAGGATTTGCAAACTCAAATATCTAGTGGGCCAGGGAGTTAACATAAGGAAGTAGGATGTTTGTATATCAAGCATTTTATTTACTATTAAACGTGTAGGGCAGCTCTTCTTCCCTATACAATAGACTATGCTGGTCCAGTGTTGCTAGAGCCTCTGACTTTTATCAAGAAAAGCCCCAGGTACTTCCCTGGTGGTCCAGTGGGTAAGACTCCACGGTCCAAATGCAGGGGACCCGGGTTTGATCCCTGGTTGGGAAACTAGATCCCGCATGCATGCCGATTCCCACATGCCGCAACTAAGACCCGGCGCAACCAAATTAAATAAGTAAATAAATATTTAAAAAAAGAAAAGCCCCAAATCCAAACTTACATATGGAAGTCTTGGTTTTTAATGTTGGGAATTCAAAATTTCACAACAAAAGAACCTGTGGGGACAGAAAACATCTCGCAGCCTCAGGCTGTGAGCAGCCCTGATTGGCCACTGGGAGACCACTAGGTAAACTAGGGCAGTCTGGAGTCCTATGTCCGAGGGATGCTGACGGGTACTTGGAAGTGTTATAAAGAAAGTTCCTTGCACCTTGGAAGTACATTTCTGTGCAGGAACAAAGAATTACTAGGCCATGATTTCTCCCGCAGGGGCTGGGCACCAGTGGGAGGGCTCAGAGATCTGGAATTCCCTACCTGGGTGGTCCAAAGAGCTCAGACCGGTTGGGCTCTGCTGCATGCCCCAAGGCTCTGAGCGTTCACAGTTCAAGGAGCGCCTATTGTTAGATTACCGCTCTGCTCAGAGGAATGTGAAAGTGCCTAGAGGTTATCACTTTACAACCCAGAGAAAGGAAGAGGACGCCATTCCCTCACTGCTTTCTGGGGGAGAAGCTGGCCACAGCCCCACCGTGAAACCTGGGCACAGAGAGAAGGCTGTTTAGAGAGGCAGAAAAACGTCGATGGAGTGGGGCCCACAGACGATTAAGGCACCGAGGACCAAGCTCGATAATAATAATGATACTAATCCCAAATACTATGCATTGACCTCTGGCTCTGAGTGAGAAGCACTTTATAAGCAAGATCGCACTTAATTCCTATAGCAACGCGACAAAGACTAAGTCAGTTGCCCAAAGTCACCCAGGAAGTGGGACAGCCCAGATGCAAAATCAAGCTCAGGCAAAATTTCTGAGCTGGCTATTAACTTGCAGAATAAAAACACTGCTTAGAGGGTTCAGGGGAAATTCAATATGGTTTGCTGTCCCTTAATCTGTTTGCCCTGACCCTCCTGGAACTGTTATAACTGGTTTTGATTTTCTGAGTGTCACCAACTTCTCCTTGATTTTATCAGAAGTTGGCTTTTCTCCCTGCGATTTTGTCTTATTTTATCCAAATCCTTTTCTCTGGAAATATTTTTAAAGGAACAGAATGTTCGTAAATAGTTTTTTATCTTGTCCAAATCCAATAAAAGCTCAGGTAAAGAGCTGGTGGCCAGTGTAGTTTTGAGAGACAGTGACGGGTCATGTACAGTGGCTGGTCTGTCAGTGAGGAGAGCAAGCTGCGTGTTTCCATGAGAAAATTCATGTTTCTTTTTTCCACAGAGGAGACCCCAATAGCTTCAACTTTCTCCCTGGTCAAGCTGAGGCTGCTCTCTTCCTAAAGCTCCCCCATTTCTCTTTGTCCCTAGAAAGTAGACTTTAATGAAACTTTTCAAAAGCCAACTTGCTTGCCTGTCTCCCCAGACCTACAAGGAGGCATCTTCTTATGTGTGTAGCTCATCACATGATTCCAATCATAATGAAAGAGCCATGGACCAGAGAATGACCTGCTTTTTCTGAAAAGCTTTTGCTGATACAGTAACTGATTTTATTTTCCTATTAACAATGAAATTGGAAAGCTGTTTTTAGCAGCTTGCTGCAAGGATGACCATCACCTCGGTCCCAATCAACAGCCATATTTTTCAGAGGAAACAGTACCAGCGAGGACTGCAAATGAACCCAGTGGACAGGCCTGGCACCTCACGGCATATTACATTATTTGACATTGTTGAGGTCACCACTCCCTGCCATGAAATCAATCTTTCTCTTAATCAGAAATGGCATAAAGGGTCACAAGTTCCATTTGAGACAACGGTTAAGGGGGCAAAGGAGGAAAAGGGCCCGATGATCTACCTTTATGTGCATTTATTTGATGGACATTTCCATGCATCTTGCTATTATCAATCCACGAAGCAGACAGAGGGAGGGGAGGATTTAAAGGGGAAGAAGGGGATGAGGTGAAGAGGGATTCACCTGGGAGAGACAGCTTAGCCACAGAGGGCAGTGAAATAACATGGTGAATTCAGGAATCAATCCCACAGTTAATCTCCAGTGTTTTGGCTTTGATTGCTTAAATATGGACCCTGGAATCTTAGAACTTATCCACAATCCGGGCACCTTCATCTTGAGTTTGGATGGGTGTGTGCTAAGAGCCCTTGACTTGGCTAATTCATTAGAAGGAACATTGTCACCATAGTCAATGCGGCAAAAGCAGTTCAGGTGCTTAGTGACCACTTAGGGTGGGCCTAGGCCTTGCTTGGCACTAGAGTTGAGAGGAAGAGAAGTTATAAAAGCATTATATCTGATCCCTGCTCACAAGTTTATACTCAGGGAAGAAATAATGACACAAGAAGCATCCAGAGGAGGCCTGAGGATATGGACCAAAGAATATTATTTAAACAGAAAATGCCGCCAGTAGAGGAAGAAGAATGAGATGGGTGTGGGCCCGAGTAGCTTTACAGCATTATTGGCTCAAGAACTTAATGTTTAGTGAAAAGTTCCTAATTCCAATTATCTTGCTTATTTCCCCCAGCCTATGATGAGCCATTATAGTACACGTGGAAGGAGCTTAAAATGGAAGAGGCTATAAAAATAAAATATTTTTAATTTTTCTATTGTGAACTAAGAAGCCAGCAGTTAGTTACTGACCTGTTGCTGCTTGTATTCTCACTGGGTATTTGCAGAGAAGAATAAAAATGTGGGATCCAGACAATACATAATTATTTGGAGCTTCCACCTTCCATCATTCTAAGAAGACTTTATTAATTTGATACAGCCACTATGGGGAACGGTATGGATGTTCCTTAAAAAACTAAAAATAGAGCTACCATATGATCCTGCAATCCCACTCCCAGACATACATCCAGAGAAAACCATAATTTAAAAAGATACATGCACCCCAATGTTCATTGCAGCACTATTTACAATAGCCAAGACTTGGTAGCCACCTAAATGTCTACCTACAGACGAATGGATAAAGAAGATGTGGCATGCATATATATATATATATATATATATATATATATATATATATATATATATATATATATATATAATGGAATATTACTCAGTCATAAAAAAAGAATAAAATAATGCCATTTGCAGCAACATGGATGGACCTAGAGATGATCATACTAAGTGAAGTAAGTCAGACAGAGAAAGACAAATATCACTTATACGTGGAATCTAAAACAAAAAACAAAAAAAGATACAAATGAACTTAAACACAAAACAGAAACAGACCCACAGACACAGAAAACAAACTTCTGGTTACCAAAGGGTAAAGGAGGGGGAGGGATAAATTAGGAGTTTGGGATTAGCATCAACACACTAGTATATATAAGATAGACAACCAACAAGGATCTACGCTATAGCACAGGGAACTCTACTCAATATTTTGTCAGAACTCATAAGGGGGGAAAAAATGTATATATATATATACACATATATAAACGGAATCACTTTGCTGTATACCTGAAACTAACACAACATTGTAAATCAACTATATTCAATTAAAAAAATTAAAAAGTCTTTTAATATGAGTTCTGCTTTATCAGACAGGAGTTAAATACCACTCTTTACGTAGATCATATAACGCAGGAATTGTGCCTCTAGGAGTCAGATAATTAATGTGAATGCGTCATAGGGTAGAGGCAAGTAGGACAATAGGTGAGGATTCTAGGGCCCTGTAGAGGAGGGCAGGCTCTGTCAAAAGCGGTATTCACTACTCAGCAAAACCATTACTGCCGTGTGGGGATATGCCACCAATGTCTGCAGTTTTTCAGAAGAAGAAGAAGATGAAAATGGTAGTTTGTATGTGAAATTTAGTGATGTCTAAGTCATTATTTAGCTCACACACACACACTCCAAGGCTAAACAAAACAGAACTCACATCTGGATCTAGTCCATGGATCTCTGGTGTAGAATGCCTGATTTAGAGCAACCTGTTCATTTTACAGATGAAGAAATAAGATCCATAAAAATGAGATGACTTGCTCAAGGTCACACAACTAGTTCAAGAGCCAAGACTCCGTTTTCCTGAATGTTAAATCTCAATTGCTTTCATCATACCATACTGTCTTACAAGAAATAAGTCTTAGAGGTTATAGAAAGATTCAAACTATAGAAGGCCTGAGAAGGACTTTCATTCTCCCCTACCCCTCATCCTCCGTTTGAATGATTAACCACAAACATTGGTTAGTGGAAGGTCTGGGACCTCCATGTGGCTGCATCTCAAGTCCTTCTCAGCTGAGTGTCCCTTTAAGATTTGTCTTGACAAAGGGAATATGCGAATGATGGAGCCATCTACAAAGAAAGTCAAAGTACTGGGCCTTGACAGCTCACTGAGGAGTTTCAAAAGAAAATTCCCCAGTGCTTACAGTTTGCAGGATGCAACCTAGGACCAGCAAACTCTTCCCAGTTTGTAAGTGGGAATCAGCAATGGACAGCAAGTCCTGGTTTCATTTCCCACCAGGAATAGACAAAGTCTCCCCAAGAAAATCATCCCTTTATGACTGATAAAAATAGAATTGCAATTTATGCTTCCATCTACTCCCTCTGTCTTCAGGCTCTTACGGTGTATTTTCCATTGTAATGGCTGATTTAGATGGACTTCTGGGGTGCTGCATCACTGCTGATGACATTAATGGTCTTGGGTTCCTGAATTTTGATTGACTGGTATGATCTGTGAAACTATTTCAGGACCTAGATTTATTATTATTAAGCCTATAAAATGGTGTCAGCGTCAAACAAGCCGATGATGTGTGTTGTGATGCAAATATGGCCAAGGGGTGGATGCCACCATTTAATAGATGTGAGTAGCTGGAGCAAACCATGCTTCATCCTCTACTCAGGACCTGCCTCTAGGCCCTCTCCCAAAGGCACAGTGGATTTAGGTCCCGATTGTACGGGGCGGAGGGTTGAGGGCTGGGGAAGAAGGAAGATAAAATGGGTATTACTAATTATTCTCCTAAATCGTTTAATTCCTTAAAGAGGTTTTGAAGATTTTATTTTTTTTCAGCTCATTTGGAAAGGACTAAAGATTTCCTGGTTTTTTTTCTCGGACTTGCAAATATTATCTAGCTTTCCTAGCTCAAACCTGTTGTTTTTGGAGTCTGAGAGAAATATTGATGCTATCTCATTCAACCTCTATCAACGAGAGAAGAAAAGACTAAACAGGGAATTATATGACTAGCCATTTATCCTTTCTTCCTTCCCTCCAGAAAGCTTGGCTCCAGTATTAAGAGCAAGGAAATGGACCTTATATTAGGCTGGGTTCCAGAAAGATATTCTCAAGAACACCATTGAGAACTCCCTTTTGAAAAGGAAGGGGTACTCCATAAAATAATAACCCATACTTTCCATATATATATGGGATATAGAAAGGTGAAAAGAGCTCCACTCTTACAACAACAAAAAGTCAGACTTGCATATTCACAACTTTCTGTAAATTTATCAGAGAGCTGACGTTACTAGGCAACCAACTAGCTAACCAACTAAAACTAACTAAATCTAAGGAAGACAGATGATTGCAAGCAGAGATGGGATGTGAGTACTTTCTTACCTTGGGCTGATGCAGCTGGACACCCAAGAATAATAGGGATTCAGCTAAAATTATTAACAAATTGATTGGTAGTGGCCATGTATGAGCTAATGGGACAGTATAGAATCCTGGGGCCACAGATATAATGGGAATTCATCCTGACTCTTCTCCACTGACCTCAGAGGGCACTCACAGAAAAGACTGGTGAGAGTAACGGGAAAATGTCCCTGCAGGTACAGACTGGGAGAGAGGAAGGGCAGTCACCATGAGAAAGCTTTGAAGCCTTGCCCAGATTCTTCCCCTGCATCTCCTCTGTAGAACAAAAGTCTTAAAACGGCTGTAGGGAGAAGGCAACAGCCAACTGCAACTAGGGTGAGAAAAAACGCTCTGACCTCTGGGATAAAGAGGAACACTGCATACTGATAAAGGGATTAGTCATCCAAAAGACAACATCCTAAGCGCACCTAACACCAGAGCATCAAAATACTTGAATCAGAAACAGACAGAAATGAAAGGAGAAATTGATCATTACACCCAAGGCTTCAACATTCTTCTCTCTGTCATTAATACAAAAATAGGTAGAAAATCGGTAAGAATAAAGAAGATGTGAAACTTGAACTAATTGAAATCTATAGAATATTCTATTTAACAACGGCAGAATACACATTTTTTTCAAGTGCACATGGATCATTCACCAGGATAGGCCATTTTCTGGGCATAAACTAAATCTTAACAAATTAAAAACACTAGAAAATCATACTAAAAAACATTCTCTGACCGTAACAGAATTAAAATAGAAATAACAGAAAGATATCTGCGAATACTTAGAAATAAAGCTATGCCTTTCTGAATTTCCCAGGGCTCCGAGAGATATTCTCAAGGGAAGTCAGAAATACTTAAACAGAATAGAAATAAAAACAAAACGTGTCAAAATGTATGGGGTACAGTTAAGGCAGTAGTTATAGGGAAATGTATAGCACTAATTGCTTATATTAGAAAACGGGAAAGTTTTCAAATTGGTTATCAAAGCTTCTACTTTAAGAAACTAGAAAAGAAAGAGCAAATTAAAACCAAAAGAAGATGATGTCAGGAAATAACAAAGAGCAGAAATCAATGAAATTTGAAATAGAAAAACAATAGGAGAGTGCTACCCCCTTTTTTAGCACTTATTGTGCTAAATAGATTCTATTATCCTAAAACACCTTGAAGAATTCAAAGCTATCACTTCCTTAGAGTGGCCAGTAGATTCCTATGAGACTGATCTTCCCCAGAAGTCAGCCAGGAATGAAGAGTGTGGAGGTCAATGTCTGCTTTGGGCACCACCCTCTGTTAGCCAGCAGTGCAGGACAGCTGCAAGGGATTTCTTTAACAATCGTAAACAAAATGTCCCCTGTCTTCAGAGAGCTGCCAGGCAATCACGGGAGACAGATAAGCAATGCCTGTCTCTGGTCCAACTGAGATGCTCCCCGGGTCCTTCAGAGGCTGTGCTGACAGCCATCATAGCACATTGTAGCGTCATTACGGCATTGTTTACCTGTCTCCCATGACTGAGAAAGCATCAGCATGAAAAAGAAGTAGAAGAAGGATCCACACAAAACAACTGGTATTTTCATGTTTAACATAATAAGTGCAGTTTAATGGAACAAAACATGCTAAACTGAAAAATCTTTTATACTACACTCCTCCAAATTCTGTAAGTAGGGTATTTCATTCTTCATTTAAGTCACTGCTAGAGTCCTGTGTCTTAGAATTTTGTGAATGCTGGCTTTTCAGCAACTCATTTAAATCTGTTTTTCTATTCTTTTTTTGGTAATTATGTAAGAGACATGTATAGACAACTAAAAAAAATTAACCCTTTTGGAGGGCTTATGAGGACCAAAGGACTCAGAAGACAAGTTAAGGTGATAATTCACCATGTTTCAGTACATTGCTGAATGGATACTTGCATAATGACATACACATATCAGTAAACAAAGAAGTTGCACATCCCCACTAAAATTCAGTGCAACAAGATACCTAAAAGTCCTGAAAAGTATGTTTTTAGGCACTATATATATAATAAACCAGCTCCTAACACACTGAGTTCAGATGTCTGTATATCCAATATTCTTGATATGAGATGCAGTTATGTTTAGACTTAAATCTTATTAAAAGTGCTCTGTAGAAATCAAAGTCAGCTTTTAGAATAACCCCATGTAAGTGGAAATTCTATGGCTGTGTGTGTGTGTGTGTGTGTGTGTGTGTGTGTGTGTGTGTCTGGAAAGTCTTCCCTGGAAAGGCTTCCCCAGGCAGATAGATGGTTTGCCCCCAATTAAAATGAGGGGCAGTGATGAGAGGTGAGACTCAGGGAGGCCACAAACCTATCTGGGGCTGGAACAAGCATTTGTTCTGTCTCAGAAAAAAACAGGAACTGAAACCGTGAGAGTCAAGGAGCTCTAGGGAGGAAGAGAACCGTTAGAGCTGAATTAAGGTTGGAGCCCAGGCTACGGTTCCCAAAAGGAAGTTAAATGCCTTCTGAAAATGTCACCTACTCCATATCTATTATACCAACATATTCTAGTTTAGGTTTTTGTCCTAAATAAGCTCTATCCTTGTCTCTTGAAGAGTTTGTTGCCCTCTGGTGAGCACATAGCTTTTCTCCTGAGGCCTCTTAGGGGCCCAGCCTAGGCCCAGACTTGCTGGTCTTGATAGACAAAGTAGCGAACTCAACCAAGGACTCTAATCCAAAGGGTGATTGTGGGTGTGTGTTTCCGGAGGAGTCTGGGGCACTGTCTCAACCCTCAGCTTTGTCTATAAAGCAATATCTCCCAATCTTGTTCTAGTCTTTCCCGTGGTATGGACCAGACACCTGTGGTTTTCAAAGCTTCCATGATTTTGCTCTTCAGTTCCATGAGAACCATTATATTAGATGGGGATTTCTCAAAGGGCAAAGACTGTATTTTTCTCTATTTATTCAACTAATATTTGTTGAGCATCTCCAATGGGCCAGGAACTGTTAGTGGATGGCTATAGGATAGTGAGTAAGAGAGACATCGTCCCTGATCTCATGGAATTTTCACTGGGGGAGTTAGACACTAAACAAATAATTACAGTTAATTAAATATTTACAACTGATTTAAGAACTACAGAAGAAAGACAAACTTCTATATCCCAGGCACGTGGCCTAGCACAATACATACGCATAATAAGTATTTGTCGAATGTCTGCTACTCTGTGGGTTACCTGCATTGACATTAACTGCCCGGGTATATTCTGGTAAGAGTCACTAGGCAAGAAAAACTCTCAGAGAATGTTGGGGAAGCCTGGTTTAGGCAAAGTCAACCAGGCTTCCTTAATGTAGGATTTCTTCAGACTTTAACCCGCTGATGTGTACTGTGACTCTATAGCAGCCCCCTGGTGTGCATGGGGTGTCACAGGCACTTGTACTCTGCAGTGTCTCAAGGAGCCTAATCATCTGGGGACACTCTCTTGGAAACACTTTTCTGAGTGTTTTCAGGTGGAACTTCAATGCTTCCTTTCCATTGCTGGCAGTTGAGCCCTAGAGAGTCTGGCGCTGACCTGGGTTTTTTTTCTGGTAACACCATCCTGCCCCTTGTTCAGGGAACACTCTCTATGGCACCCAGATACAAGGGGAACATTGCTTTCACTTAGGGTTGCATGGAACATACTTATACCAAAAGATTATTTGTGTTTATCTGAAATTCAAATTTAATTGGGCACCCTGTATTTTTAACTGGCTAAATCTGCCAGCCCCACTTTGGCGCCAGCCTGCTCTGTCTACCACGAGTTCTGCCCGTGGGGTGCTGGACTTTGAATACAAGGGGCCGAGGAGGCTGCCCTGCAGGTGCCACCCTGGCCGAGCCAATAGGAACCCAGTCCAGCTGCTGTGCAGATGTGCAGGACAAACCCTGCCGGGAGGCACTCCTGCTGCTGCCCTACTTGGCCAGGGTCCACTGCTGGGGAGCAGGTCAATTTCACACTTCTCATTTCAAAACCAGGAAAATGATGAGTTCTGTCAGCAAGTTTCTGTGGCATCGAATAGACTCCAGCGGTGATTCTTAACCAGGGGCAATTTGGCAATGTCTGGAAACAGTTTTGGTTATCACAACTGGGAGGAGGGGACAGTGTTACTGGCATCTAGTGGGCCAAGTCCAGGATAAACATCCTACAATGCACAGAGTAGCCCTTGCACCCAAGAATGACCCAGTCCAAGACCGCAACAGTGCCAGGGTTCAGAAACCCTGGACGAGAGGAAGCATTACCATGTTTCAGAAGCAAGGCCAACCCTAAGGAAGTTTGCAAAGAGGAGAAAGTTTTAGTCCTCTATCCCTGACCTTCTTCTTTCAATAACACCCGCTCTACAAAGAGTCCAGTGTCCCTATGTTGCCTTTGGTTCCTTTAGTTGAGGAAAACAATATCTGCATACCGCGCCCCAATTTTCATGACAGTATTAATGACACAACACGCTAATGTTTCAAAACATGTTCCTGTTCAAAACACCATTCAAGAGATGGTGTGGCAGACATTGCTAATTCCTTACTTCAGAGCCAACCTCCCCTTTCTCCTTCCTAAGAGAATATCCAGCTTTGTCCAATGAAGCGAGGTGCCCAGTTGAAAATATGGACCCCCTCAAACTTCGGCTCAGCTAGAGGTGGATATGAAACAGGATAGGAAGTTTGCTGGGTGGAGGTTTCAGAAGAAGACTGCTTGTCTAATAAAAGTGGACAGACTTAGCTGGCACTGAGCTTTGTTCCTTTTGTTCTTTCTCACCTAGACTGAGGGTGTGATGCGAAACAGAGAAGCAGCTGCCATCTTACAAGCATGAAGACATAAGCCACACCCAGAAGGTGCTTGAGCAAAAGAGCTCGAATCCTGGGTGGTTTCCTCCAGCTGGGGCATCACCCTGCACTAGTTATCTCCCGACTCCTTGCTACGAGAGAAAAACAAGCAACTTGGTTCAAATGCTCAAGCTGGGTTTCTGTTCCATGTAACCCAACTCAGTCTTAATGGAGACAAAGGCCTGGAGGGGAAAATGTTTAACCCAAGCATGGAATCTAGTGGTGAGATGCTGGGAGCCATCAAGTTCCTCAGGAATGATGAAGTATTGTACTTAGGGACGGGAAACTCTCCCACCCCTCCATCACTCACACAGTGTAGGTTCCTCTGCACATAGGTAGCTGCTCTAGTTCTGACCCAAGAAACAGATTATTTTTGTTGTTGTTGAAGTAGAGTTGATTTACAATGCTGTGGCAATCTCTGCTGTACAGCAGTGACTCAGTTATACACATATATATTCTTTTCCATTATGATTTATCACAGGATATTGACTATAGTTCCCTGTGCTGTACAGTGGGACCTTGTTGTTTATCCATTCTAAATGTAATAGTGTGCATCTACCAACCCCAAACTCCCGGTCCATCCTTCTCCCTCCCTGCCTCCCCCTTGGCAACCAAAAGTCTGTTCTCTACGTCCGTGGGTCTGTTTCTGTTTCGTAGATAGGTTCATTTGTACCATATTTTAGATTCCACACGTAAGTGATATCATATGGTATTTGTCTTTCTCTGTCTGACTTACTTCACTTAGTATGATCATCTCTAGTTGCATCCATGTTGCTGCAAATTGCATTATTTCATCCAAGGAACAGATTCGATAAACACTTGGCTGACTATTAATGGTGGCAGTCATTGCTACAAAGCGTGGATACAATTCCAAGGAGATAAAGGGTTACAGGAACGGCACTTGGGAGTCCACCAGGGGGCCCAGTGCAAATAATAATTGACCAGCCTTCATTAGGACCCTATCTCCTCACACTCACAACCAGGAAGATGCTTTTGATGGTACTGACTTTTGAGACAACAAGGCCAGCATGGTGCCAAAAAGAGAGGGTCTGGGATCGTCCTTAAAATTGACACAAGGTATTCACTCTCTTTTCATATCCACTTTAGGTGTGTTTGGGGGGGAAGGATTATGATAAAGAAAAGGCCTTCCTCAATATTAATGGGCTGTTTGCAAAGATCAGTGTTCACACTTACCTTTGGCAGAACTTGCCCAGCTGTCTAGCCTCATGGGGACGGAGCCTGTGATGAGGTATTATTACATCATCCTGACATTATGGACATAATCAGAGAAATGGCCCCTCACCCCCAATTCACACCCCTCTTCATCCCCTTCCCCTCCAGGCCCTTGTCAGTGTGTCCCGAACAGGACTATGTTGGGCCAAGGAGAAGAATGGTTAGGTCTGAAGCCCCTCCTTATTAGGATATGACCTTGGCCTCGTTTCTTGATCTCTCTGTTCCTGAAGCTTCCTCATCGGCATAAGTGGTGTCAATGGCAGTGCCTATCTCCTAGGGTCCTCGTGAGGATTAATAGGAATAATTCTGAAAAGGGCCAGGCACACAGCAGGGAATACTGGCTTGCATTGTATTAGTATAAGCCTTACTGGAGTTTCATGAAGCTGCAAAGAGGCGAGAGGATGTCTCCTCCCTCCGTGTAGGAAGGTGCGTTGCTGCATCCTCCTTGGGGAAGCAGACACTGTGTTGTTTTATTATCGGATCGCTCTATTGACTGATCTGTAGAGAACACAGAGCAATCCAGCCCAGCTCTCAGAGAGGAAGAAACTCACACCCAGTAGGCACTAAAGCAGTTACTTCCTTCGGGAGCGGGTGCTGCTGTGTCCTGTCAGGCCTGAGGTGCCCACTGCCCCGCCTCTCAGGCCTCGTGATGCTGGCTGGACCTGAGCCCCAGGGCCCTGAGGGCTTGGAGTCACATGCGAAGCCAGCAGTGGCTCCAGCAGGAGGGGGCAGACAGTGGTTGACTGAGGAGAGTGACAGGGAGGGGAAGGCAGGCTTTGCACCCTAGGTTTTAGGGGTGCAAAGCCTCCCTTAAATGAGGTCGGTCTGCACAGATGGTCAAGGAGTCCTCGCGTTGCTCCTGCCAAATGTGAAGTATATATTTAAATTGGAGGACACGACGTGTGTAAACCATTAACAGGCCTCCCAACAAAGCGACAATGATACAATATGGCCTTGTTGGGAGGCCTACCTGAATTCTGCCTTTGTGTAATATAATCTGGGCAAACTGCCTCTGGGCTGGGAGCCACTGTGAACAGGCTGGGTCTCACCTCAGGTTTTTATCTAAAAGCTTTACCTAAGAAACACAATAGCCCAAGTTGACCTGACGCGATTTCTTTTCAAGGTGTGTGTGTGTGTGTGTGTGTGTGTGTGTGTGTGTGTGTGTGTGTGTGTGTGTGTGTGTGTGTGTGTGTGTGTGTGTGTGTGTGTGTGTGTTGAGGGGGAAGGGAAGCAGGTAAAGGAACCAAACTGGAACTCACATGTCAACTTCTCACTTGTAAAATTTGTGGGGGAATAAAGATAAGGGCATAAAATACAGCGCTTAACATTCCACATGGAGGGGGATTCAACCAAATGCGGTCACACAGTTGCAGGTTGTGTGGTATTTGGACGGGACATTTGTCTCATTGGCAAGCCCTCAGTTAAACAGTAAATAGGTTCTAGGACTTTGGCTTTTCGCAGAAGAGAAGAGGCTGATCCTGAGCTGGGCATTGCTGGGCAGACCTGGTCACCCACCCAGCTTTCTCCAGGGATCCTCAAGCAGTCTGTCAACATGACCTCACTGCTGAAGCAAGCTCACTGCCCACTGACATGGTCAAGAGGGCCAGGAAAGAACCAACAAGGGCTCTATCCTATTCCCTCCTCGGAGTTACCTTGGGTCCCCTCACAAGCCTGAAGAGAACACTGCTGAAATATTTCAGCTGGATTTCAGCGCCTCTATCACTGAGAGAGAATCTCCAGGTCAACAGCAACGGGCATCCCTGACGTCCTCTCTTAGGCTCCTTTGCTTGCTTCTACCCTCAGCAGAATCTCACACACCCTCCTTTTTCTCAAGGTTTATGCCTGTATGAAATTTTGTAGGCCATTTCAAAATATTTTGACGACTAATTTTAAGGAAAAGCTACAAATAGAACAAACTAATTGTTCATCAATAGGACAGCCATTTAAGCATAATCTTACCATGACATACTACACAGCGGCTTTTAAGAATAAGGCTATGCTACATTGGTTGATATGGAATGATTTCTGTAGGAGGTTGAATGGTGGCCCCCCAAAAGGTAAGTCCATGTCCTAACCCCCAGAACCAGTGAATATGACCTTATCTGGAGAAAGGGCCTTTGCAGATGTAATTAAGGATCTAAGATGAGATCACCCTAGATTATCTGGGTAGGCCCTAATTCCAATGACAAGTATCCTTAATAAGAGACGGAAAATGCGAAGACACTGACACAGAAAAGGAGAAAGACAGAAGGACATGTAAAGATGAAGGCACAGACTGGAGTGATACAGCCACAGCCAAGGAATGTCTGAAGTTACCAAAAGCTGGGAGACCCAAGGAACAGATTCTCCCCTAGAGCCTCTGGAAGGGGCATAGCCCTGTCGCCACCTTGATTTTTTTTTTTTTTTAATTTCCTTTTTTTTTGTGCCACCTTGATTTTCGACATCTGCCCTTCAGAACTGTAGAGAATACACTACTGCTGTTTTAAGTCAGCCAGTCTGTGGTAATTTGTTACAGCAGTCCTAGGAAACTAATACAATCTCCAAGATAGATTTAAGACTAGAAAACCAAAAACAGGAAACAAGGTGAAAGACAGTATATACAGTAGGTAGTGTATTGTATTTTCTACTATTGGTATTTTTAAGAAATATGTTTTTAGAAACACATTTGCATATGCATAGAATATGACTTAAGGATATAAAAGACACTGGTAACAGTGCTGCCTCTGGGGAGAGAGGCACTTTTGTTCTGCTCTAAGTAGCATCCCCTGCGGAATTCCCTGGCGGTCCAGTGGTTAGGACTCCGTGCTTTCACTGCAGAGAGCCGGGGTTCAATCCCTGGTCAGGGAACTAAGATTCCACAAGCCAAAAACAAACAAAAAAAAGCATTCCCTGGAGCTGGGCACTCTGACTGGCATAATAATGGCCCCCCACTAAGACATCCACACCGCAATTAAGATTGCAGATGGAACTAAGGTTGCTAAATGTTGACCTTAAAATAGGAAGATTATCCTGGACTGTCCAAGTGGGCCTAGGAATAACAAGAGTCTTTAAAAGTGGAAAAGGGACACAATGGAATATTATTTAGCAATAAAACGAAATGAAGTGCTGATAGATACTACAACACGGATGAATAACAAAAGCATCATGCTAAGTGAAAGAAGCCAGTCACTAAGGATCACATATTATGATTCCATTCATATGAAAAGTCCAGAATAGGCAAATCTATAGAGTCAGAAAATAGATTAGTGGTTGCCAAGGGCTGGGAAGGAAGAAGAGATTACAGGGGAGGTGATGGGTACAGTGTTTCTTTTGGGGGTGCTGAATACGTTCTAAAATTGATGGTGGTTATGAATTTACAACTCTGTGAATATACTCAAATCCATTAAATGAGTCAATTGTATAGTATGTAAATTATGTCTCAGTAAACTGGCTGAAAAAAAAATGTAGAAAAGGGAGACAGAAAGGAGTCACAGTAGGAGAAGTGACCTATCATTGATCGCCTTGAAGATGACAGGGGCCCATGAACCAAGGAATACAGGCAACCTCTAGAAGCTGGAAAAGGCAAGCAAGCCTCCAAAAGGGATGCAGCCCTGAGACACCTTAATCTTAGCCCAGTGAGACCCATTTCAGACTTCTGACTTCCAGAACTCTAAAAGAATAAATTAGTGTTGGTTTAAGCCACTAATTTTGTGGTAATTTGTTACAGCAGCAATAGAAGACTATTATAAGTACTTCTTATACCCTTTTTTCCTTTCAGATTTTGTGCTGTGTACATTACCTACTCAAAATTTAAATCAAAACGAAGCAAAACGCCTATTCAGGGCAATAATTAGATGTCATTTCGGAAAATTTTTTAAGTATCTGTAACACTCCTCTTCAGTAGAAATACAATGCAGCCACAAATGTGAGCCACATGTGTAGTTTTAAATTTTCTGGTAACCACATTTAAAAAAAAAAAAGAAACAGGTGTAATTAATTTTAGTAATAAATTTTGTTTAGCCTATTATATCTAATGCATATCATTTCCACATATCAATATAAAATTATTAGAGATATTAAAATTTTTTTCTCATATTAAGTCCTTGAAATTGGGTGTGTACTTTAGACTTACAGCACATTTTCATTCAGGTGAGCCACATTTCAGGTACTCAACAGCCACGTGTGGCTAATGCACGACACGGATCTACAACAACCATCTGGGGTACAGGGTAGGTTTTTTACCTTTTGAGCATGCTACATCATGCCTAAGAATGTGGCTACAAAAATATTTCTTGGAGCATTGATCAAAAGGTAAAAAAATGAAAACAGTCAAAACACTCTCCACTGCAGTACAGGCACACTGTGGATATTATGTAGGTATTAAAAAGAATTAGTTAAAGCTACATGAATTGACCATAGAATATTGACCATGATCGTGGCATATTACTAAATGAGAACAACTAGGTGAGCATTGCTTTTTGGGTAAATTTTTGTTAAGAAAACCAAACAACATATAAATACGATATTATTTACATGAAACTGTTAAAGTTGGCTACTCTGCGAAACAGTACTGAGGTATTACAGATACTATCGTTAATTTTCTTCTTGTACACGTTTTGTTGTGTATTGCTTTGTAATTTTTTTAAAAATTCATGGATGGATAGAGAGAAATATAGATAGATAGATAGGTAGATGATTAGATAGATAGATAGATTTGCTAATCAAATCCTTAGGAGGTTCCCAGGGGTCATACCATTGCCAAAGCATAAGCAACCACATCAAAGACTCTTTCCCCACCATAACCCTACATAGGATTCACCTTCCTTTTACCAGGTACTTTTTTCTTATTAGAGGGAGCATCTCAAAATATGCTCTATGTAACAATACTTCTAAACATACAAAGTTACTATGCCTGTAGAGCCTACCAATCTGCAATAGAACCAGTATCTATTCTGCCATTCAGAGAAGCAGTTTTCATTTTCCCAAGCTCACACTTCCCCAAACCCATCCAATACCCAGATAATAATGAGTGTTTTAAGAGCTTGAGTTTGCAGGGGAAAAAATATGGGGGAGGGAGCCATCATGGACTGCATACCAAATAGAAAGCAAGAAGTTCCACGCATGGATTAAAAGAAAATTCCAGAAGGTTTCAGACTTTGGGGTCTCTTCCACATTCGGCCTTGATCAGTATTAGTTACATGGCACCTTCAGTCTGGTACAAGGTCTATTGTCCTGTATTAGCGGCATGCAACAGGCAACTCAGGCCCTACAGTACCCCTGTGCAGCCCCCAAAGTCCATGGAATGAGATCCTTCTAACTTGGGTAATTCAAACACAAGTTTATTCCTACAGCACAGTGCCCCTGTGAAGTGAGCCATCACCTGCTGCTTTAAGAGTCTGTCACTCTAAGAGTCCTATTCAGGAAGAAGCATACATGTGTTCCTTGGACTGGTCTGTGTGACCGAGTCCCTGAGAGTATTCCCTCCAGGCAAAGGATGACCTGGTAGAGAGTTTGGCCAAGACCCAAAAGGTTGTCATAATACTTTTGCTTTATGTCCTTTTTTTTCCTATGGCAAGTATCATTCAAAATGTTAGACTTTCATTTGTTTTCTTCCTTTCCTGCATTTTAAATATTTGTACTGGGGTATGTGTGGGAAAGACGGCTGGGGAGAGGGGAACCCTCTGATGCACTCAAAAGTGGGTGCTGGCACTTACTGACCTTCTTCCCTTGGCCCTACAGACTAATTACAAAATGGCAGAGAGTATCCAGGAGATAACAAATCTAACTTCAACAAATGTTTATTGGGGGCTCTGTATGTCTTAGGCACTGAGACACAAAGATGATGATGTTAGTTGAAATACAGATTTCATGGCTCTTAAGCTATTTGGAATACTTTAAATCATTCAACAAATAAACATTGTCAAGAAGAGAAAAGTAACCCAATTAACTAAGTATAAGAGTATTTCAGAAATTCTTTGAATATTGTTTTAAAAAACTACATTTGAAAATATAAACCATATATTGAAACATGAGGCAAATATTTATATAGAGATGGAGATAGTCAGATGTTTATTAATATTAATTTTGTACCATCTCTATTTCAACTATTATGTAAAATAAGTTATTAATTTAGAAACCTTGCTTTTTCCTAGCTCATGAAATAATTTTATTCACACTTTTATATTCACTTTTTAAAAATTTTAATGCTTGCATATTTTTCATTATAGCTATCCTTGTGTGGCATTCAATTGCCATGAAAGTTTTTTTTTTTTAAGTTTCTTTGAACCTCTTCTTTTTTTTAATTAATTAATTTATTTGGCTGCATCAGGTCTTTGTTGCAGTATGCGGGATCTTTCGTTGTGGCGAGTGGGCTTCCCTCTAGTTGTGGCGTGCGGGCTCCAGAGAGCGCAGGCTCAGTAGTTGTGGCGCATGGGTTTAGTTGCCCCGAGGCATGTAGGATCTTAGTTCCCAGACTAGGGATCGAACCCACGTCCCCTGCATTGGAAGGCAGATTCTTAACCACTGGACCACCAGGGAAGTCCCTATATTCACTTTTAACATTACTAATTTCATCATTATTTAAGCTGTGTAGATGATTTTATATAGTTTCTGGAAGATATCATGTTCTATTCTGTAATCTCTAAAATACTTATTTTCAGTGACCTAGAACACTTCTCTGTGAAGCCACATCCCCAGGATAATGACTAAAACTTTGTAAAATTTTTACTTCTTTTTCACTGATCTTATCAGCTAACCTCTTAAGCATCTCCAAACAAGCAAGTACTGACTTTGTTTCAGGTTAGTACATGTTAAACAAACAGTACTTGGTTGTTCAAAATAAAGTAGCCCACTATATGAGAACTATAAGGACACTCACTCCCTCTTTTCTGAGGGATAATTTTAGGGAAAATATATAATTCCCATATTCAGGCACACACAGTATAGAACTTAAGACTGTGTTTGGCACGCAGGATATGTGGTGGACTCACACTGTTCTTAAAGCTGAAACACCTTCACAGGACACACATCGTAAACTGTATTCTCCAGAGATGCCTCCACCAATACATCCTATTCCATTTGCTCCTCTTATATGATGTTGACACTCCTCCATTAAGAACTGAGAGGGTTATGTTCCCTTTCCTTGAATCTAGACAGGCCTGCAATGGTGGCAGAGGTAATACCACATGATTTCTAAGACTGATAAGAGTGATAGAGCTTCCACCTGGCCCTCTTGGGACTCTTGCCCTTAGAATCCAGCCACCATGCTGTGAGGAAACCAGGCAACCACATAGAAAGGTCACATGTAGGTGTTCTGGCTGACAGCCCCAGCTGAAGTCTCACCAACGGCCAGCATCAACACAAGTGGATGCTGAGTGGAGCAGAAATGAGCTGACCCCACCAAGCCCTGCCCATATTGCAGATCTGAGAACAAAATAAGTCATGTCTTTGTCCTAAGCCTCTAGGTTTTGAGGTGGTTTGTTATGCAGCCATAGAAATCAGAACAACACGGTTTCTCACAACTGATACACACAAAAAGTATTCTTACAAACTTACATAAAAGACCTTTTACTTATTTCTGTCATTCCATTTAAGATGAAAACTGCTGAGATTTTGGTGAATTTTTATTCTGTCATTCATATACTACTTCTGTTTGTGTTTTCTACAGATGTTCCACATTTAGAAAGCATGTTAGGCACTCATACCTTACTGGCAGAAGTGTAAATTGGGATGCTCTTTCTGGAAGATAATTCATACCCATTCCTCCAAAAATGGGGCAAAACTTTAAATGTGCATCTGTTATGTCCCAGAAATTTTACTTCAGGAATTTGTTTTAAGGAAACGATAATAGATATATGCAAAGAATAGCTACAAAACTTTTTATGTTTTTAACGTATTGGAAACAATCTAAATATCAACATAGAACTGGATAATAAGTTACTGAATACTATTTGGCCATAAAAGATGTTGAAGATGGAGATGTCCTGACATGGGAATAGGTTGAAAATATATCATTAAGTGAAAAAACAAAACTGTATATAATTCCATTTTCACAATACTAAATATATAAACATGTTCAAAGATACAAAGATCTAAAAGTATTTTCACCAAGGTTCTAACAGAAATTAACCAAACTTGGTGGGATTATGGATTTTGTTATTGCCTTCCTTCCTTCTCTCCCCCGTTCTTTTTAGCTTATCTCAATTTTCCACTTACTTTCAATAAAGTTGCATTGCTTTTACAACAACAACAAACATTAAAATAACCTTAGCTTAAAAAATTTTTACAGCTGTGTATTAGGGTAGTCCAGAGGAGAAGAACCAATAGTTTAACCAATAGTTTGTGCGTGTGTCAGTATAAAGAGATTTATTAAAAGAAAGACTGATGTTATTACGAAGGCTGACAAGTCCCAAGATCTGAGGGTGAGTTGTCAAGCTGGAGACCCAGCAGGGCCAATGGTTTCATTCCAGTCCAAGTCTGAAGTCCTGAGAGCCAGAAGAACCACTGGTGTAGCTCTAGTCCAAAGGCCAGCTCGAGACCCAGGAAGAACAGATGTTTGAGTCAGAAGGCAGAAAAGGGCCTCTATCCCAGTTTGAAAGCAGTCAGACAGGAGGAATCCCTCCCTTACTGTGGGGAGGTCAGCCTTTTGGTTCCATTCAGACTTTCAGCTGTTTGGTTGAAGCCCACCCACACTAGGGAGGGCAATCTGCTTTACTCAGTTTACAGATTCAAATGCAACCTCATCCAGGAACATCCTCACAGACACCCCAGAATGTTTGACCAAATATCCAGGCACCCTGTGGCCCAGTCAAGTTGACAGACAAAATTAATCATCACAAATGGAAAAAAAAAAAGTGCAATGTAAACTTCAATTGGAAAAATCACGGAGAAATCCAGAGGAAAAGGTGGATTCTTTTAGGACAAAGTCTTTTCTGAGCCTCTTTAAATCACTTGTCAAGTCAGATTATTTGAGTTAATTTTTTAACTTTAACAAAGTTAATATTTTTTTGTTTCAGAACATTTATTTGACTTGATAGGCATTATGGTCTATGTGTGTTAGGGATGAGCAAAGCATGTGAAGTCTGTTTTTCCTCTGTATTTTTTACTATATTTGTAATTTACCTTTTACGAGACGTACTCACAATTCCAAAGGCAGTGCCTGACTGGTCTGCACAGCTAGGGGAGGGAGGTTTCAGGGGTGGGGGTGGTTCCTTCCCTCCGTGTGCTCCCATATCCCCGAGTGTTGACCTGTCACAGCACTTAATCTTATCGTCCTGACCCGTGTGTTTAGGTCCTTTATGCGATGGTGAGCAGCCCCAGAGCTACTCAGAGCAGAGTGGCGCTCAGCACAAAAGTTGAGCCCAATGTGTTGAATGGAAAAAAAACATCTCTTCATCCAAGTCACTGATGAAAATGTCCAACTAAGCAGGGTGGAGTATTGAGCCCTGCGATGAATCACAAAACACTTGCCTCCATTTACAACCGCTCCTTTCAATTATCTGCCTTTGAGCCAGGTTTTTCAGTTAGATAATATGTTTTATTACAAAGTCTTAAAATGTAGAATTCCACACTTATCATTGACTTGCCCCACCATCCAGCCCAGCATTTTCCAAACTGCAGGGGCACGACCGATTCAAAGGTTGTGAAACCAACTGAGTGGGTTCTTAGCAGTCCTTAAAAAAGCTGAACAGAGGGAATTCCCTGGCGGTCTAGTGGTTAGGTCTAGTGGTTAGGACTCCATGCTTTCACTGTCGAGGGACCAGTTTCGATCCCTGGTCAGGGAACTAAAATCCCACAAGCCACGTGGGGCAGCAAAAAAAAAAAAAAAAGAAATTGAACAGAAAATATCAGAGAACCTCTCACCTATTAATAGTAAATATTGCTGCAGGAAATATTTGTTTCAGATCTATATAGGCCTGTATGTGTTCTGAATCACAATGTAATATGTACTTCTTGCTGTGGCTGGAATCAAAAGCATTTGAATGTCACTAATCTAGCCCATATTTTTCATAGTAGACAGATGTCTTGCTAAAATTAAGATAAAACCAAGGTCAGCCTCATGGGCATGAGACCTGTTCATTTGATGAATTCAGTTGCACAAGGCTCTAGGCCTAGAAGGGCCCGGTGCTTGGTTTAGTGCTCTGTTGTCATTGAAGAATTCTTAATTCTTTGGTATATCTTCTCTGCTTACATGAATATACACACACAACTCTGATCCAGCAGCAAATGCGTGGGCACAGCGAGCAGTGTGCCCGACGGTTGACTGGGTCTTCCTGTACACAGGAGCAGCCTCAGGGCAGGGCACTTGGGCACCACGGACCCAGAGGGGTTGGCTGGGGCATGACCTAGACCCAGATTCACGGCAGCCACAGCAGCAGCAGAAGTAGCTGGGTCCCAAGCCCAGGAAAAAGGAGGAGACCCGTGGTGGGAGGCCAGCTTGCCCACTGGTCCCCAGAGCCTGACCTTGCTGTGCCTGCACAAGTACTAACTCTCCCACCTGAGCACCAGAACAGGAACCACTGGTGCTTGGGCAGTAAACTTTGAAAGTAAATTATTACAAAACAGAAGCACATACAGGGACATCGTAGTAGAGTTTCCTATGGAGTTATTAGAATTCAAAGGGTTTACAATCTCCAGTTTTGGAAATTGCTGCCAACATTGCAAAGAGAATGTCTACAAACTTAGAAAGAGGAATAAATAAAAGTATTGTAGCATTGAGTAGAAAACACCAACACTATTTTCATATGAAGCTTTAGATGAACAGATTATTAACAAGGAAAACAACTTTAAAATTCAAATTTTCTGTTTAACTGAAGATAAGGCAATAGAATGCATAAATATGTTTCAATCTATATACAAATTATGAAGTCACTTGTTTCTTGCACACCCTCTACAAGCTTACAGTAACTATCAGAAGACACATTAAAAGGCCATTGCATGAATTTACATATAAAATTAAATTCAGGCTGACACAAAACTGCTTTGTATAGTTAAATCTTTTTAGAAAAATTGTTCCACAAGAATTAGTTCCAGATGTGTGACAAATGTATACTTTGAAATTATCAGAAATGTACCCTAATGTCAGTCTATAAAATACTCCTAACTCCAGTAACAGCTGCAGATTTCTCAAAATTAAACATTATCAAAAATTATTTTCAACATTGAATTTGTCAAGAACTGACATCATTTCCAACATTAAAGTATAAATATATCAATATTGTTAAAAGTATAAATTTGATGACCTAATGAATTTGCAGAAATTGAACCAATAAATAATCTTGTGAGGAATCAAGATATTGTATTAATTTATGGTATTTATGTATTCTATAAAATTATATCACCAAAAGTACCTTTTTGTAAATTAAGTTTGTGTTATTACTTATGCATTGCTATTACTCCTATTATGTTTCATAATAAAATATTTTTAAGAAAAAAGTTTTATATTTTAGTACCTTTAATGGCACTATTTTCCTGCTTTTCAAACATGGGCCCTACATTTTCATTTTGCACTGAGCTCTGCAAATTATATATGGCTGGCCCTGGATACAACATTGCATTCAAGTCAACAAATGTATATTGATTGAATTACAGGTTGTATGAATCAATAAAAGGACTGATCAAGATGAAAAAGGTGGGAGATGCAGCTTCAGGAAACTTACATTCTAGGATTCTAAGTCAAATAATTTTAATATATGGTAGAATCTAAGTACCATGTAATGAACAACAAAAGTATCATAAGAATATAGAGGGAAATTAAATTAATCATTTAATTTATGACCTCTTAGGATTTTCAAGTAGCTTTAAGGTATAACTCAAATGTTTACAACCTAAATTGCTTTTTGACTTCTTCAGGAGGCTTAGGCCCATGTCCCACGTTTCAGTTTACCAGTATTCCTAGTCAACTGGCAATTATGTGGTTGGTTGTATCCAAAGGAATAATGCCTTCATTAAGTCCTTCTTCATTACCAGTATCATGAAAATGAATTGTGGACTGAGTCCAGATCTGTCCTGGTCCATGCTGCTACACTTAAGTGTAGAATATACTATTTGATACCCTTCCGTTGAAAGTCCTCAGAAGTTTGGAAGATAAATGACCCCATCTAATTTATGCATCACTCCAGATCTTCCACTTGCCTTGATTTTGACCTTGAGAGGAGCAATACCTTGGGCTTATGGAGTCAGGTCCCTGCTGCCTTGGCCAGCACCACAGGCTGCTTCGGTGACTGCTCACCTAGACCCTCGAATCGCTCCCAGGCACAAGCTAACAGCACCTGTCCACAGCCCACATGTCTGGCCTCTGGACTTTTCTGTTGCTGTCAAGACATGAGTTGTCTTAGGACCCACTTGGCATCCATGTATGCATGCATGCATGCACAACCCAGAAAGTGTATGTGAGTTAATATCCCTTGGGACAGACTTTGACCAATGGGTGTGAACACTGGCAGATAAACTCTTCTTTTGTTCTGCTGAATGGACTGTTCAGAGATGCAGTAGCTTCATGTGGCTTCTCTGGAGACATCCTCTGAGGCCAAGCAATAGTTCCTGAAAGCTATGGGCAGCTCAGAAACACATTTCTTCACATTTGCTTTTTCCTCCTGCCTTGACTTCCTCTTTTTTCCCATCATTGCTGCTTCCTTAGGATTTCACATCCAAATAAAGTGTTAGCATGTAAGAATTTTACTCGGGCCTAATTTTCTAGGAAATGTGGGTTGAGATATTAATATGCTGTAGGTGTATTTCTGACATGAACACTTACGCAGCAGTATAAACTGGTTAAGAGCATAGACACAAGCTGGGTTGCCTGGGTTCCAATCCGAATTCCTGCATTTAGCACCAGTGTGACACCGGGCAAGTCACTCAGTCTGTGTTTTCATTGTTGTCTGCAAAAATGCATAATAGTAGTAGCTACCTCAAAAATTTTATGTGAGATTTAATATTTATAAGGCACATAGTAAGAGCTGTATGTGTTAAATAATAAAAGGAGTAAAAGAGACAGACTATCATTGAATTTCCCTGCTAAAGAAACCTCCCAATCAGCAGATTCCATCGACGGACTTCACCTTTTGACCAAATTGAATTCAAGGAACCAAAGATAGGGGAACCTTGGTGGGTAAAACTTGGAATGAAAAGAACTGAAGCTGAGTCCTACCTACTATGTACAGTGGTGTGGGAGAGAGCTGATTGTTAAATATTCAGGAATTTTTGAGCAGCTGTTCAACTGTTGTTAGCTTGAAACTGGCCACGGTAGTATTTACACTGTGGAAACTGGCAAATGCTACAAATTGGGCTTTAAATTTTTTCCTGATTCTCAGAAATGCCGTGAAGAGTAAGTGGAAATATTTGTTAAGCTATGAAGTGCTACAAAAATTAGTATTAATATTTGCCTCTCAAACTACTTGATAAGGGCTTTGAGGTCTGCACTGTTTGGCTCCACCCAAATCGTGAGCCCTTGATGCTTCTGGTGACCCCTCATTTCTCCCCCAAGAAAGGAAAGATACCTAAGAGACAACACAGGGCTTATTAAGAAGTGTGTTATTCATGATCTCAGTTTCAATCACCTCACATAACATGCATTATGAATTTCTTCAATTTGTGTCACAGATTTTTCAAAGCATTTAAGTATAAATTTTATCTCACATTTGTGTATGACTGAGAGACTTGAATTACAGTCATTTCCTTGTTCTCAATCCCTAACCTCACCCTTTCTCACTAACGTTGCCCATGTCTCTTCTTCTGTAGTGTTCCCTCCTCCAACATTCTTGTTTCGCCCTTCCCCAGCCTCCCACATTGCCAAATTCATTTTTCTTTAACGGATCTCTGTTCCCATATCACTTGGGAACTCTCCTAATCTTCAGAATTAAGGGAAAAGCCTTTCTACCTGTTCCCATTGTAGCCTCCACATACCTCATCTTATCTATTATTGCTGTATTAGAAAAGCCAGCTCATTTTCTGGTCTCCCTTACAAGGCTGTGTATTTCTTGTTTATTATTGTATTCCCACATTTAGTGCAGTTCTTGGCTCACAGTAGGTATTCAAACACTAATAAATTTCTGCAGAGCTTTAAAATTATTCCCCCTAGTTCCTACATGAATACTTATATTTCCATAGAAGACCAATTTTGCTATCGAACAGTTTACTAGAGTGAGTAGAAAATTTGTAAACGTATCACATATAGTTCAGGAATCTACAAGCTAATGTCTAACAGGAGACAGATACATGGATACATTCTAACATAAATCACCCATTCTGGATTCTCAAATCAAAAAGTATCCATTTCCTAATAAATAATGGAGAGGAAAGGAGGCTGAGAGCAAAGTGATCATTTCTGAAGTCTCTGATCACATGCAAGGACACAAGGATCCTCAGATGTCACCATAACCCTGGATTTACTCCTGAGTAGAGCTGCTCATTTTTATTAGATAGGGAACTGTGATCCTCTGTCCTCGTATATTTCAAGGAATATTTTATTTAAAAGGTTTTCAGCATGTATGAGTTAGCTGTGCATACTGAAAATGTAATTTTAACAGACAAAAAGTTTCATATACTCTGTGGCTTTGAACCAAGGAGTCCATCACAAACGGAAACTACACCCAAAAAACTATCTTTAGATCTGAAACTTAGAGCTAATGTATATATTTACACTAAGAATTTCTCTTCTTCATTGGGCTTTTATCTTTGGGTTTCTTCAGGAACTTCTCATTAGTCTCTTTATTATCCATTTTCCACCAAAACAGAAGATCATACACTTCCCTGGATAAAGTAGAAAGTCATTAAATTTGGTCCAAGACCATACTACAAACGTACAGTAATCAAAATGGCATGGTATTGGCACAAAAACAGACATATGGATCAATGGAACAGAATAGAGAGCCCAGAAATAACCCCCCACACCTACAGCCAACTAATCTTCAACAAAGGAGGTAAAAATGTACAATGGGAAAATGACAGTCTCTTCAGCAAGTGGTGTGGGGAAGTTGGACAGAGGCATGCAAATCAATGAAGTTAGAACACACTCTTACACCCTACACAAAAATAAACTCAAAATGGCTTAAAGAGTTAAACATAAGAAATGACACCAAAAAACTCCTAGAAAACATAGGCAAAACATTCTCTGACATAAATTGTACCAATATTTTCTAGGTCTCCCAAGGCAATAGAAATAAAAGTAAAAATAAACAAATGGGTGATTTATGTTAGAATGTATCCATGTATCTGTATCTAATTAAACTTAAAAGCTTCTGTACAACAAAGGATACCATAAACAAAACGAAAAGACAACCTATGGAATGGCAGAAAATATTTGCAAATGATGCAACCAACAAGGGCTTAATTTCCAAAATATACAAACAGCTCATACAACTCAATAACAACAAAAAACAAACAACCCAATCAAAAAAATGGGCAGAAGAACTTTTAGTTCTTTTAGACATTTCTCCAAAGAAGACATACAAATGGCCAACGGGCACATGAAATGATGCTCAACATTACTAATTAGTAGAGAAATGTATATCAAAACTACAGTGAGGCACCACCTCACACCAGTCAGAATGGCCATATCATTAAAAAGTCAAATACAAATGCTGGAGAGGGTGTGGGGAAAAGGGAACCCTCCTACACTGTTGGTGGGAATGTAAGTTGGTGCAGCCACTATGGAAAACTGTACAGAGGTTCCTCAAAAAACTAAAAATAGAGTTGCCATATGATCCAGCAATCCCACTCCTGGGCATATTCTGGACAAAACTATAATTCAAAAAGATACATGCACCCCTCTGTTCATAGAAGCACTATTCACAATAGCTAAGATATAGAAACAACCTAAATGAATGGATAAAGAAGATGTGGTATATATATACAATGGAATATTACTCAGCCATTTAAAAAAATGAAATAATGCCATTTGCAGCAACATGAATGGACCTAGAGATTATCATACTAAGTGAAGTAAGCCAGAAAGAGAAAGATAAATATCACGATATCACTTATGGGGAATCTGAAATATGACACAAATGAACTTATGTGCAAAACAGAGACAGACTCACAGACATAGAGAACAGACTTGTGGTTTCCAAGGGGGAGGGATGGAGTGGGAGTTTGGGGTTAGCAGATGCAAACTACTGTATATAGAATGGATAAACAACAAGGTCCTACTGTATAACACAGGGAACTATATTCAATATCTTGTGATAAACCATGGAAAAGAATATGAAAAGGAATATATATATATATATAAATGAATCACTTTGTTGAATAGCAGAAATTAACATTATAAATCAACACTTCAATTAAAAAAAATTTGGTCCAAGAAGATGTTTTCAAAACTATGCTTAACGATGTAAATCATATCATTTAATTCCTCTGCTTAAAATACACACACACATTTATTTTTTCTGCCCAATAAGAAAATTCTAGCTTCTAAGTCCATAATGGCCTACATGGACCCACATGATCTGACTACTGCACATCTCTCTGGCTTATTTCCTCCCATTCACCCCCTACCCCTGGACCTCTAGTCACACCGTCATTACTGTTCCTTAAGTATACCAAGCTTACGCTTGCTTCAGGGTCTTTGCATTTACTGTCCTTATGACTGGAAAGATCTACCTGGTTGACTTTTTATTTGGATCTCTGTTCAGATAAATCCTCTTTACCATTGAGGTCTTCCATGGCACCAAACCAAAATAGTGCTCACTTTGCCTCGCAGCACGAGTCACTATTACAATTCCTGCTTTTTAAGAAATACCATGTTCACCAACTTCAGACTATACTACAAAGTTATAGTCATCAAGACAATATGGTACTGGCACAAAAACAGAAATACAGATCCAATGGAACAGGATAGAAAGCCCAGAGATAAACCCATGCACCTATGGTCACCTAATCTAAGACAAAGGAGGCAAGGCTATACAGTGGAGAAAAGAGAGCCTCTTCAATAAGTGGTGCTGAGAAAACTGGACAGCTACATGTAAAAGAATGAAGTTAGAATACTACCTAACACCATACACAAAAATAAACTCAAAATGGACTGAAGACCTAAATGTAAGACTGAACATTATAAAACTCTTAGAGGAAAACCTAGGCAGAACACTCTATGACATAAATCACAGCAAGATCCTTTCTGACCCACCTCCTAGAGAAATGGAAATAAAAACAAAAATAAACAAATGGGACCTAATGAAACTTAAAAGCTTTCACACAGCAAAAGAAACCATAAACAAGATGAAAAGACAACCCTCAGAATGGGAGAAAATATTTGCAAATGAAGCAATGGACAAAGGATTAATCTCCAAAATATACGAACAGCTCATGCAGCTCAACATCAAAGAAACAACCCAATCAAAAAATGGGCAAAAGACCTAAATAGACATCTATCCAAAGAAGACATACAGATGGCCAAGAGGCACATGAAAGGATGCTTAACATCTACTTATTAGAGAAATGCAAATCAAAACTACAATGAGGTATCACCTCACACCAGTCAGAATGGCCATCACCAAAAAACCTACAAACAATAAATGCTGGAGAGGGTGTGGAGAAAAGGGAACCCTCTTGCACTGTTGGTGGGAATGTAAATTGATACAGCCACTGTGGAGAACAGTATGGAGGCTCCTTAAAAACTAAAAATAGAATTACCATATGACCCACTACTGGGCATCTACCCTGAGAAAACCATAATTCAAAAAGAGACATGTACCACAATGTTCATTGCAGCACTATTTACAATAGCCAGGACATGGAAACAACCTAAATGTCCGAAGACAGATGAATGGATAAAGAAGATGTGGTACATATATACAGTGGAATATTACTTAGCCATAAAAAGGAACAAAACTGGGTCATTTGTAGAGATGTGGATGGACCTAGAGTCTGTCATACAGAGTGAAGTAAGCCAGAAAGAGAAAAACAAATATCATATATTAACGCATATATGTGGAATCTAGAAAAATGGTACAGATGAACCTACTTCCAGGGCAGGAATAGAGACACAGACATAGATAACAGACATGTGGACACAGTGGGGGAAAGAGAGGGTGGGACGAATTGGGAGATTAGGACTGACATATATACACTACAATGTGTAAAACAGATAGCTAGTGGGAACCTGCTGTATAGTGCAGGGAGCTCAGCTTGGTGCTCGGTGATGACCTAGATGGGTGGGATGGGTGGGTGGGGGTGGGAGGGAGGTCCAGGAGGGAGGGGATATATGTATACAATGATTCACTTCATTGTACAGCAGAAACTAATACAACATCGTAAAATTATACTCCAATAAAATAAATAAAAATAAAAAATACCATGTATCATTATCTGAACTCATGTTATACATATAATTGTTTATTATCTATTTCTCCCTTCGTTTCCATAAGATGGAAACAATGGATGATAAGAACCATGGATAAGAGAAGAACTTCATCTCTTATTCACATTCCTAGAGCCAAGAAAACATATAGGAGCACGAGAAATAAAAATGGATGACCCAATCAAGGCACTGAGGTCCTTCTAGCCACGTGGTCACCTATCTTTTCACAGAGACTGAAGCACATGTTTCAGTTTCACCAGGCCAGACTCATTTGAGCAAAGGGCACCCCCGCATACTTGCAAGGGAGCTTTTGTGTTATAAAATGCCCTCCATGTGCCCGGGGTTTAAATACAACTGCAGAGATGAGCAGATCAGAGGCTCAAAGGCACAGAAACCTCCTGGCAATATATTGGGTAGGGTTCTTGCTTTGAGGTTGCGAACTGTTCTTGGAAATCTTATATGGAGTCAAGATTCAGAATATTCACCAGTTCCATTCAATTTCATGAAGGTGCTATACTTTTCGAAGTACCTTTGGTTGAGATGGAGAAGTTTACCCAAGAAGCAATCCCTCTCTAAAAGGGAGTAATTCACATTTCTTGGGAGATAAGATAACTTAAAGAATTGGAAGGAGGAAGGTGACAGTGACATCTAAAACACCTTTTTTATGTAACTTAACACATTCTGTCTGATAAGCATCATTAGTCCAAATTTCAGAAAATTGAGAGGAAGAGCCACACAGAATTAGATTCAAATCCCAGTTTCTCAGCTGGGATGGGATGGCCTTCAACTCTGGCTCCAAAGCCCTTTCTTCTGCATCATAAAACCTCTCATGAGATTCTTGAATAGCAGCAATAAAGGGTTCAAGAGAGGGACACAGGCAATTATATCACTGGTCCCTTGGCTCTTGACTCAGCCCCAATATACACTATGCAGGAAATGGTTCAAGGGCTCCATTACTATTAAATTTATGTCACTCTTTAACAGGTTTTGGGCCAAAACTTATCACCTCAGTGTTCTGAAAGCTCTATGAAGACAACTTCACTGTTTACACTAGTGTATTCTTTATCGTAAGAATCCTAGATTTGGCCTCCTGTTCTAATTCATATTACTCCTGGTTTTGAGGTTTTTAGGTTTGTTACCATATCACTGTATTTATTTTTGCTATAAGCCACCTCAAAGCCATTGTGAAATAAAGGTAAGTATAAAGAAATAAATTACACACCTACTGTACACTTACTGTGGTAGGTTACAAAAATGGTAATACATTTTCATGCTTCTTTATATCCATGATGTTTGCCATATGGCTTAGCTCCTCCCAGAAAGAGATAGAGTCTATTTTCCCACCCCTTAAATCTAGACTGGCTCTGTGACTTGCTTTGGGCAACAGAATATGGCAGAAATGATAGGGCACCAGTTCTGAGCCTAGGCCTCCACACCTTGCATACTTTTCTCCCTCTTGGGTCCTTGAGGCCACCAAGTGAATAAGCCCAGGCTAACTTGTTGGAGGATGAGAGACATAGGGGACCACTGGTTCCATTGTCCCAGTCAAAAGGCAGCCACACTCCAGAAGCAGAGACACTTAGGTGATCTGTCACTAACTCCAGATCCATAAGGGAGCCCAGCTAAAACTAGTAGAACTATCCAGCTGAGTCCAGCCTAACTAAGCAAAATAAATGATTGTTTCCTTAAATAACTAAGGAAGCAATCGCTACCTGTACACCTATATTCATAACTGCCATGCATACGCACTCATATGTAATAAGTGATTTACTCACGTAATCTCAGCCATTTTACGTTTGGTATTGTCCTCATTTTATAGCTGATCCTTACACAGGTTTAGGAACTGGCCTTTCATCTTCGGTAGTATAAAGCAGATCATCCTATTGGATTGTCATAACAGGAAATGTTAGTTAGACTATTTGGCTAAGTTAGTTCCTTAGCCATGCGCTTTAGATTTTTAATTTCACTTATATACCTTCCCATTTGGGCCCCAATTAAGCAGACTAAAAAATGAAGCTTGAAAAACACAAATTCTTCACATTTTTGCTTCTACGGTAAACCTTAGATCATTGAAAAGAATGAAGTCAAACTCTACAGAAGAACCACCTTATCAGGGAGGTTTTGCCAAAGTCCTTACAGCTTTGGGGAAGTACTGAGGAAGCCACGTGCTCTCTGAAGGGTCCAGCCTGTCCCCGGGTTGCCTGAACATCCCTGAAGGTTACTCTGTAGATCACTCCTCAGAAGGCCTTTGAGAATACAAATTACTCTCTGGTAAGTTTATGGGATGATACGTCTCAAGAATGTCTTTGAAGGTACACAAATGAACATTCTGTTTTCCTGACTACAAAACTCAGTACCAAGTCATGGGCCAAATTCTGTTTATTCTATTTGTCTTTGTCCACTAAGCATCCCTTCCCAATGGACAGACATAAATCAGCTTCCCAGTGTCAGAGTGTAACAACTTCATGAGATTGAAAAGAAACAGTGTCCTTTCACATTGGCTCTGCAATCTGTAACATGCAAGAGTCCAGATCTCTTCCAGTAAAAGAGATAGTGTAGGTATTCCAGTGGTTGGCTGAAGGTTGTATTACGTAAGAATGAAATAAGGTGAGAGAATAGAAAGCTGCTCAGTTATCCCAGTTGTGCTCAGAAGGGCAAATATAAATTCATAAACTAAAATTAGAGCAATTAAAAAAAATTTCTACTTGATACTCAAAGAAAACAAGATGCATTCAATTTTTCTCACTCTCATCTTGCTTCTGGTTTGTGTTTTGCCTTGTTGTTGTTCTTGAGTATTTTATATACTCTATCAATCCCTTCCTTGCCCAAGGATTGTATGTGTGTGTGTGTGTGTGTGTGTGTGTGTGTGTTTCTGTGTGTGTGTCTGAGTGTACACACACAGGGGCAGTGAGCTTTGGGGACAATGGAGGCAGGGATGGATGTACCCAGGGAATGAGAAGGGGAAGAATTCATAAAGTCAAGGATAACTAAAAGCTGTTTGATAATAAAAAAATATATATATATATATACAATTGGGCCAAAAATTCAATTTATGAGCCTTAGGAAAGACTCAAAATTATAATGGGCCACATTAAATTTGATAGTCACAAATTTTCCAGAGAACCCTCCTTATACCTCAGCTCCTACAATGACAGTTCTAACTCAATTTATTAACTCCTAGCCCTGTAGGATTGGCCCTCTGCCAACTAACTCCCCTTATCATCTTTGCTTTCTGGTGCTGAATATGAATTCTTGCACCTTGTTTATTAGACTAAGCTTTTGACATTTCTCTAGTCGTTATTAGGCTAAAAGTCAATCAGCCTCCTCTGCAGAAACTTTGACTTTGAGTGAAACGAGGTTCAGGCTGATTGGGTACAACTGCGGTGCTCTTGAATGACTGGGTCAGGAAGGTAAATGGGCCTGAAAGTTCAAGTGAGAGATGGTACTGAAATGTGGACAAAGGGAGACATGAAAACCTTGCCTCCTGGTTCTGCATTTTGCAGACTTGTTTTATGGTCTCTTTTTAAAGAAAACCATTCTGAGGAGTTTTAGTGTTGAGAAATGTTTTATCATTTTACTTCAATAATTATGAAAAAAAGACAAATACTGAACATATGTATATAGCTTTAGAACTACACTGAAATCCTAAGAAATGTTAACTTACAAAACTTTATCAATTTAAAATCAGTAAAAATAATTTAAAGAAATGCGGGATTTTGTTTTTGCTGAAATAAAATCATCCAGACTGTATTTAAGGATAGAAAGATGTATTTATATGCTTAGTGCCTCGGTTTTTGACTTGATTCTTTTGCTTTTGATAAGCTATTGTTTGACTCATTATTGTTACTTTTTGTTAAAAAAAAGTTTTAGTCATCAATTTATTAGGTTGACGGGCCATTTAAAACTGTGTGCCAAAATGCAATACTGGAAAAAAAAATGTTAAATTCCATGTAATAAAAGGTTTTCCAAGTGTTTTTATAACTCCCTGTACTGTCTGCTTATGAACTGCTCCACGTGCGTGAATAAAAAGATGGGGGCCGCCATCACGCTTGCCAGCAGCAGTCGTGGTGTTGGCTGCTACGACGGAGGGTTTTTTTGTTGTTGTTGTTGTTTTTACGACTGAGATCTTTTTGAGCTAGGCTTGTCTAGGCTGCTATTTCCTGAGAGTATTGACTTTTTGGAAACAAATGCAAATTCAGATATGGAAATTGAGTAGCAGGGCTCAATTACAAGGTAACTGCGTAATGTCTAGAGTTGCTTATAGTAACTTGTATGACAACACAAAGCTAAAATGATCACAGAAAATCTGCACCTTGGAGAACACATTCAATGTCTGCAAAACATCATCATGGTTTACTGTTTTGCCTGGGACAACCTGGCCTTAATAGACTTCCTATCAAAGCATCATTAATAAAATAACTTTTGGGGCTTTAGAAATGTGGTAACGAGAACTTACTCATATAGTAGGACTTGAGAAGGACAAGATATATAAAGGCATCCAATAATTGAAGGTAAGAAGATTTTTTAAGAACTGTTCCTAATTTTTATTTACTTTTCTGCCTTAGATAACACAAAATAAGTTAAAAACGTTATTACTTTTTAAGAACATAAGCTTTTTTTTTTTTTTTACTTAATATATCTGCAAACCAACATTCAAAGACTATTTTCAAGTGTTTCTGTTTCTGGTTTTTCTGATCAAGCCAGAGTATGCTCCCTCATGCCATTTTAGTATCTCTTGGGGGGAAAAAAAAAGCCAAATCCTTTGTTTGACACAGAAATGAGCAAAAAACAAAATTAAGCAAAAATATTTTATGTCCCCTTTTAAAAGTTAACCTAAAAACCCAAAGATTATTTTGAGTTCTATTAGATAAGAGACCATCACCCAAGGGATAGGCTTGTCCACAAGGGTGCTAACTATTCTTTATTAAGCACCTTATTTCACCTGATGCTCCACGTATCTCACATAAACAGATGTCCCACCTGTGCAATTACTCCCTATACATATGGGCCTTCCCCACACCTTGCTGTAATTTGTGTCAGAGTCTCCCCCCAATATCCGGCTTCTTCCGTTAACAGAATATGCAGACTTGGTAGCCACGGGGCATTGTTTCCTACCACTAGGTTGAAATAATCCTGGCAACGGGGACCCCAGAGATTTCAGAGATTTCACCATCTCATTGCCTGACAGAGCTGCTTAGGTCACTGGCCATCTTAATGGTTCAGAGGATTATTGCATCTTGGGGAAAACATTTTAGGACAAGTCATTATTATTTACAGAAATAGCTTTAAAATGTTCCCAATATATAACTGCCTACTTGACTTAAGATATTATGTAAGTAGTGAGCTATATAAATTTCTGTGTTTGTATGTTTACCCGGATAGGTAATGATTTATATTCTAGGAGTAAATCATTTGGTTTGCTTTTTAGGAACATATATTCTTCATTCTACAAAGAGGACCCTCCCCCCCAATCTATTTTTAGAATATTTCCGGTAGAGGCTGCTCGTTGTCCTTGACTATCCTTTCTCCTTAATAATACGCCTGTTAGCAGGCACACGACTGTCCTGAAGAAAGGCCATGTTACCCAACCTCCCTTGTGGCTAAGTGTGATCCTGTGATTAAGTTGCGGTTAATGAGAAGTAAGCAAAAGGATCAGAGAGCAGCTTCTGGGAACCTAACATGAGATTTGGGTGACATATGGCCTTTGCCTCTCTTTCATTACTTCACCCCTCCTGATGCCTGGAAGCAGATGCCACCTTGACCATGAACATGAGGTCATACCATACAGAAAGCAGCCCAGAGAACTGTTTAAGGACTTCCTGGAGCAGAGCCACCCTACCAGCCCTGCACTGCGTTTGTCTGCTTTTACCCGAGAGACATCTCCTCCTATTGCTTGATCTATTTTGTTTAAGTTTTTACAATTTTTGGATTTTGCTGTTACTTGGAGATAAACCTAAAGTTACAGAATGCAATTTGGTATAAATCAAATTGCTAAGTTCCCAACTTATAGCACTGATATAGCACAAAGCTATGTGAAAACACAAGAAGAGGCAAGAAATCTATCCATGAACGATAAAGAATTTCTAAGGCATGCACATTAAGGCTAAGTCGATCATTTGGATAGCTTACTGGGAGAGGAACCATGTTCTGAATCCACATAGGATAGGGTGAGGAAAGGTCATCTGCTTGCATAAATGCTTGAAGGTCAAACGTCAAGAGTTGTTTGAACAGTTGTGGGCTAAAATGAGGTAATGCAGACCCATGGCCTCTTGGGAATAAGCTTAGCCGTTGAGTGGGAAGACTAGACAGAAGGGACTTTGAAAAGGTACGTGGGCCAGGCTGACACCAGCCCAGCTCCCTTTCCCTGGAGCTGACGCAACCTGCCCTACTCCACCCTAACCTCTGACCTCCTGTACAGTCCCACACAGAGGAAAGCCCTGGGCAACTGCGCTCTTGTTCCTTTTCCACCCCGGCTGCAAAAATAACCCCCAGCTGCTCCAGGAGTGCCGGAGGGCATGGGGACGAGCCTGACCTCACACTTGGAGTTCTGAGAGGGAAGACAGCCCACTCAGGCAAGCATCAGATGCCTGAAGATCCCTCTTCCTTCTCCAAGTGCGGCAGCTGCGACGAGAAAGGAGGAGACCCTGAGAATGCTCAGTCCTACGTGCTTGGCCTGGTTAGCACACAGGAATGGCAGCAGAGGAGGCTGCCATTCCTGGGCACCCGGGCTCCACTCAAGGGGGAGCAAAGAGGCCAGGGGCACAGGGCTAAAAAAGCCCATGGAAAGCCCCCAGCCCTGGGCAAGTCAGGGTGCCACTGAACAGCTCCGGTCTCACCCAGTGTCAATACCAGGAAGGGACAGCTGGTGTGACCTGGGCATGATAACAAGAAACCAAGCTGAAACCAAAGCAGCAGGAAGTGGAGCCCAGCTCTGTCAAATAGACATGGAAGCCACGTGGCCCCTGGGGAGAACAGGGTGGGGCAGGAAGGACTAAGCCATGGTCTACATAAACCAGAAAAGATGTAGGTTTTTAAAGCTCCATGCTAATTCAAGGTAAAGGAAGTTTTATTTATAGCGGTTGAGTCAAGCCCCTGCTTCATCATTTTCTTAATGGGACGCAGACATCTTCTCTGAAGGGATGACACACTTGGATGCTCTGGTGCCCCTTTATAACATGACAGACTTCCCCCTTTTCAGTCCTCTAGATTCTCATGCTAAGACAAAGACTTCTGATGCACACAACCCTTTCCATTTCTCAACCTGACAGTCCTCCACTCATTCATCTGTACACTGTTTCTATGAAAGTGACCAGAGTATCTCTGCCCGGTAGGCAGGATAGTAACCTAGAGCAAGTAGACGGAAATGCAAGGGCCACCAGCGAAGGGCTGGCGGAGTTCCCAACCCGGGCTGCCTGTGTCAGCTTGATAAGTCCTCCAAAGCACCGCACTATCACCATCGAGTAAGGACTGGGGTGGTGATGTTGATGATGCAAAATGCCGTTAACCTTGACTCGCCCAGTTCTTAGATGAATTAATTTGAGTATCTAGAGAGCTGCCTTTCTTCTTTCTCTCTCCTCTTCTTTCCCTTTAGTCAGCTCATAGCTTTTAAGCACCACACCACCTGAAAGCATTCTTTTAGATTCTCTCCAACAAATATATTCAAGGAATCCTTTCGTCAATGCTATACAGTATTAGATCCTATCTCATCATTGGACTAGTCTCTGCCCACTCCTCACCCCAAACTAAACTCTCTCAGATTTTCTGAAATTAAATCAACAAGTGTTGAGTCCATATTAAAGGTATCATGAGTGTAATGAGATGAACAAGACACAATGGCTGTCTTCAAAGAGCTCATATTCTATACGGGGAGGGTACATATATACACTCACACTCACTCACACTCACACACACACACACACACACACACACACACACAGTCATTGTTCAAAGACAACAACTCAGGAGACGCAATAGAGGTTTAGTTTGTTCTTTTCCCGAGTGAATGGACAAAAGCTGCTGTATTATTTAGATGAAGGAGGGTCTTTTAGCCTAAGTTGCAGAGGAGGCTAAAGACTTCAGGAACCAAATAGGACTGTGATATCCCAGTGTTACAGGGTGAATTGTATCCCCCTCCAAACACTCCCACACTGAAACCCTAACCCCCAGTACCTCAGAATGGGACCTTACTTGGAGATAGGGTCTTTATAGAGGTAAGCAAGTCAAAATGAGGTCATTCGTGTCAGCCCTAATCCAATAGGACTGGTATTCTTATAAAAAGGGGAAATTTGGAGACAGATATGCAGAAAGAGAAGACAATGTGTAGAGACACAGGGAGAAGATGGCCGTCTACAAGCCAGGAAGAGCAGTCAGTCTGGTATAGATCTTTCTCTCACAGCCCTCAGAAGGAAACAACCCTGCTGACACCTTGATTTTAGACTTCTAGGCTTCAGAACTGTGAGACAAGTTTCTAGGTGGTTTTTTAAGCCACCTAGTCTGTGGTACCTTCTTATATCAGCCTGAGGAAAAGAATACAGCTTGGCACATGGGTAAGACCTGAGTAAGTACAGGACAATAAGGAAAGCCTTACATGTCAGTGAAACAGCACAAACAAAATAAGCCAGTCAGAATGCCAGGCACAGTCTGAGAAAATCAGTTTACCTGAAGCAGAACATTCATGGAGGAGAGTGGTAAAACATACCTTGTTAGGTAAGGAGTCTTTGGGTCACTGCATACCGGGCTGTGTTCTCCATTAAGGTGTTTGGAATGTATTCTAAAGACAGAGGTAAACTTTGGTGGCATTTCATCAGGGGCCATGCGATCATAGAGATGGTGGGTGTATTAGGAAGATGGTGAGCAAGATGGATTGGACAAAGGAACCCGGCAGAAGATTGTTCAGTTATGAGTGATTCACAAACATCACTGCAAATTAGAATTACCTGGTGTGATAGGCGGACTAATAGCTCCCAAGGATATTCACGGCTTAATCCTGGAAACATGTGAATGTTCCCTTATATGGCAAAAGAGACTTTACTGTTGTGCTTTAGGATCTTGAGATGGGGAGATGACCCTGGATTATGCAGATGGACCCTAAATGTAATCACAAGTATCCTTGTTGGGAGGGAAGCAGAGGAAAATTTGATTTACAGCAGAGAAGAAGGCCATGTGATAACAGAAAGGAGGAGAGATAGAAATGGGGAGAGAAAAGGTCACGTGATGTGCCAACGCCCTCAGCAGATTAGATGATGCCCACCTGCATTGGTGAGGGTCACCTTCTTTACTCAGTCTATGGATTCCAATGCTAATTTCTTCCAGAAACATCCTCACAGACACCCTTAGAAATGATGTTTTACTAGCTATCTGGGCATCCCTTAGTCAAATTGACACGTAAAATTAACCATCATAAAGAAGAAATCATCAGAGTGGCAGAAGGAGACTCGTAAAAGCCCCGTGTGTGTGGAGGTGGGGGGCAAGCTTGGAAGGGAGGGGAAGTCAACACAGTCACATGCTGCACAAAGGTAAAGAGGAGGGTGATTAAGAAATGACGGCAGATTAGAGACCATCTGTGACCTTTGAGAAAGCAGTTTCGATGGTATAGAAGAGGTGGGGAGGGGAAGCAGAGACCAGATTACAGGAGGAAGTGGGGGCGGGGAGAGGACGTGGAAGCAGTAGTAGAGGCCAGCTTTGGGGGCTCCAGCAATGAAAGCAAGCTGAGAAAAGGAGTGATAGCCTAGCAAACTAGACAGAGATAACTTAGCATAATGGGCTTTGGAGTCAGACTGACCCGACCCCCCCACCCCAGCTCCTCCACCACCTCGAATTTGCATCAAACAAATTGTTTAATTTTGCACAGACTCAGTTACCTTGCTTGGAAAATAGCTGTAAATAATACCTACACCAAAGAGTTGTAAGAATCAAATGAAATAGAATAGGTAAATTGCCCATTTTAAGTGTCTGGCTCATAGTAAGTGCCATAGGTTTCAAGGCAGAGATGTAAAAGAGCTTTGGAATCCTACTTTCTGATCAATAGGGTTGACAGGTAAAATATAGGATTCACAGTTAAATTTTAACGTCAAAATAGAAAGTTTTAAAAACAAACTTAGAGGGTTAAACAACCCCAATTTATTATCTTACTGTTGAAAAGTCTGACACGGTTCTCACTGGGCTAAAATCAAGGAGTCAGCGGGGCTATGTTCCTGCTGGAAGCTCTAGGGGACAATTTATTCTTTTACCTTTTCCAGTTCCTGAGGCCACCCGCACTCCTTTGGCTCCTGGCCTTCTTCCGCCATCTTGAAAGGCAGCGATGTTGCAGCTCTTTGACTCTTCTTCCTTAATCACATCTCCCTCTGATTGCAGTTGGCAAGTGTTCTCCACTTTTAAGGACTTACTTGATTAGATTGGGCCCAGCTGCATGAGTCAGGAGACTCTCCCCATCTCCAAGCCCATTAGCTTAATCACATCTGAAAGTTCTTTTGCCATGTAAGGTAACACATTCACAGGTTCCAGGGATTAGGAGAGGAACATCTTGTGTGCAACGTTATTCTACCTACTCCATTGTCAGTCTAAAATTCTAATGCGACTAGGTGACCTCTTGTTGTTCTTTGCTAAATCTGGTGACTGTGACCCCACCTATAAAACGTTCTTTGATTAACTGGAAGGGAAAATGCTAATTTCCCCTGCTCCTACACATTTTATTACTACACATTTTATTACTTCCTCTTTCCATTCTACGATTCCCCCACATGCATCTCCCTCCATGCTACGTGATGTGAATGTGTTTGTGTCCAAAATTTTATGAAAGAGATCCGTAGCTGTGTAAAGAGAAGAAAACTGTGTGAAGAGAAATGATACTTTATCTTGACTTCCATTATAAAATGAAATTTAGGCTTATGCAATAGGAATTAGTAAGAAAAACAGAAACCGTCTTAGGTATTTCAGGCAACAGAAGGAATTTAACACAAGGAACTGGATGCATACAAAACTCCTGGAAGGTCTGGAGGAGGGCAGGTCAAGGAAAGCAACAAGCTTTCAAGTTTGCTGCTAGCTTTACAGAGACAGGAAGCTTCACGGACTACAGGAAAGGGCTGGTGATGACTTCATCTGCTTCCAGCACTGACTGAGGTGGATGATTCAAAGGGAAATGTCTGGGATCTAATACAAACTCTGATGTCTGTTGAACCCCACACATCTGCCCACTTCTGACAGAGGAGCAATAATGCGGCATCTCCCTCTCCTCCACCTTCCAAATCCCATGCAAGTACCTCTGGTTGTCGGCATCAGGCTCAAAACTCTTCAGGCAAGGGATGCTGAGATATGTAGTGCCCAGCCTTCCAGCCTTAACAATTAGAAGGAATTGCCTAACAGGCAAGCTGGCCTATATAGTTAAAGAAAGAAACACCCCCAAAGGATTGAAGCGAGAAAACTTTTGACAAAGGAAAAGGCAAAATAAACACCAGTACTCAGATTCCTGGTTACTGCGAAATACCAAAATCCCTATGTGTTTTGTACCCATCTGCAACTTTTTCTTTAAAAACAATACTTTGTAAATTTGCTGTGTCTGTCCCATTGTCTTCTGGGCTTACCCTAGCCCTAGGATTTCACTGACTACAAACCCTTGGCCATCAGAATTTTGTTTTCTTGTCTAAGGTGGCAACATGCGAAAAGAAGAGTCTTAGTAAACATATTTGTTTCCAGGGCTAATTCCTGAACCATAAGATATGACTCTTTTAAAAATTATCTACTGCTGTGGAACAAACTACACTCTAAAATTTAGTGCCTTAAAACAATAATTCCCTTTTTTTCAGAATTATCTGCTGGGCTCTTCTGCCCCCGTGGTGTCAGTTGTGTCACTCACTCAGCTAAAACATTCAGTTGGTGGCTGGCTGGGCTGGAAGATCCAAGAGGGCTTCTCATGCATGTCTGGTGCCTCGGTGCCCCTCGGGTGGCTAACTTAGGCTTCCCCACAGCTCAGTCTCACGCGGTCAGAATCTGGCTGCCCAGAGGGAAGAAGGGGAAGCTGCCAGACCTCTAACAGCCTGGGCGTGCAAGTCGTAGAAAGTCACTTCCACCACATCCTATGGGTCAAGGAGAGTCACAAAGTCCTGATTCAAGTAGAGGAGAAATGGGCTCTACCTCTCTCAAAGGGTAGAAAGCTCATGCATACAGAGAGGGAAGGAATTAATCAGTGGCATCTTTGCACACTCATTGGATTCTGTTCTCCCAGATGCGAACTTCAATATTAATTCTCTGATTCTATCCTCACTTCACAATTCGGAGCATGCAGTTGTTGACCTTAATTTTTATCTTTTGCTTCTTCTCCATCAATGGCCTCAACGTTTTTTGCTTATATAGCCAATGAATAATAAATGTTTGAGCAAGCATTTCATATAGGTATCCATAGACAACAGGTTGACTGTCCTACATCATTTTATACAAGGGACTTGAGCATCCACTGATTTTGGTATCCATGAGCCAGTCCCCCGTGGATACCGGGGGAGGACTGAATATGTATATGTAACCCCCCTTGAACAACACAGGGGCTAGGGGCAGTGACCCTCAGTATAGTAGAAAATCCATGTATAACTTTATACCAGCCCAGATCATGTAGTATTGTAGTACAGTATTTAGTGAAAGAAATCCTTGTATAAGTGGACCCACGCAGTTTAAACCTGTGTTGTTCAAGGGTCAACTGTAATATACATTTACGTGTATATTACATATTATATAGTAGTATATGTAGTATACACATATACTACTGCCAATCTATTTGTTAAATATTAGTAAAGTTTAATGCCTTTTTTATTTTTAATAAGCATAACTATGAACAGAAGATCGTGTACTATTTTTTTTTATACTCCACTCTGAAGATCACTGATCTATCCTTCTGTCTTGGTCTCATCATTGCTTTCTTGTGTTTTCTCATTAACTCCCTACCCTTGCAAGCTCCTTCTACTACCCTCAAGGTGACACTGAGATTTTGCTCCCCCTTTTTATCCTCTTCCTGTTGCCTAGATATATCAAATATCAAATAGAGCTCAGCGTTGTTCCACATTTCACAGTAGATAGCTAAGAAGTGTGTCATGTACTCAAGCACTGTGAAATCTGAAGGCTTATAGTCGGGTAAAGCAGATTTACTCTTCTTTTCTAAATGCCGTCAGTTACAAGGTTAGACCCCCAGTGTTTGTATAAATATCAATATATACGGGTACTCAGGCACCCTCATCCCTCTGGGGAAAAAAATCATTTGAGGATTAAGCATTGATTAGAATTATGTTCTCTCAGAGAGTAGAAGACTGAGAATAATCTCAATTTACAGGAGGCAGGTGTATGCCTTGTCATCTCTGTGTCTCCAGAGTTCTAGCACAGGGGCCAGCAAACGATAGGTGCTTAATAAATGTTAGTTATACCAAAGGCTGGCCCCTTACATATAACTATCCAAGTACAGATTGCCTTTTTTAGTGTGCAAGTGGAAATGTACAGTTTGATTTGCAAGTAGTTACCAAGAAACTCAGAGACACACAAATAGGTACATTTTATAATACACAAACTAAACTCCGATCATCACATAAAATGTCAGATAGAAGGCAAAGCAGAGAAAAACAAAGGTTGGACATTGCAGTTATGAGTGCTCTACCCTTTTAATTTTGAGTACAAATTAATTTCCTTCTAATCTTTAGAAAAAAATGTGTGTGGGGTGTGGAAACAGAAGGGGAGACTTGAGGCAGCGAGCAAGGGTGGAAGGATTTTAAGTGATCCGTTGTGATCCGCAGTGCGTATCTTGGCCAGGATTATCTCCAAACAGGCCTCAGTAGAAGAGAAGATGGAGATGGAGGCCAGCTTCCTTTTTAATCAAACATGAAGCTGCTGTGTGCACAGCCCTGATGTCCGGGCCGCTGAAGGCTCTGATAGCTGAGGCAGAAGCAAGGGAGAGACTGATAATGGGGCAGGAGCCGGGGAAGCCTGTGGGCTGCCCAGGGCCTCCCTTGGGGTGGTTCTAGTGCTTCTGGCTGCCAGATGTAATGCATAGCGCAGGGGCCTGATTCAAGGCCTGGAGGTAGTGCAGGGAGGGGAGTTTTGCCTTTCTCAGCTTGTCTAATTTAACACAGTTTTCTGTCTGACTGCACTCAGCTTCAAAAGGGAGTCTGGAGTGCTTGCCTACATGACAAGAGTCCTATGGAACTTTCTCAGTCGGTATTTCAAAATAAGCACTGGAGGCAACATGTCAGGCAAGTGCTGAGAAGCAAGAAATATGTGCAGGGGTGTGTGTGATGGGCGGGAGGGGGGGGTTGCAAGGGAACCTGGGCTCTGACTGGATGCCATTTGTTCCTTTCATTTCAGGCTGCTGTTCCTATTGTTTTTACCAAGACATTTTTCTCCCCCAGATGCAAAAGCTAGAGCTGTCTGACCCATCCATCCCTGGCCCTTTATACAAACAAACCCTGGGCTGCGCTATGGCCAGGAAGCAACAGGCCAGCTCCCCGCAGAAGCTGCTGACAGCTCACCTCAGGGCTCCCTTCCAGCAGGCAGGCAGGGGCTTCTGCCACATGGCACTGGATAGTTACCCTTATTGAGACCTGAGGCAAAAAATCAGGATAGTGTTAAGCAAGTTTCAGGCCTGCCCATCAGTCGGTTACAGAGAAGACATTTCTTTTAGGTTTTTCAGAGCCTGTGCTCCCTAAGCTGGGTCGTGCCCCCCAGCCTCTGGGCCCCTCACCCCGTTTCGTGTGTGAAACGAAAAGGTTGGGCCAGAGGGTCTTCAAAGCCCCTTGCCGTTCTGGCTTCCTCTGATCCCATGACCTTTAATTGCCAGGACGATGGAGACCAGCGGCCTGGAAAACCCAAAAGAATGGAAAATGCCCAGATAGACATTTTTTCACCTTGGAGTATCATCCCTTGAATGCGCATTGTGCTACCTCATGAAGCCCACGTAATAAAGATCTGACTCAGAAGGTTTCCCCGTTTCTCCATCCTGACCCCTGAAATCCTGAAAAGGTCTGTTTACCTTTCCAAAGAGACATAACTGCCTGCTTAAGCCTTAGTTGCTCCCCTACCCCCATCCTGACTAGTCTTTCTGGTTTCTCTATCTAGTTAGCATTTTCTCTGACTGGGAGAGGGGGTGATGCTTGGTTTAAAAGCCCTCTCTGCAGGAAAGTGCTGCACTTCCTCTCTGCATCCCTCTTTTTTTTTTTTTTTTTTTAATGACTGCACACATGTATTTAACAGTGCAGTTTTACATAGAATGCTAAGAGTACTATTCTTCATATTTTACAGAAGGCCTTGAAACATATGGACTTTCTATTAATATTCATACCAGAGCACAGCCAATTCTAACTCCTAAATAGATGCATTACAATTTGTTTAGCGTTCAAAGGTTTAATGGCAAAAATGAGGGGAGAGGAAAGAGTAAGCGTATTTTACATTATTGAATGAAAAATACATTCATGAAATAGCAAATAAAATTTAATACGGTCTCAGGCGCCCTGAATGAGATGGTGCCTGATTTGGAGGGGTGATTGCTATGTCCAAACAATCTCCATTTGGAACTTCCGTGACTGCAGCGATGAACTGCAGTTGAAGTTACATCTTAAACGGTGCACGGAGAGAGAAAGAGATACCAACCAGGTTTTGAAACAACAAACATGGTACGCCACGCCATCACTCGTTTTGTTCCTCTTACAGCTCTGTATACATAGGCTAGGTATTATTAGCCCCATTTTACAGGTGGGAATACTGACTCTGAGATAACTGAGTTACTCAAACTATCAAGACCGTTTAAAAGGCCAGATGAAGACTGGAAACCAAGTCTTCTGATTCTTAATGCCCCTGCACAGCACTGTGTAAAATATGGATCATCTTGCTGGAGGAAATGGCTTGACCTTCCATACTCACCTGTCTCTGGATTGAAAGAGTGGAAAAATGGAAGAGGCGGGGGAGCGGTCAGCTCAGGATTGAAACTCTTCTCAAAGCGATTGGACTTGTTGCCTTGCTGTGCTCAAAAGCTGCTTCTGCTTCCAGGATTTGCCCTGAAACCAATAATCACAAAACCCGTAGCTCCTTTTGTCACGTGTATATGCTTAAAAGTGTGCAGGCAGAGTCCAGTCCAAGGGTCACCTTTCTGTTGTCCAAGATGATAAAGCTGCAGCATTCATGAGGTATTATGGTGGGTGGGACACCCTCTCCAGTGGCCGTCTTCCTTGCTTTGACCACATCCCTTAGTAGATAAAGAAGTGTTAAAACTCTTGCTGCCGACCAGTGGGATTTCTTTCATGTTTCATGTGAAAGGGAGAGAAACTAAGAAACTTGAGCTAATTGCAATATGAGTTTGGAAAATATATTGATGTGCACATTTTTTCTAATTCGATACTTATGAAAAGGTATAATTTCAGTTCTGATTCCGCATAATTTACTCATGGTTTCATGGGGCGAAACTCATTTTGATTTGTTTTAAAGCTCAGTTAAAAGCATTTTGTTGATGTGTTTTATTGGGGGTTCTTGCCAAGGAATTTTTTTTTTCACAGTTCTGTTTTGTTGAGGTCCTGGAAAGGTCTATGAATATTCAGAGTATGAAGTAGATCTAAAAAGAAAAAAAGATGCCTCAAGAATGCTAAAATTTTTTGAAAAATACTAAACAATAGGCTTCTGATGGTCATGATTTAAACAAGATGAACTGAAAAGTTTGTCAGTCCACTTTGGATTGAAAAATTGCAGACCCTTCTTTTTCTAAATTTCTGAAACATCTCCTTTACAATGTTTTTTTATGCCCAAAGCATACCATTTCATTCTCTGAAGACCTCTGTCCTGACGTGAACTTTGAACTGACATGGCAGAAGCAGTTTCTGGTTCTGTATTTTGGAGGGATTGCTGGGGGAGGTTTTGGGGGAGGTCACATTGAAAAATCTGAAACGTCCAAGGGTATATGAGCAAAAGTTTTCCCCGTAACATGGAGGCACAGAACCTGAACAGCAGAACCAAGAGGGGGATGTGCAAACAGGAGGCTCTGTTCCAGGGATGTCCCTACCTTTGGCCAAATGGTTCATTTTTCACACAGTTATCTGGTGATATTATTTTGGCAAAAACAGTGTGGAGGTTTTGAGTTCTTTTAGTGTCACTGGTGGGGTTTTTTTTTATTATAAATTTATTTATTTTATTTATTTATTTTTGGCTGTGTTGGGTCTTCGTTGCTGTGCGCGGGCTTTCTCTAGTTGCGGCGAGCGGGGGTTACTCTTCGTTATGGCGCGCGGGCTTCTCATTGCGGTGGCTTCTCTTGTTGCGGAGCACGGGCTCTAGGCACACGGGCTTCAGCAGTTGTGGCACGTGGACTCAGTAGTTGTGGCTCGCGGGCTCTACAGCGCAGGCTCAGTAGTTGTGGCGCACGGGCTTAGTTGCTCCGCGGCATGTGGGATCTTCGCGGACCAGGGCTCGAACCCGTGTCCCCTGCATTGGCAGGCGGATTCTTAACCACTGCGCCACCAAGGAAGTCCGTCACTGGTGGCTTTAAATGCCTTTTCCAAAACCCAGTGTAGTTCTAACACAACATTTCTTAGCCGCAAAAGAGTTCAACCAAATGCCTTAGAAAATGAACACTTCCTTTGGGCTCTTGCCTTTCTCCATCATCATCACACATACACACACACCCCCTCATGGGAAACTTCCCATTTCTTCTATTCTTCACCCCAATAGAGCTGGTTGTTTGAATATTATCATCGACTGAATTGCTTCATTTTGGTTACAAATCATTTACTGTAATCACTGAAAATGTCTACTCATTAGAGGCCTATTAAACTGGCAGCTTTTATTTAATTTTTTACTTGTATGTATTGTGTTTTTAAACTATTTAAAAAGTGAAATATAGTTGATGTACCATTTTATGTTAACTTCAGGTGTACTAAAAGTAGCAGCTTTTAAATCAGATTTCAAAGGCTTTTCTGTGCCGCAGTTTTCTCATCTGAAAAAATGAGGATGATAATAGGACCTCACTCAAAGGGGCTGAGAGAATTATACTGAGAAGATACCAGTGAAGCCCTATGCTAGGTGTTCTATGAGTGTCTGATGCGATTCTCCTAACTTCAGACAGGCCTCTTTCATTCTTTGGACTGGGGTCTTGCTGGACTGGGAAGGGGGCTGAGGAGGATGCTGAGACATGCACACCCGGACACGTCTGAGAGGAGGTGGGAGAGAACTCAGGGATTCGGTTTACCGTTAGCCGTCCTTCAGGGAACTTTCCAGTCTCCCTCAACTTGTCCTAACTGCAGAAGTGCAAGCGTTTCCTTTCAGATCAAGGAATAAAAAGGTGCCCCAAATCTCCACTTCTTCTCTGCCAATCCCAAGCTCCACACTGGCCTGATCTGTGAGGGGAAAACTTAACCCTCCTCTTCCACGTTAATTTGAATAGCTGCATTCAAGCCGCAGACAAAAAGAAGGCTCTTCTCTTCACTTTGTAAGGTGGCCACTCCGGAAGGAGGAGAGAGACTCAGGATAAGACTGGCACCTAGGAAGAGGATAGGACCGATTGGTCTTGATTTACGGAAGTACCTGTACCAGCACCATCTTGCCAGGTGAAGTGAGTCACAGGCTCTCTCTCCTGTCCCTTGTCATTGGAGGAAAGAAGTGACAGGGGCAGCTCCCAGGCATCCTGGGATGCTGTGTGTATTTGCAGCTTGAAGAGGAATTTCCCACCCCTCCCTTGTTCTCTTTCTGCACGCCTACTGCTAAGGCACCGCTGACACAGCCCACCTGTAACCCCTTCCAAGATACTCCTCCGTGTTGCCCCAGGAGCTGCTTTTTTTTCCTTTTTGGTTGAATTTTTTAGGATCTGAAAAGGCTCTAGCCAAAGGTTTGTTTGTTTTGGTCATGTTCATGTTCTCACATTTTTGTCAAATATGGAAAATGAGGAAGTTAACTGCTCGCTCTCTCTCTCTCTGGAACTCAGCCAGTGCCAGATGAACATGGAATTAGGAGTCCTGAGCTCAGGACCCATGCTTTGTCTCCAAGATCATCCAACCTGTAACGAACATCAGAACTTTCCTGAGATCCCTGCCAGATGGACGTAAAAATCAATATCTCGCATACAAGAGGTGGGTTCTACATCAGATTTCATAGAGTAATCAATGAACTAAACATATTCCCCTGCCTTCAAATATCCACTTGGAAAAAAAATATTTATTCTTACCCTGAGTCACAGAGGTTAATGCTTAAGAGGCAGCCTGCTTGGGTGTACACTTCACCACCTGCTGGCTACATGACCTTGAGCTCAGGACTTCACCTCCTTGCACTGCAGTTTCCTCATCTGTAAAAGGGAGACAGGAATTGTATGACTGGCAGGGTTCATGGCAGGCACACCGCCCGGCAATAGTAAAGACTGATGATACAGTCCATCAATCACCCTGGCACAGAGAAGAAGGAGCTTCCAAATTCCAATTTAGCTCAATATTTAGGTTCGTATAAATAAGCCCAATGCATTCTCCACTCTGCATCTTTGTCCAAGCTTCTCATAACCCTGGTTCTTCTCCCCGGGACCTGCTCCCTGTCTTCTGCCTCTTCCCCATCCCCTCCCAGCTTGAACTCCCCACGTGCTTCTGACCAAAGAGATCTCTCCTGCCCCCTCGCTTGTTTGCAACCCTCATTCTTGCTTTTCATTTTACTGCGTCCTCCTGTACATTGAAAGCAAAGCTCCAGAACGATTTCTTTTGAGCCACCCATAAAGGCAGGCACATTGCTGGGCACACGCTGGAGACACGCGGTTGATGCTCTTTGGAGGATGCGGATACGCCTGGCCTAAGGAGACCTTTCTTAGAAACTTTCCGACCTGAGCGCAAGCCACCTTGTGATCGCCCAGGTGGAACCTCGGTCTGCGCAGAGATTTGCAGATCCTGAGCACAGGACTGTGAAATCCGGGAAGCGAGCGTGCGCTGCGTGCCGAAGCATTCCAGTAATAGTTGCGGCTGGGGAGGACGGTGCGGTGACTCACGTCCCGGCGCACGTCCCCAGGCAGCGGCGTGGGCGGGGCCGCGCACCCCGGGCAGAGGGGGATTTACCTGCGGAGGCCGGGACGGCCGCCGCCTGCAGACACTGACTCTGGAGGGAGCCGGGGTCACGAGGGCAGCCGCTCTGACTCACACGGGAAAGCCAGAGGGCGATGACCAAATTTGAAAGAGCAAGTCGCCTCTGTCAGGGAAGCTCTCGCCTCTGTCAGGGAAGCTCTTAGAGAAACAGGAAGCGTGATCAGCTGCTACCAAGCTCAGAAGAGGAAAATCAGCTGTCGTCGTAGCTCTGTGCTCGCTGAAGTTCATCACGATGAGCGTCTGAGAAACGCAGCACTACGCTTCTGAGAAGTGAGATGCATCACTCGCACTCCGCGTGGGCCCCCGTCCCCAGCCCCATCCCCGCTCATCCGCAAGGCCTGCCGTGGCAGAAGCCCGGTTCAAGCTCATTCCTACCCTCACGTGGAACTACCATAGCTAACGTCTAGTCACAGCCTCCGTGTTGGGTTTTATGGGCTGGGATCAGCTGAAGGGTGGCCAGCTGAGAGGGTACTCTGCCCACCAAGATAAGAGCTCAGGCACCAGCCTGAGCCAGCCCAGAGGAAAGGGCCTCTTCTCTATGTGTCTACCCAAAGGAGGACAGCTTTTTTTTTCGAATTAGCACGACATTCTACATGCTGGCAGTGGTCCCGTTTACTGAGCACTTACTGTATGCCTAACTCTGTGTTAAGAATTTGGTGCACATTGTCACAATTAATTCTTACGACAATCCTAAGAGGCCAGCTCTCTCAGTATCCTTTTTAGGGATGAGGAGATGCAAGCACAGAGAAGTAGAGCGATCTGCCTCACACCACACAGCTATTTCTGTCAGATTTGGACTTTGAACACAGGCCATGCTCCCATCCAATATGATTTTGTTTAGTCCTGGTTGATGATGACGATGATGATTTAAGTCTTGGGTCCTTGGGATGCCTTTTTCGTAGGCTGTGTTCTCACAGGTTTTGCAGTCAGCCTACTGTGCCTTTAGGGCGAACTGGGAAGGCTGAGTGTTGGGGAGTTCTAGGAGAGGTTGGCTCTATCCTTCTAGGGCCAGGCTGCCCCAGGGCCTACCTAGGGGTAGGACGAGGCTTAAGTGTCCCTGGCTGAGTAGCAGGTCTGTGTGGGAGGTCCCAGGCAGCACAGGGCAGGGAGCCCCCTTGATGAATGTAGCCTTGCCACTGCCCTGTTCCCTCAATGCCCTGAATGGGGGTGGACCTTGCTGCTGTGCAGGGGATTAATATGGTGCTCTCCATAAGATGACAGCCAGGATAACCTGCAACTTAAACGGAGCTGTCGCTCTCAAGAGAGAGAACAACCTTTAAGTTCAGAAGCTCTCAAGCATCAGTGCCCTTAAAATCATATTCCCAGACTAAGAATTGGCATGCTAACAAGTTCCCCAGGTCATTCTCTTATAAGTAGTTGTAAGGACTATTCTTCATGAAACACAGCTTTGGGTGTTTTATACTGTGGGATGTAGGCCCTCTTCCCAGTTAAATAAAATGAGGAAAACTAACACTGAATGTCCCCTTGTCAGATGAAAGCCAACAACCCTTGGTGTCTTGGCTGGCCACCATAAGTTTTCAGGATACTTTTTTTTTTCCACCAGCAAAATTAGTTTATTTGGGAATAGCAGAGGAATTACAATTTGGGACATGCAAACTATGATGAACCACAGGCAGGTCCGAGGAGACAATGGGAAGGTCAGCTTTTATTAGGTTTTTGGAGGAAATCAGGAGGGCTGTGGTGGTTCTTGTTGGTGGCAGGTGGTGGGTGACTTGTTGTTGGATCAGAAGGAAATCTTTCTTTCCGCTAGGGTCAGTAAGCTGCAGTGAGTGATACAAGTGTGAGAGCTTCCTGACTCCATTTTAAATAGTTTATTTTCACAAGTGTCATACTACTACTACTGGGGGCGGGGGCAGGAGGAAATACTTCAAATGCACCAGCCTGTTGCTGATGTCTTAGTGAGTGAAAGCCCAGTCTGCTTCTGCAGACCATGCACGGGTGTTAGTACTATGTCCCATTCTTAGAGACTTCACGTCTTCTGAAGTCACCACGGGCTGGTTGTGATGCCTCTCTTCCTTTCCACCGCCCGGGCACGTTTCTCTCTTTTGTGTCTGGCTATATATTTAAAATAGGATAATTTAATTTTGAAAAGGAGCTGGAAACAGTTTGCTCACAACCACAGGTGAAGGTTCTTAGTTGGGTGGCGGAGGTAGTTGGGGGGATGCAGGGCAACCTGTGACGCCACAAACTGCCCTGAAGAAAATCTTAGGGAAAGAATATGTAAGTATGAGTGGCCTGGGCCATATTTTTTGAGCGTGTTTCCCAATGGTTCTGCTAAACAAAAGATTTTCATGTGGAACAAAACAAAAGATTTGGGAATTGAGGGCCAATAAGGATTTGTGTTTCAGAGGGTAGCTTAAACCTCCAAGTTCAGGCATGGGTGAGATGCCATGCCTTTGACCCTCGGGCCAAAGGGTGAGATGCCTCCTCTGATTTCCCACCCAGCCTCCCTCCTGCTTACAGAAGTAGCAGGCTTGACCTGGGTTGTGATATGAAAAGCAACATGAAGCTGTGTGGCCCAGAAATTTCTCTCTAACCTGTGTGACACTTTATCCTTACATGGTTTCCCTCGGTCTCTGAAGGCAGTGGGAACTATAAGACTACCCACATGAAAGTGCGTGAGAGGGGACGCCTTCCTCCCTTTGGCTCTGCCATCTTGGTAGGCATTTACACACCCTGGCAGCTGGCTGAGAGAATTAAGGCAGGTAAGGAGGCATCAGATGGCTAACGGGATGGGATGGGAGGCTGCTAATGAGATCAGTCAGGGCACCTAAAGAGGGGAGTGGGGTCTTCCGTGTCAAAGACCAGTTCTGCTAACTCCCTTCATCCTTATGATTAGAGTTGGAATTGTCCCCCCACCAAAAAAAAAGCCATGAGTACCCTCTCCCCAGCTTGCCCCATTCCCAAGAGGCAATACTCTAGGAGTCTAAACAGCTGACCACGTCATATATTTTGCCTCCTTCCTTTTACAAAGGAATAGGGCATGTGTGCCTTGTGTGTGTGTGTGTTGGAAGGTGTGTTGGGCTTTAGAACTACAGATTCATCCTCTTTTTGTGCCCCTCGGGCCTTTTCACAGGGCCACCAATTTGGAGAATCTCAGGAACTGCACAGGCAGCTGGATGGGAACCTGTTTCCTGTGGGCAGACAGCCCCTACATGGAGCCGAAGCTGCAGCCAATCACCCTGTGAAAGGAGCTGCCTCCCTGTAAGATGCAAAGGCCAGACCTCAGCTACCTCATACCACCTCACAGTTCCCTGTGTTTGGTTCATCAAGTCCGCAGGCCCTCGATGGGCAGAAATAAAGAGAAGCAGGTTCCTGTTACTTTCCTTAGGAGCAAACCCTCGGAGTCACAAAGCATCAGTGAAGATGGGCAAAGGACAGCCTCTTGGGGCCTCTGTTCCCTCAGATGTAAAACAAATCACAGCAGTTCCTTTCTGTCTCTGAAGCTGTGTCGTTCTCTAACACATAACCGCTGTTAATCTGGCACACATTTAGACATGTGCATATGTAGAGAGACACCCTATAGGTGTTTAACTGATGTGAATTCAATTATATAAGTGCTGTCTCTTTTACATACTTAAACATTACAATGCTGTAAAATTACATTTTGCATACACACAGGTGGGGCAGGGGCTAGCTCACCTCCTGAGGCTGCACACCCACCCTCACGCTCCCCTGCTTGCCCTCACTGCCAGCACCGCCTGCTGTGGCCAGTACTAGGAAACACGGAACAAATTCAGAAAAGTTGTTGGTGATTTACAGAAGTCTGATTCCCCTCCCTCCAGGGAGTGTCTGCTTTATCAAATGCAGAAGGAAAGGGACATTGGTGGAGGCTGGGGCCCTCAGGCCATTCCTCTGTCTTTCACCTCTGGCCTCTTCCAAGGCTTGTTGAGCAAAATTTCTGGTTGAATCAGATGGTGTTGGTTGAGAAAACGGAGGGTGATAAGTGAGGGAAAGGGCTCAATGATTTTCAAATGGCATCATTCCAATCTGATCAAATACACCAAGTAACCTTCCCTTCCAAGTGCAGTGACTTATGAAAACTCCCAGTTCCCTCCCCTACCTTGTCCTGCACCATACATGCAAGCTACTGCTCTTCTCCATTTGGCAAGACACAGGCAGTTGGCCAGCTTCCCATAGAAAGGACACCTTATCCCCTTTTAGCTAGCATTTCCCTTGAAGGATCAGAAAGGAACAGGCATCAGTGTTGCATGTCTCCATGACTCCTCCTGCACGTTCCCATGACTGGTATCTGCTTTCTGTCCGGCACCACGTTCACCTGTCAAGCAGAGCCCAAGTGACACTTTCTGACCACCACTGCATTCCAGCTGCCCCCATCTGGAGAGTTCTGGCTTGAGTTTCTCTCTGTTCCTAGGCTATCTTTGACACAGTGACCCATTTTACCACTTTCTGTCCAGAAGTGGCTGTTCCTCAAAGAGGAATGAATCACTTTGTATCCATAACAATGCAAGTGATTCCCAAACAGCAGATGCTTTCCACTGGTTCAAAGTTTTGAACAGGCATTGAAGGAAACTTCACAAGGCAGTTACCCCTGGGGTAGCACCTGGTAGGAGGCTGTACAACCTGAAATGTAACTTTACAAACCACCTCAAAGCCATTGGAGGCAAAGATTTGGAACAGAAAGACCATTTCTCTCTAAGTAGTCCAGTATATTTCCTTCCAGCCAAGCAATAAGCCCAGTGTAACAGCAGAATTCCAGCATCTTCCTGAGTTAACACAAAGCCGCCATGTTGACATGGCTCCACTGGAGCCCTTTCACCAGTCGGCCTCATTTTACCATATCTAAGAAATGAGGTAGGCTTCCCTGGTGGCGCAGTGGTTGAGAATCTGCCTGCCAATGCAGGGGATGCGGGTTCGAGCCCTGGTCTGGGAAGATCCCACGTGCCACGGAGCAACTAGGCCCGTGAGCCACAACTACTGAGCCTGCGCGTCTGGAGCCTGTGCTCCGCAACAAGAGAGGCCGTGATAGCGAGAGGCCCGCGCACCGCGATGAAGAGTGGCCCCCGCTTGCCGCAACTAGAGAAAGCCCGCGTGCTGCAACGAAGACCCAACACAGCCAAAAATAAATAAATAAAATTTTTAAAAAAAGAAGAAAAAGAAATGAGGTAGAGGCTGGTTACCTCCTAAAAGATGGAATTTGCCTTGGTTCTCTATTCCACATGCAAGCAAGCAGTAATTTATAATTGCTTGGAAACCAGTAGCACAGACGCTGATGAGTAAGTACTCAATTGAAGCCAAATTCCCCCTCCTATTCATGAAAGGAACTTGGATGCCCACTTTCAAGTGTCAGTCATCTTGAATCACACTGGTATTGAATTGAGCTACTGTTTTTTCCAAAGTAGCATCTCCCATTGAGCCAAACGATGCCTTCGGGCACATTATTCCTTTAAAAGTGTACTGTATTTGAATAGAAAAGAACTCAAATGTGAAAAAAAATGTAAGTCTATTTGGGTGGTTGGTTATATCACCAGGGTTAAGTGTTTGTACTTCAAGTTACTATTTTGAATCAAGAGTTTTCATGTAACTACAGCCTAAAGGAAACCATAGTAAAAATTTGAACCAGAAATTTACTTACTGTAATGGATGATTACCAAAGAATAAATAAATCGCATTCAGGAACAGGAAAGAAAGAAAAGTGACATTGTTAAAAGCTGTCAACTTTGCAGAGCAGAATCCCTTCCCCACAGCTCCCCTCCCCCACCCCCTCTCAACTCCCCTTCCCATCTCAACTAGGAGCTCAGTGACTTTACGCACTTCCTCACCATTTCTCTCTTTCCAAACTTGCCTAATGGAAATAATCTGAAACTCATTTTCATTATGGTATAAATGATTGATAACTTAAGTGCTACATGTTTTCAGATTATTCATTTATTTTAACATGCTTGATAATGCTTTAGTCTAAAGGCAGGAACTCTAATGGGAATTTGAGCAGCCAGACCATAGGTGAAGGATTTTTGTCAGTGAGGGCGATGGTGTTGGGGGAATGCCTTCCCAACCCAAGAGAGATCTTAATAGCAGAGAAGTTTTGGAGCTATTAATGAGGGTATATCAATGAACACAGGCTAAAACAAAATATTTGACAAGCATATTTAAAAAAAAAAATAGTTGTGTGCCAGGAATTTAAGTGGCCTCAGCACATACGATTTGGGCGTTTGGTAAAAATAGCAAGATATGAAGATTGAGAAGATACATACACACACACCACACTTTTAAAGAGTTTACAAAGAATGTATGTTGGTATAACTGAGTCACTTTGCTATGCAGCAAAAATTAACACAACATTGTAGATCAACTATATTTCAATAAATTAAATAAATAAAAGAGTTCACAGTACCTCCTCTTACATTAAGGAGGTAGAAGAGGAATGGGGCAGAGCCTTGAGGTTCTTGGAGGACCTGGAAACTACAGGACCATGGGACCCAAGGCCATTGCTCTCAGAAACCCAGACATCTGGGGAGGAAGGAAACTGGGGAAAGGCTGTAAAACTAGGTAGCTAGTAGGTCACTGGTGACCTTTGTTGAGGATAATTCTGGAAGCCACTGTTCTCATGATAAAGACCAAATATCTCAAGACCCTGGATAATCTGCCTCCTGCCTACCTGTCAAATCTCTCCACTTCCTCCCAGCCCCAAATGGCTTCAGCCAAGGATCTTTGAACTTGGCATTTCCCAAGTCTGAAACACTCTTACATTCCTCTAACTGCCCCAGTTAACTCTTACTAACCCTTCAGGTCTCAGCTCAACAGTCATGTCCTCTGAGAAGCCCCTCTGACTCCTCAGACTAGACAAGGTTCCCTGCTCTCATAACTACTATACTTTCCTTTTAAAACTACATTTCCTAGTTTACAGTTATGTATTTGTGTGACAACTGATTTATGTCTCTCTTCCCTAAGGCTCTATAAACACCATAAAGATGGGACCATATCTCGCTGGTTACCTCTGCGTCCCCAGCGCCAAGAACAGTGTTTGGCACATAATATGTGCTCAATAAATGTTAATTGATTATGTAAATGAATCAGCTGATTATGTAAAAGAATCAACAATTCTTCTCATCAGTTGCTTTGTACTGAATGTTTATGTCCCACCAAAATTCGTATGTGAATTTTGAAGCCTAATCCCCATTGTGATGATATTTGGAGGTAAGGCCTTTGTGAGATAATTAGGTCATGAAGATGAAACCTTCGTGAATGGGATTACGGCCCTTATAAGAAGAGATCTCTCGGAACTCCCTGGTGGTCCTTGCTTCCACCGCAGGGGGCCCAGGTTCTATCCCTGGTTGGGGAACTAAGATCCCACATACCAGCCATCACGGCCAAGAAAAAAAAAGAAAAAAAGAGATCTCTCTCCACCATGTGAGCACCCAGCAAGAATGTGTCCATGTGCGAACCAGGAAGAAGGCTCTCACCAGGCACCAAATTGTCTGGCATCTTGCTCTCAGACTTACCATTCTCCAGAGCTGTGAGAAATAAAAGTTTTGTCGTTTAAGGCACCAATCTGTGGTATTCTAAGACATCAAGGCAGCTCAGGAGAATCAACAAGCTAGGAACCTTAAGCAAGTAGCTTATTTTCTTCAAACTTCAGTCTCCTTACCTCTAATATGGCATTAGCAATAGCACCTATTTCTGAGGATTGTTTTGAGAATAAAGTGAAATAATACATGCAAATAACTTAGTACATATGTAGCACAGAAAACACACTCAATAAAGTTTTCTTATTATTACTATTACAGCTTTCTCATCTATAAACTGATGGTTTTAAAGGTTCCTTCTGCTTTAAACATGCTATGACTCCTGTTTAATCCTAAAAGAAAAGTTCTTTGTTTTCTGGATTTGTCAACCTGGCAATTTTAACAATCAATGTATTAACTTTTTTTTTCCAGTAAAATAATGCTACAAGAAGCAGCAATGATTCGTCACCCTGTAATAATATGCATGAATTTAGGGCAGGGCCATAATTATTTTACGAACTTACATTTAATGTACAAAAGTCTGCCTTCATCTCACAAGATTCCAGGAAGTACAAAGAGAGGGTGATTTGGAATGAAAAGCTCCCTTTTGATCTACAGTTCTGAAGAGAGGCATGTTTTTTCTTTTGTTGGTCTAACAACAGGGTAGATATATATGCCCTTGCTTAAGAGAGAAGAAAAACAGAAAACCAAAAGTTAAGACATTCATATTACACAAGCCAAAATATTAAACAGAAGCCTGTGTGCCACTCTGTGATTTTCTAACTCTATTGAATATCTTTCTGGATTTAAACCCTCATGAAAGAAGTAATGTTCATTACCTAATAATGATAAAATATGTATGGCCTTTTACTTCCAGTGAAAAACATGATCTTCTTTACTCTTATAAGTTGTAATGGAGAGTTTTATGCCCACTTTATGCATGGGAAAGTTGAGGATCCATGAAGGAAGATAATTACCTAAAAAATCACATAGCTAACCAGGCACAAAACCAATGCCAAATGAGCCCAAAGGTTTAGGCCTCATGATCAGATACCCCACTTCCCTTTGCTTACCTGCCAAGTCCCGTAAGTGTGAGCTATACTTCATGTTTGTTTCCCATAAATACATCCTTATTGATAATGTCAATAAAGTAAATTTCATCACCCACTTGGAATGGCTCCGTCTTCATCCTGGCAGTGTTTTGCCTTCCAGAAGAGCAGAACAATGCACCATAGTTTCCAAGTGCCTTTCATTTGTCACTGGGACCTTTGCTATTTGGATCATACTTCCTCCTTGCCAGACCTTAGCAAATATAATATCTTGGTCCAGATAATTATCTCTGTAATGGAGGTAATTGCAATGGTAAGCATCTTTAACCCAAATTCCCATGTTTTTTCAGTGCTTTATTTTAGGCTGACCCATACTATCAAAAAGTGTTCTGGCGATGGCTAAAGCTAGAGAGGGACAAGGTATTAACCAAAAAATTATTAAGACCAACAACCAATGTTTGTATAAAGCTTTAAAGTTTACCAAGTTTCAATCCAGGGAGGTAACTAGGGCAGGTCTCATTATTCCCATTTTATAGATGAGGAAAATGAGGTTCATTCAGATCTTTTTATTTCAAATTCCATGCTAGAGCTACAATACCACAATATCACAATACTACAATTCCTGGGCGCTTCACTATTATTGTTATTACTCTTACCATTCAAAACCAGAGGGCATTTGCTTGAACTTCCCCCGACATGAGCAGTCAGAGAAATCAGAATTGGGATCATCAACCAAATTTTACTTAAAATAATTTACTTATTATTTTCCAGACATGCTTTGGACAAGTTATTTTAAACACAATTGCACATCAGTAAAAGTCCACAGGAACAATGGTCCCTCCACAGGCTTCTAATGGAGAAAGTGAATTCAGAACAGACCTTGTTATGGTGTCAAAATGAAACAATGCCTGGGCAAGTTCCATTACCATTCCACAAACAAAACTAAGGAAATGGGAGAAGAAAGGAGAAAAGTAAAGTATTATTTATGTCCTGCTGGGCTCTAACTCTGGCAGGAAATTCTGAGTGAGAGCTCTTGTAGGTGCCCTACCACTTGACCCTAGGACTGTGGGACCTTTGCATGGCCATCTCCAATCAGGTGTGTGGTTGGCTCCTTCCACAGGCTTCAGAGGCTGAAGGGGCCTGAGCCTCACTCAGCTTTTCCATATCTCCCCAAACCTGGCCACTGCATATGTAGGGGAGCTTCCCTTCTTGCTCCTACAAGCCTTGTAGACTTCCAGTTTACAGCAGGAAGAACTGCTTCTCTCCCCTCACCCTTTACATCACTTCTACATACATCATTCACTGATCCCTGTCTTAGTAAGTCTTTAAATAAGTGCTTATTACCTATTGACTGGGAACAGACAACTTGAAGAGACATGCTATGTGCCAGACACACAACAATAGTCTCAAACTTGATTACATAAGAATCCCTTGGAATGCCCATTTAAAATGCAGATTTCTGGATCCTACCTCTGGAGATGCTTATATGGTAGGTTTGGGATGCAGCCCAAGATCTGGATTGCAATCAAACACTCCAGATGATTTTGATGTAGGGGATCTAGGGTCACTTCGAGAAATACCATAGTAAGTGCTAAAGAACTGAATAAAAGAATGAATGAATGAATGATAATATCATGAATGAGAATCGATGGTTGAACTGTGTTTCCCTCATTTGCCTTGCCATGAGGATCATTGGTACACATTAAAAATAATGATTACTAAGCCTGCCCCAGACATAGTAATCACAGTCTCCAGGGAAAGAATCTGGGAATCTGTATTCTTAAATAAGTGCCACAAATGAGTCTTATGAAGAGGCACCTTTGAGGAATACTACCATATAGGCTGTGGTCTCTGTAGTTCCCACAACACTCATTTCCTGTTCTTTGAAGCAGTAACTTGGAGTGACCACATTCAAGCAAGTACCTGAAGTTCTTACTATCTTGGTAAAACTGCTCCTTCACTTGCCATTTTAGAAAAAATCAGACCCTTCAGCCATACCCCATATGATGCTTCCAGTAAATAGTCTACAGCTATGGATCCAAATGGGTTTCAATATAATCTGGCGAGACTTCAAAATATTTAATAATCAGTACTGTCTGGGCACCAACTAATCCAAGTGGACAAAGAGTATATATAGTAATATAAGCAACCAATGTCTACTGTCTAGATATTAGTCCCTAGTGTAAGACTTTAAATGATAGTTGTTTTTTTTTTTAATTGAAGTGTAGTTGATTTACAGTGTTGTGCTAGTTTCAGGTGTACAGCAAAGTGATCCAGCTATATATATTTCAGATTCTTTTCCCTTATAGGTTATTACGAAATATTGAGTATAGTTCCCTGTGCTATACACTAGGTTCTTGTTGGTTATCTATTTTGTATATAATAGTGTGTATATGTTCCTCCCAAACTCCTAATTTATCCCTCCCCCCCTTAAATGATAGTTTTTTAATTGTGTAAGCTTAATAAAGCTTGGGAAGACTGATGTATTTTCAAGAATCCCTTCTAATTTATCTCTTGCACCCCTTTATAGAAGGCCTGAGTTTGGTAAATATATTGAAGGTAATGCCTGGTAATTTTGCTCAGGTTTGGTTAATACATCTTTCCCTGTTTAATTTGTTGCATGCTCCATGCCCTGACGTCTTATTCCTTACCAGACCAGAAGTTTTTTAATGTGCAAGCCTATTGTGCCTAGGGAAAAATGTTGAACTTTTGCCTTTGTAATAAGATATGCTCCAATGACCAACTTTAGCAATTTAATATAGTTGAATAATAACTGAATGGGACACTTTGTCACTCAGTCATTATTCAAGCTCCTACTGGGGGTGGAGAGAGGAGTTGCTGAAGGCCAGATTATTCCCAAGGGAGCTCAGCCACGCAAATCAACACTGAGAGAATCTTTTCAAAAACAATGTCACAAAAAATCAAAAATTCCAGGAAATACAAGTCAAACTATAGATTTGCAAGATGCTTATAAGAGCTCAAGTTCAATTTTACAAAATGGCATAGTATTTAGTATTCATTTAAGATATTTTCGTACATGTAAAGTATGTTGGAAGGATAAAGCAATCACCTGGATAATTCAATCTGAGAAGTGCTTTGTAGGTGGACATGATCCAGATAGATGAGATCATTTCCACATGGTCCAGAGGTATGTGAAAATTCCCCTTCACCCTACACTGCATGTTAAATCTGATTCTGAAGATATTCCAGTATTCATTACAAGCTTCAAGCACCTGTGTCTTGCTCTGAGGTGTACAAAGACATTTCTGCTGAAAATTTCAAGGTCTCTTATTTTCCTGCAAAACTTAAGGAAGCCGAAGTTTTTGTTTATTCATTTTAGTCTGAGTTGTTCTGTTTTGTTTTGCTTTTTGAGATGTACTGTAAAGCCAATTTTTCTTTTTTCTATATCTAGGACCAGGGCTTCATTTGCCAGTGAAGAAAATACCACATGCAGACTTTTAATTTCTGTACTTAGCATATATAATGTGTTCTAGAGTCTCATGAAAGTTAATCAAGGGAAAACCCAGATAGCCTGGCAGCCTTAGGGAACGAGGGTGTGGTCATTCGGGAAGGCTGCCTCTTCCTCTGGAAAGACACCTGGTTGGGATTAGGCTGGGCCAAGGCTGTCCGGTCAGTGACAGCTGCCTCAGTGTCAGGATAGGAGGCTTTGAGAAGACATGGCTCTCTTCCAGAACATCTGAGCCCTGATTCCTGCAATGCCACAGTCCTCATTTTTACTCCATGTGTGGATATCACTACCAAAGAGGTCACAGAAGCTCCCTGACCTCATATCTCTACCACAAGAAAGGCCCTCGCCTGCTGCCTAGACCAGGGACCTTCTCCTTTCCAGGCATTCTCAGAAGACTCCGGAGAGTTGCAGAAGTTCTGGAAAAGAGTTCTGGAAGGTGTAGGAAGCCCTGAGAGACATGTGCCCCATCAACAGAGGGTCGGAGATCTCATGGAAGTGGCTCCTCATTATTCATGTCCTCTCATACCCCTACCCTACTTTATGCCAATCCCTCGGGTTTTCATAAACCAGGTTGAGGGACCAGCCACAGGTCAAGAAAAAACCCCAAATCTGGGACTGATAAGTTAATTAAGGGACCTCAAAGGATTTTTACAATTGTTGATAACCTCTGACAGTCATACCTACTTATTGTTAACAAAAAATTTTTATCCTTTCTGAGATGTCGTGGATAGAAAGGCTTATAGGCAGGGTAAGTGTTCAGTGCAGTAGATGTATTTTCTTGATAGTAGATCTAGCCCAGTGATTACTCCCTAAAAGTCATCATAGAGAGAACTCTCACACGGATACAGAGAGAGGTTGAAAAACACATTTCCTAAAGTACTGATTTTCTCATATCAAGACTCTGGTTAGATGCCCCATGGTCGGAACCTTTCTCCACGTTTTGTGAATGGACAGAGAAAATCCTAGTCTTTGCCTCAGATTTCAGCTTAGGACACAGCACTGCTTATCTGGAAAGATTCAGTGGCCCTGGCCCAAAGAATATTCAGCTTTTGCTCCAATGGAACCAGAATCCTCTTTTCAATGTCCACCACAAACTGGGTGTTAGAGAAAACAGATTGACTGCCCCATAGTGGAGCTGCCAAGAGGAACTCTAAGCCAGACTTTGGTGAATGGAAGCTCCCATTAGCACCACGAGCCCCTGGGGAAGCACCTGGACTGATCTTGGTTACTGTCTTCATGGCCTTACCTGACTCCTCAATTTCCCTCTTTTGAGCCTAATCCGAGGACCACACCTCTAAAATCAACACCAGCCTAAGGTCCTCATTCTGACCCCCATTCTTGCCATTTCAATGGCCACGCTCAGCCTCTGTTCCTGACTTTATCCACCCGAACAAGCCTTAGTCTAACCTGCCTTAGCTGATTATTCAAGCTGAACACGTCTGCTAGCCCAACGCAGGCCCAGGCCCATCAGGAAGGCAAACCTCATCCTAGGCCCTCGTTCTGGCTTAGTGCCTCCGATGTCTGTTGCACAATTGGGCACCACAAGGAGCACATGACTGCCATCCACAAAGACAAAGATGGAAAATATGAGCCATCCACTTGGCAACTATGTTGGCATCCTCCTCCATTCATGCTGCCAAGCCCTGACCAGAAAGATCTTGGACTGCTTATTGCCCAATGCGGTCAGTCCAGACTCAGGGTGGCTCAGGTCACGGCTGGTAGAACCGGCGATAATGACACTTATACTCGCAAGAAAAGGACAGAGGAGGGGACCCAGACTCCATATCAGCTTATGCCCGCCAGATTCAAGCTAAAGAGAAATCTAGAAATCTTCATGAAACTAAACAGAAAAGATTTATTATTATTATTATTGTTGTTACTGTTATTATTATTTAGAAAATGACCAAAAATAAACATATTCTACCTTTAAAAATTTTTAATTTGATTTCCATAGGAAAAACTGAATGCGTTTTCTGTCCACAGAAAGCATGTATGGTCTTTTTCCAGGAATAAGGGAAGCAGGAAAATAGGTGAAGAAGAGTAAGTAAATGATTAGGGTATAAGCTATAATGTAGGGAAGAGCTATGTCATTGTTGCCTACAGAGTACTAATCCTATGTCCCAAGTGATTTTGAAAGCACTTTAAAGAAACCAGGAAGAAAATTAAGTACTTGCCTATACATTTATCTCATTTTATTCCCTCCCCAATTCTTTCAAGTGAAGATTTATTTCCCCCACCTTGCAAATAAGGAAACTGAGGCAGCCTCAAAGAAGCTAAGGGACTGCTCAAGGTTACAAAGCTACAAAATGGTTGAGATGGGAGTTGAACCCAGTTCACCAGATACCAAAGCTCACAACCGTCTTTCATTAAGGATTGTCATTAATTTAGACAACTATCTTCCCCCTGAAGCATATGCCAAAAGAAGTTTACCAACATTCCAAGACAATGTCATCAGGGAGAGCACAGTCAAATTACTATTGAAGGAGCCCTTCCAGTCCGTTTCCCAAAACTAGTGTTGGAAGTGTTGGAAGGTGAGTTTGGTAATTGGTTCACTTTTAATAGATGATTTATTTTAAGCTGCCTGGCTTGATGATGCAACAAGCAGGGGAATGAGCTTGGTTTGAAGATAGATTTCTGATCTTCTGGGAAGTGCTTCTACTTCAATAAGCTTTGACTCACCAAGGAAATTCCTAAGGACGTTTAGTCACAACCTGCTGAGCTGCCAACGCTGTAAATATACACATGCCCATATGCACACATATGCATAGGAATAGATAATTCTGTCGTCATGGCAATGAATGCTGCTTTCATCAGGGACCAAGCCATTGCAGTCAGCAGGGAGGAGACTGCTGGGGGGAAACTTTTCTTCTTCCAACTTGGGTCCAGTAGTTGGTGGCCTGTAAATTAACTGACAAGGGATAGGTTAACAGGAAAAGAGATGAGGTTTACTTAAGCCTACACACAGAACTACTCAGTAATAGGTAACTCACTCAACACACTGGGATAAAAACTTTATATATAAATTAACAAAGGGGTGGTGATGGTGGTAGTTAGGGCTTCAGTAGGAAGATAGGGAAGGCTCTGTGGGACTTTTTGATGCTAATGGCTATGGGCAGTCTGCCTCCATACAGGCACCTAAATACATTGGAAACACCCATGGTGGGGGGGAGGGAAGGAGGTTAATGGCAGCTGTATATTCTGAAAGCTATGTTTGTGTCAGATAAAGGGACTTGAGATAAGATTTCTTCCTGTATCTTCTTTAGCTCAAATGTTTTTACTTTAAAATCAACTCTGGGGGGTCTGAGCGGTTCCCCACATTTCCCTCACCAGAAACATCCCTAGAAGTTTAAAAAAAAAAGAGGCTAGGTTGATGGCTATGGGAAGAGATTTGGATTAGAAGTTGCAGGGAAAGAGATACACAAAGGGAGAAGAAAACAAAGATGAATGGTTGGAGCAGTTTCTGAGTCCACAGGGCAGCCAGTCAAGAAGATTTCTAGACGTTGGATTTTGAAGCACCTTTAGTGAGGATGGTAGTGGCAGTGTTACAGCCATGGCTATTTCCTGGAGCAGAGCATGGAAGATGCAGGTGTTCCAGTGAATTTTCTGAGTGGTCCATACTGTTGTGGTGATAAATCCTTTGAAGTTATAGCACTTCAGCTTCAGCTCGCAGGGCTTTAGGAAAAAGGCAGCTTTAGTTCTCAGTGATGCCAAGTCAGGAGAGTGAGAGAAAAATTTAATTACCAACAAAATGTGTAAGATAGCAGGTAGAATTCACAGAAATGAAAAGTAGCTTTAAGACAATGAACGGGACTCAAATCTGGTAACATACAAGGGTAGGTTATTATTTTCCACTGAGACATACAATTTCTTTCTACAATCACCCCCATTTTTTAAAAAATTTATTTTATTTATTTATTTTTGGCTGCGTAGGGTCTTCGTTCCTGTGCGCGGCTTTCTCTCGTTGCGGTGAGCGGGGGCTACTCTTCGTTGCAGTGCGCAGGCTTGTCATTGCAGTGGCTTCTCTTGTTGCGGAGCACGGGCTCCAGGCACACGGGCTTCAGTAGTTGTGGCACGTGGGCTCAGTAGTTGTGGCTCACGGGCTCTAGAGCGCAGGCTCAGTAGTTGTGGCGCACGGGCTTAGCTGCTCCGCGGCACGTGGGATCTTCCCGGACCAGGGCTCGAACCCGTGTCCCCTGCATTGGCAGGCGATTCTTAATCACTGTGCCACCATGGAAGCCCCTACAATCACCCCCACTTTGAGCAAAGATTATCAAAGTAAGATTACTCTTGTTTACAAAATAAGTCTTGTCTCATTAAATTTGGCCTGATCATTTACATAAGTGCAGCAAGATTGGTAATTGGACTATATAGGCCTTTTAAAGTTTGCTTGGCTGGAACTTTTATAAGGAATCTCAGATTGGACTTTTAAATGCCTCTTGATGCTTGTAAGCCAAGCCATGAACTTATCAGACTTCATCTGCAGTATTTATAGATTTGGTGATTTCCTTTCTTCTTGAGGTTCCCAAAATATTCTGAAGTTCCTGGGCCTGCCAGAAAGTGACTTTTCCTACTCACCTATAAAGGCCAGGAAGTCTGTAAGCCAGGTACCAGGCCAGTTTTTCCAGAACAGTTTTGTAAACATTGGCTTCATAAAGCAATCTTAATTCCTGAAAACTGTTTGGTCATGGATGATTCTGTGCACATGAATCTCAAATATGACATTCCAGTTAAAGCCTTGGTAATATACCCAATTTTCTCAATTATGTCCTGTTACAAAGAGAACAGATTCTTATTGAACTTATGCAAGCAACTATATTGCAATGAGAATAAAAATATTCAATAAGAGTTTCTGAATTCTGGAGGGATCAGTTAGGGAAAAAAAGATAAATGTTTCTTTTCAGTTTGCAAAGATATAATCTTCTTAATTGTTGTGAGTTATAGATAGCTTAGGAGAAAACAGAAAAGGGGTTCCTTATATCCAGAAAAACAAAACATCTAAGAACAAGCAATATTCCAAACAAATAAACAAAAAAATCCATAAAAATTATAATCATTTTTCATTTGCTCATTCAGTCCCACATAATAATTCTTGTTCCACTTGAAACTGGCTTAGCAGTTTTGTGAAGTCATCAGTTTCACCACTAGAGTTCTGGAAATCCTTAGTGGTATGATCTCAAATTTATTTAAGCAATGCCATCAGAAGCCTTTACCCCAGAGTACCTTAGGTCATAGATCTTTCTGTGGTTCTCTGAAACATCCCTTTTGTTGAAGACAAAGTATTCCGTCTTGTAGCTGATTGCAAGAGCTTTTAGGAAAGCATCAGAAAAACACAATAACTATCTGTGAATGACAAAAAACTTAAAATGGCCACTATTAAAGTTTGATGAGAATTCATTATAAAAAATAATGCAGTTGACAAATTTGGTTGTTTCTGTGCAATATATTCTCTTAGGATAATAACTGAAATTATGATTGATAACATTCTATCAGGACATATCATAGACAATGAGGGCACTGACAAATTTCTAGGAACTTCATAGAATTTCTGAAGTACTTATATCAATAACATTTAGGCATACCAGTATAACCTAGGGAAGGTTAAGCACCTCTTCCCATTTGACAATGCTTCCCGTGCAACTCAACTTATGACATAAACTTAATTAGTTAAATATCTCCCTTTTCACAAGGTGAGAGGACAAACCCTTTGAGATTTTCCAGGGACCCCGTGGAAAGTCTCAAAGTCAGTTCCAGGTCAAAAAGACTTCATTTAGAATTTGATTTTGGGAAGCTGTCCAAAACGTCAGCAGGTTTGAACATCTGATTAAATAGGATCACAGGTCAGTTTTTATTTAAGAAAAAATACTTGGTCTTCTTAAATAATCAAAAACATGGTTAAAGTACTGGAAATTATTCCAATAAGACACAGAATCTTTGCTTCCTAAGTAGATGACTTAAAAGGTAAAGAGAACCTTTTTACAATCTCTTATTAAGAACAGATCAGTAATCCAAGAAACTTTGTCTTTTTAAGGGAGAGAAAACCAAACTCTAATTTTGCATCAATACATTACTGATATTAAAACAATATTGACATTATAAAACTTACAGTAAATCCATTCAGTCTTAGCCAGCCTGACCACGTGAGATAAGATTCTCTCTCTGTCCCACAACATCACCCCACCCCCCAACCTGTAAAACTTCCTGTATTTATTTATCTTTTTGTCTCTCTTTTTTTTCTTTTTTCTTCTGGAACAATCTTTTTTTTTTTTTTTGTGATAACAGAGCAGTTTTAATTCTAGCACCTGAAGCTATACAAGGATATGCTTTATAAACTTCGTGGAACTGTTGTACGCATTCAATAAAGTGACAACTCGCAATACCACTTAGTATCTCAAAATCAGGAACATACCTTTGAATTGTTTAAACACAATCCACAGAATGAAAAACAAAATCAGAAGTCACCCACGGTTATACTAATTGTCAATTAAAAGTTTTACCACTTACTACTTGATATAGCAGTCAGTATCTAGTAGGGGATATCGGAAGTGATTTCAGATTTTCATCCTGTCGTACTCTATTGGGAAGGTTTCTTGAGTAGCTATGTGACTGGCCAAAGGTGGGTACAACCAGGACCAGAACAGCATGTAAGGTTCTACCACAGTTTCTGTAGTTTTCACTTTTTTTCCTTTGTCAGCTAAAAGTGAACAGTGAGAATTAAATACTTATCTTTACATATACACGAGGTATGCTGTGAGAGCATATTTGCTTACAAACATATAAAAATATTTGTTAACTAGTTTGATAAGAAAATAACGTATAAAAGTATATAGCAAAACGTTAATCATCTCTGACCCTGGAAAGATCAATTCCATATTTTATATTATAAACAAAAACAGTTTTAGTTTTTTTGAATCCCTTTCTCAGAAATACTTGAAAAGGAAGACAGACAGAAATTATTTATTTTTACTCTCAACATGGCTGTGAAAAGAGTTAAATTAAAAAACCAAGAACACTAAAATGCCTAAGTCCAGAATGAGTCCAAATATTTGGCCACATAGAATATTATCTTTAGGAATAATAGTAAAGGCTTTACATGCAGTTTTTAACCTATAAATACAATAGGCATTTTGGTATTTTGGCCACTGGAAAACAAAGGCTATGGCATCAGTAAAGGTCTGAGATGTCTCACTTTTGTGAATTCAATTCAGTGTATTTAAGGTTAACTAAAGTTGACATCAAAATTTTTAGAGATAGGCAAAAATTCACATTTAAAAAAAACTCCCTATGTTTCTATTTAGAGTAACAGTAGGCGATATGATTCCAGAAGTTACAAGTTATTTCACAACCTATGACTTCAGCTTGGCAAACAGCTTAGGTTCCAAAGCTGATTCATCCTTATTAAAAGTAAGCCCTTAAAAAAAGAGTGTGTCTGTGTATATAGATATCCATTTTAAAGGAATCAATCTTTGAAGCAGCCTTAGTGTTTCCTTTAAATCTGTCTTGAATGACCATTGGATTAGCTTCATGGAAAGGATTAGCCAGCTTCTTGGTCTAAGGCTACCACGGTGATCATTTATCTAAGGCTAGAAAGGTACCAACATGATGTAAACTGTAAGGAGAGAAGGAGAAGATGAGGGCTTTTCCTGGCAGTTTGTAGCTAAAATTCAAGGGATTCTTAGAAAATGACACAGTGGCAGCCTTTCTTGTCTTTTTCTTTCCGTGTTGGTTCTGGTGAAGGAGGACATTCCTGCTCTTGAAATTTCCTTATAACCCGGACAAGCTCATGGAAAGCTTGATCTACATTCATCCTAATCTTTGCTGACGCCTTCATGTATGTTACCTTAAGTTGTCGCGCTAACTGCTGTCCTTCTTCCTGCGTTACCTGTCTCTGAGGATCCAGATCTACTTTATTACCAATTAAAATCATTGGAAACTCATCACGATCCTTTACTCTGAGAATCTTTGAAATTTATAGATTTCTTCAAAACTGCCTCTATCTGTGACTGAAAAGACCAACAGGAAACCCTCGCCAGTTCTCATATACTGTTCTCTCATAGCTCCAAACTGCTCTTGTCCCGTTGTATCCAGAATATCTAGCCGGGCTGCCCGGTCATCTGTCATGCACTGCTTTGGGTAGAAATCCTCGACGGCTGGATCATAATCCGTTACAAAATAGGACTGGATGAACTGGATGGTGAGCGCCGACTTGCCGCGCTGCCCCCGCCGACCACCACGAGCCGCTACTTCTCTTGGCCGGAGCCGTCCCGCCAGCCGGCCGCGGCCATGGGGACGCTGCCGAGCCGCCGCCCGCCCTAGGCCAGGCTCCGGGGACTTGTGCGGCCGGCGGGCCGCGGGCAAGCGGCCAGGCAGGGGTCCTGGGCGCCGGGAGATGCTGGAGGGCCCGTCCGGGCGGCAGCGCGGCGCCCGGGCTGGCTGGGTCCCGACCGAGGCACGGAGAAGCGAGGTGACCGCAGCGGCGAGGGGCTGCAGCGGCCGGGGGGCGCACTCCTGCACACGTCTTCGCAGTGCCAATGGAACAGTCTTTAAACAACCACTTTTGGACAGAATTACTCTTTTTTTTTTTCTTAACAAACACAATCCTACATTCCTTGAATACTTTGCATTCAGAGTTTTCTTCTTCACCCTTATTATTTCTAGTAGCTTCATTTACATATATTGATTATAATTTTGAACCCTTAGTAACCTTTATTTCCCAGAGAAAACTAGGAAGTAGACAATTGTGAACTGTCATAGACCAGCACTGTGTAGTAGATCAGCAAATTTATCAATACATCATCTCACAGTTTCTAGAGACTTATGCTGCCCTCATAGTAAAATTTCTCAATATGACAAAAAGATCATCTTTGTTCATAGAACCAAATATCTTTAGTTTCCTGTATAAATAAGAAGTCAAAATAGATAAACTTAAAGCTATGTTTAGTAATTAATGTTTCAATATTTTATATTATTTGGAAATGATCTAGATATTTAATGTATATCTATTATTTAACTTTGTATAACTCTAAGGTTTCAAGCTACCAAAAAGATTTTGGAAAGTACTTCTAAGCAGACATATAATAAAACACAATTCTTGTTGAAATAAAATTTGTAAGAGCAATGATTTAATTTGATTAAAATAAAATCTCTAAGGAATCTTGCTCCCTGACTTCAGACTATACTACAAAGCTACAGTAATCAAAACTGTATGGTGCTGGCACAAAAACAGACACATAGATCAATGGAACAGGATAGAAAGCCCAGAAATAAACCCACTCACTATGGTCAATTAATCTATGATAAAGGAGGCAAGAATAAACAATGGAGAAAAGACAGTCTCTTCAATAAGCGGTACTGGGAACACTAGAGAGCTACATGTAAAAGAATGAAATTAGAACATTCTCTACAAAAGTAAACTCAAAATGGACCTAAACGTAAGGCCATATACTATAAAACTCCTAGAGGAAAATATAGGCAGAACACTCTTTGACATAAATTGCAGTCATATTTTTTTTCGATCTGTCTCCTAGAGTAATGGAAACAAAAGCAAAAATAAACAAATGGGGCTTAATTAAACTTAAAAGCTTTTGCACAACAAAGGAAACCATAAACAAAACAAAAAGACAACCTACAGAATGCCAGAAAATATTTGCAAACAATGCGACCAACAAGGGATTAATTTCCAAAATACACATCTTATATGGCTCACTATCAAAAAAATAAATAACTCAGTCAAAAGAAAAAAATGGGCAGAAGACCTAAATAGACATTTTTCCAAAGAAAACATATAGATGACCAGCAGGCATATGAAAAGATGCTCAACACTGCTAATTATTAGAGAAATGCAAATCAAAACTACCATGAGGTATCACCTCACACCAGTCAGAATGGCCATTATCAAAACGTCTATAAATACTAAATGCTGGAGAGGGTGTGAAGGAAAGGGAACCCTCTTCCACTGTTGGTGAGAATACTGGTGCAGCCACTATGGAGAACAGTATGGAGGTTCCTTAAAAAACTAAAAATAGAGTTACCATATGATCCTGTAATACCACTCCTGGGCATATATCCAGAAAAGATGAAAACTCTAATGCGAAAAGGTACATGCACCGCAATGTTCATAGCAGCAAAATTTACAATAGCTGAGACATGGAAACAATCTAAATGCCCATTACAGATGAATGGATAAAGAATATGTGGTGTAGATATACAAAGGAATATTACTCAGTCATAAAAAAGAATGAAATAATGCTATTTGCAGCAACATGGATGGACCCAGAGATTATCATACTAAGTGAAGTAAGTCAGATAAAGATGAGTATCATATGATATCACTTATATGTGGAATCTAAAAAAATGATATAAATGAACTTATTTACAAAATAGAAACAGATTTACAGACATAGAAGACAAACTTATGGTTACCAAAGGGGAGGAGGGGGGAGGGATAAATTAGGAATTTGGGATTAACAGATACACAGTACTATATATAAAATAGATAAACAACAAGGACCTACTGTATAGCACAGGGAACTATATTCAATTTCTTGTAATAACCTATAACGGAAAAGAGCCTGAAAAAGAATATATATATACACACACACACATATATATATATATATCTTTGAATCACTTTGCTGTACACCTAAAACGTTGTAAATCAACTATACTTCAATTAAAAAAAAAATCTACTCAGCCATAAAAAGGAATGAAATTGTGCCATTTGCAGAGACATGGATGGACCTAGAGACTGTCATACAGAGTGAAGTAAGTCAGAAAGAGAAAAACCAATATCGTATATTAACGCATATATGTGGAATCTAGAAAAATGGTATAGATGAACTTATTTGCAAAGCAGAAATAGAGACACAGCCATAGAGAACAAATGTATGGATACCAAGGGGGGAAGGGGGGTGGGGAATGGATTGGGAGATTGGGATTGACATATATACACTACTATGTATAAAACAGATAACTAATGAGAACCAACTGTATAGCACAGGGGAACTCTACTCAGTGCTCTGTAGTGACCTAAACGGGAAGGAAATCCAAAAAAGAGGGGATATATGTATACGTGTGGCTGATTCACTTTGCTGTACAACACAAACTAACACAACATTGTAAAGCAACTATACTCCAATAAAAAAAATAAAATCTATAAGTTTTAGAATCTTAAACATATAGTAAATAATAGCTTATTTGATTAGTAAACCCAAGTAGTCTGAAAATATGTTTGTATCATAATGCTGATAACTCAGAAGAAACAGTTGTTTTTATTATTAAACAAATGATATTAAACTAGTCTTATTTACTAAAGATTTACCCAAATCATGTGAATTTGAAAAAAAATTTAGATTTCTGAGTTTTAGGAATATTTCATTTATATGTTTTTATTTTTCTCTAAGCCAATTAAAGTAGAGCTCTTTTAAGGAATTTTATAAATTAATTTGGCTATACCATCCAGGGGTAAGAAAATACCACATATACATATTACATACATAGACAGACATAAGCATACATGCAGACACAAATAGAAATCTTATAGCTTTCATAGTAATCCAAAATTTATTAGTTTAGGTAAGAGTTAGTGTTTGTCTTTGCCCCACTTTTTATTCAGACTATGTTTCTAGCAGATGAAATGAGTTGTTATTTGTTCAACATACGGGCTAAAGCTTTTTACCAGTATTTGTGGGGGAGACCTTTAAGACCTTTTCTTTGCCTTGATGTATAATCAGTGGAGGCTGTAGTTCAGTCTCAGGTGGTTGTTTTAGTGGCCTGAGAAGTTACTATTTATTTATTTGTTTGCTTGTTGGGCTATGCCGGGTCTTAGTTGCCGCATGCAGGATCTTTTTAGTTGCGGCATGCAGGATCTAGTTCCCTGACCAGGAATGGAAGCTGGGCCCCCTGCATTGGGAGCACAGAGTCTTAACCCCTGGACCACCAGGGAAGTCCTGAGAAGTTACTTTTTAAAGCCCAGGGAGTGCTAAGGAAAAGAGCACTGGGGGCTCATTAAAGGGGGATATTAATTGGTTTTTATTAAGAGGAGAAATAAATTTCTCATATTTTATGACAGGAAGCAATAGTACAATTAAAAGCAAGGGATCCCTCAGGCTGAGAGCCAGCCTTATTTCCTTGGATGTTTGCATTTTAAAGAGATGGCTCTCGGGTCCTGGAGAAGACGGTTCTGGGTGGTAGAAGATTTACATCTCAAAGAGGGAGAGGAAGAAAGAAACCTTTTAAAATAACTGCTCTAAGAGCGTTTTCAGGGGCATATTTGCCTATTACCAGATTTTGGCCGAGACAACAGCAAATTCGTCTGGTAGCACTGAGCCTTTGCAAACAGGCATTTTTAAGGGGGGAGGGGGAGAGGGGGATGTAGTAGGTGGGCAGAATTATTTGTGTTGAGAGTCTGTAGTTTCTAATTGGCCCAGGTTGAGGCCTAGTTGCCAAGGGGTTTCAGAGGAGCCGGACTGAGGAGGCTGAGGCCTAGCGTAATTACTATTTGTGTTTCTTTTTCTTAAGTTCAGGTCAGTCCCTTTTCCAACATCCTGACTTCTTAAAGTATCAGCAAGTATCTTGAGATGAATAGGGGAGGCTTTGGAAGTAGTCAGAAAGATGGGTGTACTTTGGGTTACTTCTAGAGCCATATTTCTGATTTTATAAAGACTTGATTAGTAAGGTAAGGACAGATATTTTTAATTCTTCAAAGAATTGAGTGGCAGCCTCAGTAGTGATATTAAGGGGCTGGCCTACCCATCCAACTATATTATTTTGAATTTTGTACTTATATCAGAGAGAGTTCCAATTAAGGCAGAAACCAAGATTCCTATGTTCCAGGGCTTCTGGATTTAGAGCTCTGTGTCTTTGTAATGTTTTTATAAATCGTTCAACAAAGGCTTTAGGATGTATTCCTTCCCTCTGAGTACTTCATTCCACTTTAGCCCAATTAACCTTCAGGGGAAAGGCCCAAGTGGGCCACTTGTAGCAGGGAAGTGGAGGAGGGGAGTTTACGGTGGATATAGATTTTGATTTCTGTTCTTTAATTTTGTTAAGGGAGACTTTTAAGCTAGCTGTGATCTTTCTTTATGTCCTTCTTTCAATTTGATTTTTCCATATTGGTAACAGGATATTTGTTTAGGGTGAGAGTTCTCTAAAAATTCTTACAAATATAAACTCTTTTTCAAACCAAAAGATCTGTTGTCTGGCCACTGACGACTTAGGATCTGCAAACGTATATCTATTCTAAAATGTGCCTCAAAACCAATGGACCTTTTTATGATTTAGCCATGGACACAAGAGGAAACCCCCCAAAAGGGTGCAGAAAATGAAGACCCGTAATTTAGTCACTCCCAACAATAGCCAAAGAGAAAGAAAGCAAAGAATCTTATTTGCCACAGGTGATGAGAGTGGTGTTTGTGAAAACATGTGTCTCTAGTTTCCCATAAAAGTGAGCTACCTTGGGACGTCCCTGGTGTTCTGCTGGTAAAGAATCCACCTTCCAATGCAGGGGACGCGGGTTCGATCCCTGGTCTGGGACCTAAGATCCCACATGCCCCAGGACAACTAAGCCCACGTGCCGCAACTACAGAGCCTATGCGCCCTGGAGCCTGCGCGCCACAACTAGAGAGAGAAAACCCACGCGCCACAACAAAGCGCCTGCGCTGCAATGAAAGATCCCACATGCTGCAACTAAGACCTGATGCAGCCAAAAAAATAAATAATTTTTTTTTTTTTTTTTTAAAGTGAGACACCTCCAGTTACAGACCTTCCGATCTGTGTCTGACACCAGGCAGGTGATACCGGGATACGACTTCCCAGCACAAGCAAGGCAGCGAGGAAACAGAGGATAAGGTCCTTGCGGACTAAGACCCTTTATCTAGACTAAGATGAACGCACTAAGAGCTGGTAATGGATGGTTAGCAGAACACCAGCCACAAATGGGGTGCCCAGTCTGCTCACATATTTGTCCTGCAGTCTACAGATTCTCATGATCTCAACCTAATGTTTGGCTTCTTCTGAACACAGATCCAAAAATCTGCATCCCTGGGCAGACAGAAAACCAGAGAGTGAATGCACTTACTAGATCCAAACCAAGCTCTCAGGACACAAAAAGAGATGAACAGATAGGACAGAGCGGTTATCCCCGGGAGGGAAAGGATCTACAATAAGAGTACTCAAACTAGAAAAATGGTACAGATGAACCGGTTTGCAGGGCAGAAATAGAGACACAGATGTAGAGGACGAACCTATGGACACCAAGGGGGTAAAGTGGTGGTGGTGGTGGTGGTGGTGGGATGAACTGGGAGATTGGGATTGACATGTATACACTAATATGTCTAAAATGGATAACTAATAAGAACCTGCTGTATAAAAAATAAATAAAATTCTAAAATTCAAAAAAATAATACAAAAATAAAAAATATCTTCACAGCAAAAAAAAAAACAAAACCGAGTCACAATATACAAAGAACTAGTTGGTGTAAGTATTTTCTCCTGCTAATCTCAACCTTGGAAAGAAAAAAAAAAGGAGAAGCTCTTACTGCCTTTGCTCAACCAGACCCTGAGAGACCTGGGAGTCTGGCTGGTAAGGAAACTTACCTGTCAGCTTGGTCAGTGGTCCCAAGATCTCAGCTACAGTCTCTGGCGTGATCAGGGTGCCCCTACCATCCCGTCCTTATCACCAAAACTGTTGAACTGTTGAAGAAGGAAAACTTTTCTTCTTCCAACTGAAGTCTAGTGGCTGAGGGCCTACAAATTAACCAACAATAGACAGATTAACAGGAGAAAAGACAAGGATTACTTATGCAGGCAGGTGGAAGTAGTCAGTGATGAGGAACTCATTCAACAGCCAGGGATTAACAGGTTCATGTACCAAATTTAACAGAGGGGTGGTGGTGATTAGGGCTTCAGTGGGAAGGTAGGGAAGGTTCTGTGGGACTTTTTGATGCTAAGGGAATGGGTAGTCTGTCTCCATGGCAGCTGAATTTGCAGGAAACTCCCTGGGAAGGGGGTTAATAGCAGTTGTATTTCTCTGGAGTCTCTGCCATAGTCAGGTAAGGGCCATTTAGATAAGATTTCTTTCTGCCTCTGCTTTAGCTAAAATGTTTTGTCTTTAACATTATCTTTATACCAACTCTGGGGGTCTGAGTGGGTCCCCACAAGACTCAGGACTCTCATCACCCCAAAATTTTAAAGAAGGAAAACCTCCCGGGTCCTTCCTGTGACAAGTGTTGAGATAGGCAATATTTCGATGATGGGCTTGAGAGCTTCCAGAAGATTCAGTGAAGTTCCTGGTGACAGACACATTGCTGCCTAATACAAAGGCACTGTGGGTTTATCAATGTAATTTCTGCACAGGCTGAGATCATCATGGGCTTCATTCCAACAACACAAGTCCTGGCTTCTGTGCCCACAGTGAGGGCTGGTATTTAACTTCATTAAGTCCCCAAGATTCAAAGCCCATTACTTGCCTTCAGAAAACCACTGCCAAAAAAAAAAAAAAGAAAGAAAGAAAGAAAATCACTGCACAGTATTTCAAGACTTAAGTGATATCAGTTTTTGAACTCTTTCTATATATAGTTGCTTTTTCCTTTTACCCACCACAGGCAGGAAAGGTAGACTGTTTATATTTTCAGTTACAAGTTGATCTTATAACTCAAACACTGATGTCCAAGGAAATATTGTTATCAGTGGAAATATCTAGAAGAAAAGGTAAAATTCAATTCTAATTTCCAAAGGCAGTATTCCATATTCTCTATTACTTTTAGTATGCTATGATTTAGTGCTGTTTGGTTTCAGGAGAACAAGCTTCCTGTTCATTAAAGCCATTTTCACACCTTCAGAAACTCTAGTTATTAAGACAGATAAGGATATCTCCTAAAAAACTGTGGTCTCAATTCAAACTGCTCATTCAGAATACAAAGTATAGAAATTAAAGATATATGAACCACCAGGTGATCTTTTCTTAGAAGATGGATCTTCTAAGGTATTTGTCTGTAGTATAGACTCTCGGGATGAAATTCTTGAGGATGGGCACCATGGATTTGGGGCTTACTAACCTGCAGGGATACTGGAAATGAATAGCAATGAGAATAAGAACATAGCCAGAATGGTTCAGAGTTTGAGATACTTCTATATAGAATGAATTTAGACATTGCTAATTAGTGGTTTGAATTCTAGCTCCCCCAAATGTTATCAAAATAACCTTTTGATACTGGATAATTCTTTGTCAGAAGAGGGGGATTATCCTGGCCATTGTAGGATGTTTAGCAGCAATCTTGACCCTGACCCTCTAGAGGCCAGCAGCATCCCCAGTCATGACAATCAAAAATGTCTCCAGACATTGCTGCATGTCCTCTTGGAGGCAAAATCAGCCCCAGTTAAGAAACGAATGCTTTACAGGTAATAGAGATCACCACCTCAACAGTCTTAGCAGAGGCTCAGCATAGGGAGGGCAAGCTTGGGAATAGTTTTGAGATTTTGAACTATGGTTTTCTTCAATGTGTGTCTTTCATCTTGAGAGTGGGGAGGTCTGGTTAGGGCTGGGTGAGGACCACAATGTAATCTTTAGGATTAATGGACATAACAAGGTGAAGATTTTGAGGTGAGGGGTTTGAAAATGCTCAAATTGATGTAAAATTACCCTTTGATGTTTTCAGTAGATGAGTTGAAGGGTCTTTGGGGAGGTCTTTGGAGTGAACGATAAAGTCATTTGTAATTGCCATCTTCTTGGGCTTTCTGGAACGGTAAAGTTATGCTGATGAAGACCCATGGAATAGAAAAGTCATGTTAATGTAGACTGTGGGGATGGAAATGGTTTTGGTTCTCAGTAGATTTCTTGAGTTTTTTTCCCCCTCAGGTTGCTATCTACTTTTTTGCCCACTATTACCACATTCACAAAAGCCAATATATAAGATGCCAAACTTATTGTGCTGTGTCTCCAGCACAGACTCTGGAGTTACTGTTAGGGTTTCATCCTGGTTTCACCACATTACTTACGACCTGGGCAAGCAACACACTCTTGTCAAACCTCAGTTTCTCCGTCAATATACTGAAGTCAGTAATAGTATCTCCCCATCAGGTTGTGGTGGAGTTTGAATGAAATAATACATGTCTGGTGCTCTGAACATAATATGCACTCAAACGGTATAAACCAATTATGCAAAACTATGAAAAAAATGCCATAGCAACAGTGTACCTATGCTTGGACCATCATGTTTTTGAGGACCTCCTTCATTCTCTTTTCCATAAGCTCTAAGAAAAGACTGGGTTGAAAAAGAAACTAAATGCTCTCTCTGCATCCTAGAAATATCATGGAGTGAGAGTGGCTAACTGTTCTAAGTTCCTCTACTCACGTTCTTAATGGAGCGTGCTCTTTGATCACCACTAACATGTGTGGGGTGGCTTAGGCTATATTTTAGTTATGTCACCGCTGTGAAAGTTGGTGAACAATAAGAGCACCATGGCACTAGCTTGTGGTAGGTTAAAAGCTACTTTCCTGAAACTTATCCACTGGAATGTTCATCTAATCTATTTTCCATGGGTCATTTTAAAGACAATACCTTGCTTTAATAGCCATGACCTTGAATCCATTACACTGTGGAATTCTGCTTTTTGCTCTCTACTAATTCTAATAACAGGTCATAGACTACAGGCACTGATCTAGGTACTTATAGTTTTCTCATTTAATCTTCACTTATAAGGTAAATACTGTAATAAGAAATCTGATACTCACAGAGTCAGAGTAACTTGTTGCAGAGACCTGGCTGATACATGAGCAGAGGCAGGATTTAAGCCTCTGTTAGGCTCCAAAGTTGACGATTCTCCTACTGTGGCATGATGCCACTACATGCCTATTTCTCAAAATAAGAACAGACTGAAAAGCCCAAAGCTAACACATCAAACATATCCTCGTCATGGTTTTACAGAGCCTGAGTCCATGTATAGTATTTGACCACATGAACTATTTTCTGGAATATTGGCAAGGAAGAGACAATCTTGCAAAGTGGTGGATCTAATCTGATCACAGGATGACTGAAGTAACTGAACACCAACCTCAGGTAACCACAGCCATTGATGGGATTAAGAGGGGGAAAAAAAAAAAAAAACAAAACTCTACACACCATCCAGATCCCCAAAGCATTTTGAGGACTACATACATACATTTGGCAAAGAAGTATTTCAACAGCATAGTTTATCAGCAAAATGGTAACAGGCTGAGGGAATTTCACTGGATAGCACTGTGACTGGGGAGTGACATTGGAATGAAATGTCTTCAAGAAAAATGTCTTAAAGAATAGGTTTTCTGGGATAGTGTCCTTGTTTTATGGTGATGGTGATGTTACTGTTTTCAGAAGAGGTGATTCAGTAAATGGACAACTAAATGCAATTCAAGTTTAGATCTCTGGAAGTTGTTTTTTTTTTTTTTAAACATGGATCAGAATTCTTCATTTTCTAACACAGCATTGTAAATCAACTGTACTTCAATTTAAAAAATTAAATTAAAAAAAGCGATATTTTCACCTCTGCTTTAGTGCTAGCTGTGTGATTCTGAGCAAGTCAGCTGATTTCTCTGGGCCTCAGTTTCCTTCTCTATAACAAAGAGGGATCCATAAAGTCCCTTCCTGCTCGAGTCAAAAAGATGTTATTAACTGACTACTGCCCTCTACAGGCAACTAGCTCAGCAGTCTGAGAATTCATAAAGGGGATGGTGGCAAAATTCTCCCGGATGTTTAATGTTGTAACTTAGTGTCCCACAGAATATCTTGTTATTCAATGAACCATGGTTGTGAAGCAATTAAAATGTTAGATTTTGTCTAGACCTCATTTTACAGATAAAGGGTATGAGGACTCCCATGGCTGTGAACTTTCCCGATTCCTTAGGCGTAAGGCTTGAACGCAAGTCTCTTGATAATCAGTTCAATAGCATCCAATAAGTGACCCTTCCAGTCTTTCGCAGTTGTCTTCAAAATACTCTTCCCTCTCCTTGTCAGACAGCATTGGAACTCAGCATTCCCTAAATTTCCTATGAACTTACTACCCTTAGGAGTTGATGAACTGTGGATTTTTCCATTAGAGCAGGAAATAGTTGCTTCAATGTTGACTGGAGAGCACCTCGTTGTCAGGTTGCTTTCTTGCAACCTTCCCTGCTCCTGATGGGGAGGTCGTTTACTGACATTGCCAGGAGAAAATGTATGCATGCTCAATACCTGATTGATTCCCTTTCAAGTTCCAGGACTGTTAAAATTTTTAATCCTTCACGCTGAGACCTGCTTAGAAGTTGGGACACACTATTCATTTCCAAGGTGGAGGACACACAAAAAATTTCCTGGACAGCTTTCAGTGAAAATCTGAGTCAGTTTAAGCCTACTTGAAACAGTTTAAAAATTCATTCATGTTTTAATTTTTATTATTACAAAAAGCAGCATTTGTGCCTTGTAGAAAGTTATAAATTAAGATTAAAAAAATAAGAAAATAATAGCACCGTATTCTTACCACCCATAGATTACCACTGTTAACACACCTGTGTGTAGATCCTGAAAGCTTTTTCCATGCATATATAAATATACATATACATATTTTTACCAAAATGAGATGGTGTGCTGTTTGTAACCTGCTTTCTTTAGTTAATAATCTCCATCTTTCCTTGTCAATAAATTTTTTTCTTTTCTAAAACTCAATCTGTATTCAAATTTCCCCTCCTTGTCCCCAAAATGTCCTTTACAGTGGTCTATTCAAACCAAACTCAAACCTAGGGCCCTGCATTGCACCTATTTATTATGTCCCTTAAAATTCTTTAATCTAGTGTTGCTTCCTCCCTCTATTATTATTATATTTTATCAAATGCCTTGTTGAAGAGAACAGGGAAGGCTGAGGTTTTGTATGTTTTTCTTTTCTTTTTTCTTTCATATTTTATTCTGTACATAAACCAGATTTTTAGGAAATTGCCCAACTTTCTGCTTTATCTTCACCTAAAGAGATACTGCCTTAATGGTATAACAGATGGTCAACAGCTTAAAAATAAAGCTTTTAGTCTAAAATGAAATCTGTAAACCTGATCAAACATCTCTGTTTTTCTTGAATTTCTCTTTCCCACCCTATCTCCCAGTACCCAGAAAAAAGGAAAATTATTCAAAATGATCTCAGGCCCTTTGATAAGCTATAGTGATGAACAAAACAGGCATGATCCCTCATGGAGCATACAGTCTAATGGGGGAGTTAGATTTGAAATTAATCATAACATTAAATGCTTAATTAAATGATGACAAATACAAATACTGAGAAGGAAAAGTATAGAATACAAGGTGTCGGGGTGTGAGAGATGGCTCATGGAAGTATGTTTGGGAAGCCTTCTCCTGAGGAATGACCTTTAAATCATAGTTAGTTAAGGGGAGACCAGGGGAAAGACTGTTTCAGGCACTGGGAATAGCATTTGCAAAGGTGATGAGATTTAGGAGTAGTGCCTAACATCGCTGGGATGAAGAGAATATAAGAGGAAAAATGGAATGAGATAAACCTGGAAAGTTAGACAGGGACCAGCCCATTCAGAGCCCACAGGCCATGTGAGTCATTTGGGGACTTAATTATCTAGGCAAGAGGAAGCAATGAGGAGCTCGAAGTAGAAGAGACACCAAGTCAGATTTAGGTTTTATTAAGATCTTGCTGACCATTGTGTAGAGAGCAGATTGAAGAAACAGGAGAGGATACAAAGAATCAGTTAGAATGCCACTATGATTGTCCAGCTGAGAGATAATGGTTTGGCCTAGAGTGATGATTGGAATAAATCAAAGAAGAGTGATTTTAGAGATATTTAGCTAATTAGGAAGTGGAATCAAAAAAACTGAGGGACTGATTGGATGGGGAGGGATGTGAGGGGGTGAGGGAAGGGGAGGCACTGAAGATAATAGAACTGTTTCTGCACAAGTGATTGCAACCCAATTCAAACTCGCTTAAGCCTGAAAGGAAATTGATTGATTCAGGTGCAGGAAAAGTCCTGGGAGTAGCTCAGATGCTTCAGGCATGGCTGGATCCAGGAGTTCAGATGATGCCTCACAGAGTAGATCTCTTTCTGATTCTTTATCTGCTGCTTTGGCTTCACCCTCTCTCTGAAAAGCTCTTTCCACATGCTGGCAAAATAGCAGCTGGCAGCTCCAGGTTCACATCCTCACAGAGTAGCAACTCCAGCAGAAGAGAACTTCTCACTGTTTTCAGGAAATATTCCAGAATTGAGTTTCATTGGTTAGTTCTGGGTATCATGTTCATTCCTGGGGCTGAAAGGCAGAATCTGTCCCTCTGAAGCAAATAGACGCAGAGTGGGAAAGGAAATTTGAGGAGCTCTTACCAGTGCAATGGTGAATGAATGCTAAGCAGGTGAGAATGACAGTACTTATTACGGGTAACAACTAACATTTTTATAGGCACAACTGAGTGGATGGTGGGATAATTTGCTGGAGGAAGAGTACAGTGTTGAGGAGAAAGATCACAAGCTCAAATTTGCACCATGTTCTTTTTGAGGTCTATTAAACTTATCCATGCAGATGTCATGTAGACAGATGGATACATGTGTCTGAGGTTCAGCAGAAAGTTCTTGGCAGTAGGTCAAGGTTTGGGAGTTATCTGTGTACAGAGTATGGATGAGATCACCTGAGGAGTGTGTCAAATGAGAAGAAATTTAATAGCTGAGAAGAAGATAAGGTGGCTACAGAGCAGAGTGAAAAAGAAGGGCTGGTCAGCCAATTAAAAGAAAACCTAGGGCTTCCCTGGTGGCGCAGTGGTTGGGAGTCTGCCTGCCAATGCGGGGGACACGGGTTCGAGCCCTGGTCTGGGAAGATCCCACATGCCGCGGAGCAACTAGGCCCGTGAGCCACAACTACTGAGCCTGCGCGTCTGGAGCCTGTGCTCCGCAGCAAGAGAGGCCGCGATAGTGAGAGGCCCGCACACCGCGATGAAGAGTGGCCCCCACTTGCCGCAACTGGAGAAAGCCCTCGCACAGAAACGAAGACCCAACACAGCCAAAAATAAATAAATAAATAAATAAATAATAACTAACTTCCCTCCAGAAGAAAACAATGATGTTCATTCCTCCAAACAACCAAATTCAAAGTCTACCAAAACAGAAACAAACAAACAAAAAAAGAAAACCTAGTGCAAATGATGCCATAAAGTCCAGAATGTTTCCTGAAGGTAAGTATGGAATGTCTAACTGTGTGTCATACATCTGAGAGATAAGGTCAGATGAGGAAGTGTCCATCAAACATAGCAACATGGAGATCGTTGGTTAGTGGAACAGGTTTAGATAGAGTAATGGGGAAGGAAGCCAGGTTTGGTAAGAGGTTGAAGAGTGAATAAGAGTTTAAAAGATGGTAAAGATGAGAAGTTCGCTATGAATGGGTGGAGACTTACAAAATAATGGCTAGAATAGGAGACGGAAATCTAAGGAAGGATTTTTGTTTTGTCTTATTTTTTGATAGAGACTTAAACCTATTGAGGAAGAATTTGGAAATACACAAGCTGAAAGACAGAGGAACGTGGTATCCAGAGCACAGTGGATGAACAGACCTTATAACAGAGAAGGACCACCTCCTTCACTGTAATTGGAAGGGAAAAAAAAAACCAAAAAACAAATGCTGATGCAGGAACATATGTGGATCCCATGGCCAGAAACTGAAGCCATTTCCATATGAAATCTGTTGTCCCTGTGAAGTAAGAAGTCATCTCCTTTAAGTGAGGGAGGCATCTGAAGTGTAAAGAGTAGAAGGACTTGAAACAGAGTTCAGGAAAACAAACTGGAGATAGAGCAGGATCTCAGAGCAGAGCCTGAACTTGCCTTCACCTGGTCGATGGGTGATTTCCTCCAGCAGTTCTCGGCAGCCCAAGTGCTGAACCTGAGGTGAACAGTGGCCAGTGGATGTGATGGAGGAGCACAGTAAAAAGGAGGTGATGGTAGAGTAAAACCCCATCATAACATGATGCATACGGTGTAAAATGGAGAGCCTTGTTATGCCTAGGTTAGTGAAATGAGAATGGGGCCATGTAGAGAATGTCTACTGAATTCACATTATCACAGGATGGGTTCTCACGGGGTTTCACGGAGTGTACAACATAATGGATGAAGGGATGAGCCGTGGAATCCATGTTGGGTAGGGAAGGGGTGAGGAGAGGAGGGGACTGAAAACTGGGGTTGACCAGAGGTGGTCTCCAAGGCTGGAGAACATGTTTGAGAAATTCAAAGGGCTGAGCCTCAACAACACAGAGTCAGCCTTAGGAAGGAGAGGGAGTCTTGCGCCATGAAAGCACACTGACCTAGGTACTGGAAGGTCCCAGCTCCACCACTCATTAGTCATTTGGTCTTGCCTCTGCTTCAGATTTCCAATTTAAAAATTGGGGATAATCGTATCTTTCCTGCTCTCCTCACTGAGCTATTGTCAGCAACCAGCTGAAGTGCTATTAAAGTGCGAGCTATATTAGAAAACAGACCCAAAGGTCTCTTTTTTCCATTGTGGCAGAGAGGGGTGTGTGGAAAGGGAGGTGGTTACCCGAGAACTCACCGCTGACTAGCGCTGACCTCACATGTGTGCTGTGCTTAGGTTAGGAGAGGAAAAACAAACTTTGCATGCTCTGCCTTGAGCTGTTGCTATTTACTAAGAAGCTGTTCTTTAGCAGTGCTGTGGTTCTATTTTTTTAATTGTCTGTCTTTATTCCATAACAATCCAACCTTCCTGGATCATTCACACATGTTAAAACACTAGATAACGGCCCGCTGCCTGAGGACTGATGCTTCAGAGTGATACTGTAGAGGAGGAGGTAACCCAGTCTCTCTCCAGCGTAGGCTCGATAGTTTTGACCCTTTATCCCCACTCTTCTCTCTTCATTCTCATTTTCCCATTAATCCCCGACTCTGGGGAAAACAAAACCAAACCCGCTTCTTCTTGCAGTTGTCTCTATGGCACCACTACTCACCCAGTTGATCAAGCCAAAACCTTGGGAGTCATTCTTGATTCCTGCCTTTCCCTGATATCCAGTTTATTGACAGGTCGGATTGACTCTAATTCCAAGAAAACTCCACTCTCATGATCTTTACCACCAATGTCACAGTCCAGCAACCATCAGTTCTCCCAGGGACAACAATGATAACCTCTTACCTGGTCTCCCTGCTTCCATGTTTGCCTGCCTGTAGTCTATTCTCCCACAATCTAGAGCCACATTTTTCAAAGCACAAATCAGATGTCACCTAGAATAAAATCTGCCCTCCTCCTCTACTTTGCTCAGACCACCCTAGCCCTCCTTTGAGTCCTTGAACTTGCCAAGCTTGTTTTAGCTTTTGTTCCTTTGCCACAGCTGTTCTCTTGCCTTGGAATGTTGTTCTCCCTGATCCTCACATGGCTGGTTCTTTCTTGTTATTCAGATCTCAGATTGCCACCTCTCCAGACAGTCCTTCCCTGCCCACCCAGCCAAAAGTAGGATAACTGATTTCGTCTGTCTCACAGAAACATATCCAGCCTTTTCCCTGTCCTTTCTTGCTTATTCCTCTTTTCCTTTTTCACCCTTGAAAAGGTCCCTTTCATCTATATCTTAATTTAGCCTATGGTTTATAATAAACATCACTGAGAACTCCCTAAGTACCACCTGTGTGACTAAATTAGTGGAGTGAACATTGCCTTGGGGATCAAAAGAGATGCCTCCCTCCCCCCTTTTTTCTCTCTTCATCCCTCCTTTCCTCCTTCTCTCCCTTCTTCCTTCCCTCTCTCCCTTCCTCCCTTCCTTTACATCATTAACTCACAGGCTCCCATGATATATCAGAGTCATATTTCTAATATAAAGGCAGCTATGGTATAAAGACTCAGGCTAAATTCTATTTTCCTCCTATTTATTTGTTTCTGAACCTCAGTTTTCTTATATTTGAAGTGGCAATAAAAAGTATTATTTCACAGGTTGTTGTTGAGTCAGATGGTGAGTGTATCAGTTATCTACTGCCACAATAATGTTGTGTAACAAATTACCTCATAGCTTATTGGCTTAAAACAGCCATTTATTTTTTTCTCATTCCTCTATGAATGAGCTGGGCAGCTTTGCTGATCTGGCCTGGGCTCACGTACATATCTGCAATCAGCTGTCCACTCTCATGGGGCTAGCTGGTCTGGGATGGGCTTCAGCTGGGGTAACTCATCTCTGTCCCATATGGTCTCCTGTCTCCCAGCAGGCTAGTCTAGGCTTGTGTTTCTGGTGGCAGCAGGGTTCCAAGAGAGAAATCAGAAACCACATTTCAAATTTCTGCTTCCATCAAATTTGCTACTATCCCATTGTCCAAAGAAGTCACATGGCCAAGCTCAATGTCAAAGGGCATGCATATAGGGAGGTATGAAAATCCCATGGCTAATAATGCAATTAATCCACCACAATGAGATCAAATCATGATGACGTAGAGCCTTCTCCTCTGGGAAGCCTCCCTGACTTCCCTCAGCAGACTTGCACACTCTTTCTGATATGCTTCTAGTGTAGAAATTACTCATGAATATGTAATGAATCCCGAACATTCTCTAGACTGGAGGTGCTGAGGTGCTGTACACCCAGCAGTGAATGTAACAAAGTCCACTGCACTGTAGTGGTGGAGGACAGAGAGTAAATAACTATAAACACATGAAAATACACATAATTCCACATACTGATATGTGCTTTAAAAGTATTGTTTTGTAGCTCTTTATGAGCATGTCAGTCTCCCCCACTATGCTGGGATCTCCCTGAGGGCAGGGATCAAGTCTCTTCATCTTTGCATCTCCAGTCCCTAGCACGGTGCCTGGCCCAGGAGGTGCTCAATAAATAATGAAACTGCAAGTGGGCAAGAGAGCCCTGCAGAAGGAATCACCCATAGAAGGCATGGTGATGAGAGGTGTGAAGCCAAGAACCTTGCCATGGCAGTAGCTGTTCATTCTCATGTGCTTATTTCATTTGATTCTTATGTATTCCCATGAGAAGACACAGGACTGAGTTTTCTCCCTGACACTCTTCTCTCTAGATAAGTTTCCATAGAGACTCTCCTAACACGGATGTCTATTACTCAGCAGTGATTCTGACCAAGGGCTCTGGCATCATTTGCTTCGTTTTGCTTCTCTCCTAATCCAAAGAAACATTTGCTCCCCACTTCTCAGCACTTATATGTCTCATCACAGACGATTGTGGTGGCAAAGTCAGAGAGGACAAGGGCTACAGGGACCTGGGTGCTTGCCTCTTCCATTTGGGATTGTGAAGGCAGAAGTCAATCGCTTTGAGCAGAAAGGCTGCACATTATCCTACCTCTCTCAATGCGAAGAGAGAGAGACTTGGACTACAATTTACAAGTTTTGCTATTAATCATTAGAGTCCCTCTTCAACTGACTTGGTTCTAGATCCTCTGTTTATACGTTATTCAGAGCCTCTTTCTGATGACTAATATGCCTACCTGAAGACACTGGTTGGCTGAAAAAGTACTGATGTGGCTACCTGACAGGTTTTTAACTGCTCAGCCACTGAAACATCCTTTTAAGGTATTCTCATAGCATGCATCTTGGCAGAAGGCAGAACCTGCCTCCCACTCTAGAAACTGAAGAGTCCAATTCTAGTTTTCTTTCTGCTCACTGGCAGGGGTGATGTGTGCATGAGACCAAGTCCAGCCAAGTGCTTCCACCTGGGGCAGTGGAGCATTCCTCCCTCAGTGATCTGGGTAGCAGGGGTAATAGCACCAGAAGGAAACAGGGTCCCATAAGTAGTATCGAGTGGGGCTATCTGTTTGGGGTCGAATTATGTCCCCCCCCTCATTCTTATGTTGATTATTTTATCCCAAGTATCTCAGAATGTGACCTTGTTTGGAGATAGGGTCTTTGCAGAGGTCATCAAGTTAGAGTGAGGTCATTAGGGTGGGCACTAATCCAAAATGACTGATGTTCTTATAAAAAGGGGCAATTTGGACAGAGAGATATGCAAAGAAGGAAGACAATGTGAAGAGAAATACAGGGAGAATGCCACGTGAACATGAAGAAGGCCATCTACAAGCCAAAGAGAGAGGCCTGGAACAGATCCTTCCCTCGCAGCCCTCAGAAGGAACCAGCCCTGCAGACACTTCAATCTTGGCTTTCTAGACTCCAGAACTGTAAGACAATAAATTTCTGTTGTTTAAGCCACCCAGTCTGTGGTCCTTAGTTATGGTAGCCTTAGCAAACCAATACACCATCCTCGTCAGAAAATTCCTATAGCACGGTTTTGGCTCTGGTCCTAGCCTCTTTAGATTCTTGGTTCTCCATCTTCCAGGCTTTTCTGAAGCAATTAAATATGTCTTCAAGAAATTTTTTTAAATTAAAACTCAACCAAAGTTTGTTGTTTCCAACCAATACAAATACCATGTACTGAAGAGTTTTCCCTCCATAATGGACTCTGGGTTCATTTTTCTTCCTCTCTCTCAAAAAACAGTTCCTGCTTCTGAGCTCCCTGGTCCAGCCAAGCCTTTGTAGGACTGGCATATCTGCGCTTCCTTTATGGTCAGTGGGCTTTTAACAGATCTATCCCCACTCTTCCCTTCCTTCTGATAACACAAGTGCACTTTTCTTATATGACTCTTCCTAAGGTTGGCTGATTTGTTGACCCTCTTAAAACAAGCAGGATCAGAATACTAGTCAAGTCATACTACAGGGGGAGAGATGCGTCCTCTGAAACATGGCATATTCTGTAAATATCAGTAGGCTATCCCCAGCCACAGCCCTTCAGAGGTACATCCCAATTTTATTCCTGCTCTAAAGTGTGTTATGAGTAAGTACTCTGTTGTCTTTACTTTGGGTTTAGTCACATTAACAGCATAACTTGAACTCTTGGCTTGAAAATACACTTTGATACAACATCCAGATTAAATCTATAGTAATAGTGTTCCATTCCTTATAAATATATGACACTGAGACTATGTAACCAGTGGTTGCATGAAACTGCCTTATCTTATCAAAGGTTTGCACAAGATCAAAATGCTGGTGAATTGAACATTTATTTTCTTGGTTACTCTGATATTTCACAGTTCAAGAGATAAAGGAAAAAAAGAAAAAACACCTAAAATAGAAGTATATTATTCAGCCCAGGCACTCTTATTTCAAGTTCAAAGCAGAGAAGAGGGAAAGAGGAAAAGGCCAACAGAGTATGATACCAGTTTTTGCCCCTACTTCTATTTCCTAAGAAAAGAAGCAGGGGATTCACTTTTGTTAGGGAAGAACGATGTGCTCGATATAATGCTGACTACTTCACAAATATCATCCAATTTAGTTCTTGCAACAACTCTCCAAAATCACTACTATCATTGTCATTCTCATTTTATAGATGAGCAAATATGTTTTCATACTGATAATTGGCCAAATCAGTATCAGTATCATATATTACTCTAAAGGATCTTTCTTTCTTTTCTTTCTTTTTCTTTCTCTTTCTTTCTTTCTTTTCGTTCTTTCTTTCTTTTTCTTTTTCTTTCTTTCTCCCTCTCTCTCTCTCTCCCTCTCTGTCTCTCTGTCTCTCTCTCTTTTTCTTTCTTTCTTAAGGATACTCTTTCTACTACACATGGAAAGGAGAACATGTTTTCAGCAACCCCTGAGAAAGCCCAGAAGTAATGGTGGTCCCTTTGCTCCAACGGAGTAGCTGGGAATAAACAGCACAGGAAAGTCAAGTTGCTCCTCTGAGAAGTCAACAATGCTGATTGCACCATCACCTCTCATAACTCTCTTCTTTCAACTCATCCCTGACAACATGGGTAGACCCATTGTCCAAGGGTCCTGCCTGTTCAACATCTAGGATTTGATTTGTTGTGTCCATTTTGAGTGTCCAGGCATTTTGTTTCTTTTCTACTCTCCTTCTCTCTGACTACCTCTTCTGTAGTTTATAGTGGAGAGTTTGGTGTATATATATTCTATAGTTATTGATGGTTATGGCTCCTTGTTCTCCCTGGAGAAAAAGACAGTATGGATGGCACGTAGGGCAAATAGTTATTTTCTTCCTTTCACCTTTATTCCCTCACACTAATAATGATCTAACAGAGTGATCTTGGACAAGTCAATTAACCTCTTGAAACCTTGGTGATTTCATTTTTAGAGTAGAGATGAAGGTACCTTGTGTGTCTGATGGCATGGGCATGACCCAGACCATCTCTTGAGCCTATCCTTTTTCCATACCAGGAACAATTGGTCGTAGCAAGTACACTCTCTCTCTCTTATGACATGAATAATTAATTGCTATTCCAATTACATGCCTTAAATAGGGACATCTTATAGTGAGCATTCTTCTGATTGGCAGTTATAATTGTTAAATAGCACCAACCTTGGGGCGGTAGGGATCAGACATCCCTGACTGCAGGTTCACTCTGCACGTGTCACTGGTCACAGTCACCCAAATGCTGTATTTTAAAATTAGTTTCTCAAATCTTTTTAATTTCTAAATTACATAGAGAAAAGGTTTTGCTTTATAGCACCATTAACACCAGGGCACAAAGCACACTTTGACCTAGAAGGGAAGGGCAAAGTCATTTGGGAAGTGAAGTTTGACCTGCTCTCATTCATTTTTTATCAAGCTCCTCTATATTGGAAATTCCAAAACCATCATGGGATATTCTCTAGGAAATATTCATGGTTGAGATATTTGAACTTACTGTTGATACATGAAACAGAAGTTATACTTGGCTTCTCTATTGCTGGAGTACAGTAATAGTCCTCCCACTGGGGGCACTTGTTTGGAGCATGGATTTGAGACTGTGAACCTGAAAGGGGTCTCTGGTGGATGTGAGAGGCTGCTGCATCTTGGTGAATGCTGTAAGTTCCCATAGTGCAGGCTGAAGACTTTTACTTCCTTTCTTTCCATGGAAAAGAGGAGGTGGAGTCAAATGACAGATGAATACTTCTCTATGTAGCAAGGGGAATAATCTACTGCTACAGTTAAAGCTCTTTTATTAGACCTTCTTTCCTTTTGGAAAAATAGAGGAGCTCTAGGTCTTGCATGGAGGTGAAAACCAAAAATATAAGCCTCCAGTGATGCCAAGTTTCCTAGTGAGAAGCTGTTAGTCTCTCTTAAAGAAGATTATGGTAGTGATAGTAGTAGGATTACCAATAACCACAGCAATAATATATACTTAACATGAGTAAGGCATGTATTATGGTCCACGAATCTTTAAATGCTTTATGTGTATTAACTCATATCATTCTCACAATAACCATATCAGTTAGATGTAATTATTATCTACATTTAACAACTCTGAAAAGTGATGCACAGAGACCTTCCCCAAGGTCACACAAATCCTGGTAGAATCAGGATTTGAACCCAGGAAGCCTGGTCTGAAACCCACATGTTTTAACTACTACACAGAAGACCAATGGTTTCCACCTCTCCGGGGATCTCCACAGTGCCATCTCTGAGCCGCCACTCTCAGTGGTAGCTCTGAAGGTAATTCCTGCCAGGCTTACTGACCTCGCTGCTGGTGGCTCCTCCCCTTGGACACAGTCCTGTACCAGGGACCACACTCAGCAGGTGTTCCACTGGGGAAGTTTCTGTCATTGGAAGTGGCTTCCATCACTACTTCTTGTCATGGTTGCTGCCAGTGAATGGTGGTTTGGGGCATCCACTCCTGCCAACATCATTTTTAGGGCCCTCTTTGTGTCTGCTGCTCCTATAACAATATCCAGCTGCCTCAGTCCTTGTTAGCAGCACCTCTAAACTGTAGCTTACTGAAGCTTCAATGCCACACAGCTCTTTCAAGGAACTTATCTGAGTAGTACAATAGCTTAAATATGGCATCAAGAAAGCAAGTTTACTTACCCCTCCATCTCCCTTTATTTCTTTGAGGCATAGCACTGGTCCACTTGGTTTACCAGACCCAATAATTAGACCTGTATATTATACTTGTATAGCTGTGTGTCTATTACTTTCGAATTTACTAAGTTCTTTTTAAAATTCATTATCTCATCTAATCTTTACACTGGCCCTGTGAGTGAGACTATCATGTGCTCCATTTTAGAGATGAGAAAGTTGAGGCTCAGAAAGCTTTCATGCCTTTCCTAAGATTTTATACTAAAGCCAGGAGTAAATCTAATCTTAGAGTGTTAATTTCACCACACCATTACCAAGGCTATTATCAGTCTTTTAACTCTTTAACTTTATGGGCAAAATAGTATCTTGTTGTTTTAATTTATTCTACTTTGATTATCCCTGAGGCTCTTTTGTACTTCTTTCTTGCCAATTGCCTATGCCAATTTTTTTTTTTTTCTTTTGGAGGGCTATCTTTTCTGAATTGACTAATAAGAATTCTTGCTATCAGGGAGCTATTGATTCTTTATCATGTTTGTCCTGTGCCTTTAACTTTTATATTTTTAGGATGTACAGAAATATAAAATTGTTAGGTTGTCAAATTTATCCACCTATTTCTTCATAGTTTCTGTCTTGGAAAAGGCTTCTCAATCCAAAATCATATACATGTTTTTTCTACTTAGTTTGTAGTTTTACTTTTCTATTTAATTTTTTAGGCCATCTGGAATGCATTTAAGTATATAATGTGAGTTAAGGGTTCAACTTGACATTTTTCAAATGAACAAATAGTGATCCCAGCACTATTTATTAAATAATGTGTTTCTCCTACTGATTTGACCTTCATCACATATTAAGCACAGCATCTAATGCCTTGTCACCTGTTCCTCTCTAGATAGAAGAGCCATGATTCTGGGCCCTAAATTAGACTGCACAGACTGAAAAAAGATGCTTCCTTCAATTATAAATGTGGTGTGTGTGTGCGTGTGTGTGTGTGTGTGTGTGTGTGTGTGTGTGTGTATTTCAGGACTGGTTCTCAGTATCCTATGGTTCTCCAAGCTAGAGAGACATTTTCTACCTGTGACTTGTGTTAGCGATTACCTAGAATCTGAGGTTGATTTAGTGGCTATTCCCATTCAGAGAACTCTTCCTTATTTAAGAAAAGTTTTGCTCCATTTAACACAGGGTTTTGTGGAGAAGATTTTGCAACCCTCATTTCCTTTTAAGGTTGCAAGTCATAAGAAAATGTGGAAATACATGAGAGCTCAAGACCTAAGCTACTGCATGTATAGAAACAGAACATCAGTCTGGGGAGTCAGAGACCAAACGTACTGGTCTTTTAAATCCCTGTGAAATACCCTTGTCTGTGCTATTTATGGTCTGTTCAAGCACTGAAAATCACAAAATGTCACCCCTGAAATGGATCGTAGAATCTTCTAGCCCATCCTCCTTGTTTTCACAGATGTGGAACAGATGTGGAAACTGAGACCCAGAGAGCTTACATGACCTGCTCAATAGGTCAGAACATGGGTTAAAAGAGGGGGTCTCAATGCATTACACTCTGCCCCCACCCCTTTACTTAACAGCTCAGAGTTAATTAAATCAAGCAATTCAACTGACCAAAATTGTATTGACATCCAAAACTCAAGTCAGGACATAGGCTGAAAGTTCTTAAAATTTCAAGAACTGTTCAAATTTGAACAGTTCTTCAAATTAATCCATTTAAATACATCTTGGATTGAGAAAATATATACTGTAAATAGCTATGAGTAAACACTCTCCCTGCTTTCTTTCTCTGTCATTCTGTTTCACCTCTCTCCTCTCTCTCTTCTTCCTTCCTCCCTATCTTCCCCCTTGCTCTGAAATCTCTCCTGCCAGAAATAAAGTTCGCTGCACAGGCATCTTATTGGAGCCCTCACAGTACATTTGGCTGTAATGAATGTGCCTCTCCTGTGCAGGACACAATTATTCTGCTGCCTCTTCTACCAAGCTGTGGTTCTAGGTCCCGGAATTCAGGCAGGAGTAAGGCAAAGTGAAGTGGATTAAAGCAAAAAGGACCAGGGCATGCTTATGGATGCATAGTCCAACCCATCTAACCAGGACCTCAGACAAGCTAGACTCAAAGTCCTCGTCTGGCACACACCGTAGTCACCTTCGAAAAGGAAGGCAATGAGGACTTCATTCACTCAGACAGAAAAGGGGACCAATGGGACTTGTAGTGCACAGAATTGGATGAATTTGAATGCTTGGTTCATGTACTCTTTCATGTTGGTTCTTGAATGATCTACTTTTATGTGTCTAGCTAATTCTTTAAGCAGTATTTTTAACAAGGTGGTAAGTACCCAGAACTGGCCGTTCAAAACAAAATCTCAGATGCTAATCTACACAAGGACACTCCCCTCACCCACAGTCACTGTCATCCAAAGTGCTGTGCTTCTCAAGGCCTTGAGTTTCTTTTGGTATAGTTTTACTGCATGTACTGTATTCATGAAAATATTTTTTAAATTTTAGTTATTTTTAACATTATAAAAATGGTATTCTCTGATGACTGAGATTTTCTTCAAAATAATAAAGGAGGGCCGAAGCATATAGATGAAGCAAGATCAGCCAAGATGGAAGCTGAGTGGTGGGTACATGGAGGAAATTATAGTATTTAAAATTCTCCATATAAAAATTTCTCAAGTTATCAGGCTATATATAATACTTTGGGACTTTTTTAAACTAAGTATTTTATTGCTAAGAATCATTCATATTGTTACTTATTTTGATTTCTGTATGATATTCCCGATTGTAAGTAGATCACAGTGTATTTGAAATATTTTTGAATACAAGAATTGAAGCAAAAGATTTTTAATTCACCTAAAAATCCAAGGCAAAAATATTTTCCTTTTTACCCCCGACTTTAGTTACCCTGATTTTTTCCACTCTTCTCCCCAGTTCTGTCCCCTCCCTCCCAGATCTCCTCTACCACCTCTCAGTGTTCCATGAAGTGGATCCAGCTCACAGTGATCTCTGATCAGAACCTTGATGTTTCAACTTGACTCCAATTGGATTGGTTCTTAGTTACCATACAGAGCTTGGCTTCTTGGAGGTGTTGCCTCCAGGTACCTTCTGCCTTCCCTGCCTCGGGCAGTGGAGGACCCAGAAGAGCTCTAAGGGAGGGTTGGGAGGGTGTTCTCAAATCTCTGCAGTAGCATTGACCCTTCTGCTACAAATAGCCTCACTCTTCCAAGACCCACCTCTGAGGGCTCCCTTCCCAGGAGCTGGGCCCCAGTCGGACATAAACTTTCAGTCTTTCATGCAAAGACCGGTCTAAAGAAAATCCAGAGAAAACAGAATATGTCTCTCTCTCTCTTTTGCCCTACTCAATGACTTTTCCATCCTTTTAAATATTCATCCACGGAACATAGAACACCACTTTCAAATGCGCTTCTAGGCTGCCCTCAGATTGGCTCGCATAGAGACTTAGCAACAACCTTCTTTCCAGGGCATCACGCTTGTTGCATGCGACCCAAAATGCTTATCATTTCCTTCATTCACCAAATATTTATTGGCTGCCTATTATGTGCCAGGCACCACAACAGGCTTTGCGTGTACAGTGGCAAAGAGGATGCAATCTCTGCTCCAAGATCTCCCCATTCGGTAGGGGACACAGAGAAGTACATGAGCAAATGTAACAGAGGCACTTGCCAAGTCAGGGCAACATTATGACCTCCATGGGCCCTAATACTTTTGTCTTCACTGGACCCTTTCCCTATAAAAATATTAAAATTATATGCAAAAGTTCTATGCTAATATTACATATTAAAACATTTCTTCTAATTTTAAAAGAACACTTTTATGGGCTTCCCTGGTGGCGCAGTGGTTAAGAATCGCCTGCCATTGCAGGGGACACGGGTTCGAGCCCTGGTCTGGGAAGATCCCACATGCCGCGGAGCAACTAAGCCCGTGCGCCACAACTACTAGAGAGCTCTAGAGCCCGTGCTCTGCAACAAGAGAAGCCACTGCAATGAGAAGCCCGCGCACCGCAATGAAGAGTAGCCCCTGCTTGCTGCAACTAGAGAAAGCCCGGGAGTAGCAACAAAGACCCAACACAGCCGAAAATAAATAAAAATAAAATAAATAAATTTATTAAATAAATAAATAATAAAAGAACATTTTTTTAAAATTTTATTTATTTATTTATGGCTGTGTTGGGTCTTCGTTTCTGTGCGAGGGCTTTCTCTGGTTGTGGCAAGCGGGGGCCGCTCTTCATCGTGGTGCGCGGGCCTCTCGCTATCGCGGCCTCTCTTGTTGCAGGGCACAGGCTCCAGACGCGCAGGCTCAGTAATTGTGGCTCACGGGCCTAGCTGCTCTGCGGCATGTGGGATCTTCCCAGGCCAAGGCTCGAACCCGTGTCCCCCGCATTGGCAGGCAGACTCTCAACCACTGCGCCATCAGGGAAGCCCCCTAAAAGAACATTTTTATGAGCTCTTAAAAGTATCATGAGTCCTAGACTATCTATCTACTGTGCTTAATGGGAGACATTGGCCTTGCCTGCCATATTTATCATCTCTGTTTTAGGATAACTCAGCCCCACCTCTTTATTCCTTCTATCCCTTTCTGAGAACAAGGATCTCCCATATGATGGTAATCCTACATTTGGTTTCCATCCACTGAAACTTTATATATTTGCAAAGAGTAGCAATGAAATCACATTCAAATGAATTTTTTTAAATTTATTTTATTTTTTACTTATTTTATTTATTTGGTTGTGCCAGGTCTTAGTTGCGACAGGCAGACTCCTTAGTTGCAGCACATGTGCTCCTTAGTTGTGGCATGCGAACTCTTAGTTGTGGCAAGCATGTGGGATCTAGTTCCCTGAGCAGGGATCAGGGAACCTGGGCCCCCTGCACTGGGAGCGTGGAGTCTTAACCACTGTGCCACCAGGGAAGTCCCTGAATGTCTTTTTAATTTATCATGATGGCTGCCACTTATATGTCTGTCAAACAGTAACAATAGCCAAAGTGTGTTGACTCCTAAGCATGTGACACCAGCCCATCCTAAACAATAGCTAAAGTGTGTTGACTCCTAAGTATGTGACACTAGCCCATACTAAACAATAGCCAAAGTGTGTTGACTCCTAAGTATGTGACACTAGCCCATACTAAACAATAGCTAAAGTGTGTTGACTCCTAAGTATGTGACACTAGTCCACATTTTGCAGAAATGAAGAAACGGAAGCACTCAGAAGTGAAATAACTTGTTCGGGGCCATATGACCAGTAAGAGGCGTAGCCAGGATTCAAACCTGTAAGGCTCCAGGGCCTTAACCACTATGTTAGTTGACCTAGGACACAACTGTATGAGACATATCATCCAGGCTATTTTCTACCCAATTTCTCATCCTTTACAAAACTGCAGACTGCCAGGAGCCCACAGTGCGCAGGCTGGGAACCTATACTTAGGGCAAAAGTTCTAACTCTTTTTATAGCATTAAGCTGCCTCTGGGACTCATTTACTACCTGAAATGTTTCTGTTTCAGGGAGCCTATTATGAAAATACAGGAGCCATGCTTCCCCCCGTGGGCCCTAGAGCTCTCTCCTGTAGCTGTCCACGGGCTAACTGAATGAGAAGCTGTGATTCCCTCCTTCCCAGTCCTCTGTACCTGCTAAAATAATTTAAAATATTTAAGTCCCCTGAACCTTTGTCCATATTCTTGAGCACTGAATTACAACAAATACTCCCCTGGGTTGTGTCCTCACCAACAATGTAGATTCACAGAAAAGGAATTTAGGTAAAAAAGATGATGTCTTAGATTCTAGGCCCACAGTGCCAGAACAATCCTTGTTTGCCAAGTAGAAATTTATGTAATCATGAGACTAAAGACACTTCTTATTTCCAAAATGTTACTGCAACCAGCATAATAGTTCTCCCTAAGTAGGTGCCAAAAGACTTTTTCCTGAGTCCTCCGAAGTGTTTTAAGTTGATAGAAAATTATCCTCTTGAAATTATACAGTCAGCTCCAGAACTATAGCTGTACAGCATGGGAAAGGAAGACAGGAAGGAAACATTTCAACTGAGATGTACATCATGGAGGAAGAAAAGACATAACATCCTGACACATATACACCATTTTCTGGTCCAGAAATATTATTTCCTTAACAAGAACTTCATTAGAGTATCAAAAGCAATGATAAAAAAATTATGATTTTTTTTTTTCTGTCTGGAGGGACAAAGCTTGAAAGTTTGTCATATTTTTCATTCATACAGCTTAGGGCCAACAAACACGCTGTGACTGGATAATATCATGAACAATGAATGGAGGAAAATATGTGAAAGATGACCCAGAATAGTCCCTCCACAGTGGCATCTGGGTAACCAGTAACAAGCTGACAGATAAAAGATCATGTGACCATCTCATACAACATGGTCTCCTTTTTTAAAAAGACCCAAAAAGTTATGTGTTTTTTATTTTTATTTTATTTTTTTTATAAATGTATGTATGTATGTATGTATGTATGTATGTATGTATTTATTTATTTTGGCTGTGTTGGGTCTTCGTTGCTGCTTGTGGGCTTTCTCTAATTGCGGCGAGCAGGAGCTACTCTTCATTGCAGTGCTCAGGCTTCCCATTGCGGTGGCTTCTCTTGTTGCGGAGCACGGGCTCTAGGCTCACGGGCTTCAGTAGTTGTGGCACGTGGGCTCAGAAGTTGTGACTCGCGGGCTCTAGAGCGTAGGCTCAGTAGTTGTGACACATGGGCTTAGTTGCTCCGCGGCATGTGGGACCTTCCCGGACCAGGGATAGAACCAATGTCCCCTGCATTGGCAGGCGGATTCTTAACCACTGCGCCACCAGGGAAGTCCCAAAAAGTTATGTGTTTTTTAAACTAAGTTTAAATTCCATGGAAGTCTATCCCTAAGTCACTGGACTCTGGATAAAGAAGTGTCTGATCACTTAGTCTGAGGTCCTGGGATGGGATTCCAGGCTCGGGCAAAGTCTTCGGTCAGGGCACGTGGATAGGTGGATTTTCGCCTTTCAACACGTAACTGTAACCTGATGCACTGTCTGAGTTTATTTTCAATCACATACACAAGGGCTTACTGTGTATAATAAGCTGTCCTCCAAACCCATTTCCAGGAAAAGTTTCTCTGTGTGTGTCGCCCTGCATCACTTCCTGGGCTACACAGTGACTATGAGGACGTCAGGACCCAGGGCCAAGTGTCAAGCGCCAATAATGGGGCAGGTGTGGGGGGGTGACATTTCCGGTCCTTGTTACTGTTTGTTTTAGTGTCCCGTCCAGTCTGGTCTCAGATGCATCTTAGATGCATTACTCAGAATTTTCAGGCTTACTTCTACTTTCTCACCTGGAATGAAAACCAACACACATTTCACTGAGCCATCCTTACTTGTTAGAAAAGGAGGGAAGAAGAGAAAATTCTGTCTCAGAGGTCAGGTTTCTATCTCAAGGTGGGAAAACTTGGTAATTTATACTTAAAAGTAAACAAGCTACACCCACATTCAGCTTATGTGGTGTGTAAACATAAAATGGGCGATTCTAATTTTATTCCTGGTTCTGTGTTCACATTCTGAGTCAACTCTTGTCTTTATTTTGAAGCAAATGAAGGCAGGCCCCCAATTCCACCTGAGACCCTGTAATTCCACTGGGCTTTTCAGAAGCATTAGGGTCAACACAGGGACATGAATTTGAACAAACTCTAGCTATATGACTCCAACTAAAATGTGAGGCAGAGAACAGCTCTGAGATTCATGGATGTCAATTTACTTTGAGGAGAAGCTGGATAAAACTTTGAGTTTGGTCTCAAAATAGCCTGGACAATTTTAGTTTTCTGACAGCATTTGGTGGCAAGCCTGTTAAAGAACACCATCTTGAAATTTCCCATTTGTGTGCTGTAGATAGCAGATCATCTGGACACACCCAGAGCTTCAAAAGCATTAATCACCAAAGCACACCTGGCATGGAACAGAGCTACAAGGAGAGAAGGAGATAGAATTTTTATTTATTTATTTTATTTATTTATCTTTGGCTGTGTTGGGTCTTCGTTGCTGCGCGTGGGCTTTCTCTAGTTGCAGTGAGCGGGGGCTACTCTTCATTGCGGTGCGCGGGCTTCTCACTGCGGTGGCTTCTCCCGTTGCAGAACATGGGCTCTAGGCGCACGGGCTTCAGTAGTTGTGGCTCGTGGGCTCTAGAGTGCAGGCTCAGTAGTTGTGGCGCAGGGGCTTAGTTGCTCCGCAGCATGTGGGATCTTCCCGGGCCAGGGATTGAACCCTTGTGTCCTGCATTGGCAGGCGGATTCCCAACCACTGCGCCACCAGGGAAGCCCGGAGACAGAATTTTAGATGGACCTCATACCTTGTTTTTTGTGCCGCTTTGATGAGGTAACAACTTACCTCATTGCTAAGCCAGAGAGGCCTTAGGGTACAGCGGTTAAGACATGGATGGTGGAGTTACGAAGACTTGATTCTGAATCCCAGCTCTGCCATGTACTGGCTGTGTGAACACTGACAGGTTCCTTAACTTCTCTCAGCCTTAGCTTTCTAACGAGACAAAGTACATCAGGACTAACATAGTATCTGCACATCTGGGGGCTCAGGGCTCTTCCCTTCTTCCTCTTTCCTTTTCACTGAGTATTAATAAGGATGATATGTATGAAAGTACTCAGCATGTAGTCAATTCCCACAAACTATCAGTGTGTCTTTATCACCCAATGACGTAGGACTTAAAATTATTATTTCATTATTACTATTTGAAAAAGGCCATTTTAAAAGTTGCTGTTTCTGATTCTAGCTATCAAATCACTTTGACATAGGCAATTTTGTTCTGGGCTGAGCTATATGAGAGGTTCAGTTGATGTAAGGATAGTGCTCTCCCAGGGTTCGCATGGAAGGGTTGTAAGAGGGTATTCCCTGACCTGACGAAGTCTTAGTGCTTGACTGCTATTGGCAATGGCATTAGACAGTGCACTCCTTTAAGTACCAATCTTGTATTTATAATGGGATTTGGAGGATTCTTTGGAGGCTGAAGAGAAACAAGACTCAAAGTCCTTGTTTTAGATACTCCAAGTTATTAGAACATCTCTGAAATATGGAAATGTTTTAAATTGAATTAACTTGGCAAGATAAGTCATTAGGGTGGGGCTCAAGGGGAAACTCACCATCAGGTACATTCAAGTGCCTTCAGTTCAAGAACAGGGTCAAGATGGTCCAAGAGTAGAGCTGGTCTGGCACTGACATTGTCCTTTCCTGATTCAGTCATCTTCATACAGTGTCCATGCCCAGTGGAAAATAGCTGAGGATGTGAGAAAGAGGACTGATCACAAAGACTTCCCCTGCTGGAACCCCACTTGGCATGGCACGGAGCCTCATAGCTGAGCAGAACATGGCACTCTAAGGAGAAGCACTCTGCCCTGCTGACCTCCCCAACCCCAGATGATTGGTGGCGGCAGCCTTTCTGCTTGCACTAGACCGATGCACTAATGCTTTCAGTAGAGACACGGCAAGAGCTGTCATCATCTTCCCTGAGTGAATGTGGACTTGGGTCCTTTGTGGACTTGGGTTCTTAGTCTCCTCATGAGCAATGGCCAGGAAAGAAAGTATAGACTTCTCTTCTCAGTGAGCACAGGGGATTAAAGTTATTATAAATTGAACTTTCAAAGAAATGCGAGGTTATTTCATATTCCAAACTGATGAAGCAGGATATATTAGTGACGCCTAGGTGCATTTGAGTTGGCAGTCTTCATAACATCTGTTTCCAAGTCCTTCTGCAAATTCTTAAACTCAAGAATTTGTGAAAATTGAAAATCGCCAGGAGCTCACATCTTAGAATGAGTTACACCTCTTTACCTTACTGCCTTCCAGTCCAGATTTCCAAACGAGGACTGTGCTGAAATGGAGGTTAGGACCACAGGTAGGTTAACTTATCTTTTGAGCTGGATAAGTCATTTCCCTTTGGTGACTAATTTACAACCCCTTCCTCCCACTAGTTTGACCTTTGGCCAATTTCAATTAATTATAGAAACTTGTAATGTTTGAGGTTCCTGGTCTTAGAGACAGAAATGACATTGCATTGGAGTGATCCTGTGTCTTACCATTCTTACGGAAAGATCCAAACAAGCTCATTAGAAACAAATGTGGTAGATATTCTTGTGATGGCACCAGAACAAGCCAAGAACAGGAACCTTCATCCCAGCTTTGTTTAATACAGGCTCAAAGATACTATCTAAATTGATTGGCTGTATAGCAAATTTGTCAGGTTGTGTATAACTTTAAATAAATGGCGTGACACAGGGAAAAACCTTTCTCCTTGTGTAAAGATATGGTCATAGAATTGGCAATTTTATAATCTGACCCATAGAGCATTTTTTACCTGATAATTCAAAGCAATTCTCAGCATCAATACTGACTTTCATTATACTATCAGTGGGTGGGGAAAGTACCAAACATTTGCTCACCAGTTGTGTACCTTAGCTTCCAGCATCAGCTGTGAGAAAAAAAATGGAAGGGAGATAGCAGAGCCTGAATTTAGACTCCTATCTCTCAATCCGTCATTCCCACCAGCATCCTCGCATCAGTCTTGCTGGGCAGTTGAATGGATGTGATGTAGGGGAGGGTGTGTACTCTTGTGACATGTTTTCCTGGTTCTTAGAATTTGGCTTGGGGTGGGGCTTCAGTTCCAAGGGACACCTTCTTTCTGTGGGCCTGAGAAGCTGCAGCAGGATCGAGCTCTCTAGTCTGCTGGGCTTGAATGAGCCCATTAGGAAGGAACTCCCAGTGTGACCACAATGCCATTAAGATATTGGACATTCTCCTATTCACCTATTAAAAAGTCTTGGGTCTCACACTTCCTAGATGCCCATTTACTAAGTTTTTTAGGGGATTTAGGTCAGACACACAGACCTTAGCAATCCTCTAAACCAAACCCCCTGTTTTACTGACAAATGAACTAGCCCAATGTCACACAGATGGTGAATGGCAGGTCCATGACCAAGATGGTTTTATGTTCCTTCTATCATCCTACTCTTCCCTATGTAAAGACAGATAAGATATGACTTTTGTCCTGGAGGGGGTTCACAATAATGGAGGGGAAATGAGACTTCATGCAAACGAACAATGAATATCCCGGCAGGAGAATATGATAGAGAGGGGCAGAGAATTAACAATGCTCAGCACCTGCAATGTACAAAGGGTTTCATTGCACATTTTCTCACACAGTCTTCACATCAAGCTTATGAGGAATACATAATCATCCCATTTTATTGATAAGGGAACTGAGGCTCAGAGGTTCTGCAATTCTTTATTGGCACGTGCATGGAACCGTGATCCATCTGTAGACCTACAGCTCTGGAGCCTCAGAGTCCGTGGACTCCCAAGAGGAGTGGTCCAGTTGGAGAAGGCTGCTCAGAGAGGCGAGGCTGTTGGTTTATTGCACTTGCTTAGGCGCAGAGAAGCTTCAGCAGATGGAGGAAACACAGATGGACTCCCCACGATTGCGTCACCACCCAGACAGGTTGGAGCCAGTTACACACCCACTGCTCTGCAGCCTCCAATGTAAATTGCCTAGAATATCAAGCCTGCCGAAGAGAAAATTTGCATCTTAAACCTGCAGCGGCCTCATTTACAGATGATCTATTTTGGGCAAGGAGTTACACAATCTATAATGGGGAGTTCCCGAGGATGTAGACGACCCTGATGTCCCTTTTCTGAGTTGTATCATTTCATGATGAATCAGCACAGCCATCAGTAAAGGGGCAAGTGATGGATAGTTGGACACAGCTATATACAAGTGCCAAGGGAGAGTCAGGCTGAGCAGGGTGAAGACAGGGAGGCTGGCATGTATGTGCCAAGTTTAAGGGGGAGGAATATCCTGAGCGATGAATTTGAAGGATGTGCTTGGCAGAGAGCAGGGAAAAGCACTTGAGGGAAGGTTTTGAAATGAGAGAAGGAAATCCCACGTTTAGTTGGGACAGAGAACACAAAACAGAGCATGGGAGCTGGAGATGAGGCAGTTTGGTAAGGAGTATACGTTGGGAAGTTGAGAAATTTATAAATTCAACCACATTACCCTTGATCCCCTGCACACAGAACCTTCAAACCTCCTCAAGGACCCCCTTTCTCTTTGAATACCTTTGCATATGATGCCTCTGACACTGTCGTATTTCCTTTATACATGGGGTCCTGAGTTAGTGGGGGTAAGTCGGGCCTGAGATTTTATCATCCCCTTTCCCTAATCGAAGAAGAGGTTCAAAGCAACACAGCAACTAGACTCAAATAAAACCTGAATTGGAAGTTTATGAAGGAGCTTCAGAACACACAGACTGTCAATGCAAATGTGCCCAGGAAATTAAGCTGTGAACTCTCAGTGGGCAGAATTGCTCTGTGAGGAAGCTCCATGAGATACATGTTGGATGGGATCCCACATCTCCTGAACTCCTGGTGGCTGTAAAGGTGCAAACCGGAACTGGTGTTCAAAGCAAAGTCTCTCATGCAGGAAAAAAGTGAAAATACTCTTCCTGAGGAAGCCCTGAGCAAAGGGAGGGACCCAGAGGCAGGTGCTTCAGACTGAGATGGTAAATATCCTGTTGAACAACATAAGAGACTCGGAACAGGTCGGTGGGTTCATTTCGGAAAAAAAATAATGTTTGTTGTGTGCTTTTCCTTTTTTCTGACTTCTTCTTCTGGTAGAGAGAGAGAGGAGGCCAGAAGCCTTGATCCCTGGGGAATGAGCAGGGTCATCAGGGGGATAAACAGTGGTGCAGGCTGTGTCCTGCACGGACGTGCCCGGGTAAGGGGACAACTGGGGGGGGGGGCGGAAACCCAATTTCTCCCATTAAATGTAAGGTCCGTGAAGGGTATGGCCTTGAGATCTTGGTGTCTTCCGTATCTCTCGTATCTAGAACAGTCCTTGACACATAGAAGTTGCTCAAGAGTATTTGTTAATTGAATGAATAAGGAAATAAAGTGGTCTCAGCAATATGGTGTCAGGCTGGAGGAGCAGGAAGTAATGGCCAGGAGGCCACACCCCCGCGAGGAGGCAAGGCCACCACTGAGGCATTCACATTTGGTATCTAGGGTTAGATTTCCCCTGCCCGCAGTTAGGAGACCTGGCCTGGGTGGAGAAGCCAGAAGCAGGGGCTCACGATGAGGGATGGGAAGGCTGGCAGACACTGCTGGGGGCTCAGCTGCCATGCTCCCCTTTTTCCTTACCAACCCCATTCATATTTTGTTTCTTCAGGTGGGAATGCACCTCACTGAAACCCTTGCTTTCCCAGGCTTCAGGGAAACTACTGCCACTCATGTTGGGCCATTGAGACATAGTTAAAAGTCTGCGGGGGATTTCTGGGAAAGTTTTGCTTTCCTGCTTCAGGTGTTGCCCTTAATTCTTTGTCCTTTCCTCTTTCTGCTGAGAGCAAAGACCTGAGCTTGGAAAAGGGACAGCCATCTTGTGACCATTAAGCAACAAGCATAAGGCAAGAGCCTTGTGTTAAGGACAGAGGAAAGAAATACTGAAGGGGCCTGGAACTTCAAAGACTTGAAGTGTGAGAAAGACATCTCTCCTTCTGTTTGTCTAAACCACAGCAGTTAAGTTCTGGTTACAGGCAGGCATACCCAATTCCTAACTAAGACAATAAGCAACCACAAGGAATGTAAGCCATCTAGGAATGTTTAAAAATACTTGAGGAAGAGACAGGAATGTTGTATCCAAGATGGAGACTTGGAATAAGACTGATGGCCATTCAAGGACCTAGTGACTCCTCATGACGCTGGGAGACTTGGGTTACAAAATAAAGAATTTTCCAACAGTGAAGCTTTAGGAGTTACTGAAATACACTCTACAGACCGTCTGTGGACTCTAAAATATGTGCTTTTGGGATTTCCATTCTGACAAGAGCAGAAATGATGTCCTAGTTGAGCAATGTCTGAAAGAACCATTTGCCTAGAACTTCATCAAGCTTGAGCTGGTACAAACCAGTTTGAGAACTTCACATTCTTTCTGTTGCCCAATGCCACTGAGTTGAAATGAACCAATTTATCTTGAATGGGTGCTGTAAATTTGAGCTCTAAATGACTGGTTGGTAATTTTAGTGTCCGTGATCTAAGTGTACCCTATGATTGTAAGGAGGAACAGTTGATATAATCACTGTCATCAACATAACAACCTCATTTCACACGCTAACACCTTGAGTTTGTAACATTATTGGTAACTATGCTACACATCTATTCTGCTTTTCACAATACTGGTGCGAATTAGTGTCCTGAAGAGCTGTTGGCTCTTTGAAGTCTATTTGGAGACTTTTTCTGCCCTTAGCGTCCTAGAAACAACAGGGAGGTGTGGATTGGTAGGTATATTTTTAGTTGGGTTACTTCAGCCCCCAAACAGGGAATGCTTCAGGCAGTAAGTAGCGAGGTACATCTGATTAGGACTCATAAACCTTGTTTAGGACTACTCATATAGCTAAGTAGCTAAGTGGCATGTCTACAGGTGTGTGTGTGTTTTGGTGGATGCCCTTAGGTGACCCACTTTCATACGAAAAAATCATATGTAATTGTGGCAGGCTACCATCTTTATTCTGTGGAGCTTCAAAATTTCTTTTTCCAAAGGTTTTTCTCTTTTTCACCACAGGTCTGAGATGTAGTTAGATGTCCTATGCCAAATACCCTACTCACATGAGCAAACTGAAAGTCAGCGTCAGTATGAGCCCAGTTCTTGATTATTTTTGTAAAAGGGTCAGAAATTTATAAATTATATTCAGATTTGCAGAAGTAAACATAGATTCTTCATCTTCTCTCTCAGATCTTACCTTATTCAGGAGCTCTTTGTTTTCACAGGTAGCAGAGAAAAGTTAAAGTTACCATTTCTGGGTCACTCTGTCTCTGCTATTCCTTGAATGCTCCGGGCCTCTGACACCAGGTGACCATTTGGATATTATTTCTGCTGCCCGTGCTTGTCTCTAGTGCGATGTAGCTTATCTCATTTGCACCTAGCACTTGAGGTAGAAGTTTGTGGTTTCTGCCATAGTCGCCTGACCTGAGGACTCTGCATCATGAAATAACCTCCCCATCTCACCTCTTGGACTTTGCTCTGTCCTTCTCTGGTTCAGTGGTCTATAGCACTTCTTGATTCTTTTACTGAAACACATGAGGATTCTGGAGCTCCATCCTGGCCATGTAGGGGAGTTTGGGCCTTTCTAATTCTCACCCGGATGGTCCAGTGCTAGACTGAGAACAGGGAGCTCCCCTAAAGGGCTTTTGAATTCCCTCTATTTATCTTGAGATGTCTGGGCTATGTCAGCCTACTCTCAGGGTTTCTCAAACCTTTTTCCACCCAGAATTTTCACCCTGAAGGTGAAGTCACAATCCTCAATTCCATCTGGACTCTCTTTTTTTCTCCTCCTTCTTGGACTCCTCTCTCTGGAACCTGATGGGTTTCCTTAATTTCCCTTTCAGTCAGGTGAAATTTTTTCTTACATCACATCTTCCTTCTTTCTTTTTCTAGGGCTCAAAAGTAAAGCTCTGGTGTCCAAATCTACCAGGCTTGACTCCTGTTAAGTAAAGGGAAGCTTTACAATGTAGAAGGTTCTTTTCTTTTTCAAAAGCTTGGCTTTCAAGGTTACTGTCACACTATAGACTCAGAATGTCAGCTTCTCAACTCAGAGCTAAATGATAACTTCTGAGGAGTTTTAGTGTGTGCCCACCCTCTCTTTCCCTGTGGCAATCAACTGTAAAGGCCCAAGGAGTTTAGGGAAATGGGATTTGCCAGGGATTAATGTTTGAAGGGAAGAGGAAGAAAGACTAGTTTAATATTTAAAAAATATTCTCTACTGAGCTGATGGGAGAGCTAACTGTTGCCCGTCAACTATAGGCCAGGCACTGTGTTAAGTGCTTCTCATGCTTTCCTCCATTTCATCCTCACAGCTCGCAAGGAGATCTTTACTTATGAGGACACTAAAGTTTAGAGAGGTTATAGATCTTGCTGAAAATCACACAGCTAAACAGCAGTGGAGCCAGTATTTGAGCCCATGGGCTCTGCCTTGACAACTTGCAAGATTACTGACTTGTGACACTGTGTCATAGAGAGAACAGAGGGGGTGAAGATAAAGAAATCCACATCATGTCCAAGAGCATGCACCATAAATCTCATCACACCCTGCTAATTCCTGTTTTTCACTAAAACTTTCATGCCCCATGAAACATATCAGGCAAATCCAAATATTGCTCATTGGAAGACAAGAACTGGCTGATGGTTTGACAGGGGGAGATAGAAGCAGGAAGGCATAGAATGTTCACAAAATTCCAATTGCTGGGAAACAAACTTGCTGGTAAGTTCATTAAGCTTTCACCCACATAACTCTGAAGACGATTTTAATGAGCCATTTATTGGAAGTTTGTTAGGGGCCTGTATTTTGGGTGCTATATTTTTATTGGCTTCCTTTTTATAAAAAGGCAAAACCAAAGTACATAGTGTTCAGATGACTTTCTTAAAATGGGAGGCCTTCTGAGTCACAGAAGTGAAGTTAAATTCTCTAAGCTTCCGGTCCCATAATATCTTTCTCTAAATACACTTTTGTCCTGCAGCTTCACTTTTTCAAGATCATAGGATGACTCTCTAGGAAGAAGAAAATCCATCTGACCTGCCTACACGACAATGAGGCAACCTCCTTGGAACCTGTTTCTTTTCACACTCCAAAGAAATCATGTTTCAAACAACAGAGGTGGCAGGAGTTTGGGGATAAAAGTGGAAGTTTAATGTTCTTTTAAAAATCCAGAGAGCAGTGTTTCTTAATGTCCAGATCAGTAGTGTGAGCCCACATTTTAATATTGTCATGCTTTCTCATTCAGACTGGCTATATCTTAGTGTGCACCATGAGAAGGAAACACAAGCAAGTCATCAAACTTGTCTAAAGATAAATGACAAAATGTTCCAGAATAACAATGAAAACCATTCAGATCAATAGTTGTTCTTAGATGACTTAAGAGGGGTTCTTTTATATAATCAAAGTTGGTAAAAAGAGATGGAATGAAGACCCCAAACGGAAACAAAGAAGGGGAACTAGAAGAGAAAAACAGAGCAAGAATATTACACACGGAAACAAGAGGAGTTTAAAATACATAAAGTAGAGGAAGACAACAGAGCCAACAGACCTGTTGAGAGAGAACTCAAGAACTTTTTTTAAGAAGTGGGAAAGATGGCTTGAGAAATGAAACGACTTCTTTGTCTCAGTGTGTGAAGCCGGATAAGTGGGGACAGATGCCAGAAACAGGCACACTTCCCAAAGGAGGAAGAAATAGAAAATTGGTTTCCTGCCAGAACAGGTGGCGTGTTGACATGTACACATCTGACAGGCAGGTTTCTGAAGCTCTCCAAGGGGGCTGAGCAGGCCAGCCCAAGGCTGTCTCTAAGACTTCAGGGAAAGGCACCACGGGGGAGCCCCAGTGATATGGTTTCAGATGTGTTTGGACGCAGGAGAAATAGCAGTGGTGGGTAAGGAAAGTCGTGGAGCAGCCTGCTATGAAGCACAAGGCTGAAGGCTGGCCTACACTCTCTCAGAGCTCACCGCCTGATATTTTTAAACATCCATTATAGGACGAGAGCCAAATGTCTGGTTAATTTCAGGAGCAGGCAGATATTAACTCGCTAAAGTCCCTTTGACCTTCTCAAATGCTGTGAGGACTTTGTTTTCCTTTCTTTTTTGCTGGTGGTGGTAATAGTAGGGAGTGAGTGGGGGGGGGTCTAAGACTGGGAAAGCATATGGGTGTTGGGGGTGAAAGGCTGATATTCAGTTTTCCTACAGAGTTTGGAATCTTCTTTTGTTTGAATAACTGGCTTATAATATGACCAGTGATTGGGACTCTGTAAATGGCACACTTACCCAATCATAAAAATATTTAAATAATAATCTGGGGCTAGACCTGGGGTGAAGCTATCAAACGAAATGGTGATACCTTGAGAATAATGCTTCTCACCCTACTATATTGGGCAGTAGAATTGTGGTTACAGGCACGGGCTCAGGGATAAAACGACTTGTTTTTGTAACCCCACTCTACTCACTGACTGTGTGATATTGTGTAGTGAACCTTTGAGCCTTCATTCCCTCGCCTATAAAGCGGGGATGATCACACTATCTATCTGGGGCAGAAACACTGTGGTATGTTTACCACATGGTTTCTTTTCCTTGCTGGGAACAAAGGAAAATCCCATTTCCTATTTTCTCCTTGCATCTGTGTGGGGCCCTGTGACTAATTCTGACCATTAGAATGTGGGCACAAGTAGTTATGCCACTACTGGGATGACCCCTCAAACCTCCCACAGGATCTTCCATGCTCTTTCTCCTGTCTCCTTGTCTGCTGGCCAATTACAGAAGGATCCAAGAGACGATTCTGAGGACCCCATAGCTGTTACTGCCTCTGCAAATCATGATGTGAAAAGCCGTCTACCAACCATCCAACTGACTGTGACCTAAGCACAAAATAAATCTTCTATTGTATGAAGCCACTAAGATTTAGGGGATGCTTGTTACAGCAATTCATCAATTCTAACGCTATCTCAAATATTAGTCACTCCTGAATAAAACTATATCATAAGGTTACTGTAAAGATTAAATGAGTTACTATATATAGAAACTATTAGAAGAGTATCTGTTTTATAAGCTCCCAATAAAAATTATTTCACATATCATAATCAGTACAGAATTGGCCAGTTGGTTATTAATTCTAGGAAATATTATACTTTGGTCCATTAATTCTAAGAAATAATATTTGCAGTTTCTTAGCAAATTTGAGCACAGACTGGGCCACCTATCTGTCATAGTTGTTAACCTGGTTCTATGATACGCTTTCTATAATCACTTTGGGTCAGACTGGCCAAGGCGGTGTGTTTGAATGGTTGGAAATCTGCAAGGACCTCTAGGTGTAAGGCATCCTGGCTCTTCAGAAGATACCTTTCCATAGCAACCTAAAATTCATACGGACAACAACATGGCTTCTAGATTCTGATCGGGAATCCTATAAAAGAAGTCACACCAACTGAATACTTGTGCTGAAGGGCTGTTAGGTTTATAAATAGTATATGCACAGGGGGTAGCACAGAACATAGCCCAAGTGCATGCTTGGTATCTAGTAAATGGTAGTAATAATAACAACAAATAAATAATAATTGTCACTATTGTTTGAGTACATCTCTTTTTTCTTAGAACTTCAAAAGTCTGTCTGTTGTGTACTTTCTACCTGGGGCTCTTGGGAAAGTCATTTTACATCCTGATGCAGCTGTGGCCTTGTTTGTTACATAGTGCCATCTTTTCTAACATTTCATTTACTTTTCCCCTACTGCAGTCAGAGGCCATTACTTGTCCTTATGCTTGCTCGACCTAATGAGGCAAATTGGTCTCTACCCTCTTTATAACATCCTTTACTTATTTGCAGACTCCACACTTGTGTATCATTGAATATCAGGCATTAGATATGCAATGTCACACAGAGATCTCAGCAATAATTAGGCATTTGGAGGTGATTTTTTTCCAAGAAACATTAGTCTCAACCCTAAAATTCCCTTTTCTTCAGTAGGTCCAGGTCAATAGATAAAGACCTTAATGTTCCTTTAATGTGGAGACGAGCAAATATGGCTGCTTTTGGGTCTGGCAAACTCTATCTGGCTATTTATCAAGCATTATACGGCTGACAACTCCACAGATGTATTCTGCAAAACGCTTTGTCTCCTTACCCTCTAAGTGTGTATGTATTTCAGAGAGAATTCAAACCTTGAATTTCTGATTTATTCATACTTAACTGATCAAAGTTGCCACATCTGTCTTAGTCAACACTTACCAGTTCTAACTTCTGTTTCTTTGACCCAGGAAACTTGAAAAGGTTGGCAGCAACCACCTCCCAGAGAAGAAACCAAACCAGTTGTCTGGGTCTGGGAAGCAGCTAGTTCACTTCTGTCCTTCAGGCAATATTTACAATGATTTTTTCCCCTCTGAATTCTAAGGCATGTGTAAAGAAAAAGATGTGCTTCCAAATCTCTCTTAGCTGATATCAACCTAAAATGAAAGGAGTCTCAGAACACCTCAATGGGAGAGGTGTGGGGGCAGCAATCTAGTTAGAAGGGTGTAGGTGTAGGAGTCTTATCCTGGAGCCCAATTACATACCATTTCACGTAAGTCTGAGAAGACATCAACTGTCCATATTTTTAAAAGGGCAGTGGTAATGGGGAGGGGAGGGGACTCTCGGTACTCCCTCCAAGCTACTCCTTAGTACTGCTTCTGACCTGACAACACCACACTTTGGATATAATATCTTGGGGCTGATGTTTCCAGAAGCAAAAGGAACCACTAAAATACTGGCTAGGCAAAGAGTGGCAATAAAAGGCAAGTCTTTGCTAAAAGGATACATACATCAAGCATGTCAAACTCACAGGCTGGTTAAATGCCCAGGTTATTTTGCTGTGATCCATTATTTTTCCTGGCAACATTTTATAATATTGGCTCTCCTCCCAAAGATGACAGAGCATCATGTGAGTGTGCACAGAGGACTTCACTCTGCAAATATTCCAGGGACAGCAGTCTCCTAGAAAGGCAGGTTAAGAAATTCCATAGATTTATTTTGGCTGCTATTGTATAGTACAGGATGGAGTGATCTTACTGCAAAAAGATAGGAGGTAGCCTTGGACTGTCATAAAAACCAATAACTGTGCAGATGTTTGTCAGTTTACAAACCAGTTCAAATTCATGTAAAAAAGATGTACCTCCCTCTCTACTTTCAGAGGAAACCCAAAAAGAACAAAGTTTACATTTATAAAAGTAAAATGTTTAAGACATCTGCTTATCAGCAACCACTGAATTTTATTACATTAGTAGGTTATAACCTCCAAAGACAAACATCTTTCTTTAATAAAACCAAGTGTGGTGGGCAGACTCTAAGATGGCCCCCATGACTCCTGGTCCTGTATTTCTGGCATTCATGCCCTTAGGTATTCTGCTTCCCTGATGTATGGGCCCTAGATTTGCATCTAACCCAACAGAATATGGCAAAGGTGATGGCCTGTCACTTCCATGATTATGTTGTGTTATTTAAGATTCTGTCTTGTTAGCAGACTGACCCACATGGCAAGAGGCTGATAGGAGCCTCTAGAATGACTTCCAGCTGACAGATGGCAAGAAGCCAGGCACTCAGTCCTACAGCTGCAAGGAAATACATTCTCCCAGCAACTTGAGTGACCTCAGAAGAAGGTTCTTCCCCAGTTAAGCCTCCAGATGAGAATGCAGCCCAGCAGATAGTCTGATTACAGCCTTCTGAGACCCTGAGCAGAGGACCCAGCTAAGCTGTGCCTGGCCCCCTGACTTACAGAATCTATGAGGCAATAAATAATACACCAAATGTTTATCACAAGGTTTCTGCTATTTATAGGTGTCATACTGAAATAATGAAAAAGAAAGCTGAGCTGTGTAGTCAACTGATGTTATTAAACGACACAGCGAACCACAACTCTGCTACTGCCACGTTACCACCAAAGTAAAATGAGATAAACATTTTGTCAGGGGTATTCCTTCCCCCTCCTCCATTTTAGCATAGTTAGGAAAAAAAAAAAACAACCAAACATAGTCGATGATCTGTCCCTCAGGCATTTGGACACTGGGTCAGGGCCATGTTTTGAAGGAACAAATAGAACCAAATACACTAAAGCTTTCCTTACACTAGAGGTCACTAGTAGAATTTCCTTAAGGCCCCCATCCAAAAATATAAAATAATTAGGACAGCCCACATACCCACATACATTTGCATTTGCATCATCAGTTGACTGTGAATTGCAGTTAGGTTACATGCACTTTTCAAAATTCCATTATGCCCACAATGAAATCCATACTCCTTACTGTGACATTCGAGGCTGCAGAGTCTGGTGCAGCCTTCATCTCTGACCTCTGCACTAGCCTCTTTGTTCAGTATTTGTCCCACAATGACATTCTTTCTCTCCGTCAAGCACACAAACCAAAGTCATGTCTACCTCTAGGGCTTCTGTCTGGAACACTCTCCAGAATTTCCATGGCTGACATCTCAGATTTTAGTCTCAAACATCCTCTCCTTCAGCAAGGCCTTCCCCAATTTTCCCGAAGGCCCCTTTCCTGCCCAGTCGCTCTCTTCCACATTAATTTCTTTTATTTCCTTCAAGATATCAATACTATCTGAAATGACCTGTTTACGGATCTACGTGATGATTCTGTGTCTCTCACTAGAATATGACTGCTGTGTAGTACGTGCTCAGTAAGTATCAACTGAATACATACATGAAATACAAGTTGATTATTACACCAAGACTGTCAGTTCTTGATTTAGTTTTCTTCTTTGCCCCTTGCTCACCCTTCCACATGTCTGAAATCCCACAGCAGTTTTGCTGCTAACTCAGCCAGCATGTTTCACACACCTGTACACACAGCACAAAACAAGGTATCTGAAATGAAACAGAAGTTGGAGAAGATGTAGTTCTGCCCTTAAGGACTCTACAGATTAACTGGGTGGGAAGATGCAGCATACGTAAATCGATTAAAATCCAACTACGAGGCACTCAGCACAGTAACTAGGCCAAGCTAAATACGAAATTGCTTAGGGAGTACAAAGGAAGGGATGATTAGAAAACTTCTTACAGGAGCTGATTCTGGAGGCAGGAGTGTCTATGGGAAATAAGGCAAGGGCATTCAGAGCAGAGGGAAAACAATGAGAGGAAGCCATTAAACCCCCAAAGGTTTTTTTTTTTTTTAATGCATCCATTTCTCAGAGAAAATGCATTTCTAACCCAGAGCCTGCCTGAGCTTTGGAATCACTTTTTTAAAAAACCAAACACTGGCCTCTACCTAAGCTGAAGATACCAATGCTGGCCTCAACTCCAATTAAGTCAGAATCTCTGGAGGCTGGGCTTAGGCTTGGTATATTTCAAAAGGTCCCCAGGTGAGTCAATGTGCACCCAGGGTTGAGATCCCTTGCTAGCCTGAAATGCCATCACACAGTTAAATTGATGAGAGATGCCCCAGGTCAATAAAGGGAGACAGTGAAAGACAGTAGTTAAGGCTCTGGAGTAGAATAGCCTAGGTTCAAATCTAAGCCCTGCAACTTATCTGCTGGGTGACCTTGGGCAAGTGACCTAACCTCTCTGAGCCTCTGCTTACACATCTGTGAATAATAAATGTAGTTACATTTATTTTTAACTGGAGAGTTAAGTGAGATAAGGCTTATGAAACATCTGATGGAGAATTAAGTAAGATAAGGTTCATGAAAACATCTGATGAAATGCATGGTGCATAGTCAGATATTAAACTTTTTTCATTATCTTTATTATATATGTCCCAAATTCTCAATTTTTCATAAATGCACTGGAAAGTCCAATGTGCATTTCTGAAGTCCTTGAATCTATCAGCTTAAAAAATTATTTTAAGTCTGACCACAGCCTTAACCTAGCACATTGATGAATTCAAGCACATTTAAGCAGGACCACAAAGAAGACGGAGGCTAAGTCAACCTGGGAGCAAATGAGCATTGTAATGGAAACTGAAATCATGAGTGATGGGCCAGCAGCCTTGCCTGATGAAGAAACCAAGAGCTCACAATGTTAGAACAACCCCTTTTGTAAAAAAAAATTACAGGGCATTTAAATGAAACATAGCAGAGATTTTCCACATTACTTGGGTTAACAGTACCATCCTTCTCCCACCATTCATGTGGACCCAGCCCTAGAATAAAAATTGTATCCTGAATCACTCTCTCTCTACCTCACCCTAGGTCTGATCACTTGACTCCAAAGTTCCCGAATACGTGTCCCACCTAATATTTTTAGAACAAGTCATTTGAAAGTTTCCTAAACTTCTCAAAAACTAGCAATTTGCCAAGAATAAAACCACTTAGATCATTTATACTTATCAGAGAAGCAGTTTATTTAAGTGTAGAGAATCCACTGCATAACTCTGTTTTCATATTTCTATACTATGTTTAAAATGCGTGCCTCAGGATGACGTAGAACACAAATTTGGAAATCTTGGGCATATAGACCTGAAGTCACAAAACAGAAGAGCTTTAGAAGCCACAGGTTTTAGAGACCAAGGAGCAAAAGCGCTGCCAGGACAGAAAATTGATAAGAAGCAGTAAGAGCTCAAAGAGATACTTCATCAACAATTTCAAATCCTCAGGAAAGTCAGGTAAAATAGGAGTGGAGAGGTTTCCTTTCAACAAAGCAATGTTGTGGTCTTTGGTGATTTTAATTTCAGTTATTATAGTTGCAAGTCCTAAAATATACATTTGGTTCTTCTTTTAGAGTTTAAAAAAAAAATGCATGCCTTGTATGTTCCTAAATGCTTAGAAAATAAAGCGTGGAAAAGTACCCTCCAATCCTTTGACAGTGGTCATTTCTAGATTAATATTAAGGGTGACTTTAAGTTTTTAAATTAGTCTCTTTAGTGGCATTTGAAATTTGTATATAAGCATTTCTTATTTTTGTACTACTTAAATGAAATTCTAGATGAAATAAAACATATGTTTTATAGCAAGACTCTGGCCCTTCTGGAAACAAGAAGTAGGCTACAAAAAATGCCAACCCCTTCAACTTAGTCAAGAAAGGGCTGTCACTGAGTATGAATTTTAAATATTTAGTGGGTTGGAAAAAGCCTTCTGCACTGGAAAGAGAGGATGAAAAAGACTCCTGGTTAGAAAAGGACAACCTTTCTGGCTCCCCCTGGGTGGTTTTGAGCGTCGCAGCTCGGCTTTCAAAGGCTAACCAATGAGGTGACAGCGAATACTCCATTGCACATGTTTGTGAAGCGTAGACCTCCAAGGCTGGCCGAGAAACGTCTTCCTCAGCAAAGACTTAGGTCTCCGTTTGACACATTGAATCAGTGCTTTTCATGATTCCGAAGGACTACTTTTTTTTCCCCCTCTTCCCTCATTCAACTCGGAAACATTCCTTTCTGTGGATTTTCATGAACCCCTGCCCAACACCAGGTGCAAATTGAAAAAATCCCACTGGCCAATTTCAGCATAGGGAGGCCTACTGTTCTTTCAACAGAGTCTCTCTTTCAGGCCAGGAGTTCAGATCTTAGCCCCTGGGCACACAAGTCAGGGGTTTCACTTTCATCCACAAGCATCACTCATGAAAAAACTCCTTCTCTGTGGCGGCTGCCTCTCCAGACCCCCCAGCCTAGAGGCTCAGATACATCTGCCTGTGTGAACCTGGGCATTTGTCAGGGAGGAAAGCCAGAGGGATTCCTTGCTGATCTTAACCTTTAAATGTACGACAGTCCCCGGCTCAGACATGTAATTTTCCACCCGCTGTGGTTTATGTGTGGTTGACATTATCATTTGGCAAATACTTTACAGCAAGTTACCCTCCTTGGCTTGCAATTTAGAGACTATTGGGTGGTCTTCCCCACTTGGGACACTCCACCGGTGGATCACATGTTAGCTCTGCCACCAGTGTCCCAGGAAGGACCTGGGTGCCTTCAGAAACTGGTGGGTTCAAACTAGAATTCAATTCTGGCTTCGACTCAGCACTCCACTGTGCTTGCAACTTGCAGAAACCATCCAGTTAAATTCTCTTTTACAGGCATGTACTGAGCATCTACTTTGGATTAATTATCTATGGCAACCCGAATTACAAACACCTGCTATTTAATGGAATTGCTACCACCATATTGGGCAGTGGGATTTGAAGATCAGGACTGGTTCTCTACATTGCCTCCAGCCTCTATATAAATGTTTCCTCCACTGCTAGTGGGGATAGGGTACACCCAACTGTCAAAGTTCTACTGTTAGAATTTTCCTAATCTTAATTGACTAGATCTGTCACTGTGGACTCAGTAAGTAGACATGGCGTCCGAACTCCCTATCTGAGGTGCAAAAGCGGGGGGCTTGGAATAATGTTTTCTGTTGTTGTTAGCAGGCTGGGGCTACCTGTCTTAACAGCTCAAAGAAGCAGTTCAGATGGCATGTTGGAAAAAAAGATACCGAATTATCAGATTATAGATGTTACATAAAGTTCCTGAACTTACTCTGCAAACTAGGTGTATCATTCAGAGTCCTACAGGACACAGATAGCCCCCTCAGATTGGGTAATTAGTAAAACAAATTAAAGACTGTTCACAAGGCCTGGGCAGGGTCTCAAGGAACAGACAAGGGCAGAGCAGTACTCCATGTCCAGTAGCAAGTAAGAGCTGCTGCTACCACAAGAGAGCCAAATAAGCAGGAAGCGGGAGAGGATCCCAGAGGCAGGAGAGGGTAGCTATAGGGATGGGGCTGCCTGAAAGGAATTGTAGCTTTTGGTAGAAAGATCCAGACAAACCACAGCAAACAGGCAGGGGGGAGCCAGGGAATAAATGCTTCAACTCCCTCGCATCCTCCTTTCTGGACTCCTGCCAGTGACTCCCATGAGCCAAATCCCACTGGGAGCTGGAGGACAAGGAAACCCAGAGTGCATATGGGTCAGGCTCCTGGGGCACAGAGAAGAACAGAGAAGGGAGGAGAGTGAGCCTAGAGGGCACACAACCATATCTAGAATACCAAATTTTTCTAGGTGCAATGAGAACACAACAAAGAGTACAATAAATGTGTTCTTTCTTGGAAGCTAAAAGCAAATGTATAATTAGGGAGTTGATGCTTGAGCTGGTTCTAGTACATGTAGAATTGTCGTCTAGATGGGAGGAGAATGCTATGGGGAAAGGAGCTTCAGAAAATAGCTGTGTGGCCAGAGCCTGTGGTGTAAACAGCTGTGGCAAGGTAGGAGGCTGGAGAGGGAGGGGGCCAGGCTCTGGAATCCTATGTTATAGGTTGAGGCATTGGGATTTTTTTTGTGGATTTTAAGCAGCGAAGTGTTATCATCAGACCTCCATTGTAGAAAGGCTGTCAGCTATATAGAAATGGGATGAATGATGCTGTGGGGCTTCTAACCTATTTCTGCAAACAGGTAGGGCAAAGAGATTACATAATCACAGTAAGTGAAAGGATTCCTTCTGACTATGATGGTCCCAGAGATCTGGTCTTGGTAACAGCTGAGGAGTCAGTACAATTATCCTCCTTCCTAATCCAAACAGTTATTATGCTTAATTATCTTTTCCAAAAGATAGTCTTCCTTCAGGTTCTAACATTCTTTCACAGGATCTATAGACATTCTTTGCATCTGAAACAACGTCGAACATATCACACAAAAGAGCCAGGTCCTTTTTTGTCACAAGCTTGTGAAGAAACTTCCTTGGCACTAGAATGCCCCTCTGGCTGACTTTGTTGCTAAATGCTTATACCACTTTAAATGGCTGCCACATTATTTCACATTAAAATATGTACCCAGTGTAATTTTCTCTGAGTGTGTTGTTAATTGTGATTCATTAGATTGCAGCCTCTTTGAATGCACCACCCTGAATCCCACCGTGTGTTCCTCACAGCCACCCCGGTGCTAAATGTGTATTTGTTTTTTCAAGAGCATATGGTCATTCTTTACCTTCGAAGCAATTTGTGCTTTGAAAGGAGGGGTTTCTTACACTCACTGGAGTGTCTCTCTTTAAAACAATCCATGCCTTTAAACACCATCTGCAAACTTTCTGAGCCCAGGACAAGTATTTATTTAATCAGAAAAAAAAGTATTTTGAGCATCTATAGTATTCAAGGGCTGGCCCAGATAATCAATCAAAGATAATAATTTGGAACATAAAAATAAGGAAATTCAGGCTAATATGTTAGGGGCTAAAAATGGTCTACTGTGTAACCCTTTCCAAATAATATTTTAAAATTTGCAGAGATCTTCAAAGCCTATTCAAAGATGGACTATTACATAGGAGTTTTGAATGCCATAGAGGGGCTAGTGAGGAAGGTATTTTTGGTTGGGGAAGACTTTTGGCATTTGTCAGATTATACCAATCACAACACATATAGGGCTGCCGGAAGTCTGGGTTGGCTGAACTGTCACCTTCTCTGTGGAGGCTTTCCAGATGAGTCTCTGCACAGTCTCAGAGAGTCACTGAAACTCAGGAGTACTTCTATAGCTAATGCTTCTTAAAATGTGGTTTCCAGTGAGGCTCTTCAGAATAACCCAGGGAATCTCGTTAAGCCTGCATCCCATCGGTAGCATCACTGGTTCAAATCTTGATGTTCCACGTACATCTATCATTTCCATCAGACTGTGAACTTCTTAAAAATGGGAGCCATATATGAATATCAATATCCCCCCAAGTTGGCACAATGCCAGGAAAATAGTAGATTTTTAAAATTAAATGTGATCATTTTTGCACAACTTAAAAGGTCCTTATGGGGCTTCCCTGGTGGCGCAGTGGTTGAGAATCTGCCTGCCAATGAAGGGGACACGGGTTCGAGCCCTGGTCTGGGAAGATCCCACGTGCCACGGAGCAACTAGGCCCGTGAGCCACAACTACTGAGCCTGCGCGTCTGGAGCTTGTGCTTCCGCTACAAGAGAGGCCGCGACAGTGAGAGGCCCGCGCAACGCGATGAGGAGTGGCCCCCGCTTGCCGCAACTAGAGAAAACCCTCGCACAAAAACGAAGACCCAACACAGCCAAAAATAAAATAAATAAATAAATTAAAAAAAACTAACCCTTTAAAAAAAAAAAAAAGGTCCTTATGGATCACCATATTCAGATGTCCATACCTTGAAACCAACCAATGTGTTCTAGGTATCTACTGCCACATAACAAAGTACCACAGAAACAGGCACAGTGATACCTCCAAAGTAGCAGTCACAGAGCATGTCCAGATTCAAGCTGAGAGGACATAGACCTCACCTCTCATTGAAGAATGTCAAAGAATTTGTAGCCATTTTTTTTTTTTTTTTTTTAATATTTCCTGGGAGAAGTTGAGAGTAAGGTTAGCTTTTTTTTTTTTTTTAATAGTAATCTTTTATTTATTTATTTATTTATTTATATTTATTTATGGCTGTGTTGGGTCTTCGTTTCTGTGTGAGGGCTTTCTCTAGTTGCGGCAAGCGGGGGCCACTCTTCATCGCGGTGCGCGGGCCTCTCACCATCGCGGCCTCTCCCGTTGCGGAGCACAGGCTCCAGACGCGCAGGCTCAGCAGTTGTGGCTCACGGGCCCAGCCGCTCCGCGGCATGTGGGATCCTCCCAGACCAGGGCTCGAACCCGTGTCCCCTGCATTAGCAGGCAGACTCTCAACCACTGCGCCACCAGGGAAGCCCCTGTAGCCATTTTAATCCACCACATAGCATATGCCGAAGCCTGTTAAAAGAAGAATGGCTATAATTCTTTCATCTGGCTTTATGGGCCTTTCAAGGAGCTAAATAAGGAAACTGGACATTTCATTGGTGGTGAATGGAATAACTAGTACTCCTTATCAGAGATTGGAGCTATGAAAGTGTTAGAAAGTCCAGGGTATTTTGCCCAGGAATATTCCACTATAAGGATTCCCTTAGCTTGCACCTCTGGATGCAATTCTAAATGTAGGGGCTTGCTTCTCTGGATGACTCTTGATTGGAAAATCTCCTCTCCTTATTTTGCATATTGGCAGCTCTAATCCATCCATGTGTCTAAATAACACACATCTCATGATCCATTTCCCACAACAGAGAAATAGGACCTTGCTACCCAATTCTATGTCTGGATGAAATGTATGACCAAACAAATACACATGGATCAACCAAGTTGGTCGGCTATCAGATAGTCAAAAGTGAAGAACTGTACTTGGTCAACACAGAAACTAAAATAAGTTGTCCTTGTGAAGCTGGGTGAAAATGGCATTTCAGCTAAAAGCGCTTTTGTTGAGCTTGAAAATTCTTGAGTAAGGGGTGGGAGTCATAAAGTGCTTTATGAGTCATGGGAAGGTCAAAGATCACCTTTCAACTTCTAAAACTAGCCCAGGCTACTTACGGTAGCTCTCTTTCTTTCCCTCTTCCCCCACCCTCTCTACCAGCTTCATCATCTCTGTCCACTTCACAGTATATCTGTAATGAATTTGGATCCAGTTCAAGGAATACACAGGAAGCCTTCAGCTCCCCAAGCAGACTGCTCCGTAGGAGGGAGAGAGAAAAGAAAACACCCCAGGGTGGCTCTGTATTTCCAAAAGATTAAAAATAATTAAACAATAAGATATTCAACTTGGATTATTTCAGGATAGTGATTAATGGCGCTTCTCTCTCTAATGATGCCCTCCCCTCAGCTAATCCCTCCCAGTCTCATTTCAAAGAAGATGTTGGTTACCGCTTCATTTGTTTTTTTTTTTTAAATTAATTTATTTATTTATTTATTTTTGGCTGCATTGGGTCTTCACTGCTGTGCGCGGGCTTTCTCTAGTTGTGGAGAGCAGGGGCTACTCTTTGTTGTGGAGCACAGGCTCTAGGCACGTGGGCTTCAGTAGTTGTAGCATGTGGACTCAATAGTCGTGGCTCATGGGCTCTGGAGCACAGGCTCAGTAGCTGTGGCTCACAGGCTTAGCTGCTCCACAGCATGTGGGATCTTCCCGGACCAGGGCCTGAAACTGTGTCCCCTGCATTGGCAGGCAGATTCTTAACCACTGCACCACCAGGGAAGTCCAACACTTTGTTTCATTCCATGTACTCCTAAGAAAATAGGGGTATATTATGACCCTGACACTCATACCAACCAGCTGCCTCCCTCTCTCCCCTCTTGGAATAATTGAGGGTGAAAAGAAAGGAGACATTCTCGAAGGCATCAGTGCTTAACTAATTACTTATCTACCCGAGGCAATAAAGCATGGGGCACCCAATATGCTGCTGTTGGAACTAGAGTCCAGAGCGTGAGTGTCTCCCAGCCAATGGGCCCAGCGCTGTGTCTACCACAAACTAACCATTCAGTAAATGTCCGTTGCATTAACACACTATAGAAACAATTCCTTGTCTTTTTTGACCCGGGAAAGTTTATCCTTTTCACGGGGACACAGTCTGAGCAGAGGTGACGTTGATGCTGCTGCTCACATAGGATTTCTCAGATATCATAATGGGCTCATATATTCGTTCAACAAGCATCTACTCAGCACCCACTATGTGCCAGACTCTGGATCCCATCTTGTGCTGTATCAAAACAAGGCTTGCTCTAGCAGAGGTGGCAGCAAAAATTAAATAAATAATTACCCCAGTTGACAGTAGGTAGCAGTTTTGTTGCACTTAGTGCATAGAACATTAAAGCACTCGGGGAATATTAATTGAATGACTAATAACGTAGAAAAACAACAACCACACATTATTTTAAGTGTAACATCTCCAAGCTCATGTCCTTGAATCTTAATGCAGCAATGTCTTGGCAGCCCAGTCTAGGGACATTTAATTTAAACTGTAAGAATATAACAAAAAGCATAGATTTTAGCTCTTGTGTCTCTCCTTACCTTCACTATGGTCAGGCAGAGAGCCTGTTACCCTGGGAAAGTCAGAATGTTCTTTTGCAAGATGACAATTTACCAAAACCATATGGAGATGGCTGAGATCATTTATAGATGTGGCAAGTTCATTTTCATAAATTCATGATAAATTTAATTTGAAATAAAACCTTGACCTTTGACTTAATGATGAGATTAACTGCAAACTGAGCAACTTTTACTGCACATTTTCAACAGCTTCCCAAAAGGACGTTATCAGCTTCCAGTTTGGACTTCCTAGCATAAGGACACTTAGGTTTTTTCTATAGCTCCACCAGTTGACCCGCAGAAAATAAAGGTTCATTCTTTTATCAACACCATTTGTTACATCTTTCTTTATTCACCCAAGTCAGAAGCTTTCCATTTGGATAACAGCGACTCCCCTTTCTAACTTGTAGGAATGGAGAAAACGCTTTAAATGATGGGCCCAAGAAGACTGAATGGCCACACTGTATGTAAGTTTAAAAAAAAACAAAAAACAACTTCTGTCCCACTCAGCTGCTGTCAAAAAGCAACTAAATGCAGCCTCTATGTAAGCTGGAGCTGGTCTCTTGAGCATCCTGTTCTGAAATGTAACTCCATGACTCTCTGACGGAAGTCTCTGTCCCTGCATAAGCAAGAAGCTGACCTCACCATCCAGAGAATGCTCTGAGGAGCCACAGAAAGATTTACCCCATCAGCTATGGCAAAGACTCTCATGGTACCGTCCTCTGAACAACCACAGAAGTATAGGGCTGAGTGTCTTTTGAGAGTATTATCACTAATTTCTTTCACTAATAATACAAATCAGATATTTTTAAAGGGATGAAGCTTCTATAAAAAATAATCTTGGTATGTATACCCAAATGCCTACTTTCTTGGTGGCCACCAGTGCTCATCCAATTTGGGGAATTCACTAAGTAGATCAATAAAGAAAAACTGGCAGCTTCTGTAACAAACAACCCTAAATTGCAGTGGCTCAGCACAATCATTTCCCACTCGAGTCCCAGTCATTGACAGTTGGATGGTTCTCCTAGGTATTTTGCCTCCATATGATGACTCAGGGATCTAGGCTCCTTATAGCCTGTGCCACCATCATCTACAGGATATGGATTCTTTATCTACATGGAAAAAGAAGAAAGAGCAAAGAAAATGGTCTAGAGAAGTTTCTGTCCAGGAAGGAGCATATGTCACTTTTTGTCCCATTCCAGGGCCAGTATGCAGCATGTATCTCCAACTTAACTTCAAGGGAGAGTAGGAAAGTTAGACTTCCAGTCTGCCTTGCAAGAGGAAAGAGATCAGTGAGTATCTACCTAGTCTCCACTACAAGGTTTATGCTTTACAAAAATAAAATATGGAATGGGAGAAATAGAAAGATCCTAACATTTTAAAGTGCTGAAGAAAAGATCATCCTAGGCAATGCTCCCTGTGCTATACCAGCAAAATGAGGGAGAGTGGCTTAGTGGTTAGGAGAATGTGCTCAGGAGTCACACTGCTTCAGTTCATATCCTGACTCAAACACTTATTAGATATGTGACTTTGGGTAACTTGCTCAATTTCTGTGCACCAAATTTATCTGCAAAATGTTGATAATAACAATATTTACCTCATAAAAGTGTTATTGTAAGGATTAAATAAAATTAAATATTTGAAGCACCTGTCCACTTTGGAGCCTAAAAGAAAGGGTAATGAGGGAGTTTTGGAAGGAACCAACCTCTGAGATGCTATAAAATGAGAGGTGCTAGTAAATACATACAGCAGGAGGAAGGGGGTATTGAGAAAGCATCCTCAAATTGGACCAGGAATGCCCTGGATTTCCAATGACATAGGCCAGCCAGATGTCAGAGCAACTCAACTTGTTAAAGATGAAATTGCTTTCTGCAGAAGTAGAAGTGTACCCTTAAATGGATACAGAAAGCTCTCATGGATCTCAAGGACAGAGAGAAAAATGAAACTCAGAACTGCTGAAACTAGGGACTAGAGGCCATTAGAGAACCAGAGTCCCTTCCCTCCTTCTTTAATCTTTGCTTCTCTTTTCACATTTGCTTCATTCTCTTTCCTCACTGCAACTGACTTTCTTTGCTTTGTCATGGTGGAAAATGGCTGCTACCAATATTTACATCTCTTCTATAAAGGGGAATAACCAAACTGCACCCGATTCCAAATTCCTGGAGAGGATCTGATTGGTCCGACTTGGTCAGGTACCACTCCTGGTCCATTCAACTTTGGCCAGGCAGGTGAGTTCATGCTACAAGAACATGGCTTCTACAGTAATCCTGTATATCAGGTCTGGGAAGTGATGCTTCCCAAAAAAGGAAGAGGGCAGGGTAGACTCTGTTCTTCAGGCTTCTGATCACATACTGCCTTCTAACTTTTTTTGTATTGACATTTCCATTATTGATTACCTTAGTTTTTCATGTGCTTATATCTTTTCTCCTCAATTAAGTTATACTATGGTATGAATGTGTACCCCTAAATTTGATGTGTTGAAGCCCAGCCCCAAGGTGATGGTATTATGAGGTGGCATCTTTGGGAGTTGATTAGGTCAAGGCTGGAGCCCTCACAAATGGAATTAGTGCCCTTGTAAAAGTGACTCTAGAGAGCTCCCTTGACCCTTCCCCCATGTGAAGATACAATGAGAAGTTAGCAGTCTGAAACTCAGAAAAGGGCCTTTACCTGACCATGCTGGCACCCTGACTTAGGACTTCCAGCCTCCATAACTGTGAGACATAAATTTCTGTTGTTAACAAGCCACCCAGTCTACGGTATTTTTGTTATAGCAGCTCAAACAGACTAAGATAGGTTATAAGTAATGAAGGTAAGGATGCTGTGTACAATTTTTTTCTATTCCATAGGACTAGCACGTTGACCTATAATAGGTGTAAAAAAATGCATTGAATGAAAGAAGAAATGATTAACTCGGTGGGAGGGGAGGAGCAAGTCTTGCCAACTTAGTGGCTTTAAAGGGTCAGTGTAACACCCTTGGATAACTAACTTACTTAAAGAAAGTGGTTGAATCATAAAGAGACAGGGCAGAGAAGAAACTAATGCTTTCCAGTTTTTTTTGTTTTTTTTTTTTTTTACCATCCTTGCAAATGACTGATTCGGGGCTTAAAAAATTAACCTGCCACTGACTACTAATTACTTTTGCTTATCAATCCTTGGATGCTGCAGCTGCATTGAATATTTTGACCCTTACCTCTTCTTGTCATCACTCATTCCTAAAACTGAACTTCAATGTAAACAGAAAGAGTATTTTTCACCTTAACGTCACCATTATGGACGCACATGGTAATTAAACTTAATGCTTATTTAGTGCATTTGTTAGTATAGCACTCAATTCTTAACTCTTTAATCCTCGTTGTTGCTAATTCATTCATTCATTCACTATCCATTAAGTATCTCCCATGCACAATGCCTTGGGTTTACAACAGGATTAAGACCCAATGCCTCTCTCAAGGAGCTTACAGTCAGGAGAAGTAATTAACAGGCAGTTATTGAGGAAGCTAATATTCCCCTTTTTCATTTTTGCGGTTCTGCAGACAACAGTCAGCAAATGAAGAAACTTTATAAAAAAAAAAACTTCTGTTCCATAGCATCTAAGTAAAGAGAAAGTCTACAAGTAGGTTGGGGTAAAAACATGCATCTTATTTAATGGATGAAATTTTATACATTCTCTAGTAGCCCCAGTCTATATTTCTTTCCATCTGTTTTCAAGTTGAAGTCTGACCACTGTGAACCTAAAGGGCCATTTCTTTTTTTCTTTCTTTCTAGTCTTTTCCATCTATTTAGTCTCATTGGCGTGGAGTTCAATTCCCAAAGGGCATAGTAATGAGAGAGGGCTCCCTGAGGGCCTGGGGAGTGGTGAGTGTGGAATCGAGAGATAATTGCAGTCTTGAGAGGTCGGCAAAGAAGGGATCTGCATCTAATTCCACTCCCCTCCGTCATTACATTGAGCCATCTGAACACCTACAGTGGCCACAAGGTGAGAAATTTAAGAGACCCGCTTATGGAGGGGAGTAGTAGTTGTTCCTTTTTCTTGGCTATTTAGCACTTATTCCTAGTATCCTAGTGCTTACTTAGCATCGTTCAGTGAGAAGGAAAGCCAATTGCCAATCCCCTCCACTGTCTAAATAATTGACAAGGCATCTCTTTGGAAACTCAATGGTACAGCTAGATTCATGGGAAAGACAGAGGTCGGTGTCAACCTCTTTCCCACAAATCTATCTAAACATGCCATTCCCCCATTACTTCCTCCAAATGTAACTGGGGAAGACACAACCAACCAAACAAAAAACAACAGAACAACCTAAATACAAAAGGAACAAAGATTCCTGGTGTTAGTTAGACTAAGGATTCTAATGTGAGACGAACTCAAGCTCCTCGTTGGAGCTCCAGATCCCCTTGTACGTGTAAACACAAGGTTTAGTTTTGTGGTAACTTGTGGATCTCAGAAGGCTGCAGAATTAGCAGTCTTTGTGTGAGAATGTGGTTCCATTATTTATTCAGAGCAAATAGTCACATAAAAGCCCACAGGAGCTGTCAAAGCCAACATTAGACAGGGCCTGCGGGCAGAACTGTTCTTTCTTACGTCTTATTCAAGACATAAGAAAGCATCACCACATATTTAAAACATGATGGGCCTGGTCTGACTTCATTTTGGGTGGTGCAAAACTTGGTCTGTTTTTTTCCAACTTGGGAAAACTGAAGTAGTGGCAATGCGGTTAACCTTGGGAGACTCACGACCTACTCCCCTCCCACGTTTATAGATTGTTCCATTCTTTCTTAGTTTCCTCTTCCAAAGAAATGTGGATTCATTGTTCTACCATTACACTATTCAGCTTCTGCCAGTGAAGTGGTAACAAATTTCAACTCTTTCAGAGATGGGTTTTTTCTTTTTCATTTCTAGGGCCGTATATCACAATGCTTAGGTTAGTCACCATCAAATTACAGCTGGGACTTGTCTGACCTAGACCTGAGTGCCAAATACGTGGAGAAGAGAACTTGACAGTAGTCAAGGGCCTTGGTGAGATCTTTGTGCACTTTTAAACCTTAGTAATTTAGGTTGTAGGCCCTGTTAGAAATAATCCGCAAGTGGCTTTTAGAAGGCCATTTATTAAGTTTAAAACAACTACATTCGATAAGCACACATAATGCATTTTTCCCCCCAGAATCCATGACAGATAAAAAAGGCTTCCATAGATAAGATAAATTGTGTCCTGTGGTGAGCAGGAGTAAAGTCCATATCAGTTGTGAGAAAAAACTCAGTTTGTGTTTAAATGCCATTTATAACTTGTTTCTTTCACAGTTGCAGCCAAAGTTGTTAAACTTCGAGAGTTAAATGTTTAAAAGCTGCTCAAGGATTTTATGATGTCTGAATTCTTAAAGCAAAAGCACGTTCACCTTTTACAGAATTATGTTTAAATAATTACATAAAAAAAAAGTATGTGCAATGGGTGTGTTTAATAAAACCCAGGTGAGGAAGAGTCAAGGTCAACTAATGGTTGGGGACCTTGAACCAGAGGTGTTGGGTGATGCTCTCTGCTTTTTTCTGAGACTCTATTCCTGGCGCTGTCGTGCCTTCCCCGCTGCCCCATCTCTACAAGGGTGCTTTGGAATCAGGCACACAATTCAGGAACCAGCTTTGTGGCCAGAAAGCACCTACACCTATTCCATATTCCATCGGGACGTGAGCTGGCAGCATTAGGGGCAAGATTTGGAAAATGGGGACTAAGTTTAGCCTTCCCTTTTCCAAGCCAAAGGACTGCATGTGGCACCTTCTACACAGAATAAGGGTCTCCCCGTGGGAATGATGCACCCTGACTCTAAGAGGCACTTGCTGTTGGCATTGCCTAGATCTCCTGTCCAAGATGGGGATGTGGCCACACCCCAGCTCACTCTCTAAACCCCTGAGCTCTCATTTCAGTAGCCCCTCTCCCAATCAGAGTGACTCTGATGTTAAACAAACCTGAGTTCTAATTCCAGCTCTACCATTTACCAGCTGTGTAACCTTAGGCAGGTCACTTCTCCTTTCTGAGCTTCCACTCACTTATCTATAAAATGAGGATCATAATAGCACTTAATTCATGGAGCTGTTGTGAGGATTGATGAGATAATACATGCAAAACACTTCCTACAGTGCCTGGCATACAATGAGGGCCCAAAAATCACTTGCAGTTATTATAATAATCAACATGCATGTGGCCAAGTGTCCAGCTGCTTTGAGGTTAAAATCATTAAAGTCATAAATTCTTTCATTTTGACACAAAACACCTATTTAAAGTGACATTGTGAATAGCAGAGTATTTATCAGGCCTAAAATTCACTTCTTTTAGATGTTCCTGAACTTAGAATCAAATATGAATGTCTGTGTAGGGTTGGAATATTGCCGCTTCCAGGCTTAAAGCAAAAATTCCCAGTAATCAAGGCGGCTTAAAAATCCAATAGTTCTCTCCTATGAGAGGTCTTAGCAGTGCTTTCTCTGAAATGGCTCTTGAATCTGTTGCTCCTGTGTCTGCATTGCTTTTGTAGAGTTAAGATGACCTCATCCTGATCTCCCTGACTCCATAGCTCTACCTCCAGGCAGCTGAGGTAAAAAATATTAGGTGGACTCAAGAACATAGTAGAGTTGACGCTTGAACAATGCAGGGGTTGGGGCCAACCCCCCAACATGGTCAAAAATCCCATAGGCCCATGACCCACCATATAGGCGATTCCCCCCACCCCTGTATTGGCAGTTCTGCATCCCTGGATTCAACCAACCACAGATCATGTAGTGCTGGAGTATTTCCTATTGAAAAAATCCACATATAAGTGGACCCATGCAGTTCAAACCCATGTTGCTCAAGGGTCAACTGTAATTTGAAAATTCACATTCTAAAAATTTCTGTTGCTGTGATTTTTTTGTCAACACATTTACTGTATTTGATACTTCATGTAACTATAAAGGAGGAAATTAGATTTGGGGATTTATCAAAAGGTGGGAGGGTGGGTGAAAGAGGTCTATATGCTCTGCCTTAGCAAGGTTAAGGGCTCTGCATAATCTACCCCAGTGGGCCTTTGCAGGCTCACCTGTTCCAACTTCCTCTGTGACGTCTATCATCAGCCTCGCTGAATTACATACTACACGGCCTAGCCTCCTAAACACCTGCTCTTTCATCCTTTCTGTCTTTGCAAACTTGGCTGCCACTCTCTCTGGAATGACCTGTCTTTAGCCCCCTTCCACTTACAAAGCCTCTATTCAAATATCACCTCACAAGAGGGATACATTTGTAGTCAGAAGAATCTGGGTTTGAATCCGGGCTCTGCTGTGTACTGGTTCCATGACTCTGAGTAATAAATAACCTTCAGTTTTCTCATCTGTAGGTAGCCCAAAGAGCTCCACCAGGCTGGAAATAAAAATCTAATGACTTAGCAGAAATCCCTGACTCTCACCGGTTTGGCCACACTGATCCCCCAGTCAGTTTAAAGGCCATTCAGGTACGGGTGTGTGTGTGCCTTGTGTGCCTTGTGTGTGTGCGTGCGTGCATGTGTGTGTTTCAACAGATCCCCTCTCTGCAAGTATTTTTGGGAACTGTTAAGTGAGACTGTTGAAACCTGACTCTAAATCCAGACCTAGCTGGTCCACAAAGTACACTTGGAGGCTGGAATTTTGCCCTTATTGTTACTGCCACAGTCATCTCAGTCACCTAAAGGCAACTAACTTCATTGCCAGTTGGAGCAGATTGGCTGCCAGTCAGGTGTAAAATCCACCACCAACCTTGCCACCATCTTGATCCTCCTTGCTCAAGCCTTTGGGCACCAACACTACTGTTTCTTTTCTTTCTTTTTTTTTAAAAATTAATTAATTTATTTATTTTTGGCTGCGTTGGGTCTTTGCTGCTGCACACGTGGGCTTTCTCTAGTTGCAGTGAGCGGGGCTACTCTTCGTTGTGGTGCACGGGTTTCTCATTGCGGTGGCTTCTCTTGTTGCGGAGCACGGGCTCTAGGTGCACGGGCTTCAGTAGTTGTGGCACACGGGCTCAGTAGTTGTGGCGCATGGGCTTAGTTGCTCTGCGGCATGTGGGATCTTCCCGGACCAGGGCTCGATCCCGTGTCCCCTGCATTGGCAGGCGGATTCTTAACCACTGCGTCACCAGGGAAATCCCACTACTGTTTCTTAACAGTTCCTTTGGAACAACAGAGATAGCTCTCATCTTACACGTTTTGGTCAGTCAAGGATTTCCCAAAATGATGCAACAGTGCTGATTGGGCCCCAAAGATTTACAGCTCTTCTTCCCCTCCAGATGGGGATGGATTGTAAATACAGGGTGCACCTGTATCCAAAAATTGCCAAACCTTAAACCTTGACCAAGTCTTTAACTGGGACAACTCAATGGGCTACCTAACCCTTTTGGAATTTACTCCCAAGGGTTCTCCCACTGTTCCCACCTGAGAGTTCATTGGCCCCACCAGAGAGTTTAAGACCTCCTTAAACCTCAATACCTCCTATGCAAATCAGCTTACACCAATGGGATTGTGTACACTATAGGGATAGTATTTTATCCCTTCTCACAGAAGCTTCAGTTACCATTCGGGGGAATCCATGTGATATGTAAAATTAGGATAAGACTATCTACCTAAAAGGATCTTGGAGAATGATAAATTATATTAAGTGAGACAACATATTTAAAGTGCTTGGTGTAGTCCCAAGTACATAGCTCATTCTTAGGCAGATGTAAGCAACCAGTGCCCCAAACTCCACAGTGAAAGAGCTCCCTTCTCTGCTCCCACAATGATTAGAGTGATTTTCTGTTTAGCCCTGACCACACTGTGTGGCAGCTGTATTTCTCCCTGCTACACTGGAACCATCTCTTCCCATCTTTGTATCCTTATCACTGCCCCCCCCACCCTTGGCTTAGTACAGTGTCTCGCATATCACAGCCCCTTAGTAACTCTTGAATGAAGGTGTTAAGAAAAAAATGGACCTGAAACCAGTAGATATTAATTTTCCTTGGAAAATAACAATTTCAGCACATCTTTTGAAGCCTGTGTGCTCTTTCCCAGCTGCCTTATTAGCAACTCTAGGTGAAGGTGTTTAGTTATTCTGTGAGTCTCTATTACCAAGCTCCAGTGTCCTACACATGGCAGACACTCAGTGGATATTTGTTGACGATGATAATTGAGTTACTGTTACCATAATTGTTCAACTCATGACAAAATCCTAGGCCTTATCATTAACCCAAATCCTCGAACACCTATCCCTCAAATAAACAAAATGTCTGCAGTGCCTTATTGCTGACCCCCATATATGGCTCTTCAGAGGGCCTGGACCTATGGAATGTCCTGTAGTGAAGCTACTCTCTCACCCTCTGTTCTCCCCAAGGTACTGTATTGGTCTAGAGTCTGAAAGAGGCTTCAGTTCCTAATTCAACTATCATTACAAGAGTGATTTCAAATTGGGAATCAGATAGCCATACGGAATCAGATGGCTACATAAGAACTGGAGAGGCACCAAACTAGTGCTTCCCACACTGGGATCTGCAGTATCACATGGAAAGTATATTTTAAAAATATAGACTCCCTCCTGTCTCCTTCCCCCCCCCCCACCCCCAGGTCTTTTATTCAGTAGTCAGGACATGGGCCTAGAAATATGCATTTTTCAAAAACTCCCAGGCAGGTCTGATACAACCATCTGGTTCCAGTGAGTGGACTCGCCCTTGGGAACAATGACTTGGGTCATCCATCAGGGCTCAGTTAAGACGTTCCTAAACTCATTGGTCCCCTGTGTTACAAGGGATGTAGAATCAAGGCAAGGGCACCTGGGGGGTGGTGTGGCAGCATTCTGAGCTAAGCGGGCCTGTCAGGTGGAGGGATACGTTAGGCAGAGATGTCTGCGGTGGAATGGCACCAGGGTGAAGGTAAGAGCATAAACCTAATGTTGGACCAGGGAGGAATGCAGGATGTGAGAGAAAATGAAAGAAAAGGGTAACTCCAGAAACAGGGTTTTTGAGGGGCAAGGACAGAGAGGCAGGCAGGAAGCCTGAGGAAACCATACAGCAGTTCAGGAAAGGCTGTGGAGGTTCAGCCCCAGGGGATTTCCACTGCACAGGACAGGAGACGTTTCACAGGACAATAAGGGGTTCCAGCCAGAATGCCTGGAGATGGGGGCAAGGCTGGGCTCCTTTCTTGTTTCAGTAAGGAAAGCTGCGATGCCACCCAGGAGATACAGCAGAAGTTGAGGTGGCACAGGGCCACCGTCAGGCACCTTGGGTGTCTCACTGTGAGAGCGCGAGGAAAGGCCAAGTGAATCTGAAGAGCAAAAGCAGAGAATATGACTCAAAGAAATGATCTATTTAAGTAGAAAAATATTTGATGCTGCTATTTGCCACTGTTTCACTAGACCTCCTTCAGTGGAGAAAAAGATACCCAAATCAGGTTGTTCCCAGGCCTTTGATTGCACACAGAGGGCTGGGAGTAACTCCCTGAAGGCACAAGGTGATCCAGATAGGTGTTCTCTGCATGGAAGGAGAATCAAAAGCAGAAGTTGGGCACAAGCAGTCCTCTGACACAATGGAGTCATCTTGGGGATGGGCAGAGATCAGCCCCAGGATGGCAGCATGTGACACACATGAGTTGGGAATATTCTGAGAGAGAGGAGGAGTCTTATGTGTGAAAGTGAGATCCTACTCTGAACTCTGTGCTGGGTACTTTACACTCACTGTTGGTACTTCTCAGGCCTGTCTGTCCCACTTTGGCCCTCACCAGGGCATGTGGGAACTACTGGGGCCCTGTGTGCCCTGCCCAGGGAACGGGGAATCAGAAGCACCATTACAGGTCCATTGGCCTAGACTCCACCATTGCTCTCAGTGCTAAAGCGCACTAGATGCGGCACTGAGCCAAACATGGGCTTCCTCTGGAGACTCAGAGCCACCCATGGTCACGCTCAGAGAAACAGGCCACTAACCCTAATATTCTCTAGTTTGCTTATACCAAACTGGATGCTTCAATATCTCCCCCATCCCAGGCCCCCTTCAAGGTTTGATCCTTCCCCTTTCTTTGCTTCTAACAGAACCCCAATCTTGTTCAGGTATCCATGTACTCAGAAAAAGCTGGCCTCACTCCCAGCCCCAGGAGTGGTCCTGATCAGAGTAAGGAAAGTCTCATTTTCCTTGTCATATTTGTTCAGGAGTGGTTATGTGACCTGATTCCAGCCAAAGAAACATGAGGGGAAATCTGAGCACTTCTGGAGAAACTTTTCAATCTTCCAAGAGAGCTGCAGGAAGAGATAGTTTTCCCTTTCCTCTGCAGATTGCCACGTCTGGATATATTGCCCAGAACTACTGTGGCCATCTTGCTGCCAAGCATGTGGAGGAAGCCAGCTTTTTTTTTAAATTTAACATCTTTAATGGAGTAAAATTGCTTTACAGTGGTGTGTTAGTTTCTCCTTTATAACAAAGTGAGTCAGCTATACATATACATATATCCCCATATCTCCTCCCTCTTGCATCTCCCTCCCTCCCACCCTCCTTATCCCACCCCTCTAGGTGGTCACAAAGCACCGAGCTGACCTCCCTGTGCTATGCGGCTGCTTCCCACTAGCTATCTTACACTCTCTCACTTTGTCCCAGCTTGCCCTTCCCTCTCCCTGTGTCCTCAAGTCCATTCTCTACATCTGCATCTTTATTCCTGTCCTGCCCCTAGGTTTTTTTGATTCCATAGATATGTGTTAGCATACGGTATTTGTTTTTCTCTTTCTGACTTACTTCACTCTGTATGACAGACTCTAGGTCCATCCACCTCACTACAAATAACTCAATTTCGTTTCTTTTTATGGCCGAGTAATATTCCATTGTATATATGTGCCACATCTTCTTTATCCATTCATCTGTCAAGGGACACTTAGGTTGCTTCCATGTCCTGGCTATTGTAAATAGAGCTGCAATGAACATTGTGGTACATGGCTCTTTTTGACAAGACAGAGGAGCGATGGTGAGAACATGGGTCTTTTAAGAGATCAGGGCTGAGCAAATGAGTCAACTAACTCTGAAGTCCTGGACTTCAGATTTAGTCCACTCTGCCCTGGACTTCCAATTACGTGAAATAACACTCCATTGTTTAAAGCAATCTGAGTCAGGGTTTCTACGACTTGTAGCTGAAAGCATTCTAATTGTTTAAGTCTCAAGAGGAAAGGGAAGCATCTGAATAGATCCTTTTCATTCTTTCCCAAACCCGTAAAGAATGGAAGGGTGGTTTCCACTTGCTATTCCAGTCCTCCCCTTTCCTGAATTGGTGTTTCTTCCTCTATGTGGCCTCCAGTATTTACAGCGTGTCTAGGACTGCTGTTTAACTGATGTGAATCCAAAAGATAGAAGTTGTTTGATGCAATGGGATGTAGGAAAGGAAATAAGAGGGAAGTAAAGGTTATGTATGAAAGTTATGGACACTGTATAAATGCTTAAAATGTTTCACATGCAGAGGTGGTCATGGCACACATACCTACAATGCAAATCCAAGTCACCTTTCAAACTCAGTGGCCTGGAGGACCCCTTCTATAGAGCTGTGCTGTCCTATATAGTAGCCAAGAGCGATCAGCCATTTGTTCTGGCCACTAGCCACATAAGGCAATTTAAATTTTTAATTAAAATTAAATAAAATTTAAAATTCAGTTTTTTAGTCACACTAGCCACATTTTTATTCTCAACAGCCACATGTGGCTACCATATTGGACAGGACAGACACAGAACATTTCTATCATTGCAGAAAGTTCTATTGGACAGAACTGTTATAGAGGCATCTCCTTATTCAAAGCGAAATGATAAGCAGAGAACCTACTGCAGGCTTAGGAAGCAGGAAAGATGGACGGCACAGTGGCAAGGACACAGTTTTGTGATGAGCCCTGGATCTGCCGCTTACCTAACTTTTATGAACCTTAGTTTTTTCATAGTAGAAGTGAAGATAATAATATTTACTAGCAGGATGTTGTGGGGACTAGAGTTGATGTATACGGAACACCTAGGAAGGGTCTTATCACACTGTAGATGATCAATGATAGTAAATATTACCTCTGGTTTTCTTCCTTGGAAACGGGTTACACAAAATTTTGTTGTGTTTATACAACCCTCTACACCCTTGATACTCAAAGTGTGGTCCCCAGACCAGCAGCATTAGCATCATCTGGGAGCATGTTAGAAATGCAAACTCTCAAGCCCCACCCTAGAGCTATTGAATCAGAACTTAAATTTTAACAAGATCCCCACTTGATTGATATGCACATTGAACATTAGAAAGCACTGATCTATACAAGCAAAAATTCAAAATAAGTAAACTATGTGACCACATAAAAAGGATATGGATAGTAGATTATGGAACCTTAATCATAACTTAGATGCTTCAGTTTGAAGAGACTGTGAGAGACTAATGGTTAAGCCCAGCAATGATGGGGCCTTGGGTCAAGAAAGAGCACCCAGGACAGAGAGCTCTTGTACCATCTTAGCAAGGTAATGCTGCAAAAAAGGAGGATCTCCCAGCTCCCTAGGTGGGTGATCTGGTGGCATCCCCGAATTCTCCCAGCAGGTAAGCTTTTGCTGCATAAATTACTCCCAAAAGTTAATGGTTTAAAACAACAATGCAGTAATTATTTATTCTCTCTCACAGTTCCTGCAGGTCAAGAATTCAGACAGGGCACCAGATCTGGGGCCTCAGCTGGAAGACTTACAGGCTGAAGCCTGGAATCATATGACATCTCCTTCAACCACGTGTCTGGCAGTGATGCTGGCTGTCAGTAGGGGGCCTTATTTAGCATTGTCAGCTGGAACACCCACACATGGCCTCTCCAAGTGGGCTGTCTTCCTCAGAAAATGGTGGCTGGGGTCCAAGGACAATCAGAGAGAGAGAGAGGAAGAAAGAGAGAGAGAGAGAAAGAGAACCAAATAGAAGCCATATTGCATTTTATGACCTAGCTTTGAAAGTCACACAGCATCACTGCTGCCACATTCTGTTGGTCAAGGTAATTACAAAGGTCTGCCCAGGTTGAGAGGGAGGAAACATAGACTTAAGGTACGTCAAGGTCATATTTGACATAATAACAGAGGTACGTTCCCACCCTGTGGGAAGTGATATTTTTGTGATGGGTATATAATTGAGGCCATCTTATTATGGCCATCTATGGAAAACCAAATCTGCCGCATGAAAATTTTTTTTGGTTCGAGTTATTTGAGATCTCAAATCACCACGCCCACCACCATTATCATAAACAAGTTACTATTTGGTGTCTTCCATGTGGAGGGCACCACATTCTGATTCATATTTACTTTATAGCAGGAGTTATAGGATGTTCATCTCCCTTTGGTGTACCTTATTCTTGGGAATTCTTTTTTTTTTCTTCCAAAAAAGGTAGCCTCAAAGTTAGTTTCACTTTCCATTCTGTCTTGTTCTTTTGCATTGTTTCATTAAAGTCAAACTCTTTGAATGTGACATCAAAGAACTTCAAAAATAAAGTAAGAATAAGTGGCATTCTTAATAAGTGGTAAAGATAACGGCTCATTCACTAGTACTAAGTTCCAAAATAGGTTTTTGGCTGCTCTACAGCTTGAGATTCCTTGCTAATGGCAAATAAAATAATTACAGCAAAATGTGCCCATGCATTAAAATTTTGATTTCCATTTTTGTAGCTATCTAACTACCTTATATTTTCAGACTAAAACTTTTCTCTGTGTATTTTCATCTTCATAATAAAAGTTTCTTGGCAAGACTGATCTCAATCTGTTTTGTGGTTCTTAGAGTAGAATCAAGAAAGAGGGAGGATAAGATAGAGCTTTCTACACATGACAAAATGAAAAATGCTAGTGTTTGTTTCTCATTAAAAAAAAAAAAGCAAAAGCAAAAACTACAATCGGATCTGGCCTATAGTCATTCATCCTAAATAATGGAGGAAGAGAAACATAAGGCAACTGCATACAGACTTGACACAGACTTTTTAGAGTTTCTAGTTTTGTATAATCTTCTGTGTTCCCTTTCACCAGAAAGTCACATTGTAACTTCTTATAGTTAGAGGGTCTGCCCCTGTGATAGACCTTTCTCCCCACCCACCTCCTAAGTGCTATGAACATCTCAGGGCTCCCATTATTGCCTTCATGTAGAAATTTCACACACACACATAGACACACAATCATTCACCTCATATGTACACATTCACTCACACACAAACTCGCATGCACAGAGACATATGCACAGTCACACAGTCATTCACATGCCCATGGTCACTCACACACAAAGTCATTCCCAAGCACGTGTGTACACACACACACACACACACACAACTAGCCTAGCACAACCCACTTCCTGACTTTGACACCTATGCAACTACTTGAACACCCCAGCTCCACCTTTAAGCGGGAGGAAAACCTTCCATCTTTTGGGATCTTTCCACATGACCACAGCAACATTCACATCCAAGACCCACTCACCCAGGGTCCTGAACTTCTTCAGTGCCAACAATATATGACTCTACCCTATTCTTTTCTGCTAATCAAGATTATCAGAAAGCAATTAAAAGTAAGTGAATCTGTTCTAATTTATTTTTAATTTCACAAAATTCTATAAGTGTTATGTGCATTGGTTGGAAAAGACCTGAACCAGGAAGAAAAAAGACTTCTTGGGAAGGTGAGAGTGTAGACATGGTCAGAGAGCAGAAGAAAAGATTCCAAATAAGAGAGAATAAATGTATATTAAAAGAGGAAGGAACAGAAGCTCTTATTTATCATGTCAACTGTACCTATATGCCTGGTATGTCACATTTGTATTGATATCTAACCCTAACAACATCTTTAGGCATGGGTGTCATGTCCATTGTAAGGATAATAAAACTGAAGCTCAGAGAGCTTAAATTATCTGCTCAAATTCACACAGCTAGTAAGCAGAAGAGCTAGGATTTGAACTCAGTTATGTCTGACTCCTAATCCTAACAGGTAGTGAGAACTCAAATATTCAATCACCCTTTAGAAGAACTGTTCAGATTTATCAGGATCAAGGAAGGAAGCTACATTCTTTGATTACCAACTTTAAATTGTAAGTAGCCACATCTTTTGCATTGCATATAATGGCAATCTTACTTTAAGGATAGACCAGCATGCATTGTTCAAATGATGACTTACTGAGAGCTGGGATTTAGGAAATTACCATGGCAATTTTCTCTCCTTCCTCCACAGTAATAAAACTCCCAATTTTTAGCTAGGGAGTTTTTAGCCACATTTCTTGGTTTCCTTTACAGCTAGATGTAGTCATGTCTCTAATTGTTGACCAATCGGAAATGGATGGAACTGTTATGTAGTTTCAGGAAACTTCCTCAAAGAAAGCTGATACATACCCTTTGCCCCTTTCTTCTCCATCCCTTCTTCCTGCTTGGAGCTTGGATCTAATGGCTTGAACTCTAACCACCATCTTGGACCCTGAGGACAAAGGCCTCTAGAGATAGCAGAGCAGTGAGTTGAAGAGTCCAAGTCTCTGAGGACTTTGTGAAGCAGAGTTGCCATTCATTCCTGGACTGCCCACCTCCTACTTGTACACAAGAAAGAAATAAATGTCTTGTTTGAGCTACTGTAATTTGAGTCTTCGTTACTTGCAGCCAATGCTAATCCTAACAGGTTCAACACAGAGACAGGGATTGCCATGTGCCAGCAGCTTCCCACATCATGGAGCCTTGTGTCCCTTTAAAAAAAATTCCCTGGGTATCCTCATAGACTCTCCTCCCTCCACAAAAAGCCTAAAGCCCTCAAGTCAAGTACTGGGTACTCAATTACCATCTATTGTCAATAAAGTCAATTAAACTCGTTTAAGTTTTATATTTTTCTCCATATCTTTATTTTTCTCAGTCACTGCTACTCTTACTTGCACATGCTTTTTAATATGGTTTGTCAAACTTGTGTCTTTGCGCTCTTTCAAAGCCTTCATCACAGTTTGCATGTTGAGAGATCATATAATGCAACAGCCTGATACTTTTACCCCTCCCCATTCAATGATGTAAGGTTGAAGGGTCAGAACAGACCCAAGGGCAAAGGGAAAATGAAATGAGATGCTCTCAGCAGTTCACCAGGAAACTTTGTCTAACTTTTTACCTAGAATGCCTCTGTGTTATAGCTTTGCTTTCTCGCATTTTCGATGAGAATACAAACCCACTAGATTCACAGACATAGCAAACAAACTTATGGTTACCAAAGGGAAGTGGCGGAGTGAGGGGGAGGATAAATTAAGAGCATGGGATTAACAGATACACCTTACTGTATATAAAATAGATGAACAAGGATTTACTATATAGCACAGAGAACAGTATCCAATATCTTAAAATAACCTATAATGGAAAAGAATTTTTAAAAAGAATATATATACATATACACATACATATATACATATATATGTATATAAAAAAACCGAATCACTTTGCTGTACACCTGAAACTAACACAATATTGTAAATCAACTATACTCCGATTAAAAAAAGTTAAAAAAGAACATAAATCCACTGACCAGAAACTCTCCCTTTATCTTCTATATGCTGCCAACATCTCATGAATATTTAATAAGCAATTAAGTATTCACAACAATTGAAGGGAAACCCCAAATCTGAAACTCTAATCTTCATTTACGATACTTTATTATTCCTCTAAAACCTGTTCTTTCATTCATTTGACCAGAAGCTGAAGGAAACTTGTTACTTCCACAGGAGGCAACCCAGAGGGGAGGATAGGAGAGAGATTGGGGCAGAGCGAGGGCAGTGAAGGAGGCACTCCACACTCTTGGGGGCCACCATTCCGACCACCCTGCATTCACACACAGTCCACTCTCTACCGTGGGCCAAACGCTATGCAAACGCCACCCAGCAGCTGCCGCCTGACCCCCCTATCTCTGAGCCCCATGGCAGTGTGACTGGGTGTGCCCACAGCACGGGGTGGGCAAGAAAGAGTGGAGGGAATCTCCAGAATTCTGCCCCAAGACGGGCAGCTCTCCTAAAGGATGGGCAGGCCAGGGAGGTGTTTCCCTAGAGTTGTACTGTTTTCAAGTTTGGTTTAGTCAGTTCTCCACAGCCACTCTGCATGGATGCACAGCGATGTCTGCTCCCCGAGGGCTGTATCTACCTGTCATCAATCCCACTCCCTTTTCTCACTGAGAAAGCAGTGGAATGAGACGAGCCTGTAGGCTGCCTACACTCCCTGGTACTATCTCTGATCTGCCCAAAAACAGATGGGCTTCAGGGGACTGTTGCTTGACCCCAAGTCCACCAAACACATTGCCTTCAAGGCTTGTCTAGAAGAGGAGCCCAATAAACCCTCAATGAAATCAGCTGGCCAGCTCTCAGGATTTGACTGAGAGAAATATTTGGATGGAATAAACCAACTGCTACTGTCAAAAAATTACACAAGAAAACTTCTGGTAATGGAAGGATACTGAGTCAAAATGAAAAAGCAATGATCAAATAATAGTAATAGCTAACACTTGGTGAGCATTAACTGGGCCAAATGTCATGCTATATAATTTAAATATTTTGAATAAAAGTCCTTTAACAGATATGTCTTTTGCAAATACTTTCTCCCAGTCTGTGGCTTCTCTTACTCTATAGGCAGTATCTTTCTCAGAGAAGAAGTTTTTTTGTTTGTTTGTTCATTTGTTTTTACTGCAGTCCAATTTATCAATTTTTCTTTCATGGATTATGCCTTTGGTGTTACATCTAAAAAGTCATTGCCATACCCAAGGGCATCTAGATTTTCTCTTGTGTTGTCTTCTAGGAGTCTTACAGTTTTATGTTTTACATTTAGGTCTATGAGTCATTTTGTGTTCACTTATGTGAATTGTGTAAGATATGTTTCTAGATTATATTTTTGCACATAGATGTCCAGTTGTTCCAGCACCATTTGTTAAGAAAACTGTCTTTGCTTCATTGTATTGTCTTTGCTCCTTTTCAAAGATTAGTTGACTACATTTACGTGGGTCTATTCCTGAGCTCTCTATTCCATTCCATTGATCTATTTGTCTGTTCTTTCACCACTACCACACTGTCTTGATTACTGTAACTTTATAGTAAGTCTTAAAATTAGGTAGTGTCAGCCTTCCAAATTTGCTCTTTTCCTTTGATGTTGTGCTGGCTATTCTGCATCTTTTGCCTCTCCATATAAACTTTAGAATAGGTTTGCCAATATCCACAAAATAACTTGCTGGGATTCTGACTGGCAATGCCTTGAATTTATAGATCAAGTTGGGAAGAATTGACATCTTGACAATACTCAGTCTTCCTATCCATGAACATGGCATCTCTCCGCATTTACTTAGCTCTTCTTTTATTTCTTCCATCAAAGTTTTAATAGTTTTTCTCATATAGATCTTAAGCACATTTTGTTAGATTTATACCTAAGTACTACTTTTGGAGGGGGGTGATATTAATGGTATTGTGTTTTTAACTTCAAATTCACTTGTTCATTGCTGGTGTCCAGGGAAGTCACTGAATTTTGTATATTAATGTTGTATCCTGTGACCTTGCTAAAATTACTTATTAGTTGCAGGAATTTTGTTGTTGTTGTTGTTAATTTTTTTGAGCTTTCTATGTAGACAATCACATCATATGCAAAGACAATTTTATATCTCCCTTCCCAATCTGTATATCTTTTCTTTTCATACTGTATTAGCTAGGACTTCCAGTATGATGCTGAAAGACGTGATGAGAGGGGACATTCTTGTTGTGTTCCTCATCTTAGTGGGATGTATTATACTATAGACTTTATATCCATGTCTCAGAAAATCCTTGCAAAGACCCTGTGAGATAAGAACTATCGTATTCTTATTTTTTCATGTGAGGATACCAAAACCCAGAGAGGTCATACCTCTCTGGTTACATGGCTTGTAAGTGGTTAGAGAAGAGATTTAGATTCTCAATTCCTGCATCCAGTGTTCAGGTTCTTAACCACTATTTCAGGCACTAAGACATCCTGTGAAAAACTGTCAAGATCCAGAGATGCTCAGACTTTCAGCCAGTACACAGATCCACTGAGGTATAAAGATCAACGCATATTGCAAAAGTTACTCAATTGATTTTAACATTTAGAATCTATCTGAATTATACTTTATTATATAAAGCTCAATGGAATCAGTCTGGTTAATTTACCATATGCCTCTCTATTACAATTAACTTAATTTCATCATATACAAGCTCCTAGGCTTGACACTGTTAGCCATCACACAACATAGAATAATGTGACACTGACCTGGATCTCTGAGGTCCCTATTCTAAAATCCAATGGATATTTTGGAAGTACAAATACAGATAGTGGTATCATCTGAAATCATTTAACAACAAGAGCAAACCTGATGAGACTGAATATTGTCATCATAGGCAACATCCTAGGCTTGTGTATCCAGAAATGGCTTAACTTTTGTACTGGGTGGGAGAAGAAATAAATCACTCCTCATCCACTATGCCCGGAAACGATTTACAAGTGAGATCAGATTCTGGGAAGGGCGTTTCTTTAAGCAGGAAAAGTAGCCCTTCTCCTTTCTGTGTAAACTTCCCACTAAATGAGATTCAGTTGAATTTTGACTTAGAGGTGAAGAGCTGGGAGATAAATGATTGCTGAGTTTCTAAAAGTACACAGTTCATGGCACAGAGTAGGCTCTTCAAAAATAATTGCTGGGAATTCCCTGGCAGTCCAGTGGTTAACACTTTGAGCTTTCACTGCCGAGGGCCTGGTTTCAATCCCTGGTCAGGGAATTAAGATCCTGCAAGCCGTGCAGTGCAGAAAATTTAAAAAAATTGCTAAATGACTGAGTGAATAAAAGAAAAATACCACGCTGAGTGGCTTTTTTTTTTTTTTTTTTGGAATGGGTTACATTCTCCTGAACTTACATCTGTGTCCTGAATAGGGTGATTTGTGTAATAGGATCCAGAATGAGGGTCCAAGCTGTGGGCTTCCTATATATTCCACCATTCCACTGGGCATGAATAGAGAGCAGATGAGAGGCAGTTTATTCCCATAAGGACCCCAGGTATCTTGTGGGAGAATCAGTGATTAAATGCAGCGAGGCTCAGAGATACGGCAGTTGTCGGAATTAAGTCTGCCTGAGCACCTCAGTCCTCCAATCATATTCACCCTTAGGGAGAGACTGTAGGTACTATATTAGTTTCCTGGGGCTGCTGTAACAAATTACCACATCCTGGTTAGCTTAAAACAACATACATTTATTCTCTTACAGCTCTGGAGGCCAGAGGTCCAAACTCACTATCACTGGGCTGAAATCAAGGTGTTGGCAGGGCTACGCTCCTTCCAGAGGCTCTCGGGAAACATCTACGCCTCGCCCCTTCCAGCTTCTGGTAGCCTCGCCATCCTTTGGCTTGTGGCCACATCACTCCAATCTTCATGACCAGCACCTTCAAATCTACCTTGGCTCTGGCTACAGATCATTTTCTCTTCTTTGTCTGGCAAATCTGCCTCTGCCTCACTCTTGTAAGGACACATGTGATTACATTTGGAGCCCACCCTGATAATCCAGGATAATGTCCCCATCTCAAGAACTTTAACATCACACCTGCAAAGACTCTGTCATATACCTTAACATTCACAGATACCAGGGATTAGGATCTTTGAGGGCCATTATCCAGCCTACTACAGGGACATGAGCCTGACCAAGGGGCCTGTGAGGGAATAGTCTCCTGGCCAGGTCCCCAGAAACTATGCTATCATTCTAGGGTGAGCGAGTGCTGCTAAACAATGGCTCAAATTTTAGTGATATATGTCAATCTGCTATTTAGCTGCAATTTATTTAGGTTGTTAATATAGCTAAGGAGATACATACAGATCTGCTCACTATTCAGCTACTTTGCATCATGTCGTCAACCCACAAATGATTTGGTTTTTGCCTGGAGCAGAATTTCAATTTAATGAATGCTGTAAAAATGAATGTGAGCATATTTATGTGGAATTAAGTTACAAAATGTTAAATTTAGTACTATACATTTTTCTGAGGTACAGCTCATTCGTGACTTCCGTTCCTATCATCTTGTGTTTGCACAGCTGGTAACTGTCAATTCAACATGAAAACGGTGTTTGAAAATCAGCAGACATTTCACTGAGCTTGGGGCTTAGTTGTCACTGCTGAATTCTGTGATGATCTATATTCTTAGTTTATTGACTTTGGGGGGCAGGGTAATTACTATGATGTCACTCACACAGGGTTCCAGTGTTCACCCACTCTGTCATAGCGCAAGATACTTGAACCATATCCAGAGAATTTTTTTTCTGGTCTAACCACAGAAAGGAACACTGATATAAGGAATAGGTATAATCCTGGCATTGGGAGGGGCTCTCTAAGAGTTCAGAGTTCAGCTACAGCTCTGATGAACCACAAGCTCAGAGGTCTGGGGGATGGGGGGCAAAGAATGTTCCAGAAAGCATCAGAGTAGACTCTCTTTCTAACAACCATCCTCCTGTCAGTGAAGGCTCCAGTGCCCTTCTCTCTCACTCCTTATCAGCAGGTGGTGCCTGGCACATTCTTTCCTAATGGCCTAGAAAGAGGATCTCAGTTGCAATAGTGGCTGTGTGTACAGCTGGATAGGTCTTATGATGAAAAATCCAGCCCAAGTCCCTCTTCTTCAGTTTCTGAGAGGCTCAGGACAGCTTGTGAAGGAAAACAGATCTTCAGCAGCTGCCCTCAAGGTTACCAACAACAGCAACCCCTTCTCCCCATCAGCCCTGCCAACCCCTCAAAAAGTACGTATTCTCCTTCACAAGGACTCGCAAGGCCGCCAGTCAATGGTCGACAAAAATGGAAAATCGATTTCAGATTTATCTCTGCTGGGAATTAAGTATATTCCTTAGAAATAATGAGTTATGAGGTCATCGAAGGCTTGTTCTTTTTCCAGCTTGCAGAGACCTTTTAATTTTAGAAGAAAAAGTGACTAATTTAACAGGACATTCTAATTCCAGTGATGTGCTTTTTCCCATTTTAATGTCAACTGAACCACAAAAATGTTCATTTTTCTCTCTTCATTACTCCTCAGGGTTCAGAAAGAACAGTGTCGCCAAAGGGGAAAAAAACTGGGTAACTCCCACTCCCTCCACCCATTTTCCAAAAAACAAAATCCAGCTCTGGCCTCAGTCAGCCTATGTTTTCACTGTTCTTGGTGGGGCCATTCCACTCACCAGCAGGGTACCCACAAGGCAACATTTTCCATGCTTTTTAGATAGTAGCAGGACATAAGGAAGACCATGTCATTCAGAACACAGGACGTTTAACAAGGTGGAGAGAGTCTTGATAAGCAAAATCAAATTCTCTTGGAAAGTCTTCCAACAAACTCACAACCCCCCTCCCCAAGTCCACAGATAGCATCTACTATGTGCCAGCTATGATGCTGATTCTGTTAAATACCTCTGGACAGGCATTTTCTCACATGATCCTTGTAAGAGCCCTTGGATATCACACCAAATATTGCAGAATTGGGATTAGAACTGCATAACATAGTCTGCATTTTTCAACCCTCTGCTCTAATCTGGAGGTTCTCAAATTTAAGAGGACATCAGAATCACCTGGAAGGCTTGTCAAAACGAAATGCTGAGCCTCACCTGAGAACTTCTGATTCAGTAGGTCAGGGGTTCACACTTTGAGAACCATGACTCTAATGCCTCTCTCTGATCATCAACAATCGTATTCTAAAAGGACTCAAGGAAGAGCTTCAAATACAGAATGCCATTCTTTGGCTTTTGTTCCCTTCTATACTTCCTAAAAGAGAATCTGAGAAGGATGGCTGGTGTGCTCAAGGCCAGGTAGAGAAAAAGAAAAAGGAAGGAGCTAGAGACACCTGTTTCTCTTGTAACAATTTCTCAGCTCAAATAAAACTCTCTATAGTGGCCCAGGACCTCCATCCTGAAGACTGTGGCTTTGAAGTGAAGCTCCCCCTTGAAGTGAATGCCTCCTTTACATGGGCAGGACTTGACCCTATGGGAATGACTCTTTTTTTCCTCCACCGTCCCAGGTCTTAGGTTGGTTCTCATAATTTAGAATACTTTGCATTTTCCATGTCTCTTGAGCTACCCTGGTGCTGTCATTTTGACCCCACAGTGAACGCAGCCATTGAGGCACCCACACAGCTGCAACCTCATTACCAATGTTCTCTGAGAGTTTGAGTTTTTCTTTCTCTAAAACAGTGTGTCCCTCTCTCTCTCTCCCCGTCTTACACTATTGCTCACAATTTTCTCATGGAATAGCTAACCATTGGTTGATTCAATAGCGAATTTGATGCAGTGCAATAACATAAAATACCTGAAATAGAGACAGCCGGGTACTTTGATTACACTGTGCAAGGACCTAACAGGACTTCGTTCTTCCATTTTTTCTTCCCCAACAACTTCTGTGTTCTGGACCTTAGACAGCCTCCCTCCTCCCCTCTCCCATTCACTAGGGATGGTAGAGACTTTCAGAAAGGAGTATAATGATACAACTCCCCCCAGTGATGGCACAGACTTCTGTAACTTGCCTGAACCTATAGAACAAGGGCTGTCATACCTCCGTAGCCCTCACAGAGCATGGTGAGGAGGCTCGCTCCTCAAAGAGGACGTTCGGCATGACTGAAACCTACACACTAAAGATTTCTCTTCAGATGTTTTAATCCCAACAAGTCAGAAGATAACAGTAATGGGAGATAAGGCCTCAAGTTCCACTTGCCAGTATTGAAAGTCTCATGGGTAGTTATTTCCTTCCAAAGAATTTATAAAATGAATAGGGTTTGCCTGAAATGGAAAAGGGAACCTAACATTTGTGGACACCTACAATATACCAGGCACTGAGTGAGAGGTTCCAGCTACGCTGTCTAATTTAGTCATCATAATAGCTCTCAGAGCTTGGCTTTATTATTCCCATTTCGTAGTCAAGAAAGCTGAGGCTGAGAGGTTATGTAATTTGCCCAAGATTAAATTGAGCCAAGGCTGGAACCCAGACTTGTCTTTCTTCTATGGCTATCTTGGAAAGGATATAGTAAATAAAGACGGCGGAGTGGAAGACAAAGATAAGCAACCTAGAAAGGAAAATCAAGAAAGAGTGTACAATGGAAAAATATCAAAGGTATTTGCAAGGATTATGCAACCAAAATATTTCCCATTCTGACTCTGATTCCAATGTGTGTTTTTTCAACCCACCACCAAGAAATTAACTCAATTCTCTGTGGATAGTGACCGCATGTCCCATAAATTTAACTCAATTCTGACACTAACTACCTAGAGATAATGTCAGATTCCACAAGTTAAGGGCTTAGTCCCACAAGACTACACCCCTGCTTCAGATACCAATTGCAAGTCAAGGTTGTCACCTGTGCTTCTGGCTAACCAGCTACAAATCAGAGGTTTCCACAACCACCTCCTCAGGTTTGATTCATTTACTAGTGCAGCTCACAGAACTCAGGAAATTAGTTTACCTACTAGATTGCCAAATTGATTTCAAAGGATACTACTCAATAGCCAGATGAAGATACCTAGGTCGAGGTCCTCAAGGTAGTAATTTCTGCCCCATGGAATTTGGGGCCCAGCACATGGATGTGTTCTGTTTGGTTCACCACCCTGGAAGCTCTCTGAAAGCTCATCCTTTTGGGGTTTTATGGAGGCTTCTTTCCACAGGCATAATTGATTAAATCATTGGCCATGGGTGGATGAATTCAATCTGCAGCCCCTCTCCCCACCCCAGAGGTCAGAGGGTGGGGCTGAAAATTCCAACCCTCTAATCAAGGCTGGTTCCCCTGGCAACCAGCCCACATCCTTTGGTTACCTAGGAGCTTTCCAAAAGTCACCTCATTAACATAAGATGAGATACCTTGATCAATTGATAGCTTCATTTAAGAAATTCTGAGGGTTTTAGGAGTTCTTGCCAGAAACAGGGAGGAAGGCAAAACATATATTTCTAATAATAAATCACAGTAACAACATTTAAAAACCATTAACAACAGGCAGACGTTTTAAATAAAGACAGATTTGAGAAGTAATGAGAGACACTAATAGAAAGTCTCAGGGTAGATGAGAGTACAACCTAAGAGAAGAGTAGGAAAGGAGAATGAGCACCAAATGCTTGTCCATGAATATATGAATGCACCATAGCAAAGATGCTGCAGAAACGTGACCAAGATGATGGAGAACAGGAGTGTGGACAACTCCAACTAAAATCCAGTATTCCTTTAGTCTTGTTTAAAAAGGGAGTAGAAAAGGAAATACAAATAAGACATTCTATGAATGGTAAACCCTAGAAATGTGTAAAAGAATTAGAAAAATAAGTCGCCCAAAGCAGAGAGAGAAAAAGAGGAGGAGGAAGAAAAGAAGAAGAAGAGGAAGGGAAGAAGGAGAAGGAGGGGAGGAAGGAGAGGAGGAAGAAGAAAGAGGAGGAGGAGGAGGAGGGGGAGAAGGGGGAGGGGAGCCAGAGAGGGAGGAGGAGGGAGGGGGGAGTCGGAGGTGGAGGAGGGGGAGAAAGAGAGAAGAGAGGGGAAGAAAGGGGAGAGGAGTGGAGAGGAGCAACACATAGGAGGAGAGACAATTTTTAAAAATGTTTCTGAGGAACAGACGTGCAATATTCTGATGTTTGTAGAAATACCGAGTTTCTCTTAATGAGGGAAAATACAAAATACCTCTGATAATTTCAAAATAAAACTAGAGACAGCCTAAAGTGCTAATACCAGCGAGGGGTTCTTCAGAGAAAGGAGCTATGTGAATCAGAAAGCTGGGCTCCACTTTTTTCTTCAAGATACCTGAAAAAACCCTGGTGAATTCAATTCCCTTCCCTTCCTTGCTTTTCTTGGCTCATTGCTAAGGTGCAGCAGCCAGATGCTGTCACAACGCCCAGACAATAAAGGGTTGGCTGGGGAGACACACCTGCTACTCTCTCTTTTATAGCTGGGAGCACACAGTGCTGTTTAGGATTTACACCAGGTCTGAAAATGCCCCAAAGGCAGCCCCGGTCTATAGCGTAACTCGCAGAGACAGTCCAGACTCAGCTACAGATCCCTCCCGGACCCTATTCCACGCAGCTGTCTTTATGGACTATAGGATGGTAACTGAGGTTAATTACCACTGAAAGATACACACCATATGATTTTTATGTCCGTTTAGTGAGATAGTTCCAGCATAGAGAGATTTTCCCAGGGGCACCGCAGTGATTTGGTCTCCAGGTTTCTGTGCTCCTTACATTTACGGGTTATGCACAAGCTAATGGGGCTAATTATCAGTGCTCCAACCGAAGCTCCTTTACCATTTCCCCCTGCCTCCTGCCTAAATGTCAAACCCATTGTCTTCTTGGGCTCCAGTTTTTCCACATTTTGTAGTCTTCATCATTTAACTGCAGTTGGAAAGGGGGAAAAAAAAGTTACCACAACTGGAGGTTGGCAGCCTCGACTGTTGCTCTCTGCTCCAGAGAGATTTTGTTTTTCAAATCATGGAATAAAATGATTTAAGAAAAAGAATCCTCAGTGCTCAGGCTCTGCCTTCGAGCTTCAAAGCCTTTCACAAGCTGCAATTCATTAAACGCAATAAGCCAGCGGACCGACCTCTGCAGGGAGAGGGGCCAAGGCCTCCCACCCCACCCTCTTTCTCTTTGTGTTCCCGACCACGGCAGGCAGGAGGGGGCAGGATAATGGTGCTCCCATCGGGCTGCCGCCCATGGCCCTCCGCCCAGGCCTGCCTTTCCTCTCCTCCCTGCCAGGGCTCCACGCTCCACTTAGCCATTGGGTACAGGATCTTCTCTCCTCCAGGCTGCTTTTGTCTGTCTTTCTCAAAACAGTCTGCCCACATTTTTATTTCCTTTATATAAATGAAGAATTTCCTAGCCACGGGGCCCAACCAAGCCTGACATCAGTCCCCTGGGACAGATTCTTCCCTGCTTGACCACTCGAGGGCCAACAGCCAAGCGGTATCACACCCTTACGTCACCACGAGACAGGGCCAGTGTGTCCCTCACAGCAGGCAGGGTCCATTAGCCCCACATGAGCCCTTGGCATCCCCGCCAGATCCACTTACTCCTGGGCAGTTCCCCATCCTCTGCTGCCGAAGGGTTGCCTCTCCAGAGAGCGTGTGGGCACGATGGATAGTGAGTCTTTGGTATCAGGGTCACTGAAACAAGGAGTATGTGGTCTACTGAGCTCCCATGAGTCATTCCACAGTTTGCAAGTCCCATTTTGTTTGCTTTCTGTTCTTACACATGGACCCTACCCAGACCCTTTCTTAGAGAGAGGGGAAAAAAATAATAAAGCACCCACAAGGCCCAACCATGGCATATTAAATTTCATAAGGCAATGCCGAATTAATTTTTATGGTTCTTCTTTCTTTCCAGTTCCTTCCCGCTCCTCAACTCTGCCCACTAGTTTAAGAAAAAACAAGCCTAGTATCCCCTTAAAGTACTGCATTCATAATTCTAGTGTTAGAAGGCAGATTTGGTCTACTTTTAACTGCTGAGTGTTTCCCAGTAGTACTGAAAACACTCATGAGTTTCATCCACAGATCAACCTTAGAAGCAAAAACTTGTGCCAGGATCTTCATGGGCCAGAGTTCACGTGGGGAAAAGATGAGTAACCACACCCCAAGCCGGGCCTGCCCCATCCTGTGCCTTCTTCACCATAATGCACCCAACCTCTCTGCCTTTTCTCCTGATCTGCCCCCAGGGCACGGGTTTTCTCCAGTGTTCCCTCCTCCTGACAAAAGGTCCATATCCTGCCCCACACTGAAGGCCCAACACCTCTCCCAGCACCTTCACCAATGCTTTTCTATTTGCTCCAGCACAAATGGACCTCCCTTTTCTCCGAAGTCTTAAAAATGTTTGTACTCATCAATGTTCAAAATCATAATTTTGGACCTGGAATGAGCCTAGACTCCCACCCTCTCCATTTACAGAATAGAAAAACTGAGTCATTGAGAGCTTCAGTGATTTCCCCTGTGTCACACAGCTGGTTTGTAGGGCAAGACAAGAATCTGAGTCTCCTGGCAATGACCTGCCCAACTTCCCCCTACAGAGGTTGCCAGAAACAGGGATACCTGCAGATCCTCAAGGACATTGGGCATTGGGCAGGGCACACTTAGTCCCCATAAAAAGCAATCGAGGCAAAAGGGCTACTGCTTTTGGCAGAATTCATTTCATTCCTCTGTCAGGCCACAGGCTGGGCCCCCTCTGGACGGAGAGTACTCAGATGTGGTCACTAACATATTCAAAGTTGAAAACTATCACTTTATTGTGATGTTAATTGGCAGCAACCTGACCATGAAGGCAAGCTGTATGACAGGACTTGGTTACAAGGAGGAGGTCCAGATGACTCAAAAGATATGTATGGGGGCTTCCCTGGTGGCGCAGTGGTTGAGAGTCTGCCTGCCAATGCAGGGGACACGGGTTCGAGCCCTGGTCTGGGAAGATCCCACGTGCCGCGGAGCAACAAAGCCCATGAGCCACAACTACTGAGCCTGCGCGTCTGGAGCCTGTGTTCCGCAGCAAGAGAGGCCGCGGCAGTGAGAGGCCCGCGCACCGCGATGAAGAGTGGCCCCCGCTTGCTGCAACTAGAGAAAGCCCTCGCACAGAAACGAAGACCCAACACAGCCAAAAATTAATTAATTAATTAATTATTTAATTAAAAGAAAAAGATATGTATGTTAAACTAGTCTTTTCCTTTTAAAATCATTTCAAATTTACAGAAAACCTTCAAGAGTGTGAAGAACTTTTTTCTAAACCTTTTGAGAGTAAATTACTGACAAGATATGCCATGACCCCCCCCAAAATACCTGAGTGTACAATTCCTACTAAAAGGATATTTTCCTACCTAACCACATTACAAACATCAAAATCCAGACACTCACACTGATACATTACTAGTGTCTAATTCACAGACCCCATTCAAGCTTTGCCAATTGTCCAAACAATGTTCTTTACGGTAAAAAGCACCCAATACAGGATTGTGTGTTAGATTTAGTTGTGATATCTTTTAATCCCCAGCAATCTAGAATATTTCTTCAGTCTTTCCTTGAGTTTTGTGACTTCAACTTTTTCGAAAAGATTACAGACCAATTATTTTATAGAAAATTCCTCAATTTGGGTTTATCTGGTATTTCTTCATGAATAGATTAGATTTTGCATTTTGGGTAGAAGTATCACAGAATTAATGTTCTTATTGTTTCTCAGGTGGTGTATCAGTTTGTCCCATTAACATTAACCCCTTATGAACAGAATAACACAGCATCAAAACACATAAAGCAAAACCCTGAAACTTATGAAGGAATTTACAGAAGTACAAAAACAGGGAAAGACTTTAACAATATTCTCTCTTTTTTTTTTTTTTTGCCAGACTGGAGTCAGTAAAGAGAAAGAGAATTTGAGAAATACAATTGATACAGTTGGCTCATTTTATATATATTGACTTTTGGACCAAATAAACAGATAAATATTTTTCCCTATTCTTTACATGCTTTGGGTTACAGAGAAAACAGTAATAACTTTCCCAAATAAGACATTTTATATTTTATTTTAATAATAAAATTATTAGAAATTAAATCACTACTTGATTATTCAAAGATCCTTTTAGAAATAATTCTTGAGACAAATAAAAAAGCAAAACTATAATTAAAGAATCCTTAGAAAGTAATAATAATGAGATCATCATATTTTAAAATCTGTAGTATGCGATCAATGTAATCATTGTAATAATCAATGTAATAATTATATTTATAATATTCAACACAGTAAATAAAGACTAAAAATGTGTACTAAAATTCACTGAAGACATTAAAAAGAAAGCCAAAATACCAAAATAAAGAAGGAAAAGACTCATTAAAGGAGACATAAAAACTAATAAGCTGAAATTGGAAGAAATGAAAAATAAATCAATAAATATAAGGGCAGGAAGAATCTATGATTACTAAAGTAGTGTGTATTGCTTCAGAACTGTACAGATAGATGAATGAAATTATATAAAGTGCCCAGAAACAGAGTTCTGTTTCTGTGTAAGTATTTCATATATCAACAAGGTGGCATTTTGTATCAATGAAGGATGACTCTATTGTTTAATAAATGGTGCTGGGAAAATAGGTTAACCGCAAGAGGTCAGGGAAGGAAGTAAGATTTCTTCCTTATACCATGTACCCAAAATTACAAATGATTAAAGAGTTACTTTAAACATTTAAAAATTATTTCTAAATATTAGAAAAAAAGATGAATATTATATCCTACAGGAGAAACAATCTTCCGAAATAGCATCAAGCATAGACACTCTAAAGTAAAAAGATAAGTATATTTGATTACATGACATTTGAATAATTACAAACTAAAATTAAAAGAATATAAATTATAAAACTATTTACATTACATAAAAGAAAGAGAAGGCATCCTAATATATAAATAGCTCTTACAAAGCTATTAAAAATAGGGACACCCCATTTATTGGTGATATGTATGTATATATTTCATCGATAAATAAATGAAAAAATACTAAACCACACCAAAAATCAAAAAGATTCAAATTTGAATAATGAGATAGAACTTTATGCTTCTCAACTTGACAAAGATTAACAAAGATACAGTCTATCCAATGTAGACTGCAAGGAGAAACAGACATTTCATATACTACTTGTACAAATATAATTTAGAACAATTTTACTGGAGAGAAATATGTCCGTGTGTATAAAAAATTTAACGTGGGGACTTCCCTGGTGGCGCAGTGGTTAAGAATCCGCCTGCCAATGCAGGGGACACGGGTTCAATCCCTGGTCAGGGAAGATCCCAGATGCCGCAGAGCAACTAAGCCCATGCGCCACAACTACTGAGCCTGCGTGCTGCAAATACTGAAGCCCATGCACCTAGAGCCTGAGCTCCACAACAAGAGATGCCACCACAATGAGAAGCCCACGCACCGCAACGAAGAGTAGCCCCCGCTCACCGCACCTAAGGAAAGCCTGCACGCGCAGCAACGAAGACCCAACACAGCCAAAAAAAAAAAAGGTTAAAAAAAAAATTTAACCTGTGTATTCCACTTCTAGAAATGTATTCTAAATATATACTTATAAAGGTGAGCAAAGACTTAGGTTAAAATTACAGACAACCTACATGCCCAACAATGGGGGATGACTGACTAAATTATGGTACATGAAAAAGATGGAATAATAGCTCTTAAAATCATTTTACAGAGAAATATATAATGCTGAGTAAAAAAGACAGGATGTAATACACATGATTCCTCCTTTAGTTAAAAATATATACACACATACAATACGTAATTTTATATATACTTAAATATATGTATATATGTATGTATTTGTACATATATGTGAAAACAGACCAGATGAATTTGTCAAAATGTTAACATATTAACAACAGTTATCTCTGTTTAGACGATTTTGGCTTTTCTATTGATAGTTTTTGTGTTTTTCATGTTTTGTATTCACTACAGAAATAAGGTTAACTGTGCATGGATGTTTTTATAAACAGGAAAAGAAAATCCACCATTTAAAAGAAAAAATCATTTGAGTCCTTTAATGACAATCACTGAATTATTTTTTCCCCCAAAATTGCTGGTAATGAGCTTGGCTCAATAAGCCAAAGCCAGATATATTAAGGTTGCCTTCTCCTCCTCCATCCCTGCTCATCCACCCCTCCTCCCATGACTGCATCCCCAGAGTGCTCCTCTGTACACCTTGTACATAAACAGCTCCTTCTTTGAGCCCTTTCCTGGGTTCCTGGAACAAGGAAGCGTCTGGGAAGCCACACTGAGCCTTGAGGTTCCACAGCAGCTCCAATCTTCCACCCTAGACCCCTGTGGACAGTGTACCCTCGAGCAGATTCATCCCTACACGACTCTGCTGAGCCCCAGCCGGCCCCAACACAATGGGAACTTCACAGCTTCCACGGAAAGGAAGCCAAGCTAACAGCCCGGCGTGGTCAGAACAAAGTGTCCAAGCCTCAGAGCAGAGGGCAGCCTGTGGCGATTGTCACTATCCATGTGTCCAGGCTGACAACAGAGACCCACGGAACGGCAGTGACTAACAGAGCATCTGAGGCCAGCCTGGGATGATTCTATTCACAAGCAGACAAGAGACACATTACAATAATTGAGGTTAACTGTGCAGAAAAAGTCTAAAAAGACATTGCCACTGCTCCCCCAGGCACCTGGCCTAGGCAGGCCTGGCTTCTCTAGACTTCTCCAAGAAAAGAGGGGAGATGGACAGTAGATAGCGTGAGTTCCAGGCCACAAAGGAGTGTGATTTTGAAAGCTTCTGTTAGCCTCTAAGCTCCTCCCCACTAGCTTCTGTCGACTAAAATAATCTCTAGAAGCCTAAAGACAGTGAGTCCATAGTAGTCCATATGAGTAGACTTGCAGCCTTCTCCTTGGAAGGCCCATTAGAAACAGAATGGTGGCCAGGTGCATTCTGAGGAGAGGGTGGCAATGATGAAGGTGTTTCCTAAGTGACCAGATCTAGAAGGAGACCATGAGTGAGTGTTGCAGGGGCCACTGCAGGGCTCCAGGGCCATCAGGGAAGAGGAAAAACCAGAAAAGGGGAGTGTCTAAAGCAGGGTGAAGAGGCTTGAAGACACAGTTTTCCCCATTTTTTGTCCTGGGCCAGCCCTGGGTTTGGGGTTTCTGCCTGTCTTCAATGTGGTATACAGGGAGAAAAGGGCTTCTTGTTTGATTTGCACATATGCCAGGCTTAGGATAGTGGTTCTCAGCTGAGATCCATCAAATTCTTGTTCTGCACTTGTTCTTTAATCATTGGTATTAGTTTGGTTATTTGCAAGAAAATTTAATATAAAATCCATGTGGATTTAACATTTTGAAGGGTCTATGTGTTTTCACATGTTTAGATCCGAAGCTTTGGCTTGAATGGCAAGCACTCAACCATGCCTTTGTATCAGACCTTTCTGTTTCCTTTGCCATTCATCACAACTTTCCTGTCCAGTGTCTTAGCTCTCCTGAGAGCTTCCTTCTGCAGGGAGTGGACGATGGAGAATGGCTGGCATGAGAGAGAAGCCAAGACTACTGAACATCAGGACTTCCCTGGTGGCGCAGTGGTTAAGAATCCACCTGCCTATGCAGGGGACACGGGTTTGATCTCTGGTCCAGGAAGATCCCACATGCCGCGGAACAACTAAGCCCATGCACCACAACTACTGAGCCTGCGCTCTAGGGCCTGCAAGCCACAACTACTGAGCCCACCCTCCGCAACTACTGAGCCCACGTGCTACAACTACTGAAGTCCGCGTGCCTAGAGCCCATGCTCCGCAAGAAGAGAAGCCACAGAAATGAGAAGCCCACGCACCACAACGAAGAGTAGCCCCCCGCTCACCGCAACTAGAGAAAGCCCATGCACAGCAATGAAGACCCAACACAGCCAAATAAATAAATAATAAAAAATAAAAAGAGCAATTAAAAAAAAATAAGGGAAATAAATCAATGAAATAATAGAAAAAAATAATATGGAGTATCAGTGAAAGCAAAAGCTTAAAAAAAAAAAAAAAAAAAAGACTACTGAACATCAATGGGCTCCAGCCATGTACTGGCTCAAACTCACTGTAACGTGTTCCTGATTCTAGAGGTCGTATTATTTTCACTTAACCCAGTGGGTTAAGGAAGGGACTTAGATTGTAATGTTTCATGATGTGGAGCTCACTTCACCTATAGATACAGAAGGCCCCCAAATTAATTATAGCTTATGCCTATCCTCTAAGATGTCTCAGTGATCCCAGGCTGCTCCAGGCAAGAGCCATGAAGAGCCAAAGCCACATCTTCTCAACATGATTCCAGGAAAAGCCATTTATTCTGTATAGTCAGCTCTGTGGCTTCAGTGAACTTTTCCTCTTGGTCTACGAGAAGCTTAGGAAACAGTATTCCCTTTGAGGAAACGATTTCAATACTCATGTTTTGTCATGCATAATTCAGTAAAGGAGACTTCTCAGGACACATATCAGTGGACTTTGATAATGTCCATATGTCTTCTTTGTCCCATGCATGTTGCTCTAAATTATAAGTCATAAACTAAACTTGTTATATTGTTATCACTGTAAGTGGCATTTATGCTGCTGATGATATATCCATTTAAAAAAGGATCATGGAGGGCTGGTTCTGTGTCTAGACCAGTAACAGCAGATCCCTGACATATTACAAATTGGAGGAAGGATGGAAAGAGTAAGAAAAAAGGAAAGCTAGAAATGAAAGTCTCCTCCCACTATTCTCCTTTATCAAAGTGGCTTTGTTTTTGTCTTTTTTGTTTTTAAGGAAAACAAGGAGTGTTTTTTTCATAAATCATAGTCTTTTAGGGACATCTCCACTAAAAATAAACAGAGGTTCTTACTAAATTGTTCCAAGTTTACATTCTTTGATGAGTTGGGCGGTCAGGAGAGAGGAAATATTTTCCCTAAGTGGCCACCTGGTTCAGTTCTCCCATCTCCTGACCCCCTCTCCTGAGAACCCCCTTGCTTAATTCAAGTCTTGTATTTGCTTTGGGCTTCCATTCAATACAGTGGGTCTTTTTTGCAGGAGAGTCATTCCAGTCCCACAGACAGCCCTGGTTCTGGGTTCTTCCATCATGTAAATCATTTGTTGAATCACCTATTTTCTCCCATTTCTGTTTGTGGGGAGGATTTGTTATTTTAAAAAATCTAGCTTAATGTCTTATGTCCAATTGCACTGACTCTCTTTAGACCATCAGAATTTCAGAAAAATCAGAGTCAGTAGTAAACATTGGCATAAAGATAGATATAAAGATACAACTGAATTGAGAGAAATAAACCTTTATATTTAAGGTCAATTGATTTTTGACACAAAATTCAATGAAGAAAGAACAGTCATTTTAACAAAAAATGTTGGGAAAATTGTATCTCCACATGCAAAAAGGTAAACTCAGACATCACACCATACACAAAAATTAACTTAAGATGGATCAGAGACCTAAATGTGAAAGCTAAAATGTAAAACATTTGGAAGAAAACAGGAGAAAATCTTCAGGTACTTGGGGTAGGCAAAAACATCCTCCATACAACACCAAAAGTATGAGCCATGAAAAGAAAAAATTGATAACTTGGACTTCATTAAAATTCAAAATTTTTGTGGTTCAAAGACATCATTAAGAAAATGAAAAGATAAGCCACAAATTGGGAGAAAATATTTTTGCAAATTACATGTATGATAAAGGACTATTATCTAGAATATACAAAAAAACTCTTACAATTCAAGAATAAGAAGACAAAAAAAGCATATAAAAGTTGACCTAAGGTATGAATAAACATTTCACCAAAGAAGATATATGAATAGCAAATAAGTTCACAAAAGGAAGTTCCATCTCATTAGTCATTAGGAGAAAGGAAATCAAAACCACAATGAGATATCATATCATGCCCACTAGAATGGCTATAATCAAAAAGACAGATAATAGCAAATGTTGTCCAGGATGTGGAGAAATAGGAAACCTCACACAGTACTAGTAAGAATATAAAATGGTACAGATGCTTTGAAAAAAGTTTGACAGTTTCTTAAAACTTAAACATAAATTTACCATATGACCCAGCAATTCCAGACCTACTCATTTAACCAAGAGAAATGATAACATATGTCCACACTAAGACTTGCATGCAAATATTCATAGCAATGTAGTTCATGATAGCCTAGCAGTGGACATCACCCAAATGTCCATAAACCAGTGAATAGATAAACAAAATGTGGTATATTCATACAATGGAATATTCTCAGCAATAAAAAGGAATGAAATAGTGATACATGCTACAACATTAATAAACCTCAAAAACATTATTTTGAGTGAAAGAAGCCAGACACAAAAGACTACATATTGAATGATTCCATTTATATGAAATGTACAGAAAATGCAAATCTACAGAAATGGAAAGTAAATTAGTGGTTGCCTGAGGCTGGGGATAGGATCAAGATTAAGTGTAAATGGATATGAGAAATCTCACTGGAGTAATACAAATGTTTTAAAACGATTATTGTGCTTTTACACAACTCGGTAAATCTACATAAAAATCACTGAATTGCACACCTAAAATGGGTGAATCTCATGATATGTTATTTGTTAAATAAATTTGTTAAAAGTCAGTAGCCACCAAAGGGAACATGACAGAAGATGTAAAGCTAACCTCTCAATCTCAACTTCAAATGTTTTCTATTCTTTATTAACCCTTTAAATAAAGAGAATAGTTCTCTAACTGCAAAGAGTATAATGGAGAATATCTTTTCTGAAAGCATAAGATGACCCATTAGTAGAAAAGAAGCAAGTTCAAACTAACCTGGCCATAATCAAAGGGAAAGCTAGTTTTCTTCTATACATTTTCTTTGTAGAAGATATCCCATCTCAATATAAATGTATCCTGTCTCAAAAAGAATTAGTCCTGAATCCCACATTCTGAAGTCAGATAGATATTGGGGATATCGTCCATGATATTTCTCCCAAAGATCTTTTCCAACAGAACGAAAAGAAGGAAGGAAAGAAGGAGGGAGAAGGATGGAAGGGAAAAAGAAGAAAGAAAAGCCAAGTTCGAAGAAGAGACAAAATATTTGAGATTTGAAGAGGCTCCAGTCAATCTCCAAGGTTGGAAAAATCTCACAAAGTTGGTGAATCAAATTCACACGGTTCCCCACTCTTAGGGCCAGTTTTCAGGGAGAAGAGCCCAGTGCTACTCCACATTCCCCGCCCCCACCCCCCCACTCCCCCCCGCCAGCACACGCACACCCTCACACTCGATTCCTGAATAAATACAAACACAAGTTACACCAAAGGACTCCAAGCAAAACCCAGCTACCCCCTGAGTTGATTAACTCTAGGGTCAACCAAAGTGACCAAGTACCTCAACTTCTGATAGCCAGGAAAATACACAAACAGCTACCTACTTATGGAAGTCCCCAATGCCAAGGAGAATGCAGCCTGCCCCAAACCCCAAGTCAGATTATTCTTCACAGGTTCCTGTGATCTCTTTAATAATCATGTTCCCTTTTTTCTTTCGACTGAGAGGTTGCTGAGCATTAGACAGTCAAGATTCTTCTAAAGAAGAAATACAAATTGTGTGTGAAGTTTCAGAACATGTGTCTGCAAATCCAAAACCTACGGCTGCTTCTGTCCAGGGTTAGCCCTGAAATGGAAACTAGAGTATATGTGTTTAACTTATTGTCAACTATGACAAGATCCTAATCAATGCTATTTTCTATCGCCTTCAGCCAGAAGAAGAATTCAAGTCGGGAAAGGCTTGTAAAGGAATGATGTTGGAGGAGATGACAGGGGTCTAGTTCTCATTTAAGAACTGGGACCCTTTCTTTGATAGGCTGGAGAGAAGGGTGTGAGAAATGAACCTCCTGCTGACACAAAGAAGGGGTTCTCGTAACTCTTTACCCACATCAGCTCTGAACATCTATCAGACAAAAGGTGGCTTGTTCCTTTGCAGACTCAGTGATATGTGGAAATGGCTGAGGTGGTTCCAAAAGGTGTTTGGCCAGTGCAAATGCATGAGCTTGAAGAAGGGCTTGCCAAGTCCTGTTAAGGTTTATAGAAGTCAAGAAGCCATGGCATTCCAGCTCTGGTCATATTTCTCCAGCTCGGCTTAAGTTTTGTGCCTGCAGTTGACTGGCTTTTTTGTATTTTGATTTTCATTAACACAGAAGGCTTGCTGTTGGCAATAACGCCTTGGAACGTCCTTGCTGGAGCTTAACATTTCAGCACACTTTGCATTGCCTAATGATGGGGTTGTGGTTTGCCAGGAAGGGACTGTTAACGCTTTCCTCCTAGAACTGGGTAGAACTATCCCTGTGCAAACCTCTGCTAGTTCAAACAAAGCTTCTGTAAAGGCAAAGCAAGAGAAAAGCTGCTATAAATGCTTTTATAGGCTGCATAGGTGATTTACAACCTGCTTTATTAATCCTATAAAAAGGCACAGCTGAACGCCTTTAAGTTACATGCATACAGATGACTAATTAAATACACAGTTAAAAGTCTTGACCCAGCACAATTCTGACCATTAAAGAAATAAGTCTTGAATTCCCCTCTAGGCAAAAGTTTTTGGATGAATTTTGGGTGGAAGAGGATGGGGTGGGGTGTGGAGGGAGAAGGATGACATCCTAGATGACAGCAGGTGAGAGAGCAGAGGGGAAATTGAGTTTCTGCTGGTTCATGTTTACCCACCCTTCACAACACTTACTAACGACAACACGGCAGCCGTATGACTGCCCGACACTGCCAAAAGCCACTTCCTCTGACCTCTTACAATGACTGGGCTACGGTTAGGTTGAGTGGGGGGTGAATTAAAGTGGCTTTGGATACAGAAAGAATAATAGAATCCTAACATTCAGGTTAGGAAGCATCTGAGCAGACTTGCTGACCCCAACTGGTTTATACCTTTAGAAACTGAGACTTGGGGATGAGAGGATTTTTTTTTTCCATCACAGGACTAGTTATCAGCAAAACCAGGATGAGGACCCAGAAGCAACCTCTAGAGCATTAACCTTTCTGAGACACCATTCATTCCTGAGGCTGTGTTGCCAGAAGACACAACATATTTTGATGGGGGAGAGAGGGGATTAGTTGAAGGCAAGTCAGGTAGGATACGATTCCAAAACTCTAAACGTTTGCCAAACCACTTATCAGAAACATAAAAGGCCCTTTCAGTTTTAAGGTTTTGGGGAGGGATTGGGAGAGGAGGGAGTGGCCTTTCCCATCAGGGGACAAGCCCCAGCAATTCTTCCCTCAGCTAAGTGGGGTTTTCTTTGTTGGCTGGCCCTCTCACAAAGTCTGGCTCTGTACAAAACATTTTTAGAAACTCCCAAATCAGGCTGTGAAAGTGTTGTGCAAGTACACTGGGGCAAAGGTCAGGAAGATTGGATAGCACTCCTGCGGGGCTGCTTGGGGCAGCCAGTGTTACTCCTCTTGCATTTAGCACTTGAGGTGACCCACCAAGGTCAAGGTCACCCCCACACCTACAGGCTGCCCAAATAAAGACCGCAGCTGAGAACTTTTTTTCCACTTGCACAGCTCTACCTGCTTTGTCTGCTTCCCTCATGACCCTGGAGCCAATTCCTCAGTTCCAAAATAGAAGACAAGTTTTCTTCCCTCTTTATATATGGAGCACGGAGCCTAGCTGTTGCCTCTACACAGAAACATGGTCCTCTTTGCCCTTACTGTTTTTTATTTATCTTCCACCCCTTTCACCAGCTAATTCCTATCCATTATTCAAGTTTCAGCTCAGATGTCTTGAAAGTTCAAGTCAGAGAAGTCTTTCTGGATCCCAGGAGTAGATCCAGGGCTCCCTCATCTGCTCCCACAGGAGGCTTTGCATATCTTTGTCATAGAAAGCACTCATCACACTCTCTTCTAATTGTCTAGGTTCAGGTTGTTTCTATCTGCTGACTATAGGCTCCATGAGGGCAGGAACCACGTTCTCTTATTCACCACTGTATCTCTGGCATATACATATTATGGTGCCTGACATATAGAGGGATGCTTATAAAACACAAGCAGTTCTTAAGTAGACAAATGTCCTTCTTTCTTTCTCACCATCTTTCCATTGCTTTCCATATCTGAAAACAGTGTAATAGAATATAATTTTTCATTAAAATAAAAAATTATTTTACTTTAAACATAAAGAAGTGGAAGAAAATGACTCAATGCGGGGATTGGATTAGTTTCACAAGGCTGCCATAACAAAATGCCAAAGACTAGGTGGCTTACATGACAAAAATTTATTGTCTCGAGGCCAGAAGGCCAAATCAAGATGTCAGCAGGATTGGTTCCTTCTGATTACCATGAAGGAAGGATCTGTTCCAGGCCTCTCTCTTCGGCATGCAGATGACTGTCTTCATGTTCACATGGCATTCTTTCTGTATGACTGTTTGTCTCCAAGTTTCTCCCTTTTTATAAGGACACCAGTTATATTGGATTAGGGCCCTCCCTAATGACCTCATTTTAACTTGATTACCTCTGTAAAGACCCTAATCTCCAAATAAGATCACATTCTGAGGTACTGGAGGTTAGGACTTCAGAAAATGAATTTTGGGGGACATGATTCAACCCATAATAGGAATAGTGGATGTCACTGCAACTATAGCTGGCCACTTGAAAGACTAAAATCACAATGAAATAAAAGTATCTCAACATTCTCTGTAGGCTGGATACAGTCACTTCTAATAGAGTTTTGAAAGCCAGGCTAGCATATTCTAGGGATATCATCTCCAAACTGAAGCCTTAGGATTTTCAAAACCCTCCACAAGAGTGTTCAACTAGAATATAAGGTGCTGTAGAAACACTTTACTAAAAGAACCCCATGGATCACTTGTCACAGTCAAATAATTGCAGCCCTTTCCCCTCACAATCATTTCTGTGACCATGCCAAGAAGCAAAGGGAAACTAAGTTTCCCAAGGGCATTATGGGGTTTCCATCCCTTGTTCTAAACTCGCACTATTATTCCCAGAATAACTGTGATATTGGAATTTGATCTATAAACCCAATGAGTAATCAGCTAAGGTCACTTAGAGGTAAAACATGCCTCTGCTTGCTGATTCAGCATTTATTTTGTAAGTGCTCTTTATATATGAAGGAAGGTGGCTCTTAATGTGGCCCATTTTTTCCCCAAGGTTCCAAGTTTCAGTTTTATTTATGAATTTTTCCCTGCCAAAATTTTAAATGCTTATGTAGTCAAGCAATAAGTCTTTTCCTTTTTATCTTTTACTTTTCCCATGTGTTTTCTTCTCAGGAGCCTTGCTGATTCCCTAGTGGCATCCTCCATCCCCTGCCTCCTACACCAGGAGTTCTTCATGGAGTCTTGAGGAACTGCACAGGCTCCTTAAGTGATAGGTTTTATTTTTTCAGAGGTGGCTTTGCAATATCCTGGATAAGACACATTTAATAGCATCAAATAGCACTTAGTTTATAGTGTTTGTCATACTTTATGTAATTGGGTAGATGTCTGTGTCTCCCACCAGACTGACCTCCACTGAAGACAGAAACTATGTCTTATTCACTGTTTTAGCCCTGGAACCTAACCTGTGTTCAACACAGGTGAATGCCACTGGTGAATACCTATCCAACATCTGTGAATTCCATCACTGGGGGACATCTCCTCTCACCTGGGTGCCCCTTATCCTTTAAGCGTCCATGTCTTGCATGTTAAATTCCCTCAGATTAGTCAAAACTCAGCATCGGATAACATCATCAACCCACTGGTCACGTGGTATTAAGTGGTCATGTGACCCCATTCCAAAACTAGTTTTATTAGCAAAAAAGAGCAAAGGACTAAATCCTTTGGAGTCACTCAAATTCTATCTCTAGGCCTATTTTGCCTACATATGAGGCTGAACCAGAGTGATACTTTCTCACCCAACACCTTGACTATTTAAGTTAACCTTTATCATTCACTCCTTCTCAGAGTCACGCAATCAACAAAAGCCCCCTCCTTAGTAGCTTCCATTTTGCTGTTACTGTTTATAAAGGAGAGAAGCTAGACATTTATTGAGAATTTGATGCTGTAAAAAGAATTCTAGATACAAACTGGGCCATTAAATAGAATGACAGAATAATGGGAATCTTTTTCTCAGAATACATGTGTGGCAACCACCACTCTCTCCCACTCATTTTTTCTTCCCTCACTTACCACTGCTGAAAACAGAGAAGACACAGGTTTGCTGAACTACTCTAAACCTAGGAAACCAAGTGTAACGATTTTATTCAAATCAAATAACCCCTCTTTGTGTTTCTCAGCTCCATCTTAGCAAATTTAGGCTGCTACTCAGGAGCTGGGCAAGCATGTGAAGGGAGAGAATGAGAAGAATGAAGTGGGATGCGTCTGTCAAATCCAGCATAAGTTTGCTTTTGGATTTGCTATGAAAGTGACTCATTTCATAAACAATACAGCTGCTGTAGGAGGCAGCCTTGTCAGATCTGACGGACGGCAGTGTATCTCTGGATCTTCTGCAGTTGTCGGGGCAGACAGGCTTTGGGGCCAAGCAACCATATCAAGTACATCTTGAGTCAATAAGAAATATGAGAACTCTTCCTACCAATGGTAAAAATAAGGCAAAGTTCTCTGAACAGTGGGACTCTGGATCCACTCTACACGCTGGCCTCAGCCTACCTTTTGAACACAGTTTCACATCTGACCTATCTAAGTGTCCCTGCTTTGCAAGGGAGTTCTGGGGAGTCACTCTCCCTTTCATAGAGCAAGGTCAATCTCAGTTGATCCCCAAGTAGGAAAGCCTGGGTCGGGGAACGGATAAATGATAGCTAGTATGAGGAAAGAATGGATTTCCGGCAAATGTGAGCTTGCAAGCACAAATCAAGGGGTTGGATAATGAGCCTTCTTCCCTTTTTTAAAGTGTCAATCTAGCCTTATTCCTCATTTCCAGCAGAAATAAGCAAAGAGAACCAAGAATTATCACCCATGGGCTGTTTGCAGATAAGAGGGCGTGGCAGAGTTTTTCTCCACCCTTCTCCTCCACTCAGGCTTAAAGGACAATGAGCTTTGCTCTGATCTGACCTCTTAGCTCCTAGAAAGCCTACATTCTGGCCAGGAAACGCACTAATGTGACAGAGGGAATGTGATTGGAAGAACTCTGGAAAAGTCTTCTCAGCCAAATACATCAATATACACCAATTCTCATGGTCTCTAAAAGCTCCACCATAAGATCTTTCTTTGCTTTTAGACACTGAAGACATCTGTGAAAATGCAATCACAACGGTAAAACATTAAGCCATTTCTTACAAGACATTTCTAAAGGAACTTGATCCTGTTTGAATTTCTCAGGGCAGAGCTCCCACCTCCAACAGCTACCAGAGCACTCCACCATCTCCCTTCTGCGCTCAATTGTGTTCTCCCATCTTTTTTTTTTTTAACATCTTTATTGGCATATAATTGCTTTATAATGGTGTGTTAGTTTCTGCTTTATAACAAAGTGAATCAGCTATACATACACATATATCCCCATATCTCCCCCCTCTTGCATCTCCCTCCCACCCTCCCTATCCCACCCCTCTAGGTGGTCACAAAGCACCGAGCTGATCTCCCTGTGCTATGCGGCTGCTTCACACTAGCTATCTATTTTACGTTTGGTAGTGTATATATGTCCATGCCACTCTCTCACTTCGTCCCAGCTTACCCTTCCCCCTCCCCATATCCTCAAGTCCATTCTCTACGTCTGCATCTTTATTCCTGTCCTGCCCCTAGGTTCTTCAGAACTATTTTTTTTCTTTAGATTCCATATATATGTGTTAGCATATGGTATTTGTTTTTCTCTTTCTGACTTACTTCACTCTGTATGACAGACTCTAGGTCCATCCACCTCACTACAAATAACTCTATTTCGTTTCTTTTCATGGCTGAGTAATATTCCATTTTGTATACATGTGCCACATCTTCTTTATCCATTCAGCTGTCGATGGACACTTAGGATGCTTCCATGTCCTGGCTATTGTAAATAGAGCTGCAATGAACATTGTGGTACATGACTTTTTATGAATTATGGTTTTCTCAAGGTATATGCCCAGTGGTGGGATTGCTGGGTCGTATGGCAGTTCTATTTTTAGTTTTTTAAGGAACCTCCATACTGTTCTCCATAGTGGCTGTATCAATTTACATTCCCACCAACAGTGCAAGAGGGTTCCCTTTACTCCACACCCTCTCCAGCATTTATTGTTTGTAGATTTTTTGATGATGGCCATTCTGACTGGTGTGAGGTAATACTTCATCGTAGTTCTGCTTTGCATTTCTCTAATGATTAGTGACGTTGAGCATCCTTTCATGTGTTTGTCGGCAATCTGTATATCTTTTTTGAAGAAATGTCTATTTAGGTCTTCTGCCCATTTTAGGAGTGAGTTGTTTGCTTTTTTGATATTGAGCTGCATGAGCTGCTTGTAAATTTTGGAGATTAATCCTTTGTCAGTTGGTTCGCTTGAAAATATTTTCTCCCATTCTGAGGGTTGTCTTTTTGTCTTGTTTTTGGTTTCCTTTGCTGTGCAAAACCTATTAAGTTTCATTAGTTCCCATTTATTTATTATTGTTTTTATTTCCATTTCTCTAGGAGGTGGGTCAAAAAGGATCTTGCTGTAATTTATGGCATAGACTGTTCTGCCTATGTTTTCCTCTAAGACTTTTATACTGTCTGGCCTTACATTTAGGTCTCTAATCCATTTTGAGTTTATTTTTGTGTATGGTGTTAGGGAGTGTTCTAATTTCATTTTTTTACATGTAGCTGTCCAGTTTTCCCAGCACCACTCATTGAAGAGGCTATCTTTTCTCCATTGTATATTCTTGCCTCCTTTATCAAAATAAGGTGACCATATGTGCATGGGTTTATCTCTGGGCTTTCTATCCTGTTCCATTGATCTATATTTCTGTTTTTGTGCCAGTACCATACTGTCTTGATTACTGTAGCTCTGTAGTATAGCCTGAAGTCAGGGAGCCTGATTCCTCCAGCTCCGTTTTTCTTTCTCAAGATTGCTTTGGCTACTCAGGGTCTTTTGTGTTTCCATACAAATTGTGAAACGTTTTGTTCCAGTTCTGTGAAAAATGCCATTGGTAGTTTGATAGGGATTGCACTGAATCTGTAGATTGCTTTGGGTCATATAGTCATTTTCACAATGTTGATTCTTCCAATCCAAGAACATGGTATATCTCTCCATCTGTTTGTATCATCTTTAATTTCTTTCATCAGTGTCTCATAGTTTTCTGCATACAGGTCTTTTGTCTCCTTAGGTAGGTTTATCCCTAGGTATTTTATTCTTTTTGTTGCAATGGTAACTGGGAATGTTTCCTTAATTTCTCTTTCAGATTTTACATCATTAGTGTATAGGAATGCAAGGGATTTCTGTGCATTAATTTTGTATCCTGCTACTTCACCAAATTCACTGATTAGCTCTAGTAGTTTTCTGGTAGAGTCTTTAGGATTCTGTATGTATAGTATCATGTCATCTGCAAACAGTGACAGCTTTACTTCTTCTCTTCGGATTTGGATTCCTTTTATTTCTTTTTCTTCTCTGATTGCTGTGGCTAAAACTTCCAAAACTATGTTGAATAATAGTGGTGAGAGTGGGCAAACTTGTCTTGTTCCTGATCTTAGTGAAAATGGTTTCAGTTTTTCACCATTGCGAACGATGTTGGCTGTGGGTTTGTTGTATATGGCCTTTATTATGTTGAGGTAAGTTCCCTTTATACCTACTTTCTGGAGAGTTTTTATCATAAATGGGTGTTCAATTTTGTCGAAAGCTTTTTCTGCATCTATTGAGATGATCATATGGTTTTATTCCTCAATTTGTTAATATGGTGTATCACATTGATTGATTTGCATATATTGAAGAATCCTTGCATTCCTGGGATAAACCCCACTTGATCACGGTGTATGATCCTTTTAATGTGCTGTTGAATTCTGTTTGCTAGTATTTTGTTGAGGATTTTGATATCTATGTTCATCAGTGATTATGGTCTGTACCTTTCTTTCTTTGTGATATCTTTGTCTGGTTTTGGTATCAGGGTGATGGGGGCACTGTAGAATGAGTTTGGGAGTGTTCCTCCCTCTGCTTTATTTTGGAAGAGTTTGAGAAAGATGGATGTCAGTTCTTCTCTAAATGTTTGATAGAATTTGCCTGTGAAGCTATCTGGTACTGGGCTTTTGTTTGTTGGAAGATTTTTAATCACAGTCTCGATTTCAGTGCTTGTGATTGGTCTGTTTATATTTCCTATTTCTTCCTGGTTCAGTCTCTGAAGCTTGTGCTTTTCTAAAAATGTGTCCATTTCTTCCAGGTTGTCCATTTTATTGGCATATAGTTGCTTGTAGTAATCTCTCATGATCCTTTGTATTTCTTCAGTGTCAGATGTTACATCTTCTTTTTCATTTCTAATTCTATTGATTTGAGTCTTCTCCCTTTTTTTCTTGATGACTCTGGTTAATGGTTTATCAATTTTGTTTATCTCCTCAAAGAACCATCTTTTAGTTTTATTGATTTTTGCTTCTGTTTCCTTCATTTCTCTTTCATTTATTTCTGACCTTTATGATTTTTTGCCTTCTGCTAACTTTGGTTCTTTTTTTTTTAAACTTTCTGATTTTTTAAAGTATTTTGTTTATTTATTTATTTATGGCTGTGTTGGGTCTTCGTTTCTGTGCGAGGGCTTTCTCTAGTTGTGGCAAGCGGGGGCCACTCTTCATCGTGGTGCGTAGGCCTCTCACTATCACGGTCTCTCTTGTTGCAGAGCACAGGCTCCAGATGCGCAGCCTCAGTAATTGTGGCTCACAGGCCCAGCTGCACCGTGGCACGTGGGATCTTCCCAGACCAGGGCTCGAAGCCGTATCCCCTGCATTGGCAGGCAGATTCTCAACCACTGCACCATCAGGGAAGCCCAACTTTGGTGTTTTTGTTCTTCTTTCTTTAATTGCTTTAGGTGTAAGGTTAGGTTGTTTATTTGAGATTTTTCTTGTTTCCTGAGGTAGGATTGTATTGCTATAAAGTTCCCTTTTAGAACTGCTTTTGTTGCATCCCATAAGTTTTGGGCCATGGTATTTTCATTGTCATTTGTTTCTAGGTATTTTTTGATTTCCTCTTTGATTTTTTCAGTATTCTCTTGGTTATTTAGTAGCATATTGTTTAGCCTCCATGTGTTTGTATTTTTTACAGATTTTTTTCCCTGTAATCGACATTTAGTCTCATAGCATTGTGGTCGGAAAAGATACTTGATATGATTTCAATTTTCTTAAATTTACCAAGGCTTGATTTGTGACCCAAGATATGATCTATCCTGGAGAATGTTCCATGAGCACTTGAGAAAAGTGTATTCTGTTGTTTTTGGATGGAATGTCCTATAAATATCAATTAAGTCCATCTTGTGTAATGTATCATTTAAAGCTTGTGTTTCCTTATTTATTTTCATTTTGGATGATCTGTCCATTGGTGAAAGTGGGGTGTTAAAGTCCCCTACTATGATTGTGTTACTGTCGATTTCCCCTTTTATGGCTGTTAGCATTTGCCTTATGTATTGAGGTGCTCCTATGTTGGGTGTATAAATATTTACAATTGTTATATCTTCTTCTTGGATGGATCCCTTCATAATGTAGTGTCCTTCTTTGTCTCTTATAATTGTTTTTATTTTAAAGTCTATTTTTTCTGTTATGAGAATTACTGCTCCAGCTTTCTTTTGATTCCCATTTGCATGGAATATCTTTTTCCATCCCCTCACTTTCAGTCTGTATGTGTCCCTAGGACTGAAATGGGTCTCTTGTAGGCAGAATACATACAGGTCTTGTTTTTGTATCCATTCAGCCAGTCTATATCTTTTGGTTGCAGCATTTAATCCATTTACGTTTAAGGTAATTATCAATATGTATGTTCCTGTTACCATTTTCTTAATTGTTTTGGGTTTGTTATTGTAGGTCTTTTCCTTCTCTTGTGTTTCCTGCCTAGAGAAGTTCCTTCAGCATTTGTTGTAAAGCTGGTTTGGTGGTGCTGAATTCTCTTAGCTTTTGCTTGTCTGTGAAGGTTTTAATTTCTCTGTCGAATCTGAATGAGATCCTTGCTGGGTAGAGTAATCTTGCTTGGAGGTTTTTCCCTTTCATCACTTTAAATAATGTCCTGCCACTCCCTTTTGGCTTGCAGAGTTTCTGCTGAAAGATCAGCTGTTAACCTTATGGGGATTCCCTTGTATGTTATTTGGTTTTTTTCCCTTGCTGTTTTTAATATTTTTTCTTTGTATTTAATTTTTGATATTTTGATTAATATGTGTCTTGGAGTGTTTCTCCTTGGATTTATCCTGTATGGGACTCTCTGTGCTTCCTGGAATTGATTGACTATTTCATTCCCATATTAGGGAAGTTTTCAACTATAATGTCTTCAAACATTTTCTCAGTCCCTTTCTTTTTCTCTTCTTCTTCTGGGACCCCTATACTTCTAATGTTGGTGTGTTTAATGTTTTCCCAGAGGTCTCTGAGACTGCCCTCCATTGTTTTCATTCTTTTTTCTTTATTCGGCTCTGTGGCAGTTATTTCCATTATTTTATCTTCCAGGTCACTTATCTGTTTTTCTGCCTCAGTTATCCTGCTATTGATTCCTTCTAGAGAATTTTTCATTTCATTTATTGTGTTGTTCATCTCTGTTTGTTTGCTCTTTAGTTCTTCTAGGTCCCTGTTAAACGTTTTTTGTATTTTCTCCATTCTATTTCCAAGATTTTGGATCATCTTTACTATCATTACTCTGAATTCTTTTTCAGGTAGACTGCCTATTTCCTCTTCATTTGTTTGGTCTGGTGTGTGTTTACCTTGCTCCTTCATCTGCTGTGTGTTTCTCTGTCTTCTCATTTTGCTTACCTTACTCTGTTTGGGGTCTCCTTTTTGCAGGCTGCAGGTTCGTAGTCCCTGTTGTTTTTGGTGTCTGCTTCCAGTGGCTAAGGTTGCTTCAGTGGGTTGTGTAGGCTTCCTGGTGGAGGGGACTGGTGCCTGTGTTCTGGTGGATGAGGCTGGATCTTGTCTTTCTGGTGGGCAGGACCGCGTCCGGTGGTGTGTTTTGGGTTGTCTGTGACCTTATTATAATTTTAGGCAGCCTCTCTGTTAATGGGTGGGGTTGTGTTCTTGTCTTGCTAGTTGTTCGGCATAGGGTGTCAAGCACTATAGCTTGCTGGTCGTTGAGTGGAGCTAGGTGTTAGCATTGAGATGGAGATCTCTGGGAGAGCTTTTGTCATTTAATATTATGTGGAGCTGGGAGGTCTCTGGTGGAGCAATGTCCTGAACTCAGCTCTCCTACCTCAGAGGCACAGGCCTGACACCCGGCTAGAACACCAAGACCCTGTGAGCCACATGGCTCAGAAGAAAAGGGAGAAAGAAAGAGAAAGAGAGAGGGAAAGAAAGGAAAGAAAGAAAGAAAGAAAGAAAGAAAGAAAGAAAGAAAGAAAGAAAGAAAGAAAGAAAGAAAGAAAGAGAGAGAGAGAGAGAGAGAGAGAGAGAAAGAAAGAAAGAAAGAAAGAAAGAAAGAAAGAAAGAAAGAAAGAAAGAAAGAAAGAAAGAAAGAAAGAAAGAAGGAAGGAAGGAAGGAAGGAAGGAAGGAAGGAAGGAAGGAAGGAAGGAGAAAGAAAGAAAGAAAGGAAGAAAGGAAGAAAGAAAGAAAGAAAGAAAGAAAAGAAAAGAAAAGAAAAGAAAGCTATTAAAATAAAAAATAAAAAAATTATTATAAATAAAAAGAAATTAAAAAGTAATTAAAAAAAAAAAGAAAGATAGAAAGAAGAGAGCAACCAAACCAAAAAATCCACCAATGATAACAAGGGCTAAAAACTATCCAAAGAGAAACCAGACAGGCAGAACCCTAGGACAAATGGTAAAAGCAAAGCTATACAGACAAAATCACACAAAGAAGCATACATATACACACTCACAAAAAGAGAAACAGGAAAAAAAATATATATATATATATATACAAAAAAATAAGGAAGAGAGAAACCAAATCAATAAACAAATCTACCAATGATAATAAACTCTAAATACTAAACTAAGATAAACATAAAACCAGAAACAAACTAGGCGCAGAAAGCAAACCCCAAGTCTACAGTGGCTGCCAAAGTACACTGCCTCAATTTTGGGATGATTCACTGTCTATTCAGGTATTCCAGAGATGCACAGTACATCAAGTTGATTTTGGAGATTTTCAATCTGCTGCTCCTGAGGCTGCTGTGAGAAATTTCCCTTTCACTTCTTTGTTCGCACAGCTCCTGGGGTTCAGATTTGGATTTGGCCCTGCCTCTGCATGTAGGTAACCTGAGGGCATCTGTTCTTTGCCCAGACAGGACGGGGTTAAAGTAGCAGCTGAGTAGGGGGCTCTGGCTCATTCAGGCCTGGGGGAGGGAGGGGTACAGAATGCGGGGCGAGCCTGTGGCAGCAGAGGCCAGCATGACGTTGCACCAGCCTGAGGCATGCTGTGTGTTCTCCCGGGGAAGTTGTCCCTGGATCACGGGACCCTGGCAGTGGCGGGCTGTACAGGCTCCTGGGAGGGGAGGTGTGGATAGTGACCTGTGCTTGCACACAGGCTTCTTGGTGGCTGCAGCAGCAGCCTTAGCGTTTCATGCCCATCTCTGGTGTCCACGCTGATAGCCGCAGCTCGCGCCCGTCTCTGGAGCTCGTTTATGTGGTGCTCTGAATCCTCTCTCCTCGCACCCCCTGAAACAATGGTCTCCTGCCTCTTAGGCAGGTCCAGAGTTTTTCCCGGACTCCCTCCCGGCTAGCTGTGGCACACTACCCCCTTCAGGCTGTGTTCATGCAGCCAACCCCAATCCTCTCCCTGGGATCTGACCTCCAAAGCCTGAGCCTCAGCTCCCAGCCCCCACCCGCCCCGGCGGGTGAGCAGACAAGCCTCTCAGGCTGGTGAGTGCTGGTCGGCACCGATCTTCTGTGTGGGACTCTCTCCGCTTTGCCCTGTACGCCCCTGCTACTGCGCTCTCCTCTGTGGCTCCGAAGCTTCCCCCCCACCACCCCCCCATCTCCGCCAGTGAAGGGGCTTTCTAGTGTGTGGAAACTTTTCCTCCTTCACAGCTCCCTCCAAGAGGTGCAGGTCCTGTCCCTATTCTTTAGTCTCTGTTTTTTTTTTCTTTATTTTTTGCCCTACCCTTGTACGTGGGGAGTTTCTTGCCTTTTGGGAAGTCTGAGGTCTTTTGCCAGCGTTCAGTAGGTGTTCTGTAGGAGTTGTTCCACATGTAGATGTATTTCTGATGTATTTGTGGGGAGGAAGGTGATCTCCACGTCTTACTCCTCCACCATCTTGAAGGTCTCTCCCTCCCATCCTTTTTTACATCTATTTTTCTCTTCAGATAGGACTTACTCTTCAAAGTGTGACTAGGTTAGATGCTCATGACTCAATGTTTGGCCCAACAACATTGGTATCACCTGGGAGCTTTAAGAAATGTAGACTCTTAGGGACTTCCCTGGTGGCGCAGTGGTTAAGAATCTGCCTGCCAATGCAGGGGACACAAGTTCGAGCCCTAGTCTGGGAAGATCCCACATGCTGTGGAGCAACTAAGCCTGTGTGCCACAACTACTGAGCCTGCGCTCTAGAGCCCATGAGCCACAACTACTGAGCCCTCGTGCCACAACTACTGAAGCCCGCGCGCCTAGAGCCCATGCTCCACAACAAAGGGAAGCCACCGCAATGAGAAGCCCGCACATCACAACGAAGAGTAGACCCCACTCGCCGCAACTAGAGAAAGCCCCCACACAGCAATGAAGACCCAATACAGCCATAAATAAATAAATTAATTCATTCATTCATTAAAAAAAAAAAAAGAAATGTAGACTCTTAGGCCCCACTGGAGATCTGTTGAATCAGAATGTGCATTTTAACTGGTGATGTATACACATGCTGAAGTTTTACAAGTCCAGCTTTAGGTCCCCTTTCCAGAGACCCCACTCAAGAACTTTCATCCTCCATATCCTCAACATTTAAACCACTGTCCCTAGGGTTCTGGGCTCATCCAACCAACCTGTCAGTATCATCAGCCTTCAGGTCACCAGATAGTTTCTCTCAGGGATTCATGGAGTCACTCACCCCTCAGTACAGAGAAGGCAGCCTTTATCTTACCCTGGGAGGTACTTTTATAAAGACGTTTCAAAGTTCCATGGAAGCCATGCATGTATCTCTTCTGGGTGACCTCTATTCCATCATAATTAGGGGACAAGGTGTTTACTTATGTCCCTGGGTGCTGACAGGGAAGAAAAGTGCAAACACCCCCCAGATTTACCAGTGGAATTGGGGCTGGTAACTCACTTTAGCCCTGACTCCCCCCCAGACCAAGGATTTGTACCAGTTGTTCTCTTAATAGGACTTCACTTGTGTAAACCAATATGGAGTATCCTTTACAAAATCCCTTTAACAATGTCAATGTTTCAGGAAGAAGGGGCATCCTAAGGGCTTGTCCCACATTTTTTAAAACCTTTTATTTTGAGAAAATTGTAGATTCACATGCAGTTGTAATAAATATTGGGTCAGCCAAAACGTTCGTTTGTTTTGTTTTTTTCCGTAAGACGGCTCTAGTAGCGCTTAGTTGTCTTTAACTTCATTCGAAACAATTTTGTTAGATTGTACTGTGACAGCTGCCATATCAGCGTGCATTAAAAAAAAAAAAAAAAAACTTATCAAAATCGGTGCAATTTTTGTGTAGCCATTTTAATATTGCAGATGGAAGAAAAAAAGCAACATTTTCAGCATATTATGCTTTATTATTTCAAGAAAGGTAAAAACGCAACTGAAATACAAAAAAAGATTTGTGCAGTGTATGGAGAAGGTACTGCCACTGATTAAATGTGTCAAAAGTGGTTTGCAAAGTTTCGTATTGGAGATTTCTCACTGGATGATGCTCCACGGCCGGGTAGACCAGTTGAAGTTGACAGGGATCAAATCGAGACATTAACTGAGAACAATCAACATTATACCATGCAGGAGATAGCCAACATAGTCAAAATATCCAAATCAAGCACTGAAAATCATTTGGACCAGCTTGGTTATGCGAATCGCTTTGATGTTTGGGTTCCACATAAGTTAAGCAAAAAAAAACCTTCTTGACCATATTTCTGCATGAAATTCTCTACTTAAACATAATGAAAACATTCCATTTTTAAAACAAATTGTGATGGGCCACAAAAAGTGGATAGTGTACAAAATGTGAAATGGAAGAGATCGTGAGGCAAGTGAAATGAACAACCACCAACCACACCAAAGGCTGGTCTTCATCCAAAGAAGGTGATGTTGTGTATATGGTGGAATTGGAAGGGAGTCCTCTATTATGAGCTCCTTCCGGAAAACCAAATGATTAATTCCAACTGAAAGCAGCATTTGACGAAAAGCATCCGTAATTAGTCAACAGAAACGCATAATCTTCCACCAGGATAACGCAAGCCCACATGTTTCTTTGATGACCAGGCAATAACTGTTACAGTTTGGCTGGGAAGTTCTGATTGATCCACCGTATTCACCAGACATTGCACCTTCGGATTTCCATTTATTTCGGTCTTTACAAAATTCTCTTAATGGAAAAAATTTCAATTCCCTGGAAGACTGTAAAAGGCGCCTGGAACAGTTCTTTGCTCAAAAAGAGAAAAAGTTTTGGGAACATGGAATTATGAAGCTGCCTGAAAAATGGCAGAAGGTAGTGGAACAAAACGGTGAATACGTTGTTCAAATAAAGTTCTTGGTGAAAATGAAAAATGTGTCTTTATTTTTACTTAAAAACCAGAGGAACTTTTTGGCCAACCCAATAATAGAGAGATGTTGCATCCCCTTCACCCAGTTCCCCCCAATAGTAATATACTGCAAAACTATGGTTCAATATCACAACCATGGTTTATGCCCCTGTCTGCCATATGGCTCTCTCTGCCCACACTCACTTTGATTCTGCAGACCGCCTTCATGTTTCCCACTCCTCTGAGTACCTTCCAAATCGCTTATCAACATCAGCTGCAATTCCTTTGTGTCTTGTTCCGATCATAATCTCCTAATCCTCCCCAGATGCCATGCCAAGCCCAGCAGTGCAGCGGAGCCTGCAACCACAGCTCATGACTCAGCACCTCAGACAGAATAGCTGAGCCTCTGGCCCCAGGGACTTAGGCCAGTGCTAGCCACTCACTCTTTCCAAGCCCAAGGGACAATTCTGTCTCCATTCCTATTCTGCCAGGAATAAAGCAGAACTATTTCTGCAAGGCAGAAAGGCAGAGAGTGCAGCCCGAATTGAACAAGGCGAGAACAGGGGCCTGCTGATAGGGAAGCCCGTGCAGGGGGTGGACACAGCCTTAGCACTGGAATTTTTACCACATGGGCCAGGACTTTCCTCGGTTCTAAGTATCATGATGATAAGTATAACAATGCTAGTTATCATTTATGGAGTATTTGATGTGGGCCAGGAACTTTTAAAGTATAATTTCCGTGTATCAGTTCAGCAAATCCTCAGAGCCACTCTACTAGTGAAACAGGAGGGAAGGGGGCAGGGAACAACCTTTGAAAGAATGACATAGCCCGAGGACATGACATAAACTGCTTAGAACCAAATGGGTCCAAGATGGCAGACAAGTCGACTTCCACTAGACCTTGAGCCTAAGTATACGCTCACTGTAACACATCAGGAAGCTAAATGACACACCCACAGTCACCATGACAGTCCCAAGGCTGACCATAAGGATCAAAAAGTGGGTGGTGGCCCAATTCCTGGAAATCCCCGCCCCTTCCCGAAATAGCTGGAATACTCCTCCCACTCATTAGCCTATGAAATTACCCGCCCCTATAAAAAGTGACAATCCCTTTCTCTGGTGCCTTTTCTCACCTTCTGAGATGGCCCACACTCTGTCTGTGGAGTGTGTTTCTCTCTAAATAAATCCACTTATCTATCCCTTTGTCTCTCACTGAATTCTTTCTGCAATGAGACATCAAGAACCTGAGCTTCATTAAGTCCTGAAACCAGGTGTGTGATCTCAACTGGAAGACCATGGGTTTTGGCCAGGTTTGAGTCCCAGCACGTGGGTTGTTCAAAGTCCCAGTCTGAGGTGTATGGTTTCACAAGGACAGTTCTATTCTCTTCTCCATTCTACTAGTAAGGAATCTGGGACCTGACATAACACAAGGGTTTAAAGCAGCCAACTTCAGCACCCAGTTAACCTCATTCCCTCTCAAATGAGTAGACATCTGCAGCTCCTGGTTCTACAAACATCAAGAGAAAGTCCTGTGTCCCCTTCCTACTAATGCAGACCCAAATCATTTGCAAGCAAGGAAGGAGAGTCCATGCGGGGTGGGGAGCATGTCACAGGCAACAGCTGTGCCACCTATTAATCAACCTTTAGTTCTTGTCTGAAGAGTTGGGTGGTGGTGCCTTGTCCACATAAACCAACGTCTTTCTGGCAGTTTACACGTTCTACAATGAAGGAAGGCAACCAAAAAGTTGCTACCTGTACAAAAACGTTTGCGAGGATATGGTATGCAGCAAGCTCCAGGCAAGGGACGCAGGCAAGCATGGCTCTCATCCACCTGCTCATGGTCCTGTGGCATACCACAAACCAGCACGGACACAGTGCAGCTTCATGGCATGCCACAGCCCCAAACGCATATTTGTCACATACCATTCACTCTGACAACATGCATTCCACATGCCCCAGAATCCTGCAACTCTTGCTGTTTTGCCTTCAGATGCGAAAGCTTGCTCACAGTAGATACTTCTTGATAGAGGACCTCTGAGCCCAAGCTGAATGTTATTTGACCAATGTGTTAGATTCTTTTCCCCTCTCACTTTAAGCCACACCTTCGTATTCTTCACACACCCCCGCTTGCCTGGTCTGCTAAATATTTCGTACTGTCCAGAAGAGGACTGCCTTCTAGACAATTCCTTGTCTCCTTAACCCAGCCTTGTCATGGGACCTGCTGACACTGAGGGCTGCCAAGAACAACTTGGAATTCTTGCAATCAACACACTCCACGCACCTCCCAGCCTCCCCTCACACTCGGGGAGCCCCACCTTTCCTGGACACATTCCATCCCCACTCATCCCACCCACCCTGCTCCTTCATTCCATCTTTGGGTGGTGCCACTCAAGCCTGTAAGCTGCTCTTTTCCCTTAGGCAAGGGATTTGGGTTTGACAGTTTTATCTACATTATGTGGTCTAGGGCAATATTTTAGGATTTAATAATCAGAAAGTTGGGGCTTCCAGTCCTCATGCTTATGCTAAGAACATTCCCAGGTATCAGTAGTGTTCAAAATCACTGTGTTATCAACAATCCACGTGGACCTTAACATCCCTGGCATAACCTTCATTACCAGGTTGGGCGCAAAATTTTAAGGCATGGTGGGAGTGGTAAAGGTGACTTTACCCACCACCCCCAATTCCTTATTCTACTGCTCCTAAAGAACAAATATCTTCTACTTAATGACCCCCCTCTCTTGCTTGCTTTCTTTCTTTCATCTTTGCTTTTTATATATGCTGTTTTATATGTTTCATGTATGTTCATAAACTGGTTTCAATCCTTTCTGGTTTTAAATGGTGGAAGGAAGGGAGAGACGGAGGGAGGGAGATGCAAACAAAATTAAGACATTCCAGACAGAACTCCGTCCACAGCAAATAAGCTCAGACTGCCTTAGAAATTTAGGCTTTCCATCCACGCAAAGCAAGGGGCAATCAAGGGGCAGGAAGCATCTGAAATCTGATAGGTAAGCACTGAATAGCTCAAATTTCTTGTATTCCGTGCACATCTTCATAAGTGTGTTAAAATTTATGATTCTCTTTCTCCATTTGTGAAATGAGGTGGGAATTATGAAACTAGACCACAATAACCAGCATAAGGCAACCTCTTATAAAATATGGGCATTACAAATACAAAGTAGCATTATTAGGGTAAATTTAAAACTCTGTTCCAAGCAGTATAATAATTATGAATCATTTGTCACTACTGTCTAGGTAGAACAGCAAATGCTAATTCCAGTTTAGAAAAATCCTATTTCTGATTAAAGAAATACTTGATAATTATGGGAATGAGTACAAATAGCTTAAAGCACCCCAGCAACTTTCCTCACTTTTGATCTTAGAAAGAGCACCTTTCTTCAGTTCCTCTTAGAAAGAAATGACCCGGGAGCAATCTGTTTCACATTTCACATGCTCGGCCTCTTTTTGCTTTCTGTTGCTGGGTCCTCCATCTCTGTACTAACTGTGGCCTCTTCTCTGCTCACTTTACACCCTCTCCCTTCCAGTGTTTCTGTAATTCCTAATGGGGATACTATTGGCATTTTGGCTGGGACAATTCATCATGTGCAACTGCCTTTTATATTGCAGGACAGTTAGCATCCTTGATCCCCACTCAGTCCTGCCAGCAGTACCACCTCTAGTCACTGTGCCAACAAAAAACACCCTTGTATATTTCAAAATGGCCCTTGGAGAGGCAGCACCACTCACATAGTTTGAGAATTTCTGTGTCGTTTTACCATTCCCAGTCCAAATATCTCCCCTATGTGTTAGTCCATTGTTGACTAGATAGTCTCACTTGGATGATGCAAAAGAACTTTAACCGCCTGTCTAAAGCAGAACCCATCATCTCCCACTTCCCCAAATCTGATTTTCCTCATGAATTCCTATCTCTGTTGACCACACGTAATTATCAAAGCCAGAAACCTAGGTATCAACTTTCACTCCTTCCTCTTCTTCAAATCCCACATCAATTAATCACCAAGTTCTACCTCTTTAATAATTTTGTATCCATCTCTTCCTCTCTCTCTCTACATAATAACCATTTCTTTCCCAAACCAGAGATCAACATAAGATCTTCAGCCTGCTGGTTAGCTGTGAAAGTCCTCCCAATAAACTGTGTAATGATCAAATGAGTTTAGAGGGAATCATTGGATAATAAACATCATAAGTATCTAAACTCATATACTTCTTATTGAGTAAAGATATAGTTCTATTCAGAATCTTTGTTTCTCTAAATTCTTTTATTACTAGACAGTGAACTTCCTAGAGTAAATGTGTTAAGGCAGCTTTTGTTCCAACTAAGTGAGCTAAGGTCAAAAAGCTTGTGCACCGCTATCCTAGACAATAAGTTCTTAAATATACTAACTTGAATCTCATCCTTTTCCTCTCTCTCTTCTTCTTTCCAAGTCTGTTCTCCTCTTTCTAAAATACTTACTTGCAATTGTCACACCTCTGCTGAAATTTGTTCAATGGATTTTTGTCACCTAAAACATACATCTTGGTTGACCTCATGTGAAATATAAGGTTATGGTCCTTCTCAACCTCTTCAGCTTCTCTCTCTCTCTCTACCTCAGTCTCCAAATTTCACATGAAGCTCTAGCAATGCCAAACTCTTTGAGTTTCAAAAACTACACCTTGTAGTTCTGTACCTCCCTACTTTTACACATGTAGCTCTCTCAGCCTGGAATTGCTTCCCATTGATTTGACTTCACTTATGTTTTAAAAGTATCAATGTTGATACTGTATAGAAAACAGACTTTAGGAGGCCAGAGTAGAAGCAGGGAGACAGAGCTGATTGACGGTGGCTTAGCCCATGGTGATAGCAGTTAAGGTAGAGAATAGTGGTCAGATTCTCATATGTTTTTAAGGTTTCCATTTTATATATCTTATTTAAAAGCCTATCAAAAACTTTAAACTAGTTGACATGTGGGAAAACTGAGTCACAAGGTAATCAAGTATCCTGTCAGTATTATACCTGAAAGTTCCATAATCCATTTTCTCACATAAAGAGATTCTCTGTCAAAAAAAACCCTGATACTCTTTGTAAACTGAGCAGGGGTCTCATTTCTATCTCTCTTGAGGATCTTAAAAGATAAGTGCTTATCTTAATTATCTTGAAAATAATTCCCCATTTGAGGTTTTTTTTGTTTTTTTTTTTTTAAGCAATGCTCATCATAAGAAAAGCCATAAAATTAGTAAAGTTTCTCTCTGGCTTTTGGCTTTCTCTTCTTTTTCAGCACTCTTCTCTTAAACTCACAGTATTCCCATATCCTCATAAGGTTCTTCATCCTATTAACTGCATTGGTAATAGTAACAGTAGTAGTAGCAATAGTAGGAGTAGTGGAAATAGTAGTGATAATATAAATACATTAACGACATTCATGGAATCTTGCCATGCTAAAGGTTCATGCAGAGTATCTCATTTAATTCTTATAGGAACCCTAAGAAGTAGGTAGTATACTTACTCCCATTTTGCAGGTAAGGCAATAGAGGTTCTGAAACATTATACAATTTGTTCAAGATCATTCACCTAACAAACTGTGGAGTGAAATTCAATCCCAGATTTCACGTCCTGTCCCCTTATCCACTATACCATATTGGCTCCCTTATAGGCATTTTATCTAGATTCCAATTATCAAGTAATTATAGATTAATCTAATAAAGGATTTTAAATAATGTTTTAAAATTTAAAATATAAGTTTTTGTTTATTGTAGAAAATTTGGAAAACCTAGAAAAGCACAAAGCAGAATATATTTCTATAATCACATCACGCAGGGATAGCTATTAATATTTTTGTATTCTCTACATCATGCTTATAATAGGTTAATATTGTTGTGATTAAGCACACCTTTATGTAATCTAATTTTTTCAGCTTAATAAAATTGTTAAAACATTTTCCCATATCACTAAGTTATATTTATAAAAAATCTTTTTCTGTAGTTAAATAGTATGTCATTATGTGGATGCACCATCAAATTTATTCCACCAATCCCATACCGTTGGACACTTAGGTTAAATTTTTTACCTACTATAAGTTAAATTTTTTTATTATAATTAATTCTGTAATGAATACTTGCATACATGTCTGATTATTTTCTCTGGATAAAGCCCTAAGAGGAAAATTGCTAGTTCAAAAATAGAAAATGCTTAAGCTTTTTTCTCATTTTGCCAAAATGTCTTCCTGAAAGATTGTTCAAACTTAAGCACCAACCAGTAGTTTTTTAATGTGGCCTACTTCCATACACTCTAGCTAATACTCAGTATTAACTGTTACTATTTTTATTATCTGGAGTTGTTTTCTTTTCCTTTTAATAGTTCATCCCATTTACTTTATTTTTAAAATCACAAAGGGAAGGACTTTTGCTTCCACTCATGAAGGAGTAGTAACTGTATGGTATTTGCACCCCTCCCCCCCATAACCCATAACACTACAAAATTGGACAAAATGTATGAAATATCTGTTTTCAGGTATTAGATAACAGACAGTACAAATCTGTGATCCCTGAGAGTATAATTTGCACCCTAGAGCCAATTTATTTCCTAACCTTGGGGCAGGGCAGGAGAGCCCATGCAGAGCTTGGCAACTTCTCTGAGTTGAGGAGAGAGAGATAGGAGCTTGGAAAGGCTGAGGCAGCTAAAAATTGCAGGGAAGCGTTCCAGAGAGGAAAGAGCTACACAAAACAATTGCTCCGGAAAACTGCATAGGAGTCTCATTGAGTCTCAGGCTGAATCCAAAAGTGAACATGTGTAATGAACACCACAAAAACAGGCAAAGAACAATTGCAAGTGCTCTCTAACTGGACAATTCTCTGAGCTCACACTGGGTTAAGAGACATTCAGAGTGTTATCATTCAGAGTGGAAAGACCTCATTGAATACCTAAGCATTCAGTAAAACAGAAAACTCAAGCCTTAGTAGTGGGAATAAACTAGCCTTATATAAGGCTATTCTAGACCTGCCCTAACAAAGTTTAACAAGCCTCAAAAGGATCAAACGAATCACAAGTAACATAACTGATTGCCAAAACAACTGCCAATGCTCTCTAAAGGAAAACAACAAAATACACTCAATAATGTAACATTCCTAATATCCAACATCAAACAAAAACTTATCAGATATGTCAAGAAGTAGCAAAATGTGACCTCTAATCAGGAAAAATATTAGTCAGTGGAAATAAACCCAGAAGTGACAGAGATGTGGAACTAGAAGACAAGGACTTTTTAAAAGAGTTATTATAAAAACCCAACAATTTAAGAGAAAACAAAGACATGAAGAGATAAGAAGTTGAAAACATAAAAAGGAGCCACATAAATATTGTAGAGGACCAAGACACAATAGCAGAAATAAAACATTCACTTATGAATTTAAGAGCCAATTAGATATTGCAAAAAAAAAGATCATTGAATTTGAAGACATAATAATACAAACTATTGAAAATCAAGCACAGAAAACAGAAAGGTTGGGGGAAAAATGAACGACATCTCAGTAACATGTGGGACAATATCAAGCCATGTAACATATGTGTAACTGAAGTCCTAGATCAAGAGATGGGAAAGAGGCAGAAAAAATATTTAAAGAAAAAATGGTTGAATATATCCCAAAATTGATTTTAAAAACTGAAACCTACACCTTCAACACATTGTATATCAACTATACTACAATAAAAATTTAAAAAAAAACCTATACCTTCTAAATGCTTGAAAAATCTCAAGAAGATAAATTTTTAAAATTCCACCTCCATAAACATAGACCACATTCTGGGCCATAAGGCACATCTTACAAATTTAGAGGAATAGAAATCATACAGTGTCTGTTCTCAGACCACAGTGGAATTAAAACAGAAATCAACAACAGAAAGATAACTGAAAAATACCAAACTACATGGAGATTAAACAACACACTTCTAAATAACACATGGGTCACAGAAGACATTTCAAGAGAAATTTTTAAATATCTTGAACTAAATGAAAATGAATAACTTATCAAACTTTGTGGGCTGCAGAAAAAGCAGTGCTTAGAGGGAAATTTATAGCACTTCATAATATAATTAGATAATAATATAATTATAATAATATCTTAGAAAAGGGGAATCATCTAAAGTCAATAATCTAAGTTTCCACCTTAGAAACTAGAAAAAGAAGAGAAAATTAAATCCAAAGTAAGCAGAAGAAAAGAAATAATAATAATTAGAGCAGAAACCAATAAAATTTAAAACAGGAAACAGAAAAAATCAGCAAAACCAAAACCTGGTTCTTTAAAAAGATCAACAAAATTGATAAGACTCTATCAGGCTAACTAAGAAAAAGAGAGGACACAAATTGCTAATATCAGAAATCAAAGAAGGGATATCACCACAGATCCCATGGAAATTAAAAGGATAATAAAGTAATACTATGAACAACTCTATGCCCACAAACCTGATAATCTAGTTGAAATGGACCTATTCCTTGAAAGATACCATCTGCCAAAACTCATACAAGAAGAAATAGACAATACGAATAGAACTGTATCTAGTAAAGATATTGAATTAATAATCTTCCAAAAGAGAAAGCACCAGGCTCAAGTGAGTTTACTGTAATTCTACCCAACATTTAAGGGAGAAATTATACCAATTCTCTATAATCTCTTTCAGAGGAAAGAAGCAGAAGGAGTATTTCCTAACTCATTCTACGAGGCCAGCATTATTCTAATACCAAAGCCAGACAGATATTGCAAGAAAATAAAACTACAGACCAATATCTCTCATGGACATAGATGTAAAACTCCTCAACAATATATTAGCAAATCAAACCCAACAATGCATAAAAATAATTATACACCACAAACAAGTGGGATTTATCCCAGGTATGAAAGGCTGATTCAACATTAAAAAATCAATTAATGCAATCCATCACATCAACAGGATAAAAAAGAAAAATCACATGAATATATCAATAGATTGTGGAAAAAACATTTGACAAAATTCAACACCCATTCATGATAAAAACTCTCAGTAAACTAGGAGTAGAGGAGATCTTCCTCAACTTGATGAAGAATATCTGCAAAAAAACTACAGCTAACATCATATTTAATGGTGAAAAATTTGAAGCTTTCCCACTAAGATTAGGAAAAAGGCAGGGATGTCCCCTCTCACCCCTCCTTTTCAACATCATACTGGAAGTTCTAGCTAATGCAATAAGACAAGAAAAGGAAATTAAAGGTATTCAGCTCAAGAAGGAATAAATTAAAAAAAAAAAGAAGGAATAAATAGAACTATCTTTGTTCACAGATGATATGGCCATCTATGTAGACCTGAAAAATTAACAAAAAAATTTCTGGATCTAATAAGCAATTATAGCAAGGTTTCAGGACACAACATTAATATACAAAAGTTAATGACTAAACAAAAAAAAAAGTTAATGACTTTCCTATACATCAACAATGAACAAATGAAATTTGACATTATAAACACAATACCATTTACATTACCACCCTGAAAAATGAAATAGTTAGCTACAAATTTAACAAAATGTATACAAGATCTATTTGAGGAAAACTACAAAACTGGTGAGAGAAATAAAAGAAGAGTTAAATAAATGGAGAGCTATTCCATATTCATGGATAGGAAGACTCAATATTGTCAAGATGTCGGTTCTTCCTAACTTGATCTATAAATTCAATGCAATCCAAATCAAAATCCCAGCGAGTTATTTTGGGGTACTGATAAACTAGTTCTAAAGTTTACATTGAGAGGCAAAAGCTGCAGAATAGCCAACACAATATTAAAGGAGAAGAACAAAGTTGTAAGACTTTTAAAGACTTACTATAAAGATACAGTAATCAAGATAGGGTGATACTGGTGAAAGAACTGACAAATAGATCAATGGAACAGAATAGCAAGCCCATAAATAGGCCCAAATAAATATAGTCAATTAATCTTTGACAAAGGAGCAAAGGTAATGTAATGGAGCAAGACAGTCTTTTTAATATTTGATGCTGGAATAACTAGACATCCATGTGAAAAAAAAAGAAGAAGAAATGTAGATGCAGACCTTACATCCTTCACAAAAATCAACACAAAATGGATCTTAGATCTAAATGTAAAATACAAAATGATAAAAAAAAAAAAAACTCTTAGAAGATAACATAGGAGAAAATCTAGATGACCTTGGCTATGGCAATGACTTTTTAGATACAACACCAAAAGCATGATCCATGAATGAAATAATTAATTAATGAAATAATTAATAATATTAATAATAATTAATAATTAGATCTTAGATCTAAATGTAAAATACAAAATGATAAAAAAAAAAAAAACTCTTAGAAGATAACATAGGAGAAAATCTAGATGACCTTGGCTATGGCAATGACTTTTTAGATACAACACCAAAAGCATGATCCATGAATGAAATAATTAATAAGCTGGGCTTCATTAAAATTTTTAAAAATTTGCTCTGAGAAAAATACTGTCAAGAAAATGAGAAGACAAACCACAGACTGGGAGAAAATATCTACCAAAGACATACCCGATAAAGAACTGTTATACAAAAATATATAAAGAACTTTAAAAACTCAACAATAAGAAAACAAACTACCCAGTTAAAAGAAAGGAGCCAAAAGCCTTAAATGACATTTCACCAAAGGAAATATACTGATGGCAAATAAGCATATGAGACGATGCTCCTCATCATATATCATCAGGGAAATGCAAATTAAAACAAAAATAAGATACCATCAAATAGTTATTAGAATGGCCAAAATCCAGAACACTTACAACACCAAATGCTGGTGAGGATGTGAAGCAAGAGAAACTTTCATTCATTGCTGGTGAGAATGCAAAATAGTACAGCCACTTTGGAAGACAATTTTGTCTTCAATTTTTCTTATAAAACTAAACATGCTCTTACCACATGATCCAGCAATTGAGCTCTTTGGTATTTACCTAAAGGAGTTGAAAACTTATGTCCACACAAAAACCTACATACAGATATCTACAGCAGCTTTATTCATAATTGCCAAAACCTGGAAGCAACCAAGATGGATAAATAAAATAAATGTTAAGTCCAGACAATGGAATATTTTTTAAATATAAAAGAAATAAGTCTTTTATCTTAAAAGAAAAGACATGGAGGAAACAAGTGCATATTACTGAGGGAAAGAAGTCAATATGAAAAAGCTACATACTGTATGTTTCCAACTATCTGACAGGGAAAAGGCAAAATTTATGGAGACAGTAAAAGGATCAGTGGTTGTCCCATCTTGTGTGTGTATGTGTTGGGGTTGCGGGGGGCAGTGAATTTGTGGAACACAGAGGATTTTTAGGCCAGTACTATTTTGATTTTTACGGTAGTGAAAATACTCTATATGATACTGTAATGATTGATAAATGTCATCATACATACATTTGTCCAAACCCATAGAATGTACAACACCAGGAGTGAATCTTAATGTAAACTATGGACTTTGGGTGATTTTGATGTGTCAGTGTAGGTTCATCAGTTGTAACAAATGTCCCACTCCAGTGAGGAATGCTGATAATAGAGGAAGCTATGCATGTTTTGGGCAGGGGGGAATCTCTCTACATTCTTCTCAGTTTTTCAGTGAATCTAAAACTGATCTAAAAAAACCCAAAGTCTTAAAAAAAAAATACCACACCAAGTGTGATAACCAATGTCCAAGATGGTTCTCAATGATCCTCACCTGCTAGTATTTATGCCCTTGTGTATTTTCCTTCCATACAAAACAGTACTGGCCTGTGTGACTAATTGAATATTGTGGAGATAACAGCATGTGACTTATGACTCTAGGTCGATATGAGTCTCTAAGACACACTGCAGCTTCTGCCTAGCTCTCTTTTGAATCACTTGCTATGCGGGAAGCCAGCTAACATGTCATGAGGACACTCAAGCAGCTCTATGGAGAGGTCTATATGGAAATAAACTGAGGTGTTCTACCCAAGTCAGCACCAACTTGCCAGCCACTTGAGTGAGCCATCTTGGAAGCAGATCCTTTAACTCCTCCAGAAGACTGAAGCCCCAACCAACACCTTGATTGAAACCTTATGAGAGATCTACAGCAGAGCCACCCAGGTAAACTAAACCTAAATTTCTGAGCCACAGAAACAGTGGGACATAAGAAATTGTTATTGCTATTTATTGCCATTTGATATTGTGGATGATATTTCACACAATGATGATTGTGTTTCTATTTGCTAGCAAAGGAAAGAAAAAATGAAAAAATCTTTTCAAAAGTTTACAATAGTATCAAAACAACATGAAATACTTAGAGATAAGTGTAACAAAATAAGGGAAAACTTCACTAAAAATTAGAGAGCATTGTTAAAAGAAATTAAAGAAGGCTTAAATAAATGGAGATATTTACCATGTTTATGGATTGGAAGATACAGTATTGTTAAAATATCAGTTATCCCTAAATTAACTTAGAGGTTCTGGTGTGACCTCAATCAAAAGTCTGGCTGTCTTTTTATAGGAACTGACAAGCTAATTCTAAAATTTACATAGAAATTCAAAGAATCCAGAATAGCGAAACAAGTCTTGAAATAAGAAAAACAAAGTTGGAGGCCTTATATTATGTGATTTCTGAATTATTATAAAGCTACAGAGTTTAAGACAATGTGTTACTAGTGAAAGGTGGACACATAGATTAATGGAACAGAATACAAAGTCCAAAAATAGACCACACATATAAGATCAATTGGTTTTAGCTAAGAGTGCTAAGACATTTCAGTGAGAGAAAGAAAATCTTTCAACATATGATGTTGAAATCACTGGATATCATTGGTGAGAAAAATGAAAATCAACTTTTACCTCACACCATACCCAAAAGTTAGCCTGAAATGGTCATAGAATTAAATGTAAAAGCTAGAATTACAAAATTCCTAGGAGAAAATCTTGAGATAGGTAAAGATTTCTAAATACAATACAAAATCACAAACTATGAAGGAAAAACTGATAAATTGGACAGCATCAACATTTAAAACTATTGCTCTTCAAAAATTATCATTAAGGCATCAAAAAGTCAAGTCACGAAATGGGGAAAATATCTGCAATACATATATGGCAAAGTACTTGTATCCAGAATATATAAAGAACTCGTAACAATAATAAAAGGACAAACAACCAAATTAAAGATGGACAGAGGATTTAAACATTTCACAAAAGATGGAGCATGGATGGCCAGTAAGCACATGAAAAGGTGCTCAACATCATTAGTCATTAGAGAAATGTGAGTTAAAATTCTGAGGTACACATAGTAGAATGGATAAAAATTTTAAATCGATAATATCAAATGTGGTGATGCTGTGGAGCAACTGGAGTTCTCATGAAAAATGGTACAATTGCTTTAGAAAACTGGCAATTTCTAAAATGTTAGACATGCAGTATTTACCATATCACCTTTGTACTACTAAGTGTTTGCACAAGAGAAATTAAAACACGTGTCCACAGAAAACTTGTATTGAAAGTTTATAGCAATTTTATTAATGAAAGCCCCAAACCAGGGTCAACCCAGTTTGTGAATGGATAAACATAATGTGCTATATCTATACAACCAAACACCACTCAGCAATAAAAAGAAACAAGCTACTGATACACATAACACAATAGATAAATCTCAAAATCATCATGCTGCATGAAAAAGACACAAGAATATATAAAGAATTCCATTTATACAAAATTCTAGAAAATTGCAAACTAATCTATAGCAATAAAAATAGATCAGTGATTCCACTCCTAATTACGTGCCCAGGAGAAACAAAAATATGTCCACACACAACACTTGTATATGAATATTCGTAATAAAAGCATTATTCATAATAGCCCAAAATTAGAAGCTACCTAAATACCCATCAACTGACAAATTGATTAATAAAATGTGGTATGGGGACTTCCCTGGTGGCACGGTGGTTTAAGAATCCACTTGCCAATGCAGGGGACATGGGTTTGATCTCTGGTCTGGAAAGATCCCACATGCCACAGAGCAACTAAGCCCGTGCACCACAACTACTAAGCCTGTGCTCTAGAGCCCATGAGTCACAACTACTGCGTCCGTGTGCCACAGCTACTGAAGCCAGCACACCTAGAGCCTGTGCTCCGCAACAAGAGAAGCCACCACAGTGAGAAGCCCGCACACCACAACGAAGAGTAGCCCGCGTGCAGCAACGAAGACCAAACACAGCCAAAAATAAATAAATAAATTTATTAAAATAAATAAATAAATAAAATGTGGTATATACATACAATAGAATATTATTCAGCAATAAAAGGAATGAAGTATTGACACACATTACAACATGGACGAGCCCTGAAAACATTATGCTGACTGAAAGAATTGTCACAAAAGTGATTTCATTTATAGGAAATGTCCAGAATAAGCATATCCATAGAGACAGAAAGTATATTAGTGGTTTTCTAGGGCTTTCTACAAAATGGAGAGTGACTGCTAATGGGTACAGACTTTCTTTTTGGGGTAATGAAAATGTTCTAAAATTGATTGTGGTAATTGTTACACAACGTTGTGAATATACTAAAAACTATTGAATTACATACTCTAAATGGGTGAATTGCATGGTTTGTGAATTATATATCAATAAAGCTATTATTTTAAAATTTGAACAGACCAGTTATTGCTGGAAGCCAGAAGTTTATTGCAAAGGAGCATGAGGAATATTTTGGTGGTAATAAAAATGTTTTATATCTTCATTGTATCAGTAGCTGCATGGTTATATGAAACTGTGAAGATCATTGAATTGTACACTGTAAATAAATGCAGCCTATTGTATGTAAATCAGTCAGACTGATTTTATAAAGAGTGTACACTGAAAGTCTCCCCTCTACCTCTGGCACCCATTTCCCATCCTCAGATGCAATTAACATTATCAACTTCTTGTATATTCTCCTAGACATATTTTATATTAGACATATGTAAGTACATTCTTAATACATTATTTTTACCTTCTTAAAACAAATGGTAGTATACTATACACACTCATACACCTGGCTTTTTCCACTTAATATATTTTGAAGATCATTCTCTAACAGAATATAAAGAACTTCATTATTCTTTTTTTACATCTGATTAGAAATGGGTGGTATGGATGCACCGTAATTTGTTTAATCAGTATCTTATTAATTCATGTTTATGATATTTCCAGTTTTTTTGATATTACATACAGTGTCAAAGTGGATAGACATGTGCATATGTAATTTCACACACGTATACATCTACCTAGAGGCTACATTTTTATCCAAAAGATTTCTGGAACAAAAGTTTACTTATTATATCTATCTGTTGATAGATAAAATAAATTCTCCTTCATGAGTATTGTATATATTCAAACTACCAACAACATTTACTGGTTTTTTGGATCTCTGACAATATAAGTAAAAACAGAATCTACTTTACTTGATTTTATGTATCTATAATCGTGAGGAAGATTGAATATCTGCTCATAGTTCTCAGAATCATTTGTATTTTCTTTTCTGTGAAACACCATTGGTAACTTTTACCTATTTTTCTGTTATATTCTTGGAAGTGTATGTATTTATTTGTAGAAGCTCTTTCTATATAAGCAAATTATTCTTTATATGTGTTGTGAGTTGCAAATATCTCCTCCAGTTTGTCACTTACATTTTGACTTCAATTATAGTGAATTTTACAAACATTTTAAAAACATAGTCTAAATTTATCGCTCTTTTATGACTTCTGAGATTTGTATTTTGCTTAGGTCTTTCCCATCCTATGATTATAAAAATACTTCTCCAGAGTTTTCTAAGGTATTTATGGTTTTATATTTTATGCTGAAACTTTCAATCAATTGGGAATATATTTTGGGATAGCATGCAAAGTTCTCAAATTTTTTCCAGATGGTTACTCAATTGCTCCAATACTATTTATTGAGTAATCCATCTTTTCTCCACTGATTTGAAATACCATCTCTATCATGTACTGCATAACCATATGGATTTGGATCTATTTCTACACTTTCTATTCTGTTCTACTGATCTTCCTGTCTATTCATGTAACAATACCAGATTGTTCTAATTATTATAGCTTCATAACAAGAGCTAATAGTAGGCTAGTTTCTCCCTCCTATTATCTTCTTTATCAGAATTTTTCCTAGCTATCCTTACTTGTTTATTTTCCATTTGAACTTTAGAAACAGCTTGTATAGTTCCACAAGAAAAATCCTTTTTTTTTTTTTTTAATTTTATAGCTACTTTATTTATTTATTTATTTGGCTGTGTTGGGTCTTCGGTTCGTGCGAGGGCTTTCTCTAGTTGCGGCAAGCGGGGGCCCCTCTTCATCGCGGTGCGGGGACCGCTCTTCATCACGGTGCGCGGGCCTTTCACTATCGCGGCCCCTCCCGTTGCGGGGCACAGGCTCCAGACGCGCAGGCTCAGTAGTTGTGGCTCACGGGCCCAGCTGCTCCGTGGCATGTGGGATCTTCCCAGACCAGGGCTCGAACCCGTGTCCCCTGCATTAGCAGGCAGATTCTCAACCACTTCGCCACCAGGGAAGCCCCAAGAAAAATCCTTTTTATATTTTCATTGGGATCACATGAAATTTATAGATTACAGAAAAGAGACATCTGTCTGATTTTAATGCTTCCTATCCATAATTAATTACAGTATGCCTTTTCATTTGTGCAAGTCTTCTTTTATTAGACTTCAAGTCTCTTACTAGCATTTAAGTTTTTTTCTTCATATAAATCTGGTAAATTTCCTTTTCGGTTGTTTTAATCTACTTGCATTGGCTAGAATCCTTAGAGCTTATTAAATAAGACTGATTATAGAGTATATCTTTGTCTTGTTCTTAAATTTAATAGAAATGTTTCTAATATTGTCCTATTAAGAATCATACTGGTTGAGTGGAATATATATATATATACACATATGTATATACACACACACATATTTTATATTCACATACACACACTACATATATATACACACACACACATTCACATACATACAAAAACACAGGCTATTTCTATCGAGAGATTTTAAAATTCAGGAATGAAAACTGAACTTTATTAAATGCTTTTTAAGCCTCTATGGAGGTTTATAACATTATGTTTTATTTTACCTATTAATATTGTAAATTTTGGAATAACTTTTTATAATATTGAATAATTCTTGCTCTTCTAAAATAAACTTCACCGTGCTATATTAATTTTTTATGTGCTGCTGGATTCTGTTGGCAACTATTTTACTTGGGATTCTGTCAGTATACATAAGTGAAATTTATAGCCAGAGCTTTTGTTCAATCTTTGTCATATTTTGAAATCAATGTTATACTTGCTTTGTGAAATGTTTTGGAAGCTTACATTCTTTTTCTGTGATCAAGAAGAATTTTAATTGCATTGCAGTTTGCTGTCCTTCAAAGCTTTGGTAGAATTCCCCTCTGAATTCATCAAACCCACTGCTTCTTAGGAGGATATATATCTTGAATAGTTTTCTCTATTTTTCCCATGATAATGATAGGATGACATTTTTATCTCCTCTGGGTCAGTTCTGGCAATTTATACTTTTAAAGAAAATTAAACATTGAATCTGGACTCTCATATTTATTTTTATAAATGTGAACACAGAAAGTTGAGTAACTCCTCTATTTACTTCTGCACATGTGGCTATTTACTTGTGTCACTTATTTCCTACTTGTGCTTTCTTCCTTTTTCTCTTGCTTAAGTCAACTAACACATCTTTTTTTTTAGCCCAATATCTTTTTAATTTAAAAGATACTATCACCAAAGGCCATATATATATATGTGTGTGTGTGATATATATATATATATATATATATATATATATATATATATATATATATATATATATATATATAAAAGAAAACAAAGTCTCCTCCCTAAAATCCATATTATTCCATGATAGATTTTCACAGCGACTAGTATATACACCAATATATTTTTCAAATCTGTTCAGTTATCCATTCGGTAATGCTTTTAGAATAAAAAGATGCCATTATCATCGCAGTCTGAACATTGGACCATTAGGGAGATGTGCTTAGAAATCGTTCAGTGTTTTGTTCATTATGATGACTATTTACAAACATGTCTATTTATGTTAGCGATAAATAATCCTGATGTCAAAAGAGATAATGGCCATGAATACACCGAGGTGGCTGCATGCTCTTAAAATATTTACATGTAGTATTTACATGTAGTTTTTCGGTTAGGGCTTTCCCATTAGCAAGTGAAAGTGTGCTCCCTTCAATTTTCTCCACATCGGTCTTGCTTCTGGGGGATGCATCCTTCCATCTCTACAACTTCAGGCCATCCTTCATGGTTGTTTGTGTCCTTATAGTTCTTTATGTGCTGTTCAAAAGGGCTTTTTGTCTTAATGCCTTTTCCACCACATAAGACCCACTTGTCTCTAAAACCAAGATGAGTAATAGATGTACTCCTCAATTCAGCAATGAGCTGTCAGCCCTCATCATTGAGTTTGGTTGCTCCATCATCATATGTTCCCATTAAGACTATCATACCATCTTGTATGGCCTTCGGAAACTCAGTAAATGGGGCCACATTTCCTCCCCACATGTCAAAATATCTGGCTTCTATTACATCTCCCGTTTTTCCACTTACCAAGGCAACATTGATCTCTCTTCCAACATTATTCTTTTTTTTTTTTTAACACCTTTATTAGAGTATAATTGCTTTACAACAGTGTGTTACTTTCTGCTTTATAGCAAAGTGAATCAGCTATACATATACATATATCCCCATATCCACTCCCTCTTGCGTCTCCCTCCCACCCTCCCTATCCCACACCTCTAGGTGGTCACAAAGCACCGAGCTGATCTCCCTGCGCTATGTGGCTGCTTCCCACTAGCTATCTATTTTAAGTTTGGTAGTGTATATATGTCCATGCCACTCTCTCACTTTGTCCCAGCTTAACCTTCCCCCTCCCCGTGTCCTCAAGTCCATTCTCTACGTCTGCATCTTTATTCCTGTCCTGCCCCTAGGTTCTTCAGAACTATTTTTTTTTCTTTAGATTCCATATATATTGTTAGCATATGGTATTTGTTTTTCTCTTTCTGAGTTACTTCACTCTGTATGACAGACTCTAGGTCCACCCACCTCACTACAAATAACTCAATTTTGTTTCTTTTTATGGCTGAGTAATATTCCACTGTATATATGTGCCACATCTTCTTTAGCCATTCGTCTGTCGATGGACACTTAGGTTGCTTCCATGTCTTGGCTACTGTAAATATAGCTGCAATGAACATTGTGGTACATGACTCCTTTTGAATTATGATTTTCTCAGGGTATATGCCCAGTAGTGGGATTGCTGGGTCATAGTGTAGTTCTCTTTTTAGCTTTTTAAGGAACCTCCATACTTTTCTGCATAGTGGCTGTAACAATTAACATTCCCACTAACAGTGCAAGAGGGCTCTCTTTACTCCACACCCTCTCCAGCATTTATTGTTTGTAGATTTTTTGATGATGGCCATTCTGACTGGTGTGAGGCGATACCTCATTGTAGTTTTGCTTTGCATTTCTCTCATTATTAGTGATGTTGAGCATCCTTTCATGTGTTTGTTGGCAATCTGTATATCTTTTTTGGAGAAATGTCTATTTAGGTCTTCTGCCCATTTTTGGATTGGGTTGTTTGCTTTTTTGATATCGAGCTGCATGAGCTGCTTGTAAATTTTGGAGATTAATCCTTTGTCAGTTGGTTTGCTTGCAAATATTTTCTCCCATTCTGAGGGCTGTCTTTTCGTCTTGTTTATGGTTTCCTTTGCTGTGCAAAGGCTTTTAAGTTTCATTAGGTCCCATCTGTTTTTGTTTTTATTTCCATTTCTCTAGGAGGTGGGTCAAAAAGGATCTTGCTGTGATTCATGTCATAGAGTGCTCTGCCTATGTTTTCCCCTAAGTGTTTGATAGTGTCTGGCCTTACATTCAGGTCTTTAATCCATTTTGAGTTTATTTTTGTGTATGGTGTTAGGGAGCGTTCTAATTTCATTCTTTTACATGTGGCTGTCCAGTTTTCCCAGCACCACTTATTGCAGAGGCTGTGTTTTCTCCACTGTCTATTCTCGCCTCCTTTATCAAAAATAAAGTGACCACATGTGCGTAAGTTTATCTCTGGGCTTTCTATCCTGTTCCATTGATCTATATTTGTTTTTGGGCCAGTACCATACTCTCTTCATTACTGTAGTTTTGTAGTAGAATCTGAAGTCCAGGAGCCTGATTCCTCCAGTAGCCATCTAAAAAAGGCTGTTATGTCAACTCCTTACAATTTACCAGAATTTACTGAAAATGGATCAAAGACTTACATGCAAAATTAAACCATAAAAGTAACAGAAGAAAATGTGAGTAATTTTTTTTGAATTTTAAAATGAAAGTGGCCTTCTAGATTAAAACAAAAAACCCTAAAGCCATAAAAAAAGTACAGATAAATGTAACTACATTAAAAAAAAAACTTGTTCATGGCAAAATTATCATAAACAAGGTCAAAAGATAAATGACAAACTAGGAAAAAATAGTTGCAGCTTATACCACAGACAATTTCTCTAGTGTTTAAAGAGCTCCTAGAAAGTGAAAATAACCAACAGTCAAATAGAAAAATGGAAAAGTGATAGGAATAGAAGTTCACAGAATATGAAACATGAAATACAAACAACACTTAAAAATACAAAGACGTTCAACATCAGTAAAAGGAATGCACATTATACATTATATGCAAAAGACATGATACTATATACTGAAAACCTTAAAGACTCCAAACAAAAACTACTAGAACTGATAAACAAATTTAGGAAGGTAATAGTAGGATACAAGATTAATATACAGAAATTGGTTGCATTTCTTTACACTAACAACCAAATAATGGAAAAGCAATATAAAAAAATCCCTTTTAAAATCACATCAAATATAAATAAATAAAATAAGATACTTAGGAATAAACCTGACCAAGGAGGTGAAAGACATATGCTGAGAACTATAAAACATTAATAAAGGAAACTGAAGATGATTCAAAGAAACGGAAAGATATCACACGCTCCTGGATTGGAAGAATTACTATTGCTAATATGGCCATACTACCTAAAGCAATATACATCAAAAATACATCTACATGTGGAACAAATCCTACAGAACCCCTACTGAATGCTGACAGAAGAACTCAGACTTCACAAAAGAAGCTTGAAGGAGACCTACACGCAGAGGCAGGGCCAAATCCAAAGCTGAACCCCAGGAGCTGTGCGAACAAAGAAGACAAATGGAAATCTCTCCCAGCAGCCTCAGGAGCAGCAGATTAAATCTCCACAATCAACTTGATGTAACCTGCATCTGCGGAATGCCTGAACAGATAACGAATCATCCCAAAATTGAGGTGGTAGACTTTGGGAGCAACTGTAGACTTGGGATCTGCTGTCTACAACTGATATGTTTCTGATTTTTATGTTTATCTTAGTATAGTTTTTAGTGCTTGTTATCATTGATGGATTTGTTTATTGGTTTGGTTGCTCTCTTCTTTTTTATTATTATTATTATTTTTTTCATTTTGCTAATTTTTTAAATTATTTTTTTTCTTCCTTTTTTTCTCCCATTCCTTCTGAGCCATGTGGCTGACAGGGTCTTGGTGTTCCGGCCTGGTTTCAGGCCTGAGCCTCTGAGGTGGGAGAGCTGAGTTCAGGACACTGGACCACCAGAGACCTCCCCGCCCCAAGTAATATCAATCAGCGAGAGCTCTCCCAGATATCTCCATCTAAACGCTAAGACCCAGCTCCACCCAAAGGCCAGCAAGCTCCAGTGCTGGACGCCCCATGTCAATCAACTAGCAAGACAGGAACACAACCCCACCCATTAGCAGAGAGGCTGCCTAAAATCATATTAAGTTCACAGGCACCCCAAAATACATCACGGGATGTGACACTGCCCACCAGAAAGACAACATCCAGCCCCACCCACCAGAAGATAGGCACCAGTCCCTTCCACCAGGAAGCCTAAACAAGACACTGAACCAACCTCACCCACTGGGGGCAGAGAATAAAAACAATGGGAACTACGAACCTGCAACCTGCAGGAAGGAGACGCCAAAAACAGCATGTTAAACAAAATGAGAAGACAGAGAAATATGCAGCAGATGAGGAGCAAGGTGAAAACCAACCAGACCAAACAAAAGAAGAGGAAATAGGCAGCCTCCGTGAAAAAGAATTCAGAGTAATTATAGTAAAGATGATCCAAAATCTTCGAAATAGAATGAAGAAAATAGAAAAAATGTTTAACAAGGACCTAGAAGAGCTAAAGAGCAAACAAACAATGATGAACAACACAATAAATGAAACTAAAAATTCTCTAGAAGGAATCAATAGCAGAATAACTGAGACAGAAGAACAGATAAGTGGCCTGGAAGATAAAATGGTGGAAATAACTACTGCAGAGCAGAATAAAGAGAAAAGAATGAAAAGAATTGAGGACAGTCTCAGAGACCTCTGGGAAACCATTAAACGCACCAGCATCAGAATTATAGAGGTCCCAGAAAAAGAAGAGAAAAAGAAAGAGACTGAGAAAATATTTGAAGACATTATAGTTGAAAACTTCCCTAACATGGGAAAGGAAAGAGTCAATCAACTCCAGGAGATGCAGAGATACCCATACAGGATAAATCCAAGGAGAAACATGCCAAGACACATATTAATCAAACTATCAAAAATTAAATACAAAGAAAAAATATAAAAAACAGCAAGGGAAAAGCAACAAATAACATACAAGGGAATCCCCATAACGTTAACAGCTGATCTTTCAGCAGAAACTCTGCAAGCCAGAAGGGAGGGAGGGGCAGGACATTATTTGAAGTGATGAAAGGGAAAAACCTACAACCAAGATTACTCTACCCAGCAAGGATCTCATTCAGATTAAATGGAGAAATTAAAACCTTCACATACAAGCAAAAGTTAAGAGAATTCAGCACCACCAAACCAGCTTTACAACAAATACTAAAGGAACTTTTTTAGGCAGGAAACACAAGAGAAAGAAAAGACCTACAAAAACAAACCCAAAACAATTAAGAAACTGATAATAGGAATATACATATCAATAATTACCTTAAATGTAAATGGATTAAATGCTCCAACCAAAAGACATAGACTGGCTGCATGGATACAAACACAAGACCCATAAATAGGTTGTCTATCATAGACCCACTTTGCACGTAGGGACAAATACAGACTGAAAGCGAGGGGATAGAAAAAGATATTCCATGCAAATGCGAATTAAAAGAAAGCTGGAGTAGCAATTCTCATATCAGACAAAATGGACTTTAAAATAAAGACTATTATAAGAGACAAAGAAAGACACTACATAATGATGAAGGGAGATCCACCAGAGGCCAGACAGCAGAAGCAAGAAGAACTACAATCCTGCAGCCTGTGGAACAAAAACCACATTCACAGTAAGATAGACAAGATGAAAAGGCAGAGGGCTATGTACCAGATGAAGAAACCAGATAAAACCCCAGAAAAAGAGCTAAATGAAGTGGAGATAGGCAACCTTCCAGAAAAAGAATTCAGAAAAATGATAGTGAAGATGATCTAGGACCTTGGAAAAAGAATGGAGGCAAGGATCGAGAAGATGCAAGAAATGTTTAACAAAGACCTAGAAGAATTAAAGAACAAGTAGACAGAGATGAACAATACAATAATTGAAATGAAAACTACACTAGAAGGAACCAATAGCAGAATAACTGAGGCAGAAGAACGTAAAAGTGACCTGGAAGACAGAATGGTGGAAATCACTGCTGTGGAACACAATAAAGAAAAAAGAATGAAAAGAAAAGAAGACAGCCTAAGAGACCTCTGGGACAACATTAAATGCAACAACATTTGCATTATAGGGGTCCCAGAAGGAGAAGAGAGAGAGAAAGGACCTGAGAAAATATCTGAAGACACTATAGTCGAAAATTTCCCTAACATGGGAAACGAAATAGCCACCCAAGTCCAGGAAGCACAGAGAGTCCATACAGGATAAATCCAAGGAGAAAAATGCAGAGACACATAGTAATCAAACTAGCAAAAATTAAGGACAACGAAAAATTACAGAAAGCAGCAAGGGAAAAAGGACAAATAACATATAAGGGAACTCCCATAAGGTTAACAGCTGATTTCTCAGCATAAACTCTACAAGCCAGAAGGGAGTGGCATGATATACTTAAAGTGATGAAAGGGAAAAACCTCCAACCAAGATTACTCTACCCGGCAAGGATCTCATTTAGATTCGATGGAGAAATCAAAAGCTTTACAGACAAGCAAAAGCTAAGAGAACTCAGCACCACCAAACCAGCTCTACAACAAATGCTAGAGGAACTACTCTAAGTGGGAAACACAAGACAAGAAAAGGACCTACAAAAACAAACCCAAAACAATTAAGAAAATGGTCATACAAACATACATATCGATAATTACCTTAAACGTGAATGGATTAAATGCTCCAACCAAAAGACACAGGCTTGCTGAATGGATACAAAAACACGACCCATATATATGCTGTCTACAAGAGACCCACTTTAGACCTAGGGACACATACAGACTGAAAGTGAGGGGATGGAAAAAGATATTCCATGCAAATGGAAATCAAAAGAAAGCTGGAGTTGCTATACTCGTATCAGATAAAATAGACTTTAAAATAAAGGATGTTACAAGAGACAAGGAAGGACACTACATAATGATCAAGGAACCAATCCAACAAGAAGATATAACAATTCTAAATATATATGCACCCAACATAGGAGCACCTCAATACATAAGGCAACTGCTAACAGCTATAAAAGAGGAAATCGACAGTAACACGATAATAGTGGGGGACTTTAACATCTCACTTACACCAATGGACAGATCTTCCAAACAGAAAGTTAATAAGGAAACAAGCTTTAAATGACACAATAGACCAGCTAGATTTAATTGATATTTATAGGACATTCCATCCAATAACAGCAGATTACACTTTCTTCTCAAGTGCACATGGAACTTTCTCCAGGATAGATCACATCTTGGGGCACAACTCAAGTCTCAGTAAATTTAAGAAAACTGAAATCATATCAAGCATCTTTTCTGACCACAAGGCTATGAGACTAGAAATGAATTACAGGGAAAAAAAAGTAAAAAACACAAACACATGGAGGCTAAACAATATGTTACTAAATAACAAAGAGATCACCTAAGAAATCAAAGACAAAATCAAAAAATACCTAGAGAGAAATGACAATGAAAACACCACGGCCCGAAACCTATGGGATGCAGCAAAAGCAGTTCTAAAAGGGAACTTTATAGCAATACAATCCTTCCTCAAGAAACAAGAAAAATCTCAAATAAAAAACCTAACCTTACACCTAAAGCAATTAGAGAAAGAAGAACAAAAAAAACCAAAGTTAGCAGAAGGAAAGAAATCATAAAGATCAGAAATAAATGAAAGAGAAATGAAGGAAACAATAGCAAAGATCAATAAAACTGAAAGATGGCTTTTTGAGAAGATAAACAAAATTGATAAACCATTAGCCAGACTCATCAAGAGAAAAAGGGAGAAGACTCAAATCAATAGAATTAGAAATGAAAAAGGAGAAGTAACAACTGAAACTGCAGAAATACAAAGGATCATGAGAGATTACTACAAGCAACTATATGCCAATGAAATGGACAACCTGGAAGAAACAGACACATTCTTAGGAAAACACAAACTTCAGAGACTGAACCAGGAAGAAATAGGAAATATGAACAGACCAATCACAAGCACTGAAATTGAAACTGTGATTAAAACTCTTCTAACGAACAAAAGCCCACGAACAGATGGCTTCACAGGTGAATTCTATCAAACATTTAAAGAAGAGCTAACACCTATCCTTCTCAAACTCTTTCAAAACATAGCAGAAGGAGGAACACTCCCAAACTCACTCTATGAGGCCACCATCACCCTGATACCAAAGCCAGACAAAGATGTCACAAAGAAAGAAAACTACAGGCCAATATCACTGATGAACATAGATGCAAAAATCCTCAACAAAATACTAGCAAACAGAATCCAACAGCACATTAAAGGGATCATACACCATGATCAAGTGGGGTTTATCCCAGGATGCAGGGATTCTTATATGCAAATCAATCAATGTGATACACCACATTAACAAATTGAAGGATAAAAACCATATGATAACCTCAATAGATGCCGAAAAAACTTTCAACAAAATTCAACACCAATATATGATAAAAACTCTCCAGAAAGTAGGTATAGAAGGAACCTACTTCAACAGAATAAAGGCCATATATGAAAAACCCACAGCCAACATCGTTCTCAATGGTGAAAAACTGAAACAATTTCCTCTAAGATCAGGAACAACACAAGGCTGCCCACTCCCACAACTATTATGCAACATAGTTTTGGAAGTTTTAGCCACAGAAATCAGAGAAAAAAAGAAATAAAAGGAACCCAAGTCGGAAGAGAAGAAGTAAAGCTGTCACTGTTTGCAGATGACATGATACTATACATAGAGAATCCTAAAGATGCTACCAGAAAACTACTAGAGCTAAGCAATGAATTTGGTAAAGCAGCAGGATACAAAATTAATGCACAAAATTTCTTGTATTCCTGTACACTAATGATGAACAATCTGAAAGAGAAATGAAGGAAACACTCCCATTTACCATTGCAACAAAAAGAATAAAATACCTAGGAATAAACCTAAGGAGACAAAATACTTGTGTTCAGAAAAATGTAAGACTAATGAAAGAAATTAAAGACGATACAAACAGATGGAGAGATATACCATGTTCTTGGATTGGAAGAATCAACACTATGAAGATGATTATACTACCCAAAGCAATCAACAGATTCAGTGCAATCCCTATCAAACTACCAATGGCATTTTTCACAGAACAAGAACAAAAAATTTTACAATTTGTACGGAAACACAGAAGACCCCCAATAGCCAAAGCAATCTTGAGAAAGAAAAACGGAGCTGGAGGAATCAAGATTCCCTGACTTCAGACTATATTACAAAGTTACAGTAATCAAGACAGTATGGTACTAGCACAAAAATAGAAATATAGATCAATGGAACAGGATAGAAAGCCTAGAGATAAACTCACGCACATGTGGTCACCTTACCTTTGATAAAGGAGGCAAGAATATACATTGGAGAAAAGACAGCCTCTTCAATAAGTGGTGCTGGGAAAACTGGACAGCTACATGTAAAAGAATGAAATTAGAACACTCCCTAACACCATACACAAAAATAAACTCAATATGGATTAAAGACCTAAATGTAAGGCCAGACACTATCAAACACTTAGAGAAAAACATAGGTAGAGCACTTTATGACATAAATCACAGCAAGATCCTTTTGGATCCACCTCCTAGAGAAATGGAAATAAAAACAAAAATAAACAAATGAGACCTAATGAAACTTAAAAGCTTTTGCGCAGCAAAGGAAACCATAAACAAGGTGAAAAGACAACCCTCAGAATGGGAGAAAGTATTTTCAAATGAAGCAACTGACAGGATTAATCTCCAAAATATACAAGCAGCTCATGCAGCTCAATATCAAAAAAACAAAAAACACAATCCAAAAATGGGCAGAAGACTTAAACAGACAATTCTCCAAAAAAGATAACAGATTGCCAACAAACACATGAAAGGATGCTCAACATCACTAATCATTAGAGAAATGCAAATCAAAACTACAATGAGGTATCACCTCACACCGGTCAGAATGGCTATCATCAGAAAATCTACCAACAACAAATGCTGGAGAGGGTGTGGAGAAAAGGGAATCCTCTTGCAATATTGGTGGGAATGTAAATTGATACAGCCACTCTGGAGAACAGTATGGAGGTTCCTTAAAATACTAAAAATAGAACTACCTTATGACCCAGCAATCCCACTACTGGGCATATACCCTGAGAAAACCATAATTCAAAAAGAGTCATGTACCACAATGTTCATTGCAGCTCTATTTACAATAGCCAGGACATGGAAGCAACCTAAGTGTCCATCGACAGATGAATGGGTAAAGAAGATGTGGCACAGATATACAATGGAATATTACTCAGCCATAAAAAGAAACAAAATTGAACTATGTAGTGAGGTGGATGGACCTAGAGTCTGTCATACAAAGTGAAGTAAGTCAGAAAGAGTAAAACAAATACCGTATGCTAACACATATATATGGAATATAAAAAACAAAAAATTGTGCCGATGAACCTAGAGGCAGGACAGGAATAAAGACGCAGACATAGAGAATGGACTTGAGGACACGGGGAGGGGGACAGGTAAGCTGGGATGAAGTGAGAGAGTAGAGTTGACATATATACACTACCAAATGTAAAACAGATAGCTAGTGGTAAGCAGCTGCATAGCACAGGGAGATCAGCTCCGTGCTTTGTGACCACCTAGAGGGGTGGGATAGGGAGGGTGGGAGGGAGATGCAAGAGGGAGGGGATATGGGGATATATGTATACGTATAGCTGATTCACTGTTATACAGCAGAAACTAACACAACATTGTAAAGCAATTATACGCCAATAAAGATGTTAAAAAAAATTACGAAAGTATGTTAATGCATATGCACCATGACCGAGCAATCCAGTACTGGAGAATTTATTGTCTGAATATATATGTACATGTGAAAATATTGTATTCAATATTAGTTTTACAATATTATAATAGCAAAAATTACCCAAACATCACTATGACTGGTTAAATAAGCAATAGTATAGTACATGAATTGAAAGAATACTATGAAGCTAAAAAAAATGAGGAAGCTATATATAGATAGGAAAATATTTCTACAATATATTAATTAAAAATTTAGGTATGAAATTCGTTATAAATATAATAATGTTGGGGTTAGAGTTAAATATGAATGTGTATTCATATTTGCTTATATAAAGATACACTGGAGGGACATACTAAACATGAAAAATAGAGGTTATATTGGTCGAGAGGGCTATATGAGTTAGGCACAGGGTGAAAGGAATAAGTTATTGTTAATTTTTAAATATTATTTTAGATTTTTCAACTAAATGAATTTATTACCATCTCAAAAGATTAAATTTAAACATCTTTTCTTTTTACTAAATTCTGTGAATAGGATTTACAGATTAATTTAGGAAAAAATTATCCTTACTATAATGAGCCTTCCGATGCATAAAGAAGGTATTTTCTTTCATTCTACTCAAGTTTTCATACCTACCTATGTTGTCAAAATTTTCTTTGTGTCAATCTTAAACATTTTTTAATACTTTTACTACTAAATATTTTATTATTATGGGTTGTGTTATAAACTGTACTTTTTTCGATATTATATTTTCTAAAGGATTGTTTTTTGCATAGAGAGACTGTCTTAGTCTGTTTGGGTTGCTATAAGAGAATACCATAGACTAGGTGACTTATAAATAATATAAACTTATTTCTAACAATTCTGGAATTTGGGAAGCCCAAGATCAAGGCATCACAAGATTCAGTTTTCGTTGAAATCTTCCTGGGTCATAAACAGTCATCTTTGCACTGTGTCCTCAAATGGTAGAAGGGGTGAGGGAGCTCTCTTGGGTCTTTTATAAGGGCATTAATCCTATTCGTGAACACTTCACCCTCATGACCTAAGCACTTCCCAAAGCCCCATCTCAAAATACTGTCACATTGGGGATTATGTTTCAACATATAAATTCTGGAAGGACATAAACATTCAGTCTAAAGCAGAGATTGTTGGTTTTATTATATTAATTTCATACTCAGACATCTTTCTGAATTGTTATTTTTTATAATACTTTTACAGTTGAACTTTTTGGATTCTTTCCTCTTGTTCATTTACATCAGTTTGAACTCTGAAACAGTGAGCATTAAATTGTAACATTAAATTGAGCATTAAATTGTAGCAGCAAGCATTAATTGCTTTGTTCATGACTTTCATGGGGAATGTTTCTTATGTTTCACACACACACACAAACATACACACACACACACAGTCATTTAATGAGATTTTATAGCAAAGAGAAACAATATTTTGGAGATGTGTGGTCAGGACATGATAGACCAGGTACTGAAAAACTACATCCATAGGCCAAATCCAGCTTCCTGCCTGTTTTTATAAAGTTTTATTGAGACACAGTCACATTCCCTTGTTTATGTACTGCGCATGGCTGCTTTCACTGAAAATATTCACTATCTGCTTCTTTACAGAAAAAAATTTCCATCTCCAGGGCTAGACTATGTTTCAGTAACAATTCCAAAATATTAGCTGCTTAATATAGAAAAAGTTTATTTTTCTTGCTTAAACTGCCTGTCCAGCATATGGTTTGTGGACTCAATAACCTGTAGCTGCACTGTCTAGAGCACACACTCTTCTGGTGACATGTATCACTTCCTCGCATGTCCTATTGGCCAGAACTCATCACATGGTACTATAATTGGAACTATAAGGATTAGAAAATGGGAGAGACTCTTAGTTTTTCTCTTGGGGGTTTACAGTTTAATAAGGAAGAAATAAGGGAAAAGACAAGTAATCAGCTGAAATCCAAGTTCCATCAAAAGAAGCAAAGTTCTTAAAGGAGGCGAAAGCAGGAAGGAAGTAATCAAGCTCTTTCAGAATAAGAGCAAAAGCTTTGAACAGGAGTAGCACTCAAGACCTCTTAAATGAAGATATGGAGTGGGGGTATTTAAAAAGAAGGGGCACTGTGAATAAAGACCAGAGGCCAAAGTACTAGAGGTGCTTAGGAAACAGCAGAGTCTAGTTTGATTAAAATATATGGAATATTTAGGAGAAGAATGGGCATTATGGCTGGAATGACAGACTGGGGCCATATTGGGAGGATCTTGAATGTATTGGGTATGAAGTCTTTTGCCAACAGGTGTAGAGGTGTAGACTCTTCAGTCTCAATGGTTTAGCCCACCATTGTATCCTCAGCACTAAGAAGATCTGTTGGCACATTGCAGGTGTTCAATAAATATTTATTAAGTGAATGAAAGAATAGGTAACTGCTTTCCTAATATTCTCTTTGTTATTTTAGAATTTGCTGATAATCCACAATAAAGAAAATATATCAGTGAAGATTGATAATGCTGCTCACTCTTTGATCTTATAAAGAACATCTTCAATAAACAATCTAGGCATATTGGCCTTCTGCAAATAAATACAGCTCAAAGTAATTATTTTCTCCATCTTCCTGCTTTAAACCAAGTTTCATCCATTAATTTCACAGCACCCGCCCCCAATTCCTTTTTCCCTCAACACTCGGCTCCACTCTCCCAACCAGACAAGATCTCATCCCATTAATCCTAGTGACTTCCTACAAGTACTCAAATTCTTCACCTTAAAGTTACTTTTTCCAAAAGGAAATTCTAAATTAAGAATCACTTTAAATAAATGAAAAAAATGCTTTCTTATAGCATAGACCAAAATCAATTCCAGATGGATTAAAGAGTAAACTGCTTAAAAAATTCAACTCATAGAAAAAAAATGGAATCAGATAACTATCAAACAACTGAAGAGAGAAGGCCCTTGTAAGCTTAGAAGCAATAGAAGTTAGTTTAGGAGGGAAAAGTCAACAGGCTTACTACTAAATCCTAACTGCCTATAAATGAATAAAAAACAAATAAATACATTAAAAGAAGTCACAGACCAAAGAAATTACTTATATATAATGTACAAATGGATAATATCTTTAAAGTAAAAAAAGAACAAATTATTGAGAGTTATCAAGATCTCTGAATGGGCAAAGGAAAGACAATTTAAGATAGAAAAAAATTAGAGAGGTGGTCAGTCTTACTAGACCACCAAATTAAAAATAAATAAAGATACACCTTTACTGAAAAAATGATCAAAGATATATAAAATCCAATGCTGGAGAGATATAGTAATAGTTGCACTTTTATCTATAGCTATGTTTGTAATTGGTGCAGCTCTTTAGGAAAGTAATTTGGCAATATGTATGAAGAAAAACGCCCCCTTAGAAAAATCTTTGGTTATGAGAGTTTCCCACCTAAAATATCCTAATGATCAATTCCTTTCTTAGTGAAGACATGGGAGGGAACTGCAGTTTATGTCTCATTGTGCCACTCTTAGGTTGTTTTAAAGCACTATCCATCCTGCTCATCCTGAAATTCTCCCTCTCCACTGCTATATAAACCATTCTCTTACTTCTGAGCTATTGATCCATGTGAAGAAAGCTTAGCGCTAGTGTGTCTTCCTGTCAAGCTTGGACCCTACCTGGCCTCAGTGAGGTGTGGAGAGGCAATCAGTTTAGGATAGGAAAGGAACTGGAGGGTCTCTCACCACAACGATGAGCTTCTCATAACACCCCTTCTACAGAGGAAAGAAGGCTAATGTCTGCTCCCCAGATTATCCTAAGTATTAGGAATGTATCTGTGGCATGTCACCTATGTAGTCAATTATGCACTAAACTGTACAAAGACTAAGCAAGTTAGACCGTCTTTGGCCTTTCCTAAGTAAGAGTACACTCTCAGTAGCATGTCTATGGTATAGTTATATTGCTGTATAATCATTTTTAATATGAACTAGAATAAATAATTTAACTAAGCTTCAAGTGCTTAACTTGGGCTTGGCCCTAAGTGCGCAACATGTATTAACTCATTGAATATTCACAATAGCTCCACGAGGTATGTGCTATTATCATCCTCATTTTACAGATGGGAAAACTCAGGTACAAAGATGTACCCAAGGTCACTCAGCTAGTAAATGATGAAGTCAGGAATAGAACCCAGGCAGTATGGCCCCAAAGCCTGTATTCTTAACCACTGTTTTATAAAGGCCTCTGACAATCCAGTTCCTACTACTTAATTCATTTTGATACTCATTTATTAGGCTTTTGAATGCTAATCATTGACAGTGAAGAAAACCATGAATTCCACTTGTATTTTCTTCATCCTCCTCATTGTAAGAGGTATCTGTTATGGGTTGAATTATGCCCTCCAAAAATTCATATCTTAAAATCCTAACCCCCAATAACTCAGAATGTGGCCTTTTTTGGATGTTGGATCTTTACAGAGGTAATAAAGTTAAAATGAGGTCATTAGGGTGTGCTCTAATCCAATATGACTATTGTCCTTATAAAAGGGGGAAATGTGGAGACAGGCACACAGGGAGGATGCCGTGTGAAGATGGAGGCAGAGATGGGGCAGTGCTTCTACAAACCAAGGAACAACAGAGATTGCCAGCAAATTACCAAAATCTAGGAGAAAGACATAGAAATAATTCTTTCTCATATTTCTGAGAGTGAACTACCTCTGTCAACATCTTGATCTTGGACTTCCAGTTTGAGACACTTTGTTATTGGATCCCTAGCAAACTAATACAGTACCTTTCCCATTTTTGTTATCATTGTCTATCTACATAATGAAAATTATTTTTTTCAAACCAAATAGCTGAGGAAATGGATGTTGGAGTCAAATGAAGAGTAGAGATTTGGGATAGGATGATTTAGAGCAGTACTTTTAAAACTGCATTTCATGAAACCTTGCAATTCCAAATACAGGTATTCCCCCGCTTTTCGAAAGTTCACTTTACACCAATTTGCTTTTATGAAAGTCCTACATCAGTGCCTGTACATTAGTACATTACCGACCAAAAGAAATCAAAGAGAAGTTTTGCTTTAATTTAGAAATGCAAAAAGCAAAAATAGTGTTCAGTGTTTGTTTCACAGGAGCACGTGCCCCTAGCAGTGAGAGTGGCACTGCCAAGCTCCTTCCCTGGAAACTACACTCAGCATCTCAGCATCAAGTCGCCATAGCTTTGAACTGTGTCTGTGAGCATCTGTGCTTTCTCTCAATTTATTTTGTGCATCCACTAGCAAGATATGTTCTAAGGTCATTGCTTCTTTGCTTTATGCCATTTTGGCTTATGAAAGGCTTCATAGGAACACTCTACTTTCAGAGAGTGGGGGAAACAGTAGTTACCTGAGGAGCTTCCATGAGGTCAAAGGAGGTGAAGAGAGCAGGGTTCTGGAACACTGTTACCTTCACACACACCTCAACTTTAATAAAAGCCAGTCTACTTTTCTCTGTTGCACAATTTGTGTTCAGACTAAGATGTTGTTCGAAAAAATTTTTCCATTGCATTTTAAAGGTCAAGAATTCCTATTTAAAAGCAAAACTTGTTTAATTTCTTCACTCAGTACAATTTTACTGAGCCACTACTGTGTGCCAGGCAATGTTTTATACCCCATGGACCAAATTTATTGCCCCCAGGAACTCTGTGTTTTAAAAAATAGCGGGATACAAGATTAACAGACAGAAATCTGTTGAAATTCTTTACACTAACAATGAAATATCAGGTAAGGAAAGTAAAAAAACAATCCCTTTTGAAATCACATCAAAAAAAAAAAAAAGGAATAAACCTGACCAATGAGGTGAAAGACATATGCTGAGAACTATAAAACATTCAAAAAAATGGAGAGATATCCCTTGCTCTTGGATTGAAAGAATTAATATTGTTAAAATGGCCATACTACCCAAAGCAATCTACAGATTTAATGTGAACCCTATCAAATTACCCATGACATTTTTCACAGAACTACAACAAATAACCCTAAAATTTGTGTGGGACCACAAAAGACCCAGAATTGCCAAAGCACTCCTGAGGAAAAAGAACAAAGCTGGAGGCATAATCTCCCAGACTTCGGAGAATACTACAAAGCTATAGTAATCAAAAAAGCATGGTATTGGCACAAAAACAGACATATGGATCAATGGAACAGAATAGAGAGTCCAGAAATAAACCCACACACCTATGGTCAATTAATCTTTGACAAAGGAGGCAAGACTATACAATGGAGAAAAGACAGTCTCTCCAGCAAGTGATGCTGGGAAAGCTGGACAGCCACATGTAAATCAGTGAAGTTAGAACACTCTTTCACACCATGTACAAAAATACACTCAAGATGCTTAAAGGCTTAAATATTGGACATGACACCATAAAACTCCTAGAAGAGAACATGAGCAAAACATTCTCCGACATAAATCGCACCAATGTTTTCTTAAGTCAGTCTCCCAAGGCAATAGAAATAAAAGCAAAAATAAATAGGACCTAATCAAACTTACAAGCTTTTGCACAGCAAAGGAAACCATAAATAAAACAAAAAGACAACGTATGGACTGGGATAAAATATTTGCAAATGATGCAACTGGCAAGGGCTTAATCTCCAAAATACACAAATAGTTCACACAACTCAATAACAAAAAACCCCCAAGCAACCCAATCAAAAAATGGACAGAAGACCTAAAGAGACATTTCTCCAAAGAAGACATCCAAATAGGCACATGAAAAGATGCTCAACACTGCTAATTATTAGAAAAATGCAAATCAAGGCTACAATGAGGTATCACCTCACACCAGTCAGAATAGCCATCAACAAAAAGTTTACAAATAACAAATGCTGGAGAGGATGTGGAGAAAAGGGAACCCTTCTACACTGTTGGTGGGAATGTAAATTGATGCAGCCACTATGGAAAACAGTATGGAGGTTCCTTAAAAAACTAAAAATAGAGTTACCATATGATCCAGCAGTCCAATTCCTGGGCATATATCCAGAGAAAACTCTAATTAGAAAAGATACATGTACACCAATGTTCATAGCAGCACTATTTACAACAGCCAAGACATGGAAGCAACCTAAAGGTCCATTAACAGATGAATGAATAAAGAAGATATGGTACATATATACAATGGAATATTACTCAGCCATAAAAAATAATGAAATAATGCCATTTGCAGCAACATGGATGGGCCCAGATATTATCACACTAAGTGAAGTAAGTCCACAGAGAAAGACAAATATCATATGATATCACTTATATGTGGAATCTAAAAAATGATACAAATGAACTTACTAACAAAACAGAAACAGACTCACAGACATAGCAAACAAATTTATGGTTACCAAAGAGGAAAGGGGGGAGGGGGAGGGATAAATTAGGAGTTTGGAATTAGCAGATACAAACTACTATATATAAAACAGGTAAACAACAAGGTCTTACTATACAGCACAGGGAACTATATTCAAAATCTTGTAATAAACTATAATGAAAAAGAATATTGGCTTAACCAAAAAAATTGAAATTTTAAGTAATAGTTGACTAATGTGCTCATTGATATTAATCAAAACATGAAATATCCAATCAAAATTTATTTAGCTTTTAAGTAAAAAATGATGTCACTTTGTATAGTGTTAATAAGTCTAAGATTTTGTTTTGTTTGAAATATTGAGAAGAGATGGTGGTTTCCATTTTTTACTTTTCAAATCCCTAAGATCTCTGTTCTCTTGGCTTGGAATAATTGAGTGAGGGGTCTCAATGGAATTTAAAATATGAAGAGGGCTTCCCTGGTGGCGCAGTGGTTGAGAATCTGCCTGCTAATGCAGGGGACACAGGTTCGAGCCCTGGTCTGGGAGGATCCCACGTGCCGCGGAGCAACTAAGCCCGTGAGCCACAACTACTGAGCCTGCGCGTCTGGAGCCTGTGCCCCGCAACAAGAGAGGTCGCGACAGTGAGAGGCCCGCGCACCGCGATGAAGAGTGGACCCCGCTCACCGCAACTGCAGAAGGCCCTCGCACAGAAACGAAGACCCAACACAGCCAAAAATAAATAAATAAATAAATAAATTTAATAAATAAATAAATAAAATATAAAGGTTTTCTATTAAATAAAGAGTAAACAGAGAAACCATAGGGATTGGCTTGTCTCCATTCTTTTCAAAAAAGCAACCAACAAGATATTTGAGCTTATAGGTCCTTTAGGAAGCTGAAGTTTGACAGTTTGGGGTTATGTATGGCCTGGAAGGAAGGAGGCTTCAAAGTATGAAATACATAATATTCTGGAACACAATTGCCACTGAGATGGTTTTCAAGTCTGCTGAAGATTAACTTGAAGTTTGGGCATTTACTCAGCCTCAGAAACAGATGCATCATTCTGTGGTCAAATACTTACCTAGCGGAGATGTGTGTGAGACACTGCACTAGGCAGAGGAGGCCCAGCCCAACAGTGGAGCAGGAAAGCTGTGGGAAGAACTGGTAAGGGTTGTAACCATTAAACAGGATGCAGACGTGGCTGGCCAGCTCTGTTCTTTCCTGCTCCTGGCCTGCACTATCCCTACTCTGTCAGGAGCTGAGGGCCCCTTTCTCTTCACTCACTGGACCAAGAGATGTTTCCTCTGAGGTTTATTATTATTATTATTATTGTAATTCAAGAGAAAGATGACTTTTTATGCTACCACAATTGTCATTAAAACTCAATCTTTAAAGATTTGGCTTCCATATTATTGGACAAGAAACATCCAACCGTGTCTCTCCACTTCCTTTTAAATAATGCACTAGGTTCTGTGGAGAAATACGAAAAAGAGAAGCAGCTCAAGGAGTGAGACTGTAAACTCATGAGCCTGATTTTTAACAAGAGTCCCAATATTTTTATCCAAACAACTATTGTTTTCCTTCACAGAATGCACCCATAAGCTATAAACATTCTCATAACAATGCCATTGACCAAAGATGACCAAGAAATACTTTTGGAATTGCCTTCCAGAGTCTGAAACATTTTCTTTTAAACAACCTCAGAGGTGATAAATCACTTTGAGCAAGTTATTTAATTTCTTTGTCTACAAGTTTCCTCACAGTAAAATGGTGATAATGATAGTATCTACACCTCACTGGGTTTTTCTGTGGGTTAAATGAGAAAATCTACAAATAGTACTTTGCACAGTGCTTGGCACCTAGCAAGCATTCAGTAAATGCTATTAGTATTATTAGTACTATAATTATCATTGTCACAGCTCCTGGAGGATGTGTGAGTTTTTCAAAGTGTCGAAAGGCTTTTGCAAGTTAAGTCTTAAATCAGATGGGTGATACAACCGGGTAACAGTTTTATGTCAGCAGCAAGCGGAGACAACAAAGCAAGAAATATCTTTTATTTTTGTAGTCTAATAAACTGGACTTTTAAAAAAATGTGCCAAATAATGGCAGCACACTTAAAAAAAGCACTATCTTCCTAATGTGACTCCTCTGAAAGAAACAAACAGGCTTCTTACAATGGAAACTTCATGGAAATGTGTTACTTCACCATCAGTCACTGTTTCCAGAGTCATGCCTGGTTCAATCTAATGGGAGTTGACAAACATGAAGATGGCATGTGCAAATTGAAATAATACAAACAAGCACATGTGCACTTGTGCTTCGTAATTCTCTCTAATTTTATCTCCTCCATGTGTTATTTGTCTCTCTGTGAGCCTTTGAGGACAAGGGAAAGGGGATTTTCTTAGAAGCTTCAAGTGTCTGTGTTCTTCATGTTTATGTCATTACATGTTTAAAACGGGGCATCTAAATTGTTCATGTGGCAAAGAACATAGATAGGGTTTTTTTCTCCTCTCTTCAACTTGCTACTAGTCGCACAAGGTTCAACTCTTCAATTCTACTTTAATTCTAGAAGCATTTATGGAGTGTCTGCTATGTGTGGGGCTCTGTAAATATGGTTCACGTCATCAAGGAGCTTCCTACCTGATGGGACAGACGAGATTTTAAATCCACTTGAAACAGATAAATCATGATACCAGGCAGTACTAAAATCTCAGAAACAGATAAATGTTGTGGGATATCAGTAGAAGACTGATCTGATAAATGGTCTGGAGAAATATCATGTAAAAGTGGGATTTAAGGGAATTTACATTCAATATTTTGTTTGCAGAGGAGGAGGGGAGTTGGGGAAGGACAGTCGTCCGTTCATTTAACACCTGGGTTTGAACACCCCCCCCCTTGTTTTGCCAAGAAGGTCTCGATGCAAAAATGAAAAAGCACCTTCCCTAACTGGAAGGAAATTTAGAATCTGGCTATATAGAAAAATGTACACAAAAATAAATAAAGAATAAAATGTGAAATTTGCTATGAGGTGGAAGAGTATTCAGATGGTTTAAAAGAAAAGTAATTCCATATTTATGTGTCCTCAATAAAAGTCCAGAAAGATAGATACCAAACTGTTAACTGGGGTTGTCCACTTTACATATTGTGAATTGTTTGAATTATTTTTCCAATGGACACGTGCATGTATTATGTGGGTTATTTTCACAAGGTACTATGGAAAAGCCTTTGGAAAAAAAGAAGAGGGTGCTGACTTTGGGGATTCAGGGAGGTTCCAGAGGAAGACAGCTTTTAAGTTTTGTCCTCAAGGATGGCTGGGATCATAATAATAACAATGCCAACACTTCTTGAATATATTTTGTGTGCCAGATTCTACGCTAAGTGATTTATAAATATCTTATATAAGCCTCAAAACAACTCTTTTGAGGTATTTTATCCTTATTTGTAGAGCTCAAGAATCTGAGACTTGGACTTCCCTGGCAGTCCAGTGGTTAAGACTCTGTACTTCCACTGCAGGGGGCATGGGTTCCATCCCTGGCTAGGGAACTAAGATCCCACATGCCGCGAGGCCAAAAAAAAAAAAAGAATCTGAGACTTAAGGAGTTCACACATTGACAGCCAAAGTTTAAAGCCAAGTTGTCTAGCTCTAGAATCTATCCACATAACTTCACATTAAACAGCTTCGGGTGGAAATGGAGGGCATAATTCTCCAGCTGCAAGGAAGAGAATTAAATAAAAACAAGGAAGTGGAATAGCAAGATATATGTGGGGAATCCTGAGCATCTTCGTGTATGAACCATTATCCATATTAGGAACTTTTCCTTATATGGGGTAGAGTTACTCTATAAAAGGCTATGAATATTTTTAAGGCTCTTGATTAATTATATTTTTCCTACCTAGCCTCCCTGCCTCTAATATTCTACACTTAGAAGATGTCTTCCACACTAATTCCAAATAAATAATCCTAGAGCAGTTACTTTCCCAGTTAAATACATCAATGAATCCCATAGTGTGTAGAATCCTTCCCAAATTCTTTATTATGTAGATCAAATTGCTGCAACATCTGGGCCTAACCAATCTATTAAGTTCCCAACACACCTTACATTCCAAATCAGAGGTTCCAGGTCTATTTTTTAAGTCACATTAGTTAAGGATTATCTTTATTTCCTCGTTGAAGGAGAATGGAAGACCACTATCAGAACAGTATCTTTTATAGACAAATAACCAAGCACAGTAACCAATCAAGTCTTCCTATTATGAGTGCAAAATTATGCTTTCAAACCAAAATTGATTAATTTTCTTGTAAAAGGCAGAGAAGAGATCAAAATTGCAGGTGTGTCATTCAAAAGCTGCACTCCTCGTAACAAAAAGAAGTTCAAAGTCACAATATTTCCAAGAACTTTTACAACCAGCTACAAAAAACTTGTTGGCACAGGTTTCTCAAATTCCTGTATCAATATTGCTGATAAGGGTGCTCACAGTAATTTTTGAGATGAAAGATAAAATGAAAACATTTCTTTATGACCATTATCTTGAGTGGTGTGTATCAGTGATACATGCAGTATCTTAAATAGGTTGAACCCGTTGCTTTAGGATCAAACTTTCACACAGTTTTTAGTGTTGTACGTAAAATATCAGAATTTCTCAAGACCAAATGGTGACCCAAACAGCTCACTCTCTGAGCTTGTGTCTTTTCAGCATTGGATGATTTTCTTCACTCAGCAGAAGCAGAAATCTTGGAGTATATCACTGAGAATATTTTTCAAAAATCACATCCACATTCTAACAAAGAACATGGAAAACTACAGAGGCCAATACTACCAGAGAGTGAATTTGGAATACATTCACCCACATCTTCCAAGTTGAGTTACTCAACATTCAATTGTCCTACTTTTGAGTGTAATAGACTCATCAACTCAACATATGATGAAAAACCCAAAGTAGTCTTCAGTGAGAAATTGCTCCATAATTTCTCCATCTTAATACCCACAACTTGCTGCCATTTCTAAGGATCTATAATTCCGTATTACGATTTTGCAATTAAATAGAAACAAAAAGTAAAAGGTAAGCACCTGGATGTGGAATCTGGCGTAAAGCTCAAACAATCTGATGCTGAAGTAAGGCTATTCTTATTCATATTGATTTTAAAATACATTTTATTTTTAAAACATCATGATGGGGCTTCCCTGGTGGCGCAGTGGTTGAGAATCCGCCTGCCAATGCAGGGGACACGGGTTCGAGCCCTGGTCTGGGAAGATCCCACATGCCACGGGAGCAACTGGAGCCACAACTACTGAGCCTGTGCGTCTGGAGCCTGTGCTCCGCCACAAGAGAGGCCACGATGGTGAGAGGCCCGCGCACCGCGATGAAGAGTGGCCCCCGCTTGCCGCAACTAGAGGAAGCCCTCGCACAGAAACGAAGACCCAACACAGCCAAAAAATAAATAAATAAATAATAATTAAAGGTGCTAATAATTTAAAAAAAAAAAAAACATCATGATGAATTTTTTTCACTTGTTGGACATCAGTAATCTATTCCTTAAGTGGTTTCCAGATGTCAAACTTTTAAAACTGTGCCTTATAGAGTCCTGTCTTACTAAGGCTTATTTCTCTGCTTCAAATTACATCGTATCTATACTTTCCGTTCATAACTTCAAAATTGCTTTGTAAGTGGCTTGCTCAGCATTACTTAAGCCCAAGTGGGAACTCTGTCTTTCCCTGAGTAAATGCTGCCAAGCAATGGTAATATCACTAGAACATTAAAATCAATAATCCTGAAACATCGGGGGGTTTCTTTATTTAAAAACCATGTCTTTTCTGGTTATTATATCTTTTCCCTTGGAATCTAGAGTCTATTAGAAGTTCCTTACCTATAGAGAAACAAAAAATAAGGGATGAGGGATACAGTGAGAAAAAAAAAAAAATACAGTGCCTAGCCCCCTCAATAATGAAGGTCCATTAAGAGAAAGCCCAAACTTTGTGGACAAAGGCTTGTCTTTAGTGCTCCCATATCATAGCAATGGCTCCATGTGAGGATACACAGATTCTCAACTCCATACCCTAGTTTCCCAAGGGCCAATGTTTGTCTTTTAGTGGCAGAAAGTTTAGGAGACTCTCTTAGCAACTCTAAGCATGAAACTTTTGTATGTACCAAGAAAAGAAAAGTCTATATCCTGTCTTGGTGGGTATACTGCTGGGCATGTGAGTAAGGAAGATTCTGAGGCAGATGTGAGACAACTGGTGGTCACTGATTACATTTTTCTTCTGAACCTAGCAACCGATTTCCCAAGTGAATTAAATCACAAGCTAGAAGAATCTTAGAGCTGTAAGGGACTTGAGGGATCTTCATTATGCATACAAAGAAACTAAGGCCAAAACAGGTTATGTCACTAACTCAGAGTCAAACTAGAGCTTGTTTCTGGGTCCAAGTAAGGAAAGAGTTCTCCAAACTCGCAGAACACAACACTGTTTTCAGCTCTTGCTTTTTGATTCTTAGTTTCCTTAGGAGAGAGAGGCATCTCACTACCTACCACCTGTGCCCACCAGATCTCACAATCAGCTTCATTAGGGATTGCCTTACATTACAGAGATACAGAACACATTAGCAAGGAGTTTGTGGGTCTCTCTCTAGACAGTTTGAAGAAGGAGAAGGAGCTTTCTATTAAGGGAATATTTGAAGTGCAGTCCTTACTGGAAGCAAAGGCACAGAGTAGCAGTCTGCTGAAATTCCTTTCATGTCCCATGATTCTTTTATGCAACGTTCTCTATGAGAAACATAAAGTATTGAGAAGCCTCCCAGCCGGTCAACATCAAAATGAAAATTTCATCTCAGATAAAAGCAGAACTGATCTTTGATTTAATCCTACTAAGCCCTGTGCCCAGTTTCTTCAGGTTAATATGAGTCCAATATAGACAGAGGTTAAACTAATTAGAGCACACACTGACAATGAGGGCAAGTTTTCAGAGGTATTTGAAGACTGTGTCTACCTTGTCAGCTCAAGGCTTGCAGCGAGTAAATAAACTTAACCCTAGATTAACCCTCGATTAATCCAAAGACAAAAGAACCTTCAGACAAGAGACTAAGATAGGGCTGAGGGGGAGGGGGAAGAAAAATATGCTATGTCCTAATCACTGGGAAAGAACAGGCTGTCCAAGCCAATTCTGTTCTGATCTATAACGAGATCAATTGCATCTGGAGCTCTTGGGGCACTGGCAGCAGACACAGGGACGGCAGGGCTGCTCCGAGGAAGGATGACCTCATTGAAGAGAGCAGCCAAGGCTACCAACCTCCCTTTCTGACCCTCCCTCTCTGAGCCTGCCCTCCCTCTCCTCAGCCACCAGTGGACTGCCAGTTGCCCAGTGAAGCACAGCTAGCCTGCGACGTAAATATGTCAATGTATTGAAACTACAGTCTCTTTTCCAATCAGCCAACGAAGTGTCTTTCTGTCCTGATCTATCTTAAACTTTAAACCAGTAGAAGCTAGCCAGCTGCTTTCAAATGGTTGGTCTTCTTTCTTTGCCCAAAACTCTCTGTTGGAGCTACCTCTACACATCATATTTAGGGGGGACTTTTAACCATCTCTCTTGTCCCCCTTCAGCACTGAATACATTTGCATAAATGTGGGAAGATGGCTTTTCATTCCTCTCCCTGGCCCAAGAAGACGCAAGTTACTTTGCAACTAGACTCCTCCCCAAAGGAAATGCTAGGATCTTCTTCTTTCTTTCCTCTCTTTTACTAATTTCCTCCTTCAAGCAGCACAAGAAAGCAAAATGGATAATGTCTCTATGAGCCACTTCAATCAGTGATCATACCAGAGTAGAACTGGTATGGAATGGGAGTCAGAGAAAGGGTACAGATAAGGCTTGAGTCAGATAGGGACTGGGAAGACAGAACTTCCCTATTAGCAGGGGAAAAAATTGTGGGGGGAGAAAGGCTTACACTGGCTTATTAAAAAAAAAAAAAATGGCATAGAAGGGCTCTTGGACTTCAGATAACTCTTACAAAATATTCTGATGGATTGAGTGCAAAAAGTGAATCAAACATATGGATTAAATTTTCATTAAAATACAGATGGGTTTTTTATTGTTATTATTAAATTAAGCAAAATGTTTGGCAAAGTAGATTTGGTTTTGGCCAAACCTAGGACATTTGAAAAATAGTTCTGAGATATTCAGTGAACTGAACACAAAGCCAGGCTTACCCATCCCTAGAGTTTGGAAAAATGAAACTTGGCTCATCAAGGTTTGATTCAATGTCAAATGTATTTGTGGGGAAATAAGTTTCTGAAGCACCAAAACTGCCTACGTGCCTTGGGAGTGCAGTGGAAATGCCCAATAATTATTGAATAACTCAGCCTGCCCCAGCACCCCAAAAGGCAGCAATCCGTTGACCTGAGAAAAAGGTGAGTTGCTCCCCTCCTCCCTCACCAAGATATTAAGAACTGAACCAAAGCCAGTGTGCTGTCTAGCCTAGAAAATGAGCACAAAGCAGGAAATGAATAGGAAATGCTCATTTGAGAGGAAGGTCATCACCATAGCTGGATGGCTGACAGGGGGCTTTTATTATCTGCATTGACCAGAAGAATTTAGAAAAGCAAGGGACAATAAAAGTATTGATGAAAGGTGAGGTCACATTGTTTGGAAGTTTTTTCCAGACGTTAAAAACTTCATTTTATTTTTTTTGGAAAAAAAAATTCCAAAGGAATGCATGGAAATTTTTGGCACTCTAATGCCATTCCATTTGAATATCTTTCCATCAACCCATGGGTTACTGGAAAATTTTTTTTAAATCCATCTATCAGCAACCCATCTGAACATGACTATACATGAAATTTCAGTTTAGCAGTCTTTGATTCCTGCATATGGCCACTGTGAAACGCCATTCTACCCATGGTGAAACTTTAGCTTTCTGCCAGTGCTTTAGGGGAATGAGGTCACCTGAAGAACCAAGTTTTCTAGGCAACTAAATGTTCTAAGTATCAAGCCTCAGCATCAAACTACTGGAGGTTTGTATTTAAACCACTTTGAGTAGAAATACTTGTCAATCTATGATCTACCCGTCTGTATTCTTAAAGGACCCCATTGTATTGCAACAATGTTCTAAAGGTAGTTGAGGCAAATAGGGCTATTTGCCTCTAAACTATATGATCTTAGCTTGCAATACTTTTTTTTGTATTTAACTATAGTTGGTTTACAATACTGTGTTAGTTTCAAGTGTGCAATACATTTTTAATACTTGTATTTTCTTTGTATGGTGTATGAGTTAGGAAAACAGAATCACTCTAGGTATTTAAAGCACGACAGAATTTAATATAGGGATTTAGCAGTATATGCAATCATTGGAAAGGCTGGGTGGTGCGAAGATCAGGGATACCACTGCTAGCACTGAATAATTCAGGAAATGAAGGCTTCATAGGAGACTGCTCCCCATGACCTTAACTAACTGTGGTACAAGAGCAGGTGATTCTCAAGAGGTTATCTGGAAGTCCTTGAAAAAACTTCCTTTTGCTGTCTGCTGATGTCCACATGCCCACTCAAGCTCTGGCTAGAAAATAGCCTCTCCTTTTTCATATTCTGTGTCTTGTAGGAGCACCTCTCATTGGTAAAATCAAAACCTGAACCCTCCTAGTAAAAGGAAATGTAGTCTCCAGACTTCCAGTGCTTGCACATAGGAGAGAGTTTGGAAGGGAGACAATGATGTCAACAGACATCTCATTGGTACATATGGTTTTCCTGCTTTTTTTGGCCAGTTGCTGAACACTCTAACACTTACTCTGAGTGTTTGCCCTAGCTGTGCCACTCCATTCCTTTCCATCTTTTATTTTTGTGGCACTTAACATGGTACTGACTTGAAAATCTGATACGTAATTTATTAAGAATAAACTGTCCTGGGCTTCCCTGGTGGCGCAGTGGTTAAGAGTCTGCCTGCCAATGCAGGGGATGCGGGTTCGAGCCCTGGTCTGGGAAGATCCCACATGCCGCAGAGCACCTGGGCCCATGAGCCACAGTTACTGAGCCTGCACGTCTGGAGCCTGTGTTCCACAACAAGAGAGGCCACGATAGTGAGAGGCCTGCGCACTGCGAAGAAGAGTGGCCCCCGCTTGCCACAACTAGAGAAAGCCCTCGCACAGAAATGAAGACCCAACACAGCCATAAATAAATAAAATTTAAAAAAAAGAAAAAAAGAAAAAAAAAACCAAAAGGTTGCCAGTAATCTTTAAAAAAAAAAGAATAAACTGTCCTGAGTGAGGACATTGAGACCTTTATAATGAAAAACAGTGTAGTTGAGTGGTGGGTGCTGGGCCAGATGTATTAAGCCTAGCTCTGCCAATTACAAGCTATGTCATATTAATATGTCTATCCATAGGCTTCCTCATCTGAAAAATGGGAATGATATCAACTGCCATACTCACCTTTCCCAAAGACACTGCGAGTATCAAATGATTTATGCACATGAAAGTACTTCACAAATTGTAGAGTACTATAAAATGTAATTCATTCTCTAACTCATTCTTTCAACACATTTATTTAGTGCTTATTTAGTTAGTCTAAGGCATAGACTTAGGTATTTCAGGAGTATAATAGAAGGACAAACAACTGTCCCTGTACCCTAAAAATTTACCACTCAGTAGCAGAATAAAATATATTAATAGAAAGCCAAAATACAAAGTAGAATGTCATAAGAGCCATAAGGACAATTATAACAACAACAATTATAAACAACAACAATTTAGTCTAGGAAGGAGTTGTTATTTCCATCTGGAGCAATTAGGAAGGGTTTTTTTGACCCAGCTCTCTCATCTGCTTGTGTATTCTTCTATTTGATTCCTGGACCCCGACTTTCATGTACTCTCTATGTCCTATAGATTCCATTGCCTAAATGTCATCAGTTATCCGTCTAATTCTTTTTTCTCCATTTCCTTTGTAATTGTTTTAGTTCAGAGTCTTATTACTGTTTGCCTGCTCCGTTGCAATACCTCCCTCACTAATCTATCTGCCCCCAAGCTTGCCCACTCCACCTCACCCAACCCACAACCTAATATAAGGTTCATCTATCTCTGCCACTCTCAGAACGATCTATCTAAAATGCAAATCTAGTCACATAATAATCTACTTAAAATCCCTTCAAAAAACAACCGCTGATCTCAGGATGAAGTTGAAATGCCTTCACTTAATACACAAAGCCTTCCATGATTTGGCCTGTTTGCCTTTCTAATCTTGATCTACTTGGGATGTGACTTCATGCATGCACTTTGTGACACCTATTTTCATGACAGCTCCCCCTCCCCCATTCATAGTTCATGATAGTTTAAGTTAGTCCTTAAAATAGGGATTAGAATTGGGAGATTGGTGGCCTGGGGAAAAAAGAGCTGGCTGGAGAAAATAAAGAGGAAAAAGTGTAATAAGGGGGAAGGAAGCAAGGTAAAATCTGTTGTTGGTGACATCTGGCTTACGTAATACTGGATGTAGGAGTCAGGACCCAAGCTGACTGTCAGTTACCAGAGGATTTACCGGGGAGAGGCTCTCAATACTGTGACCACACAGATAAGATCGTTCTCTATGTGAAGGCCTAAGTCAGGAACTCTGAATCTCTCTGTGGAAGAGGAATCCATTGGAGAGGAGGCTGTACTAGATCACATGATGCTCCACTATACATAATGTTCTCCAAATGTTTTCTAGTGGGATGTGGTTGTTGCACTTATTGTGATGATTGCCTAACATTTGCATAGCACATTACAGTTTCCCAAATGTTGCCATAAATATCTCATTTGAGGATCAAATTCTGGGCCCTCCAAATTAAAGGATAGAGTTTTCAAAGGATACCTAGGCTAACTTGCAAGGTTAACTAAAATGGTTATCAAATACTATATTTTGATGGAGCCTTTGAACTCTTGGCAAAACTAATGTGTTGTATTGGGTGTTACTTGAAATTAACATGGCAACATGATAGAGTCACAAAAATACTTGAATGAATAATCACAAACCTTTGTGCTGAGAACTTAGATCATCTCTTTAAGAAAATCAGCTAGTGGAGAATGGAAGGTTAAAGAGAGTAGGTAGTGTAAGAAGACAAGGAGGCTGGTGTTGACTGCTGACTTGCCTTTCTTTGCTCTCTTTATGTGTCAGACTGGTGTGGGTGTGCCGTTGTGTCTAAGGGGGAAGGTGAGGAAGAGATATTCAGGGAGGAAGAAAAAGATCCTTTCATTTTATAATTAATGGATTAACTAAACTTTTCTGAACATTTTTCCTTATTTAAAGATTTAAAGGCCCACGAGTTTAATCTTGTGTTACTGAACTAGTGATTGGTTTATATCAAGCATATTAAAAATTAACTTTTTCACAAAACCTTTCTCCTTCTTATTCAAACACCAAAGGTCTGTCAATATCAACTTAGAGTAATGGAACTAAACAAAATGTGTTTTAGACCCCAAACTGAAACTTGAAAGGATAAGAAATTCTAAATGTAAACAATGCTTTTCAGTCACTTCACAGATCATTATCCCTTCCTTTTCCCTCTCTTCTGAAGATCACTTCTGAAATAACTAGATCTTTGTGTTCTGAAGTTTCTGGCAGGATCCATAAGACTTGATTCAGACCACAGGACAAATACCCTGCTGGGGCAAATTGGAAACCAGAAGTGTTTTCATTTGGGACATCTGGTCACCTAGTCTTATGACTTCTTTCTAAGAGTAGTGTAGTCCCTAAAGTTATTAATATCCTCCTGGAGAATCATGAGGACTGCTTCATGTACATCTCAATCTTATAGACAAGAAGAGACTACTTCATGGCTTTGGGCTTCTTCGTGGAAAACTAGGACTGTTACAGTGGCCTTAACTTAAAGATCTTTCATGCTCATGATGGCTCTCTAATTAGGGAAGGGATGAAAAATAACATTTGTGAAGTGCTCCATGGCTGCTTTTCATAGTTTTTGTATCTGTTTCCTGTTCCTTCTGTAACAAATCACCACAAAGTTGGTGGCTTAAAAAAAATGCACAAAATGCACATTTACCCTTTTATAGTTCTAGAGGTCAGAAGTCTGAAATCAGTTTCACTCGGCCAAAATCAAGGTGTCAGTAGGCTCTAGAGAAGAATCTGTTTTCTTGACTTTTCTACCTTCTAGAGCTGTATTTCTTGCAGTTATTGGCTCATGACCCTTTCTGGCATCTTCAAAGTCAGCCATATGGCATCTTGCTTCAGTGGTCACATTGCCTTCTTCTGTGTCAAATCTTGCTCTGCCTCCCTCTTATGAGAACACTTGTGATTGTACTGGGTCCATCCAGATAATCCAGGATAATTTCTTTATCTCAAGATCCTTAATTTAATCACATCTGCAAAGTCTCTTTTGCCATATAAAGTAAAATTCACAGTTTCCAGGGATTGGAACCTGGATATCTTCAGGGCCATTATTATTCAACCTCCTACAATTCTGTTTTTAATTTTCATGACAACACAATCGCACAGACATTGTTATCTCCATTCTAAAGATAAGGCTACTGAGGCAGAGACAGGTTGAGAAATGTATCACTGTTACAGGTAATGAGCAGCAGAGCCAATTCTTCTAGATTTATGGAACAAAAGCAGGAAAATCAGAGATACAAAGAAACATTGATGATAACTTTTTAAAATCTTTTTTCTCAAATTTCCTCCTCATCTTCTCCCTATATAGCAGGGAAACCTAAGATCTGCCCTCTATATCTGCCTGGCATTGGCAGAAAAAAACTTTCCATTTCCAAATGTATGGTTGGAAAGAAACGATCACTGACAATTGATGGGGAGTGAATTCCATATTTTATCTAAACCTATTTCATGACTTTTCTTATCTTTCAACTTTTATTATAAAAACAGTTTTTAGTCCTTTCTATGTGCCAGTCACTGTTTTATATATTTTTATGTGTATCAACTCATTTAACTCATTTGACATCCCTATGCTGTCGATGTTATCATTATTCTTATTTTTTCATTTCACAGATGAGAAAATTGAACCATACTGTGGTTAAGTAATCTGGTCAATTTTTCACAGTTCAGGATTTAAGCCTAGGCATCTTTAACCATTAGGTTCTGTACTATACTACTTATAATCTAATGCTTATATATTTTTTAACCTCTTTGTACTTTGCAATAACAGGTTTTATTCTGATTCCCCTTTTTTTCCATATCACTAAGTATAGTTTATTATACATAATAGGCCTTTAAATGTTGAATAAATTAATGAATATTGATTGTGATTATATTTCTCTTTTTTCTCATGTGTTTACTCCTGAATGCATTCCTTCAGAACCTTGTTACTCAAAGTGTGGTCTCCAAAAAAGCAGCATAGGCATCACCTGGAACCTTATGAGAAATGGAGAATCTCAGGCCCCACCCCAGACCTACTGTATCAGTAAGTTTCCCACATGATTCACAGCACATTAAAGTTTGAAAAGCACCTTTTAAAGCACATATTTAGATTTTACAAACTTATTCCACTATATCCACATGGTTCTCTCACCTGCTTATACACTTGAATGCCTTGGCTCTGGCCTCTTCAATTCCATCCCAAGTCTAAGGTTCTATGATATGGCCAGTTCCACAAAAGCTATTCCTTTTGTAAGCACTTGTTTCTTTGTGAGATGAGCAGAATGACTCAAGGAACACATTAGTAGCTAATTTTTTGGTTTTTGTTTTTTGCTTCAAAGCAAGCACACAAGAATCTCCCCTGCCCTTCCCACCAGCCCCCAACACACACAGGGATTGGCTTCCACAGGCTGCACTGCAGGTGAGCTGGAAAAAGCAGCAGCCCACGTGGAGCAAGGACTCACAGCCTCTCCCTGGTACAGGGAAGGACACTTCTCATCAGTGTGACATAACATTAAGACCCTAAATAGCTCATATGTCTCAACCATCAGGAGGGTTTCACAATAACACATTTTATCTTTGCGCACTCATCTCCAGACCCTGTGGCACCTGGCTGTGGAAACTTGTGAATTAAGGAGATATTGATATAGAACATCCAAGGCAATGTTTTCTAGTGAATCTAAAGGGCATTTTGTGGTCCCAAGACTGAGGCATCTCTTTCTAAACTAAGAGCTGATATCAGCACAAGAATGATAAAAAGAAAGTCCTCACTCAGCATGAAGGGAGAGCAGATAACTGTGGATCTCCACTATTGAAACTGGAAATCAAGCTGATTCATAAAGTGGGGTAGGAAAATTGAACTGTAAAGAAACCAACAATGTGCAGACAATCTATCCTACTTCTCCTTCAGAACTCAACAGATCTAGACTAGGCTTTGACTGTACTAGACTTCTTGTTTTAATATTTTAATCTCTATCTACACACACACAAAATGGTGGATTGCTACAATTAACATGGTATCCTCAATCTATAAACACAGACAATGCTCATACACCACCATTGGCAGGGTGGGTATTTTTGAGCACCTTAGACCCCAAATTTTGGAGTTAGACAGTGCCTAATTCCAAGTATTTAACCGAGGACTTCTGCTTCTGATCAAGATGGAATAACAGCAACTGAATTTCCCTCTTTCCTGAAACAAACAAAAACTACACTAAATATGTGAAACAACATCTTTCAAGACATAAAACATGAGGCAACAAAGGACAGTGATCTCTGAGAAACATTAAACAAATTAAGTGAGCCCCAATCACCAGCTTACTTCCTGGACAGAGTTTCCAGGCTGCAGTACTGGGAGAAAGAATCCAGGCAGAGCCTGACAGTCTCCCTGAGTTGAGGTAACAGAGTTGGAAGTCTGGGGAGGCTAAAATTTGCTGAGCAGAGTGCCAGAAAGGAGAGTGCTGTTTAAAGAGAGGACTCTGAAGATCTTCTGAAGGACCCCCTTGAGTATTTAGCCAAGTACTGATCAGCACAGAAATGTGAGGTAAGTATCAGAGGCCAGGGAAACGACCATATAAGAGGATAAGAGGAAACAAAACTCAGAATACACATGGAATAGGGAATAGTGTCTGTTTCCACTGACCAGAAATGGAAAACCTCAATTTGCAGGATATTGGGTAGGCTACCATATTAGTTTTCTATTACTGTGTAATAATTTACCACAAACTTAGCAGCTTAACAGTACCCATTTATTATTTCACAATGATGTAGGTCAAAAGTCCAGGTGGGCTTGACTGGGTTCTCTGCTCAGGGTATCATAAGGCCAAAATCAAGGTGTCCTTTGGGCTGGGCACTTATCGGGAGACTCTGGGAAAGAATATGTTTCCAAGTTCATTCTGGTTATTGGCAGAATTTGGTTCCTTGTAGTTGTAAGACTGAGGTCCACATTTTCTTGCCAGTTGCAACCAGGGATTGCTCTCAGCTCTTAGAAGCCTCTCTCAGACCCTTTCCAAGTGACTCCCTACATTTTCAAGTCAGTAATGACACATCAAATTCCCCTTGTCCTTAGACTATTTGATCTACTCTTCTACAACCACCCAGAGAAAAGTATCTGCTTTTAAAAAGCTCATATAGGTTAGACCCACCTGGATCATCTCTATATCTTAAATTCATCTTGTTGGTAACACTAATTATATCTGCAACATCTCTATTTCCATATATCACAACATAACCATGGGGGTAACACCAAGGGGAAAAAACATGGAAGCCATATTAGGATTCTGCTGGCCAGAAGTACTCAGAAGGGTCTTGTTTCACTAGTGGGGTAAAACTAGCCCTCCACTAAATGCTGCCCTTATCCAGATTAACACAGTTTAAAAGCAAGACCCAAAAGGATCAAACTGCTTCCAAGTTACTTAACCATATCCCAGAACAAAACTAGGAGTACCTATAGGAACACAGAAATATCTAGCAGTCAAAAGAATAAAACTGACAATGTTTAGCATATACTAAAAAAATTACCAAGTATGCAAAGCAGCAGGAATGTGTGACTTATAATGAGGAGATAAATCAAACAATCAAAACCAACTCAGCACTGACAGCAATAATAAAATTAAAGACAAACATCTTAACATAGTGATTATATCCATATTCATATGCCCAAAAAGCTGCAGGGAAGATGGACCTTCAGAAATATGAAAGACATATATTAAAAGACTCACAATGATCTCTTAAAGATGAAAAATACACTAAGTGGGATTGATGTCAAATTAGACACTGCAAAAGAAAAGTAAACTGGAAGACACCGCAATAGAAACTATCCAAAATAAAACACACAGAGGAAATTTTTTTAAAAAGAATAAAAATAAATAAATAGAACATTCATGAGATGTAGGCAATTTCAAGTGCCTAACATATGTATAATTGGAATCCTCAAAGGGCGACAGAAACAATATAGGAAATAAGAGCTGAAAAACTTCCGAATTTGTTAAAAAACTATATACCCACAGGTCCAAGAAACTCAAGCAACCCCAAGCAAAAGATGTATGAAGAAAACTGTTCCAAGGCACAGCATAATCAAATTGCTCAAAATCAGTGACAAAAAGAAAACCTTAAAAGCAGCCACAAAAAAAAGTCAAGTCATGATATGTACAGAGGAACAAAGATAAGGATTAAAGCATATTTCTCATCAAAACAAGGCAAATGAGAAGATAGTGGAACTTCTTTAAAGTACTGAAAAACTAACTGTCAACATAGAATTCTATACCCAGCAAAATCTTTTAAAAATGAAGGTGAAATACTTTTTCTGATATACAACAGCTGAAAGAATCCATCACCATCAGACCTGCACAACAAGAAATATTAAAGGAAATATTTCTGTCACAAGGAAAATGATATCAAATAGAAATATGTTTCTACACAAAGGAATGAAAAACATCAGAAAGGTAACTGCATGAGTAAATATGATTTATTTATTATTATTGGAACATCTTTAAAAGATAATTGGTTGTTCAGAACAGGAATTGGAAAACCTTTTTCTGAAAAGGGTCAGCAAGTAAATATTTTATGCAATGTGAGCTGTACAGTCTCTGTGACAACTACTCAACTCTCCTGTTATATTATGAAAGCCCCCATTAAAAAGCATGTAAATAAACTGCTATGGGTGTGTTACAGTAAAAACTTCATTTACCCTTAACAGGTGGCAGGCTGGTTTGGCTATTGGGTCTTAGTTTGCCAATCCCCGATTTAAAGGAAAAATGATAATAATGTAGTATAGGATTTATGATACATGTAGAAGTAAAAGGTGTGGCAATTGCAGATTAAAGTCCAGAAGGTGAGAACTGGACATATATTACTATAAAGTTCTTATACTATATGTGAAGCATAAAATGTTACTTGGTGCAGACTGTGCTGAGTTAACAATTTAAGTGTACTATTAATCCTATTGCAACTGTTAACATAATAAAGAATTATAGTTAATACACCAATAAAGAAAATAAAATAGAATTGTAAAATACACTTCAAAAGAAATCAGTGCAAAGGAGAAAGAGAAAAAAGAACAAGTGGAATAAACAGAAAACAAGTAGCAAGAAAATATAACACACTGATTAAAATATCAAAGACAATAATGGAAGGGGAAAAACTCACCAGAACAGATGGGTAATATTAGTGCAGAGATGAAAACTGTAAGAAAAGAATCAAAGAGAAATGCTAGAAAGAAAAACACAATCAGAGATTTAAAATGCCTTTCACATGCCCATCAGTAGACTTGACACAGCTGAAAAAGTCAGTGACCTTGAAGATAAGTCAATAGAAATAACTCAAATAAAAGCACAAAGAAAAAATAGTGAAAAAAAGAGCATCTAAGAGCTGTAGAATAAATGTCAAATGGTCTAATAAACTTAATGACAGAATCCAAACCACAGATTCAAGAAGTTCAGAAAACATCAAGTGAGATATTTGAACTATGAAAACAATAACAATAAAGAGAAAATCTTGGAGGCAGCTAGAAGAAAAAAGCCATAGTGAGTACAAAGAAACAAAGATAATAATGAGAGCAGACTTCTCATTAGAAACCATGCAAGCCAAAAGACAATGCAGTAGTGTCTTTAAAGTGCTGAAAGAAAAAAAAAAACCCATGTCAATTCAGAACTCTAAAACCCAGAGAAAAGAGTTTTCAAAGAGGAAGGAGGAAGTGATGAACTTCTCATACAAACAAAAGCTCAGCTAATTCATTGCCATTAGATCTTCACTACAAGAAATGGTAAAGGAAGTTCTTCAGGAAGAAGATGTAAAATACCAAACAGAAATCTGAATCTACACAAAGAAATTAAGAACATTGTAAATGGAATAAATGAAGGCAAAAATAAAATTTACTTTTTAAATATTGCTTGCAAAGGTAACTATCTAAAGCAAAAGGAGTGGGAATATATTGTGGGTTTAAAGTATATATAAAAGTAAACTGTATGTTAACAATGACACAAAGGATGGGGAAGAGGAACTGAAAATATACTTTTACAAGGTCTTTATGGACAGGTAAAATGTTATAACATTATTTGAATTCTGATTAATTAAATATGTCTACTGTAAATCCTAGGGCAGAAACTAGAAAGGATTTTTTTTAAGAAGTGACATAAATAAGAAATCAGTAGTGGAGATGAGATAGAGGCAAAAAAATAGTCAATCAAAAAGAAGAAGCAAAAAAAAAGAATAAATGATACAAATGGGAAACATTTAGCAGGAAGGTAGATTTAAAACTGACCATATTAATAGTAACATTAAATGTAAACTAAACACATCAATGAAAAGACAGAGATTATCCAATTAGACAAAAATTAAACTAGACACAACTATATACTTTCTACAAAAATCAACTTTAAATATAAACTAATAGCTAGGTTAAAAGTAAACTAATGGAAACAGATACGACATGCAAACACTAATAAAAAGAAACCCAGGGCTTCCCTGGTGGCGCAGTGGTTGAGAGTCTGCCTGCCAATGCAGGGGACACGGGTTCGAGCCCTGGTCTGGGAAGATCCCACATGCCGCGGAGCGGCTGGGCCCGTGAGCCACAACTACTGAGCCTGCGCGTCTGGAGCCTGTGCTCCGCAACAAGAGAGGCCGCGATAGTGAGAGGCCCGCGCACCGCGATGAAGAGTGGCCCCCGCTCGCCGCAACTGGAGAAAGCCCTCGCACAGAAACGAAGACCCAACACAGCCATAAATAAATAAATAAATAAATAAAACAAAAAAAAAAAGAAACCCGGAAAACTAGACTCTTGGTGGTGAGCATGCTGCAGTGTATTCAGAAGACAAATTATAATGTTGTACACATGAAACATACAATGTTTTAAACCAATGTTACCTCAATAAAAGTAATTATACTTTGTGGGGAAAAAAAAGAAAGCTATATTGATATCAGGAAAAATAGACTTAAGAATGAGAAATATTACAGGGGATAAAGTGGGGCAATAAATAATGACAAGGAAGTCAATTCTTCACAAAGACGTAACAATCCTAAATATGTATCCACCTGACAATGGGATTTTAAAATACATAAAGGAGAAATAGACAAATCTACAATCATATTTGAAGTTTCAACACTTCTCTTGCAGTAATTGTTACAAAAAGTGGACAGAAAAGTAAGGATATAGAAGAGACTAACAACACAACCAACCAACCTGACTTAATTGACATTTATAGATCACTCCATCCAACAACAGCAGAACACACATTCTTCTCAAGTACACAGGGAATATTCATCAAGATAGATCACATTCTGTGCCATAGAACAAACACTAACAAATTTAAAAGAATAGCAGTTGTACAACATATGTTTTTTGAACATAGTGAAACTAGAAATCAAAAACAGAATATCCGGAAAATTCACAAATATTTGGAAATTAAACAACAAACTTCTAAATAACCCATGAATCAATGAAGTCTCAAGAGAAATTTTGAAATATTCTGAACTTAATGGAGAAAAATATAACAACAAAATTTAAAAATTAAACATACACCTACCATACAACCCAGACATTTCATTCTCATTTACCCACAAGAAAAAGAAAGAAAACTATGTCCATCCAATGACTTCTCCATGAATGTCCTTAAAATTTTTATTTGTAACTGCCAAAATTTTGAAACAACCCAAGTATCTATCAAAAAGTAAATATATAAATTTTGGTATATCCATATAACAGAATACTACTTGCAATATAAAAAATATAAACAAGTTTTGGTATATTCATACAATGTAATACTATATGAAATAGAAAGAAATGCAAACATATGGGTGAATTTCAAAACTATTATGCTGAGGGAAATAAACCAGACAAAATGGAGTACATACTGTATGATTGCATTTATATAAAATTCTAGAAAATGCAAACTAATCGATAATGACAGATCAGTGGTTGCCTGGGAATGAAGAGTGGGGTGGGGAGGAGAGAGAGGGAGGGATTACCAAGAGATCCAAACTTTTAGGGGTGATGGCCATGTTCACTATCTTGATTATGGTGATAATTTCATGGGTATATGAATATGTCAAAATGTATCAAAACTGTACACTTTTAAATATGTGCAGTTATTATATGTCAACCTTGACAAAGCAGTTAAAAATGAATCAAGGATATTCATGTGAACTTGTACAATTTTAGTTGACTTCAAGTAGACATCTTGCGGAACATGGGACCTAAGAATAACCACCCTCCAACCCTCCACCCCGTTCTTTCCTAGCACACATAAGAATAAATATGGGGGATTTTTTTCAGAGCTTGACTTCATAAAATTCTGTTTAAATGTCTACAGTTTAAACTGATGTTACCAGCTTCAAAAAATTTTCTTCCGAAGAGGAAAGTCTTAAAGATAAATAATAATTCAAAAGAATAACTATCATCCCTAACTTTTACATGTAGCACCTTTCAGCCTATCTACTACTTCTCCCTCTGGACCATAATTATCAGCAATGGCACCGTGTTCTCTCTATGGCATAGTGGTATGCCATAGGATCTTTTTTATAAAGTTGTCTGGATCCACTGTTAAGATGCTGTGTTACCTCATGATGAAGTAGTTTTCACTTTTTATTCACAATAAAAAGCTTAAACTGGGCAGTTTTATCACTGTTTATCCCATATCTAGGGAAAAATCATCCTCCATTTGGCAGCAAGAACAGCTACTAACTTGTTTTAATGCTGCAACAGGCCTTGCCTGCTAGGGGGCACACCCCTTCTTTAGGAGGGCTTAGGATGCAGGAAACTCTTAAGAGCACCATGACTCACTCAAATAAAACAACGAACCCGGCCATGAGAACTTAGAAGAAAATGTATAATTTTGCAGCCTATCCCCATCTGTTCAATGATATCAGCATTCATGACCAATATATTAAATTAAATATCCTAATGATATTTTGCCATCCCTGGTTTTGAGTTGATTTCCTTAAAGAATTAGCATTTTGTTTTTCTAATTTCAGAGAATATTAAGAAATGTTCTCTATTTAACTAAATCCAGGATTATGAATGCTTCCTCCAAACAAAGCAGCCCCTATGCCCCTCCACCCATTTGACAATTCAGTTGCTAAGAAAATAAAGCTTTTCAGCTCAGTTTGCATGTGAGGCCTCGTGAGCCTCTGAGCCTTGCATCCCCACCTTTCACACAGGAAGAGTCCTGGTGCCCTGGTGCTCTTAGGCTCTCACTGTTGGGCGAAGGAAATAGTCTGTGGTCAGCAGCCACACAGCAATCCCTGGCAAGTGGTTATTGCCATTTCGAACCCCAGGTCTCAAAGGCGTATTTCCTCTCTTTTGTTTATTGTTACTGTGGGAGTTTCATCTCATAGTTTGTTGTGGTTATTATTATTTTTTAAAGCCACAGGAAGTTGCTATTGTCTCATTTTGGTTGAGTTTCTTCAGTTTGTTCTTTCTGTTGCCACATTATTAAAGGCGCCAGAAACTCTGTATTTATCTTCTAAATGTCAGCTTCCCCTGGGCCCCAGCTGCTCAGGTAAGTGGAATTTTCCAGTACAAACCTCCCCTAGTCTTCTCATCCTTGATTTGGCAGCTAATTGACCTGTCAATCTTCACTCTGCGTAAGTTATTTGCAATGTCTGGAACGTTTCTGAAAAGTAAAATAATGAGGCCTAAAGTCAACATGTTTTAAAAGAAATTTTAAGTTCTCCTCTTCACTTTACCAGAAAGGGGGTATTGAAGTGATCTGATGGCAAACTATGTTTCCACTTTTCTGAAAGAAAGAATCCCTTTGGATGGGTTTATTAGCCACAGAAACTCAGGCATCACTTCTTCAGAATGTTCCTTTAGGTTCTCCTGTATGATTTTCTTATTGGTATTAACAGAATCAACCACAGACTCCTTGCTCAGTAGTTTATTAGGAGTTAGTATAACTCTGACTTGAAATTTATCTCGTAGTGCATTTAACCAATTACTTAGGAACTATCACTCTGCTGACATTGCACAACTGCCTTTGGCTGCCTAACTCCAGATTTCTTTTATGAGAGAAATAAATGTCTATCATAACCCCTGGATTAAGATATCTCAATCCCTGGTCCTAATCCCTCGAACCTGTAAATGTTACCTTGGGTGACAAAGATTCTGCAGCTATGATCAAGTTAAGGGTCTTTTTTTTTTTTTAAGTTGTTTTAAATTAATTAATTAATTTATTTATTTTTGGCTGCTTTGGGTCTTTGTTGCTGCACACGGGCTTTCTCTAGTTGTGGCAAGCGGAGGCTGCTTTTTGTTGCGGTGCGTGGGCTTCTCATTGCGGTGGCTTCCCTTGTTGCAGAGCATGGGCTCTAGGTGCGTGGGCTTCATTAGTTGTGGCACGCAGGCTCAGTTGCTCTGCGGCATGTGGGATCTTCCCAGACCGGGGCTCGAACCTGTGTCCCCTACATTGGAAGGCGGATTCTTAACCACTGCGCCACCAGGGAAGTCCAAGTTAAGGGTCTTGAGATGAGAATATTCTTAATTATCTGGGTGGATCCTAATTGCCATCAGGTGTTTATAAGAGAGAGGCAGAGGGAGATTAGACACACAGGGCAGAAGGTGATGTGATGATTGGAGTGATGTGACTACAAGCTAAGGAATGCTGGATGCCACTAGAAGCTAGAAGAAATAAGGCACATTCTGCCTTAGCCCCTCCCAAGGGAGGGTGGCCCTGCTCACACTTTGATGTCAGCCCAGGGAGACTGATTACAGACTTCTGGCCTTCAAGACTATGAGATGATACATTTCTGTTGTTTTAAGTCAAAAACAAAGTAAAACAAAACAAAAATTTAAGGACTGTCAGAACAGGAGACACCTCCAGGACTTTCTGAAATCTCCATTTGTTGTTAGGGATTTCGTGATAACATAAAGGGCAGCATCATTTACTCACACGTGAGTGTCTCAGACTGAAATCGTCCCAAATATATGTAGAATCAGCGACCTCACTGTATGTCTGTACTCCTGACACATATTAAGTTTGGCATCCTGAGAACAGGGCCAAGCAGACATTTGTTAAGAGAGGGCTACTCTGCGTGATAATTTCAGAGGTAGGGATAACTCACATCTCTAACTTCCCTTTCCCTTCAAAAACATAAATCAGTGGACCTGTCTTTCTTTATCTAAACTTCTCTTGACTCTATTTATATGTTCAGCCAGTATGAACTCCTGGGGTAATGAATCTGAGAACCACTGTTTAAGAGGATTGATTGTGTTGCCCGTAGGAAAATAGAACTGGAGTGAAGATGGATCATTCAGGCAGAATCATTGTGCTGCAAGCCAGATCAAAAGGATCTCTGAGCCTACCTGTGTACACGTGCCCCTCCTGCACTTATAGAGCATCTGGCCATGCTCAGCCTTGGTGGGCAGGAGAAAACATAAGCTCTCACCACGCCAGCTGTGTTTTCCATCTTAGTTTAAAATTCACACTGAAGCTAGAGCTAATATGCTCAACTGGGCTATGTAGGCCCTTAACCTTTCTTTTTAGAAAGGGCTATTGATATCTTTCTTGAAAAAATATTTACTACTCTCTGGGAAACTGCTTCGTGCTAGTTGTTGTTTAGGGTAAATTTAAAAGGTGTGGTTCTTAACACTTGGAGCATTCAGTCGGTAAAAGAAGCAAAAATAGGCAGACAGAAAAAAAGAAGTTTATGGTAGATATAGGAGATAGGATAACTATGCAGAGACATCAATGAATTAAGAAGAGAGGATTAAACATTTACAATATTTACCAGAGTTACCCCGCCCTACAAGTACCAAAATGGATGGATGGAAGGATGGATGGATGGATGGATGGATGGATGGATGGATGGATGGATGGATGGATGGATGGATGGATGGGTGGATGGATGGATGGAAAGAAGGAAAGATGGATGGATGGATGGACAGATGGATGGACAGAAAGACAGACACAGACAGTCTCCACATTTGCTCAGGAACTGGGAGAAAATTTAAAGAGGGTCTCTGACTTGATTGTTCTGAATCTGATAATATTCTGATAATCTCTTCATTAAGAGATGGTCAGTACTCAGTAGAACTGCCACAAGAGGAAAGTTCATACTGGGCACCACATTTTTAAAAGAGTTAGTCTGATAAGGAGAATAGGCAAAAAAAATAAAAATAACCACAACGGAAATGGAAGAGATGGAGGGAACTGGGGCAGTGTGTATGGGAGAGGAGAAGATAAGGAGGAAGGATTTGGAGGAGAGATTTCTGCTGAAAATTTTGTGTGTTGGGGTGACGTCTGGAATTTTCAAAGCTCTCCAGATGATTCTAATATACAGCCAAGTTTGAGAACCACTTACCTATACCACCCTACAAATGGCCACCAGATCAGGGTTTCAATTATTTTCATTTTATTATTTCTTCTGTTAAAAGATCTCACGTTTCCTTCCCAATTTTTGAGTAGGTATCATCTCTTCTTTTATACACTCTTTTAACAAATGACCTGTAATAGCTATAGATAACTACTTTACTGCTTGGAGTCTTGGGCTTCAAATGGTAAAATGAGAATAATAATGCCTACTTTGCCTTAAAGATTAAATGAGGCAATGTTTACAAAGCATTTAGCCCAGTGCTTGGCACATAGAAAACACATATAAACAGTGGCAATTACTGTTACTCTCATTATTCTCTGACAAATGGTTTTGCTACAGCCTTCGCTCCACCCACTGAAAGCATCAGGTACCCGCTTCCAGATCTTTGCTCCTGCTGTTCTTTTCTCTGGGTAAAGACCCTGTTCCTCTCAGCCTAAGCCCTGCCTATCTGAAGTTCTACCTCCTTCAAGTCTTTTTAGATAATCTCTCCTAAACAATCCCTCCCCACTTTGGGATTCCTAAGGACATTTTTCTCTGCAGTAGTTGGTTTAGAATTGTCTCTTCATTTTACTGTGATGTTAAGAATTGTCTCTGCTGTTCTGTTGCAAATTTCCTGAGCTCAGGTATTTGGTTGTGTGTACACATCCTTGTGTGTACCCATGGCCGTGCATGCAGAGCCCACTTAGTGTGTTGAATAGTCATTCACATCTAGGAGACACCCAGTAGATTGCAAGCTCTGGGAGGGCAGGGGCCTGGTATGTGAGATTCATCTAAATCCCCCAAGGACCTGGAATAACACCTAATACATAGTAGGTGCCTTGTATTAGTTCTCTAGGGCTGCCATAACAAAGTACCACAGACTAGGTGACTTAAACAACAGAAGTGTATTTTCTCACATTTCTAAAGGCAAGAAGTCCAAGATCAAGGTGTTGGCAGGGTTAGTTTCTTCCTAGACCTCTATCCTTAGTTGGTAGCTGGGCTTCCCTCCTTGTGTCTGTGTCTTAATCTCTTCTTCTTATAAGGACACCAATCATATTGGATTAGGGTCCACCTTAATGGCATCATTTTCACTTAATTACCTCTTTAAAGACCCTATTTCCAAATATAATCATATTCTGAGGTACTGGGAGGTAGGACTTCAACATGTGAATCTGGGGGCATTGGGAGGACACAATTTAGCCCGTAACAGTGCTTAATAAATATTTGTTGAATGAATGAATGAATGGCATGCTGCCCAACATGTCCTCACCGCCTAATCCAGTGTCACTGCTTAGTGCAGTATGACATTTATTAAGCAACTATTATCTTAGGTGGTTGTGGTAGGGAGATGAATAAGCTACGGTTTCTGCCTGAAGGGCCTTACATTATAATGAAAGAGACCACCGCACACAATTTCAGTAAATGGAAAGTAAACTAAGTTACAAGTATGCACAGGGGGATATGTGAGACAGAGAGAACCATCTAACCCAGCAGGGGTTTCAAGGAAGCCTTGCTTGAGGAGAAAATTTCTGAAGTTTTAAAAGATAAATGATAACTTTATAGAAAAGAAAGACAAGAAGGAATTGATTTTAGAATTAGATGATTACACTGTTTACAGAGTGGTAGATGGATTTAAAGGGGAGTATCTGCAGCATGGAGAACAATAAAGAGATGATTATTATAGACCAGGTGAGAGATGAAGAGGGTAGGAATTTGATCAATGGAAGTCAATGCAAAGAAATCAGCAGGTGTGAGAAATGTTTAAAGGGTAAATCTACAGGACTTCTTGGTTAACTGAATATGGTGGTGAGGGAGAGTAGAGGTATGGGGTAGCTCAAAGGGAAGGAGGAGTGTTGAAGAATTTGTGGCCATGTTTTAAGACCACCACAATCAGCAGCACATGGAATCTTATGGGAAATGCATGTTCTTAGGGTCCACTATAGACCCACCAAGCCAGACTCTCTAAGAGTGGGACCCAGGAACCTATGTTTCAATAAGCCTTACAGGTGATTCTGATACCTGCTAAGAGGCCCTACTCTAAGGATAAGAAACATTCTCTTTGTATCCAGGAATACATATTTGGTCCCCTTTGTTTCTTTCTAATAACTCTCATTGAACTATTTATCCTCCAGTCCTTGGTGACTATCTCAAAACCAATTAGTTGAGGGGCAGGAGAAACTGTGGGGGTGGTAAGGTTATGTATATGAGTGTGAGTATGTGCTGGGAAGAGCACTGGGGGAAACGTCCAAATATCAATACAAAGGATCTCTATCCATCAAAAGGTTTCCTGAAATCTGGTGTTCAGCACTTACAAAATCAAATTTAGCATATGACCAAGCTTTAGGAAAATATTTTCTAGTAAGGTCACCAATCGAAAGAAAATGTAAGCACATCAAAGAAAAAGGCTACAGTCTGGGGAGCAAGATTTGGAAAGCACAATTTTTTTTTGATCACCCAATGTGTTACTTGTGCCCACTAAAAGAGAGAATGCATTAAAATAACTGGTCAATATCCCAGTCAATGATTTAGTGGAACCCCATGGTGGAATCAATAATGGTGACCTGAATGCAATGACCTTTGGAGCTCAAAACTCTGCTGTCTCACAGGTTACTTCCAATCGACTTAATAAAAAATGTTCAGGTGCAAAACCAAATGGTTCGATTCCTGGAAAATCATTAGTAGTTAAGTAATTAAACAATCACTCACTTATTAACTTTTCCAGGTACTTTGGTCACGCTTGGCAACACCAAGATTGCCTAGTAATTATATAAATTATTCCTTTTCCCCATTCAGTAGTTACCCCCAAATATATTTTTTCATGACATGAAAAAGAAGATAACTTTCAAAGCATGGGGAGTGGAAATAGGGTGCTAAGTTCTCCCAAGGACAACTGCTGACTCAGAATATATGTCAAGAGCAAGCAGCATGGAGTGATGGAAACAACAATGATTTATTTCATGAATTATTTGACATTTTAATAAGCATGAGCATTTCATAATTATAAATAATGAAGTTATTTTCTGTTTAAAATAAAATTTAAAAAGAAAGAAAAGATCTGCATGAAGAAAAAAGTACAGGTGTCGAAGTCAGAATGTGTTGGTTCAGTTCCTAGTTCTGCAACTTACTAGCTATGTGACCTTGAGCATGCTACTTAGCTGCTCTGGGCTTCTGTGTTCTTCTCTTTAAAATAGAAATGCTTACCTCAGATGGTTTCTGTCATATTAAAAGAGCTAATAGATGTAAAGCACTTAGCACAATACCTGTCCAGATGAGTTCTCAATAATATTAACTTTTGGTTGCTGTTTGCAGCTTTGGACTCAGCTCAAATCAGAGTTCAAATCCCGGCTCTTCTACTTACTAGCTATATGCCCTTGGGCCAATCATTTCCCCTCTAAAAGCCTTGTTTGTTGGTTAGTTTTTAAGATATGCAAGATGAGGACAAGATTATATATCATGTAAAATGTTGGAGGACACAGAGTAGATACGTAACAAATGATGACTATTTTACATTAGCTCTTCAGAATGGATTTTATCGTCTACATCAATTTTCCTCAGACTCTCCTGTTACTTAAGCTAAGTTCAGTCCTTAGTACGGCCCTGTTCACACTGACATTGGCATGTCCAAACTGGGAATGGCAGAGAACCCTCTTCTTAAAGAAGAGATGGTTCTCTTCATTTTGTGTGTTTGTAGAAAGGTGATCTTACATATGCCTGCCCTCAGACTGTTCAGGAACCACAGCATGGGAACCTCACAATCTATGGGGAAAAAGACAAGAGTGATGCCTCTGAATGAGAGAATAGAGATGATCTCAGACACATTTTCTAGATGTTTCCCCATCCTTACCAACATGGTCCCCTGTCTTATTAAAATGAATTCTTAGCCATCTGGCATTCACCCAAGCCTCAAATTCAGTGGGACACAAGCAATGAGACAATATAATCAGAAATGAAGCGAATAACATAAAAATACAAAACAATGAACAAAAAGGTGATTAGATATGACCACTTTTTTTTAACCTCTCAATGACAGAAAGACAACATAAAAAATTAAAAGTGAAATGATATGTGGAAAAAACATTTGCAATAGGTATAGCAAAGTGTTAACACCCTTAATATATAAAGTGCACTTATAAATCATTAATATGAAAAAGACCAGTATCTCAATAGAAAAAAAATAGGCAAAGGATATTAACAGAATGTTCACAAAAGAAGACATATAAAGAATGAATAAATAGATGAAAAACAATCAAACTACTAACAAGTAAAAGTAAATTTCATCAGATGATCAAAGGTTTTATAAACTGAGGTTTCCTAGTATTGGTAGGGTATGGGAAATGGTACTTTACATACTGTTGACAGACCTTTCAGAAGGGCAACATGTATTTGCAACATGTATCAACAATGTGTATATCATTTGATCTAGTAATTCCACTTTTAGGAATTTATCCTAAAATAAATGGTCAAGATGTATATAAAAGGATGTTTGTTGCACAGCTGTTTATAATAGAAAAAAAGTTTTGAAACAACCTAAAATCTAACAATAAGTCATTGGTTAAAAATAAAAATGAATCAATGATTCATCTATATGAGAGAAAATATACTTACATTTAATATACTGTAGAACCATATCTCTTAACATGGAAATCTGTCCATAGTAGGGGGGATGGAGAGAAGCAATGCAGGCAGAGAAACCAGCTTGTGCAAAGGCTCTACTATAAAGGGAAGGGACTCCTGGTCCCCATGGGGTTTTGAAATCAGCTTCACCATTCTGGGAGTCCGCCTTAAGACTGGGAGTAAAACTCTACTAGGCAGGGCCCCTCCCTGTCTTGTTCACTGCTGGATGACAAATGCCTGCACAGCCCCGGTACAATAAATGTCTGTTAACCTGAAATGCGTGCCATTTCTGTAGAAGTGTTTCAGTGTGGGTATATACAAGGACATGTGGAAGGATGTTTGCCAAAGTGGTGATCTCTAGGTTGAAGGATTTGAGGTGATGCCTACTTTCTTCCTTATATTTTCATGTATTGTTTGAAGTTTTAATGATAAGCATGAGTCATTTTCATAATTAGAGATAGCTAATCATATTATTGTCACTCAAGAACTTCAAAAAGGAAAAAAAAGATCTTAATGAAGAACGAAGGACACTGCTGGTGATCAGACTCAGACATGTATGATTTATTTCCTTCAGGTAGCCCCTTACTCTGCTGTCAGAGGCTACAAATGAGGCAGCCACAGCTCACTGTCGGTGGCTGCAAAGTCAGTGGTACAATCGAGGGGTCAGCAAATGTGTCTGCCCAGCACTCAGAGAGATGTTTCCACAACCCCAGCCTTGCAGTTTTGGCTGCCCCTCTGTGGAAGGGCGTGTCCTTCTTTTATTTTCCACCACCTGGAAGCAGCATACTTCTCATTCTTCAATATCTTGCCTCCTCTGGAAACTTCCCAATCCTGGCACTTTTCCTGTGTGTCCCCCACAATACTCTCCTTCTTCCTCTTGTGTTCTCTCCTGGGCTCTAAATGACCCCCTGGGCTCTAAATGATCCATTTACTTGCCTGTCTCATCCATTCACATGAGCTCCTGGAAAGCAGGAAGCATGTTTTATTCAGCTGCTATTTCCGGACCCAGCATAACATCTGATACATAGCAAAAGCTCAATAAATGCTTGTGAACAAACCAGCAGACAGTGGCTGCTTTCTCCTGGGCTTTGCCATACAGCTGTTAACTGTCCCCTAAGAGAGCTCCCACACCCCCAAGTTGTCCTGCAGCTGGCTTGGTCTAGCAGCCCCCCAGCTGTGCCAGGCCCTCAGCAGACACCCATTCACATGGGGCAGCCAGGTCTGAGGGATGGAGGTGGTCTATCTCCCAAATACCCTGAAAGCTATGGGATGCTGCCCTTGTGTGTACTGTGACTTCCTATACCCTCCTGTGTTCAAGCAAAAACAAGATGGACTACCGGTTGAAAGTCATGTGTCCAGGCACCAAAGCTTTCTGACGAGGAGACAGTATTTCTCCAACACGTTTTACCAGTGGGTGAAGAACACAATGCCTCTTTTATCACACTGATCCTCATCACACAACAGAACTTCCTCACAAGTGAAAGGGCTCTAAGCAGCCCAGCGCTAACACAGTCTCCCTCCAGACCCCTCAGATGTGGGCTACCAGGTGGGTTTATGCCAAGCAAGCACTGGGCGGCTGAAGGTATATAAATGCTATCTGAACAAGAGAAAGAATGAAAACTGGGAAGTTATGTGTGACACACTGGCAATGTTTTTATCTGATTCCGTAAGTTTTTCTCCCAGGTTTAGCAGGAATGCAAACACTAATAAGCTGTTCCACCTGAGCTGAGCTTTTTAAATGCTGCTGCCTTGGAACCAGAAATGTGGGAAATGATCACGTTTCCACTAACAACAAGAACAGTGTTACAACAGTGTCTTTCCAGTACTTCAAAAGGCTGACAGGGTTTGGGGTAAGGTTCTCAAGAAGTACTTGGCGACATTCAGCTTCTAGTACATTCTCTCCACCTCCCCCTTCCATGCCTAACAGACACTTTAACTCTGGGTCTGTATTTTATGGAAATAATCCAAAATGTGGGAAAGAGAGTCTTGCCTTATTTGTATAAGAAGGGAAGGAAGAAAGGAAGGAAGGAAGGAAGGAAGGAAGGAAGGAAGGAAGGAAGGAAGGAAGGAAGGAAGGAAGGGGGAAGGAAGGAGGGAAGGAAGGAGGGAGGAAGGATGGGAGGGAGGGAGGAAGGGAGGGAGGAGGGAGAGAAGGGAGGGAAGGAGGGAACAGCCTAAAAGCCTACTATTGAGAGATATTTAAATAATTGATGGAATTCTACTGCAGAGATTATTGTGAATCCATTAAAATGATTTTGGAAAATATGCAATAACATGGAAAATGCTAACTGTATGACTGTAGGAGGAAATGAAGAATACTAGTATTATTATAACCACACAAATTTGGGGAAGACAGCAAAGTATAAAGACAAATGTAAAACAAAAAATTAATAATCCAATCACTCATAGAACTACTATTAATACGAATGTTTTCTTTCAGTCATTTTTCTGACCATGTATGTAGGTGTATTTTAATAAAATAAAATGGAGATCTCAGGCTATATACTTATTTTTATATCCTACCTTTGTTACACAATAATTATTCATGAGCGTTAAATATTCTTTAAAAATATGCTTTTCAATACCTGCATAGAAGTCTATCATGTGAACCTTCCACAGTTCATTAGGTTGAACCATAAAAAAGCTGTTTTGTAGGTCAACATTTGTCAACTGTCAGTAATTTCATATAGTTCAATTTAATATCTATCTAGTTCCCATTTGGAGCACTTGGGTTATGTTAATTACTTATAATGAAATCAGTTTAAATAAATATTTAGTGTCTCAATTTATTTTATATGGATAAAATTTCTAGAAGGGTAATTTGCAGATAAGCACATTTTTAAGTTTCCTCAAATATTTTTCTATATTGCCCTTCAGGAAATTTGTACCAATCTACATTCCCATAGTAGTGTCTGTTACTCTGTTTTTACTACACTCCAAATGAAAGAAACTCTTTATAGTTTCTTTTTAACACATAATATTCTTTTAAAAATTGCCATTTTTTCTTTCTTTCTATTTAAGATGTCTCCCCAGAATAGTCGCAAATAAATTATCTCACAAAGACTGTTGGTATTGAGAAACAAAGTTTCCTGTTGAAACACCCTCTCTAGGCAGATCAAAATTGGAAATCAGCTCTGAAGTCTAGAGCGAGAAACACGGAGGATAGTTTCTGAGGTAAACACCACAATGGGCAGAAACAGAGGGAATGTGAAATTCCAGAGTTAAGTTCAGAATTCCCAAGGCTAGAGTCTAGAGAAATGATGAAAACTCACCAGTTCAGACTGGAACAGGATGATGCTCAAGAGTATGATTGCTTTATCAACAAAATTAAAAGGCCACCTACTGAATGGGAGAGGATATTTGCAAACAATATATCCAATAAAAGGTTAATGTCCAAAATAAACAAAGAACTCATACAACTCAACATAAAAAAAAATACTGATTAAAAAATGACTGAATAGACATTTTTCCAAAGAAGACATACAGATGCCAACAGGAACATGAAAAGATGTTCAACATCACTAATCATCAAGGAAATGCAAATCAAAACCACAATAAAATATCACCTCACATCTGTCAGGATGGCTATTATCAACAAGACAACAAATAACAAGTGTTGGTGAGGATGTGGAGAAAATGGAACCCTGTGCACTGTTGGTGGGAATGTAAACTGTTGCAGCTACTGTGGAAAACAGTATAGAGATTCCTCAAAAAATTAAAAAGAGAACTACCACATGATCCAGCAATTCCACTCCTGGGTATTTATCCAAAGAAAACAAAAACACTAATTCAAAAAGATATATGCATCCCTATGTTCATTGCAGCATTATTTACAATAGCCAAGATATGGAAGCAACCTAAGTGCCCATCAATAGATGAGTGGATAAAGATGTGGTGTATATATATATACAATGGAATATTATTCAGCCATAAAAAAAGAATGAAATCTTGCTATTTATGACAATATGGATGGATCTAGAGGGTATTATGCTAAGTGAAATAAGTCAGATATAGACAAATAATGTATGATTTCACTTATATGTGGAATCTGAAAAAAACAAAACAAATGAACAAATATAACAAACCAGAAACAGAGTCATAGATACAGAGAACAAATAGGTGGTTGACATAGGTGAGGAGGTGAGGAGAGGAATGACAAAGATGAGGAAAATTAAGAGGTACAAACTTCCAGCTGCAAAATAAATGAGTCATGGATATGAAATGTACAGTAAGGAGAATATAGTCAATAACTAAATAATATCTCTGTATGGTGATATAACCAGACTTATCATGGTGACCATTTTGAAATGTACAGAAATATTGATTCACTGTGTTGTGTAACAGGAACTAAGATAGTATTGTATGTCAATCATAAATATAATTAACACTGCTGAATGTTATATATATATATGACATTTGATAAGAGAATAAATCCTAAGAGTTCTCATCACAAGGAAAAAAGTTTTCTTCTATTCCTTTAATTTTGTAACCATATGAGATGATGGATGTTGACTAAATTATTGTGATAATCATTTCATGTTGTATGTAAGTCACCTCATTATGCTGTATACCTTAAACTTACACAATGTTGTATGTCAATTATATCTCAATAAATCTGGAAAGAAAAAAAGAAAGAGTATGACTGCCTTTAAATGAGAGGGCTTGGATGTCTTTGGTGTCTGACTGTGGCCAGTGATGTCTCCATTGCTGTGGCCAGATGATGTCTCCAGAGTAGCCCTACATCCCAGAGTAACCCGACATCCCAATCAGCATCCATTTTACTACAAAGACCTGAAACACTGGCTGTCACAAAATCATATGGTGACATAGTATTGGGTAATGGGTAAAGTTTTGGGGATCAGGAATTATAAAAAGACAAGAGGAAGATAATTTAGAGTTTGCCCTCCTAGGGGGATTTCTACTCACTCCTCTTAATGCAAGCAGAAAATCACTCACTTATTCAGATAAATATCTTTGCAAGGGTAGTAAGTAAATCCTTGGCAATTCTGACCATCTCCCCTCAAAAAAAGAGGCGAATACTGGGAGACCTACAGAGGCTTGAAGGGGTCAATACAGCCTGGGGGTTGCTGGGACCTTTGTAAAGGGAACTGAAAGAGTGACTTTGTTCTCCAGAAAACAGCCTAAAGAAAAGGCAGAAATTCTCTAGCCAAAGTGACCCCAGGCCAACTAAAACATCAAGCTGAATAAAAATATGGAGACCTTTCAAGGGGAGGCTCCATAATGAACAATTGCAAAAGTTTCTTTGAGTCACGGCAAGCCCCTGGTTTCCAGTAAAATTCTAGACCTTCCAAGTTTGCCTGGCTGGGGACTCCTCTAGGAGCAGAACACAGAGCTCTCCTGGAGCCTTTCAAAGACCTTTTCATGGACTGCCATGTCCCCACCAACAGCAAGTACACCATCAGTAGAGATGCTTAAACCGGTAAACCAGCTTGGTCCAGCTCATGAATGCACCCAGATCTAATTTTCCTTTTCCAAGCTCATGGGCTATAAAGACACTCAGCTGCAATAATTTAAGTTTTTCACATTACCAGCAACTAAATTTTATACTTGTCAAAGATTAATTAATTGGTTTTGAGCTGTCTGTCAGGGTTTAGAACTGACCCTAGTCCCTGTACAGTTTCCCTCCCTTTTAGCCTCTCAGATTCCTGTCCTTTCCAGATTGTCATTGGACAATCAGCAATGAAACAGACTGGAGACAGAAAACGGGCTACATTTCAGAAAAGATCAAGAAACTCAGCTTTCCTTCCTCTTAAAAAGGTTCCTCCTACTTCTGATTCAGAAGTCATGCATGCAGACCTAATATATATCCCATATAGAACTCTTCAATTATACAAAATAACTTTTCCATTCATACCTTCTATTCATGTTTCAATAGAAGTTTAAACCAGTGGTTCTTGCATTTGTTCCACAAATACTTCTTTGGGCATCTGACATATCTCCACAGATAACTATTTCCCACTGCCATCACTGGATTCATGTACATTAGTATTACTTTCTCTCTCCCCACTCTATAGCCAGTATTAGAGAACTTCATCTGAGATGAGCTTTGGGGGTTTAGAGTTCCAGCAAGAACCACTTAAAGTCTTAGAGAATATCAGTGGACTAGTACCTATTTTCAGAAGCTTTGGACGAATCTTCTCTCATCTGTTCTTAAATGTTACATCTCACAATTCATACTAGGCTCCTTAAATACTGTTAATGAGCTTGAAGCGGAATTTTATCTGAAGTATTTATTATACTTTATATTTATGTTTACTTGTTTACATAGTTTTCTGGTAATTTTTACATAGTAGAGTTTAACTGGGTTTGTATTCTTTTCCAAATATACTCTTAGCACCAAATTTTGAGATTCCATGGATAATGGGTAGATCGTAGTTGTTCCATCTTAGAAGGGAAGAAATTGGTTTTATTTTAAATTATGTTTCCACTTCTAATATGACCAAGAAAGCTCCTACCAGACCCTAGCCTATGACAGATAACTGTAAAACATGGATAAAATATGCAAATAAAAATCAAATATCCAAAGGTGCTAGGGGGTAAACTCAAGCAGTCAAATTCTGGAGAGGAGCTGAGATTTCATAGAAGGGATTGGTACAAGTGAGTTAATAATTTGTATGCCTTCTGTCTAAAGGCAGGCTGAAGTCAGGGTCACTCAGGGTGAGAAAATCTTTAATATAAAAATTAAGTCTTTTTTGAAGAAAAGGACCAAAGAACAGAATGTAGGGCAACCACAGCTACTGGAAAGCGAGCAGAAAATTTCCTACAAGGAGTGATTCAGAGAGGCAGAGCCCAAAATTTGTACATACACTCTTCCCAAGTATCTGGATGACCAGTGAATTACACATGCATATGGTAGACTCTAAGCACACCAGCAAAGAAAAACAAACAAAAAAAACACTAAGGTTTGAGCTACTATACAAGAGACAGAGTTTGCAGTTTCAGTCATCAAATTAATTCTATTCTGAAGCAAAACAACAACTATCTTCAGAAGAAATAATAGACTGCAGGATATCTACAACCAATTATTCACAATGGTCAGGGTATAATCCAAAAATTCTAACCATATAAAGAAACTATCCTCAACAAAATAAAGAAAAATATTATCACAATGAATGAAAAGGTAGAAAATCTCTGCTGAGAAATGAAAACTATTTTTAAAAAAAGAACTAAATAGAGAACTAAATAGAAATACTACAACTTAAAAACACCATAATTAAAATTTTTAAATTCACTGTATGTTCTTAGTAGTAGAATGGAAAATACAGAAGAGTCAGTAAACTTGAAGACAGATAAATAGAAATGATCCAATCTAAAAGACAGATAAGAAAAAGACTGGGGAATATGGAACAGATTCTCATGAATTCATGGACCTGAAGAAGAAGAATAAAAGTCTAACATATGTATAATTGGTGTTTCATGAGGAGAAGAGGTACAGAATAGGCATTAAAAAATATTAAAGCTATAATGGCTGAAAATCTTCCAAATTTGGTATAAGACTTAACTTTACCAATCCAAGAAGCTCAGTGAACTCAAAACAGGAAAACTATGTCCAGTTTCACTGCAGTCACATTGTTGAAAACCAAACCAAAGATAAAGAGAAAATCCTGATAGCAGTCAGATAAAAACCCATTACACAGAGGGAAGCCATGGTGCAAACTCAATGATTTTCATTGGAAATTACAGAAGACAGTAGAGAGTGTAAGAAGCAAACAAAACATTAATCCTAAATTCAGCATCCAGTGAAAATATTTTTCAAGAATAAAAACAAAGACATTGTCATATAAAATAAAACTAAGAGAACTGTCAGCTGATCTGCACTTTTTTTTTTTCTCCTCCTCTTTTTTACTATTGTGGTTCTGTTTTACCTTCCGGGTGTTGTTTCATCTATGTTTTTATATTTTTTCTAACACAGCTGTTAGTTTCCTACTCTAATTTTATTTTTTACTTTGTTATTGTCCTCCTTTTCTTTTTTTTTTTTTTGGCTGCCCCACACAACTTGCAGGACCTTGGTTCATAAGCCAGGGGTAGGGCCAAAGCTCCTGTAGTGGGAGCTCCGAATCCAAACCACTGGAGTAAAAGAGAACCTCAGATGCCAGGGACTATTTATCAGAATGAGGTGTCCTGGAGGTCCTCATCTCAGCACCAAGACCCAGCTCTACCCAACATCCTACAAACTGCAGTGTTGGAAGCCTGAGGCCAGACAACGAGTAAGACAGGAACACAATCCCACTCATAAAAAAAATATGTCACAGATGAAGGAGCAAGGTAAAAACCTACAAGACAAAATAAATGAAGAGGAAATAGGCAATGTACCTGAAAAAGAATTCAGAGTAATGATAGTAAAGATGATCCAGAATCTTGGAAACAGAATGGAGTCATGGATTGAGAAAATATAAGAAATGTTTACTGAAGATCTAGAAGAACTAAAGAACAAACAAACAGAGAGGAACAACACAATAACTGAAATGAAAAATACACTAGAAGGAATCAATAACAGAATAAATGAAGGAAAAGAACGAATAAGTGAGTTGGAAGACAAAATGGTGGAAATAATGGCCAAGGAACAGAAAAAATAAAAAAGAATAAAAATAATTGAAGACAATCTCAAAGACCTCTGGGACAACACTAAATGCATGAACATTCGAATTATGGGGGTACCAGAAGAAGAAGAGAAAAAGAAAGAGTCTGAGAAAATATTTGAAGAAATTATAGTGGAAAACTTCCCTAACATGGAAAAGGAAATAGTCACCCAAGTCCAGGAAGCAGAGAGAGTCCCATAAAGGATAAACCCTAGGAGAAACACACCAAGACACATATTAATAAAACCAACAAAAATTAAATTCAAAGAAAAAATATTAAAAGCAGCAAGGGAAAAACAAAAAATAACACACAAAGGAATTTCCATAAGGTTATCAGCTGATTTTTCAGCAGAAACTCTGCAGGCCAGAAGGGAGTGGCAGGATATACTTCAAGTGATGACAGAGAAAGACCTACAACCAAGATTATTCTACCCGGCAAGGGTCTCATTCAGATTCAAAGGAGAAATCAAAAGTTTTTCAGACAAGCAAAAACTAAGAGAATTCAGCATCACCAAACCAGCTTTACAACAAATGCTAAAGAAACTTCCCTAGGCAGGAAACACAAGGGAAGAAAAAGGCCCACAAAAACAAACCCAAAACAATTAAGAAAATGGTAATAGGAACATACATGTCAATAATAACCTTGAATGTAAATGGATTAAATGCCCCAACCAAAAGACACAGACTGGCTTAATGGATACAAAAACAGGACCCATATATATGCTGTCTACAAAAGACCCATTTCAGACCTAGGGACACATACAGACTGAAAGTGAAGGGATGGAAAAAGATATTCCATGCAAATGGAAATCAAAAGAAAGCTGGAGTAGCAATACTCATCGCAGGCAAAATAGACTTTAAAATAAAGACTGTTACAAGAGATAAGGAAGGCCACTACAAAATGATCACAGGATCAATCCAAGAAGAAGATATAACAATTATAAATGTTTATGCACCCAGCATAGGAGCATTTCAATATATAAGGCAAATGCTAACAACCATGAAAGGGGAAATCGACAGTAACACAATAATAGTAGGGGACTTTAACAAAACACGGTGCCCTTCAAACCAATCAACCTTCCAAATCAAGCTTTGGTCTTGGGCCTCTGGTCACTCAGAGTATAAGTGGACAGTTGAATGTGATAAAGTGGTAACTATTTTGGATATAAGCTCAGAGAAATCCAAAACAATGAAGGCCTTTACAAGTATCTTGAGCAACTTTGCCTATCACAAGCAACTTTACAATCGAAAATTTGGTTTGCTTGTGATAGAATTATTGGTGTGTACATCTTGCTGATAAGGAAGAAATAAAGTCACAAGAAAACAAACAAACGAAAAATAGTAGGGGACTTTAACACCCCACTTACACCAATGGACAGATCATCCAAACAGAAAATAAATAAGGAAGCACAAGCTTTAAATGACACAATAGACCAGATAGATTTAATTGATATTTAAAGAACATTCCACCCAAAAGTAGCAGATACACTTTCTTCTCAAGTGCACATGGAACATTCTCCAGGATAGATCACATCTTGGGTCACAAATCAAGCCTCAGTAAATTTAAGAAAACTGAAATCATATCAAGCATCTTTTCTGACCACAACGCTATGAGATTAGAAATGAATTACAGGGAAAGAAAAGTGAAAAGCACAAACACATGGAGGCTAAACAATACGTTACTAAATAACCAAGAGATCACTGAAGAAATCAAAGAGGAAATCAAAAAACACCTAGAGACAAATGACAATGAAAATATGAAAATCCAAAACCTATGAGATGCAGCAAAAGCAGTTCTAAGAGGGAAGTTTATAGCTATACAAGCCTACCTCAAGAAACAAGAAAAATCTCAAGTAAACAATCTAACCTTACACCTAAAGGAACTAGAGAAAGAAGAACAAACAAAACCCAAAGTTAGCAGAAGGAAAGAAATCATAAAGATCAGAGCAGAAATAAATGAAATAGAAACAAGGAAAACAATAGCAAAGATCAATAAAACTAAAAGCCGGTTCTATGAGAAGATAAACAAAATTGATAAACCATTAGCCAGACTCATGAAGAAAAAGAGGGAGAGGACTCAAATCAATAAAATTAGAAATGAAAAAGGAGAAGTTACAAAAGACACCGTAGAAATACAAAGCATCCTAAGAGGCTACTACAAGGAACTCTATGCCAATAAAATGGACAACCTGGAAGAAATGGACACATTCTTAGAAAGGTATAACCTTCCAAGACTGAACCAGGAAGAAACAGAAAATATGAACAGACCAATCACAAGTAATGAAATTGAAACTGTGATTAAAAATCTTCCAACAAACAAAAGTCCAGGACCAGATGGCTTCACAGGTGAATTCTATCAAACATTTAGAGAAGAGCTAACACCCATCCTTCTCAAACTCTTCCAAAAAATTGCAGAGGAAGGAACACTCCCAAACTCATTCTATGAGGCCACCATCACCCTGATACCAAAACCAGACAAAGACACTACAAAAAAAGAAAATTACAGACCAATATCACTGATGAATATATATGCAAAAATCCTCAACAAAATACTAGCAAACAAAATCCAACAACACATTAAAAGGATCATACACCACAATCAAGTGGGATTTATCCCAGGGATGCAAGGATTCTTCAGTATACGCAAATCAATCAATGTGATACACCGTATTAACAAATTGAAGAAGAAAAACCATATGATCATCTCAATAGATGCAGAAAAAGCTTTTGACAAAATTCAACACCCATTTATGATAAAAACTCTCCAGAAAGTGGGCATAGAGGGAACCTACCTCAACATAATAAAGGCCATATACGACAAACCCACAGCAAACATCATTCTCAATGGTGAAAAACTGAAAGCATTTCCTCTAGGATTAGGAACGCAACAAGGATGTCCACTCTCGCCACTATTATTCAACATAGTTTTGGAAGTCCTAGCCACAGCAATCAGAGAAGAAAAAGAAATAAAAAGAATACAAATTGGAAAAGAAGAAGTAAAACTGTCACTGTTTGCAGATGGCATGATACTATACATAGAGAATCCTAAAGATGCCACCAGAAAACTACTAGAGCTAATCAATGAATTTGGTAAAGTTGCAGGATACAAAATTAATGCACAGAAATCTCTTGCATTCCTATACACCAATGATGAAAGATCTGAAACAGAAATTGTGGAAATACTCCCATTTACCATTGCAACAAAAAGAATAAAATACCTAGGAATAAGCCCACCTAGGGAGACAAAAGACCTGTATGCAGAAAACTATAAGACACTGATGAAAGAAATTAAAGATGATACAAACAGATGGAGAGATATACCATGTTCTTGGATTGGAAGAATCAATATTGTGAAAATGACTATACCACCCAAAGCAATCTACAGATTCAATGCAATTCCTATCAAATTACCAATGGCATTTTTTACAGAACTAGAACAAATCATCTTAAAATTTGATTGGAGACACAAAAGACCCCAAATAGCCAAAGCAGTCTTGAGGGAAAGAAACGGAGCTGGAGGAATCAGACTCCCTGACTTCAGACTATACTACAAAGCTACAGTAATCAAGGCAATATGCTACTGGCACAAAAACAGAAATATAGATCAATGGAACAGGACAGAAAGCCCAGAGATAAACCCACGCACCTATGGTCAAGTAATCTATGACAAAGGAGGCAAAGATATACAATGGAGAAAAGACAGTCTCTTCAATAAGTGGTGCTGGGAAAACTGGACAGTTACATGTAAAAGAATGAAATTAGAACACTCCCTAACACCATACACAAAAATAATCTCAAAATGGATTGGAGACCTAAATATAAGACCGGACACTATAAAACTCTTAGAGGAAAACATAGGAAGAACACTCTTTGACATAAATCACAGCAAGATCTTTTTTGATGCATCTCCTAGAGTAATGGAAATAAATACAAAAATAAACAAATGGGACCTAATGAAACTTCAAAGCTTTTGCATAGCAAAGGAAACCATAAACAAAATGAAAAGACAGCCCTCAGAATGGGAGAAAATATTTGCAAGCAAATCAATGGACAAAGGATTAATCTCCAAAATATATAAACAGCTCATGCAGCTCAATATTAAAGAAACAAACAACCCAATCCAAAAATGGGCAGAAGACCTAAATAGACATTTTTCCGAAGAAGACAAACAGATGGCCAAGAAGCACATGAAAAGCTGCTCAACATCACTAATTATTAGAGAAATGCAAATCAAAACTACAATGAGGTGTCACCTCACACCAGTTAGAATGGGGATCATCAGAAAATCTACAAACAACAAATGCTGGAGAGGGTGTGGAAAAAAGGGAACCCTCTTGCACTGTTGGTGGGAATGTAAATTGATACAGCCACTATGGAGAACAGTATGGAGGTTCCTTAAAAAACTAAAAATAGAATTACCATATGATCCAGCAATCCCACTACTGGGCATATACCCAGAGAAAACCATCATTCAAAAAGACACATGCACCCCAATGTTCATTGCAGCACTGTTTACAATAGCCAGGTCATGGAAGCAACCTAAAGGCCCATCGACAGACGAATGGATAAAGAAGATGTGGTACATATATACAATGGAATATTACTCAGTCATAAAAAGGAACGAAACTGAGTCATTTGTTGAGACGTGGATGGATCCAGGGACTGTCATACAGAGTGAAGTAAGTCAGAAAGAGAAAAACAAATATCGTATATTAACGCATGCATGTGGAACCTAGAAAAGTGGTACAGATGAACCAGTTTGCAGGGCAGAAGTTGAGACACAGATGCAGAGAACACACATATGGACACCAAGGTGGGAAAATGCGGTGGGGTGGGGATGGTGGTGTGCTGAATTGGGCGATTGGGATTGACATGTATACACTGATGTGTATAAAATTGATGACTAATAAGAACCTGCAGTATAAAAAAACAAACAAAGAAACAAAAAAACCAACTAATACTAAACTTTCTTTGGGTTATTTGTATGGAAATATGTTAATATGTTTCAGACATTACATGAAATTTCTAAAAATCTTATACGTTCTGGTATAATGTTATAAGTCATAATTCTAGTTATTACTTTAAAATGTATATCTCAGAAATAACTAAATTTCCTTGTCAATTGCATTATTATGAACGTTCATCAAATCTTTAACTGTAATCATTTTTACATCTTTTTTCATTTACAGACAGTTCTGGGTGTACTCTGATGCTTCTGCAAAAATGTTTCTATAAAAGGGTTTCATCTTCAAGGAATTCATGGAAAAGACTCTGACAAGTACAGGTTTCTGGTAACTGACTATACTGCTGAACTGAATGAATAAGCATTTTCAGAACTCTAATGGAAAACTGATGAATTCATAAAAGTGCTAACAAAAGATCAAGATGAAAAATAAATTAATTACATGGGACTGAGTGAACTGATGAGGATGATTATAATTTTTGTGACTTTCTGTTTGAATAAAAAAAAAAATCCCACAGGGACTCAGAGGCAAAAAATATACAAATCAATTTTCACTGCAAAGTAAAGGAGCTGTTACAGTGGAGGATTACTGGACTGAATGTCAATATTATGACACAGTATAAGTGTTTCGTGTTTGGTAATTGCAATCATTGATGCTTTTGTTGTGGTCATCCATTTACAATGCTTGGTGTCAGTTTATTTATCTCTTGTAAAAATAAAATACAGTGTGTGTGTGTGAAAAAAAATTAAATTAAATTAAATTAAAAAAAGAAAGAAAGAAACCAAGAAACAACAGAGAACCTGTCCTGTCTAAACCAAAAAACAAAAATAAAGCAAAACTATGAAGAAAACCTGACAAATCTACACAAAAGTCTGTGTTTGAGAAAAGTCTCTGTCAACTTTTTGAACTTTATCTTCAGAACAGCAGACAGAATTCACTGATTTTAGCCAGATGCCAAGATAATTTTCTACATTCAACCCACCTCCATTAACATATAATTATTCTACCCAGAAGTGAGACATCACTAGTCTTATTCCCTTCCTTCTAACTCCTCTTTGAGTAAACATGCTCCGCTTCTCCTCAAGCCTAATCATCAGGCAAGGTGTGTGCACCAGTTTTCTTACACACAGTCTCAAAAATTCTTGATCCCAGCCCAAACTCTTTACTTGAACATTACAATCTTTGTTGCATCTTGAGAGGAGGTAGGAAAGGTGGTCTCTGAATGACTTTTATTTATGAACTAAATCATATCAAGTGGCTTTCATTCCATTATCTATTTTATTGTTTTCTAGATAGCTAGAAGTTTAACATCCTCTAATTGCCAATCATTTTCTCCTCTTCCCAAACAATTAATTGGATGTGATTCTCACTGAGAAGTTCTCCTCTTCTGAAACAATCCATGACCTCAAGATGATGCCAGTGTGGACGAACGACTTTTTGTTATTATTACAGTGAATTAGGTATGGAAATCTATATGCAAGAGTCAACTTAAAAAAAAATTTACTAGGGATGGAACATAAGTGTTTTGGGCTTGAATAAATCTCTAGCAAGGGGGATTGTTGATTTGAATGATTGTTCCCTTATAACTAATGTTATGATAAATGACAATCTGAGGAGAACTAAAACCTTAAAATGTGAGATGCAGGGTATGAGATCCATTATATGACATGCACAGATATTAAGCTAATACCATTGCACAGAACTATATGCCCACAGTTGTTCTTAAGCACAATGGCTAAATGAAATGTCTCCCCTTTTGTTTTGGAAAGATGAGCTGAGAGTATGTTGAGGGAGGAGAGTGGTTTGACAATCATGGTGGCCATATAAAAGTCAAACACAGGGAAAAAATCAAATAGTGAAGAGTAGTAAAAGTGAAAATATAAAATTCCTACTTTTGCCCTTCTTGGTCTCTTTCTGTCTCTGTCTCTCTCTCTCTCTTCATTTCCCATGCCCTCCCCCCGATCCTGCTTCTCAGAAGTAAACTATATTAACAGTTTCTTGGCTAGACTTCCAGAAATTTCTGTGCATGAGTGTGTTATCAAAACCCTCCCTTGCCTTTTGAAGATTAACTTCAAAAAAATAATTTTAGATTTACAGAAAAGTTACAGAGAATTCCCATATACCCCTCATCTAGGTACCCTTATTGTTAACATTTCACATAGTCATGGTACATTTATCAAAGCTAAGAAATTAACATGGAATCATTACTATTAATTGAACTACAGATTTCATTGAGATTTCACTCGTTTTTTCACTAACGTCCTTTTTACTGTTCCAAGAGTCCAACCAGGATCTACACTGCATTAAGTTGTCATCTCTCCTAATCTCCTCTGCTCTGTTTTCTGGTCTTGCATTTTTATCATTACCACTGGCAGTTATGAGGAGTATTGGTCAGATATTTTATAGAATGCCTCTCAATTTGGATTTGTCTGGTGTTTTCTCATGATTACACTGGTGTTATGGGTTTGGAAGCAGAATACCACAGAGTTGAAGTGCCCTTCTCATCACTCTATATCAGAGGGTACATACTATCAACATGGCTTATCACCATGTTGATAATGGTGATATGGGTAATATCTACCTATTTTCTCCTCTGTAACATTAGTATTGTTCCCTTTCCATACTCCATTCTTTGGAAGTAGGTCACTTACTCTGGCCCACACTCAAGGAAAAGAGAATTAAGCTCTACCTCCTGAGTGGGTGATATCTATATATGTTATTTGGAATTCTTCTGAAGGGAAAAATCCTTTCTTCCTTATTTATTTACTTATATCAGTATGGACTCATGTATTTACTTTATACCTTGGGTTATAGTGTGATACTATGCCACTAATCTTAATATAAATAAAATCATTTTATGCGAATAGTTCTGAAACTTTTTGAATCTCATAATCTGTACTTTCCATATCCGCATTGATATTTCACTGTAAAGATGTTTCATGTTCTATTTATTTACTCCTATTTTGTAAGATATTTAAGTTGGCTTAATTTTTATTCTTATTCAAACAACGCTCAATTAAATTCCTGTGTATATATTTATGTATTGTAGATCTATTATATATCAATAAGATAAATTCCTAACAGTGGAATTGCTGAGTCAAATGTATGTGCCTTTTCCAATGCAGTAGATATTATCTAATTGTCTTCCAAAAGAGTTGCACAAATTAATACTCATGATGGGCTTTCAATAGGTCACTGCACTTGCAGCAGGGGACCTGCTTCCTTTTTGTAATTGTGATGCATGGCCACCTTCCCTAATTACAGTGGGATGCTATCTTTGTATTTCTTGCTATAGAACCTGTAGCTGTGGGACCTAAGTTTTAGTCTTAGTTGTTGATATGTTCTGATGGGCAAGAAATTGACAGACTAACGCCAGAGAAATAATGGGAGAAATATCAACTTGAGGCTTGCTGCAACATGGCAGCAGAAAATAAAAGACAAGAGAAAAGTGATCAGGAGGGGAAAAAGCACACACATACACACACACACACACATACACACACACACACATACACACACACACACAAAACAGAAAGAGATAATCAAAGAGACTGTAATTAATTGGCACCAGGACCTGACAAACTGGGGAAACTGACCAAGATTTGTTCTTGAGAAAGAGACTATTTCAAGAGCTTCTTGACATAAGATTCCAAGAAAATGGAATAATCAGCTCTGAAAATAGGGCTAAACGTAGGAGTCATTCTTAATATCCCCCCAAAGAGGCCTAAGGTACTAGCAATTGTCTGTTTTCTCAGGGATTAAAAATTGAAAGAGGTGGTGATTAAAAAAAGAAAATTGAAATCAAAAGACTGGGCTTGTTTTATGCAAGAGATAGCTGAATTCTAAAATGAGGTATTTTGTTTTGTTTTGTTTTGTTTTTTCCCCTTTAATGAGCCCATCCTTAGGATTTCTTTCACCATAAATCTTTCGGCAGACAGGATGCCTGTCTGCTGTGGCAGACGCTGCCCATGAAAGAGACTTGACATGACCTCCACATCACACACAAGAGAGAAGCCCCTTCTTTTATTTCTTGGGAAGCACCTGTGAATTAGGACCTTAGCGCGGGATTGTACTGTTCCTCTTGAAGCCCCTTCCTGGAGGTTTTCCTATCATTTTTGCTACAAGTAGAGTCCCCAGCCTCTCCCTCCTCTACGTCACCACTCCCGTAGCACAATAAATATTAACACATTTATAACAGAGAAGCTGCCTCTTTCTTAATCACAAGTTAGATCTGCTGACTTGTTCGGAGTTGGTTAGGGTTGAGTCACTAAGAAGCATATGAGGTTACGGCACTCGTCTTTTTAATAATGATACAGAATCCCCGTGTCTCTCAAATAGATATCAAGCTTGGGAGCCATTCATTTTCATTACCCTCTCTCCCCATAGGAAAAACCCAAGAACACAGTTTATGTACTTAAAACTATAAGCTGAATCACTGTTGCTATTTAACATCTTATTTATTAGAAGATGTTCATTCTTTGTTGCTGTGCCTGAAGCCAATGCAGCAAAGGAAACAGTTATTTTAAAAATAGAAGAGGGACTTCCCTGGTGGTGCAGTGGTTAAGAATCCACCTGCCAATGCAGGGGACACGGGTTCGAGCCCTGGTCTGGGAAGATCCCACATGCCACGGAGCAACTAAGCCCATGCGCCACAACTACTGAGCCTGCGCTCTAGAGCCCGCGAGCCACAACTACTGAGCCCACATGCCACAACTACTGAAGCCCATGTGCCTAGAGGCCATGCTCTGCAGCAAGAGAGGCCACCGCAATGAGAAGTCCGTGCACCACGACAAGGAGTAGCCCCCGCTCGCCTCAACTAGAGAAAGCCTTCACGCAGCAACAAAGACCCAATGCAGCCATAAATAAATAAATAAATAAATAAATAAATAAATAAATAAATAAATAAATAAATAATAGAAGAAATAAACAGAATAATACTAACTTGCAAAAAAATTTAAACAATCCCCTACACGTTGTTTTTGGACAGCTCTGCATCATCCCAAGAGATCAGTAGGTAAATAACATCCTATTTTCTGTTTGCACAACATGCATCACAGAGGGAAGAGGGGATAAAATAACATCCTTGCACCAAACAGCGTGGTCTCTCTAGTTTGCAGCTAATATATAATGAGTTTGCAACCCATGGATTTTGCAGGCTGTTTCTCTGTGACCTAAGGAGTCACAATGACAATTCCAAAGGCTATACTAATTCCTTTTTAAAATAAAAGAGCGAGGCGTTGCTGAGGGTGGACATTGGGAACTGAGCTATTTCCATTACCCTATTTTAAGAAAAGCGCTAGCTAGATGACCCAGGTGCCAGCTATTATTGACCCTTAACTTCAGAAACTCATTTGCAAGGAGCTTTGCACACCGATTTGGATGGGAAATGTATATTGCTTCTCTTCTCTGCGAGGCTATCAGGAAACACACTTCACAAAATTCCCAAGGGACACATAATCATTCTTTCAGGATAGCAAGTTGGCTATAGCAGGCTTCTGCCCATTCAGCTAAGCAGGTCTGTGAATGGTAATGGAGATAGCTAATGCCTCTGGGTTTTCTGGGCGTGGGAGGAATTTACCATGATATGTAATTAGGAAGAAATAGCAGAAGAAGACAACTTGTAGAAGCCCAACTGAAAATACACTAACAAATAAGTCTAAACTATATTCATGGTGCCATTTGGGAGTAGGGGTAGAGGATAATTTTCTAGTGTCAAGAACGTCATAAGTCTGCCAAAGTCATAAATCAGCAGGACTTTACAAGGGTCTTGGAAGGAGAGAGGGAGACCCTGTAAGAAAATGACAGATGCTCTTCCACTTCCATGATCTTTTTTTACCTGCTAGCTCTTTCTTCTCAGTCAGTGTATCTGGTATTTCCACTTCCCCCAACAACAACAACAAAAAAGATTCTTGATTATTAGACTTTGGATTACCTCTGCTAAAACGTGGTAGAAGTGACAGTTATAAGAACATTTCGAAAGCCTGCAGCTTTTGAAGCAGACCAAGGCCGGTAAGGGCTACCTGAGAGAGGAGATGGAGGCTTTGCCTCGCCAAAATCTGGTTACACCTCATCTCCGTGCTCCCCAAGGGCCCCACCCCTGGATTCTCCCAGGAAGCCCTCCAGACCTTCCCTGCTGCCTCCAGACCTTTGCTCTCCTGTGTGTCCGGGACCGCCTGGGGTGCCCTTCTTCTAACCCCATCCTTGTCTAATTTGAACTCATTCCTCAAGGACCAACATCTTTCCAGTGTATAGATCTCTTCCTCTCATCCAGCCTGCACTGAGCTCCCACTTTTCTGAATTCTTGTATTCTTATAATCTATATAATGATAATATTTTATGCATGCACATATGTATTGACTACTCGCTACATACTAGGGCCTATATTAAGCAGTTCATATATGCTATCTTATTTAATCTTCATAGCTACCACAACCTATTTTACATTAGAGGAAACTGTGGTGACAGAATCAGTGAGTGGCAGGGATGGGATTTCAACCCAGATCTGTCATCTGTAAAGCCCATGCTCTTTCCCATATTCCATACTCCATTCTCTGGACTACCTCACAATATACATGCATTGTATCCTTTTATACCTTATTCTATGTGCTTATGCCTCACCTGGACAATGGCATTTACTCCACTGGTGAATGGGGATCACATGTTTTATTTGTCTAGCATGGGGCAAGGCACTTAGTAGGTGCCTAGTATTTGTGAATGGATGTAGAATGAATGGATGGGCATATTTCTTCAAGGTTCTCAAAGGCTTTATAAGAACGATCCTGATAGACTGTGATGGATGGAGAAGAAAGGGCAGGGTGATGGTGATGTGTGGAAAGAGCCCCTAACAGTTGATAAATCCTCTTGCTTGGGTTCACTGTGGTTCTCTCAGCCCCTCAGTAACAGCTGGGGCCATGTGAAACCTGGCACAGAAGTAGTGTCTGGGAAGTTCCCAGGAGATGTACCACCTTGGCCACAAAAGTAGTGTGACGATGCCAATCATTGTTCCTGAGGTTTCTCTAGGGAGCCAAGACTCATTCAGCCAATCAGCTCCAGGACAGAACTTCAATGTCTTACTGGGCTCCCTTGCTAAGCTTTAAATGGCTTAGTTAGATCACTGGGAACCGGTGCCAAATGAAAGTCTGGCCATTGCATTATAAACCTTCAAAGCTTGAGCCATAACATAATTTCAAACGCAGTATCAAGAGAAGAGTTCCAACACGTAGTAAATAAAATTTAGGACATGCATAAAAATTAAAGGGAGGGTCAACTAGTTTGAATGGCATACAAATTTAACGTTAATATCATAATCTGATGGAAAACCTCAGGATCCGAGGGGGTTCATATCAATTCCATCATTGCCCTTCATAGAACCTCAACCAGATTACTTCACCTTGCTGTGTGTCAGTCTCGCCATCTGTACGATGAAGAACGCAACCTCTTTTATTCCCTGATTACCTTCTAGATATCATCTGATATTCATTTGGTGGCCTGAGTTTCCTTTCCCAAGTCTCATGTAAATATACGCTATGTTTCTAAAAACCTCTCTGCATGCACACCTCTGTTACAAGAGTGTATCACTCATAAGTTTCTGTCAGGGCAACCAGCCCCATTAAAAAAAACAACAACACAGAATAGGAGGGTAGAGTTATTTTCAGAGTTCAAGAAAGCAAAGCCAGAAACAGTATAGAAACAGGTTCCAGATAAACAATCTGCTGCTCATCCATTAAGCCTTGTTACTTTCCTTTAAGAAAAGAGTACTTAAAAGAATATGGTTCTACCTTAGTTCTCATCAAGGAGAGCAATACCTTTGTAATGACTTACAAAGTGACTTGAGAAAATCCTTTCTTCTCACAAATTACCATAATTTTCATGTCAATTAAAAATTAGGAAAACGCTTAGTGCATTTTTCAATCGGACAAAATGCCAGGAAAGCAGAATCCAAGACTCACTGAAGAAAGGAAAAACTCAAGGTTCTTACCGAATCTCTACCTCCAGCCCACTTGGCCAGAACTTCCTTATGTTTTAAATTCTAATGTCTGCTTCTCATGGGTCTCCTCTTGCTCTTTCCCTGTTGCCCCACTGACTGCAGTCTCTGCTGGTCCCCTCTAGAAGCCAACTCCTTCATTCCTTCCCCTTTCTTTGCTTGTTGCAGCTAACATCTGGGGGCTGAGAAACAAGAGACCCAAACCTATTAAAATCAGGAATAAAGTTACAAGTCTAGAGGGGACCTGAGCTGCCCCCTTGAGGAAAGGGCATGAGCTCATGTTACCTGCTAGTTACTAGGCTCTAAGTCATAGACGGGTGAAGCTATTGGATTTCTCCCTTTCAGAATAAGGAAGCTTTTCTTCCTTCACTCAGAAGGCAACATCATTTAGGTTTCTGTCTCAGCTTTGGGAGAAGGAACCCTCCTTGATACCACAGAGTAGTTAATTCTTACTCCACGGGACCTGTAGTTAAAGCACTATGCTGGGACACGTAACGAACAGAGTCCCTTTCCTGAGCGGCATCTCTGGTAAGATCCTTTATGAGACAGACAGTGTGACCTGGCCAAGCAGCAGTGACCAGTCTAGTCCTACATATAGAAATAACAGAAAGTAGGGATGGGAATCCGAGCTTGGTCAAGTTGTCATCTAATCTTAGGGGCTTTGATAGTAAATGGGATAAAGTCCTTTGGAGACCACACTGGGTGTTAGGGAATAAAATGGTTCCTTCTTCAAAGCAGCAGCTAGAAAGGAAGGATCCCAGGCTACATCCTAAAAGGCTATACCCTTTGGGACTCAATTACAATCATCAAAATCCCTATCTTGGAAATGAATTATTGATTGTAATGATGATACCAGGCCTTTCATTTGTATCCGTTCCTCAAACCTCACCCATGAGTTATGCCCTCCAGGAAGCCTTCCATAAACCCCTCCCCAGCTGTGGGGAGAGGAGTGGGTTAGATGCCACTCCTCCGCCCCACAGCCCCCTGTCCTAGTACTGAGTTACTCACTATACACACTGTACCATATCAGTGTGCTTCTCCTCACCTGGAGGCTCCAGCTCCATGAGGACAAGGCTTACATCTCTCAGCTCATAACTTTAGCACTGAGAATTGTGCCTTGTGCAGGGTACATGTTCACTATAAGCTTGAATGAATGAGTAAATGAATGAATGAACCTTTGTATCTTCTGTAATATAGTTCCTCCTCCCACCAAGGAGCTAATCTTGGTGCATTCCCATAATCCCGCAGGGGTAGGGCATTGTGACATCACCCTAGGACAAGCCAAAAGCATTAGCAGGAGCTGTACTGAGCAGAGTCCAAAGAGGCTGTCCTCAGCAGTCATGGAAGTTTCTCCTTCTCCGGAGAATGAGTGAAGTAGCCCAGAGGTATTTTCTTAGCTTCCCATTGGGCCAAGCTGACCCTGGATCGGGAGATGATCTGTGACCTTGAAAGCACATCCTCCTTTGTTATGGGGACCCAAAAGAAACAGGACTGGGCCGTGGACAGGTCTGGCCTACAACGCCTGGGAGGATAAGATTGATGTTCCACACTGTGGCTCCAAGGACAATATAATCTGTTCCTGAGTACAGGGTGAGTGAGACCTCAGCCCCCTTGGGACCCACACAGGAACTCAAGCTCTGCACTGTGAAGTTATCTTATACTTTTCCTGAGCTCTTAATTCAATTTTCAGTAGGAAAAACAAACAAACAAAAAGAACAGCTGGCATTTTCCATTGAGGGCTCCGAATAAAACCGGAAATACTTCGTGCTGCTGGGGGGCAGGGGTAAGATGATCTACTGAACTGTAATGGTTCCTTAAACAGGCCATGTAGCCACAGGAAAAGCCATCTAGGAAGGTATATTTTTCTTAGTCCTTCTTTTAAAGGCTTACAAGATCTTTTAAAAACCACATGAATTCTGTTTTTAACCTGCATAAAGGCCTGCAGTTAATTTTTATGAGCAGATTTCAAATCCCTGAAAAACAGGTTTGGTAAAATCTCTACAAGACTTGAACTGCAAGGATTAGGGAGACCTCAAGAAAAAAAAAAAACAAAAAAAACCGACATTTTTATGTCTTTTGTACATTTTCCATAAAAAGTTGGGTCACATTTTCAGTAAATAATATTTAAAAGACAAAAAATCTTGCTTAACAACTTAATTCTAATCCTCCCATGGAAAATACCAAAAAATGAGTAACTTTCTGAATTTTAATGGGCAGGTACAAACTAACAGAACCAATCACTTTCAGATTAAGAGTTGTTTTGGTTTCTTTTTCAAAAAGAAAAAATATATTCTTATTTATTTTAAAGATAAATCAATAGCAAATATTCAAGAGTTGCTTTCTAATGTTGAAAGAATATTCCATAAAGCACACCATCAACTTCTGTCCCCCTCCCCAATCCCTAAAACACTTCACCCAATGGAGACTTTCTATTAATATTCCTCAAATTGTCAGAAGTTATGAAATGGCCAACTGGAACTTCCCATGCATCTGCCTGGACCCTGACCTGGTCTGGGTCCACACATGTAAGTCGATTAAAGCACACACATTAAAAAAAAATTTTTTTTTTCTAATTTAGCCACATAACTGATTAGTATCCTTAGTTTCAATAAGTTGTTTAATTCTGATTTTTCCCCAACAATCTATGGTTTGATTGAAATTACTGGAGTGATCAAATGATCCTCTCCACAGGTTCCTGTCTATATAAACACATTATAAAGGGACTAGTCTTAGGACCTGAAGACAGATGGTTTTTTTTTTTCCTCTCACATTTTCCTTAGTCTAATCCCAAAAGAGTGAAAGGCCAAAATGTGGAGTCCTGACTATTTCTGAAGAGCCAATCCATCATATACAATATTTCTGCATGCCCTTCTCACTACCAGGATAAAACAATGGTTCAAGAGGCCAAAACCAGCAGACAGCCATGATCAAGAAGCGAAACTGAGGGCTCAGAGCCAGGACACTGGGTCTATGTCATGGCGCTAGACACAGGTCACCAGGAAATGCCCAGGGCTTGCATCCAGCCAGAAACTGAGGCTCAGACTCCCCTCTATAACCTCTAGACCCTTCCATCCTCAAGCCACTTCTCCCTACATTTGCCGACCTTCTCTAGCCTGGAAGCCCAGCCCCAAAACAGGCTGTATCTGGAAACTGCTTAGCTTGTGGCTAGGATGTGAAATATTTTAAACACCCTAACCCAACAACAACGTGATCAGTGGTTTCATTTTACAGCTACCCTGAAGTGTGAGGACCCAATATCAATAACTTTTTAATCTCAACATTAGTCCCAGAATGACAGGAGGATTTATTTTAGGATTTGGGAAGAAGGAGATATTGTTAAGCAACTCAGAGGAATCAAGGTTCGGATCAGGGAGTAAATAAAGGTCAATCCAAGAAGGATCGTCCTAGCTTCTGCTAGAATACCACGGACACAGCAGACAAACGTATCTGGGTGAGCTGACAGTTTCCTCCACAGTATAGTCTGAAAGGATAGCTTGAGAAGAGGGAATCAGACCATTATGGAAAGGGCAATGATGTTCCTCCTTCCAGCCCGATTGGAGGAAGCAACCACGTCAGACTTGTACACCATCTCCTTTTCAATCATTAAAAAAAATCCAATATACCCATTTTCCAAGCATTTCTCCCTTGACAGCAACATACTGCATTAGAATCCTGAAATCCTAAAATCTCTGATATAATCCATTCCAACTTTTTCATTTGACAGATGGAAAACCTAAGGTCCAGAGAGATAAAGTGACTTCCCCCAAATTATTAAAGTTTTCTGTTCCCCTAAGGATGTAATAATACAAAAAGCAATAATCTATGTGACGTGGGGCAGGGAGGCCAATGTAATGTAGTGGGTTTGGATGTTTGCCAACTGTGTGATCTCAAGTAATTTTGTTCATTTCCCTGAACCTCAGTTTCCTCATTTCTAACAACTGGGATAATAACAGCGACCAACTTCAAAGGGCTGTCGTAAGAATTAAATGAGAAAATATATTTTAAGCATTGAGTGTAGTGCCTGGTAACTAGCAGGTATCGACAAAGTAATATAATTATTATTGTTGTTATTGTCATTATTATCTTTGCTGATAGCATAACAGTCTATGGAACTGTGAAGTCAGGAGCCAAAATAACTTTAGTTAATAATGTCATTGCTTTAGTAATGGCAATGACATTATTATTAGAACAATAATGTGACTAGAATTTCTTGAGTATGTGCCTGTGCACTTTACTAATTGCTTTAAATACATTATTCCATCCCCATCCTCCTAACTGTATAGATAACTGCCCCTGCAAGAAACTTAAAAAATTTTGCTCAAAAGCTGGCAAATGATGCTCCTAGGACATGAACTAGGTCTCTCAGACTCCAGAATGCACGCTGTTATTCTGAATTAAGATTAATCACCTACAGATAAAGGAGAAGCAAAAGGGAAATGTTTGATTTCATAAGTGAGGTCTTTGACTCTTCGCCCAACTGAAACACATGAAAGCCTGCACTTAGAGCAGAATGGGCCGTTATCAATCACTTCACTTAACCACGTCAGACTTTTATAATAAATGTTTTGGCTGAGTGTGAGGTCACTCAATGTCAGCTCAATACCCCTTTAACAGGGAGCTATAAGTCAATCCTGCCATCTTGAGAGTTATCTCTGATGTACACTAAAATTGGTTGGTTTTCTATTGATTGACCATTTGAGATACAAAAGCTTGAGAATTGGCTGCTATTTTATTTGATGTGTTCCTGTATCCATCAAACTTGGAGCCACGTTATCTGCTGTTTGAATGTGTCTTGAAGCTTCCCAAATCTGGCTTCCATAATTGTGCGGAAAATGGCATTTGTTTGGAAAATGGTGGTAAATTGTGGGCTACTCTTTTCCTACTTGTGGATATTCAGAGATTTTATTTACGCAAGCTGCTAACCCGGTTAATTTTACCCACCCCATCCCTAGGGAGGAGGTAGGAGTCGGGGTGTGGGTGAGGCATACTTCTTAAGGATGCTCAAAGCCTTCTCAAAAAATTATATCTTCAGTCAAAAGGCCCACATGTTGCAAAATATTGAAAGGAGGGTGCCTTAAATTGTGAAATCTTCTGTGAGGGATCTCATTTTTCTGGAACTCCCTGACATCTGAGCCCTTGTGCTGCTGGAAGGGTTCCAAGAGCACCATAAAATTAGGGCTGGTCCTGTCTGAACTGAGTCCAGATCATTTCAAAGTGACTCAAGGCAGGGAAATAAATATTGAACCTAGTTAAATGTTGCTTGAGATTATGCTTGGCACTGGGTGTCCAGTCACTGATTTACTCTTAGGTTACATGGGTTATTTTGAGCTCAAATGGATACGCCAGGGTGGATTCATTCAATAGCAGCAATTATTTGCAAGTGCAGTTACATTTCTGACACATTTAGTGGAATGTAATGTAAAGATTTATGGGATGGTATTGGGTGGGGGGAGAAGATGTCAAAGACCTCGGTTTCACGCTATTTTATTCAACTCTGGATCACACTGTTTTCCCCCATTCTTTGTCTTCTTTTCCTTACCTTCCTCGAATAAACTTTCTTTCTTTCTTCCCACTTGTTTTCTTTCTTTCTTCTTCCTTTCCTTTTTCAGGCAGTAACTTATAACTTATGAATGAACAGTAAGAAATCTGGATCAAAGAGTTGTAATGATCAGTAGCTCACCCCACCCTTTAAACTGCCCAAATACGTGGGGGTAGCTATTTGGAAAAGAAATGTTTTAAGTGGCCAGTTATGTGTGTAGTGAAGCAAAGGTGTCCCATATATAGCACATCTGTCCTATGTACACACCTGCTTGAACCGGCCTGTGGCATTTTCAGTTCGGGACTGATGTTGGGTTTGGTACCTCAGTGCCACAAGACAGAAGTCGCAGGCACTCCCAGCCCTCTGCCTCCCCTCCCTTCAGCAAGAGGAGAACACTCCCCAGGGCCAAGTTTGATCTTGCCGCGTGATCTGAGGCTCTGGCTGCCGTGTCCAGTCCCAGCCCGGCCAGGCCCTGGAGCGGCATTCTGCTAAGAACCACCTTTGGGGTCAGACAGACCCACATGGGACTCCTGATCTGTACTATGTTAGCTGTTGACCTTAGACAACTGACCTAAAACTCTCTAAGCTCAGTTTCCTTACCTGTAAAATGAGGTTGATAAGACATCCTACCTTACAGGGCTATTGTGAAAATTTAATTGGGGTAATGCATGGAAAGTGCTTAGTTCGGCACCTGGCATACAGTAAACCAGTGGTAGGAGACTTCCCTGGTGGCGCAGTGGTTAAAAATCCACCTGCCAGTGCAGGGGACACGGGTTCGAGCCCTGGTCCGGGAAGATCCCACATGCCGCGGAGCAACTAAGCCCGTGTGTCACAACTACTGAGCCTGTGCTCTAGAGCCCGCGAGCCACAACTACTGAAGCCAGCCCGTGCGCCTACAGGCCGTGCTCCGCAACAAGAGAAGCCACCGCAATGAGAAGCCCGCCCACCGTAACGAAGAGTAGCCCCCGCTCACCGCAACTAGAGAAAGCCCGTGCGCAGCAGCGAAGACCCAACATAGCCATAAATAAATAAATACATAAATAAATAAATAAATAAATTTATTAAAAAATAAAAATAATAAGTGGTAGAACTTATAATAATTCTCTAAATGTCAAACCACCTCTCTTTCTGAAAGGCCTGAAGACTCTGGGCACAGATGTAACCACAGCCCCCAGCCTCTACAGACATCAGTGTACCGATGAGATAGTTCAGAGGCCTGGCAGGGGTGCAAGATGGAGGCAGAGGAGGGGACCCATCATGGCAACCAGTCAGGGACGGTCCTACAAGGACATACACCTGTTCCAGACAGGACTGCTCTGGCTCTGAGCAGTTTCTACCTTGGCTCGGCAAAGTGCAGGGCCCTGCCCAACACGATTTAAAGCACAAGCCTTTTTAACTTGCCTGTCTTTGGAAAAATTATACATAAGACAACAAAATATTGATTAAATCCTGTTAGGAGAAAAATCAGTAAGAAATATCTGTTGAACAAAGCTCTAGACTTAGACTGTCTTCTTTCAAAAACTATTTGATCCAACTTAAGTCCAGGACTCACAATTTGCGCGTGTTTAAGACTGTACGGTTCCCAAGGCACTTCCCCACACCTCATCTTCCTTGAGCCTTCCCAAAACCTTTCAAGGTGGGTATTACAATATTATCTCCACTTTACGGATAAGAAGCTTATGCTCAGAGAGTTTTAGGTCAAGCCCAGTGTAACTCCGCTGATACCTGGTTATTTCTTGATCGCAGTGTTCCTGGCATTACACTGTTCAGCTTTTTCTACCCACTGAGGCTTGGTCATCACAACCGCTACCAAACTTATGAACCTAATCTGGCTCTGATTAGAAACACGTCCTCTGTATACGCTCTGAAGAGGGGCTCCACTTAAGTGGGGCATGACAAATCTCTGCTTTTAAAATCTAGTCATGAATATGCACCATATACTAAGGGACTTTCAGGAAAGAAACAGAATCCAAGAATTTCTGGGGGGCTCTTCACTGGGGAGCTTTAAGAAGCAGACTGGACATGAGGGCTGATTTACTTTTGAGCCAGTTGAATATAAATACCACGGTAAATTTAATGACGGTATGTCCTCAAAACCTCAGACAGAAGAGTCTCACCACAGGCACAAATGAAGGGGGATTCTATAAACAGAGGCAGATCAGTTCCTGTGCTTCTCAGCCACAGTGAATTATTTCTGTCCCTCCAAACACAACATTTTCAGAGGGTCCCCATGGCCCCCTTCTTCGCTAAGTGGGAAAGAAAGACCTGAGCTGGTCAAAAGAGCAATGCTCACAAAGAGAGGCAAACAGACCAGTGATGTTGGTTTCACCCTCCCCGTTTCCCACCACATGCAACACGAAGGCAGACAACGATTAATGACTCCCGGTAACCATGTATGGATTATTCAACAGAGAAAGCATGATTTGAACCATCGCTAGGAAATGATTATTTCAAAATGCCCCACATAGCCCTTCCCCATCCCACCTGAAACGGTGAGGGTGGAGGTGGACATTCAGGGTGAACCAGAGCCGAAACACAAAGCTCCCAAAAGAGCCCAGCTCCTTGACTCTGTCATGGCGGGGAGCCCAGGGACCAGGCCTTGACTGAACATCAGCTACTTCGGGGAGCCGGAGAAACTGTCTTTTTTCGGGTATGTTCCAAAGGGGTTTTCTTGCCTCATTTTTAGCCCAGAGTAAAAAAGGTTGTTTCCTATGCAGAAAGCACACCCCTGCCTTCCACATGGTGAGAGAACACTCAGCAAACACCCTCATTGAGCTAACTTAACTGATGGGGCTCTCGCTAAGCGGCCATTGGACTATAGCGGAGGCCAGCTAGAGCGTGTCCAGTGACGTCCGTAGATCCCAAGATCTGGTTTCATTAATCTCTGTAGACAAATCAGCTGGGCATTTCCTGGCAGTGTTTAAACTGCCACGGTGGGTCCGATTAGGAAGCTGCTAGCACTACGAGTCCAAAGGTGACCCAGGGAGGGTCTTAGCTTCTACTGAGGGTAAGTAAGATCCCATGGCTGCTCTGAAGGTGACCCTACCAGAACAGAGCGAGGTCTCTGCTGGCGAGCCCATCACCCTCTCCGGATGGTGCGTGACCTCCTGCCACCACCAAGACACACACCTCTCCTACAGCCAGAGACAGCTGAGGCGCCTTGGACTAGAGGCAGGGCTGGGTGGCCGCAACCGGGACCTCCTTCCAGGAAGCTTGACAGACTTCTCCCCGCAGGTGCTCCTCCTCCTTCCAGCGCAGCAAGAGGGTGAAGGGCAGGAGCTGAGAGTCAGGCTGCCAAGGTGTGAACCCCAGCTCTGTCCACAAACCACATGACCCTGAGCAGGTCACTTAACCTCTCTGAGCTTCAGGCTCCTCTTCTCCTGAAGGGGACAATCAAAGCTCCCACACAGCATCAGGAGGTAGCTGAGGGATCAACTGCGTGGCTGGTATAAAGATTTAGAACAGGACCTGACTCTGAGTAAACATGGAGTCATGTGAGATAGGATTTTCCTCTTCCTGGGCCCTAGGCCCACCATCTTCCCCTGTCCCCAAGGCTCCATCCTGTCTGCCCTGCGGGGCAGTGTTTATGCTCCAGGTCACTCCTCCCTTCATCCTTTTGAAACCTGCTTTTAGCTGCCATACAAGAAAGGGTCTGCAATCCACAGAGCCACACCACACTTAATGCGTTGCCCTATCAGGAGCATTTGTATTCCTCATGAGGGCAAAGCTTTAGCCACAAGGAACAAACATCTAGGAGGGAATCTTATATATTATTGGTCTGCAGGTGGAAAAGGTTTTTTGTATCCTGTAGGCGAGTATTAAAGAATAAAGGAGAAAGCAGACCAGGGCCTTAGAACCTAGACATTGCTTTTAGCATATACGACAGGTTTTATCGGTAGAGTCAAGGAGGACAGAAGAGATGATACCACAAATTGCTTCACAGAAAAAATAAGGTTGAAGGGGACCCAGTATCCCCAGATGGGGGCCAAGATGTAGACATCCTGTTTATAGCACTCACAAATCCAGGGCTACCAGGCTACCAGGCTAGCCCATGGGCCTAGGGCCTCCTGAGTCCTTGATGAAGGATGAATGAGATAAAATTTCACCTCCTCGTGTTTTCTCAAATCCAAGGGTACAGGCAACTGTACCCTTGATAGGTCTGTGCTCTGCAATTGTCTGGTGTCAACCCAACCACATTAATTATCTCTCTGTCCCTCCTCACCCCACTTACACCTCCTCACACATTCACACACACTCCCCCCTTTTCTAGCTTTGACAAAATGAGACTACACAAAACACAGACTCTAAGGACCAAGCAAGGACAGGTGACGGGGACCGGGAGGAGTCACACGTGCCCACGGATAAAGGCAAGATTTATCACCAAAGCTTCCACTTCCTGTGCTCTCTGAAAACCATCTGTCTTCTTGAAGGTGGATGGTGACGTCAACTGAAAAAAACGCACAACCTGAAGTTGAGAATTATGTTTTATTCGGTGGACATACTGAGGACTTAAGCCTGGAAGATAGCTTTACAGATCCCTCTGAGGGACTGCACTGAAAAGGTAAGGGAGGAGCCAGGACATAGAGTTGTTTTTCAAAAGAAAACAGATAGATGGAACATCAAAAGGTTACTGATAATTAAAGAAACCAGACGTCTCAAATTAATGAATTTAGTTAGCGCTTTTCTATGTATGGGAAGATGCAAGAGTCTGGGCTCACTGAAATCATTCCTTTGATATGCACCTTAACTGTCTAGGACCAGTATCCTGATTTTCTCCACCCTGAATCCCCTGAGGGTGCACAGTTGGGGGTGGCTGCAGGGGCTGCCGGTTTGATGGCCGCAACATCTTTTGTTTACTGACATGGCAGGCAACGTTTCTCATCCACTTGACAATCCCACTCCTTTCCAACTCATACTCAGGCCACCATGACCCCGTGGCTGGCCACATGGCGGTGAAAAGGTGATGAAAAGGCCTGCTGGTCAGAAGGGGCTGAAGGGGAATGAGGGCAGCCAGGCACTCCCCCCACCCCCTTCCCACCCCTGACAGGACATTATCCTCTGGCGATCGATGTGAGGGCTTCTCTGTGACCTGGGGAGCCCCTGCCTCCTGCCGATGAATGAGGTAGTCCAGGGAGGGCTCCAGTTCCTGGAGGGAGGGCCTTGGCAGGTTTCAACAAACTTCATGCAGCACTAAGCCCAGCCCATCTCTGCGTAGCTCCAGGCATTTAACAAACGCTTTTAATGATGATCATGCAACGCTCTCAGCCTAGATCTGTCAGGATCCCTAAGGCATGAAATGGTCCCCTGAGAAACGTACATTATCCGAAGCTTTCCCTTTTGCTTAATTATATTGTCCTAATGTTATTTTTCCACAGGATTTCTCCTCCCCCAAGTCCTCCACCCAAACCCAGCTTCACTGTGGGTTGGATTTACATAAAAGACCAGCACATTATAACTGTGATGATTGATCACTGAAGTTTCCTTGGGTTCAGATTGTTTCCTAATGTGGGTCATTTTTCATCATAAAGAGTCGGCTGATAATGATGTCATTTCCACTGCTTGAATTTTGAGGCAGTGGCCACATCTCACAGAGTTTAAATGACTGTCTATAGGGCAGCAAAATCATGTCATTATCAGTTTAAAGCAGTTGCTGCTTTACTCCTAGGGACAAAACAAGAATTGGTGCCTCCTAGAACTCATCAAACAAGAGCAGGATGCCAGGAATACAAGTCTGTATTGGGAGCTGGGGCGACTGGTGCTGAGGCAGGGGCGGGGTGGGGAGGGGGTGAAGCAAACCTGTTTTGTGTGAAGCTGTGTGGTAAGTATCAGATAAAAAGGCCGAAGTCATACCTGACAGAAAAGAAGCCACATTGCTGATCACTGGATATCTTAAATGTACTCTCCCACAATCATTTAACTGTGATTCTACAGCAAGATTAACGAGAAAGAATTGAAATCACTCACGAAAGGAGCTTTGGACTAAAACCCATCCACCAGACAAGCCAAGAAATGTGCCTCCCATTGAGTGAGTGGGCCTGGGACAGACCTGGAACATGACCTCAATTTTTGTGTGTGAAATATGGATATGAAACGAAATCATGTTATATATGTGTTTAAAACAAATAGCTGCATCAGTAAAATCCCAGGGCTTGCAGGTCCTAAATCACTGCTGCCCCAGATGTTCTGTTTTCTGCTGTTTGCCTTGAACCACCTCCCCCTGCAGCCCTGCCTTCTGGAACCCGTCTAAGATGGCCCGCAGAGATTCAAAGTTTGCAACTTGACCCCAGGCCTGCCTGCCATGGCCTTTCTCATTTAACCCAACATGTTCTCCCTCCTCTCCAACTTTTTATTTTGAAAATTTTCCAACTTAAAGAAAAATTGTAAGAAAAGTATAATGAATAGCTCACCTAGATTCACCAGTTGTCCATACCATCCCAAATTTGCTTTATCTCTCTGTATACATATTTACACATATTTTTATTTAACCATTTAGAATTAGTTGCTTTAGCTTTATAACTTCATGACATGTCCACCCCTACATACTTCAGGGTGTATCTCAAAAGAACAAAAAGATTCTCATTTCCATAATATGATTATCTTATTCAAAAAATGTAACATTGATACAATACTATCATCTAATATATAGTCCTTGAGTTCTCCAATTGTCCCTATAAAGTCTTATGTAGCTGACTGAAATGTATCTGTATATAAATATTTAAATTATATATGTATATATAGGTATATAATATAGGGATAATGATACATAGAGTTATATCTCCAGGATTTAATCAAGGACCTCATATTGCATTTATTTGACATGCCTAGTTACTTTGGTTTCCTTTTTGCTTTGTTATGGTTTGAGTTTGTTTTTGTTTTGTTCTGTGATACTGGGTTGGTCTTAGGAGTCTCAGTATAGAGTCACAATTTTTTCAAAAAAGGTATTTCTTCGTATAATGGAGATATGTCAAGAGGACATAGGATCTAGCTTGCAGGAATTCCCACTGGGAAAACTGGCATAATTTGAACATCAAAATGGCTAATGACAGAAACAACTATAACACCTTGGTGGGTGGGGAGGGGAAAATATATTCTGATATGAAAACAATAAAGTGGGAAGAAAAGGAAAAGAAAGTCCTTTACAGGAGAAAACCAACTAATAAATGAAGGAGGAATTCAGAAAATTACCATTTCATAACCATCAGAGTAATATTCAGACAAGAACCATCATAACCCAGTCCGTATTTATATCTCCCCTCCCCCATAGTAAGAACCCAAGCTCCCACCATCCGCAGTATTTGTACTCATTTGTTGGGTCCTGCAATACACACAACAGTTTCAAGATTGCTACACAATTACCACTACCAACAGCGTAGGTAAAGTTCCAGGTTTCTTTGCAATTTAATTTTTTCTTAGAAAAAAATCATATTGAGAGTACACAATCAGAATACTGTGTTTAAAAGTGATTTGAATAACTTCTCTTACGTGAGATTTTTACCTATTTGATATAAAGTCAGGTTCTTTTTCTGTTTAAATTCAGTATCTATCTTTCTTTCATCTTTGGTAATTCAATTTTATTTTTTGGAAATAGAAGCCATTAACACAGCTTAAAAGTCAAAACCAAGTCAACAGGTACAAAGAGAGGTCCCTACCCCTGCACTTGGCTCCCACTTAGCCCTTGTAGATAATCAGTTTCATTAGTTTCTGCCTTATTTTTCTTGGGTTTCTTTTGCAAAAATTAGAAGCTTTGTCAATAACTTTTTAAAGCCACAAACATTTGCATCCATTTTTGTAATAACTGCTTTCAAATTTTGGAAAAATATTATGAGAAAACTCGAAAAGACAGATTCATTCCAAGAACATTCCTTCCCATTTCCTGCTTGGAGTTAGAGGAAGTATCTTTGTTTCCTTTTCAAAGGACATCAGAAAAGGTGGACGGTAGGGAATAGGGAGAATGATGGAGGCCAAAGCCAGCCACCTGACTTAGGGAGCTAAGCATCATAAAAGTCCTCAAAATGTGTATCTTTCTTTTGTCTGAGCAGCAAGTGAAAAAGTAACTAACTTGCCCCACTTCTGATTCTCTTGCCACTGATACGATCAAAACAACCAGCCCAGCTACAGCACTTCTTAGGCTAAAACCAAATCTGATCATGTCATTCTCTAGCTTAAAACCCTTCCCTGGCTCTGCACTGCCTTCAGGATAAATCCCAAACTTACAAAGTCTTCAGAAGGCTGCCCTCTCCAGCCTTGCATCACGTGTACATACACGCACGCTACTGATTCCCAACTGCTTGGTTCTTTCCTCACCCTGCTCTTTGCTTTGCTAAAATGGATCCCACTACTTGAAATGCTCTTCCCCACATGGGCCAGTAAGTCCGCTGGATGGGCTTCACTTTGATCAGCCCCATGAAGCAAGTCTGTTCTTTGAGCCCTCGGGAAGCCTCTTACACTACAAAGCTCCCCGTGTCCACAACTTGGGTGCTGGGTGTGTAACAGGACCTCCTGAGATTGCAACTACTTGTTGTCTAACATAAGAGAGAGACGTGACAGGACACGAGGTTTGCGAGTTTAACTTTCAAGCCAAGGACAGGCAGAGGAAGGCTCATGACTGTGACAGTACAGCACTTAGCTCCAGCCTATGGGGTCCTGCGCTGTGCTGCACCCCTAAGCCCTCCTGATGGTGAGGTCCACTGTCTCCCACCCAGTGCCTCTCCTGCCTCAGGCCTTCCAAGTTCCCAATCCTGTAATCTTATGGCTCTATCTGCCTCACCTCTGCTTCCCTTTTTTGCATTTTCAACCAGGCGAGTAAACAGTCTCCTGAGAGATCTCTTCCTTTGACTGCTCTTCTCACATTCTTATTTCCTGGATCCTACATCAGACGCAACACAGCACTCTAGTAATCCCATAAATCCTGACATTTCATCTTGGTCTGGTTCCTTCTATTGTCTTCCTCTCCTTCCTCCCACTTGAAGAGATGCTAACAGAGCAGTGATTTTTAGGCTTTCCTGTGAAAAAGAATCACCTAAGGAATTTCTGACTCAGTAGCTCATGGGTGGGGCCCTAAGATCTGCCATTCCCAGCATGGACCTGGAAAGGTGGTCCTAGGACCACTTTAAGAAAAACAGTAAGTAGACTATCTGAGTGCTTTATGTCACCCTTCACCTTAACTGGGCCCTCTGAATGCTAGAGATAGTCTTTCTCCTAATTACTCAAAACGACCATTCACCAGACATCATAAGTGGAATCTGGGCAGACAATCCATCTCACCAGAACAACTGCCCTCAGCTGGTCCCGGCAGGAACTACAGCTCTAAGACACTTCCAGCTCTTTACCCCAATTAGATCCTTACCTTGAAATAAATTTACCTTTGAGATATGAACAATATTTTATTTTCCACTCAAGTAATAGAAATTATTCTGCTGCCTACTTATACACTCTTTGTTTATTCACATCAATGTGCTTTTTATTAGAATAGAATAATAATGCTTATCTATGTATTTCATTTTTAAAGATATTTAGATAGTACACATATTTAGAATTCATCACCCAACTTGCAGAAACAATTCCACTAACATCCATCTAATCACACACTACCTTCCTCAAATATATATTATAATAGCAAATTGGGCTTGACATCTATGGAGTTGATACAGATTAGTGAGAATTACTACCACCTGGTACATGCATGGCAACTAGAAGTGGTGGAAAGTGCCAGGACCAGTCATAAACAGAGTCTGAAGGAGGCAATACAGAGCCAAGTCCAAAGGAGGCACAGGATAGGGGCTGGGAATGGGGAGCTGTTTTCCTCTGGCCTTTGAGACATGAGCATGCTTATCTTCTGAGAGTGACAGAAGCTATTTTGGCCAAAAATGCACGTGGTTTTACATGTAAAGATTTTTTTTAAGCGTCTTGAAAAAAAAATCAGAAGAAAGAGATTTCCGAGAGGTAGATAAGGAATCGAAGACTACAATAAGACTTTGGAAAAAGGAAGTGGAGTGCATGACACAGACAGGGGTATAAAGCCTCCGTATCACATGACCATGGCAGGACCGTGACTTGCCACACCTCACATGGGCAGTAGCAGGTGTGGTTGGTTACATGTGAGGTTCTGGGTCTTTCTGCTGGAGTTTTACTCTCTGCCACTTGCCAGGTGTGATGTCGGGTGAATTATTTAGTCTCTGAAGCCTTTTCCATCCACCTGAAGAGGGACAGTTTTAACTCATATAACTGTGGTGATTGACTAAGGAATTGTTTTTTGCAAGTTGGGTAATGGGAAGATAATTGTAAGTATGTATACTATCTCAGTACCTTTAAACATTACCATTATTTTTTATTGTGGTTAAATACACACAACATAAATTTTATAATTTTAACCATTTTTAAGTGTACAAGTCAGTGGCATTAAGTACATTCACATTTTTGTGTAACCATCACCACTATCCATTTCCAGAATCTTTTCATCATCCTGAACTGAAACTCTATTATTTTTCTGATCCATTAACTGATTTTGGTCACATTAATAAATTTTTTAGCATGGTACCTAATACATGTTAACTGTCAGCATAACATCAGGGAACATGGGGCTTCATTTTCGCCTTTGAGTTTCTTTTTTGAGCAGTTCAATTTGTAGGAATTAATGTTTTATTGTTTTTACTCTTTTAGAAGTCTTCCAAAGAACAAAGAGAAAAACTGCTTTTTAAAAAAAAGAATGAAACTCATTGTATCTTGAATTTTTGTAAGTTTAAGATACATTATGGGATGTTAGCAATTTTATTTTTCCTATATCTTAAAATATTTTGCTATTCATCATCTTAGGCATTATTTGACATTACTCATCAATTATTCTCAACTATGCTAAAACACACTAAAATAATGTGAAATGGAAAAATAATGGAATTGCCTAAAAGGTTGATGCAATAATGAAATAAACCATCACTATTACATCACCCTTCAGTTTTCCTGTTGTCTTGCCCCAAGTATTGCAGCAACTTTCAAGGATTAAGATAAGACAGGGGATACCATCTTTGTTGTTTTTTAAAAATCTTTCAGTCAACACAGTTGAGAATTTATAATTTTTATTTTCTCCCCATAATGGCAAAAATAAGGAAATTTACAGAAGTTGTTTCACAATCATTAAACAAATCAGAAGATTAATGCAATGAGACTTCATGTAAGTAAAATCTCAGACTATGAGTCTTCAGATGACGATCTCCTAGGTGAATTTTCTCAAACTCTCGAATCATTGAGCGGCTACTATATTTCTAAAGACAAAAAGGAAATGCAGTGTTCTCAATGAGCTAGTCGCTCAGTAAGAACTTTATTATGTGATGTTTTGCTAAAAAATGAACTACCATATTCTTTCATCTTTATGATGATCGTACACCAAAATTTTGCTTGATATAGGTCATAAGTGGGCAAGGCAGATATGTATAAAAGGGTGGATGAAAGAAAACAGATAATGTAAATGTCAAAAATTCTACTGATCACTCTAATTCATGTTTATAAATCTAAAATGTTTTGCATTTATGGAACAAAGATGGCTGTCCTCTCAAAATTATGAGCCATCAAAGTTTTCAAAAGTATTATATTTTGATTACGTTAACGGCAAAGAAGATAAAATCAGAAGAAATGGTAAGCTAAAACTTTTAGAGATGTATTTGAAATCTGGAATCAGATTTACACGACGGATATGTTCCAGAATCATACATGACAATCGATGGTCAGTTAATAGTGTTCAAAGGAAGTTGCCCATTTTTGGTATATGTACCTTCTAAACCAGGAAAACATGGAATAAAAAACTGGGATTTGCTATGCTGAAATTTTTATTAAAATTTCTAATAAAGTTGTTTTTCACTCTACCTCTGATTTTACTTCTGTAAATTACTCATAAAATGACTTGAAAATATAAAAGCATAAAAAGGATTCTTTGGAGGCAAATGGTAAATATTGACAAATATTGCTGGTATACCAAGGATTAAGCAAGCACTCAGTAAACTTTGTTGTTATTGTCACTATCATCATCACCATCAGAGTCTACAGAGTCTTAGATTTATCCTGAGAAAGAAACCACATCCCATGATCCATGAAACAATAAGAAGGACTCATGAGCACCAGCAGGTTTGAGGTATCTTGTTACCACAGCCAGCATAGAAGGGTGCCTAGAGTGCGCTCCCACTTCGGTACACAAAAGGCCTGATGTGGCCATTCACAAGGTGAGCCTTCTTCCTGGAGTGTGTGTGAGACACAGCGCAAAGTCTGCCAAGACGCATCACTTTCCCTGACCGCCACGCACTTCCGCTGATTCACACAGAACTGAGCAGCCACCGAAAGACCTGGTAATGTACCTTCCATGACTTTTAAGAGCTCAATCCTTTACAATAAAAAGAAAAACCTGTATCCCAAGTTCTTTTGATCAAAGGCTGTGACTCTGAATGAAGAAGAAGACTATGAGAAGTGACCATCTGGGGGCTTCCCTGGTGGCGCAGTGGTTGAGAATCTGCCTGCCAATGCAGGGGACACGGGTTCGAGCCCTGGTCTGGGAAGATCCCACATGCCGCGGAGCAACTGGGCCCGTGAGCCACAACTGCTGAGCCTGTGCGTCTGGAGCCTTTGCTCCGCAACAGGAGAGGCCGCGATAGTGAGAGGCCCGCGCACCGCGATGAAGAGTGGCCCCCGCTCGCCGCAACTAGAGAAAGTCCTCGCACAGAAACGAAGACCCAACACAGCCAAAAACAAATAATAAATAAATTAATTAATTAAAAAAAAAAAAGAGTAAAAAGAAGAAGTGACCATCTGGCTGAAGGAGGGAGTATCCATAGGAAAAATTCACACCACTGATTCCAGAAAAGGACATCACGAGGGTCACAGAAAGGAAAACAGAAATGGAGGAATGTTTTTTAGTAACTCTGAAATGAAGAACATAAGAAAGTGGTTAAGGAAGAAAACTTGGAGATTCAAATCTCTGTATATATACGTATGTATGTATGTATGTTTCTATCTTATCTATCTACCTATCTATATAGATCTATGTAATTTTTTTAAATTAGTAAATGTGACCTCCTGGGTTTATCCAGTACAAAGAAGAACTTTCCAGTCACAGAGGGATCCTTTAGTGGGGAAAAAGTGATCAGAAGACTGTGGTTGGTCCCCAGGTAGACATATAGTCAAGTAGTGGCCAAAGGACCACCCAAAAAATGATTCCTGAGCGGGGAATACTGGATTCCCTCTAAGGTCCCTTCCATCTGAACTGAGGATAACACAATGGTTAAGAGACCGTGGGTCCTGGAATCAGAATGTCTGGGTTCAAATTCTAGCCCAGGCTTTACTGAGAAACACCACTTAACCTGACTAAACCTAACTTGCATTATCTGTGGGCAAGTGGGGCCCAATGATGACAGTGGTACCCACCTGGGCATGATACGTTCTGTTTGCTCCTACAGATCCCCTTGCACGCCTCACTAGCCCCCTTTCTGCCCAGGAGACTGGCCTGGATGAAATTCCTCAACAGACTCCCTTGTTGGGTGCAACAGGCTCCTGCCCCAGCAGGAGACTGCAGGGAGGGAGAAGGATGAGGGTGGGGCAGTGATGCCGTTGGCTCTCTCCTTCTCTCTATCCTATCTGACTGGCTGTGTCCTTCAAGTGAAGGTCCCTGCGCTTTCCAGGCAGCCCTATCTACATAACTCTTTCCTTCTGGATTCTGGGAATTCCTCCCCTCCCTCAACCCTCCAGGCTCAGAGGTGACTAGCCCAGAGATACTGCACTCTCTCTTGTGGATCCCTATACCTGCTTTCACTCTGAAAATAGTCTACTTATTAAACCCTCTTCCAATGATCTTAATGTGAAGTTGCATCTGTGCTTTGCTGGGACCCTGACTACTTTAAAGGTTGTTGAGAGGGTTAATGTGCCTGACACTTAGAAAACAATCATCACAATGATATTTGTATCTTCCTTTCTCTTGTCTCCCACTCCTCTTTTCACCCAGGATTAACCCTTCTATCCAGTTCCCCTTCTGATTCTTTAACAGAGGAGTCAGAAAACTTCTTCTGCAAAGGCCCAGAGAGTATTAATATTTTAGGCTTCGTGGGCTACACAGCCTGTCACCATGGCTCAACTCTGCCCTTGTAGAACAGAGCAGCCACAGGCAATATGCAAACAATAAGCGTGGCTATGTTCCCATAACATTTTATTTATGAGCACTGATATTTGCATTTCATGTAATTTTCATGGGTCATGAAATGTGCTTCTTTTGATTATTTTTCAACCATTTGAAAATGTAAAAACCCATCTTCAGCTCTCAAGTTATACAAAAACAGGCAACAGGAAGTCTTTGGACTATAGGCCATAGTTTGCCAACCCCTGCTTTAACAGAGTTCTAAGATTTAGCATTTATACCTCAGCAGAGAGCTTTTATGCTCCAAATTATTATTCTACTTTTTTTTCTACTTTCCTTTTTTTTTAATTTAAGAAGACTACAAATTCATTCTTTGAAGCCAAAGCTTGCTGACTCTTTACCATTATCTTTGCTAACTGACTTCCAAAATCCTGTCCCATAGCCCATTCAGACCCCTCCCCTCCCTAGTACCTTCTGGGGACAATGTCCTTGAAGCTGTTCCCATACCAGAAACCCATTCCAGCACTGTTTCATCTATGAAAAAACACATCCAGGACTAGCCCAGTGTGATTCACTCCATGGAAATAACAACATGGTGTAGCTGGGCATAGCCCGTGTACTGGCAATGTTGAGAAGATGAAGCCAGTCTTTGCAGGATTCCACCTGATTATGTCCTGGTACCCAATCAGGACAGTTACTGATATCTGATGATTTACTGGTCTGATGACAATTCTCTCCTCCCTCCCTTTCTCCAAAGGCCAATCTGATCAGTTGGTGCAAAAGTGCTAGTAGATGCTAAGGTGTTTAACTCACTCCAACAGACATACCATGACTTATACAGACACAGATATTCTTGAATTTCATCAAGTCTTTAAAATAATTCCTTACCTAAGCAGTGGTTTGCAACCCTGGCTACACATTGGAATCACCTGGAAAGCATTTTAAAATGCTGATGTGCAGATCCCACCCTACAATGATTGCAATGTTACCTGCAGTTTTACAAAGGTTCCCAGCAAATTCTAGGGCAAAGTGAGGCTTGAGAATTATGGACTTAGAGGATGGCCAAGGGAGAAATTTTCTGGCAGCTGAAGGAGGTCACGATGCACCCATTCAAATCATGAATGTTTTATTTTTCTTACTCTCCTATGCAGAGTTGCAGAAAAGAAGGCAATTGGAAGCTACAGTAGTCAAGACAGTATGGTACTGGCACAAAAACAGAAATATAGATCAATGGAACAGGATAGAAAGCCCAGAGATAAACCCACGCACATATGGTCACCTTATCTTTGATAAAGGAGGCAAGAATATACAATGGAGAAAAGACAGCCTCTTCAATAAGTGGTGCTGGGAAAACTGGACAGCTACATGTAAAAGAATGAAATTAGAACGCTCCCTAACACCATACACAAAAATAAACTCAAAATGGATTAAAGACCTAAATGTAAGGCCAGACACTATCAAACTCTTAGAGGAAAGCATAGGCAGAACACTCTATGACATAAATCACAGCAAGATCCTTTTTGACCTACCTGCTAGAGAAATGGAAATAAAAACAAAAATAAACAAATGGGACCTAATGAAACTTAAAAGCTTTTGCATAGCAAAGGAAACCATAAACAAGACCAAAAGACAACCCTCAGAATGGGAGAAAATATTTGCAAATGAAGCAACGGACAAAGGATTAATCTCCAAAATTTATAAGCAGCTCATGCAGCTCAATATCAAAAAAACAAACAACAAAATCCAAAAATGGGCAGAAGACCTAAATAGACATTTCTCCAAAGAAGATATACAGATTGCCAAGGAACACATGAAAGAATGCTCAACATCATTAATCATTACAGAAATACAAATCAAAACTACAATGAGATATCATCTCACACTGGTCAGAATGGCCATCATCAAAAAATCTACAAACAATAAATGCTGGAGAGGGTGTGGAGAAAAGGGAACCCTCTTGCACTGTTGGTGGGAATGTAAATTGATACAGCCACTATGGAGAACAGTATGGAAGTTCCTTAAAGAACTAAAAATAGAACTACCCTACGACCCAGCAATCCCACTACTGGGCATATACCCTGAGAAAACCATAATTCAAAGAGTCATGTACCACAATGTTCATTGCAGCTCTATTTACAATAGCCAGGACATGGAACCAACCTAAGTGTCCATCGACAGATGAATGGATAAAGAAGATGTGGCATATATATACAATGGAATATTACTCAGCCATAAAAAGAAATGAAATTGAGTTATTTGTAGTGAGGTGGATGGACCTAGAGTCTGTCATACAGAGTGAAGTAAGTCAGAAAGAGAAAAACAAATACCGTATGGTGACACATATATATGGAATCTAAAAATAAAATGGTCATGAAGAACCTAGGGGCAAGACGGGAATATAGACACAGACCTACTAGAGAATGGACTTGAGGATATGGGGAGGGGGAAGGGTAAGTTGGCACAAAGTGAGAGAGTGGCATGGACATATATACACTACGAAATGTAAAATAGATAGCTAGTGGGAAGCAGCCACATAGCACAGGGAGATCAGCTCGGTGCTTTGTGACCACCTAGAGGGGTGGGATAGGGAGGGTGGGAGGGAGGGAGACGCAAGAGGGAAGAGATATGGGGATATACGTATATGTATAGCTGATTCACTTTGTTATAAAGCAGAAACTAACACACCATTGTAAAGCAATTATACTTCAATAAAGATGTTAAGAAAAAAAAAAAGAGGCATTTGGGAGGGTGGGATAGAAATAAAAATTATTGTGCACGTAGCTTGTGTTTTGATTTTATTCGTAACTTTTCATTCATTTATTCATTCATCCAACAATATTTATTAAGCTAATTTGTGCCAGGCACTCTGCTAAACACTGCATATACAAGACGAGTAATATAGGCATGATCTCTGCCATCATGGAGCTTACATTCTCATGGGTGGAAAGTGCGCAAGGAATTGAACTAATTACAACACAATTATTATTTAATGACAAATATGGTAAGTCGTACGAAGTCAGAATACACCTTCCATGGGGATCTGACTTACTTGAGGGAGATCAGGGAATCTGGCTGAGCCTTGAAGCATGAGTAAGAACTTTTGAGATAAAAAGTGGGGATGGCAGAGGGAACTACATGAGCAAAGGCCCTGTGGTAAGTGGGTAGGAGCTTAGAGCTTTTGAAGAACTGAAGGCAGCGTGGGTGAAATTCAGAGAGCAAAAGAAGAATGGTGGGGTACATGAGAGCCAGGGCAGGCAAGGCCTTGGAGGCCTTATTAAGACACTATAAGTTACTTCATTTGTACCTCACTAATGTCTGCATTTTATAGACTCAGAGCACCAGTGACATGCTCAGGGTTCCATCACTGGAAAGAGGTGAGGTCAGCACTCAAACCCACTTCTGTTTAATTCCAAGCCTGTGTTCCTTCTGCCGCCCCATCTGTCTCCCTCTGCAGTTCCCTCCACCTTCTGCAGTGAGATGATTCACTACAAACAGAAATTATAAATCAAGTCTGTGTTTCTATATAGAATCTCTCCATATAGAAATGCAGTATCTTTGCTTATATACAGATACATAGATAGGAAGGAACAAAATAAAAGGAACAAAAGTATTAACTTTAGGGAAACTGACCTTCACTCTATGGAGGAAAGGATTGGCCTGCACCTCCTAGCCAGTCTGCTGCAGAATTCAAAAAGTTTCCTATCACTGGACCACAATATAAGTTAATCAGACAAAGTCATTCATTGATTCATTTATCAGTATTTACTGAGCACTTATGTACCAAGTACTAGAGACACAGATGAAAATACAGAATCTGAACACTAGTGGAGCTTACAGTCTTTTCTAGAAGAGAGGAGAGAAGCAATGCATTTAGCCAAATTCAAATCAGAAATTCCTAAAGTTTTAACAGGAGATAGGAGAGGAGAGTGGTAATATTTTATACTTACTATTTATTTCTACCAGGATTATCTCTTTCTATCTGACTCCTTCATCCCAAAGTTTTCCAAATATGATCACCCAAAAAATTAAGGTCAATAAAAATTGTTATTATTTGGTAAATAGGGAAGACCACATTGTGAATAAAATTTAAGCAGTGTGCAAGGACATTCTGGGGCATGATCAAAAAATTGTACAAATTTTGGAAAATTGTACAAATCTTCCCCAAAAAAGTCTGATCCAGTTCCAAAATCAGCAATGTACATGAGATTGCTCCAATCCTCTTCCAGATGGTTTGAGGAAATATGAGCTGAGTCCTAGACATAATGCTAGAGATATGAAATGGACAAATAAAAAACTTCATTAAAATCCTAAAATAAAATAGAAAAATCTGCAGCAGATGGTATGGATTATAGACAGTTAAATGTCTGACAAAGGCAGTAATGATTTTTTTTTTTTTATCGGCAACAAGGATTTGGGAGAAAGATGGGAAGATTGAATTATAGAAAATACGGTATTGATTTTTGAAAATGGAAGCAAGATTGATCCTAGCCAGTACCTCAGGTAAACTTCTTCGATCCCTATTAAAATGTTCAGTTTGGGGGGAGGAGAGAAGATGGCGGAAGAGTAAGACGCGGAGATCACCTTCCTTCCCACAGATACAGTAGAAATACATCTACACGTGGAACTGCTCCTACAGAACACCCACTGAACTCTGGCAGAAAACATCCGACCTCCAAAAAGGCAAGAAACTCCCCCCGTACTTGGGTAGGGCAAAAGAAAAAAGAAATAACAGAGACAAAAGAATAGGGACGGCACCTGCACCAGTGGGAGGGAGCTGTGAAGGAGGAAAGATTTCCACGCACTAGGAAGCCCCTTCGCGGGCAGAGACTGCGGGTGGCAGAGGGGGGAAGCTTCGGAGCCACGGAGGAGAGCGCAGCCACAGGGGTGCGGAGGGCAAAGCGGAGAGGCTCCCGCACAGAGGAGCGGTGCCGACCAGCACTCACCAGCCAGAGAGGCTTGTCTGCTCACCCGCCAGGGCGGGCGGGGCTGGGAGCTGAGGCTCGGGCTTCGGTCGGATCGCAGGGAGAGGACTGGGGTTGGTGGCATGAACACAGTCTGAAGGGGTTAGCGCACCACAGCTGGCTGGGAGGGAGACCGGGAAAAAGTCTCCAGCTGCCGAAGAGGCAAGAGACTTTTTCTTCCCTCTTTGTTTCCTGGTGCGCGAGGAGAGGGGATTCAGAGCGCCGCCTAAACGAACTTCAGAGACGGGCGCGAGCCGCGGCTATCAGCGCGGATCCCACAGCAACAGGGACGCAGAGGGAAAAGCGGAAAGACTCCCGCACAGAAGCTCGGCGCCGAGCAGCGCTCACCAGCCCGAGAGGCTTGTCTGCTCACCCGCCGGGGCGGGCGGGGCTGGGAGGTGAGGCTCGGGCTTCGGTCGGATCGCAGGGAGAGGACTGGGGTTGGCGGCGTGAACACAGCCTGAAGGGGTTAGTGCACCACAGCTGACTGGGAGGGAGACCCGGAAAAAGTCTCCAGCTGCCGAAGAGGCAAGAGACTTTTTCTTGCCTCTTTGTTTCGCGGCGCGCAAGGAGAGGGGATTCAGAGCGCCGCCTAAACGAACTCCAGAGACGGGCGCGAGCCGCGGCGATCAGCGCAGACCCCAGAGACGGGCGTGAGACGCTGGGGCTGCTGCTACCGCCTCCAAAAAGCCTGTGTGTGAGCACAGGTCACTCTCCACACCGCCCCTCCCGGTAGCCTGTGCAGCCCGCCACTGCCAGGGACAACTTCCCCGGGAGAACGCACTGCGCGCCTCAGGCTGCTGCAACGTCACGCCGGCCTCTGCCGCCACAGGCTCGCCCCGCCTCCTCTGTACCCCTCCCTCCCCGCGGCCTGGGTGAGCCAGAGCCCCCGAAGCAGCTGCTCCTTTAACCCCGTCCTGGCTGGGCGGGGAACGGACGCCCTCAGGCGACCTACACGCAGAGGCGGGTCCAAATCCAAAGCTGAACCCCAGGAGTTGTGCGAACAGAGAAGAGAAGGGGAAATCTCTCCCAGCAGCCTCAGAAGCAGCGGATTAAAACTCCACAAACAACTTGATGTGCCTGCATCTGTTGAATACCTGAATAGACAACGAATCATCCCAAATTCAGGAGGTGGACTTTGGGAGCAGGATATATTAATTTTTCCCCTTTTCCTTTTTTTTGTGAGTGTATATGTATATGCTTCTGGGTGAGATTTTGTCTGTATAGCTTTGCTTTATAATAGCTTTATTTTACTTCACTATATTATAGCCTCTTTCTTTCTTTCTTTCCATTTTTTCTCCCTTTTACTCTGAGCCGTGTGGATGAAAGGCTCTTGGTGCTCCAGCCAGGCATCAGGGCCGTGCCTCAGAGGTGGGAGAGCCAACTTCAGGACACTGGTCCACAAGAGACCTCCCAGCTCCACGTAATACCAAACGGCAAAAATCTCTCAGAGATCTCCATCTCAACATCAAGACCCAGCTTCACTCAACGACCAGCAAGCTACAGTGCTGGACACCCTATGCCAAACAACTAGCAAGACAGGAACACAGCCCCATCCATTAGCAGAGAGGCTGCCTAAAATCATAATAAGGCCACAGACACCCCAAAATACACCACCAGACGTGGACATGCCCACCAGAAAGACAAGATCCAGCCTCATCCACCAGAGCTCAGGCACTAGTTCCCTCCACCAGGAAGCCTACACAACCCACTGAACCAACCTTAGCCACTGGGGACAGATACCAAAAACAACAGGAACTACGAACCTGCAGCCTGTGAAAAGGAGACCCCAAACACAGTAAGATAAGCAAAATGAGATGACAGAAAAACACACAGCAGATGAAGGAGCAGGGTCAAAACACACCAGACTTAACAAATGAAGAGGAAATAGGTAGTCTACCTGAAAAAGAATTCAGAATAATGATAGTAAGGATGATCCAAAATCTTGGAAATAGAATAGACAAAATGCAAGAAACATTTAACAAGGACGTAGAAGAACTAAAGAGGAACCAAGCAATGATGAAAAACACAATAAATGAAATTAAAAATACTCTAGATGGGATCAATAGCAGAATAACTGAGGCAGAAGAAAGGATAAGTGACCTGGAAGATAAAATGGTGGAAATAACTACTACAGAGCAGGATAAAGAAAAAAGAATGAAAAGAACTGAGGACAGTCTCAGAGACCTCTGGGACAACATTAAACGCACCAACATTCGAATTATAGGGGTCCCAGAAGAAGAAGAGAAAAAGAAAGGGACTGAGAAAATATTTGAAGAGATTATAGTTGAAAACTTCCCTAACATGGGAAAGGAAATAGTTAATCAAGTCCTGGAAGCACAGAGAGTCCCATACAGGATAAACCCAAGGAGAAACACGCCAAGGCACATATTAATCAAACTGTCAAAAATTAAATATAAGGAAAACATATTAAAGGCAGCAAGGGAAAAACAACAAATAACACACAAGGGAATCCCCATAAGGTTAACATCTGATCTTTCAGCAGAAACTCTGCAAGCCAGAAGGGAGTGGCAGGATATACTTAAAGTGATGAAGGAGAAAAACCTACAACCAAGATTACTCTACCCAGCAAGGATCTCATTCAGATGTGATGGAGAAATTAAAACCTTTACAGACAAGCAAAAGCTGAGAGAGTTCAGCACCACCAAACCAGCTTTACAACAAATGCTAAGGGAACTTCTCTAGGCAAGAAACACAAGAGAAGGAAAACACCTACAATAACAAACCCAAAACATTTAAGAAAATGGGAATAGGAACATACATATCGATAATTACCTTGAATGTAAATGGATTAAATGCTCCCACCAAAAGACACAGGCTGGCTGAATGGATGCAAAAACAAGACCCATATATATGCTGTCTACAAGAGACCCACTTCAGACCTAGAGACACATACAGACTGAAAGTGAGGGGATGGAAAAAGATATTCCATGCAAATGGAAATCAAAAGAAAGCTGGAGTAGCAATTCTCATATCAGACAAAATAGACTTTAAAATAAAGACTATTACAAGAGACAAAGAAGGACACTATATAATGATCAAGGGATCGATCCAAGAGGAAGGTATAACAATTGTAAATATTTATGCACCCAACATAGGAGCACCTCAATACATAAGGCAAATACTAACAGCCATAAAAGGGGAAATCGACAGCAACACAATCATAGTAGGGGACTTTAACACCCCACTTTCACCAATGGACAGATCATCCAAAATGAAAATAAATAAGGAAACACAAGCTTTAAATGATACATTAAACAAGATGGACTTAATTGATATTTATAGGACATTCCACCCAAAAACAACAGAATACACATTTTTCTCAAGGGCTCATGGAACATTCTCCAGGATAGATCATATCTTGGGTCACAAATCAAGCCTTGGTAAATTTAAGAAAATTGAAATCGTATCAAGTATCTTTTCCGACCACAACGCTATGAGACTAGATATCAATTACAGGAAAAGATCTGTAAAAAATACAAACACATGGAGGCTACACAATACACTGCTTAATAACGAAGTGATCACTGAAGAAATCAAAGGGGAAATCAAAAAATACCTAGAAACAAATGACAATGGAGATACGACGACCCAAAACCTATGGGACGCAGCAAAAGCAGTGCTAAGAGAGAAGTTTATAGCAATACAAGCCTACCTCAAGAAACAGGAAACATCTCGAATAAACAACCTAACCTTGCACCTAAAGCAATTAGAGAAAGAAGAACAAAAAAACCCCAAAGCCAGCAGAAGGAAAGAAATTATAAAGATCCGGTCAGAAATAAATGAAAAAGAAATGAAGGAAACAATAGCAAAAATCAATGAAACTAAAAGCTGGTTCTTTGAGAAGATAAACAAAATTGATAAACCATTAGCCAGACTCATCAAGAGAAAAAGGGAGAAGACTCAAATCAATAGAATTAGAAATGAAAAAGGAGAAGTAACCACTGACACTGCAGAAATACAAAAGATCACGAGAGATTACTACAAGCAACTCTATGCCAATAAAATGGACAACCTGGAAGAAATGGACAGATTCTTAGAAATGCACAAACTGCCAAGACTGAACCAGGAAGAAATAGAAAATATGAACAGACCAATCACAAGCACTGAAATTGAAACTGTGATTAAAAACCTTCCAACAAACAACAGCCCAGGACCAGATGGCTTCACAGGTGAATTCTATCAAACATTTAGAGAAGAGCTAACACCTATCCTTCTCAAACTCTTCCAAAATATTGCAGAGGGAGGAACACTCCCAAACTCATTCTACGAGGCCACCATCACCCTGATACCAAAACCGGACAAAGATGTCACAAAGAAAGAAAACTACAGGCCAATATCACTGATGAACATAGATGCAAAATTCCTCAACAAAATACTAGCAAACAGAATCCAACAGCACATTAAAAGGATCATACACCATGATCAAGTGGGGTTTATCCCAGGAATGCAAGGATTCTTCAATATACGCAAATCAATCAATGTGATACACCATGTTAACAAACTGAAGGAGAAAAACCATATGATCATCTCAATAGATGCAGAGAAAGCTTTCGACAAAATTCAACACCCATTTATGATAAAAGCCCTGCAGAAAGTAGGCATAGAGGGAACTTTCCTCAACATAATAAAGGCCATATATGACAAACCCACAGCCAACATTGTCCTCAATGGTGAAAAACTGAAACCATTTCCACTAAGATCAGGAACAAGACAAGGTTGCCCACTCTCACCACTATTATTCAACATAGTTTTGGAAGTGTTAGCCACAGCAATCAGAGAAGACAAAGAAATAAAAGGAATCCAAATCGGAAAAGAAGAAGTAAAGCTGTCACTATTTGCAGATGACATGATACTATACATAGAGAATCCTAAAGATGCTACCAGAAAACTCCTAGAGCTAATCAATGAATTTGGTAAAGTAGCAGGATACAAAATTAATGCACAGAAATCTCTTGCATTTCTATACACTAATGACGAAAAATCTGGAAGTGAAATTAAGAAAACACTCCCATTTACCATTGCAACAAAAAGAATAAAATATCTAGGAATAAACCTACCTAAGGAGACAAAAGACCTGTATGCAGAAAATTATAAGACACTGATGAAAGAAATTAAAGATGATACAAATAGATGGAGAGATATACCATGTTCCTGGATTGGAAGAATCAACATTGTGAAAATGACTCTACTACCCAAAGCAATCTACAGATTCAATGCAATCCCTATCAAACTACCACTGGCATTTTTCACAGAACTAGAACAAAAAATTTCACAATTTGTATGGAAACACAAAAGACCCCGAATAGCCAAAGCAATCTTGAGAACGAAAAATGGAGCTGGGGGAATCAGGCTCCCTGACTTCAGACTATATTACAAAGCTACAGTAATCAAGACAGTTTGGTACTGGCACAAAAACAGAAATATAGATCAATGGAACAGGATAGAAAGCCCAGAGATAAACCCACACACATATGGTCACCTTATCTTTGATAAAGGAGGCAAGAATATACAGTGGAGAAAAGACAGCCTCTTCAATAAGTGGTGCTGGGAAAATTGGACAGATACATGTAAAAGTATGAAATTAGAACACTCCCTGACACCATGCACAAAAATAAACTCAAAATGGATTAAAGACCTAAATGTAAGGCCAGACACTATCAAACTCTTGGAGGAAAACATAGGCAGAACACTCTATGACATACATCACAGCAAGATTCTTTTTGACCCAGCTCCCAGAGGAATGGAAATAAGAACACAAATAAACAAATGGGACCTAATGAAACTTAAAAGCTTTTGCACAGCAAAGGAAACCATAAACAAGACCAAAAGACAACCCTCAGAATGGGAGAAAATATTTGCAAATGAAGCAACTGACAAAGGATTAATCTCCAAGATTTACAAGCAGCTCATGCAGCTCAATAACAAAAAAACGAACAACCCAATCCAAAAATGGGCAGAAGACCTAAATAGGCATTTCTCCAAAGAAGATATACAGATGGCCAACAGACACATGACAGAATGCTCAACATCATTAATCATTAGAGAAATGCAAATCAAAACTACAATGAGATATCATCTCACACCGGTCAGAATGGCCATCATCAAAAAATCTAGAAACAATAAATGCTGGAGAGGGTGTGGAGGAAAGGGAACACTCTTGCACTGTTGGTGGGAATGTAAATTGATACAGCCACTATGGAGAACAGTATGGAGGTTCCTGAAAAAACTACAAATAGAACTACCATACGACCCAGCAATCCCACTACTGGGCATATACCCTGAGAAAACCATAGTTCAAAAAGAGTCATGTACCAAAATGTTCATTGCAGCTCTATTTACAATAGCCAGGACATGGAAGCAACCTAAATGTCCATCGACAGATGAATGGATAAAGAAGATGTGGCACAGATATACAATGGAATATTACTCAGCCATAAAAAGAAATGAAATGGAGGTATTTGTAGTGAGGTGGATGGAGTTAGAGTCTGTCATACAGAGTGAAGTAAGTCAGAAAGAGAAAAACAAATACAGTATGCTAACACATATATACGGAATCTAAGGAAAAAAAAAAAAAAAGGCCATGAAGAACCTAGTGGCAAGACGGGAATAAAGACACAGACCTACTAGAGAATGGACTTGAGGATATGGGGAGGGGGTGGGGTGAGATGTGACAGGGTAAGAGAGTGTCATGGACATATATACACTACCAAATGTAAAATAGATAGCTAGTGGGAAGCAGCCACATAGCACAGGGAGATCAGCTCGGTGCTTTGTGACCACCTAGAGGGGTGGGATGGGGAGGGTGGGAGGGAGGGAGATGCAAGAGGGAAGAGATATGGGAACATATTGTATGTGTATAACTGATTCACTTTGTTATAAAGCAGAAGCTAACACACCATTGTAAGGCAATTATACTTCAATAAAGATGTTTAAAAAAAAAAAATGTTCAGTTTGAGTCTAACAATCAAGGAGGCAACTCAGCACACTTTCCTGAGACCCAGCGGGAGGTGATGGGGAAGGAAAAGCGTCCATCTTCCCATTCTTCTCCAGGAGGCGGTCAACAACGGCTCAGAGCAGTGCCACCCCATGACCTTGGGGGACCAGTACACCTGCCCACAGTCAAGAGAGGTGACTAAGTGGGGAAGGCCTGCTAAGTCCCACACACCAGGCTGCTGCACATCAAAAGCACACTGTGTGTGTGTGTACATATATGCACATGCATACACATGCACATATACATCACCAATTATCCTCCTTCCTCTCTCAAGAGTGATTTCTTCTGCCTTATCATCAGCTAGAACTTGGCAAAGGAGAACAAGAAACTCGGACCATCACAGCACATCAAAGGCCTCTCCCAATATATTCCCCAAACTAAGATGCATAAGAACACCTTCCTCATCCTCTTTGGAGACCATTAAGTCAGAGCTGAGCCTAAGAACAGCCTTCTCTTTCTCCCTTCCAAGAACACCTCAGAGGGCATCACTCCTTACATTTCCTGCAGTCACCGTTCCCTTGAGTAAAATGTTAAAAATGGCAATAGACTACAAGAACCTTGCTTTCAAGGACAAAAAATCCTTACCATATAATACTTTGTGCCAGCCCTGCCCACACCAAATTTATTCTCATTAGTATATACTGACTCTCACTTTCTCATCTTCCAACATTATGAACCTTAATTTGATTGGCCATTCATCCCAGTTTCCTAGATTTGAGCATATGTAGCTGTCTGTTTGTCATGTCCATTGTGATAAGTGTCCTTGGTAGGTTGTCAGCTGCTTCTGATGTGTAAATCTGTGGTCTAGACTCACTCAAAGTGTGGTTCCAGGATTAACAAAATCAGCAGAATTATTAGAGAAATGCAAATCAAAACTACAGTGAGGTGCCACCTCACACCAGTCAGAATGGCCATCATTAAAATGTCTACAAATAACAAATGCCGGAGAGGGTGTGGAGAAAAGGGAGCCCTCCTACACTGTTGGTGTAGCCACCATGGAAACGTAAGTTGGTGCAGCCACTATGGAAAAGAGTATGGAGTTTCCTCAGAAAACTAAAAATAGAACTACCATATAATTCAGCAATTCCACTCCTGGGCATACACCCAGACAAAACTATAGTTCAAAAAGATACATGCACCCCTATGGTCACAGCAGCACTATTCACAGTAGCCAAGACATGGAAACAACCTAAATGTCCATCGACAGATGAATGGATAAAGAAGATGTGGTACATATATATACAATGGAATACTACTCAGCCATAAAAAAGAATGAAATAATGCCATTTGCAGCGACATGGATGGACTTAGAGATTATCATACTAAGTGAAAGAGAAAGGCAAATGCCATATGATACCACTTATATGTGGAATCTAAAATATGGCACAAATGAACATATCTATGAAGCAGAAACAGACTCACAGACTTAGAGAACAGGCTTGTGGTTGCCAAGGGGGTGGGAGAGGGAAGGATTGGGAGTTTAGGGTTAGCAGATGCAAAGTATAATATATAGAATGGATAAACAACAAGGTCCTACTGTATAGCACAGGAAACTATATTCAATATCCTGTGATAAACCATAGTGGAAAATAATATAAAAAACAATGTATATATGTATAACTGAATCACTTTGCTATACAGCAGAAATTAACAGAACATTGTAAATCAACAATACTTCAATTAAAAAAAAAGAAAAGAAATAAAATACAAATATCAGAATGAAAAAAAAAATCAGCAGAACTCCAGGCCTCACCCCAGATCTCCCAAGTCAAAGTCTGCATTTTAACACTACCCCCTGGGTGATCCTTACGCACACGAAAGGTTAAAAATCACTCCTGAGAAGTAGGAGTTCTCTGTCTAAACTGCAAGGCACTTATCATACTCCTGAATACAGGTTGGGAGTAAATCATGAAATGTTAACTGAATCACTAGAATGGGATTTTATAGAGATAGAGAGGGAAAATATAAGAAATGGTTGTTGTTATACTATTTACATCTAGACTCCAAAATTTATGTCCCTTATGCGAAGCACTTAGAGAACTCAGTAACTCTGTATGTTTAAGTGGTGTAAGTGCCAGAGAAGTTCAAAGAAAGGAGAGCTTGATGTGGGATTTCCAGGTAGGGGAGAATATCATGGAGACAGTAGGACTTGAACTAAGGATCAGTGGATAAGATCTTGCTAAAATATGACTACTAGGAAAATCTTCTAGATCCAAAACAGATGGATTGAGTTGTCAGATAGTGCTTACCAACCATGTGAACTTTAATAAATCACTTCTTTTCTCCAAGCATTAATAAACCAGGAAGGTGATACAGCATAGTGGAAACAAGATTTGGTGTCAGAAGGACTCACCCCCAATTCTAGCCAGACTATGTCACCTTGGAACAGTTACCTTACCTTGCTAAGCCTAAGCATCCTACCTAAAAATGAGAGTAATACTTGAGAATTCAATTATAAGAAAAGGTACACGAAGTTCCCAGGTCAACATCTGTCGCATAATAGGTGGCCAACCAACATTACTTTACCTTTTCTCCTCCCTTCCTTCTAGCAGAGAGTTGAGCCAGCACAAACGTGAACTAAATCTAGATCTGAGTTGGTAAGGACAGTACAGATGAGGAAAGTCCTGAAGAGCTCAAGCTTGATGTGGCAAGAAGGATCATTGTGCAAAGGTGAAAACAGTATTTTAGGAATACCAACCTAGCAGTGTGTCCAGAGTGGACTAGAGAGGGAGGTGATGGTGGTGGTGAATTGGCAAGTTCACTGAAACGCATAAAGGACTTTGTACCAGCTTTCACAGCACACCTGTGCTGGTCGTTTGTCTCTGCTCTCAGATCCCCTCTACACTTGTCTGCTCTAACCTGCATATTCGAGGACTGGATTTCTTGCCAACTGGCTTCCAGGTTGGGAGGCTAGAAAGCTTGAGTGGGAGGAGGAAAGAACCTGTTTATCCTTTCCTCTCCCTGCACGAGGTGGCATCTTAGAGTTTATTTCTCCTGGGAGTCTCCAACTCCAACAGGCAATCCTGGCCTTTGTGCTCCCAGCTCCCACCAGGCAGCTTCTGCAGAGCTCCCAAACACCTCCACCCTCCGTGGTCTCTCTGGTCTGGGGGTGGGACAAGCTTCCAGCCATTGCCAACCTCTGGGTTGCTGTACCCTCTCCTCATTGGCGTCTCATTTTTATCATCACCTAGGTAACAATACTATAATATAACAGAACTATAATACAGCTTCCTGTACTATATTATTCCTTCTATTGAAAGATTAAAAGTGGTTTATATTTCCCTACTAGACCTTACCTGACAGAGCATCTATATCAAAATACATCTCAGATTATTGTTGTATGATGATGTGGGTTTCTAAATCTTGGAAAATATACAAATGAAAGCTACATAATGATTGGTCTTTCATTGACGAGTAGGAGAGAAACTGGGGTCAGAATTCTCCACCCAAAACATATCATGAAGCCATTAACACAGGATAATTATTAATCTGGGAATGTAATTGTACCTAAGAGCGTGTCACATTTAATTTAGCATTTGCATGGGTGATCTGGAAAGGTGAATAACAAACGCAGAAATTAATCCCACAGATCTAATTGGGAGATGTTGCAAATACCCAAATCATGGTGAAATGATCAAAAAGGAAAAAAAACCTGACAGTTACAGAAATATGGGCAGGATATGGTGGTAAAACTCATCAAAATGCATAGCTGAATCAAAACAGCAAAATGAGACACTGCCTGAAAAATCTACATTTGTATAGTTAAGAGAAAGCAATCAAAAACACGGATATTCCATGAGTAGGAAAGAAAGTAAAAAACAAGTAAAGCTGAGAAGACGGAGGAGTGACAGTGCAAACTTGAATATAATTTTGAAATACGATGGAGGAAAAAGAGCTGAGTTAAGTTGAGCTTTAACCATAGACACCCTGTGGGGGTTTTTTTTAACAATAACAACAACAAAAAAAATGATGTTCTCTCTCCCTCCAACTTCCACTTACTCCCCCCAGTTTACACACTATTGATTAGGTCATACTCACTATGCCTGACTCAATTTTGCATAGCTCGATAACAAAAATGAGAAAAATATTAAGAATTGCAAGAACTCTGGGAAATAAAATCTGAAAGATAATCAGCAGGAGGACACGAATGATAAAGGCAGCAGAAAGAGCCAGATTGGCTGAATAATCCTACTGCTAGCACAGACCCAAAGAAAATCAGTCATATTGTGTGGGACAAACAAATTCCAATTAGAGAATAGATCTCAATGTTGACCTAATTATTGAATGTCCAGCTCTCATTTTTATGGGATGAATCCAGGCAAGTAAAATAAATTCTTGGAGACAAAACTGCTCTTTCTAATAAGGAAAATGACTTCCTCTTTCTCCATGAAACCCCAGATGGTCAAAAAACAAAAGCCCCATACATTATTTTTTGTTCAGTTTGAACCTTAAATCCTTCTATAAGGATAATATTGACTTCAAGGGGTCCAGACAGTATATTTCCTACGTGGTCAAGAAGGGGTTTCTTTTAGGGAAACAGGAGTTCAAAATAAGGACAAGAACTCTTAACTCTGCAAGGATACAACCAACACAATGTAGCAGCCACCAATAAGTCTGCTTGCTTCCAAGTAAATTATTAGGTGAAAGAAGAATAAAGGATTAAAGCCAAACACTCACAGCTCTGTGTTAAGCTGGGCTGTTATAATCTAAGTATTCATGAGAAACCATTTTAGAATTTAAAAGGGGGTGGGAGAGAAGTAACTAGAGTCAACTGTAATACAGAGAGGGTCTGTCACATGATCTAATTACAGAAATGAAAGCAACCCAGGAATTATGTGGTCTATTCAAGCCTGCAGGGAGGACGAACAAAGAATATAATTATCCATCAAGCCTGTTGATGAAACAATTACTATTTAAAGCAGATATAGATTTAAAATTAATTTGCTTCTGCATTCTGAGGATTTGGGGACAGAGATAAACAGTGTTTGAAGTTTAATTATCCGTGTGTAAGATGAAGGGGCTCATTTCAGTTTGGTTAGCACTGCAAAGCGTTTTGGATGGCGTGAAAGGAAGGATCCGACTCGGCTGAAAGTCCCAGCACTGCTAAAACCTGTGATTAAAGCGAGTGAGGAGGCTGGCTCAGCCTCATCCCCACAGGATGTGGTAGTATGACAGGAGAGGTGGTGCAATTGCAAATTAATATTCAAATGAGCACTAGTTTGAAGTTTACCTGGAGGGGGGAACACACTATCTCTAAAAGAGCAGAAGACGGCCAGCCAAAGAGTTCCAGACTCCAGAGCCGTGAGATCTGGGGAGTGGAGACCTTCACGCATGTTTGAGCAAAGAGGACATCTACCTGCCAGCTACTCTGAATGGACTGATTCTTATCAGAGGCCATGTGTGCAGTGTCCCAGGGCCGAATGGCAGGGCTGAGGGGAGGGCAGGGTGAAAGGGTGAACTGGAGCTGGAGTGCAAGATAAAAAACAGAGACTAGAAAATTCAAGAGTTAAAGAATGACTGTGGATATGCATGGAATTGTGTCTGTGTTCAGACATCAAAACTCCCGGGGACAGAATTTCCAGACGTCAGACCCAACTCACTAGCCGCCATGGGGGAGGTGTGCTCAGTGACCCGGCCGTGCTCAAAGGGCCTGGAGCAGAGCCGGCTACGTGGCGTGGTGGTTAAGAGGATGGGCTTGAGAATGGGCCAGCTTGAGTGTGGAGGCCAGCTCTGCCACTTTTCAATTTTGTGACATTCTCAAAGCGTTTGACTCCCCAAGTCCCCTCCATCTCATTGATGACATGACTTTCCTTCTTTCCTCACTGCGTGGCTGTAAGTATTAAATATGGTTATGAGGGGAAAGCTCAGGGTCCTCTCCCTACTTAAACTTCCAAGGGTTCCCCATAGTTTTTTGGGTAAAGAATCTCCACAACGTGGACCGCAAGGCCCAGCAACGGAGGGACCCCGTCACCTCAGCCACCTTCCCTTTCCCCTCCCCACCACTCTCTCCACTCCGGCCATGCAAGCCTCCTTTACGTTCTCTGCTCTCTCTCCTGCCTCAAGGACTACCCGTTTACTTATGTCTCTGCCTTGGAACACTTTCCCTTCCTCCCTCCTTTAACCAGCCGTTATCTATTCATTCTGCAGATCTCAACTCACAGTATCTTGGGTGGTAGTTAGCCAGCAAAGGCTCTGAGGACAACTTGTCAGGTTCAAAACCCCAACTCCACCACTTACTGTGTGACTTTTGCCCATCTAAGAGTCAGCTTCCTTCCTACAAAATGGGCATGAACACCAGCACCTACCTCATACCATCGTTGTAAGGGGCACAGGAGTTAATACACACGACAGACAGTCTGAGCACACAGCCTGGTCTGCGGGGAGCACTGGAAAACTGCTCTTGCCCTACTCCCCAAAGCCCGCCCTTCCATGTAGCTTGTCAAGGTAGCAATTTTATGTTTGCGTGATTATTTCAGTATGTCCATCTGTTCGCTAGAATGGAAGCTCCATGGGGGCAGGAACTTTCCAGTGTGTAGTCCACAGTATAGATTCAGTTCCTAGCAGAACAGACACCCAAACATTTGCTTGAGGGATAAATGAATGGAAATGCTGAGCACAGTGCCTGGCACATAGCGGGACCTCGACAAATGCTAGCTTTTCAATAACAACCCACTGATGATGCCAACTGATAATGGAAAAAAGTAATATTCACTTTGCCCAGAGGTTCTCAACTGGGAGTCATTTTGCCACCCCCCCCGCCCCGCCCCGGGAAGACTGGCGATGTCTGGACGGGGTGGGGAGAGGAGGAGCGTGCGGGTGCTACTGGGATCTCGTGTGACGAGGCCAGGGCGGCTGCTCAACATCCTACGATGCACAGGGCAGCTTTCCCATGACACAGAGTTATTATCCAGCACAGAATGGCAACAGTACTAAGGCTGAGAAGCCCTGAATTTTGCCTTGTCATTTTTCACTGATCGCTTAATTCACCCGTTGAGTTACAGCAGGCAAATCCAGCTTAAGGTAATCATTCTCGTCTTTCATTCTGTCCATTTCTGTAGGTATAAGGCCATCTTTGCCTCCCCCTCTGTCCCCAGACTCTCTTGGCCTAACGGAACAGTCTCATTTCTTCTCACCCCTGTGCCCGGTGAGAGCCTGAAATCTGGGCATGTGGGTGAGGCTGAAGAAAAACACACACTCCAAGACGTCTCCCACTTTGTTCCCTCTTTTGCCTCATACACATATTCCTATTTTCAGCAGAGCTTTCAGTAGAAGCCAAATGTGAGCACCACTACTTGGTTTTTAGGACAGAGCTGTGTTTCGAATGTCATGCTTCAAGAAAGTTCATGTAGCCAAAAAGCAGGGCAGGGGCCAACATGTTTGATCTCTCATGTCTAATACAGAGGTCACTCTAAGATGCAAGAGAATTTGCTCCAACCATAAGCCCTGGGCTCAAAATTATCAAATGTAAATTCATAGGGATGAATTATAGGATCTGAGAAAAAGTAGGATAATGGAACAAAATTGTTCTGAAGTGGCAATCCAGGTAATATAAAATGCACCAATACACACAAATGCTAGAGGTTAATACAAATTTTAAAACTCAACATTTAGTCGATTGCATAAAATGACATGTTGACAATGGTTAAAAGTCTGTCAAACAGAAATTACAAGTGTTGGCAAGGGTGTGGAGAAATTGAACCCCTTGCACACTGTTGGCTGGAAGGCATAATGGTTCAGCCACGGTGGAAACCAGTTTGGCTGTTTGTTTCTCAAAAATGTAAACAAAGAGTCACCCTATATCCCAGCAATTATATTAATACCAGTATAAACTAGGCATAGAACCAAAAGAATTGAAAACAGAGGAACAAGAACATGGATGTATATATTCACAGCAGCACTATTCACAACCCCAAAATGTGGAAGTAACCCAAATATCCATCAACAGATAAATGGATAAATAAATGGTGGTATATCCTTACAATGGAATATTATTCAGCCATATACAGGAAAAAGTACTGATACTTGCTACAGCATGGATGAACCTACAAAAATCATATGCAAAATAAGGTCACATATTATATGATTCTGTTTACATAAAATTCTAGAATAGATAAATCCATATAGACAGAATGTGGATTAGTTGTTTCTAGGCACTAGAGAAAGGGGGGAAATGCAGAGAAATGCAGGAAAACTGCTTAATGGGTAAGAGGTTTTATCTATTAATACAGAATATCATCTCCTTTAAATTAAGGCGGAAATGTTTTGGAACTAGATGGACGTGATTACACAACACGATGAATGTACTAAATGCCACTGAATTGTTCACTTTAAAAATGGTTGATTTTATGTTATGTAAATTTCATCTCAATAAATTATCTTTTAAAGCATGCCAAAATCGCACAAACTTGACAGACACTGAAAGAGAGAACACCTCAAAATGGAAATAGATGCAGTAGCCTGGGGGATTATATGTAATTTATTTTTGCAGTCTTAATATCACTTTATTTTTTTCAAAGTAATACGTATTGGCTATAAAAACTTTAGAAAATACATAAAAGTACCACAAAGAATATATAAGGCTCTATGGATAATATTTCCAGTTTTTCAAAATATATATTCTTTAATGTCAATGTCAAATTAACTTTGCAATTAAAAAAAAAAAAAACCAAGACCCTGTGCATTAAGTAATATAAACCTACACAGTTGAACATTTATTTCTGCCAGAGCTTTTATTATAAGCTTGTTTCTTTCTGTGGGCAGAGGCTGGGCCGGGGGACCGAGGGTTGCCAGGGAAGCAGGTAAGTCTGTGACTTTTTGGCTAGGGCCTCTCTTCTATCCTTCCATCCATCTCAGACCAGTGTGTCTGGCCCTTACCAGGCTGGCAAAGTCTGGTCTCTGTGGGACAGAAAGCTTCCTTCTCCACATCTGAGCCACTGACCCTCCAAGAAAGAGACTGGAATTTCTAGTCCTTTCCCTACAGAACCTCCTTCCTGCCCACAGCAAGAGGTCTCCATAACCTATTATACTAGTAAGCTCTGAGAATGGGGACATGGGGGCTTAGTATCCTTGACTTCATGAAAAAGATCATTACCTCCAAAAAATTTGCAGATGATGGTGAACTGTATGTCTCATATCCCATCCTACTAAACCGTTTTGAGCATAAACATGAATAAAATGAGAAAGAAACAAAAAGAGGAGCAGAAGTTTGGAGCTTGGCTAGCATAGAATGGATATGTTACCAGTGAATTAACAATAATCAAAGGTCCATGTTATAACCACACTGGAGTGGTAACTGTCTCCATGAAAAGACACCACCCCAATTCACAGACCCAGAGGTTTTGGTTTTGAATGTTCACTCTTACCTTCATCTATCAGTGGCCTCTCTCTCAATCCAATTTTATCATCAAAGCTTCAGATCCAACATCCATCCTCTTCTTGCAACACTTGTTCCTCCTGTTCTTACAGCAAAACTGCCCTTCCCGAGTCACTTCTTCCTGATTAAAAAGACCAGATGTCAAAGGTGTGCAAGTATCCTCAAGAGATTTCCTCCCTACAGAAACTGATAGGACCAAAAGAGCACTAGTTTACCAAAAAATGGTAAAGGAAATAAAAATAGATGATTGTCAGAAATATCAACGTTGACAAAAAAGGGCAGAGAATTTTCCAAGTATGGAGTTGCCTCTCTGGCAATGGGCAGTCTATCCCACAGCTGATGGAAGGTACTGATTCTTCTCCATTTCCCCAGGGAACTTAGCATTAATGGTTTTCCCGGAAACAGCTGCTTGAGGAAACATCACCACAAGCAGATAGAAGAAGCCTAGCCAGCTGGCCTTGCCTCTGCTCCTTGCTGTGCATAATGCACAGACATACAGAACCTACAGCAGTAACACAGAGTAACATAACCAAGAGAAATAAAGGAGAGACTCGTCAAATGCTCCGTGTCCTCTTGTTCGGTCTTGTCATGATGCACAGACATGAGAAATCACAGAAGCTCAAAAAAGAAGTAAATTATGCTCATCAGATACCAGCAAAACACTTCACATGTCTGCACATTGTATGGTTTCTATCTCAACCCAAAACCCACCCTGATCAAGAATTTGGAGGCAGTTGCCTAGAATGGGGCCTGATTTCACTCTGGGCTGTACAGAACTGGCTACGGGATCCAAGTGAAGACTCTGCAGAGATGGGATTTCAGGTATCCAAAAAGGTACACTTCCATATAAACCAAAGTGGCCACCAGATGTGAGGCGCTCATACCCCAAGCTATGAGAAAATGGAAAAGTCAAAATGCCCCCAAGAGCCATTTGGTATCATTGAGTTTCTCCTGGGACACTCTGTACTGCCTGTAAATATGACCAAATCCAATTCTAGGTAGCTTCTGGAACAAGGCAAGTGGTCAGGATTTATTCAGGCCAACATCTGGAAACACGCATGTTCCAGTTAACTCTGTGAAAAAGCGAAGTCATATCCTGGAACTGTCTCCCCGCCCCCACCCCCGGCCCCTCCTCTACCAGCCTAAAAACCTCCACGGCACAATATGTCTCTAAGATGCCTTAAGATAGCATCACAAAATTGGACAATAGCTGGCAGCAATCATCTCCCAGACTTGCCAGACTTGGTATTTTTTAGGGTAGAAAGCATCTAATGGCCACGAGTACTTCATTTAGTGTTTTTCTAATGCATTGCAAGAAGTTCACTCTCTAGCACTGAACTCTGCCAAGGAACCCATCTCAACCTCCCATCCCACCTCTAGAGAATTTTCATCCAAATATTTTATTAAGCTTGTCCCAAATGCTCAGTATTTGCAGAGTACTTTGCAATAATTTAGTAGCCTTCTCTCAAGACACACCTAGAGAAAGGAGATTGCCCACACACTATCAACATTTACTTTGCAGAGGGAGACCCTGGAGTCTCTAGGGAGGTTTACAGCTAGTGGCCAAGATCTTTTTGGAGTGACAAAGAAGGGGCAGCTGATTCCACTGGGAAGGGGACCAGTGACTGCAAGATCTTCCCTTTTGGTTGGTGATAGTTTGTTTCCCATTAAAGTTACTCCTTGGAAGCCTTCTTAGACAAAGGTCTATCTTGAAGTGTTTTAAGGTGTTGTTTATCAGGAAGAAGTAACATATTAATTAGCTAATACTGTAATATTGGTTAATATGTTAGTATTGATAAATTTTCATGTATCTGGACGACGTGGTTATCACCCACTTGAGAACAGGTCCTGAAATGATGAGACCCAGGACAGGTAAGTTTGGAAAAGGAAGCTAAAAAGGAAGAGGAGAATTATCCACAGTAGGAGGTGGTCTAGGACCAGAATACAGGAAACAGGAATACAGGAGGGGGTAGCGATGGGGGTGGGAGAGAGGAAATGAGGGCACTAGACACTTGGCTGGTTTGAGACGCAGCAGGAGGAGCAGAGGAAATGAAAACCAGACGTTGCTGAATTGACAAGTCTGCCTGAGCCAGCACTGCGCTTACCGGCACACAGGGAGGAGACCCCAGGGAAGGGGGATGTGACTGGTCTTTGATACCCTGCCCTCGTTGGCACCACTCCTAAGGGAACAATAAGCTCTCACAGAGCTGTGAGATTGGGTGGAGTGTCGAGCAGGAGCAGAGCAGGAGCAGGGGAAAGATGTAGGGAAGCATCAGAAGTTCTCCAGGTTGGGAAGAGTGGAGTGGGTCAGAGGCCCTGGAATTTCCCATTGGGCGACCGTGCCCAGGTCCATCTCCTGGGGAGGTGGGCATGCCGGCACAGTTCACGCCACGGCCAGGCATCTGGGAGTGCCTCCCAAGCCCATCTGGGATCTCTGATCTCCTAGCAAAGAGTGTGTGAGGAAGAACTGGCAACACCACACGCCTATCCTGATTCTGGTGTGGAAATGTGCGCATCAGCTCCATGATCCTCTTCCCTTTTCTCATCCTCTCTCCCCATATCTCCTGCATGCTCCCTCTAGGACTGCCAAGACAAAATTGTTAAGAGATGCAGTTTACTTCTTTGATAAAATGTAATTACTGAGTGGTACTCATTGATAAATCTTACCTAAAAAATTAAAAAGAAATTTAAATACTTAAGCTGCCTATGGATTCCCCTCTATATACAAACGCTCTTCACATTTTAGCTTCACAACCTTCTGTGGTCTTACCCTCACTTCCTGGGATTCCCAACCCTTGATGCTGGTCTCTGGCTGCTTTCAGTTCTCTCAGGATTCACCCCAAGGAACAGGCCTAATGTTCCTGGCCTTTTCTGACAATTCTTCCTGATAATCTTTCTTACCATCAAAACATACCTGACCTACCTTCCATTCTCTGAGAGCTCTGCTCAGTGCTGTCTATTCTGATATACTAACCTATGCCAAGAGAAAACACATGCCTTATGGTTTTTTGAGAAATTCAAATGAGAGAAATTAATATATACAGGTAAAGTATTAATATTTTGTTATTGTAAGTACATTAGTCCTTACAGGTAACAAACTGACATTTCAGGAGGGACTGAGAGAAATCTCATCTAAACCAGTGGCTCTGTTTGGGGGAATTTCAGGCATCAGGCATGCTGGCCTGGGGGAGGGGAAGACAGGGAGAGGCTGCAGCTTTGACTCTGACATTTTATAAGCCAGCTGCCCACTCCTCATGTGCTCGCTGCCCATCCTATGGCCAGTCCACGTTTTGCTTCATTCAGTTGAATCTGCGGAAAAAAATCAAACCTTAGATTGATCTATAGTTAATAATATTAAGTGTTTGAGGGACACAAGAGCATCAATGTACAGTTAGTTCCCAATTATGGAAAATAGCATGCCTTAGGGCCAAATATCTTTTAAATCTTCTGCAGTTGGCAAGGAACCATTAGGGACTCACTCCCCTAGACAGGGCCAGAATTGCTTCCATTCAGGGGAGTCTGTCACTTTCCAGCTCTGTGATATGGGACAAGATATTCAGCCTCTTTGAGCCTTAGGTGCTTCATCTATAAAATGGGGATAAATCCACCTATCTCACCAGGTTGTAAGGATTCAATGTAACAGTTTTATAATATCTGCAAAGCACATAACTCACGGTTTGTCATATAGGAAACAAGTGAAAAGAGTAGCAAGCATAGCTGCTACTCCCAGGCATTTTAAGAGTGGAAATATTCAGCCTTCAAAACGTCCTCAAAGGTAGCTGTATGATCTACAGATTAGCCAAGAGACTTGGAAACCAGTTGGGTTTGGGAGTTTCACATTGCCCTTTGAGACAGTTGGCAAACCCATTGAAGTGTCTCAACCTCAAGGACAGGAATTTCTGCCCTAGAGATAGACATGACCTGTCTAACCAGAGATAGAGCAGAGGGCCTGGCCACCCCCTGCAAGACTTCTCCCTCCCACCAAGCCAAGGGTATACCCACTCCCTCTCCTTTCCCTGACCTCACCCTTTTCCACCCACCTACTCCCCACCCCCCTCCCCGCTGTGAGAGCCTGCCTAATCTCAACTCCAGGAGTGCTCTTTGCTTTTAAAATGCCTTGCCCAGCTTAATCAGTAACCAGCCGCCCTCCACTGCCAGTTAGTAGCCTGCCCTGATATGAGTTCCTTCTCCTGCCAGCCGGTAGATGTGACTTTTTTAGGAAGATTCAATTCCCAGCCTGCGCCCTTCTGCTAATGACAGCCCCTCTCTCTGAAGGTTAACCTGTCGCCAGCCAGCATTCTTACTCATGAATGCAAAGTAAAGTGTGTGCTTGCCCTGACCTTGGAAAAGCACATCATTCTATATACGAGTTCTAAAAAAGAACATTTGACATTTGCTGTCTTATTTGTGTCAGGACTGAGAAAAGTCCTGTGTGGCAGGATACCCTCTTAGGTTCAGGGATGTGGTTTGTGAATGGCACTTGTCAACTAAACCTTGCAATGATACTCAGCAGGCATGATGTGGAGAAAATGTTAATGAAATCTTGCCTAACTGCCGGAACACATGTGAATAGAATCAAAGTCATATGTGAGATTTTTTTCTCTTATACTAAGTCTTTTCTGCATATATTAACCTTTTGCCAGTTTTTTTAAAAAGCACAAAACTAGGATGATGCACTCATTCAATCATTCTTCAAACATTTATCGAGTACCCATTATGTACCAGACCCTGTACTGAGCACTGGGACAAAAAATTAAATGAGGCATAGATTATTTTAGGCAGATTATTATTCAAGATTTTATGCTGAGAACCCAACTTCTCGGTTTGCTAAAAACAAAGCAAAAAGACAACATGCATTTCTGGACCTTCGAGTCATTTGGAAATAGGCAAAGGGAAAGGCAGGGCTCTTAGAAAGAGCAAATAGACTGCAAGCAACCAGAATGGATGAGATGATCTCGGACAGATTGGGATGATCTTTCAGGAGGAGAGTATCCTGACTTGCTTTTGTTTATGACATAGTCTTTCAAGCAAGAAGGGCCTGCAATGGCCAAGCTAGGCTTGCCCTCCTTGACCAGTCTCTGCCCTGCAGCTTGATGCCACTGATAGTGAAATCCAGTCGAGCCCTGCTCTCCTGATAGTGGTGCAAGGCACCACTTAGCAGAAGCTCCCTGACGCAGAACTTTTAGAGAATTCAAGGACTCACTCTGTCATCATCATCAGAAGTGCATATGCTTCCACTGCTGAGTCAGAAGAACTAAATTGGAGCAGGATCAGAAACAAATGGTGAGTCAAATGAAAGCTGTAGCTGCAGAGCAAATGCCCCTGGTGCTAAGACTGCTGGGGCATGGTGTGGGGGGTACCTCTACAAATCCCTAGGGCCCATTCATTCATGCCACAAATGGTTATGGAACACCTCCCATGCTTCAAGAGCTGTCCTAGGTGCTGGGGACAGAGCAGTGAACCAGACAGACAAGGCCCCATCCTCATGAAGCTTATATTGTAGTGGAGAAAGACAATACAAGACTAGTTTATAAGGCTGAAGAACAAAAATTAAAAGATGAGCTAAAGAGTAACTTATGGAAGGTACTTATATTGGTCCAGATTTTATTGCAGACAACAGAATCCACTCTTGCTCATTTAAACAGAAAGGGATTCCATACAGGGAATTTAGTGATTATAAAATTGTTAAAGGGGCTGGAAGAGTAGGCTCTAGACTGACCTCTCAAGAACAATCCCTAGCCTCTGCATAATCTGTCATAAGAAACTGTTGTATTAGGAAGGTGCTATATCCCTACTGACTGCAGAACTATTCCAGGCCCCAGTGCAATTAAAACTGCTGCTGCAGAGCCACAGAATCAGAAAGCTGCCCTTTGTTGCTACACATTGTAGCCATAGCTACAACTGCTTGCTCCAGAATCACACCACGGCCACCACAGTCCACGCCAACAAAATGATGCTTTGTCCCCTCAAAATGGAGACCTTGTGAACCACAAAATTGGTGCCTTGCACTTTGTTCCTGGAAACAAAATCATTTCTAGGATCCAAGCTCCAAGAAAGTTTGGGAAATGTGAATTTCAGTTCTGCAGTCTCAGCATAGGAAAGAAGAGTTTGAATGGATGTTAAACTACCCAATCCATAGTAACTATCACACCATTTTGGAAGGATATTCAAGGAATGCCTCTGGGGGAGGTGGCATTTAAGCTAAGACCATGTAAAGAACTGAGGAAGAAACTTTCCAGGCATAGAAAAAGAAAAAACAAAACAAGGGTAACAACTCCAGGCATAGTGATTGAGGGCAATAAAGAACCCGGAGGAGTTAGGAGAAGCAGGGCTTAGGAGATCATAGTAAGGACTTGGATTTTATTCAGAGTACTGGAAAACCATAGAGAGTTTTATGAAGGGGATCAGCATACTCTGATTTGTATTTTTAAAAGAAAATTCTGAAAGAATGAAATAATGCCATTTGCAGCAACATGGATGGACCTAGAGATTATCATACTAAATGAAGTAAGTCGGACAGAGAAAGACAAATACTATATGATATCACTTATATGTGGAATCTAAAATATGACACAAATGAACTTATCTACGAAACCGAAACAGACTCACAGACACAGAGAACAGACTTGTGGTTGCCAAGAGGGAGGGGGGTGGAGGGGACAGGGCAGGGGGGTGGGGAGGGATGGATTGGGAATCTGGGATTAGCAGATGCAAACTATTATATATGGAATGGATAAACAACAAGGTCCTACAGTATAGCACAGGGAGCTATATTCGATATCCTGTGACAAACCATAATGGAAAAGAATATGAAAAAGAAGACATATATGTATAACTGAATCACTTTGCTGTACACCAGAAACTAACACAACATTGTAAACGAACTATACTCCAATTAAATTTTTTTTTTTTTTAAAGGGGGAATTCCCTGACAGTCCAGTGGTTAGGACACTGCACTTTCACTGCAGAGGGCCCAAGTTCGATCCCTGGTCAGGAACTAAGATCCCACAAGCTGCGCTGCACTGGAAAGAAAGAAAAGAAAGAAAAGAAAGAAAAGAAAAGAAAAGAAAAGAAAAGAAAAGAAAAGAAAAGAGAAGAAAAGAAAAGAAAAAAGAAAAGAAAAAAGAAAAGAAAAGAAAAGAAAGAAAAACAAATCTGGCCTCAAGGTGGAAAATGGATTGTAGATAAGCAAGGATTGAGCCAAGGAAACAAGACAGAACATTCTTGAGGATTAGAGATGATGGCGGTTGGGGTGAGGACATTGACCACAGAGATGAAGTTGACACATTCGATGTGTATCTTGTAGGTAGAACCACAGGAATTCAGAAGGAAATAGATGTGAGGAATAACAAAAAAGGAAGCATTAGGGATTGCTCCTATGTTTCTAATCTAAACAAAGCGTGGATAATATTACATTTACTGGGTTGAAGAACGATGGGGAGGACATTCGGTGAGTCTCCAACTTACCAAAACACCAAGTCCTTGATGTTAAAAAAAAAAAAAAAAAAATCAGTCATGTAGACAGGCTGGAAGTGGACTCAACAAGAAAGCCTCATGTTTTGCTAATCTCATTCTTCAGCAAATTCAGAGTATTCTTATGGTCCTGGTGTAGTGGGTCTTAAACTCTGTGTATGAAATATTCTGACACAGGTGGGATCCATATTCAGACTGGGATAAAGGTTTGCATGGTAAAAGAAATGTGGAGCAGTGCAGAAGAGTTTGGAGAGTTCGCATCTAATAGCTGTGAGAAACAAAACTCATAAAGTATAAAGTCATTTGAAGGTGAGAGGCTGAGCTCTGAAAAGCCACATGAATTTAGGACTGTGGCAATTCGAAGCCCCATGTTTCCACGTTGGCACAGCAAAATAATCCTCAGCTCACCTACTTTCACATCTCTCTCCTCCTCACCTCTCTCTATTCACTTCCACCATCACAACACTTGCTAGAATTAGAATAAAATGCTTCCTGGGATTTATGAACCAACAGTTCAATGATAAAATGATGCCAAAAGCAAAAATGTAGATTATTATCTCTTTATAAACACAAATACTATTAGTAATCAGCCTGGGAGTCACCTAGAAGAACAAACTCAAAAGCCACTGCTCTAGACTACACTATAATCTCTTTGACAAATAAATAAACCAACAAGAATTTAAAAGTCTAAGCAAGAGACAGAAAGGGAGGCCATGCCTGTGCCGTGCCTCTCTTTAGCAATCAGAGCTCTTAGAATAGCTCTGTTGCTGGAGCAGAAGCAAATAATCTTTTGCTCTCCCTAAGCATTAAATCTTCCACATGTCTTTAGCACTCACCATGGGCATACCTGGTGCCAAAGCAGAAAAAGATTTAATTTCAAGTTGCTAGGTTCTCACTTTTCTGTGGTTAATAAAGAGGCAGGTGCAGTCAGCTAGGCTGTTAAAAAAAAAAAAAAAAAAAAGAGAGAGTGAAGATTGTTTATTTGACCAACTTCAAATCTTGCTAAACCACAGTATAAGACAACTCATAACTTGTTCCCAGCTCCCATATCTCAATCGCTTTCAAGGGAAGTGCTTCTGAAGGTATTTCACACTTACAAATGAAATTATTTTACCAACATAGGGCACTCTGAGCTCTGCATATAAGAATTTTTGAGCCCTTCTCCTACCCCTCTCGATATAAAAGATGTAAGTATGTAATATACTAAGCCCAAGAGTAAAGCTGCTAGCTGTTAAACTGATGAGTTGTGGGTTGTGGAGATGCATACCCAGTGTTCTCAAGAGTTAAAGCTTAAGTCAGAGCAATCTATCACCTGATAAAGGGAAGCTGGTCTGTACAAAAAGAAAGATTGATTCTTCTAAAGGATGGTGTTTAATAAAATAATTGGTTAGTAACTAACTGGTTGACTGAATTTGGCCAGTTTCCTTGTTTTGGAGCCATCAATTTGGGCTCAGTTTCCATCTTTAGTCCAATCTTTGGCTGTGTTGGGATTTTTGTTAAGTGCTTACACCGGAGGGTAGGGAGGAGAAAGCAGAAGGGGCATGAGCCACAGTTTGTCATTTTGTCACCTAATAGGAAAATGTATTCACGTGTAACTTTTCTTTAGAATCTCTTGGTTCTGAGCCGATGGCAGATATTTATTTAATACAGTCTCTTGAATATGTCAATGAATCATGGTACCCATCTGGTGTAGGCGAATTCTACACTGGGGATTGTGGTTGCCTCTGTAACATACATTCCACTTCCCTCTGATGGAGAAAAAGCAATGACGTCTGAGGGAATGACCTCATTTAAAGAGACAGGCCTGGCTGCCTATGAGCAATCTCAACCCATTTTCCAGAGATTGGCTAAGAAATGGTCCTGTGACCCTTGATTCTGGCCAGTGAGAAGGAAAGGAGGTTTCCAGGAATGTTCTTCTTTGTTCTTGAGGGAGAGCAATAGGAAGCTGGTCTTCTCTTCCTCACTGTATGTGAATAAGGAGGCTTCTAGCCCCAAATGCTGCTGGCAGCCATTTTGCGAACACAAGGAAAACCAACCCAAGAATGAAGCCAAATCTTAAGACACAATAAAGAGATGGAGAGAACCTGACCCTCTGATGACACTTTTTGAGTTACTGAATCAATCAAACATAAAGCCCCCTCTATTTCCAAACTGCCTTCTATAAAGACCTAATAAATAGCCTTGTTGTTTAAGCCCATTTGAGTTTGGTAATCTGTTTCTTGCAAATGAATTCGAATGATGTGAAGACTGACGCCATTTGCAAAAAGAGATTTTTTTTAAGTATTATTTCAAATACCCAGCTTACCTCTCTTTGAAATAGATAATCAATAATTAACTTTTATATTACTTAAATGTCCCTAACAGTTCCTTCTCACTATAAAGCTGATTTTAAGAATTGAAAGTCTACAAAGGCAATAGGAAATCGGGGCTGATAGCATTTAGCTCCTCCAGAAATTATGCTCTCATTCATGTAAGTGTTTTACAGCAAATCTTATACTTAAAGTGCAGTTTTTGGTTCTTACAATTTGGCGATATTTAGATGTCTTCTTCTTTTATACTTTATTTATTCTTGGGAATCTCATATCAAAATCAATACAGAAGTAACTTAAGGCATGTTGTAAAATGGGGAGGAAAGCCGCACCCAGCCATGTCCACCTGCTCTGTAATTAATTACCCCTTCTTCCACACATCCAGTGAAACACCCATTCTCTGAGTATCGGGTATGAAAGTGACTGTCCATCGCAGGATAGCATAGCCTCTAAGAGCATGAACTCAGATCTTGACTCTGCTGGTTATTAGCTGTGTGCTTTTGAGTGAAATACTTAATCTCTATAAACCTCCATTTATCTTCTGTAAATGAAGATAATAATTGTATTTAGTTCATACCACTATGATGTGGATTATATAAGATAATGCGTGTGAAGCACTGAGCATAGTGCCTGGCATGTAGAAAGTGCCCTAGAAACGTCATTAATATTCAGTTTGTGGTGCAAGTGATCAATGGATCTTACCTGCAGGGGAGATGTGGGCATTTTTAAAATGCAGCTTAATAAACCAAATTATTATCTAACAGAGTGGGGTTTAGGAGAGAGCTGTTTGGGGAGAACAGGCAGAGTGAGATATTCCTCTCCTTCTTAACATTGATCTCCTATCTGCCCACATGGAATTAGTCTGGATCCCTCTTCCCTCCTCCATCATCATAACACTTAAGAATTAACTCTGATTCCTTCACATGGAGCTCAGTGAAATAAAATGACATAACACAGCAGGATGATAATATCATAGATTGTTATAAATACACTCAATATTGTGTTTTTTAAAAAATCTAGAATATAGAGAATGAATAAACAAAGGAATTAAGAACTAATATAGCCTGCTGATAGTGGCTCATTTACAAGAAAATCAAGAAACTGCTTGAAGGGTTAGGTAGACAGAGTACTGACAGGGGTCAAGGGGATCTACCTCCACCAGCTGAGGGTAACCTTGAGCAAATCACAGGATCCCACTAGACGTGAATATCCTCATCTATCAAATGAAGGGCTTGGACGTGAACCAGCATTTTACACCATGTGCTTCCTAGAGCCTGGTCAGGGACCGGCAGGGGTGTGAGTGAGAGGGGAGGGATGGAGAGGGGGAAGCAGGAGCACAGAGGACCATTCTTTGGGGTCCCATCATTTTCTCTAACCAGAGTAGTTTCATGGTCACCTGCTTTATATACTCTGTTGCAATAATACATTTGAACACGCACACGCAAAAGATTAACTCCACAGTCTCTAAAGTCCTTTCCAACGCTGACTTGCCAAGGTTTCCCTCCTCATGGCTGTGATCGCCAACCTTCCCAGCACAGCCCAATCTTTCCATTTCCACTGAACAGACAGGGGATGTTGTCAGCTGTGCTACCTCCATGCTCCTTCCCCAACAGGAAGGCCTGGAATGTCACAGCTTCACAGCTTCTTTGACCGGGACACCTAGAGCAACAAGTCCACAGAGATGCGAGGATGCAGGGGGTGACATGAATGGTAGGAAGCCTGATCCTGACAGCAGAGACAGAGAGACCTTGGACTAGGTCCTGTACAAGTTGCTAAATCTCCTTCAAAGCTCCTGATCTCTGAGGTTTTCCCTGAACCAACATTCTTTTCCCCATCCCATCCTCAAAGTTCCCAGAGAAGACAGACTAAAGAGATCCCATCTGATACTCTCAGTACACTTGATTTTTTGGGGATCATCTAACTATCCTCTTTCAGGGTCCCTGTAGAGGCTGAGATAGAGTTTATTAGGCTAAATTCCATGAAAGTTGGGTTTCACTGGTCAGAAACAAGGATTTATAACTCTAATTTTAATCAAATCACAATAATAGATTTTCCTTAGCCAATCCATTTATTTAAATTTCTTAATTTTTTCCTTAAATTCTGTAGTTCAAACATACCAAAAAGTAGAAAATAAAACAACGAACATTCATGTACTTACCACTCAGTTTTGTCAAAGTTTAAAATTTTGCCTTATAATTTTAGAGCTTTAGAGTTTTTAAGGGGAAAAATAAATATTGCAGATAGGATGAAAGCCCCCTCCTCAATCCCATTCTTCTCCTTCTCACACTCCCCTCTACAGAAGGAATTACCATCTTTAATTTGGTGTTTTTCACTTTCATTCATGTTTTCATAATATTTCATAAAATATTATAAAATATATGTGATATATGTATAATATGTGTGATGCATGTCATATGGAACATTACATATATGCAATGTATGTAACATTACATGTATGTAATGTGTGCCGTTACATGTGAACTACATACACGTAATGTGTGTATATTCACAAACAAATATATAGCATTATACTATAAATATTCTGCAACTTGGTTTTGGGTTTGGTGTTTTTTTGGTTCAAGATTTTACTTTTAAGTTTCATCCACACTGAGATATGTGATTCTAGATCACTTTAACTTCAGTATAATATGTCTTTGTACGAAGATACTTCAACTTATCCATTCACCAGTGAATGGAAGATAAAGCTGTTTCCAATTTCCATCCATTACAAATGATACTAAATTGAGCGTTCTTATCCACATGTGAAAAAATTTTCCCTAGCGTAGCAGAGGATTGCTGGGGTGAAAATTAAGTTCACTCCAAATTTTATTTGATGTTCTAAATTGCTTTCCAAAGTGGTTGTTCCAATGTACACTCCCACTTTACACCCCCACTAGCAGAGTATGAATATTTTCTTGTGCCACGTCCTCACCAACACTTGGAACTAGCAAATTTCTCAGTTTTTGTAAAACTGATGGATGTGAAAAAGTATTTCATTATGGTTTTCATGAATTTTTCCCAGGTCACTGAGGAAATTGAACAGCTTTTCAAAAGCATATTGGCCATTCATGGTTCATCTTCTCTGAATTGCCTGTTCTTATCCTTCACCTATTGATAACGTTGACTTGTCTTTTTCTTATTGCTTTTTTGGGAGTTCTTTAAGTATTCCAGATATTGTTTCTCTATCAGTTACATATATTGCACATATCTTCTCTCATGTCATGACTTGTCATTTATTTAAGTTGTCTTTGCTGTACAAAACTTTTGAAGGCGTCAAAGTTATCAGTATTTTCCTTTATGATATGTGGTTTTCAGGCCTTGTTTGAGGTAGGAAACGACTTCTCAAAGTCATAAAGATGTTTCTGTATATTTTCTTGTAAAACTTTTAAAGTTTTACAATTTATACACATTCAATCTACTTGGAATCAAATTTTTATACATGGACTAAAGCAGTTATAATTTTATCTTTTCCTATAGAAATAATCAGTTGTCTTAACACCATTTTTTAAAAATCTGTCTTCCCACTAATTTACAAAGCTACTACAATCATGTATTAAGTATTTATTCAAACAAGGGTAAAATCTTTATTAGATTGTGCTAGTCTATATTCCAAAGCACTAACCTCCTATTTTAATTATTTTAATTTTTAATAAATCTGGTTATCCAGTAGGGCAAGTCCTCTTGCCTTGTTCTGACTTTAAACTTGTTTTGGCTATTCTTGGCCCTCTGTTTTTTCATATTTTAGAATAATAATCAATTTTAGAATAATATTGTCAAATTTTTAAAAGCTATTGGGATTTTGAATTTTATATTAATTTGAGCATTAACATCTTCAAAATACTGAATCCTGCCATTCATAAACATGATATATCTATTTATTTAAGTCTACTTTAATGTCTTTCAATAAAGTTATCATTTTTTCTTAAGATGTCATAAAAGTTGGTTAGATTTATTCCCAGACACCTTAGAATTTTTGTTATTCTTTTAAAAGGTGTCATTACTTATATTTTCTAACTCTGAAAATTCCCTACATTTGTGGCCAGTGTTTAGGGATCTTCGTAGTGAATGCTGTGACGTGCCACTTAGATCTCCCTTTAAGACTGAAGGGCTTGGCTGCCTTCAGTGGGAAATGCTACTGGCAAACACCCCCCAGCTGGTGGTCCTCTCTAGAAAGTGCCTTACCTAAGGTCACATCTCTTTTCTGTGGAATCCCCATGCAAAGACTGATTGTCAGGGAGTAAGAACTCATCCCCCTCTTATCAGCTGGGACAACTTTGAAGGGCCATTCCAGTGCTACAGCTTTCCTACCAAGGTCTTCATTGAGACTACATCCCAGCTCGTCTTCTCCTCGATTCAGTCCTGCTTCTTTCTTGTCCTGTCCACAGGTATCTACCTCAAGAGCATGATTCCTGCAGGTTAATCTCTATCTCAGAGTCTGCTTCCTGGAGAACCCAACCTGAAACAGAACATGAAAGCAGATGCTAAAATGAGATTTGGGAATTGGGTCATCCTCTGCATGACTGACAATGAGGACCCATCACTGGCAAAAGGTAGAGGTGTAATTGTTAAAACTTCCATCAGTGGTAAACTGAGAGGGTATTCTGGTGAAAGAGAGTGCACAAGAGAATGTAATTTATGAGGCATTTGAGATATAAGGGGCGAATAATAACAAGAATAGTGGAATTGGGTGGCTATAGCTAAGATTCATTAATCCTTTGAAAAAGAGAAAGACCAACAGAAATTGTCAGTTAAAAACTAAATGTGAAAGCCAAAGGATCTTCATAGCATCACATACATAAAGTGGCTCTCACATCATGCAGCCTGAGGGAAGAGTGAAGAAATGCTAAGGACCAGGCCCAGGACTTACTCACAAGGGAAGCAGAGCTCCAAAGAAGATGAAGCTCTCAGTTCATGCAGGTCGGCTATGTAAGTTCAGAGCCTGGGCTGGGAAAGAGTGAACCCTGTCACAGGAATGAGGACGCCTGGGTTTATGAAACTCTTTCATCTCCTGGCAGCCTGTGAACTTGCAGAAGTGGCCCACCCCTCCCTGTTCAGGTCTAGTTCTTTCCCCCTCACGTGTACATATTGAAGAGGCCTCTCTCCCGCAGGACAACATGCATCCCCCTTGGGACCTTCCCTCCCTCCCCTCCTGGCAACAAGGACAGTAACTAAGGTTAACCCAGTCCAGGACATGCTGATCCTGATTAAGAAGAACAGATAACACGCCAAAAAGGAGCTACAGGACCTAGAAAACACGTCCCAGCGAGAGCCAGGAGAGTATGCACTGGACTGGATCCTGAGGACGCTGGCTCGAGGGAAGCAGAAGATAAAGCTGAAGGGAGTGTTCAGGGCACCGTGACAGGACACGGGATTTCACAGGGGTCCAGTTAAGGACCTGGGAGATTGTGCAAACACCCTGCTAGGACGGGTCCCAGAAGCATGAAAAAGTGATGCCCCAGGGGTTCGCAAACTACAGTCTGCTGGCCAAATCCAGCCTGTGCCTTATTTTTCTACAGCCCGCAAGCTAAGAATGTCTCTTCCATTTTTAAAGGGTTATAAAAAAATAAACAAAGATATGCAAACAAGGCTGTTTGTGGCCCACAAAGCCTAAAATATTTACTTTCTGATCCTTTATAGAAAAAGTTTGTTTCACCCTAGCCCTCACTAAGTGAAGGGAGAATGCCAAGGAAGAAAGTAGAAGAAATACTCAGAGAAGTAGGCCTACAAGAGTGGACTTCCAGGGTCAAACTGAAAAATCCATAGGCTGACAAAGCTCCATGGGAGGGCCAAACAATAACGAATGTGCTGGTGAGAGGGGCACCGGCCTCCCCAAGCTCAGTGGCGGCTCCCATCTGCGGGCCAGGAATGACAGTCAGGGGCCCTTACAGAGCCTGGCTCACTGAGAGCAATGATGACACCAGGACCCTGAAACAACAGAGGCCAGATGGCGGCACTTAACTGTCAGAAGCTGAGGAGATGCAATTATCATAATGAGTGGCAGGTTCAGAGAGGCGGGGGCATTAACTCTGATTATCAGGAGAAGGTAGGGCTGCTGTTTCATAATGTAGGCAGGGAAGAATATATCTGGCATTTAAGTGATGCACCTGGGTGCCTCTTGGTAGTTTCTTGCTCGGTTTTGATGGTACATGGACAGTTGCAGCAACCTTGGCTTAAGAAGGGCATCAGTGACCAGGGTGTCAGACCTCTCAGCAGTGAGGATCTGGGTCACCCACCAGGTAAGCCACTGAGACTAGTACAGGTGCTAGCTAAGAGGAGGGAGGGGGACGGATCTGGCATGCCAAGTAAAGCAGGGATCGATGAGTATCGTATGTGACCCCAAGACCAGCTACAACAAGAGGAGCTATAGTTCATCCCACTCATCTTCCTCTTACAAGTGCCCCCCCAAGGAAAAGACTCCCACAGGAATCCTGAAGAGATGGCTCCCAGAACTTAGATGAATAAGTAGATCCCAGTGCCACCCACATCCCCTTCAAGACTAAAGAATTTATCCCCTGAGGTGCAGGAAGTAATGCCAACAGTTAGAACTCCTCTCCCAGCCCTCTTCAAGAAGTGTCTTGGTGGGAAGCAGCAGGTAAGTCCAGAGCCACTCCCCTTCCCGCAGCATCCCACCCCTCAAAAGTGGTCACTTGGAGATGGAAAGGCAGGGCCTCCTCATCCCAACGTGGGACGATTCTGCAGGGACTTGCCAGCTTCAGATCTTCCCCTGGGGTTGTCTGGGCCCTCCTTTAGGACCGCATTGCAGCTCAACTTCTCCCTTTGCACAGTCACACCCTTTCTTTCCATAGGTGTTGATATCAAGAGCACAACCTAACAACCTCTCCGCAGGCTTATCTCCACTCAGAGTCAGCTTCCCTGGAGCTCAACTGCCAAAAATCTTTTATCCAATCCTTGAATTACTTGACAGCTTCTCTTGGATATGTAAGTACATTGTCTAAAAAACAAGAAAAACTGTACACCTGAAACTAACACAACATTGTTAATCAACTCTACTCCAATACAAAAATTTTTAAAAGAAAGAAAAATAAAGACAAACACTTATAAAAAATCAATTTAAAAAAGAGAAAGGTTTTTCTTCCTTTCCAGTCCTTACAGCTTCCATTTCTTTTTCTTGTCTGCCATCACTGACCAGAACCTCCAGTACATTGATAAATAGATACTGTGATGACAAGCTTTCTTGTCTTATCCCTCTCTGAAGGTAATATCATAGGGTATAATATTTACTCTAAAATTTTGGTAGGTACCCTTTATCAAATGCTTCTTTTCCATTTTACTAAAAATCTGTTATCATAAAATATATTGAATTTTCAAGTGCCTTTTCTGCTTCAATTTAAATGATTATATTTCTTCTTTAGTTAATGTTACATTAAAAGGGGTTCTATTGTTAAACCTTCTTTACATTAGTACTTAGTAAGCCCTACTTGGTTTACACACACACACACATGCACACAAATACGCATATATAAAACTCGTAAAGATACACTTGGATACTGACTTGTAAATATTTTATTTATGATTTTTGGTCCTATGTTTATTAGTGATTATTGGCCTCCAAATTTCCTTTTTCATGTTGACTTTTTCTGTTTTCAGTACTGATCAAACTTTGACTTTCTATCAAAGTTACACTAGTTTCATAAAATGGCATTCACTCTTTTTATTATCTGGAACATGGGTATAAGATTGGATGTTTGATAGAACACACCTGTGAATGAGAAGTTTGGAATGTTTGTGTGTGTATCCTCATGCACATGTATATGTGTAGATTTTTTTCAAAGAACTGAATTTTGTTAATGACTATAACTACTTATCTGTTTCTTCTTGAGTCAGTTTTGGTAAATTTCTATTTTTCTATGAAACAGTCTACTTCATCAAAGTTTTAAACTTTATGGGTATTTGGTTAACCACAGTATACTCTTTTTTTAATATCTACTAAATTTTACCATGTTTCCTTATTCATTCCTAAAAAAGTTTTATTTGTGCTTTCCCTCTTTCCTGCCCAGGTTATGAACAAATTGAGAAATCCAATAAAGGAGTAACTTTATTACTGATAAAGTTTAGGTGGGAGGTTGTATCTTAATATGAGAGCCAGAATTTGACTGACTGACTGACTGACTGACTGACTGACTGACTGACTAAGCAGAATACCCTGAAAGGGCTGCCTGGGTAAAGTCTATGACACAAGGGAGCAGAGGGAAACATATGCTTTCTCCAGATGCGTTTGCCCGGAAAGAAGGGCAGAGCTGAGGTCAGTAAGCTCAGCTTATTCCTCTCAAATGTACTAATTAGGTAAATCATCCTACCTTCCTAGGGACAGAATGCATAAAGGAGAATAAGAAGGTCAGTTCTTAGATTTTGTTGAGCTTTCCTAGTTTTTAGCATTCGATTTTTTTTTTCTTAACATCTTTATTGGAGTATAATTGCTTTACAATGGTGTGTTAGTTTCTGCTTTATAACAAAGTGAATCAGCTATACATATACATATATCCCCATATCTCCTCCCTCTTGCGTCTCCCTCCCACCCTCCCTATCCCACCCCTCTAGATGGTCACAAAGCACCAAGCTGATCTCCCTGTGCTATGCGGCTGCTTTCCACTAGCTATCTATTTTACATTTGGTAGTGTATATATAAGTCCATAGCATTCGATTTTATTAGTTTACGTTCCCCGTCTCATATTTTCCTTCCTTTTAATACTTGTGAGTTATTCTGTTCTGTTACTAGATTCTTAATTCATTAAATCCTGATTTTCTTCACTTACAATGGAAGCAGTTAAGGCTGCCAATTACACTCTAAGTAGCATTTTAGCTCTATCACACTACTTTTAAATGTGACATTTTCATTATTGTTTAATTATAAATTTTGTCTCCATTGTTATTCATTATTTATCTAGTAATAAAGTCATTTTTAATTTCCAAAAATATTGGGTTTTTAAAATTTCTACCTATTGTTTTCTCATTTAATCCCACTGCGGTCAGAGAACTTGTTGTATATATGTTTTTTTGGTATTTACTGTATTTACCAAGACTTTCTCTGTAATGGTACATGAGTTTTTTTTAAATGCCCCATGAGTCCTTGAAAAGAATTTGTATTTTCCTAGCATACTGTTTCTTTTTTCCTTATTTAAGGATCATCTTTACCTCTAAGAGATAAACACTACTTTGTATGATTTTAATTTAGCTATATCAGCTTTCTGGTTTTTTTAATTTATTTTATTTGATTATTTATTTATTGGCTGCGTTGGGTCTTTGTTGCTGTGCACAGGCTTTCTCTAGTTGCAGCGAGTGGGGGCTACTCTTTATTGCAGTGCATGGGCTTCTCATTGCAGTGGCTTCTCTTGTTGTGGAGCATGGGCTCCAGGCACGAGGGCTTCAGTAGCTGCGGCACGCAGGCTCAGTAGTTGCGGCGGGCGGGATCTAGGGCATGCAGGCTTCAGTAGTTGTGGCACTTGGGCTCAGCTGTTGTGGCTCGTGGGCTCTAGAGCACAGGCTCAGCAGTTGTGGGGCATGGGCTTAGTTGCTCTGCGGCATGTGGGATCTTCCCAGACCAGGGTTTGAACCCATGTCCTCTGCATTGGCAGGTGGATTCTTAACCACTGCACCACCAGGGAAGTCCCTATAAGCTTTCTTTTGATTAAAATATGTCTGGTGTATCTTTTGTCATGCTTTCACTTTTAAATTTGGGGTCTTTATGTAATAGATATGTCTCTGGCTTTTGTTTTGCTTTTCTTTTCAATTCAATATGATAACCTTGATCTTTTAACAGGAGAGTTAGTCCATTTACATTTGTTGTGACTACCAACATATTTGAATAGATTACTACCATTTTATTTTGTGTTTCCTATTTACTCTAAGTTATATTTATCTCCTATTTTGGGTTCTAATGCATTAAATGAATTTTCTTTATTTTTTTGCCCCTTCTCTCCTTGTTTGGAACTTATATATTTCTTCTTCTTCTTCTTTTTTTTTTTTTTTTTTTAGTGGTTATTCTGAAGTTTTAGTGTGCATACCTACCTTAACAAAGTTTATGTTTAATCTATATCTCTATCTTCCTCCTAAACAATACAAGAACTTAGAATACTTTAAATCCAATCAGTGCCTTCCTGTCTGGCATATTACTTGTGTACAGCTTTTAATTTTCCTTGTCTTTTTACCTCTAAATCATGCCATTGTTGACATTGTTATTTTGTAGAGTCAATACTAATTTAGATTTATCTCATGTTTACTAACTTATGTGTTCATCATTCCTTCTTGCTTCTCACTCCTAATTTCTGAATTTAATATGTTACTGAATAATCTGATGTTCAGCCAAATGATCATTCAAAAATGGGGATGTAATAACAAAATTTTCTCTTTACCCTTTAGCCAATTAGTTCCCTTTGGAAGAATATATTCTGAGGATTACCAGAGTGGGGAGGGGAACACTATTTAGGGAATCACGTTGGGTGAATATGAGGATTAGGAAGGGGGAAAGAAAGAGGGCATTTTATCCACCAGGGGTAAAAAAGGAGCAAGATTCTTATAATCCACTTGTTTTCTACAGTGTCCTGAGCATTAGCAAGATACTGCTTGAAAAACAAGAAAATAGAGTTTCCATGGACCTATGCCTGTTGAAAATATTATTCTTCTTTTTGCTCTTGAAAAGTCTGTTGTCAGTTCTTGTAAATAATATACTGTTTCTTTTTTACTGTTTCTAAGACTTCCTCTTTGTCTTTTGAGTTCTTAGATTTCATTTCAGTAAGTCTAGTGTATTTTGGCTGCTCCGGGTCTTAGTTGCAGCATGCGGGCTCTTATTTGCAGCATGCATGTGGGATCTAGTTCCCCAACCAGGGATTGAACCCAGGCCCCCTGCATTGGGAGCGTGCAGTCTTACCCCTGGACTACCAAGGAAGTCCCAACTCTGGAAAATTCTTAGTCATTATCTCTTCAAGAATTGCTTTTCTCCCCACATGTAAAAGAATGAAATTAGAACACTCCCTAACACCATACACAAAAATAAACTCAAAATGGATTAAAGATCTAAATATAAGACCAGACACTATAAAACTCTTAGAGGAAAACATACGAAGAACACTCATTGACACAAATCACAGCAAGACCTTTTTTGACCCATCTCCTAGAGTAATGGAAATAAAAACAAAAATAAACAAATGGGACCTAACGAAACAAAAGCTTCTGCACAGCAAAGGAAGCTATAAACAAGACGAAAAGACAACCCTCAGAATGGGAGAAAAATATTTGCAAACGAATCAGTGGACAAAGGATTAATCTCCAAAATATATAGACAACTCATGCAGCTCAATATTAAAAAAACAAATAACCCAATCAAAAAATGGGCAGAAGACCTAAATAGACATTTCTCCAAAGAAGACATACAGATGGCCAAGAAGCACATGAAAAGCTGCTCAACATCACTAATTATTAGAGAAATGCAAATCAAAACTACAATGAAGTATCACCTCACACCGGTCAGAATGGCCATCATCAGAAAATCTACCAACAACAAATGCTGGAGAGGGTGTGGAGAAAATGGAACCCTCTTGCACTCTTGGTGGGAATGTAAATTGATACAGCCACTATGGAGAACAGTATGGATGTTCCTTAAAAAACTGAAAATAGAACTACCATATGACCCAGCAATCCCACTACTGGGCATATTACCCAGAGAAAACCATATTTCAAAAAGATGCATGCACCCCAATGTTCACTGCAGCACTATTTTCAATAGCCATGGAAGCAACCTAAATGCCCACTGACAGATGAATGGATAAAGAAGATGTGGTACATATATACAATGGAATATTACTCAGACATAAAAAGGAATGAAATTGGGTCATTTGTAAAGACGGGGATGGACCTAGAGACTGTCATACAGAGTGAAGTAAGTCAGAAAGAGAAAAACAAATATCATATATTAATACATATGTTGAGTCTAGAAAAATGGTACAGATGAACCGCTTTGCAAGGCAGAAATAGAGACACAGATGTAGAGAACAAACATACGGACACCAAGGGTGGAAAGCGGGGGTGGGGGTGGGATGAACTGGAGATTGGGATTGACATATATACACTAATAGTATAAAATAGATAACTAATAAGAACCTGCTGTATTAAAAAAAATAAAATTCAAAAAAAAGAATTGCTTTTCCCCTACTTCCTTTATTCTTTCCTTCAGGAACTATGATTAACATATATAAACCTTTTAATTCTGTTCTACATGTATTTTCACCTGTTTTATATATTTTCCATCACTTCATCTCTCAGTGCTAGTTTCCAGATAATTTTATTAGATCTACTTTCCACTTACTAATCCTCACTTCAATTGCATTCAATTACATTCCCTTCTGGAAGTTCTAGTAAGTTCTTTCAAATTTGCCTTTTCTTTTTTTAAAATTATTTTTTTATAATAGTTTGTTCTTTTCTCATATTTTAAATTCCCTATTATGTGTCTTTAATTACTTAAAACATTAGTTTCATAGCTTCTACCCAATAACTCCACTATCTAAAATTATTGGAAACTATCTAATTCTAATGTGCTTTTTAAAAATCTACTAATGTACATTCATGGTAGCTTGTCTTCTTGTGTATTTTACAACTATATATCATGAGCTCATGTTCAGCAGGTATTTATCTGTGGGACTCCTGAGAGACCCGGATTAAGGGTTCATCCCACTATATCTGTTTTGTGTCTGCTTCTGCAGGAACCCCAGGGAATAGCTTTCTTGCAAACATTTCTCAGCTTGGAAGTTTCCCAAATAATGTAGACAGAACAAAATCAAATGTCAAACAAACACAGGTCCATAGAAAATCTTACTTCTTGTCTTTCACACTATTTCTTGCTAATGCTCAGGACACTGTAGAAAACAACTGGATTATAAGAATCGTGTTCCTTTTTTACCCATGGTGAATAAAATGCCTTCTTTCTTACCCCTTTCTTAATCCTTCTATGCACTCAGAATGACTCCCTAAATAGTGGTTTCTCTCTCTCTCTCTCTCTCTCTCTCATAATCCTCTGAATATATTCCTCCAAAGGGAACTAATTGGCTAAAGCAGAGTTTCCAAAAAGAGCAGGCCCAGAGCCCACTTTATAGGCAGAAGTTTTATCAGCTTCAAGGTAAACATCTACTAGAATATTAATGGGAAAAGTCAACAGGAAAAGGAAAAAGAGAGAGGGAAAATAGAGGGAAGGAGAGAATTGATATTTTTTGGCCACTGACATTACATCAATTTTCAAAACGACATTTTGTGGCAGATGGTCTCTCTCTATTTGCAGATGAGACCCAAGGCTACACAGCCAGAACAGGGGCTAACCCATGTCTCCCTGACTCCCTTCCTCAGAAGGAAAGTCCAGGAGACTGAAAAGTCAGCTGATGGTAAACATTAGAAATAGAGCCTCAAGTAAAGGAAAGCTCAAGGCAGATAAAAGTTCTGTTTCTAAGTGGATCATGGAGGCTGCTCTTTTTATAAACTCTGCATTAGCCAATTAATTCCCTCAAGATATACTGCCCCATTTCAGATTTTCACTTTTTATCCTCTCCAATCACACCTTCCCATCTCCCAGGTTTCCAACAGCAATCATGCTGATTCTCTAGGCTGGAAGGCCCAGACCACAGATGGAGACCAAGGAACAATAATTGGAGTGAAAGGCTTTCCCAAACCTCCCAATGTCAGTATCTGTGGCATTCCCCTTTGGAGACAGCCTACTTCCCTTGAAAGCCAGATATACCTGTGACATACATAAGGTTGCAAGGCAATGCATTTCTAGAATTCAGGCCTCCTGATGCTCCAGGACATTTTTAAAAATCGTATGGTCATCAAAAAGCTTCACTCCCAGCTGTGCGGAAAGTGACTCTGCAGTTCTCACTTAATTTTGGTTGCATTACCTCATTCTATACATCATTCATGATGAGCAAGGCACCACGGGGCTCCCTTGACTAACTCCTGTCGTCCTTGACGCAGCTCTAATTTATTTGGCCATTTACTTCATAAATGCTGTAAATCCTTTAGCTGAAAAAGGTGGTGCAGAAGTTTCAATGCAGTGGGTTCTCTCATCGCTGTCACAACAAGCAAAAGAAGCCAAGGCTAATAGGAATACTGACCTCCTATCATGTTCTTGTCCTTCTCATGTGACCCACCATCACTCTGGCAGCTGGGATGGAAAGGGTGAGAGAGAGGGGATTTTCAAAATTGTCTTTGGATGGGCTATTTATGTCTTCCAACCTGGCACTTTTCCTTGAACTCAAAGGGAAGACAGACTGGAGTATGACTCCTCCACCCCACGTAAATGAATACATTTACACTTCCTCAGCTGTTTGTGTTGGAAAAGAGCTAGGAGCGTCCCTGTGCCTCATCGGCCCATCCAGGTCTCTTGCATGTCAAGGCAGAAACTCAGGAGCACGTGGCCTCAGGCCTAAAAGTCAGGCACACCCAGCCATGCCCCAGGGAAATAGTTCCTCTCCCGTTTTTGTCTTGCTTACAGACACTGCTCTTGCCCTGGTCTTCATTATCAGGGCTTCATAATTTTCCTAAGAGGAGATAAGATGGAAGCAGACAATTTATTCTGGTCCTGCTAAAGGAGTTGCAGCATTTGGCGCTGGAGTCTGTAGGATTTTAGAACTGAATGTCAGTCGGCTCCAGGATTCAAACGCAATTAGATAAAAGAGCCTTTTCAGCCAAGGCTTAGGCTCATTCCAACCTTCTGTACCCTCTCCCCCAACCATAAAACACTTAGAACTGAGGGGCTGCAAGATGCTGAATCATCAGAGAGAGATTAGATCATATCCATGCACTGTGTGCAGACATAAAAGCAAACGTAAACATTTTAGAAAGGATTTCAACATCAAGGATTAAAGCAAAGGGGGTTTTATGTTTAACTAGGAGTTAAGCATAAATTCTATTTCCCCAGAATTCCATTAGTAAAGGTTTTGCTTCTAAAGTGTTTGGGGGCACTGTGCAATCTTTGCTTGAGACTTTGGGCCACAGTAGGATAAACAAGCAAAACACAAAGATACCAAAATTGACTGGAATTTCTCCCAAAATATGCAATGCACTTTGAAAACCAAAGGAAGAGACTAGCAAAAAGATACATATTGCTGTTTTAAGCCAAACCTTGCTTAAGAAAAAGGGAGCCAGAAAAGAAGCTCGCTCAACAAAGATCATCTCTGAGTTCCCTTCTCGTAGAAGCCAACTAATCTGGTAATCGAAAGCATTTTCCATCTACCCATGGGTCCTGTTGAGCTCCTTAATTCTTGTATTATGTAAACCCTAAAACCAATTGCTAGAAGAATGTATCAAGGAAAGTTTCAAAGCCCTCTTAAGGTTAATTTCCCTCAAGAAATTCCTGGCTTTTCTTCTTTTGGTGCCTCTCTGTCCCTCTACTTAATTGCTTCTGTCTTCCTCCAGCCTAACCCCAACTTGATCTTTCTTACCAAGGTCTGCCCTAAGACTGGCAGAGCAGACAGAAAAGCTCTTTAAGAATATAGAGTTTACTATTAATAGCAGTGACACAGGCCTTGAAAACCAAGGCAGTCAAGTAAGGAAATCTGTCAGCCTGGATTAGCTTTCCAGCACCTGGGAGGTAGGACTTATTTATAAATAAAAATAGACAGCAAAAATGTCTGGCCCCTTATAGGCCCCCGATGTCTGAGAAGGCCTGTATGAATCCAAGTCCAGAGGCTTTTCCCAGCTGTCCTCCAAACCTAGCAGCAAACTTTTGTTTTTGAAACTGGAATTAACAAAAAGAAGGCTTGTTTCAGTCCAAATCAAAATCCCTGCTAGTAGAGTCAGTCTTCCATGGACTTTCAAACACTTAACCACACTTAACCAGATCCCCAGTCCTGTAACAGGAACCACCTATATCACAGCATCCTTCAGGATTCATCTATCAAACTTATTGATGGGTTCCTGTCCAGAATGTGGTCCTTGCCTTCTATTTCGCTCTCTGGGCCTCCCTGCATTCTCCATGGAAGGACCATGCTTCCTCCAAGTGAAGTCTAAGCCCCTTACTTCTTAGCCTTCATAGAATTCCTTTTCTCATCACAGAATAGATTGTAAGAAATCAAATCAAAATCTTTTGAAAGAAGCCTACATTTTAGAGGAGCATTTTGAGGTTACTTTGCTAAGGCTGTGGGTTCTAGAAGCTGCATTCAGACACTTTTTGCCAAATTTAGAGTTCAGGTGACCCCAGGTATAATTCACTTTGATCAAGCAATGAAAGTATAAAATATTCACATAGGACTCTGCTCTTGAGGCTTTGTAGATTACACCATTGTGCTGCAATGGTCTCTGATCCAGAGAAGCTTATGGTACCACTGTACTAAAAATCTGCTTTCAGATATCTAAAGTAATGGAGGCCTCACACATACACACACACACTGAAATTCCTTTGGAAATGGTAGCCCTATTGTGTAAGCTAATACAGTTGGCCAGAGCATTTTCTTATGCTGTTCAGCCTTTCAATTCCCATCTCTTATCTTCTAATTTTAACATCTCCTACTATAATAATTCTTGCCTTCTAGGGCGTCGTGAATTAGTAGACATTACCAACCCCCCATTAGCTACCCATATTTGGTTCCTTTAATCTTTCCTCTGATCAGATTCCCCAAGTCCTCCTCACCTCCAACTATTCCTTCTTGCCCTTCTCCAAATTCCCTAGGGTTCTATGCCCCTAAACTGAGCTTTATAAAATCAAAGTGATATTCCAGATGCTCGTTCACCGAGAAGCCAAGAGACCAGCTGTCACCTCTGGTCTCTGTTACTCCGTGACTCAGGGTACGTGTCCCAAAATAGGTCTGGCCTTTTGTGCTGCCTTCTCTCATTGCAGTCTGGCTGCTCGGGGTCTGGGCACTATCACCCCAGCTCCCCTTTGGCATTACTGCTTTCCAGGTTTCTTCTCCCCATCAGGGGTACATGTTTCAGACTATTTTCCTTCAGACTTGAAGAGGTCACTGGTCAGCACTCCCAGAAAAGATATGTCTTTATTATCATCCTGGTTTGGAAATAACCCCCAAATTTCTGTAAACATTCTTACCAAAAACAAAACAAAACAAAATAACACAACACCAAAACCAAAAGCAAACAAACGCTGTAAGATTTTCCACGCTGGAAGGAGAAAGCAAGAAGGAACATTATTTATGATTTTAGGCTCTTAACTTCAAACAACATTCTGGAGAAAGTAACAGAACATCCCAGGCTGGATCTGCCTCAGAAAGGATTTGATGGGCTTGTGAAGGGTGACTGAGCACCATGCCTGGAACCATAGGGAGGACATTTTCCCCTGCTATCGTCAATTCCCCTGGGGCTACGTGGACCTGCCATAGGCTTCTGTGTGGTGCTTTGTTGCCTGGGAACCCTGCTTTCTTCTCCCTGCCTCCCCCAGGATCTGCCCTCCTCTCCTTTCTGGAAACTCAACTATGGCAGGTGGCAGGAAGGGTGTCCATGGGAATCGAGGGTCCCCACCCTCCTCCAGGAAGGGGCAGGGGCCCACGCTGTGCCCTGGGGAAGTGCCCTGGGAGGGCTCATTTCAGGAACTCCCAGGCCCACAGCACTAATCCCTACAGCTTCAGGGAAAAGAACATTCCTATTTTAAGAGGGCCTGGGTAACGTTGGGCTCACCCAGGCCTGAGTCACTCCTCCTCTTTAGGGTTTGTGAAAGAAATATAGTTCTCAGCCTTTAGCTCTGCATGCTTTATTTTCTTCAGCCTCAACGATCAACTGGTTTACCATAAAATGTAAAAGGAGCTAGCAAAGCAAGGGTAACTGGGGAAGCTATGGTGTCTGGAATTGTAATAGCAGAGGCACAGCTAAGAGTTACGTGAGATCTAAAAATAAGCCACTAACCATATCCTACCTCCTCTAACACACATATACAGGTACGTAGAAGAGAAAACCACCAACAGTGCAAAAGAATCGACAAAGAATACTGTGATGAACCACAGCCCACCCTGACCCAAAGAAGTAGCCCTACCCTCATAGTGAACAATCTTTTAAGCAATGAGGATATTTCGTTGTAAGCTAATTCACTATCGTACTTGAGAGTATAGAACCACCGGGGTTTTCACACCAGCCATTGCAGTAATTAGAAAGGAATCACATCAATGGCATTTGCTACCCTTTGTGTAAACCACTGCAGGTAAGTTTGAATTCTTGCACAGTTTGCCTGCAAAAAACATGTACTTCTTCCTTATTAGCAAGTTACTGTTTAAACAACTTTGTGCTTTAACATTAACATAATAACAGTTCATACTTATTGTACATTTACACAATAACTCATTACTAATTCACTTAATCCTTGTAACAGCCATGGGAAGTGCCATGGGAGGAAACAGAAGCTTAAAGAGCTCAAGTCACTTGACCAAAACCACACCATTCAGAAGTGTTACAGTTTCGATTCAAATGTAGATCTTCCTAGGTGCTCACCTTGAGAACTTAATCACATTTCTACACTGTTGTTTACAAAACCAAATTTTGAGTACTAAGACTGTCAAACTTTATTTTAATGGCAAATTCTCAATCCTCCAGCTAGTCAAGCTGATTTTTCACACATTTTAAATGACATCAGTTAAAACCCAGTTTGTACTCTATTCTCAGACTTCCATATTGAATATCACATTTTGGGTTTGGCTTAGCAGTATAAGTACTTGGTTCAGGGAATCACAAGCTCCTCTTTATGTTTTTTCCCTTGAGAAAAATAGTGGCCAGATCTAAATGGAATGATCCTGGCCCCAGGTTATAAGCTCCCAATTTTTTTTTTTTTTTTGTAATTTATAAACATTTATTCTCTCAATTTATGTGCTTCTCACAGACTAAAAAGAAACTATTTGCTGACTTTCACTGGTCCATGAACCACACTTTGAGTAGCACTGATTTATTCTATTACCTTCACACACCTTTATCCACAGGGTAAAGATAAGCTCCCAATCCTCTAGGACTACCTTGGTTTCTGTGTTTGTTTGCTTGGCCTGCCACTACAAAACACCACAGACTAGGTGGTTTAAACAATAGAAATATATTTTCTCACTATTCTGGAGGCTAGAAGTCCTAGATCAAGATGTTGGCAAGATTGGTTTCTTCTCAGACTACTCTCCTTGGCTTGTAGGTAGCTGTCTTCTTCCCTGTGTCCTCACATCATCTTCCTTCCGTACCTGTTTGTGTCCTAATTTCCTCTTCTTATAAGGATTACAGTCATACTGGATTGGAGCCCATTCAGATGACATCATTTTACCTTAATTACGTGTTTAAAGACCCCATCTCCAAATACATTTTGAGATACTGGGGGTTAGAATTTCAACATATGAATTTGGAGGTGGGGGGGGGGGGGCATCATTCAGCCTGTAACAGTATCCTAACAACTTCCTTTTACAAAGTTGTCTATGGTACATATATAAATGCCTTTGACCCTGACAACCACTACTTTCTCTAAATGCATTTGTGTGCATTTAGACAAGTGTATGATATAGACAAGTTTTTCTGTGACCAAACCATAGTTCTTATTCAAACACTGTTACCAGCAACATCAACCATATTATAGTTTTCATCTTAGAAGACATCATTTGATCTCATTTGTTAAAAAAAAAAAGTGTAGAAAATATTTTTACCAATTATGAATTAACAGTTAGTAAAAACAAATTCTAGATTTTTTAAAATTTATTGAAACCAATAATGTCTTCTTAAATTATTACTGTTATATACCTGGCATTTAAAACTGCACAACCTCTATTCAAGATAGAGCCCAGCATAACTTACCCTGGGCCCTCAGCGTATGTCACAATTCCTGGTCATCCCATGGGAAGATTCAAGTGACCTGAAGAGGCAATTCAGATGTGTATAGTTGCATCAGTCTAAAGGCTATCATTATGGGGTGCCTACCAATTTCACATATCGTGCCATTATGCTAGGTGTGTTATGTGCATTAAACCATGTATCCCCTCAATATCCCTGCAAGAAAGATATTGTCTCTGCTTTACCAGTGAGCAATCAGAACATCAGAGAGATTAAGTAAATTACCCAAAGTCACACAGCTCACAAATTGTCAAGGTAAGTCTTATACGTGAACCTAGTCCCGTCTGACTCCAGAAACTTTTTTTTTTTTTTCCCCACCACATGTTACTTCTTTGACTTCTTCAGACAGGCAACAGTATACTCTCAGCGGCTCAGAACTTTTCCTGGGCCATAGCAATATCCAATCTAGTTCCATCAACTGTTAGTTTTGATAAATAAAATAACAACAGCATCTTAGTTTCTATGTCAGAGCTGCAAAATAAATCATAGGGTATTCATCATCAGAAACAAAATCTACATCTGTCTTTGGGTGGTGATGAATGTTAAGGTTATGTAAAACAACAATGATGTACTTATTTATCATCAAAAAAGTAAGTTATATTGAGTAAACCTAATTAGTAATCACCAGCTACCTTGTAACATCTCCAGGACTGCAGTCTTCTGTTCCCACAAAACACGTATTTCATTGTTTAATTTTGTCTGTTGGGTGCCCTGGCTTCCCAAGCAAGATTGTAAATGTGTGGAAGGCAAGAACCCTTTCTTATCCTTCTTTGTATTATCTTGCAGTGCTAAGTATAGTGTCTTGCACAGAGCGATGCTCACTAATAAATAACCATCAGCTTTAAAGTCTTTACAAAATGACCACCAAGAGAAGCCCATTGGAAGACTTGGTGATGAACCTCACAATCGTGCAACAGGGTGTCTAAGAAATCCCTACAACTAGCTGTGTTGAGCCAGGGTTCTCAGCTCTGTGAGGTCAGATGTGCCCTCTCCAGACCTTGATTTATAACCCCAAATGCCTGAGGGATGACCAATGGTGCTGGTGAGGTATGTTTTTGTCATAATTGTGTAATTCAATTTGTTTATGTATAGTAGGAGGTAAAAGAAACTTTAGCAGGCCCTACTTGGGGTCCCCAACGGCAATCCTAAATAGAGCAGGATTCTATATGGGGCTCTCATCAACATGCCTACGGGAGGCCAGTTGAAGCATCCAGTCAGTCCAAGGCTACCAGTATAACTAGAAGTGCCTTCCTCCATCCTTCTGTTGCTCAGTTGTCTTCTATCTCAGCAGGACCCCATTCTCCTGGCTGAAAAGTAGACTACTGAGTTATACCAACAGGCAAAAGCAGGGTAGTTATAACTAGAGCTTTACTCTAAAAACAAAAAAACTAGTCACATCGCACTTCTTTGCCTAGAAGTAAAAAATTAACAATAACTCAAAGGAACATATAAGCACTCCCAGTACTTAAAATTGAGCCCCAGGGCCCCTTGGCAAATATAACAAAAACCCTGATGCCAGAGATAAAGAATTCTTTTTCAAAGGAAAGCATTGTCTTCAAAAGATAGAACTAATAGTGAGAACACGATCAGATGGATACTGGTAGATCAAGTCCCCAGGGAAAAAGGCATTGTTCAGAAAGCCTGCTTAGATGAACAGAACTTTTCTTTAGTTTGGTGTCTTCTTTCAGCTCGGGACTTCTGTTTGCAAGTCTGTCCTACACCCTTGTATTTGTCCCAGACTAACTCTGGGCACCTCTTCTTGAGCTTTCTACACCTCAGACAACTAAGAAAATTATAAAATTGTTCAGCCTATGGAGAAAAAGCCTTAAGAATGGCTGACAGATGAGGTGAGCTTATGGGTTTCCTGTTCCTTTAAGAAGCCAGAGATGCTTTGATGTGGAGTTTGAAGCAGTTGAGAAATCACGCAAGCTCTAGAGATTTAAGTGGTTGCCTCTACGCTCAGAAACTAGGGCCACCTTAAGACTGGCATGATGCCCTCATCCCCTTGCCTAGGAAGGCTTTATCTGCATCACACCATCAGGTAGGTTATAAATACACTGGCATCTAGAAGCAGAAGCAGACGTGGAGGGCAATGAACAGGAAAAGGTCTTTCTGGTAAAACTCTTCTAAATCTGAGTAATCTTCCTCAGAAGACACTGGTTTGCAGAAGACAATGATTTAGATTAGGGAAGAAGGCTGTGAATTTCCAAAAGTGAAATAAGCATAAATGAGAACAAGAAGGTAAAATCTGAGGCGCAAAGTCTTGCAGATGATAGAACCTGGATTATCCAAACCACCACCAGCGATGCTTGTGAATGCATTATCCTAGTGTAGACTCAGTATATAGCTTAGTACAGAGCATTCCTCAAAAACAGCAATTCTAGAAAATGAAAGAGGATACCAGGGCCCCAGAAGAAGTGAGTCACACCAAAGTCATCACTACACAGCTAACCCACCCCTTTCATCAAGACAGAAATGACTCCATCTTAGCCATGGCTTCCATGATCTCATCAGCAAAGATATTGAGACTCTGCCATTCCTCTGTGAAGGAAGACTGAAACTGTGCCACAGATTATTTCACCCAGAACATCTCAGTCTGATTGGATGGATGGGATGAGGAAAAAAATCTATCTCCCCATGGTAGTTTCTTTAATCCTGTTGTTGGCAGGATACTTGTGCAATGGAAATTGAGATGCGTCTGGATGTCTACTAGTACAGGGCAAGGTCTGAACCTAGACGTCCTGACGATTTGGAGAATGGTTGAGACACTTTCATTGCAAGTGAGCAGCTTGGCTAAAGGGCAATTTATGGGCTTACTAACAGTTCAGGGGTGGATCTAGTTTGGTACATAGATGGATTCAGGACTCAAATAGTATGATCAGGACATGTTTTTTTTTCCTTCAATTAGTCCTGCCTTCCGCAGTCTCCAGTCCCACATGACGGCATTGGTGGCACAGACCTCTCAGCCTCTCAGGGGCCCAGCCCAGCACATAGGAGCACAAGTTCTGTCCCCAGTAAAAGTCTGACAGCATCTGATTAGATCACATGTTCTCCTCCAAACCTAGACTATGGCCTGGAACATGTGGATCAGGGGATGGAATCAGGTACACCAAAGCCACATGGACTGAGTTAGAAAAAGAAGAATTCAAGCTATGGTTACCATAAGAAGAAAAAGTGAAGAATGGCCATCATCAAAAAGTCTACAAATAATAAATGCTGGAAAGGGTGTGAAGAAAAAGGAACCCTCCTACACTGTTGGTGGGAATGTAAGTTGGTAGAGCCATTATGGAGAACAGTATGAAGGCTCCTCAGAAAACTAAAAATAGAGTTGCCATATGATCCTTCAATCCCACTCCTGGGCATATATCCAGAGAAAACTATAATTCAAAAAGATACATGCACCCCAATGTTCATTGCAGCATCATTTACCATAGCCAAGACATGGAAGCAACCTAAATGTCCATCGACAGAAGAATGGATGTGGTACATATACACAATGGAATATTACTCAGCCATGAAAAAGAATAAAATAATGCCATTTGCAGCAACATGGATGGACCTAGAGATTATCATACTAAGTAAAGTAAGTCAGACAGAGAAAGACAAAGATCATATAGTATCACTTATATATGGAATCTAAAAACTGATACAAGGGAACTTATTTATAAAACAGAAATAGACCCACAGACATAGAAAACAAACTTATGGTTACCAAAGGAGAAGGGGGCGAAAGGGATAAATTAGAAGGTTGAGATTAACATATACACACTACTATATATAAAATAGATAACCAACAAGGACCTACTGTATAGGGAATTATACTCGATATTTTATAATAACCTATAATGGAAAAGAATCTGAAAAAGTTATATATAAATACATATATAAAACTGAATCACTATGCCATATATCTGAAACTAACACAACATTATACATCAACTATAATTCAATAAAAAAAGAAGAAGAAAGAGTGAATACCAAATGACAGAAACAATGAATGTCTGCTGTAATTAGTGAGCAGTCTTGAAGCTCATGTTTGCAGAAAGCTTTTGTCTTAGCTTGGGTTTCCCCCAGAAGACAGAGCCTGAGATAAAGGCTTGAATATGGGTCATTAATTTACAGAGATCAATCCAGGAAACAGTTGAGAGCTGGAAAGAACAAAACAGGAAAGAAGAAAAAAATAACGCAAGGTATATTGCAGAGATTTGTAGGAGCAGCCATCCAGGAAAGGAGCATTTATTGACCGGCTACCATCCTCCATTGGTCAAGGATTGCCATTCCAGGCTTGCTCATGCATGAGAACAGCCTAGTGAGTTCCAGTAGGTGGCCCACACTGCCAAGTCAAAAAATCCTGGAGGCACAAAGATGGAGATAGATGGTGTAGCTGGTTTCCATGGTAATGGCTGGAATAAAAGGTAGGGCAAGAGGATGTGTGGTGGGGGACAAGAGTTGGCCAGTACACCTTTCCTCCTGGGTACTTAAATTGCTTTGCTTTGTTTTATTTATTGCTGCAGGTTCATTTTTCACCAAAAATAAACTGTAAAAAGAAGACACCACAGGGCTGGGTTACGGAATTACATGAGGAATAATAGGGGAAGACTTGGGCTTGAATCCCTACTTCACCACCAGCAGTGTCATTTACAGCAAGTCAATTAATCTCTTTGATTATCATCAGTAAAACATAGATGTCGATAATGCCTACCTTATGTGATTTGAGGGAATATTATTAGTATATAAAGTCATCCTGTCACTTTATTTTAAATGTTATTTTCATTTCCACTATTCTTAATTACAAACAAAGGAGGCTCCATAAATTTTAAATTGTTTATACAAACTAAATGGACTTTTATAAGGGGCCCTTCTAACTACTTCTGCTTTTCTCCTGTTTATGAAGTTTGCAATTCATAGTGTTTAAAACAACATCCAGCTCACTGCAGAATAAATGATGTACCACACCAACAGAAAAGTTGCAAATTGTCATTGAAATTGCCACAGGATACGCCATCAAGATTTCCCCCGAAATTCTAATTTCTTGAAGATGTATCACCATTATCTTTTAAACCTCACTTGAAAATCTAAAATAAGGGAGGGGTTATTTTATATCCAGCCATGTGGTCATTCAGTTTCCAGGAATTTAGAAAAAAAATGTGTACAATTCATTTGTTATCATTGACAGCAGCCCATATGCCTAAGCATTTGCTTTCCACAGTTTCTGAGAAACATGCTGAGAAAAAAAAATGCTGAACGCAAACATAATCCCAGATCCCTGACATGACACTGTAGCCAGAACATCCAGCCATGCAGCCCATCCCTCAGTCCCTGAGACTTCATGGAGCCACCCCCAAGCCTCCATCTCAGTCCCACGTGGTTTGGTCTCTCGGTGTTTCTCAGGCACTGAGCATCAGTGAATGAGTCTCATACCCTTTTACTTTGGAAGATCCTAACTGCTCAGGGACTAAAGGCAGGAAGCCACCTGTTCTCTCTCTCTCTCTATTTTTCTTCTTCAACCTGGCTTTAATCCTAAAGTGATTCAAATATTTTCAGCAGAAAACCAAACCATCCCTGGAAAAGAGTGCACAAAGATGGTCCATACCACACTCCAGACTCCAGTGAGAGAAACACGTAAATGCCCAAGTCCCTTTTAGTTCCCAAACTACCTCAACCTCTACATCAAACTCCATCATTCAAATCAGCTAGACCCAACTGCCCAAAAGCAACTTGATTGCAAATCAACTCTTGCAGATATTTTGGAAAATGTCTATGAAAAAAAGTCCCTCTTTGAGTTATCCTCATCCATCCCCAAAAGGTGAATTTCATGGACGTTACACAGCCTATATTTTAAGTCAGACCATGTAAATGTACTCTCCAAATAAGATGAAAATCCATCCATTTGTTCCTCCATCATGTACTAATAAGCAAACAGACAAACTTCCACATACATGAGAAAGAAACCAACAGGTAAGTCATTCCCATAGGAATTTCTCAGCTCAAATTTTAGGAAAAGAAAAATGGTGGGGATGACAGGAAGGTTAGGCAGAAGCATAACTGAGATGAGGCTTTTTTAGAAGGAGCCAACTCTAATGCATGGGAGACAGGAAAGTAATCCTTAGGTCAAATTATTGAGAGGAAAAAATATCATTGATCAACCCAGCCTAGGGAATGATTCTTCTGGGATCAGATACCTACTCCTGGTCCACTCAACACTCACCTGAGGAGGGCCAGGTCACGCAATCTACTGTCTACACTGGAGGAGCTTAGAGAGGGTGAGCTGATTTATGGGAAGGGGCCTGTGGGAGGGACTGGTACAGCAGAGCCTGTCTTTAGAGACCTAAAGGACAAACTGTAGACTTGTGACAGCCACGCAATGATGTCTACTGGGTAAGAGACTCTTCTTCCCGATTCGTCTATGCTCAGACAGGTGTCATATTCACCACTCTGATCCTATGCGACTTGTTTGAGCCAAGATGAAAATAGAGTGTAAATAAGAGGCTTTACCCTGGCTTCTGTATACTGTTATTGAGAATGAACAGACTTGGACGAAAGGAAGCTGCCTGCGGAGTATGAATGAAGATGGCTCCAAAATACACCAAGCCACCAAAACACTATGGCCACATTCAGAACGTGTGGTTTGCATCAGGAGTAATGCATTCCTTCAAACTATGGCAGAGTGTGTTCAAGGGTGTCTTACTGCCAACAGAACTAGAACAACGTCCCCATGAGAGCAATGAAGCCATGAACACCTAACCCACCACAGATGTTTGAAGACTCAGCTTGAAAAGCTGAGGGCAAGGCCCTGGGGCGGGTACGTTTTGATCAGGAGAAGGACAGAGAAGCCTCTGGAGGTGTGCTTCCAAGAGACAGTACAATCAGGATCTCACTTCACAGATCAGGAAACTGGAGCCCAGTGGGGTTTAGAGTCTAGTGTGTCTTTACATAGAACATGGGCTTTCCTTCCGGTCCAGGGCTCTTCAAACATTGATTGCAGGCTCTGGGTTTGAGGTAGGAGGATCAGAGAGAAGATGACATGTAACTATCACAGCTATGTTTTTCTGTAGTAGACTTCCAAACTAAAGACATTTTTCACTTGTCAAAAGTGGACAGTGTCTTGAAATACAATGACTGAAGGGCAAATGCTCCTTGACTTGATAGAGCCTGTTTATAATTACAGCATTAGCACAGACACACTTTAATTCAAAATCATGAAAATGACCTTAGCTGGGCTATAAGGCCTATATTAAAATCATGGCTGAGGATCCACTATCTAGCCAAGCTCCCATTTTCAGATGCCTGCCCTTTGTTAAAGGATTTCCTTTAGCCTAAAATGTCTTAGGTCTGTTCTCTGACCACTAATGACTCTTTGACAATATCTCAAATAGAGGAAGCCAAAAGTACATCATTCACGCCTGAACAGATAACATTATTCCACCTCTAGTCCAACCAACTGTGGGTGAGGGGCTGGGTGGCCAAGCCCTGTCACTGTCATCCTTGCAGGAACTTGGGGAGGGGGCACTATAATGGTCCAAAGGATCCTCTGGCCCAGCCCTCTCATTTCATACATAAAGAAATGGAGGTTCAGAGAAGACAAGTGATGGTCCAGGGCCACCACCCAGTGGCGGGAGAGCTGGGCCATACCAGTAGCCACTCTAGATGATCACTGCCCAGTCAACTGAAAAACATATAAATTTTGAAATTACAAATATTATCCTCTTTTACTTCCCAGATTGTGCTTCTGAAAACATCAGTCTTCTAGATACTTGGTTTAATAAATAGACAAAGAGAATGAAAGAGAGAGAGGGCAGAATAAGTTCATCCAAGGCACATAAGCATGAGAAATACTACACACCACATTCCCTTCTCAGAGATTCACATCACACACCAGGGAATCTGAGAAAGAAGCCCAGCAGTAAAGAAATCTGTTTAACTCAAAACTCTTTTTCCATGTCATATCTATTAACATCCTACAGACCCAGTATTCTAGGAAACAGACTTCGGGACACGCTGGCTTAGTGAGAAGAGAAATGAAATTTCAAAATAATTGGGCTGGAAGGTAAAGAAATTGAAACAGTCTGGCTCATGTCAAGAAAGAGTTCAGAAATGGCACCATGTCATCTTCAGTTTCTTCCCCTGGGTCTTTCATGCCTGGAACTTGGAAAGAAATGGAGGCTAAGGGTGTCCTTGAGTAGCAAGGATAAAGAGAATGAATATTTTTCTTTAATTTACCATTAAAGGTTTGTGTAAAGCAGTAAAAACACAGACCCTGCCTTTGCCACTCTTCTCCATGGGTACTTAAGTCCCCACCAGAAATATAATGCTGAGAATAGTATTCCCACATATTTATAACTTCTTTATGACAAACTGCCATGATTTTCTTTTCCCTCATAAAGTTACATTCCTACCTCAGAAATGGTGAGGAAATCAAATTTGGCCCTAAAATAAATTAATTTGAAAGGTTTATAAAAATATTAGAGACTTTTAAAAAAGGAATAGGGGACCTGAATATCCCAAAGTGTGAAAATGCCACATTTTTACACTCAAATGATTTAAAATAGATGAACAGAATGCTTCCAAACTTTCTAAAAATATGCACCTTCAGGCAATTAAAAAAAAAATCCATCTAAAGGGTCATTTATTTTAAGAACCTAAAAGCTCAATTTAGCACGCCAGTGAGCTCCCACAGCTGACTGGATCTGGGAGACCAGGGCTGAAGAAAGGTCATTCACACTCCTCCCTGACTCCTTAATGGTATGTTTAGCCAGGCTAATTTTAGACCTGTCGGAAGCTTTTGATTCAGTTAATCATAAGGTGTTGGTGACAAGACTGTGGTCAATGGCAGACGTGGGCTGAGTTCTTTTTGAAGTCAGTTGGTGAGTTCATTCCTGGAAGGAGGGGGTCCATAGGTAGTCATGGGGGACTGCTCATGATTCACATGCATTTCCTGGGAGGTCTCTTTTCCCCTCCCTATTTACCCTACATGGGCAGGAGACCCGGGAACCATCAGTGGAAGCAACACCATCTTGGTGATCCTCATCTCATTATCATCTTTTCTGCTGATCCATTCAAACTGTCTTATCCTTTGGCTTGGGTCATAGTTATTTTGGTTTGGGCAGGAAGTAGCTGGCTTCAGGTCAACCTGGAGAGGCTGAGGTTGTGATCTTTCGTCAAAGGAAATGCTTTAAGGATGTCAGAGGTGGAGCTTCGTCATAGCTATTCACAGATAGAGGCTCAGTGACAGGTCTTTTAACAGGTGCTTGAGCATGGACAAAAAAAGTCTTTTTTTCTTGGATTCAGGGATGTGTGTGCCTACACCAGCTTCCAGAAAAAGAATAGTTACAATTAGCTACCCTCTGGTTCATAGAAGTTTCACCATAGTAATACCCACCCTTTTCTTGACTTTGCCAAATTTTACAGGGGAATTTCATTACCCTATTATTCATTAAAGGGAATTTCTTTAGCCCTGTGAGTTTTCGGTACCAGTCAGCTCAAATCCTTTCCGCCCACTCAAGGTTTAACATCCTCCATAAAACTATCTATAGCAAAGAAGATGTCAATGTCAATGTTCTACTCAAGAACTCAACAGCCTGAGTGAGGGGGGAAATATCTAGCATTGTCGCTTACTAGATTTCAACAAGTTCTGATGCTATAAGGGAACTCAGGGCTAATCCATTATCACCCTTTCATTTTATAGAATGGGAAAGCAAGGCTTAAATTTCCTCAATGGACATAATAATTCAGTGGAACCAGAAAGTTTCCATGGAGCAAGAAATCTAGTATTATCTTTCTAATCTGTATTGATCACTCATGGTCCTTACCATGAGTCAAAAAGTGTGGAGAACAGGAGGAAGATGAAAGGGATAGTAAAGAGAGAAGTAAAGGGTGAAAATTTTTGATGAAAAAAAGAAAGTCAATTAGTCAGCGGCTTCCTGTCATCTCCTTGTCATCACCCTTTTCTTCCCAACTATTCTTGGACTCCTCAGATAAACCAAATAGCAGCAAGTCTCACTGAAGATCCTTGGTCACCCATATCTAAGGGACAAAAAGAAGCAGAGACAAGTGTATCTAAGTGAACCCCATTTTCCAGCTTTGGGACTATATATGTCTCAATGGTTAATATTGCAACTGTGGATTTTAAATGCTCATTTCATTCATTTGACAGTCATCTACTGAACATCTGCCATGTGATAAGAATCTGCTGCACACTCCATGGGATGTGAATATGAAGGAGATGTACTCTTGCCTCTAGGAATTTAAAAAGAAGAAAAATATTTCTCCCGGTTGCAAAAGTCTAACATTGTGACATTTCACACTAACGATTATAACACAGGGAGGAATCAGATAGGATCCGCGAGAGATTTGACCTGAATATTACGGGAGCCCAGAGAAAGAGTAAGTCATTTCCAGGAGCCAAGAAATCTTCATCAAAGATGTGGCCTCTTGAGCTGGGGCTTGAAGGACAGAAAAGACTTAAACAGTAAGAGGACACTGAGGAATGGCCTTCCTGGAAAAAAGGAAATTGCACAAAGGCACAAGAATAAAATATCTGTTTGGGAGACAACAAGTAGGCCAGTTCGGCTAAAGCATAGGATAAATGAAGGGATATACAGCTGGAAAGTTTTGGTGGAAGCCAAACTGCAGAGTACCTAAAAGAATGAGATAGAAAGGTTGGTCTAAATTCTCTAGGTGATAGACACTGAAAATTTTTCAGAGGACTGGCCTTTAGGCAGATTACTTGGGCCATAATGAATTGGAGTGAAAGACACTGGAGGAAGAATCAGCTTCTTATGATGATCTAAATGAGAGGTAAAGAGCACTCGCTGTGAGAACAGAAAGGAGGAAGATTCACTAGGCATTAAGGATGCAGACAGGGCAGGAATAATTTGGTATGAAGGTCGAAGGAGCATTTCCTAGGGTTTTTGTGGTGAAAACAAAATTCCTCCATGCCAAGTAGATACTTGAAAGCATGAGATTTTGAACCTACCACTGAGACGGTCTCACCATTGCCCAATGTTTGTTGACTGAATGATTTTGCTTGCTGTAGGTTGAGGATATTTGTGAGACTTTTTTAAATTGTATTGTCCCTTCTATGTCTTTTTATGGTTTAGAAAGATGAGAATAAACAAACATCAGATGTCACATATCTCAGACTAAAGAAGAGGGAAAAGGTCTCATAATCTCTGTTCTGTTGTGTAAATACAATAACTATACAGTGGTGGACCCATGGCTGTTGAAAATAAAGGAGACTATCCAAATCAGTAATTCTGCTTTACCATGTCCTTCCTATAGTCAAACTATGCTCCTGTCCCCATTCATTTGTATATCAGAGATTCCTTTTAAAAACTGACATTATTGAACTGGTAAGAACTTGCCTATGGAGGGGCCTCTATTAATACAAATGCCATCTGTGCATAACATTTTTCTACCACTTATTCACTGAGCAGACTCAATCACCCAGTCAGAGGCTAAAGTATTTGGGGACAAATAATAATAACCCTTTCACTTTATTTCGCCGCTAATGTAGACACATTGTAGACCATCTTTTGCATGCAGTCTTCACTGATAAACTAGAAGCAACCTGACTCCTTGTCATTTTCAGAGCGCTCTCTGTCTGATTTGGATTTTATTCTTTCATGCACTCTTTCTTCTGCATCCCCCACTGCCCACCTTAGCAAATAGTTAGTGAGCACATGGTACATACCCAGCACTGGGCCAAGTGATGCAGATACAGAAAGAAAAGATAACAATCCTTTGCTTTGTGCAACTATCAATGAAGGCATTCACTTGCCCTGTGGAATACCTCACCTTGAAGACAGGACCCATCTCTACCTAAACCTGCTGCCATCTGTACACTAGTGCTCCATAGTGGTTAAGCATGTCTCCTGCAGCGTCCTAGGATAAGAGGGATGCCAGTGCCAGCTGGGCCACGTACTAGCTGGGAACCTGGTGAGTTATTTAAACCCTCTGAGCCTCAGTTTCCTCCTTTGTAAAATGGATGTGATAATACTAAGTGGACCTACCCCACAGGGTGGGTTCTGGTAAGAATTAAACAAGACAGTTAACGCAAGGAGTTTAGGACAGCATCTGCTGTACACTGAAAAACACTGGATAAAAATTATCATTAATAGTATTGATATCTGACCTGTGATCCATCTGCAAATGACCGCCAGTGGCTGAGATGGCGACTCTCCTTTCAACAGGGAAGAATACACTTAAAAGCCTTGCTGGCACTTCACAGACAGGTCTAGAAAGCAATGCCCATTTCAGTTGGCATGTCACAGGAGCATTTCTTCTTTAACCTATATGTTATGTTTTCCATTTTATTTCATTTTCTTATACCAGAAAAATTTCATCTGCTCCTGATGTCCATTCCTTATTTAAAGACACAGCATTCAGTTTGTGAAGCCAGCAATTCTCTGCCAATGCTATCACCAGGTCTGTGGCACTGGTGGCCTGATCTGCAACAAGAAGGCACACAAAACTACTGTCCTTCCATCCAGAGGGAGTTGATGGTGTGCAGGGCAGGTTACAGGATCAAGCCCCCCAGTGAGGAATAAGCAACAGAAACCATGGAAGGCAAACAAAACAGAAATGTGTTCCTCATGGAAGCACTCAGAGCCATTAAAAATAAAATGAAGGGAAGAATGAACCAAAAGAAAACTGTAGTGGGAATGGGATAGAACGCCCTTTAAATCAAAGATCGTGCTTTCCTTTCCATATCCTGTGAGACTCTAGGTCATTGCTTAGATGAATTTATGGCTGTTTTCAACATCTGTATGAAACACAACAAAGAGCTGGACCCTGGTTGCCGGGCAGGCTACACCCCAGGAGGTCGGGATACATCATTAAGGTGAGGCTGCGGAGGTTACCTGGGAGCTTCAGGTACCCCACGAGCGTACTTCTCCAAACCAGGGCAGGTTGCACCTAACACAGTTTTCAAGGTCATTCTGACTTTCTTCAACACTCCTTACCCCCTCCCCCGACTTCCTCCTAGGCATTTCCAACCTGGTTACCCCCACATGCCAGGGAAGGCACGATCTCCTTCAAACACCATACCCGCTTCTCAAGCATCATCTGCAGAAACAAATTTAGCCTTACACATTACATCACCACCTTGCTGCAGATGATGGACCCAGACAATTATCTCCCCCTTGGGCCAAGGTGATCTGGGCAGCCTGGGGCACCAGTCTGTCCAAATTGGAAGTGGGCAGAGCTTCTTGCTGAGCAGATACTCTTAAGCCCAGCAGATCTAGGAATTCTATTTCTTTTTTTTCTTCTGCCTTTAAACATGCAGATCAGAATATCAGACCTAAAAGTTTTCCGAGCTGCACAAATTTATGCTAGCTCATTACCTCCTGCTACACTCCAAGGCTTTGTAACGGAAATTGGCTCTGACTTCTGAGATGGGCATTACATCATAGTCTTCTTTTAGCACATTATGTCATCCCTGCTGAGAGGCATTATCTAGGGTTGGCTCAGCAGTAGCGATTTTTGTGGGCCGACTACAGTGCTCCCAGAGAGCTGCTGGGAACCACAGACTGAAATCTAAAACATTTATCTTCTAAAAAGCTGAAAAGGAGGAAAGATGTTCACATCAGACCCCATTTATTTTCCTTAACCCTTTCCTCTCTCAGCTCCTTTGATATTACAGCACAGCAAATGCCAAAGATCAATGTGCGGAGCCTATACAGGGACGATTGTCTTGAAATAACTGCTGCTAGAGGTGCCTGAAATATTGCTCCCATCAAGGGCTGATACACCTGACACTTGCCATGATTCTATCTCAAGGGATGCTACAAAACGCTTAAAAGGAATCACCTTGCACATTCACATTGATAACATAGAGCATCCTGCCCAATTCTTGGGTTATTTAAGAATTTCTCCCCATGATCTATTTATAAATATACATGAGTGAAAACTACACACAGACACATACACAAGCTTATCCTCCTGACCATGTTGCAGCCACAAAGGCAAACTTCTAGAAGATTTGTATTAGAAATAATTTTTATGCAGGGAACTGAGCTGATATTATCTCTTCTCACTTCAACCATGAAATTGGAAGCCCATTTTGTATCTCTCCATCCTAGGCAGGATTAGAAACCATTGCACAGAGGGAATAGACAGGTGCTTTCAGGATAAAGCAAAGATCTTCCCAAACCCCAGAGAATCCCAATACCTCCCTCGTCACAAAAGCATAATTGTGAAAAAAAAAAAAGTCTCTAAATACCAAAAGGAAATGGGATACATTCAACCATGACTAAATTACAATTTCCCCCTTATATACCAACTAACGAGATTCATTGGGTGGGGAGTAAGTGCTGGGGGAGGGGTTAGAAGAAATGTTATGATAGTCCCTTCCCCAGCCCACCGCGCTGCATTTCTTTTCCACTGAATTTTTTTACAGTAAATACTTTTGTGATCTCAGTTGCTTTTTGTGGCTTTCAAATGGTAGCCATATCCAAACAAATAACTTCATAATTAAAATGGAGGCAGTTAAACCTATCATTTGGACCATCCCAAGAGCCTGCTTCTACTTCTACCCTAAATGGTTTTTCATGTTCTTTAATAGTGCCCTCCCCTCACCCCCAATGGATCATAAAGCAAGATGGCGACCTTCATCCTTTACTTAGCCCAGGGCACAGCCATGTGAGCAGTTCTAAGCATTCTAACAGGGGTTGGGACACCTGGCCCTACACTCATGGTGCAGAAACTTCCTGGTGACATTATAGCAAACAACTGATAGCCCCTCCTCAGAACCTCTTCTTTCATATTTCATATCGATTGCCATTTGCCTCTCTTATCTCCTAGGGGGGACAGTGTGAGGACTGATGGTATGATCCCACAAAGAGCTCCGAGGTTTCAGATGGACAAGTGCCCTATAAGATAGCGTTAATTATCAGCTAAGAACATTTACAAGAATCCTCTTCCCCTTCCCCTTCCTTTCCTTTGTCCCTTCATCTCCACCCTCTCCCCCTTAGCTCTAGGAATTTTATGATCTAAAGGCCAAAATGCTTTAAATCTTAATAACTACATGTGCCACTCGGGATACTGAAAGGAAACTATATATACTCTTGACTTTTTTCATTCCAAGCTTTTACTGAAGCCAAAGTAACTGCTGCACCATTTAAAAATTCCATTCAACAAGCAAGTAGCCTTCAACACATTAAGCTGATTTTCATGTAAGTTGTAAAATGTAAAATGTTAAATGACCAGAAGGTCTATCCAATAATAAAATTACCTGGCCCAATCATCCCCTTTCCCTTTGCAGGAGGCAAGAAGGTGGATTCATAAGCCCCGAAGGATGTGTGCCTGCCTCGAAATGTTGGCTGGCTGGCCATCAGCTTCTGAAGGCATGGTGGGGCAGGGGCTGAGCATTACGCCTCCTCCTTCCTCCAGCGCCCTGTGTGTCCCAGTAGGTTGTGTCTAATCCTGCAGAAAAAAAAGAAAAAAGTGTTCAGGATGCCCAAAAGCCCTCAGTCCACTCCCCAACCAGGCCAACTGTGGAAGAGAGCCAATGGCCACTTGACCCCATAACAGGACAGCCATGGCCATGAGAATCCATGGGGGGGCATTCTTCCTGCTACCCTCTTACAGAGAAGAGGAAAGCAAGCCCCAAATCTGTAGGTAGTTTCCAAGAGTAAGTACACTGGGGGGATCAGATTGTATGGTGAGAAATCAACTATTCCCTAATGCTCTCCCAAATTAAAGGTGGAGAGCAGGGCTGGCCAAGTCAGAATGGGGAGCTCATGGACCGAGCTCACTGGCTCCTGACATTACAGTAAAACCCAGGCTTGGAGTGAGAAGGGAATTCTGGGCCTGGCTTCAGCCTCCTTCGCCAGCTGCCTTGGCACCAGTCACTACGCTTTGGGGGTTGGCAGAAGGGGAACAAAACAGCACGGACCTTCCAGGCTCTCCTGGGCAGAAGGCACGTGGAGAACTGGCATAGCCTCTCCTGCCCCCACCTGCTGCCCAGAATCCCTATCAGCATCACCTAATGTGTAGGAAAACAGACATTTGTTTGATCAGTGAAGGTCCTGATCCTGCCGTCTCCCAGCAATGCCAGGAGACCACCTGTCCTCACCACTTGCTCTCTGGGTGCCACCCCAGAGTCCCACTGCCAGTCCCCTGGGAGCCTGTGGCATTTCCTCCACTGCAGGGCCTTTCCTATTTCTCAGAGTGAGCCCTCAACACAGCACCTTCAGACCTGTCTTCTCAGGAACAACCCTACCAAAAAAAACTTCTTTTCTATAAATGTAAGCATATCATGAAGATACAGACTACATAAACATCAAGGATTACAGTTCAGACCCTTAAAGGTTATAGAGAGATCTGCCTTATCCAGCTTTGGAAAGAAATCATGCAGTTCCCCTACAATGCAAGTCCAGACTATTTCTGTTTGGAAGCCTTCTTGGCTCCTGGGAAGTTTATATTCCCTTCACCTGTACTCCTAGACCAGGCTAAGGACCCTGTCTTTTCCTTAAAAAGTTTTTCCTTCTCAGATGCCAAGTTTCTACTCCACATTTCCTTCATGATCTGAGAAGGGTCTCTTGTTTACCCCTTAACAAAAGGAATAGATTCTCATTAATCCTGGACAATAGAATTAGGTAGTTTCCACTCATTCATTCAGCAGATATCTACAGAGCAGTGACAGCTATGTGTCAGTTACTGTAAAAAGTGTTGTGGGCATGAATCAGACATGGATTCAGCTTTCCAGGCATAGGCAAGACCACAGACAAGCTATATTAATAAATATGTGACAGAGACTGCTAGGCTTTTGCCCAAATTCCTCCTCTTATTCCTGCATACACAGCTAGATACACTTCCCAACTTCCTCTACTATTAGGTGTGGCCATGTGCCTGAGTCCTGCTCAATAAAAAGTAGATGGAAATAAAATACACCATTTCCAGTGCTGCACCTGTGAGATCCTACATGCTCTTTCCTCCTGGCTGGTTGGAATGGCAAGATCACAAAACCCTAGAAGTCAAGTGTTAAAGATGGCAGAGCCTCAGACAGCCTGAGTTTCTGGTTGCTCACTTGGAGGAAAGCTGCCCCCATGGCCTATTCATGTTCAGGACTGGTACAAAAGCAAGGCTTAAACTTCTACTGTGTGCGCCCATCGCATGATGAGGTCTATTTACAACAGCTGCCAGGTTGCTCTAACATAAATGTTGGAATGATTTCTAGAAATGGAAAAATACAGAGTGTATACTAAGGTAGAATAAGCTGAAAAATTGTTATTATAATGTGATATCACTTTTTAAAAGATTATGTACAAAAATATATGAGAATTCTCTAGAAGTATATACAGCAAAGTATAGGTGTTTATCTTTGGATGGTGGTGGTATAGGATGGCGTATCTACATTTCCTAATATGAAATATGATTTTATAATTAAAAAAGTAAAAGCTATGTTTAACATTAAAAAGGAAAGTATGTCTTCAGATGGAAATACAAAGGCTTAGCCTCTCAAGGTGGGCAAAGATCTCCTGAGGGAAATTAGGAAAGGCTTCTCAAAATAGGCATTTTTAATGACCTCTCTGACACAGAAAATCTATAAATTAGCTACAGCCTGAGAAATAGAATAGTTCAATTATACAACACACATGATTCCCAGCCTTTACACATTGAGGCCTTGTCGATGGAGATCAATTCACCAGAAAGGAGGGAAGAGACAAATTCTTTGCCTTTACAAACTGTTAAGAAACTAGTCTCAGTGGTTGTTTGGGTGGGGGATACGGATGGGGAGAAAGGAAAATAATGAAAGGATTAGGGGAAGGAAAAAGTATTAGCATACTTACCTTTCATGCTTTTGTATCTTATGGATATTTTGAGATACACATTTATTACTTATTCTAAAAATATTTTTAAGCTTTCTTCCTTATGAACTTTGTACTCTATGTGTTTATTACCTATTTATTATGTTTTTTTATTTACTTATATTTTTAACATCTTTATTGGAGTATAATTGCTTTCAAATGGTGTGTTAGTTTCTGCTTTACAGCAAAGTGAATCAGCTATACATATACATATATCCCCATATCCACTCCCTCTTGCATCTCCCTCCCATCCTCCCTATGCCACCCCTCTAGGTGGTCACAAAGCACCGAGCTGATCTCCCTGTGCTATGTGGCTGCTTCCCACCGGCCATCCATTCTACATTTGGTAGTGTAGTGTGTATATGTCCATGCCACTCTCTCACTTTGTCACAGCTTAACCTTCCCCCTCCCCGTATCGTCGAGTCCATTCTCTAGTAGGTCTGTGTCTTTATTCCTGTCCTGCCCCTAGGTTCTTCAGAACCATTCTATTTTTTTTTTTACATTCCTTGTATATGTGTTAGCATACAGTATTTGTTTTTCTCTTTCCGACTTACTTCACTCTTTATGACAGACTATAAGTCCATCCACCTCATTACAAATAACTCAATTTCATTTCTTTTTATGGCTGAGTAATATTCCATTGGATATATGTGCCATATCTTCATTATCCATTCATCTGTCAAGGGACACTCAGGTTGCTTCCATGTCCTGGCTATTATAAATAGAGCTGCAATGAACATTGTGGTACATGACTCTTTTTGAATTGTGGTTCTCTCAGGGTACATGCCCAGCAGTGGGATTGCTGGGTCGTATGGTAGTTCTATTTTTAGTTTTTTAAGGAACCTCCACACTGTTCTCCACAGCGGCTGTATCAATTTACATGCCCACCAAGAGTGCAAGAGGGTTCCAATTTCTCCACACCCTCTCCAGCATTTATTGTTTGTAGATTTGTTGATGACGGCCATTCTGACCGGTGTGAGGTAATACTTCATTGTAGTTTTGATTTGCAGTTCTCTAATGATTAGTGATGTTGAACATCCTTTCATGTGTTTGTTGGCGATCTGTATATCTTCTTTGGAGAAATGGCTATTTAGGTCTTCCACCCATTTTTGGATTGGGTTGTTTGTTTTTTTGATATTGAGCTGCATGAGCTGCTTGTAAATTTTGGAGATTAATCCTTTGTCAGTTGCTTCATTTGCAAATATTTTCTCCATTCTGAGGGTTGTCTTTTCGTCTTGTTTATGGTTTCTTTGCTGTGCAAAAGCTTTGAAGTTTCATTAGGTCCCATTTGTTTATATTTGTCTTTATTTCCATTTCTCTAGTAGGTGGGTCAAAAAGGATCTTGCTGTGATTTATGTCATAGAGTGTTCTGCCTATGTTTTCTTCTAAGAGTTTGATAGTGTCTGGCCTTACATTTAGGTCTTTAATCCATTTTGGGTTTATTTTTGTGTATGGTGTTAGGGAGTGTTCTAACTTCATTCTTTTACATGTAGCTGCCCAGTTTTCCCAGCACCACTTACTGCAGAAGCTGTCTTTTCTTCATTGTATATTCTTGCCTCCTTTGTCAAAGATAAGGTGACTATATGTGCATGGGTTTATCTCTGGGCTTTCTATCCTGTTCCATTGATCTATATTTCTGTTATTGTGCCAGTACCATACTGTCTTGATTACTGTAGCTTTGTAGTATAGTCTGAAGTCTAGGAGCCTGATTCCTCCAGGTCCGTTTTTCTTTCTCAAGATTGCTTTGACTATTCAGGGTCTTTTGTGTTTCCATACAAATTGTGAAATGTTTTGTTCTAGTTCTGTGAAAAATGCCATTGGTAGTTTGATAGGGATTGCATTGAATCTGTAGATTGCTTTGGGTAGTAGAGTCATTTTCACAATGTTGATTCTTCCAATCCAAGAACATGGTATATCTCTCCATCTGTTGGTATCATCTTTAATTTCTTGCATCAGTGTCTTATAGTTTTCTGCATACAGGTATTTTGTCTCCTTAGGTAGGTTTATTCCTAGATATTTTATTCTTTTTGTTGCAATGGTAAATGGGAGTGTTTCCTTAATTTCTCTTTCAGATTTTTCATCATTAGTGTATAGGAATGCAAGAGATTTCTGTGCATTAATTTTGTACCCTGCTACTTTACCAAATTCATTGATTAACTCTAGTAGTTTTCTGGTAGCATCTTTAGGATTCTCTATGTTAGTATCATGTCATATGCAAACAGTGATAGCTTTACTTCTTCTTTTCTGATTTGGATTCCTTTTATTTCTTTTTCTTCTCTGATTGCTGTGGCTAAAACTTCCAAAACTATGTTGAATAATAGTGGTGAGAGTGGGCAACCTTGTCTTGTTCCTGATCTTACTGGAACTGGTTTCAGTTTTTCACCATTGAGGACGATGTTGGCTGTGGGTTTGTCATATATGCCCTTTATCATGTTGAGGTAAGTTCCCTCTATGCCTACTTTCTGGAGGGTTTTTTATCATAAATGGGTGTTGAATTTTGTCGAAAGCTTTTTCTGCATCTATTGAAATGAGCATATGGCTTTTCTCCTTCAATTTGTTAATATGGTTTATCACATTGATTGATTTGCATATATTGAAGAATCCTTGCATCCTTGGGATAAACCCCACTTGATCATGGTGTACGATCCTTTTAATGTGCTGTTGGATTCTGTTTGCTAGTATTTTGTTGAGAATTTTTGCATCTACATTCATCAGTGATATTGGCCTGTAGTTTTCTTTCTTTGTGACATCTTTGTCTGGTTTTGGTATCAGGGTGATGGTGGCCTCGTAGAGTGAGTTTGGGAGTGTTCCTTCCTCTGCTATATTTTGGAAGAGTTTGAGAAGGATAAGTATTAGCTCTTCTCTAAATGTTTGATAGAATTCGCCTGTGAAGCCATCTGGTCCTGGACTTTTGTTTGTTGGAAGATTATTAATCACAGTCTCAATTTCAGTGCTTGTGATTTGTCTGTTCATATTTTCTATTTCTTCCTGGTTCAGTCTCAGAAGGTTGTGCTTTTCTAAGAATGTGTCCATTTCTTCCAGGTTGTCCATTTTATTGGCATATAGTTGCTTACAGTAATTTCTCATAATACTTTGTATTTCTGCAATGTCAGTTGTTACTTCTCCTTTTTCATTTCTAATTCTATTGATTTGAGTCTTCTCTCTTTTTTTCTTGATGAGTCTGGATAACAGTTTATCAATTTTGTTTATCTTCTCAAAGAACCAGCTTTTAGTTTTATGATCTTTGCTATTGTTTCCTTCATTTATTTTTTATCTGATCTTTATGATTTCTTTCCTTCTGCTAACTTCAGGGGTTTTTTGTTCTTCTTTCTCTAATTGCTTTAGGTGTAAAGTTAGGTTGTTTATTGGAGATATTTCTGGTTTCTTGAGGTAGGACTGTATTGCTATAAACTTCCTTCTTAGAACTGTTTTTGCTGCATCCCATAGCTTTTGGGTCATCGTGTTTTCATTGTCATTTGTTTCTAGGTAGTTTTTTATTTCCTCTTTGATTTCTTCAGTGATCTCTTGGTTATTTAGTAGTGTATTGTTTAGCCTCCATGTGTTTGTATTTTTTACAGATTTTTTCCTGTAATTGATATCTAGTCTTATAGCATTGTGGTCGGAAAAGTTACCTGATACGATTTCAATTTTCTTAAATTTACCACGGCTTGATTTATGACCCAAGATATGATCTATCCTGAAGAATGTTCCATGAGCACTTGAGAAGAAAGTGTATTCTGTTGTTTTCGGATGGAAAGTCCTATAAATATCAATTAAGTCCTTCCTGCGTAATGTATCATTTAAAGTTTGTTTCCTTATTTTCATTTTGGATGACCTGTCCATTGGTGAAAGCGGGTGGTAAAAGTCCCCTACTATGATTGTGTTACAGTTGATTTCCCCTTTTATGGCTGTTAGCATTTGCCTTATGTATTGAGGTGCTCCTATGTTCGGTGCATAAATATTTACAGTTGTTATATCTTCTTCTTGGATTGATCCCTTGATCATTATGTAGTGTCCTTCTTTGTCTCTTGTAATAGTCTTTATTTTAAAGTCTATTCTGTCTGATATGAGAATTGCTACTCCATCTTTCTTTTGATTTCCATTTGCATGGAATATCTTTTTCCATCCCCTCATTTTCAGTCTGTATGTGTACCTAGGTCTGAAATGGGTCTCTTGTAGACAGCATATATACGGGTCTTGTTTTTGTATCCATTCAGCCAGTCTATGTCTTTTGGTTGGAGCATTTAATCCATTTACATTTAAAGTAGTTATCAATATGTATGTTCCTATTACCATTTTCTTAATTGTTTTGGGTTCGTTATTGTAGGTCTTTTCCTTCTCTTGTGTTTCCTGCCTAAAGAAGTTCCTTTAGCATTTGTTGTAAAGCTGGTTTGGTGGTGCTGAATTCTTTTAGCTTTTGCTTGTCTGCAAAGCTTTTAATTTCTCCGTTGAATCTGAATGAGATCCTTGCTGGGTAGAGTAATCTTGCTTGGAGGTTTTTCCCTTTCACCACTTTAAATATGTCCTGCCACTCCCTTTTGGCTTGCAGAGTTTCTGCTGAAAGATCAGCTGTTAACCTTATGGGGATTCCCTTGTATGTTACTTGTTGTTTTCCGTTGCTGCCTTTAATATTTTTTCTTTGTATTTAATTTTTGATAGTTTGATTAATATGTGTCTTGGCGTGTTTCTCCTTGGATTTATCCTGTATGGGAGTCTCTGTGCTTCCTGGACTTGATTGACTATTTCCTTTCCCATCTTAGGGAAGTTTTCAACTATAATCTCTTTAAATATTTTCTCGGCCCCTTTCTTTTTCTCTTCTTCTTCTGGGATCCCTATAATTCGAATGTTGGTGCGTTTAATGTTTTCCCAGAGGTCTCTGAGACTGTCCTCCATTCTTTTCATTCTTTTTTCTTTATTTGGCTCTGTGGCAGTTATTTCCATTATTTTATCTTCCAGGTCACTTATCTGTTCTTCTGCCTCAGTTATCCTGCTATTGATTCCTTCTAGAGAATTTTTCATTTCATTTATTGTGTTGTTCATCATTGTTTGTTTGCTCTTTCGTTCTTCTAGGTCCTTGTTAAACGTTTCCTGTATTTTCTTCATTCTATTTCCAAGATTTTGGATCATCTTTACTATCATTACTCTGAATTCTTTTCCTGGTAGACTGCCTATTTCCTCTTCATTTGTTTGGTCTGGTGGGGTTTTACCTTGCTCCTTCATCTGCTGCGTATTTCTCTGTCCTCTCATTTTGCTTAACTTACTGTGTTTAGGGTCTCCTTTTCACAGGCTTCAGGTTCATAGTTCCCGTTGTTTTTGGTGTCTGCCCCCAGTGGGTAAGGTTGGTTCAGTGGGTTGTGTAGGCTTCCTGGTGTAGGGGACTGGTGGCTGTGTTCTGGTGGGTGAGCCTGGATCTTGTCTTTCTGGTGGGCAGGACCACATCCAGTGGTGTGTTTTGGGGTGTCTGTGACCTTTTTATGATTTTAGGCAGCCTCTCTGCTAATGGGTGGGGTTGTGTTCCTTTCTTGCTAGTTGTTTGGCATAGGGTGTCCAGCACTGTAGCTTGCTGGTTGTTGAGTGGAGCTGGGTCTTGATGTTGAGATGGAGATCTCTGGGAGAGCTTTCGCCGTTTGATATTACCTGGAGCCAGGAGGTCTCTGGTGGACCACCGTCCTTAACTTGGCTGTCCCACCTCAGAGGCTCAGCCCTGACACCTGTCAGCCACACGGCTCAGAAGAAAAGAGAGAAAAGAGAGAAAGGAAGAAAGGAAGGAAGGAAGGGAGGGAGGGAGGGAGGGAGGGAGGGAGGAAGAAAAGAAAGAAAGAAAGAAAAGAAAAAAGTTATTAAAGTAAAAAGAATTAAAAAGTAATGAAAAGAAAGAAAGAAGATAGCAACCAAACCAAAAAACAAATCCACCAATGGTAACAAGCGCTAAAAACTATACTAAAAAAAAAACACGGACAGACAGAACCCTAGGACAAATGGTAAAAGCAAAGCTATACAGACAAAATCACACAAAGAAGCATACACATACACACTCACAAAAAGAGAAATAGAAAAATATATATATATCATTCGGGAAGTCTGAGGTCTTCTGCCAGCGTTCAGTAGGTGTTCTGTAGGAGTTGTTCCACATGTAGATGTATTTCTGATGTATTTGTGGGGAGGAAGGTGATCTTCACATCTTACTCCTCTGCCATCTTGAAGGTCTCTCACTATTACCATTTTTTAAATTCTAAGTTCTATGACCTTTTGTAAATGTTAAGTCAGAGATTCTCTTTGAATTCATTAAGAGCAGAGACAGATGCTGAGCAAATAGACCATGTCATGATTTCCCAGTAGAATCCCACAAAACCATAGATCCAATTGGTCACTGCAGCAAAGTTTCCCCTTTATGTATGGGAAGAACCTAAATATGTTCTTCCCTCACACTGGAGAGAAGGGCTGGCCAGGGAAGGGTCATCTCTGCTCTCCCCCACAGTCTTCAGAAGTGCTTAAGAGAAAGACTTCGGTGTCCAATGAGAATCTGAAACCTTGCAAAACAGGGTGTGCAAGACACCCAACCACTGTTCTTTTGCCATGAAGACTTTAAGGAGTAAAGGTGACTCAAGAAAGGAGCAGCAGGCCACCAACTCTCCAGACTGGGGAAGACTGTTGCGGGGTTGAGGTCCCCACAAAATAAACTCTGACATGGAGATTTGTCTGTAGGCGGCTTACTGGACAGGGCTCTTGGGAACACCACCAGTGAGGGAGTAAAGCAAGCAGAATTAGGCAGAAGGATGAGTTGAGCTGTGATACGGTCACAACAAGCATGTCAGTGGATCCCACAGGGCACTCCAGAGCGGGGATGGCCCTTCAGAGTTGTCCCAGCTGGAGCTAAGCCTTTATATGGCCTCTCGTCTTGGGCAAGCAGCTCTCTTCAGTCAGTTTTCTGGGAGGGGCTTGGTTGTGAGACATCAGCAGGCAATACTCCCAACAGCTGGGGGGACAAGTGTCTAGGATTGGGGGACACACTATAGCATCCACTAAAGAGCCATAGGAGGATGTCAGTTCTCCTCTCATCAGTCTAAATCCTATTGTTGAGATCACATCAAAATCTGCTCCTATCATTCCTCTTCAAAATTCCTCAACAGTTTCCCATCACCCATGGGACAAATAGATCTTCCTAAGTAAGCCTATGGGGATCTTCTTGGGCCTAGAGGACAAACCCCTTGTGCCATTTTCCCCATAGAAACTAGGCTCCAGCCACATGGGGCTACTCACCAGTCCCAGAAACTACCATCCTCTTTCATGGCACTGATCTTTTGTACATGCTGTTCTTTCTGCTAGAATGCTGTCTCCACTCTTATCTTCCTAGAAAATCCCTAATCATCCCTCATTCCTCAGAGTCATTTCCACTGAGAAACTTCCTCAGCTCCCCTGGGCAACTCACACTGGCTTTACTCCAAGTTCCCACACAATATGTTCATCTACATCAGCCCCTGTAAGACAGACTAGTTCTGTACATCTGTATTCCCACTAGATTGGAGGCTTCTTGAAAACAGAACCAGGTCTGCCTTCTTTGTACCCCATACACAGGCAGCACTGGATTAAATGTTTGCATAATGAATAAATAATTCAATGTGGAAGAATTGGTACTGGCAGTGTTAGCTCCATCACGGAACAGCAGATGAATTCTGACAAATTGATCAGAAGGGAAACAGGAAGTAAGGATGTGGGGAGAGGCAAGGTATCTGTAGCCAGCTATGTGCCAGAAACATCTGGCTTTTGTATCATCTTTGGTTCTTGATATCTATTGTCCAAATTCAGCTTAACAGAATGGAGAGTATATTAGGGGCTCAAGTGGACAGCAAAATCGCTTTTAGGGTACAGTAACCGGAAACTCTCCCAAGGATGACTTCAAGGAAGGAGTATTGGGCTGCAAGATCCCTGGCTGAGGCTATAAACTAAACGATATGGTGGATCTCAGGAAGCATTTCCCTCTCTGTATATTCTCCTACAGAATCTCTGCCATGACAAGAAGAGCACCGCACATGAATAATATGTTATTCAACTTTTCTGCATGGTGCTAATCGACGAAGGTGTTAATGAGGGGGTGGGCAATGGGGCTGTATGAGCTGAGAGTGTTTAGGCCAAAGAGGAAGATGGTCCCAAGTAACAGATAAAAGGGGAAAAGGGACGTAGGTTATTCTGGAGCTCCTTGCAAAGGAAAATGGAAGTGAAGGCTCTCATCTTTCTTGGCCTCTCATTTCATATCCATCCTCATTTCATATTTCTATCCTCATGAGAAATGCAACTAGCCCAAACCATGATGAAAAGTGGTATCTTAGTCATATCTTCAAGCAAGTAACTTATCTTCAGAACCCCCCAATGCAAACATAATACACTGTATAATGAAGCAAAATTATCTAAGTTCATTGTAAACAGGCATCGAACCAAGTTTGTCTTCAATCAAAATGAATTTTAGGTCTGTCTTTATTTTCAGATCTTACTGCCTCATAACAAAACCAGAGACCTGTCTTTTGGGGAGAAAAAAAATATTCTATTTCCTCAGAAAATGCCAAGGGTCCACAAATTTTAATCTGCTCCAGCTGGAGTGGAGGCTGGGGGCTTATTTAAGCTCACAAAGTATACCTTCTCGGGCTTCCTCCTGCTGATAAACCAAAGATCCTCCTCGACCAAGGTTTAGGTAGCTGTTTCCAGTATCCAAAGGAAGATTGCCCAGCCAAGCAATTGCTCCACCCACCTGAAAGCCTGCTTAGGATTCCATTTGAATGTAGGAGTTGATCTCTAAATATAACCCTGAAAGCAGCCTCTGCCATCATCCCTACACTTGTGGCTTCTCTCCTTCCAAAGTAATAAAATGAGACGGATGGGTCTCCAGGCTTTTTCCCTGAAAGAGCAGCTTGGGGTAATGAGACACAGGAGAACAACCCTCTGCTGCTACTCCCCAACCTTCTCTTTAGGGTGGGAAGAGGGGTGACAACAATAGTCCTCCACTCAGGAGATGCTGCCAAGCCCCATCCTCCCAGTCCCCACTGGGTCCCTCCCAAAGCAGATAGTCCCTGAGCTGAGCCCACTGTCCCAGGACATCCATTAAACTCAGGGAAATCCTTAGAGGTGTGCCTTCTCCACCTCCTCTATCCAGGGTTACCGCTGTAAAATTCAGAACCTCAATATATCCTTTTCCTAACTGTGATCATTCTTGTCTCACCAGATGATATTCCACTAACCAACCAATATTTGTTCATTGTCAGTCACATTCACTAACTCTGAGATTCTTGACAGCAGTGCTGTGTCTTCCTCATCCATGGACCTTCATCATCTTCCACAGTGCCAGGCACAGTGCAGATGCCCAGTAAATGCTGGATCGATGGAGGGATGGACGGAAGGATGGAGGGATGGAGGGATGAGGAACTGTCTCAGTGTTGTACTTGGTAGACAGAAGGACAGATGATAGAAATTGCAGCTTGAGAAGCTTGACTATAGCTGTGCCCTGCAACTCAAGGCACGATCATGGAACCCACGCCAAGCTCTGGGGGCTCCAAGTCAGAGCATGAAGGTGCAGTGTCTCCTGCCTGCTGAGTCACCTGCCCAAAACTAAATCCAGCTGGGGGTGGAGGTGGGGCCTTCCATAGCAGGCCCAGGAGGAAATGGAGCTGGGATAACCCATGGAACACAGTGGCCCTCACTAACACACCCAAGACAGGCTTTCCTTTTCTCTGAGTGCTGCTCACCTCTGTGAGCAGAGGAGTGGAGGCATAGTCTTTCCCTGGCCCCCGAGCTAATGAGGGAGGCTGGGTGGGGCACTGCAACTGCAGCCCTTGCTGCCACACTGACCATTCATCCCAGATGTGACTGAGGAGGGCCTGGAGCCTGTGCATCTGTCCAGACAGCCATGTCTACACGTGTGCAGTTGGGCTATTATCCCCCTGGATAAAGCCTAAGAGGCCACGGGCCTTTGAATGGAAGGTAGTAGGGTTTGTGGAAATGCCATTTCACTGGCCCTGCTTTATTTCTTTCCAGGCAGAACCTTGCTATCAAGTAGAAACAACTGAGCTACTCAGGCTGTAGGCATACAGACAGGTTTCTTCTGACCAGGAAAGGAGAGGCACCAGCACCACAGTAACTGAGGGGTAGAGGATGGAACTGAGCAAAAGAAAAGCCAGGCTGGAGTCAGATTACACTTCCTTGTGGTTAGAGTTTGGGCTCTGCTAAGACCCAGCTTCTGAGAGACAAGGGCCACCATTTTCCCTTCACCCACCCTGGACCACTCTCCCCAGAGAGCCCCCCAGGATGCAGGAAACCAGGTGGCCCTGCCCATCTAATAGAGAGCACCTCCCTTCTGCTGTGGACTTTCATCCTGGCTTCTACTTGATGAAATGAACAGTTCAGAATCGGTTGGAAACAAAGAACCTGGCTTTATGGAGGCTGAACGTGAGGCTTCCTGACAACACCAACCACTCGTTTGGCTTCACTGACTAATTTCAACTAAACCCAAAGCTAGAGGTTTTGGTCCTTTCATTTTTCAGTCTTTTAATTGGCAACGAGATATAGAAGTACATTTCTATCATATAGAATACTCTTCAACTAGACTTATTGTGGTGATCATTTCACAATTTAGACAAATATGTGGTACCCCTGAAACTAATATAATGTAATATGTCAATATGTTACCTCAATTTTTTAAAAAAGAAGAAAACTCTATCCCAGTTACACAGTAGATGGAAACTGTTTCCACAACAGCTGAGGTAAAGGAGAGCAGGGTGGTAACATTTTTTGAGTAAACCCTAGGTACCTGCCATAAGGTACTTCATTTGTCTTAATTTCCCTTGATCTTCCCAACAACCTCATGAGGTAAGTGTTACTATCTTCAATTTATGAGGAAATCAAAGTTCAGAGAAGTTGATCGACATGCCTATAACAAACAAGAGGAGAATCCATGTCCTTTCTGCTGCACCTATGGTTTTTAGCCCTGGTGGCAGAGTAGAATCACCTGGAGAAGATTTAAAGACCATGGGCACCCAAGTCCCATCCCCAGAGAGCCTGACTTAACTGGCCAGGAGTAGGTCTCCGAATTTTTTGGTAAGAGGATCAGTGGGCTACACCATGTTGGAGTGGAGGGCACGTGAATCTCAAAAAAAATGCCTTATAGTTTTCATCTCATCTTTACCCCCATGCTAAGTCACCTACCATGTGACTCTAGCTCAGCTATGTAAGCAATTCCAGTAAGTCTTAGCTAGGGTGGAAAATCAGTGTGACAGCTGAACATTTTTTAGCTCATAAATGCTTTTAGCCTATCTACAAAGTCATACCACATCTCCTAGGTAACTGGGACTATTTTCCTTAAATTGGGAAATACTGAGCAAGGTGGATGACAACACTTGTGTGGAGACTTACACATCCTGCAACTGGTAACTAATTTGTGGTGGGATTGGAAGTAACTTACTTTTGTGATTCAGCAGGCTTCCCCAGCCATAGAAGCAGGAGGAAAGGTGAACACTGAGCTGTCTTCCAGGGAAACTTTGGAGGCATGAACAAATTATCCCATGTTTATGAAGCACCCTGGGCTCCTTGAGTAATAGCTAAGTGTCAGGGCCTGGTGTTACTGGTTTTCACACAAGTCCCAAGAATAACTGCTCCTCTCAACCTCACTCCCCAACCCACAAGTTATGCTCTGTGCCCAGCTAAGTCCCTCTGCATGTGCCCTAGCAGAGGGCAAAGCAAGGGCTTGAGTTTGCCCTGTGAGGAGGCAAGTAAGCGTGCATCCTATCGGCAACTTTTCCCCTCATAACAGACACCTTTGAGCTGGAATTCATCTGCTGTGAATTCCCTAGTGTTTGTTTAACACAGGCCAAGGAACCAGATCAACAAATGGTGCTGTAGTCAGGGAGAGGCTGTTCTTACTGGGAAGATTCCTTTGATGAAACACCAATCATTTTCAAATAATTAGGCAATCCAGGCCCCAAGTTAACAAGTGGGAAGGGTCTCCAACCCTTCTGCAACCTTTGCCCCTTTAGTGCCATTTTCCCCTTGACCTTCTGTTTCAGCACAAAACCAGTTACTTTTCATAAGCAAAGTCAATCTCTTCTTGAAATGCCGCTTCCTGAACAGAGAACATAATCAGCTTCTGACAACCAAGGCAGCCTGACCTCATTGAAGGCTGCTGCTTTGTCGGGGAAGCCATTGTTGAATGTGTTTGAATTTGACAGTATATAATTTTAAGTTCAGATTCAGATGATGTATGTATTTGTTATTGTTTCATTTATAGAACTTAAGAATGTTAAGGTGACAGGGCAGCTTAGAGATCTAGTCCATGTCTCTCATTTTAAGAGGAAACTAAAATCCAGAAAAACGAAGTGACCAGCCTGAGGTCAGCCCAAGTGCCCAGAACTCTGCCCTCAGCCCTCCTCTGTTCTTTATCCCACATTCTGTCTTTAGAAAACTCCACAAGTTCCATGAGTTTAAATGCCACCACATATTAATAACTCTCAGCCCAGACCTCCCCACAGAACTGTTACTTTTCTACCCCAGGCCTCTCCCCATCCTCTCCCCCTGCCCCAAGGCTTCTCCTCGACATATTGCACCACTCTTCCAGAGTTGCTCAGGTCCAAAATCTTGCCATCATCCTTCAGTTCTCCATTTTTTACACACCCATATCTAAGTCAGCATTCGTCCTAAATGGAGGTACTAGTTCCATTTCCAAAAATAAATCACTAATTCAACTCTTTTCCATAATCGCCACCAAGACAACCCTGGTCTACACTGTAGTCAGCTCCTGCCTATTCTATTTCAATAGTTCTGAACTGGTCTCCCTCTTTCCACTCTTTCTCTTTCCAGTAGATGTGCCATGTAGTAATCAAAATAATCTTTCTAATAATGCATAAACGTGCATCATCTCACACCCTTCCTTACACTTAAAATGAAACCTAAACTCTTACCCTACTTTCGTGGCCCTAGACAGTCTAACCCTGCCAACCCAACCCCCCCATCTCCCTTTTCACTCAATCTGGTCACACCGCTCGTCTTTGTTCCTTGAACAGATTATTCTCATTCCTGGCTCTGTCTCTACACGGTAATTCCTTCTGCTCCGATTGCTCTCCCCACAGATCTTTGCATGGCTACCACTTTCTCATCCCTTGAGTCTTGGCTCAGAAGACCAATCACCGCTAGAGCAGCCCCCAGGCACTGTCTGTCACATTCCCATCTTCTGCATAGCATTTACCCAGGGCTGAAACTATTTTACTCCTTTGTTTGCATTCTTACCATCTATCACCCTTATAACCACCTAGAGAGCAGATTTTCCTGGTCACCACCACATCTCCCACTCTTGAAAAACTGCCAGACTCAGAACAGGCACTCAATAAACACACACTGATTGACTGATACTAAGAAATAGCAATAGAACCAGAAGTAGAATCTCTGCTTTTCAGTTCCCATTTCAGTGGTGTTTCAATCCTGCTTTTTGGTTTACCAGAAACAAAAGATCCACTCAAGCTAGTTCAAATGAAGGGAATTTTGAGGAGGATACATATGGAATGACAAAGTGTAATGTCTCTGCAATCCGAGAACAGGAGCCATAGTAGAACCCCACAGAAACCAAAGCTGAAGGGGGGCTCTGAATTCAAAATGGCTCTGAAGGGCTCCCTCCAGGGGGTCTTCCTTTTGGTCCACCATTGCCACTATTAACATATACTCTGTATCTGCTTCTTCCTTTCCTGTTCCAACTGGCCTCTATTCATTCCCTCAGCAAATACTTATTGAGGGCCAACATGCGTTAAGCCATGTTAACACTGCTTGCCTACCATTTTTGCTTCTCCTTTACTTCATCTACACAGGGCTTTGATTTTCCATGCCCCTATCAGCCTTGCTCATGACTTTTTGGTTCAGTTCCATCTGTTAGCAGTACAATTCTTCCTAGGTTTTAGTTGATATTCCCAAGACAAAATCTAACCAAACCAGTTCATCTTTTGGAGCTGGATCAAACATTATAGATCACTAAACAGCTTATGAACCGGCAGCCTTTACATCGGGGCTCAACTCTGGTCAAACCAGCTGTGTTCATGTGTGTTGTCTGGCAAGGGCTCTGGGTGTAGCAGCTTCTGAAAGGGGAGACGGCAGGGCAGATATGATCATATCTCCAGGATAAACTTTAATCAGTGAGGGTGCATTTAGGCAGTGAGAAGAGACACATTTAGACATGTCAATTAGACCATTACTACGTCATGTTTGCCTAAGTCAATGGGCAATTTGGCGTCACTCACAGTTTCACAGCAGAAAAGTGATAGCGTCTGAGCTTTGCTTTGGTAAAATTAACTTTTCAGAAATGTATGGGATAGATTGTAAAAAAGAAAAAATTGATATAAGAGGAAAAATTAGGAGCCAGCTGCAATATATTGAAGCACGAAGTCATGATAATCCGAGTTAGTGCATGAGCAGTGCAAAGGGACAGTGGTACAGCTGAGAGAGACACCAAGTGGCAGGAATTGGAATGTGGCATCAATTCCACAAGATTTGAGTGCCTACTGTATATACAGGGTCCCTTATTGAGGCCCTATATGTGTAAAGTACTGCACGAAAGGTGTCACAGACATAATCACATTTAAGCCTTGAAAAAACCTATAATGAGATGTATATAATTCTGTAAACATTATATAGATGGGGAAACTTTAGGCCACAGAACTAAATAACTTCCTCAAGATCACATAACCAGAAAGTGGCCAAGGAAAGGAATGCTGTGGAAAGATGGAAGAATCCTAGGAGCAATGGGAAGAGGTCAATAGTATATCCACAAGATGGCCTGAGACTGGAGAATGCGCTGGGCCAAGAAGGGAGGATAACATGGGAGGAGATGGCAGGAAGCCTTGCATTTCTAACTGGGATGAAGAGAGGGATGGCAACATAGCTTGGAGGATGGAGCCAGGCTTTACACTGGGCCTTGAAACCTGACCCTGTCTTGAGCAAATGCCTTCCCTCTTGAGATTCAATATCTTCTCCTGTAAAACAGGGATAATAGTATCCAAAACCTTGCAGGTCTGGGTAGGGATTAGTGATCACATAAGGTAAGGTCTCAATAAAAAGTATCATTTCTGGGGTAAATAATTCTATTGCTATTACTGATAGATTAGTCAGGGGCCACATATAAACCTCAGAAGAGATAACTAGTCAGAATTCTGTTGTTGAAGAGGTTTCAGGCTCCATGTTTCAGCTTAAATATTGCTCTGATGATGTGGACTACAAGGCATTGGGCTCATCTTTTCTTAGGAGCTGATGCATATGGCTGACTGGTAAGACAGGTCTAACTGTCAATATCAAATAATCTCATCATTTGAGTTAAACAGTCTGGACAGACAGGGGAAGGTAATTCTGTCCCCCACACACTGCACACCCTAGAAACGTGTGCGCAGAGCTGGAGTGCTGCCAGCAGAACGAAGCCTGCTCTAGAGGGGGATACACAGGTACAAAGCTACTCTCATCAGTAGCAGATGATGAAAACTCCACACTAAGTTACTGAGAACATCTTAAAACCCAGAATCCAGGCTTTAAATATTAATTTGACTTCAGTGAGAAAGAGCTAGTTTTTATCCATTAGCTGAAAAGCACTTCAGCTCCTACTTGTTATTTTTAAGCAATAATGTTTTTTTAAAGAGCCTAGGTCTGCTCCCCACAAGGGAGAGAACCGGCATGAGCAAACCCCAGCAGTCTTTGTCCTTTCCCGGTGTGGGAGCAGAGGAGCAGTCAGCTAGCATTCCACTTGTGCCTTCCCCAGGCCACCAAGCCTGAAGCCTTCCTAAGGATGTGATCAGCCCCAATTCAAGATCAAACGGACTCCACGATGCAAGGTGGAAAAGTCCCATTAGCCAAACCACTGGGCAGAGTTTCAAGAAACAGCCATCTATCTCTGATTCTTTTCTATACTGGAAACATACAAAATATAGAGCTACCCAGCCCCCAGGCCACCTGAAACCCATAGGTTCTATTGCCGTCTGATGCCATCCTACCCTACATGCACAATGCCGGATAAGGGGCAACAAATAGTTTGGTGCCCCAATTCTAGAACTTTTCTCCCTCACTTTTAGAGCAGAATCCATCTGAGTGAGAATGATTACCTTTTCACTAGATGTTAGTTTCATTCTCATCAAGGCTTGGGAAAGAATCAGGGGAAGAGTCTTCTCGGAAAAGGAGTCTGAAGGAAGAAGCTGGCAGGATTCCGACAAACATAGGTGTTAAAAAAAAGAAAATCTGACAACATGAATCTGTTCACTAGGCTGAAAGAAAATATATTGTATATTTAAGGCAGAGAAGCAACGTTGCATAACTTGAAGGAGAGGGGGGCACTCACTTTATAATCTTTGTGAATAGTGCCCCCTGGAGTTGTGCAGGGCACAACCTGTGAAACCAAACTTAGACAACCCTGACTCAGGGTATCTAAGTCAGAAAAATGCCTATAATAATTTCCACAAAGGTGTAGCAGCTTCGAGCCATTAAAAATTTAAGTTGTTGTAGATTATTCTGTAGAAAATTCTTAAGGCGCACAGTAAAACCCAAATTTCCCAAACAGTCATACTCTAACCAGTGGGGACCTGGTTATAATCATCCAGACCATTCCCTCATTGTGCAGATGAGGCAATTGAAGGCCAGAGATACAATATGTCTTGCCCAGGGTCAACAAGCCTATGCTAAAAAGGTGAAAGAGTTTCTCTGCTTCCTATAGACAGCCGAAATAGGTCGCTTTGCTGTAAATGGTATTCAGCCCACCCAGACCCCAAATGGAGTCTTATTCATCATTATCATTTCATATTTTTTAGGCACCTTCTAAATGCTGAGCCTTGAGAATACACAAAAAGTTCCTCCCAAGATTCCCAAACCATGGGGCGATAGTAGGGCAGCTTCGCTTCAACTACACACAACCTTTAGTCTAGGAATTGAGGACTTTGCTAGAAACATTTCCAGGCACAAAGGTAGCATACTCTTTCTTGAGCCGTGAATGGTTATGGTCTACTGAACAAATCCTTATTTTGGCAATTTTTTAAAATGTGTTATGTCCCCGTTGGAGTTGACTGACTTCTTTGAAGTTGTTTTGGTTTATTGGTTAAATATTTATTTGTTAATATATTTACAAGCCATATTATTTATATGATACATTTGAAGCCATTATGAACTATCGGGTAATTATCCAAAGCACGAAAACCAAAACCGATGGTCATTTACGAGGAAAATGGGAAACTTACGAGGTACTGAGGTTGGTCTTTAATTTAAATTTTATTTTTAACACAGTCATTCTACTCTTTCTAATGGGAGTTTTATGTGTATTTGAATGTTTGTGGTGAGAGCAAGGTGGGAGGAGAGTGAAGCCCTTTTACCAAAAACCAATGCAATTAAAGTGCTTTATGGACAAGCTCTCTGCCAAATTTCTTATTGAAATCAAAGACACCTTTGAGTTAGTTACACAAGAGCAGGGCAGAAAGCACCTGCAGTCACGTCTGTTTCTCATTTTGTACTCATGTAACTCAGATGCCCTGTGGATTAAGTGAAATCTGCTCCTGAGTTGAAATTGTGTACACCACGTGTCAGCTCAGTTTGAATTTGGAAACAGGAGCTCAGAAGGTGCCACTCAAACATGTGGCTCTGGTTTTCCCCGAGTGTAACATGAACAAGGGAGTCATGTTATGGGTGCCAGTGTCTCTAGCTTCATTGTAAGTAAGAGATACGGCAGGACCATGTTTCCATTTAATGGTGCTCCCCTTCACCCCCTCCCCGTATCAGTTCCCACTTAAAATGTTCATGAGGCAAGGTCATGGCATGGAACGAGGAGTGCTGTAAATGTACACGTCGACAGTTCATGCCTTGTGCATGAATTTATTTACAACCATGTCCTGACACAGAAAAAGGAAGCCAACCACATTGTGTGATCCAACATCCCTGGGTAGCCAGCTACGGGTCCTTCCTCTGTGTAGATTCTGTTTGTGGCCGACATAAATGTAGAAAGGATTCCACTGGTCTGGAGAAACTGCACTGGGGTATATTTAATACTCAGTACAAAGCAGTACTCTTATGTTAAGACCCCAAATTCTTTCCATTTCAACCCAAAGAGGCCTCTTTTAAATATTAGCACTAACAGGGAATCCTGGATTTTTTTTCTCTTTGATCACGTTTTAGAATACCAGCTCCTTGTCTGCCTCTTCATTTGTCCCATTGACTTAACATTTTGTGAGTAACTACTCTAAGCTCTCAAGCATCAACAGTCCGGAATTATGAACAGCAAGGACTTTGCTTTCATGGAGTTTCCTTTCTGTCTGGGGGAAGGGGAGGAATTGGCTTTGAACTAGCTTAGTGAAGGCGTGTTCCAGTTAAAGTCAAGTCTCCATGTGGCATTCCAGATTTACACAGGATAAACTGGGATGTGCTAATTTGCTTCAAAAAAAGATTCAATATTTTACTAAAAAAAAATCACAGAAGGATTCCCTTTCAATCTAAAATTCCCAACCACCCTCCCACCCTGCCAAGTAATTTTATTTATTTGGAATTTTTGAGGACTCCTTCAACTGTTAAAGTGAACACTGCACTGTTCTGGAGTACAGCCCCTAATCACCGGCATACACAGACATTCATTTTTACTACATAAAAGAAGTTCCAGAAGAAAGCATCACTTATCCCAGAAGAAAAAAAAACAATACCCTACTCTGAAAAGACTGCTCAGCAGAGACTACAGGCAGGCCTAGAAAGAAAGAGTTGTAGGGACTCCAGTACTGGTGACTTCACTGGAGCCTCTCTGTACCCTCTTTATCTAAGTCAAGGGCAAGGAAATTCTGGTGTCGAGAGGGATTTTCTTTTCAGTTTCTCTGGATTTTTCTCATTGACATGAATGAGGGTAAAAGAAAAAAAAAAACAACCCACTAATACAACTTTTTAAATGAACCTGGTGAGGTGAAGACGTCATTTTCTCTCCTGACACTTTCAAATACTTGGATACTTAATTGTCTGTCACCAGAATCTCTCTTTATGAGCACCCGTAATTTGTCCCATTAGCAATTAGAACAGTTTCTCCACTGAGCTTTGTCTGAGAAATAGAGAGCTGCCATACCAAACACACAGACTTAGAAGAAATGAGAAAGACGCTGAAAAGACCATTTCCTAATGTTACAACTGGCCTCCTGTTATTTTCCCCACACTGGGGTTTTATTGATCAGTGACCACATTTCTCCTCCAGACTGTTGTACTGCCAGGAAGCTTCCTGGTCCAGCTGCATAGTGGTTAGTTGGCATAAAAAGTTTTTTTAAAGCATCAGCCTTACCCTCCCCTGTTTAGGAAAGTTAATGCCATATCATGTTTTTCAGCCCCATGGATTGGAAGGCTATCCTATTTATATAGGGGAAGCAAAAGTGAAGCCAACCCTGGGTGTTCCCGCAAGCTTTTCATCTGCCCAAGAAGGATTCATATGGAAAGGCTTCATAGGAATTAGATAAGTTTAGAAATACAGGTACAAAAGGGTATTCAGAAGTCAAACGAGCCATTCTTCCATTGAAGAGCTTTGCTTTCGATTAAAGATTCATGCTCAGTACAGTCAGTGTGTCTTAAATTAGCCAGGGAGAAATCTTCTTAAGGAAGAGAGAAATAAATGTACAAATAAAATGAGACCAAGGTGGGAAGAAATTGAGTGGGTTTTTTTTTTCCATCCCAGTGTTAGATCAGTCCAAACAGACAATAACCAAAGCCAAGTCTCCATACACATGTCACAACCTTAGATCTTCAAGGTCTCTCCTGGCCAAGTGTTTGGGTTCTTATTGTGCTGACACATTGGAAAACCGCACTTGACCTTCAGAGGAGGACCAGGTCTTTTTTGCTGCTACTTAGACAGCACTCAAAGTTCATCTTTGGCTGTGACTTATTTTAAACAGCAACTATGCAACTACCTTGGCAGGATGTGAGCCACAGAATCAGTGTTTGGGTCAAGTAGAACTCCATTTACCTTTATCCATTAACAGGCCACTCTGCCCTATAGGAAACACAGAGCAGAGATGTGCCTGGGGGTCCATGTTTTCCTAAACTTCTCATTACAAGTTACTAGTCCATGTCTTTTATTCATGCTGCCATCTTCCTCAACTGAATTATTTAAATGAAAAAAAAAAAAACTGAAGACTATTTTCAAGGGAAAAAAAACGTTTCCTTGGGCATACTCAGGTTACTGACAACTCCCAGCATGAAAGTCAAGCCTTGAACTATTGGTACTCTGACTACAGATCACAGAGAAAAATTTTTGAGAAATCACTCACAAAGGTCATAGAAGACTTAAAGTCCATACATCAAAATGCCATCCATTCTTTGGAGTTGGCCACACAGTAAGAAGTGAAACCGATGTATTTTATAATGGCACCGTGGCCACTTAGAGATGCCTGCCAAGAGCTGAACATGATACCCAGCACTACGGCTCAAAATCCTGTATTCCAAGTAGCCACATCAGTCTTAGGGTAAGACAGATCTCAAAATATACACTTAAAAAGGGAAAAGATAGACATTTGACTTCAACTTGATATTGTATTGCTAATTCCTATGAGTTCTATCAAATGAATGGTGTGGAGGAGTACAGAAAGACCAACTCCATTCATGATAAGAATCATTAGGAATTCATAACAAGAGCAAGTACAAAAAGATAAGAGGATTGGGGTTTAGAGTAGAATTTACTGATGTGTGCTTCAGAAAGGTGGCTAATTCATTTAGTTTTCGTATGCCCACATGTCTTCTCTATAGTGGAAGTAGACAATTTAGAAAACTTTCCTGAGACTTCCCTGGAAATCATCTTTAAGACCTTGGGTTTACTGCCTCTGTCCACTGTTCCATGTTCCTCTTCTGTGTCAGCACTGTCTCTCACTGCCTAGACCAAGACATCAGCAGCAATTAACTCACTCTGAGATTCAAAGGTTATTGAAGAATTAGGGATGGATTTGTCCTGTAATAAAGATGGGACAAAGCTCTTTTACTTTATGAACTGTCCCAGTGTAATACAAATAAAGGTATACCACAAATACTATAAACACTACTCCAAACATTATTAGAGGGGTCAGGATATACTGCTCAGAGATTCTTGAGAGTGAATCAATTAGATTGTAGAATTGGTTCTGATTACCAGAAATGTTTGAAAGTCTATCAACTCTACTACCCATATTTATACTAATCCACATCTGAGGTATTTCCTAGCTCTAAAATTCCACAATTCTATAATTCTGATCATCATTTTTCCCTCCCTCTATCCTACTAAGATGGTCTGATCATTGGGGGGGAGGGGCTTCATTTACCATTCCCACTTCTAATTCCTTCTCTAAAGAGAATCAACACATTCTTGTTTATGGCAAGTCCATTTTCACAGTGGACATAATTTTCAAGGATTGTGAAGTAGTTGCCATCAGTGCATCTTACAACGTCTGTCAAGAACTATTGCTTCAAAACTAGGTCAGTCAGAAGGGGACTCCTGACCAAACCTAAAGGCAGAGCTAAGGAAACAGTTACCTGCCCTCCCTACAAATTTTTTTTTTTAACATCTTTATTGGAGTATAATTGCTTTACAATGGTGTGTTAGTTTCTGCTTTATAACAAAGTGAATCAGTTATACATATACATATGTTCCCATATCTCTTCCCTCTTGCATCTCCCTCCCTCCCACCCTCCCTGTGCCACCCCTCTAGGTGGTCACAAAGCACCAAGCTGATCTCCCTGTGCTATGTGGCTGCTTCCCACTAGCTATCTATTTTACGTTTGGCAGTGTATATATGTCCATGCACTCTCTCATTTTGTCACAGTTTACCCTTCCCCCTCCCCATATCCTCAAGTCCATCCTCTAGTAGGTTTGTGTCTTTATTCCCGTCTTGCCACTAGGTTCTTCATGACCTTTTTTTTTTTTTTTAGATTCCATATATATGTGTTAGCATATGGTATTTGTTTTTCGCTTTCTCACTTACGTCACTCTGTATGACAGACTATGGTCCATCCACCTCACTACAAATAACTCAATTTCGTTTCTTTTTATGGCTGAGTAATATTCCATTGTATATATGTGCCACATCTTCTTTATCCATTCATCTGTTGATGGACACTTACATTGCTTCCATGTCCTGGCTATTGTAAATAGAGCTGCAATGAACATTGTGGTACATGACTCTTTTTGAATTATGGTTTTCTCAGGGTATATGCCCAGTAGTGGGATTGCTGGGTCGTATGGTAGTTCTATTTTTAGTTTTTTAAGGAACCTCCATACTGTTCTCCATAGTGGCTGTATCAATTTACATTCTCACCAACAGTGCAAGAGGGTTCCCTTTTCTCCACACCCTCTCCAGCATTTATTGTTTGTAGATTTTTTTGATGCTGGCCATTCTGACTGGTGTGAGGTAATACTTCATTGTAGTTTTGATTTGCAGTTCTCTAATGATTAGTGATGTTGAACATCCTTTCATGTGTTTGTTGGCGATCTGTATATCTTCTTTGGAGAAATGTCTGCTTAGGTCTTCTGCCCATTTTTGGATTGGGTTGTTTGTTTTTTTGATATTGAGCTGCATGAGCTGCTTGTAAATTTTGGAGATTAATCCTTTGTCAGTTGCTTCATTTGCAAATATTTTCTCCCATTCTCAGGGTTGTCTTTTGGTCTTGTTTATGGTTTCCTTTGCTGTGCAAAAGCTTTGAAGTTTCATGGAACCTAAATAGAAAAGTCTATTTAGGTCTTCTGCCCATTTTTGGATTGTGTTGTTTGTTTTTTTAATATTGAGCTGCATGAGCTGTTTATATATTTGCGAGATTAATCCTTTGTCCGTTGATTCGTTTGCAAATATTTTCTCCCATTCTGAGGGTTGTCTTTTCATCTTGTTTGTGGCTTCCTTTGCTGAGCAAAAGCTTTTAAGTTTCATTAGGTCCCACTTGTTTATTTTTGTTTTTATTTCCATTTCTCTAGGAGGTAGGTCAAAAAGGATCTTGCTGTGATTTATGTCATAGAGTGTTCTGCCTATGTTTTCTTCTAAGAGTTTGATAGTGTCTGGCCTTACATTTAGGTCTTTAATCCATTTTGAGTTTATTTTTGTGTATGGTGTTAGGGAGTGTTCTAATTTCATTCTTTTACATGTAGCTGTCCAGTTTTCCCAGCACCACTTATTGAAGAGGCTGTCTTTTCTCCACTGTATATTCTTGCCTCCTTTATCGAAGATAAGGTGACCATATGTGCGTGAGTTTATCTCTGGGCTTTCTATCCTGTTCCATTGATCTATATTTCTGTTTTTGTGCCAGTACCATACTGTTTTGATTACTGTAGCTTTGTAGTATACTCTGAAGTCCGGGAGCCTGATTCCTCCAGCTCCGTTTTTCTTTCTCAAGATTGCTTTGGCTATTCGGGGTCTTTTGTGTTTCCATACAAATTGTGAAATTTTTTGTTCTAGTTCTGTGAAAAATGCCATTGGTAGTTTGATAGGGATTGCACTTAATCTGTAGATTGCTTTGGGTAGTAGAGTCATTTTCACAGTGTTGATTCTTCCAATCCAAGAACAGGGTATATCTCTCCATCTATTTGTATCATCTTTAATTTCTTTCATCAGTGTCTTATAATTTTCTGCATACAGGTCTTTTGTCTCCTTAGGTAGGTTTATTCCTAGATATTTTATTCTTTTTGTTGCAATGGTAAATGGGAGTGTTTCCTTAATTTCTCTTTCAGATTTTTCATCATTAGCGTACAGGAATACTAGAGATTTCTGTGCATTAATTTTGTATCTTGCTACTTTACCAAATTCATTGATTAGCTCTAGTAGTTTTCTGGTAGCATCTTTAGGATTCTCTATGTATAGTATCATGTCATCTGCAAACAGTGACAGCTTTACTTCTTCTTTTCTGATTTGGATTCCTTTTATTTCTTTTTCTTCTCTGATTGCTGTGGCTAAAAATTCCAAAACTATGTTGAATAATAGTGGTGAGAGTGGGCAACCTTGTCTTGTTCCTGATCTTAGTGGAAATGGTTTCAGTTTTTCACCATTGAGGACGATGTTGGCTGTGCGTCTGTCATATATGGCCTTTATTATGTTGAGGAAAGTTCCCCCTATGCTTATTTTCTGGAGGGTTTTTATCATAAATCGGTGTTGAATTTTGTCAAAAGCTTTTTCTGCATCTATTGAGATGATTATATGGTTTTTCTCCTTCAATTTGTTAATATGGTTTATCACATTGATTTATTTACGTATGTTGAAGAATCCTTGCATTCCTGAGATAAACCCCATTTGATCATGGTGTATGATCCTTTTAATGTGCTGTTGGATTCTGTTTGCTAGTATTTTGTTGAGGATTTTTGCATCTATGTTCATCAGTGATATTGGCCTGTAGTTTTCTTTCTTTGTGACATCTTTGTCTGGTTTTCTATCAAGCAAATGTCTTGATATTATTTAAAGACTATTACAATTGTGCCTACTTTACAATTTTATTGGTGTTAATATCAATAATTTTAGACCTACTTCGCAAGTTTGCTAGTGTTGCTTAAAGATGCTGGTATAAAGATAGCACTAAATCTTGCCTAATAAGCTTGCTCTTTTTGTCCTAGAATACTGAGTGTGATGTGATTTTTCATGAATAATTCTGAAAAATTCAACCCTGCTGAAATTCCACACACAGAGCTAAAAGGCTCAAATAGTCTTAGATTCAAATTAGCCAAATCACAATCAGATTCAATACTGTAGGCAGAGCAAACAACAGACGGACAGACTGACCACTGTTTGTAGACATCTTTTCTTATCATACTTCATTAACACTAGGAGAGTTTTCATTTCTTTGTCTCAATCGTGAAAACATCTGGAGAAATTAATTAATGCATTGAACACACTGAGTAATCCAGGTCTCAAAGGTAATGTGTGTTTGCTTACATTTGTTGGTTTCTGTAAAGAAAATGGCCACTTTCATAAACTGACAGCAGTCAGAATGGCACAATGCTTACATTGGTGGTATCTGGCATGGGTTTCCAACCCTGGGTCCTGGTTCTGCCTCCTGACCAGTGACCTACATAATCTTGCTAAGGAAGATCCCAGATATCATTACTTTATACATCAGTTCACTCGTTTGGTCAATGGCAATGAACATTATCAACTGTTGTTTCTTTCTTGTTTCTTTCACAACTATGGTGATTTATTTTATATAATAATCATTTTTGTATCAGGTCCGGTGCTAGGCATTGAGATGAGTAAAGCTCAACCCTTGCTTTCAAAGAGCTCACAATTCCCCGCACATAACTAACTATAAGGTAGTGAATGAGAATAAGGAAAAAGAGAGAGGAGGGTGGCAGCTCCTAGTGTAGGCTGAAAATATAATTAACCAGTCTTGAGATTTCCATTGCACCATAATGCAAATGCCACCCACCAGAATCTGTCAATCTCCAATTACACCCTTATTTAGACAGAAGAAAGAAGACAGTTGAATAGAGGGAAAATGCTGATATTTCTCATTGACTTGTAAATATGAAAATGTCAAGCAATGAAAAGTATATACATTTATATACAGATTATGAAGCAAATATTTCCCCCAAAATATAAAATAGGCTGAAGTCCATAGAGAGGAAAGAGCTTTTATACACAGAGTTTTATAATTTGCAGCCCACCACTTCTCTCAAAATTTTTTTAAGAGTAAATACCATCATCCTTCAAGTTCACCAATGTGTACGATGCAGCTAAGATAGCTCAACACTAATAATGAATTCAAAACCACAAAGTTCAACTTGATCGGCATTTATGGCATGCTTTGTGCCAATATCCTTACCTTAATAGTTTCAATTTCAAATAGCATTCTGAATGAGAAGGATTTTATTAGTTTATATAAAGTTTCAGGGATTTTCCCCCACTTACTAGGAAAATGCATAAGAACGTTTTTTTAAGTCTTCCATTTAAATAAAGGAGCAATATTATTCATCATAGCCTAACCATCAGTATTTAATTATTCTAAAACCAAAAAGCTTAAAGTTAAAGGAAATGAATTCAATAAATTCTCAAGTGAAAATTATATATCCCCAATGAACACAGTTATTTAGGATTGTTCCATCTCACTAGACATAAGTTAAACATATTCTGATTAAACACCTACTATGTGTAAGGCACATAATTACTGGAAGAAGAAAGAAATCATTTCTACCCTTAGAGAATAACACTCTAACAACCAGTTTAACTGACTGAAACTTCCAAGCAGAGTACTATTTATGCATTTGAATAAATAAGTCTGAATATCACCCTAAGAATGAAACAAACAAAAAAATTTGATTTAGCTATTTTTCACTGGAACAGAGACTTGTTTTATCATACACTAGGCACAAAGTCAAAATATAATTTCAGGAAATATATTTCCTACATGATAGGTGAGCTTGTATATAGAAAGATGTATTCAAAGCGGAAATTCTACTTCAATTACACAGATCTTCAGCTGATGAAAATTCTTGATTAAACTTTTGATTTCAAAAGGCATACAATAGTGGAATAAGTAGTGATTGAGTTAAAGTTATTGCAAAAGAAAGATTCAGTCACTGAGGAGCAAATTAATCAACATCAAATTTAAACTACAAAACTATTTAAACTACATGAAATGGTATATCATTTTGCTTTTCATATAATCTTCAATTTTGAAAAGAATGATGCCCATTCAAAGAACTTCTCAAGTGAGTAATATCAGAAACACAAAGAAAGAGGAGAAAAGGAAAAGAGCAACAATCATTTTCAAAATAACAGAGCACAACCTGTTTATTATAAGAAATACTTAATAAAGAAGTTTTCCAGTGGTGATTTTGATAAAATTGGAATTTTTTCAATTTAGATTGATATTACCCAATGTTTACATACATCTGATCTTTGCTCAATATTATTAGGCTATGTTACGGACTCTGTAAATAAATATCTAACATTTAAACAGGCTTAAGATCGACCATGTAATATGCTTCAAGCTACATTTGAAAATTATGTTAAATGAAAATATATCTCTATGAAAAATGCTTCTGACAGTTTTAAACTAATAGAATATTAAACACAAAAGAAAAATCCAACAGGTTTACATTATGTTTCAGCTTTTAAGTTACTCAACTAGGATTATGTGTGGCTTCCCCATGTTTGGAATCCATTAAGATAGTTCAGATCCCATTGTAGCCAAGTCTACAAGATTGCCCCAGTTCTTTTGTTAGATTGACAAATTTTTCATGTCAAATATGACTTGAAATAAATAAGTCATTATACTAACTTTGGAGTTAACTTTGTTATAAAAAGATAATTATAATGGTCTGTGGTAACTAATTTTGCTCTGTTTTAACATGAGGGTATCAGAAGAAGCTTTTAACTATTTAGACTTCTAAGAAAAGTCCATAAAAAATAAAAGTCCATGAAAGGTGAATGTTTACCTTGAACACCACAATCAGATCCAAACTGACATATATTTTATGGTTTACAGTAAAACCCTCTCACTGTTTCACTCACCTAAGAAGAACTGGTGTACAGCAACCAAGTTAAAGGATAACTGACCAGTGTGGCAGCTTTGAGTTGAAAAAGGAGGGCTAGCTTTTAGAATCCTAGTTCTATATGGCTATAATCAAAGGCTCAAAAATAATTTAAAATGGCCAAATAAGGTCTTAGCAGACTGAATCTCCCACAGATAACAACTATAAACTCTGGACAAAGTCCAAAAACAAAACCAAAAAGAAGCCAGCTACCTGAAGACACTGGAGAACAACCAAGAGCAGGCAGATTCTGGAAGAAAGTTAACACTTGAAAGAAGAAAACAACACTGGGTGAGTTTCCTGTTTTCATGGATTCTAGGATGAGGGCAGGATCTCAAGAAGTAAAGAGCCAGAAAATGGGGAGCTCTAAATTCTGTGTATAACTCTTCCCAAATCTCTGGTGACTGAACCACAAGTGTGTGGTCAGACTCCAAGCAGCTCAGCCAAGGATAAAACAACTAAGCTGAGACTGAAATGGCCATCCAAGAAACAGCAGTTGCAGCTATAGGACAGTTAATTGCCTACTATAACAAAAGAAATCAACTCTATTCAAGGAAATATACAATATCCAGAGTATTCACAACAAATCATTCATAATCTTCGAATATAATCCAAAAGTGCTACACATATGGGAAATGTAACCCATTCTCAAGAGAAAAGACAATCCTAAGAAACCAGTCGTGAGATGGCCCAGATGATGGAATTTTCAGACAAGGACTTTAAAGCACCTATTGTAACTATGCTCAATCACATAAAGAAAAATGTGCTTTTATTAAATGAAAAGATAGGAAATGTCAACAGATAACTAGAAACGATTTTTTTTAAGAAGAACCAGATGAAAATTTTAAAACTGGAAAATAAAATATCTAAAAAAAAATTGTGACAGGCTTAACAACAGAATGGAGGTGACAGAGGAAAGAGTCAGTGAATTTAGAGACAGATCAATAGAATTGCTCTAATTTAAAAGAAGAGTGAGTAAGAACATTGGGAAAAAATGAACAGGGACCTATGGGACAATATCAAAATAACAGTTACCAAACATAAGGTAACCGAAATTCTAGAAAACAGGAAAGAAAGAATGGAACAGAAAATATATGTGAAAAATTAAGAGCCAAAAATTTCACAAATTTAGTGAAAGATATAAATTTACAAGTTCAAGAAGCTTGGTGAGCCCCAAGAAGGATGAATACAAATAAAACTATGACTAATCACATGACAGTTAAACTACTAAAAAACCACAGATACAGAAAAAAATCTAGAAAAAGCATCACATACAAGGAAACAATGATTCAAATGGTAGGTGACTTCTCATCACAAACCAGAAAACAGAACAATGCATTTAAAGTTCTGAAATAAAAATAATTGTAAACTCAAAATTCTTGATTCAATTAAAATATCCTTCAAGAATGAAATAAAATGAAGACATTTTCAGACAAAAGGAACAAAGAGAATTTATCACAGTAGCCTTGCACTATGAAAAGTGCTAAAGGAAGTTCTTCAGGCTGATGGAAATTTGAATCTTCAGGAAGGAATGAAGAACATTAGAAATGGTTAAAAAATTTTTTATGATGGAATGATGGAAAAATAATTAAAATTATGTCACCCAAGCTTTGCGAATCTCAATATCCCAGTCTAAGAGAAGAAATAACAATGCTATGAGGAATATATGTGAACAAGCTTCATGAAAAAGTTAATTACCATTAAAAATATATGGTGTTCTTATAAACACATCCAGAATCAGGGGAAAATCACAAGATTTTAGTGTTCAACTTGGTATTTATTTAACAAGCGTTTCATGGATACGTATTATTTGCAATATAACATGCTACATGCTTCAGATTTTCTGCTTGAAAAAAGAAGTAAATGGTTTTAATTTCCAAACTAATTTCATAAAAATTAGTGGGAAGCCAGGATTTTAGGGAATTTAGAAGAAAAATGCAAAATAGCCAAAAACTGTTAAATTATCAATCTGCACCTTTATTCTAAAAGTCACCTCCAACAAGTTCAGTTGTAGAGAGAGAATCCGTATGTTTGTATATTACCTGCTCTAAGTTTTTACTTAATTTGTCCTTGCAAAACAGTGCAATGTTTAGTCACCAAATCACATTTTTGCCCACCTGGTTTCCCTTCAAGCTACTCAAAGAATACATGTCTCAGTGTAGCCTACATAAGAGAGAGTAAGGACAAAGGAACCCAACTGCTTCATTCCTGACACCTAGAAATTTGCACTGACTCCACATTCATGGGAAGATAAATGGCTACCCACCTACCCGTCTTTGTGACATTACAAACAAACAAAACAGAAGATGTATGTATACATATAATACATAGGAAAACCAAAAGATACTAAGCATAAAGCTCGGAGTACTGATATTTTTAGAAATGTTGATTCCAGGAGAGATTCAAATTTCATGTTCCTTAAGCAGTTCTAAAAATCCCTAACTTTTCCCATTCTCTTTTCCCTTCCCATTTGGGAAGGGAATAAACTATTACTCCTCTTGCTCAACTCTATACCCTGATTGATTGGGGTCAGAAATTACAAATATTCCATATAGAGATATCTTTATCACACATTACTAAAATGTCAATTAAATAAAAATCATGAAAGAATATCATATATCAGAGTTTCATCTTAAATTCCCCTTTGGCTTCCTTACATTTCTGTTTTCCACTCCTATCTCTACACCTTCTTCTAAGCCACTTTCTGAGATGGAAATAACTTTCCACCTCACTTTGCAGAGACATCTGCCTGTCCTAGTTGAACAAGGAATTAAGGACCAACATAGTGTGTATGATGACCTGGTTAGCCAGCCTTCATCTCCCCACTTGACTGTGCTGTGCAGAATCAGATACTATTTTCATTTGTAGTTGGAAGTTCATATATTATAAGAGGAAGCAAAAGGAGAAGTCGATATAATCATAGGTGCCCCTGTCAAGACTAGACTGTCACTCTGGCTTGTTCATAACCTTGGCAAGCGGAAAAACGATATTTATGGGCTATGTGGTATTTGAGTGTACTTATTTTGCAAAGCAGTGACTAGAACCCATTCAAGACAAGCCAAACTATCTGTTTTAGGACCTTATTTTGCCTATAAGCCCAGTGAAGGTCTGTCCCACCCAAATCTTTTGTACCTTTTATGTAAGTGAGTTTCAGACCGTACTATTCTATCAGTACATTCCACTTTCCCTAGGAACTTCCCTTTGCATTTCTTAACTTTAGAAAATTAAATCTTTCAATAACATGTTTCATCTTTACATTCTAAAGAGCCAAAAAAGCTGACTGATCATCATCCAAGAGAAATAGACATAGGCAGTCCACTTTACTGTCTGGTACACTCAACTGGAAATATATTAGTGGTGGTAATTGCTCAAGGATTGGGATTGAAAGGATGGATTGCAGTGGGGAGCCTGGTTAACAAATACTGCAGTTAACACCACCTACATGTTGGAAGGTGAACTAGGTAATAAACAAAAGATGAAATTAATATGCATGCTCAGTCCCCAAAGATAGCCAGATGGCTGGCTACGACATCAGATGTTTCCTCTTTGCCGTTGCAGAGGGAATCACTCCTCTGTGCACTGAGTGGTACAGGTGACATTTTCTGTGAGCGTGGGCATCCGATGGTGGACAGTAAGAACCGTGAAGCAGCCTAGGTGGCCCTAAGGACTTTGAGCCCAAAGCCATGCCAGGAGTCCCCAGGGACCAGAAGGCACAAGGAACAGCAGTCATATATTGAATAAAGGGCAAATTTCACAAGCACAATGCTGACCACCTCACTGTGGAGTCATACTGCCCAGGGAAGAAAGGAGGGAAATATGAGGGCTGCAGGACTAAAAGGTTTATTTTCTCTCGGCCTCAGGAGCTCCAAGTGTCCCAGGTTTCCCACTCGGTGTGGTCAGGCTGTGACTAGAGCCACATACGTAAAGCCCTTTTGTTCCCACTTCACTGTTAGAAGACAAAGAAGCCCTTATTTGTTTCTAAAGTAAGCAGCCATCTCCACAGCTTTTGTCGTATTCCAAGATGGCATATTGTGAAAGGTAGTCACTTACACTAAGCCCCAAGCACAGAGGAAAATCTCAATGCTGAAGACTGAGCTCTCTGGACACACCTACCACCAAAAAAAGCCTTTCCAATGCTCCCTCACTTTTTCCTTCTGCTTTCTTTGTCCTTCCATCTCTCCATTTAACTGTTCCACCTGTGTTTTACTAAGATTTCTCCAACTAGCAAATAACTAAGCAGCCTAAAACAAAAAGACCAGGGACCAGCACCTAATGCCAAGACAACAGGCAGCATCTCTCCGGCTCTCCATCTCCTGCCCAAGGTTTGGAAGACAAATAAAGAGCACACTGTGCCGTTGACCACCTAGGCCACTCAGACCTCTGTTCTACACCTTGAGCTTGATGCCTTTCTGCGGACTTGGGAAGAATGAACTCCTCATTCTGTAAATATTGTCAAGAAGTCTCCTTAGGCAACAAAGGGCAAAACACATTGGTGGCCTAAAGAAATACAACACCATGGGCGTTCTTGGTTTACTCGGTAAACGTGGTCCTTTCCAGTACTGAACAAATCTTGATTTTGTAAATCAAACTCTATCTTAAAGCCCTGGCAGAACTCACAACTTAGAGCAGCACTGTGGTATATTACTTTCCGAACCCCATTCTCTAAAGGAGTTCTTAACTGAGGTTCATGACTTCCCAGGCATCTGTGGAAAGAATTTAGAGAAGGCATGGACCTTTATGGGGAAAACATTTATCTTTATTTTCAATAATGACTCAAAAATTGTACTTTCTTATATTATGACTGTAGGCAACAAACCATAGTATTAGCAGTACTACTAATTTTGTCAACAGTTGAGATCTCAGATATTTTCATACCACATTAGAGTTTTTGCAAATATCACTTAAGCTCAACTTGGAAATTATAGTCATGATCAGATTGCTGCTAGACCTTCTTATTTATTGCATTACTAATGAAATACATATATTACTATATCATCAATGTGTTTGTTTTATTGATGACTTTATTTCAATCCAATTGCTTTCCCTTGCAATCCTATTATTTTAATTTATGCATCGAAAATATTATTCCAGGAGGCCATAGGTTTCACCAGACTGTCAAGCAGATCCATGGCACAAAAAAGATTAAGAACCCCCGCTATAAACTAAATGGACCGTTTGTTCTTCCCTCAAACACATCCTATGCTTTGGACCAAGGTAATTTCTACTTTGAGAATATCTTCTTTCCTCCCTTCATGACCATAAATCAAAACCTTACCTCCCTCTCAGTGTGGAGACCAAATGCCACCTCCTTCATAAAGCTTCCCTGATCCCCTTGCACTGGTCAGGATGGTATTCTGCACCCCTTTTTTCACATTATCACATTCTACCCTGTAGACGCTCTTGACCCCCTCTGAATAGATAGGAAGCTCCTTGAGGGCAGAGACCAGGTATACTTCATTACTGAGTGCCCAACAGCAGCCATCTCCTGACAGCTCAGCTTGTTCCCACTGCTCCATTCTCTACATCACTCCTATTTCTCTACATCTTCAAACCACAGAACTCCTATGCACGTGTCACTTCTCTTTTATTCTGCAGAATAAAACCAAATTCCTCCATCTGGCATTCAAGGCCCTTCCCAAACTGGCCACTTCCTACAGTCTAAGTCGTCATCTCTTCCATCTCTGAGCCCCATGTCTGGTCATTTTCCAAACTCCCATGCAGTTTTCCTACTTCCATGCTTTCATTTTTGACAATCCCTCTTCCTGGAATGCTCTGTATCCTTTTGGATAGAGAAGAGAAAATGACACCCTCAACATTTCCAAAAGAGCCTTTATTTTCAAGGGATTCCTCCCCAGATTCACACTGATAATCAAAGCTGATTGCAGCAACGGCACTGCATGACCTGAGTATTATCACTGAAAAAACTTTATCACACATTTCCATTCCAAAATGTCATATTTGTGCTTTATCACTTTGTGACAGAGTTCTGAATGTTTCAGAGCCAGGAGGCAGGTTGAAATTCTGTATCCCCCTCACCTGTCCACACCTGAAATTCAAGGCCATTGCCTCATCCTCCTACCCAATGATCTAGCCCCCTAAGTGGACCTACCTCCCAATTCTTTCCACCAATCTCTATGAAATTTCCTTGGCAAACAAATGCTCTCTTCACCATGGAATCGCATCAAGGAATGCTAACCCCAAATGCCTTACAGCCATCTCTAGGAGATACTGTGAGGATAGATAGTAATGCAAGCATTTTCCCAACCCACCACTGATCCTTCCTGCCTTTGATGAAACCCCCTCTGTCTTGGAGACTCATGCCATTCAGCTCTGCCACCTTCTACCTTTCCTTGACTTCATCCCCCATCCACCTCCAGTGGCTATCCAATGATGTCCCGTGAGGATGAAGGCACTTGCTTTACAGTCTCCAATCTGTGCCATCTTCTGGGACGACTTGGGGTCACCCAACCCCTGATCTCATAATTCCTAAACCTCTGGACTCCATCACTCTTACTTGCTCTGCTCATCAGCAACCATTCCAGTGGTTCACACAGGACCTTATCTCTGTGTCCTGAATCATTAAGACTGATGCCCTATTCTCTGAACATTACCACCTATCCTACCAGTGTTAACACTTAGTCATTCCATCTAAATGTTCTCTTCTCGTCATGGAATCCTCCTTTCCCTTTATACATCTGACCTATTTGAATCTAGAAAACAAACAAAACATAAAACACTTTAAGATCCATTTTTTCCTACTTAACATAATTTTGCACTCCCATACCACCCCCTGAATCCCACATAATTGATACTTAAAAGAAATTGTGATTTATTCAATCAGTGTGTCCCCAGAACCTAATAAGGTGCCTGGTATATAATGGATTCTCAAAAAGTAAACAATTCCATCTAGCCCCATGGGGTTTTTTTCTACGCCTCTATGCTCACAAATCTACATACTCAGTTAAGAATTCTTATCTGAGCTCAGAGCCACAGTTCCAAATATCCAGTAGACACTTCTATATGAATATCTGATAAGAACCTCAATCACTCAATGCATCCAGAACAGAGTTTAATACTCTCCAGCCTCACTCCAACTTAAGTGTGTTGTTCATCCTAGCCTAATAAATTCCATCACCATACACAATGCTGGTCCCTACAGCCTGAGAGTACTAATACTGCCCTTCCCTCTTTTTACCTCTATATCAACTGGAGACTCTATATCAACCCTATATCTCCTTTAAAAGTCCTCTCAAATCCATATCACACGTATCTGTGTCCTGAGCCACCCCTGACACTGCCCTTAGTTCAGGCCATCTTTATCTCTTGCCTGGACTAGTGCAATAGTCTCCTGTCTTGTCTTTTCTCTAGTCGCCTACTTAAATAACTATAATAGTTCTCATATCTTTCTGGAGAAATTTCAAACCCTTTATCATATCCAATGATATGAAATATCAAGCCCTATCTATCTCACTAACTTCTAATCAGGCTTAGTCCAGAACTCTTAGTGCTTGACGAAAGCAGCTGCTTAATATACTGATGAACAAATATCACTGTTCACCTTTTCCAACGCATAAACTCTCCTATAACCCATACCAAAATATGTGCAGTTCCCCAAACGCACCACATCTAAGTCTTTGCACATGCTATTCTCTTCTGCCTGGAATGGTTTTCAGTTATGCCCCGATCTACTTAAAAACTCCTACTCAGTCTTCTGGACCCAAATCAAATAATTCTGTGAAGCCTTGACAGATTACCTAGAGGATGAGTCATCAGTCCCCTCGGTGTGTACCTATTACAGACTCTCCATTTGGTGCCTAGCTTATTTCATGGCAGCTTTTGTTTACAAATCTCATTCCTTTATTGGATTGCACATTCCCTGTGGGCAGAGACCACAGCAGATCTCTCTAGGTATCTCTGTGCCAAGGAATGTGCTTGCTGCAATGCTTGTGCTGTAAGAGAAAAAAAAATCATTAAACGGATCCTTCAAGGCCTAATGCAGCTGTCAGCCCTCCTACAAAGTTGCCTCATCAGAATGAGTTGCTCCTCACTCTGTGACGACACTTATCACACTCTGAAGACTCACCCCTCACATTTGCAGGGCCCGGGGTAAGAGAAACAGACTGTCCAATAAAGGAGGCTCATCCTATCTTACCTGTTTTGACAAAATACCTTCACAGTGACCTGGAAGGCCAGGTTGGAATTATAAATTCTTGGACTTCTCCAAGTTCTAGTTCAGAACCTGGTGGGTAGGGACAGTCAGCCCCCGGCCCAGAGCCCACTCCCCTTCTTTTCCTATATCACAGTGCACCTTATACGCACACTTACAAGACCCCAACCTGCATGTCCAAGCTCTGCCTACATCCCTTACACAGAGCTGCCCTTTGACCCCCTCCTCTTGCCCAGGGATGCGTATGCCAGCAGCACAGGTGAGCCCAGAGAGGGGAACTGCACAGGTGCTAGAAACTGACTCAAGTCATCTGGGCGGGGAAGTTCAGGGCCTTGAATACCCACAGTGCATGCTGGGTGGGCACTTTTCTCTTAGCCCCACAAGCTCCTTACTCCACAGAGAGGGCTCACGTGAGGCCTCTGAAAAGCAAGGTCCAAGGCAGGAGACAGAATGCCTGGTGTACAGGACTGCAGTAGAGTCATCACACTGTGCCTGTCCGCCCATGGATTGTAAGCTCCCTGAGGTTTAGGGGTTTCTCTCCTACTTCCTGGTAAAGGAGAGGGAGGCCCTCTCATGGGGCTTGGAGCCCCACAAAGTACCAACTTCACCCCTGGGAGCTTGCTTATAAGAGATGCTGAATGAAGAGTTATTTAGGGAATGAATTCACAAAGACTTTTTTTATACTTTCAACAAGTAACAATTCTAGTATTGGGGGGTATTTATTGTTAACTCTTACCTTGTTTCTCAAACTTGTAGGCCGTCATGCCTTATCTTTCCCTAAAAGATTTTAAATTCCTAATGATTTTCGATCTCCCATAAAAATCCCAATGTCCTAAACATAATCTGCACTCAATAAATATTTGTTGGATTTTTTTTTTTACAGGTCATCCTCATTAACATACTGAGATTTTTTTTTTCAGTCATCTCAGAAGTTGCATTGTGAGTCATAACCCAAATGGTAGCAGTGACTGTCATAACAGAAAGCTTCTGAGAGTAATTTTAACCAGTCGCTAGTAATAATTTATTTTTAATTTTTAAAAACAGCTGTGGCTGTAACTATTTTACTAGTGAAACACAATAGCTATTGTTACTAGTGTTCAGGCAACTGAAAACTAACAATTGAACCTGTGCTGATGAATCAGTCAGAGGAAAGAGTGAATGAAAAGAATGACAGGCTTAAAAGTCAGTATTTGAGAAATTGAATTTGTTTGCAGTTGTTGACAAAAAATCTGGCTGAAGAAAGAATTAATGATAATTCCCAGAGTGAGGACTTCTCACAACTCCAGGAGAGATCTGGCAACTTCATCAAAATTAAAGTACCCTTTGATTGACAAAAGGGACTATTGTACTATTGAGGAGATTATTTTAAGTAAGTTGAGAGATCTATACAATCTTCTTGAATATGACATCACACACACACACACACACACACACACACACACAAATGAGGTCCTTGGGAGCCTTCATTCCACTGACGCTGTCTTGCAAGCTTCCTTGAACTTCAATAAATCAGAGCAATCTAATCCCACTCCTGGGCATATATCTGGAGGAAACTCTAATTCGAAAAGATACATGCACCCACAATGTTCACAGCAGCTCTATTTACAATAGCCAAGACATGGAAGAAACCTAAATGTTCATCAAAAGATGAATGGATAAAGATGTGGTACATATATACAATGGAATATTACTCAGCTATAAAAAAATTGAAATAATGCCCTTTGCAGCAACATGAATGGACCTAGAGATTATCATACTAAGTGAAGTCAGACAGAGAAAGACAAAGATCATATGATATCACTTATATATGTTATCTAAAATATGACACAAATGAACTTATTTACAAAACAGAAATAGACTCACAGACATAGAAAACAAACTTATGGTTACCAAAAGGGAAAAGGGGTAGGAGGGATAAATTAGGAGTTTGGGATTAGCAGATACAAACTACTATGTATAAAACAGATAAACAGCAAGGTCTTACTGTGTAGCCCAGGGAACTATATTCAATATATTGTGATAAACCATAATGGAAAAAAATCTGAAAAAGAATATATAGATATATAGATACATAGATATAGATACAGATATATAACTGAATCACTTTGCTGTACACCAGAAACTAACACAACTGTAAATCAGCTATACTTCAATTCAAATTATTTTAAAAAGTCAGAGCAATCTGACCTGCAGGAGTCCTGTCCCAGGAGAATCAGAGACAAGGTAGGCAGAAGGGTATACAAGACCCTTCTGGACATTAAAGGATGTCCATTAATGGAATTATTTTTTATAACAGCTTTATTGAAATACATATTCACATACCAACTCATTCACCCATTTAAAGTATACAATTCAATAGGTTTTTAGCGTGTCACAAGGTTGTGGAACCATCACCATAATCTCATTTCAGAACAATTTGTCCCTGCAAAAGAAAATTACGTACCCACTTATAGTCACTCCCCAATCCCCCTACTCCCCCAACCCTAGGTAACTACTAATCTGCTTTCTGTCTCTATGCATTTGCCTATTCTGGACATTTCAGATAAATGGAATCATGTAATAGGTGGTCTTCTGTGACTGGCTTCTTTCACTTAGAATAGTTTTTTAAAAGTTTAACCATGTTGTAGCATGTATCAGTACTGCATTCCATCTTGTTGCCAAATAACATTCCATTGTATGGATAGACCACTTGGAAGCTATGCTTTGAAAATAAAAATTCTATGTCTGTTGGTGCTTTTACCTAAGCTTTCCTCAGAAGATCTCCAGTTTCTAGATACATGGATATATGATAGCATAAGTTCCATCACTGTGTGAACTTGGAAGAATCAACATTGTGAAAATGACTGTACTACCCAAAGCAATCTACAGATTCAATGCAATCCCTATCAAACTACCACTGGCATTTTTCACAGAACTAGAACAAAAAATTTCACAATTTGTATGGAAACACAAAAGACCCCGAATAGCCAAAGCAATCTTGAGAACGAAAAATGGAGCTGGGGGAATCAGGCTTCCTGACTTCAGACTATATTACAAAGCTTCAGTAATCAAGACAGTTTGGTACTGGCACAAAAACAGAAATATAGATCAATGGAACAGGATAGAAAGCCCAGAGATAAACCCACACACATATGGTCACCTTATCTTTGATAAAGGAGGCAAGCATATACAGTGGAGAAAAGACAGCCTCTTCAATAAGTGGTGCTGGGAAAATTGGACAGGTACATGTAAAAGTATGAAATTAGAACACTCCCTGACACCATACACAAAAATAAACTCAAAATGGATTAAAGACCTAAGTGTAAGGGCAGACACTATCAAACTCTTAGAGGAAAACATAGGCAGAACACTCTATGACATACATCACAGCAAGATTCTTTTTGACCCAGCTCCCAGAGAAATGGAAATAAGAACACAAATAAACAAATGGGACCTAATGAAACTTAAAAGCTTTTGCACAGCAAAGGAAACCATAAACAAGACCAAAAGACAACCCTGAGAATGGGAGAAAATATTTGCAAATGAAGCAACTGACAAAGGATTAATCTCCAAGATTTACAAGCAGCTCATGCAGCTCAATAACAAAAAAACCAACAACCCAATCCAAAAATGGGCAGAAGACCTAAATAGACATTTCTCCAAAGAAGATATACAGATGGCCTACAGACACATGAAAGAATGCTCAACATCATTAATCATTAGAGAAATGCAAATCAAAACTACAATGAGATATCATCTCACACCGGTCAGAATGGCCATCATCAAAAAATCTAGAAACAATAAATGCTGGAGAGGGTGTGGAGGAAAGGGAACACTCTTGCACTGTTGGTGGGAATGTAAATTGATACAGCCACTATGGAGAACAGTATGGAGGTTCCTGAAAAAACTACAAATAGAACTACCATACGACCCAGCAATCCCAATACTGGGCATATACCCTGAGAAAACCATAGGTCAAAAAGAGTCATGTACCACAATGTTCATTGCAGCTCTATTTACAATAGCCAGGACATGGAAGCAACCTAAATGTCCATCGACAGATGAATGGATAAAGAAGATGTGGCACATATATACAATGGAATATTACTCAGCCATAAAAAGAAATGAAATGGAGGTATTTGTAATGAGGTGGATGGAGTTAGAGTCTGTCATACAGAGTGAAGTAAGTCAGAAAGAGAAAAACAAATACAGTATGCTAACACATATATACGGAATCTAAGGAAAAAAAAAAAAAAAAAGGCCATGAAGAACCTAGTGGCAAGACGGGAATAAAGACACAGACCTACTAGAGAATGGACTTGAGGATATGGGGAGGGGGTGGGGTGAGATGTGACAGGGTAAGAGAGTGTCATGGACATATATACACTACCAAATGTAAAATAGATAACTAGTGGGAAGCAGCCGCATAGCACAGGGAGATCAGCTCGGTGCTTTGTGACCACCTAGAGGGGTGGGATGGGGAGGGTGGGAGGGAGGGAGATGCAAGAGGGAAGAGAAATGGGAACATATTGTATATGTATAACTGATTCACTTTGTTATAAAGCAGAAGCTAACACACCATTGTAAGGCAATTATACTTCAATAAAGATGTTTAAAAAAAAAAAAATTTAAAAAATAAATAAATAAATAAATAAAAAATAAAATAAAATTCCACTTCCTCACCTGTAAGGTGGAAATTATATTGATACCTACCTATAGAGTTATTAGGATTATTATGGTCTATTAAATCTAGTATAGTGATTTCCCATAGGAAGAATTCATTAAATATTAGGTTTCATGAGGGCATAAAAAATTTACCATCTTTATTTTTAAATTGATTGGATTTTTAATTACAAATGTGATATTATTTTGTAACCAATAAAAATTACATAGATGAGTTTTTAACTTCATAATCTTCCTCTCAGCTGTCTATCTGTCCTCAGATGTTGCCAATGTAAAATGTGGTGTGTATATTTTCTCTGTGCTCATATGAATTCACAGAACAAAAAGGCACACATCGGGAGGTTTTTCCCTTTTTCTTTTACTCTAATGTATACTATACACATTACTCTGAAATTTATCTTTTTTAAAAACACTAAAAAACATCTGGTCATCTTTCCAGGCCAATACATGTATATCTAACTTTTCATTTTTAACAGTCACACCAGATTCGACAGTGTAAATACTCCCCAATTTTTCAACATTTCCACTCCTGATGTACATTCAGATTACCTTCCATTGCCATTATAAAAATGTCTGACAAAGCTGCCACTAACGTAATACTAAATAGTAACCATAATCACAATGTTGTTATTATCATTATATCCATATCTTTGCACTCCCAAGTTCAGTCTAGGCCTGTCCCTTACCTGGTCAATACCAAGGAATAGGACTTGGATGAACCAAGGATGGAGAATGAGATGATCTATAATAAGGAACTTCAAGCAAAAGAAATTTCAGGGAAAATAAACTATTATAATTCAAATGAACAACTCCAGGGACCTAGATCCCCAGGGGAGACATTGCAGGGCATTCTGGACAGGAGAGAAAGGCAATTGAGGAGAAAAGGGGAGAGAAGGTGATCAGACCAGGAGAGTCAGAGACAGCAAGCTTCCTATGAAAGCTCTGCTCCAAGCCAGCCTCCCTGGGCAGTGAGTAAAATTTTGACCTTTTAGCCAACCTACATCTTCCTTAATGTTAGAGATCGCATCCTCTTTTAGATCAACTACAGCTTCCTAGAAACAGTTATAAAATTTTTAATCAATATTTAAACTTTTGCAAGTAAGCCTAATTACTGTATTCATAAATAAACAAACATATTCAAATGTATTCAAAACTGGGCAATGAAAATCTATGATAAAACTATGTGATATGCTGAATGAACCTGACTTTCTGTAATGCTTCTTTCCATTTCATGGAAGAGCCTGCCATTTGAGCGTGTATGTGTATAAAAGCCTCTTAACGAACTCCCCTCAATGGGGTTTAATCACCAAAGCACTCAAAAAAGATCTGAAATGATTGAATTATAGGATATTTCAAACAGCTTTCTCATAGCATGGACCCCGGGATACCTTACGGCAGGTTCTAGCGTCCCATGAATGAATTTACTATAAACCTCACCTACGGCACTCCCCTTCCAAGAGCTAAAACAATTTAGAGAGAACACAGGGAAAATGATCCAGTTATTTTATTTCTGGAAATATATGCTATGTGGAAAGAGCTCTTTATCCAGAGGGAAAACTTCTGGATTTTACTGGCTTACTAAAATATAAACCATTTAGTGGCTTTTTTTTTAACCTAAGATTAAGCTTTCTTTCATCCGTTTGCACATGTCAACCAAAAATAGCAGACTCCAGATAAGAAAAAAAAAGTGTTTGTACAAAAAAGAAAATTTATGTCCCAAAAGCCATGATCTCCCTTTTTCTGGAGTGTTATTTCATGGGTTTTTTTTTTTTATTCAGGTTATTTATCAAATATCTGTTATAATATGAAAGAGAATAGTCATCGCCTATCAACCCTAAAAATTCTCACAAAATGTGCAAGGGACTCACTAAAGATAAGCAAATACTGGCAGCTGAGCATTAGCCATTGCACAGAAAACCAGTCATGTAAACATATATGTTAACTGAGATTTAGTATTCCATTACAGGACAGAAAAATTAATAACTTGTAATTGACATATTCTTTATTTCCTTTCAGCAAGGTATAGATGGCCCCCCAAATAACCCTTATATGTATTTAATGTTGGCAGCACACAGCTATTTCTGCTATGGTCGTTAGGGTCCCGCCACCCTTCATCTGCTACAAGACAGCACATTGAAATCTTTCCAAGGGGCCTTTTAGAACCGGGCCACCCTGTTTCTCTCCACAGAGGATACTGAAAGCCTATTTGTCAGGAGCAATAAGGTGCCGATCAAGGTCTGCTGACAGGCCCAGATGAGGCCCACCTACTCCATTCCTAACCCAAGGATTATGAGAAGTTTCTGTTGGCCCTGGTCTTTGCAACAATTTTGCAATCAACACATTTCACACCTTATCCTCAATAATCAATTCCAGGAGCAAGTAGAAAGCCATTTAATAGCAAGAGAGTTGTCAACATGACACAAATTCACATCCGTTCATAGTGATATCCTACAGAACCTCTGTCATTAGCTCAATACCATTGCATCCTGTAGACAAGTCAGGAGTTAGAGCTGGTGTCCTTTCCATTGATCGAGCTCCATGGGTTCCTAAGACTTAAGCAGCAGGTAGAGAAAGCAGATGTTCCCTCTAAGCCGTCTCCTCCTGCTTCCTCTCTCACTCCCAGCCAGTCCTGCACATCCAGGCTCCTTTCCTGATTGCAGTGTTCTCCTTACATCCACTGCTGTTCCTCCACAGCCTTGCAATTTCCCTCACAAATTAAGATCTCTGAGAGTGAGTCCACACCCAACTACCGGGGCTAGGTCATTTTCCCTAAATAAAGGCTCTTGAATACCTTTTCTCAACAAGTCATGAACTCTTTGACAGTGGGGACTAGGTCTATTTCATCTCTCTATCACTAGAGCCTGGAATTAGTGTATAGTAAGTTTTCAGTAACTATTAATCATAGCAATTATAAATAATAATAAAGAGAACAGCAAACATTTCTCAAGTCCTTCTTTTGCACCAAGAACTCAATCGAACATCCTATTTGCATCATCTCATTTAGTCTTCACAAATGCACTGCAAGGGAAGGAGTAAAATTATCCCCACTTTAAAGATGAAGACACTGAGGTTTAGGGAAGTCATTTGCTCAAGATCATACACACATAATAAGTGGGAAAAAAGAGACTGAAATCCAGGTTGGTCTGACTCCAGAGCCCAAGCTCTTCAGTCTCTCTGATAAATGAATTTAATTATGCACTCAATTATATTAACCCTTAGCTGCTGCAAATAGGAATTCTGCAGCCAGAATGAGATAAAAGAGTCTACCCATCGGAAAATTTTTTGGCTATTGGGATTTCTGTCACTGACAACTTTTGGTACCAGAGAACAACACTGCCAGCAGATGATGTTGTTTATGAGATCAGCACTTGTCTATTTTGGTGCCACGTAGGAGTGTACCAAACACTGCACTTGCAATTTTACACTTTGCTCTTCCTCCTGGTGGCCTCCAATTTAACCACTGCTTAACGGAGGAGAACTGAACGAGACCCAGGCAAGGAACACGAAGTTGCAACTCGGTTCTAATTCATTCAACAATCATAATGCCTTTCACGTGCTATTTATTCTGCTCCCATATCCCTCTCTTGCATAATCACTATCAATTCAATTTCCAGGGGTTCTGCACACTGAGCAGACGATAAACAATTTCCAGGCACTAACTTCAACCTGCAAATGGCCCCATCAGCACCTCCCCCCCACACACACTGTCTTCTGTTCCCAGGTGTTATGTAAAGCTCAGTTACTAAGCTTTCGGGGCTGGGAGCTGCCTGTCTTCCGGGAACTCTGTAAGCAAGAGGAGAAAACTGTAAGCCATTAGCCTGCTTTGAAGACTTGGAGACATGAGGCTTAACTGAGGTTTACTGGCAATTGGGTTTGTCCTTATTCCAAATCCTTCCAGCTCTGGCCCCTGTTAAGTTTCTTTGAGTACACCGTCTTCTTTTCCCATTTCCCAATACACTAAAGGTCCTTTTCTGGGACTGAATCATAAATTACAAGGTGTAATCTAAAGAAAAACATTTATTTTGGAGTCTCATTAACAACTCAGAGGAGAGCGATAGCGTTTGTTCCCCGCATGATGGAGTGGACTCCTGCAGACGTGAAAAGGGCCAAGCCCTCTTCCTAATCCTTAAAGACACACACACACACACACACACACACACACACACACACGGTCAATATTCACAACAGGGAAGGTACCACAGAAGGGCAGAGGAAACACTGCACTAAAGACAGTCTCTCTAAACACCAAGTATGAAGCTCCTTGTCGTTAGTGATTTACTGACAACCATATATAATTATCCATCCCATGTGTCAGTTTTTACAATAGTGTCTCTCAGTGCCAAAATTCAGCCCTTTATACTCTGCTCCATGATGTTGGGACTGGGGCTCTGCAAGCCACGTTTCTCCTTTGTCAGTTGGCTCCATATTCAACTCTGCCAATAGGGGATACTAGAGGGAAACTTCAAGGGAGAAGCCAGGAGAAGCAACATTCTTCTTCCTGTTTGCCTCTGTTCCTATGAGCATCACCCCAACGATGGTCCTTCATCCAGGAAGTGACAGCTCATTCCAATCTCCTGCTTCCTTTTGCCCCATTCAGAACTAGCCTTATCACCCACTGGCCTCTCCCCTGAGCTGCTGAGGTATCTGGACCTGGGTGGTACCCCCTCCTCAGAAGTCTGAGTCCCAATTCTGTGAGACCCGCCTCTGAGCCTCTGGGTTCTGATCGACCCCACCTCTTCCCTTTGTTCCCCAACCCTGGGGGATGGCAATGGCTTCATGTAATTATTACCTCTGTGTTACCTCAGGGTTCACTTTTTGTTTTTTCTGAAACATGTTGAACCAATCTCCTATATTCAATCTTCTATGCTGGAAGCCCCTGTGTTTTCTACTTTTCTGACTGGCCCCAATGGCTCCTCCTTGTATTAACCATACCCTGCTCCCTGCCTGATCCCTGAGCAAAATCCTAATCATTTTGCTCCTACAAAACTTGTCTTCTAACTGCCCTATCTTCTGATTCTCCCAGTGTAATACCTGATGGTGATTAACAGTAGTGGACAGGGGTGGAGGAGAGGGCAAGGCATGAAGGATCCCGCGCCCCAAAAACTAGAAGCAGTGTTCCTGCATAAAGTCTTAGTTGGTCCACTTATGGAATAAAGAACAGGGGGTCAAATGAGAGTAAACCTCCCTGTCAGTCTGCCCTCAAGAGGAAAGAGGAAAGGAGACTTCTTGCTAAAATACTTGGAAAGGAGGCTCAGAAACTAATGAGCTATACTCACATTTTAATAATTCAGGAATTCTGAATGACATAATAAATAGGCAAATGGCAAACACTACCACTGAGTAGTGTTTGCAAAATCCCACCTTCTGGGCTTCCCTCTTAGCCTTCTCTAAGGTCCTCTTCTAGGACTGCCGTGAAAGGAATGACTTAGTGATTTTCAGTCTTTACTGAAAGAATTAGCCTGTCAGCCACCTTTTCCTCAAGATTGCTAGCTGAATTCAGAGAGTTGAGAAAATGGGAGTCTTTCATGAAAAGAAATGAGCAAGGATAATATTGGAGCTAAGAAGGGCAAAAGCACACAGGTTTCATCAGACACTTGAGTATAAAGCCTGGATCTGCCACTTTCTAGTCTGAGCCTCAGTTTCAGCTGCAAAATGGGAGTGATAATGACCTTGCAGGACCTTTATGAGGATGAGATCTATCATATGGAATACCCTTGGCATAGGGTCCTGGCAGAGAGTGACTTGGCCATGAATGTTTTTGATTAAACCTGGCTTTAGGGGTCACATGTCAAGGACATTCCTGAGGTTGTCTCAGACTCCAGCAAGCTCCCATCTTTTCTTTCACTTTTTGAAGCAGGCCCCAAACCCAGGCCTCAGCTCTGCACTCCTTCTCAAGGCCTCCACTACCCATGCTGCTTCTCAGGGTTCCTCTCCCCCCTTCTCCAAGATCAGCTGTAAAGGAAGCATTCACCTCTGTTCTCTCACTTTCTTGTAGCCCCCAAAAATGATCATGTGGTATTTGTCTTCCTTTTAGAGGTTTACTACTAATCTCTACAGGGAAACAGAGATGGGAAGAAATGAAATTAACATCATGGGGAAGGTTCAAAGACCACAGAGTCCTCATTGTGGCCATCTGTAGCTTCTGACTCACCAGGAAGGGTAACCTTGGACCTCAGTCTATCATACCTGTGGGTGAAAGAGGGGCTTCCTCAGGATAAGGGGAAGAGCAACTATATCTCTTTGACCTCCAGAAGGCAACTTGCAGAAGGCCTTGTGCCTGGGTGGCAAGAAGTCCATTCACCAGGCCTCTGCCTTGCCTGGGACAGACCCTATGGGCCATCACCTCACTGTGGTGCCATTTGTGTGGCTCCAGTAGCCTGAAGGAGAGGACTCTGTATTTGGGGGAAGAGAGCAAGTGTGGCAGACAAAGGAGAGAGAGACCCTCGAAAGATCCGCTCGGGCTACTCCCCAACTTCACTCAGGGCTACTACCTACAAATGGTCTGATCACCCCCGCCTCTCCCTGCTTTCTCATAATTTATGAATAATTATATAACTATTATGAATTATATAATTATTTAATTTTTAACAACTGCAATAGCAAGGGTATAGTAAGTCCATCACTTACTGTGTTCCAACACTTACAGTAAGTTCCAAACACTTACTTCCATTAATTCTCACAACACCACCAGGAGGTATTTCGTATTACCCATCATACAGTGGAAGGAATTTAAGCCACAAAAAGGCAAGTGACATAACTTGTCTGTAATCCCACCCTAAGTAAGGGGCAGAATGGGATTTGAACCCAGGCCTGTCTGACTCCAAAGTTCATATTCTTTTCCATTATATGACGCTTTTCCAATAAATCTTCCCCCCAAGAAGACCCTTCCTAATCCACTGCAGGATCCTCTAATCCTCGGCAGGATCTCCTAGAATTTTTGCTATTCAGTGGGAAAGGATGAAGACTCCCAAATTCCCCAGCTATCTTCTTCTCCTTCTAACTGGAGTATTATTTCAGTAGATAGACCTAAATTTTAAATGGAGCTCTTGGATCTCACCAATGAAATATGATATGTAAGGACCCATGTTCTTCGGAACAGAAATCAAAACTGGCCTGGAGAGAGGCAGGCAGAAGGCAAGCAAAGGCCAGCTAATTGTCTCATGGACTCCCAGCCCTGCCTTGATGCCTGGTGGGTTCAGACCACTGTACTGGTCTCCTTTCTCCTCCAAGGGCATGGGCTTCATGGGAATCTAGGTTCCTTTAGACAGAGAAGCAGTACTGGGAGGTTGGAAAGAAGGGGGGTGAAATTTTTTTTTCTTGATACTTTTGTTTTGTCCTTTCCCCACACACTTCTTTTGTTTGTTTGTTGTTTGTTTGTGTTTGCTGTCTTTGGTATTTTTAATGGATAACTGTGTTATTTGGTTTTAATTCCCTTCAAAACTGTGTCACTTCTGAGCAAGTGATTAAAAGCCTTCTTAAGCTCCTCACAATCCCTGACCTCGGGGAAGAAAAAGGTTTTCCACATTAGTTGATGTGTTGTTTCTTCCCCTCCCTTAAACCATGTCAAAATAACACTGGGGAGAAGGTTCAAAGAGGTGGGGCACAGTGATGCCAGCCACCAGGCCCCTGCACGCCAGCACCATTTTAACCTGCCTTTGTTTTCCCTTCTACCTACACCCAACCAACACAGGCCACAAGCTGAAGCTGGGAAGGCAACCCTTGCCAGCTCCTCGCATGGAAATAAGAGGCCCTGCTGAGACCATTCTGGCATCCCAGCCAGGTCACAAACATCTCCTGGCCACATCTTGCCTAATGTCCTTCTCTCCCAGCTGGCTGCTTGGATAGGTCACCTCTCAGCTGACTGTTTACCCAACTCCACTTCAAAAAGAAAATGCCCATTCCTATTGGTCTAATAAAATTTCATATGGTTTTCCAAGCTATAAGGCAAAGGAATTTTGGTACAATTTGCCCAATAGCACTAATTTAATGGAGGAAAAAAAAAAAACAAACTTTTTTAACATTCTGGATTTTTCTTAGACTTTCCTCGGTCTATTTAATTAACATTATTACCAGTTCTTTTCTCTACTTGATTCCAGAAACACGTACGGAGCAGCTGCTACAAACTGGGTACCTGGTAGGCACTGAGAGGGCACCAGTGAACAAGTACAGAACCTCCCCTTAGTGGAGAAATCAACTCAAAGTGGAAAAAACCCACATGGTTAAACAATCTTCACCATGTATAGCTTGCCTGCATTGGTAATAGAGTCACCAGGCATTTTCCACTAAAATACTAAAAGATTCCTATGGTAAGACGTTAATCTCATATCCAGTCAGACCTGATCCTGGCAGGTGATTTCCTCACATGTACAGAATGTGAGCAGAGCTGATAACAATGTCTACCTTGCAAGACATAACATGGCAGAGTGTTTTCTTTCTCCTATCAGGCAAGCAAGAATCCGTGCCATCATCCATCACGCACACTGACAGTTTTTCTGATCCAAAACAGCTGTGGCCCTGAAAAGACAGAGGGCTGGGTGTCCATTCTGCTTTGGTGCCAATTAAGAGCCTAGCCTTTGTGATTCCAGCGTTGGCACCTTCCTCTGTGTCCTTCACGGGCACCTTCTCACATGGCCTTTTTCTGTTTGTTTATGTACATCCTCTTGACAACAGAAGGGGCCTGAAGGCACAAACGGACTCCAGATGGTCTGGGGAAGCAAATCCTAGCACCGAGGCTCCCCAATCCTTGGGCCTCCCTAAAGTGGGTGCCCCACAGGGCCTTCAGATCAACCCTCTGTTTCCTTCATGCACAGATAATTCGAGGGACTGTTGGGGGTGGAGGCTTCTCAACAACTGGCAAGACACTCGGCTTAATACAGCAAAGGCTTGGCCCCAACCACTTGGGGAACCTGCCGACTCATGGCCAAAGGCAAGTACATGAATTTATTCCAACTCTAGGTGAGAGAAAGAGGGAATTGCATTTCGAGGAGGTAAATGGAAAATTATGCTTTAAGGATACTGATCCCCTACCCCCTCCCACTTAATGAGCTAAATACACAGCAGTACACACAAATTACATTGAAAACGACATAGTAGGATTTTTTAAAGAACTAACCTTTGAATAGAACTTTACAACATGCCCTCGACTTGCATTATTTATTTACATCTCCTCTCCCGTGCTCAGTGGGCCTTTTATCATGCCCATTGTTTTAGATGAGAAAACTGAGTCAGAAAGCGTAACTTGCCAGACGATCCACAACAAAGAAGTGACAACGTTTGGGCATGACTTGCACAGCCCTCCAAGGTGCCATGCTGCCCCGTCAATCCCTGTCAGAAACCCCTGAGGCACCTCCAGGGGATACCATCACTCCACAAGGAGAACACTGTAGATGTCACTGGATTCTGGCTCCCTCAGATCTTTCCCTACTCTAGTTCCCTTTGGGTTTAAATGGCAGCAAGCAAGGAAGCAAGCTGGGCAGCAGTGATGAACCCCAAAGACCCTGCTGATGAACAGAGTAAAATGACCAAGGAATCAGTGACCCAAAGTCTCCTTTAAGGTTCAAAGTCTAAAGAAAACAAACCCAGAAGAGATGTGTGTGAGAAGAGAAATAAGAAAGTTGACATTCAATCACTCTGTCGCTCTCCCTTCATCATCATCATCATCATCATCTATATCTCTCTCTCTCCCACCTTCCCCCTTAATCTCCTCTCCCCTCTTCCTCCCTCTTCCTTTCCCTCTTCTTCACACTCCCCAGACCAAGACCCAGTGAGGACTCAAAGGCCAGGGCAGTTGCCTGAAGCCATGCCTCATGGGCTATAACCCAGGGAAATAATGTATAGGAACTGGGGCCAGGTAAGCCAGGACTCAGAAAGGGGGCCATAGGGAGTCCCTAAACCAAGCACAGAGGACCAACCAGGAGGGAGTTCCCTGGGGTTTGGGTGCCTCCAGCCTCAGGTGTAAACATGCTGGGAAGAGGAGGGGGCCTGGGGCAATGCAGAGCAGAGAAATCTGCAGGCCTCCCCAAAAGCTCCCCCAGTGGTTTAGGCTGACTTCACAGGAAAAGGGACCACTCTTCAAGCAGTCAGCAGGCTTCAAGATGAAACCCTTACATGCAGTTGCTGGGTATGTCCCACTCATCAGAGGGCAGTTGCGTGGTACCTATCAACGCTTAAAATCTGCATGCCATTTGACGTAGCCATTCCACTACAGGTCTGTCTTACAGAGAGACTTGCCTGTGTACACAAAAATATCTCTGCAAAGATGTTCACTGCAGCATATTGCAATCACAAAAGACTGGAAACTACCTAAATAGTGAATGACTGGAATGGGATAAATATAATTAGGTTTGCTCATACAATGGAATACTCTGTAACCATTAAAAAGAATGAGTCGACTCTATATTAAAGACAAGGAGGTGGGGATTGGCCCCTAACAAGAAGTTCAAGGTAGAGAGCTGGGAGAGTAGATTTCTTTGGAAGTAGTTATCAGTGGGCCATGCTTTCCCCACCCTACCCAACCCCTATGGAAGAGGCCTGAAGGGGACCATTTGAGAGCGTGGCCTGAACGCCCTGGAGTTTGAAGGCCACAGAGACTGGTCTGTGACTCACACTTGCGCCTGACAGAATCTATCTCAAGCACATGTTAGGGGTCCAATAAATGTCTGTTGAATAATGGAAGAGACAAGTGAATGAATGAATGAATACCTGCAAAGTATAAAAGTGAGAGGCTGTGACTACACCTGATGAGGTGATGGGCACATTAGCTACACAATGGTTACAGACAGCATATCCACACACACTTGCACAAAAGTTGATTGCATGAATACATTGAGGAAACTAAGGCTATTTGACTAAACCTAATTTTGTCATATTAGACATTTTGTCAGAAAAGCCCATGGTGGCCCAGGAATCTTCCATGTCTTCCTTAAACAGCTCTGGCCTCAAGTTAATCCCTAGGATGAAGACTGTAGAAAACCCAGGGAACATTCTAGATGAAAAAAATCTCTGCAGTTAAAAGTAGTTATCTCTGGCTGACAAGAGATTCTGGTTCCCAGGTCTTCATTTATTTGCTTCTGTCCTCATGTCATTCGTTCTTCTACCCTTTAACCGTAATCAGTCCTTGACTACGTAATACCTGACAGTAGAAGGGAAAGGATTCAATCTCACTCCCCTCTCTCATCAGCACACTGAGAACCTTTGGCGGCATCTCAGCCCAGAGACCCAGGTAAAGTGTCCCCACTGCTGCTCCAGCAATAAGCATCAGTTGTCTGTACACATCAACTCTTTTAACAACAGGCTTTGCTTACTCGTGATGAAAATCCTCCATTTTAATTAAGTAGTGGAACTGCATTTGTAATCTAGTTTAATGCCCCAGAACAAGTTCCTGAACTACAGAGCCTGTATCTGTGCTCCACTAACTCTCCTTAAACACACTTACTACAGCTACAGCCATAAGAGGGAAGTGTGGATGTCCGTGCAAACATACACTTGAAAGACTGAATCCAAACGGGAATCATCGTGGTGTGCACGTGCACTTGGGCTTTGAACACCCTTCACCAGAGTTGATTCACTAGTCCTCCTGATGCTCCTGTGAAGCAGAAAGATGAAACCAGGCTCCAAGAGTGAGCCCCACCAAATCCCACCATACTTCCAATAACCAAGTGATGGGATGAAAGCGGCCAGGGTAAACAAGCATGGGCTATGTGATTTTCAAGATCTATTTATCCAGTCCTATTTGGAATAGGGAGGGATTCCAAGGCAAGGAAATTCCAGAAGGCCCCATAAGAGGAGCCAAGCCTTTGATATAACTTTCTGTCGCTCCTTGCTTCCCCATGCAAATCTCTCATTACCCCATCCAAATAACTTCCAAAACCACAGCTTCCTCTGTGTCTTGCAATGAGAAAATCTGTGCACTTGTACTGGGAACGTACCTGCCCTCACTCCCCATCATCTGGAGGGAAGGAGGCCTGAGCCCATCAATAGCTCAGTTCAGCTGGTTCCTGAACGGAGAGGGGAGGATCAAAGGGCCAGAAATATTCATTTATGGGGAAAAGTAAAAGAATTAAATATGCAGAACCTGACCAAATGACGCCTGAAGGGGGAAGTAAATGCCCACGAGCATTTGAAGGGTGTAACCAAACACCACAAAGAGAGACTTATTTTTAAAAGATGGCTCAAGTGGTTGTAACAGGGAGAGACTGAAGGAAAGCAAAGCAAAATCTCAACTATTAAGTAAATTCTACCTTCAGCCAGGGCTATAATACAGAGGGAATTGGTATCAATAGAACCTCTAGACTGAAACTTACATTCTCTAGAATTTGTATGTTTCCATTTCCGATCCATTTCCCAGATGTGTGTGTTTGGACTTAGAAATATATGTTTGAATACTGCCTCTTGTATCTATATGTTCTGTGTATTTTTTGCATGTACTTTGTGCTCTCGTATCTTTGATTTCTATGTACTTCTTGCATGTACTCCCTAGGGTGTAATTTGCAAATGGCCTGTTCTTGTGGCAGCAAAGGCCAGCAGGTGTGCATGATTTGTCAGAACAAACAAATAAGCTCAGTAATGGTGATTTTAGAAATAAAATACCTAAGAATCCCTCCATATTAGTGACTTCAGTGCCTCACATGGATTTGAAGTTCTGCCACTCGGTTTTCTCCAAGCTCTCTGGAGAATAAATGGGTGATGTCATAAGAATATAGCCAGAAAATAGATCTTAACAGTTTTCTCCTGAGATACACTATGTGGCAAGTCCTTCTGGAATTTCTAGATGGGAAGAAATAGGCACAGTGAGAACAGCTTTTCTGAGAGTCTTTCAACACATTTATTCCCAGATGGGTTCAGTGCAAGAGTGAAAATTATTTTTTTAAGGAGCGTAGAAATTTCAACAAAGGTTTGGTTTGAGTTTTAACTACAGACTTAGGCCTCTCCATCACCTAGGGCGTAGATGAGGGGGTCTACATTTCAGTTACAAGCTCTTACGTGACTCATGTTCTACAGCAGAAGGGGCACTGAACTAGAAGTCTGTAGAGTTTAAATCCCCCCTCCATCATTTAAATATCTGGATGATCTTGGATAAGTCAACTTTCCTTCCCAGACCACTTTCCTTACATCCAAATGAGGGAATTGGACTAAACTGGTGGGTTTTTTTTAAAACACTTTTTTTCATAGACAGCAGAGTTCCTTTTTAAATATAATACTACACAGAAGTCCAATAATATGAACAGGATCAAAATCTTTCTGGTTAAAGCAAAACTGAGTGGTCCAGAGTTTGACCACCAACATCCTCCATTACAGGTCATGACCCTCAGTCCCCCCTCAGAAACCCCTGAGGCACCTCCTTGGGACACCGTTGCTCCCTAAGGAGAACATCGTGGATGTCACTGGATTCTGGCTCCCTCAGATCTTTCCCTACTCTAGCTCCCTTTGGGTTTAAATGGCAGCAAGCAAGGAAGCAAGCTGGGCAGCAGTGATGAACCCCAAAGACCCTGCTGATGAACAGAGTAAAATGACCAAGGAATCAGTGACCCAAAGTCTCCTTTAAGGTTCAAAGTCTAAAGAAAACAAACCCAGAAGAGATGTGTGTGAGAAGAGAAATAAGAAAGTTGACATTCAATCACTCTGTCGCTCTCCCTCTCTCTCTCATCTTTATCATCATCATCATCATATCTCTATCTCTCCCACCTTCCTTCTCTCTCTCTCCCCTCCCCCCTTCCTCCCTCTTCCTCTCCCTCTTCCTCACACTCCCCAGACCAAGGCCTAGCAAGGTCCCAAAGGCCAGGGCAGTTGCCTGAAGCCATGCCTTATGGGCTATAACCCAGGGAAATAATGTATAGGAACTGGGGCCAGGTAAGCCAGGACTCAAAGAAGGGGCCATAGGGAGGCTCTAAACCAAGCACAGAGGACCAACCAGGGGGGAGTTCCCTGGGATTTGGGTGCCTCCAGCTTCAGGTATAAACATGCTGGGAAGAGGAGGGGGCCTGGGGCAATGCAGAGCAGAGAAATCTGCAGGCCTCCCCAAAAGCTCCCCCAGTGGTTTAGGCTGACTTCACAGGAAAAGGGACCACTCTTCAAGCAGTCAGCAGGCTTGAAGATGAAACCCTTACATGCAGTTGCTGGGTATGTCCCACTCATCAGAGGGCAGTTGCGCGGTACCTATCAACACTTAAAATCTGCATGCCATTTGACGTAGCCATTCCACTACAGGTCTGTCTTACAGAGAGACTTGCCTGTGTGCACAAAAATATCTCTGCAAAGATGTTCACTGCAGCATATTGCAATCACAAAAGACTGGAAACTACCTAAATAGTGATTGATTGCAATGGGATAAATATATTTAGTTTTGCTCATACAGTGGAATACTGTAGCCATTAACAAGAATGAGTCAATTCTGTAATAAGAATAAGGAAAGAGCTCTAACATCTAATGCTAAGTGAAAAAAGGTACAGATATTGTGTGCAATAAGGTATGTCTTATGTGGAAAGGATGTGTACATATATGCTTGCATATTCACAGAATATTTCTAGAAAGGTACACAAAAAGTGCTCATAATGGTTACTTTAGGGAGAAAAATCTAGGTGGGGGATGGAGAGATATCTGTGAGAGGAAAAATCTTTTTTTAAATGCCCTTTCATACACTGATTCAACTTCTTTTTATAACGTGCATATATGCATTTAAAGAAAGGAAAAATAAGAATTGTGTTAGAACAAAACCTGTCAAGTTGATTTAGCTTTCAAAAACAATTGTACACTTTAGGAGTCCAAAAATCAGCCAACTGTTATCTTTATCAGAAACTAGAATCAAACAGAGAAACTGACTGGGTCACTAAGACCTTTACTGCAAACCCACTTGACAATGGGGAGCACTGAGAAAAGTACTGGATGTGAGAGCAGGAGGCCAGGTTTCTGGCCGTGTCCTCACCACCTCAAGCAAGTCACATGGGCTTTCTCGGCCCGTCATGCTTCATTCATAACATGACTGTGTGAGCTAGGTGGTCTCCAAGCTTCTTCCCTCCTCTAAGATGCACCCCTGACATGCTGTGGCCACAAACTTGAGCTTTGGACTTCTAATCCCAGCCCTGCTGACCTATTACTTGTGTGACCTCGGGCAACGTATTCAATTTTGTAAACCTCAATTTCCTTATCTGAAAAAAACAGATGCTAATTCTATCGGCCACACAGGGTTTTGTGAGAATTAAATAGGAGCCTGCCCTAAAGCACACAGCACAGCGGCACCCTCTAGCTGGTATGCTCATCCCCAGATATTCTCAGACTTAGTTCCTACCTCATAGGTCGCCAACCAATCTAAATTGACCTCTCTGCTCTGGTTACTGTTTATCACATTAGGTTGTTTCTTTCCTTTACAGCATGCATCACAATTTGTAATTACCTTGAATATTAATTTGTTTACTGTCCATTTCACCCCAACTAGAAGGTAAGCTCTATGAGGTTAATGACTTAATTTTTCAGGCTCACCACTCCATCTCTAGCCTCTAGCACAGAGGCTGCTCATATACATTCCTTGAGTGAATAAATGAATAAAGCAATGCTAGCTGCTAGTTGCTGTTGACCCTCACAACAGCCCCTTGCCAGGGAAGATAAATGAGCTCTTTCTCGAAGAGTGGTTGTGAGAATTGCTAACATTACTTTACAGAGCCTCAGAGCAGTTCAGTAACGTGCCCAGAGTTACCTGGCTAATAAGTGGCAGAGCCAAGACCGAAACCCATCCCTTTGTTGACTCCAAACTCTGTTCCCTCAACCGCTGGACTATTCTAGGGCAGAGAATTCCCTTGCCTGGAGTTACGTACATACAACTCGTGCCCGGCTCCTGAGGACATGGCTCCAACAATAATCACGTCCGATCTTTCTACTCTGCATTGCCTGAAACACCACTAATGGGAAATCGCACTAATCTACGCTTTAGCACATTTATCCCGTGCAGTTCCCTCCTGCTGACCCTTTAAAGGTCTTTTCTGGGGGCAGAAAACAGAAGATATTCCTGAGTCACACAACAACACTTTGAAACTTCCCAGCTGAAGCTCAGAATTATTCACAATCACCGAATAGCAAAAGTGACTAGTTGTCATTTGAATATCACCAAAGTCACGAGAAGTAATCACTTGGAAAGTCTTATTACATCTGGAGAAGGAAACAGAAGCAACTGAGGAGAAAGACTGAAATCTCAGAGGCTGATGAATGGCTCACTATGTTGTCATTTTTGAGGTGATGTCAAGTTTATGAGTGTTGCTTGCCTTAATGCTGTTGTTGTTATCGAGCAATTGTAAAGTTCCTGGCTAGAAAGCCCACAAACTATAAAAAGCTGGGAATCATCCCTCTGTTTTTAGATGTAAGTTCTACCATCGGCAAGCAGGAAAAACCTTTTAGACACAAAGCTTCGGAGGGAGAGAGATGTAAACAGTGTCTTAGCTAGGATACCAGCCATAGGTAGCACCAGCCTCAGAAGAGCAAACGACAGAATGAGCAAGCTGTTATTGATTAACCCATCACATGCATGTTCTGAGGAAGCTGCTTTTGAAGTCAGGTTGAAAAACATTCAGCAAGAAAAAGTTGCCACATTTCCGTTATTCTCTTCTACAATGGAATGGGAAGATAATAGTTCACCTGCACTCAAAACCCAAGCAGCATATTCAGTCACCTGCAAAAAAATTGCTCCATTCTCCCAGTGGACAAGTTAAGAACTATGGCTTTGTCTTTACAAGTCAATACATATAAAATCTGTCATTCATTCCATCTTCGAAGAAGTCAAACTGGGTATCCTATAAAAAAACACAGCTCAGTGGGATGCTAATTTGGACACATGACCTTCCTGTATAAATCTTACAGAATCAAGCCCCCAAGTTCACTGGCATATCAATTAAATAGGACTTCCAGTGACGGAGATCTTTAATAGCTAAAACAAATGGCAAATTGGCAGCTCCAATACACTAGAATAGTGTTTCTAAAAATGTGGTCTGTGAATTACGTTTATCACGAATACCCAGGACGCTTCTGAAAGGACAGATTTCTAAGCCCCACCTTAGTCCTGTAGTTTCGTGGATAGTGTCCATTACCTTACAAAAACAAACAAAAAACCCTTCTCAGGTGAACATTTTACATTTTAACATTTGAGAACCACTGGAGTATAGAAATAACAACATCTGCTCAGACCAAGCAACCTGCGCTTCTCACACCTAAACAATGTAGAACAGGATGCAGACAACAGCAAAGACAAACTCCCACTGTGGTGAAAGCAAGAAGGGAGACATCTCTCTAGAATAATGCAGACAAGAGCTTACAGTCATTCCATTTCACCTTTTCCTCTTCTTCCTTCAGTAAAGCAGAGGGGGACTTTTTCGGGCACCAAAAAATCTCATTTCCTATTGCTATAAAGAAATAAATGGTCATTTCACGTACAAAAAAATAATAAACAGGAAGAAAAACGACTTGGAGACAGAAATGATGAATTGAGTTCTGGACATTGATTCATAAAACAATTATTAATTAAGTACCATATCCAGTTTGAGCCTTGTAGGGTCATCCAAGTGGAGTTTTCCTATGGGCAGCTGGCTACTGTGGTCTCAAACTCAAGAAGAGTTCTAGAGTCAACAACACATAAGTGACACCAGAAGCCTTGAGTGTAAAGTGTGTAGAATGGCCAAATAAGAATAAGCACAGAATCTTTGGGAGCATCTGAAAGAAAATTCCTCAGAGTAGAGTAATGGATGATGATGATCCAGAAAGAACAAGGAGAGCTGACAGAGTGATGTGACGGAAACCAGAGAAAAAAAATGTCAAGAAAAGGGGATGATCAACAATGTCAAATACAAAAGAGAGAACATGTAATATAAGTGCAAAGAGTACCTACTGAATTTGATAAATGGATTATTGGTAATCTCTGTAAGAGATGCTTTCGTAGATTACTCTGTGGTGGGATGTCAGATTGCAGAGAATTGAGGAGCAGCCAGGAAATGAGGAAGTCAAGAGAGCAGGTAGGGATAATACTTCGAAGGAGTTTGGCTGGGAAGGAAGAAGGGGCCGCATTCAGAGAGGGATTTTTAAGAAGGAAGAGACAGGTACTTATTTAGGTACCAAGTGAAAGAATCAGTGGAGAAAGAAAGAATAAGAATACAGAATGGCATGAGAATAATGTATGGAGAAGCTCCCAAGGGAAAGAATAGGATGTGATTTAAAGCACCAAGCAGAGAATTACCTTTAAACAGGAGACGAACATTTTACTTGGATACTAGAGTGAAGGACAGAGGAAAGTCAGATGCAGATGAGTTTGCAAGTAAGGAGCAAAGGAGAGAAATGAGTGAAGTCACAACTAATGACCTCAGTGTCTCCTACGAGATAGAAAGAAAGGGTATCTCTTTACAGAAGGTAGTGGGATTTGAATAGACAGCTTGAGAAGATCAGAGGACTTGGAATGGCTATTATAGGACATGGGAAAGAAAACTCTCTAGACCATGGGCAAGAGATAGGAATAATGAGCTGAGTTAAGGTTCAGTTAAAGTCAGACCATCAACTATTAGTGAGACCAAGCACAAGGTTGTGCAGTTTTCTCCAGTAGCACTCAGAATCCTGGTGATGGAAGTAGAGAAGGCCCTGACAGTGGGTGCCTCAAGTACGTGAAGGTCATGGGAGTCAAAGAGGCTAAATAATTGTAGGTGGAAATGTTAGATGGAAATTGAAGTCAATCAAGAAGTGGAATGAAAAATAAACCTATAATCTAGGTTCCAAAGCCCTCATAAATGTTGGGTAAGCCAATATTTATGTCAAGGATCAGGGGAAGTGGCAGAGCCAGACCACATAAATTTCAAAGGAAAAGAGACTTTTGCATGAGGATCCAAGAGAAATGGTTTAGTGGGACATGAAGAAATACAAACGCCTCCCTTGGCCCAGGGATGTGTGGAACATGAAAGAATGGCCTTCCTTTCCTCCAAAGGGCTACTGAGGAAGCAGATTCTAGGGAGGAATACATTTCAGTTAAAGCAAGGGGTGAAGAGAAGGTTTTGCAAGAAGTCTGAGCTAGAGAAGAGTTAATTTAAAATGAAATGAGGTGCAGAGGGTGCAGTAGAGGGTAAGGAAGGAGTAAGCAACACAGATGAGTCAGTGAGCAAGGTGTCCCTAGCAGTGGAGTGGCGGGGTGGGGGATGGAAAGGAGGCTCTTGTTCTTGGTCCCACTCCCTTCAGTTCTAGCCCACTTTTAACTCTACTGTGTTCCCCTCCCTTTTCAGCATCCCCCTGCCATTTCCCCTTCTGTAGGACTGACCTTGGCCTCCTTAGATGGGAAGATGGTTTTTTTTTTTTTTCTATTCATTCCTGCCTGCTTAGAGGAATAGACCCAGCCTCACCTTAGTCCACCAGGTGCCCTGTTTCTAACAGTCTCGGGACCTGAGTCCTTTTCTTTGTCCTCCATCCTTCCTCGACTAACTTTTCATCACGATCTAAGGTCCACACTTTATCTCTGTCCTCCCCTCTGGATTGAGATCCTGATCTCTGATCAGATGTCCCTGGAGCACAACACCAGGGACAACTTGACAGAGGCATGCCTCAGCTGGCTTTCCACAAATGCTTAAGATTGTTTACAAGATCCCACACACACCCAAAGGATCACAGATGATGCCCTTTCCTGTGTCCCGCTGAGGCACAGCTCACTGCCCTACACCCAACCCCCTTCAAGGATTTCCCCTCCCCCTCCTTCATTCAGTTTTCTGGCATCATTGAAGCAATGATGTCAACCCCATACTAATTGTGATATTGAGGGAGCAAGGTAAGCCACTCGGATATGATCAGTCAGGTATTGGAGGCAAATAAAATTCAAGACAAGTGGCCAGGCCACTTAATTGTGTGATTGTCACAGAGGTAGGAGCTAGATACAGTCAGAAACATTCTGTAGGCTTAAGGAAGGCAGATTTCCAAATCCTGAGATAAGATATCAGCATGATCACAGTGTCTGAGATTCTTGACAGAGAAGAGGGAGCAAGAGGATTAGGAGACATCTGAAAAATTAAATTCCAACAAGACCATTAAAAATGCATGACAAGGCACAAACACGCAACTCATGAAAGAAAAATACAATAGCCATAAACATGAAAAATCTTCAGTCTCATTAACAATGAAAGGAATGCAAATTGTAACAATAACACTCCATTTTTTACCTAGACAATTAGCAGAAGTTTTTTAAATTGTTGTGTTAATAAGAATGCAGGGAATCCAGTAAAAAAAAAAAAAAAGAATGCAAGGAATCCAGCAATGGTGCTCGTAAATACTGCTGGTGAAAGTGCATTATCATCTCCTTTTCAGAAAGCAAATTAGCCAGATGAATCAAAAGCTTTAAAATATTTTTGTAATCATTTAGAATAATGGTTTTGGAAGAATAAATGACATGGAGAAAGGATCACTGTATACTGATAGATGAAAAAGTTTTGCAAAATGTCATGTGTGGTATGACCCCAGTTTTGTAACTACAGGTATTTACATACATACATTCATACACACATACACACACAATGTTTGTGTAGATATGCATGGGAATATGACTGGAAAGACATCAAAGTGTTAATATTAACTCTGGGTCATGAAGTTATCGTAATTTTTCCTTACTGCTGATCCAACTTTCCTTAATACTACCTTCAACTTTCTATAATGTAAAGTTAATATTTTTGTTTTCAGAGTAAAACATTTTAAAAGTTGGTTCTTTAAAAAGACAGAGCAAGAAAGGCAAGTACATAGTCTAAAGGGTGGGGGAGGTGGAGAAAAGTGACCTACCAAGGACAACAGGGATGCAAAGGGAACTTGCAATACACTCATACCTATAAAAATAATTCAAAAGATGAAGAGGACACACCCAGAGACGAATATGAAAGACTAGTAAAGAGGCTGAGACACCAGGTCAGAAAGTGGAAGCTCAAAGTGAGCTGAAGTTTGCACCATATGGAAAGACAATGAAAAGGACCATTTTCCTTGTGTTTAGATTGAGGAGGACAAGAAAGGTATAAGTGCTATTTGGAGCAAATGGAGTAAAACTAATATAACTTGTATTTCCCAGCCCACACAAACATGGTAATAATAATAGGATAATAATAATGGGCACAAAACACTATTTCTCTGGCTTCAACTCTACCTATTCTGCAGGACTTCTAACATACAGATACACACACACACACACACACACACACACACACACACACACACACAAAGTTCCTTTCCTATGGCTTTTGGAAGCCCCAGGGGGAAACAGAGATAATACCAAGTCATCCAGTTTTCCTTGCTGTAATTGCCATTTTTCTCCTTTCCTACTCTGATTCTCTGTGGAGAATTCTCAAGTCATGGTCAGCAAAGAGGGTGGCAGCTACTGCCTGGGCTTTAACAGCCACCACCACCCCTGTCAACATCTCTACTGCTGACAGCACCACTGTTCACAGCTTACACTCTCAAAGTCACCCAAAAGCTACTAAGAAATGACCCTTTCAGCTTTCCTTGCTTTTGTAAAAGCCTCCACACCTGGATGCAGACTTGATTTCATGGGGAATGGGCTGGGAGACAACTATAGTGACACATGCCAGGCTGTGCTCAGAATGGTCCCTCCTTTTGATAACTGGTCCATTCTCCTTGGACCAACTTCTTGGCCTCCACTCTCATTACCCTCTGTTATTTCTGGTAATTCTACCCTTGGAGGATCCTCAGATCTTTAAGTAAAGAAGCACTGTCAAGCTGGCTCCACAATACTCTGGGCACACAAGCTTACATCTAACTTCCAGGATGACCACTCCTTAGGCTAAAGCTGAGATTCTTGCTTGGCTAATGGAGGACAGTCAGAAACCATGACTCTTCAGCTCCAATTTTGCTTTCTGAAAATGGTGGGATAAATCAACTGAGAGGGAATTAACAACCCAAGGTAGATGAAGAGTTCATGAAATAAAACCTAGGTATTCAGAATCAATTTTATACTCTGGCTCTGACACATCACATATTTCTTTTGTGAAAACTGCACATGAAATGGCTAAAACATGGCCAGTAATTAGTGAGGAACCACAGAGAACCATAGAAGACATGCTGGAGACAGCCAGTCCCCTTTTTAAGTTCAGAAAATAAAGAGAATTCACAAATGAGAGAATGATGAATTTGATCACCACACGGGCAATATTTTAGATTTTTTTTAATGTAGTAGCTATTCATCTCAGTCCACAGACTCAATAAATTTAACTTTTTCGATTTTCTATAACAATATAATTTCTCTGTCCAAGCCCTCATTTCCAGGCTAAAAGAAAAATTTAACCTGAGTGCTTCCTGAGAATGATCCACAATTCCTGGGTCCTATATAGAGCCAAGATGTGAGACAGGCAGAGGAGGGCATAGTGGTGGAGGTAGGGAATCTGTTCCTCTGGGTTCCTCTGAGACGTCCCTTGGCCCTGTTATTATGGCCATTTTGGAGTCCAAAAGTGCTAATCCCTCATAAGACAAACAAACAAAAAAAGTAATCATTGATAATTAGTCCTCCTATACCAGCTTTATTGAATGTTTTTATAAATACCATTATGATCATGGTATCTACGAAGTATCACGATTTCAGTAGAATAGTTAAAAAGGCTTTGATGATGTTTTTGACAAAATGGATAAATGTGGGTGGATGCCAGCCTAGGTCAACATATTCATAATCTAGCTAATCATGATGAAAGACGAGAGACAGTCTAGTGTAGTTCCTAAGAGCACAGATTGTGAAATATGACTGTCTATGTTCAAATCTCATCTACTTTACTGCGGTAGATGTGACCAATGAAAAGTACTTAAATTTTCTCCACTTCAATTTTCTCATCTATAAAAATGGGGATGATAATGATTCTAACTTTGTTACAGGGACTATTAATGTTCATCAAATATCTAGTGCTCTACTTATTTCTCAGCCCTCATGCAGCTAGGTGATGTCCTGTGACTAATATAGGCTAATGGGATATGGGTGGAAGAGATGTGATCCGATTCCCATCTTGGCCCTCAAAAACATCAGGTTCAGGCTTCCCTGGTGGAGCAGTGGTTGAGAATCTGCCTGCCAATGCAGGGGACACGGGTTCGAGCCCTGGTCTGGGAAGATCCCACATGCTGCGGAGCAGCTGGGCCCGTGAGCCACAATTACTGAGCCTGCGCGTCTGGAGCCTGTGCTCCACAACAAGAGAGGCCACGATAGTGAGAGGCCCGCGCACCGTGATGAAGAGTGGCCCCCGCTTGCCGCAACTAGAGAAAGCCCTCACACAGAAACGAGGACCCAACACAGCCAGAAATAAATAAATAAATAAATAAAAATTAAAAAAAAAAAACAACACATCAGGTTCCTCCATATCTACCTCTCTCTCTCTCTCTTTCTCTCCCCTTCTCTCTCACCTTGCAATCGAGCCTTAAAGGTCACATGTTCCAAATGGCCTAGTTAAAAGATAGGAACAGCCCAGATTCCCAAGTCACCACTTAGGAAAGAGCTACTCCTGAAAGTCACCTGCTCCACGTGGGAATATGATATGAAAGAGAAATAATACTTTTATTGTGTTAAGACATTGGGATTTTTAGATAGCCTCATCCACCAGAGGGCAGACTGCAGAAGCAAGAAGGAATACAATCCTGCAGCCTGTGGAACAAAAACCACATTCACAGAAAGATAGACAAGATGAAAAGGAAGAAGGCTATGTACCAGATGAAGGAACAAGATAAAACCCCAGAAAAACAACTAAATGAAGTGGAGATAGGCAACCTTTCAGAAAAAGAATTCAGAATAATGATGGTGAAGATGATCCAGGACCTCGGAAAAAGAATGGAGGCAAAGATCAAGAAGATGCAAGAAACGTTTAACAAAGACCTAGAAAAATTAAAGAAAAATCACCTAGAAGAATTAAAGAACAAACAAACAGAGATGAACAATACAATAAATGAATTGAAAAATACACTAGAAGGAATCAATAGCAGAATAACTGAGGCAGAAGAGCGGATAAGTGACCTGGAATGGTGGAATTCTCTGCCACGGAACAGAATAAAGAAAAAAGAATGAAAAGAAATGAAGACAGCCTAAGAGACATCTGGGACAACATTAAACGCAACAACATTCGCATTATAGGGGTCCCAGAAGGAGAAGAGAGAGAGAAAGGACCAGAGAAAATATTTGAAGAGATTATAATCGAAAACTTCCCTAACATGGGAAAGGAAATAGCCACCCAAGTCCAGGAAGCGCAGAGAGTCCCATACAGGATAAACCCAAGGAGAAACACGCCAAGACACATAGTAATCAAAGTGGCAAAAATTAAACACAAAGAAAAATTATTGAAAGCAACAAGGGAAAAATGACAAATAACATACAAGGGAACTCCCATAAGGTTAACAGCTGACTTCTCAGCAGAAACTCTACAGGCCAGAAGGGAGTGACATTATAGATTTAAGGTGATGAAAGGGAAGAACCTACAACCAAGATTACTCTACCCAGCAAGGATCTCATTCAGATTCAATGGAGAAATCAAAAGCTTTACAGACAAGCAAAAGCTAAGAGAATTCAGCAACACCAAACCAGCTCTACAACAAACGCTAAAGGAACTTCTCTAAGTGGGAAACACAAGACAAGAAAAGGACCTACAAAAACAAACCCATAACAATTAAGAAAATGATCATAGGAACATACATATTGATAATTACCTTAAACGTGAATGGATTAAATGCTCCAACCAAAAGACACAGGCTTGCTGAATGGATACAGAAAAAAGACCCATATATATGCTGTCTACAAGAGACCCACTTCAGACCTAGGGACACATACAGACTGAAAGTGAGGGGATGGAAAATGATATTCCATGCAAATGGAAATCAAAACAAAGCTAGAGTACCAATATTCATATTGCTACTCCAGATAAAATAGACATTAAAATAAATAATGTTATAGAGAAAAGGAAGAACACTACATAATGATCCAGGGATCAATCCAAGAAGAAGATATAACAATTATAAATATATATGCACCCAACATAGGAGCATCTCAATACATGAGGCAACAGCTAACAGCTATAAAAGAGGAAATCGACAGTAACACAGTAATAGTGGGGGACTTTAACACCTCACTTCACCAATGGACAGATCATCCAAACAGAAAATTAATAAGGAAACAGAAGCTTTAAATGACACAAGAGACCAGATAGATTTAATTGATATTTATAGGTCATTCCATCCAAAAACAGCAGATTACACTTTCTTCTCAAGTGCACACAGAACATTCTCCAGGATAGATCACATCTTGAGTCACAGATCAAGCCTCAGTAAATTTAAGAAAACTGAAATCATATCAAGCATCTTTTCTGACCACAACACTATGAGATTAGAAATCAATTACAGGGAAAAAACTGTAAAAAAACACAAACACGTGGAGGCTAAACAATATGCTACTAAAGAACCAAGAGATCACTGAAGAAATCAAAGAGGAAATCAAAAAATACCTGGAGCCAAATTACAACGAATATACGACGATCCAAAACCTATGGGATGCAGCAAAAGCAGTTCTAAGAGGGAAGTTTATAGCTATACAAGCCTACCTCAAGAAACAAGAAAAATCTCAAGTAAACAATCTAACCTTACACCTAAAGGAACTAGAGAAAGAAGAACAAACAAAACCCAAAGTTAGCAGAAGGAAAGAAATCATAAAGATCAGAGCAGAAATAAATGAAATAGAAACAAAGAAAACAATGGCAAAGATCATAAAACTAAAAGCTGGTTCTTTGAGAAGATAAACAAAATTGATAAGCCATTAGCCAGACTCATCAAGAAAAAGAGGGAGAGGACTCAAATCAATAACATTAGAAACAAAAAAAGAAGAGTTACAATAGACACCGCAGAAATACAAAGCATCCTAAGAGACTACTACAAGCAACTCTATGCCAATAAAATGGACAACCTGGAAGAAATGGACACATTCTTAGAAAGGTATAACCTTCCAAGACTGAACCAGGAAGAAACAGAAAATATGAACAGACCAATCACAAGTAATGAAATTGAAACTGTGATTAAAAATCTTCCAACAAACAAAAGTCCAGGACCAGATGGCTTCACAGGTGAATTATAGAATTATCAAACATTTAGAGAAGAGCTAACACCCATCCTTCTCAAACTCTTCCAAAACATTGCAGAGGAAGGAACACTCCCAAACTCATTCTATGAGGCCACCATCACCCTGATACCAAAACCAGACAAAGATACTACAAAAAATAAAATTACAGGCCAATATCACTCATGAATATAGATGCAAGAATCCTCAACAAAATACTAGCAAACAGAATCCAACAACACATTAAAAGGATCATACACCATGATCAAGTGGGATTTATCCCAGGGATGCAAGGATTCTTCAATATATGCAAATCAATCAATGTGATACACCATATTAACAAATTGAAGAAGAAAAGCCATATGATCAGCTCAATAGATGCAGAAAAAGCTTCTGACAAAATTCAACACCCATTTATGATAAAAACTCTCCAGAAAGTGGGCATAGAGGGAACCTACTTCAACATAATAAAGGCCATATATGACAAACCCACAGCAAACATCATTCTCAATGGTGAAACACTGAAAGCATTTCCTCTAAGATCAGGAACAAGACAAGGATGTCCACTCTCACCACTATTATTCAACATAGTTTTGAAAGTCCTAGCCACGGCAATCAGAGAATAAAAAGAAATAAAAGGAATCCAAATCATCAGAGAAGAAGTAAAGTTGTCACTGTTTGCAGATGACATGATACTATACATAGAGAATCCTAAAGATGCTACCAGAAAACTACTAGAGCTAATCAATGAATTTGGTAAAGTTGCAGGATACAAAATTAATGCACAGAAATCTCTTGCATTCCTATACATTAATGATGAAAAATCTGAAAGAGAAATTAAGGAAACACTCCCATTTACCATTGCAACAAAAAGAATAAAATACCTAGGAATAAACCTACCTAAGGAGACAAAAGACCTGTATGCAGAAAACTATAAGACACTGATGAAAGAAATTAAAGATGATACAAATAGATGGAGAGATATACCATGTTCTTGGATTGGAAGAATCAACATTGTGAAAATGACTATACTACCCAAAGCAATCTACAGATCCAATGCAATCCCTATCAAATTACCAATGGCATTTTTTACAGAACTAGAACAAAAAGTCTTAAAACTTGTATGGAGACACAAAAGACCCCAAATAGCCAAAGCAGTCTTGAGGGAAAAAAACGGAGCTGGAGGAATCAGACTCCCTGACTTCAGACTATACTACAAAGCTACAGAAATCAAGACAATATGATACTGGCACAAAAACAGAAATATAGATCAATGGAACAGGATAGAAAGCCCAGAGATAAACCCATGCACCTATGGTCAACTAATGTATGACAAAGGAGGCAAGGATATACAATGGAGAAAAGACAGTCTCTTCAATAAGTGGTGCTGGGAAAACTGGACAGCTACATGTAAAAGAATGAAATTAGAACATTCCCTAATACCACACACAAAAATAAACTCAAAATGGATTAGAGAACTAAATGTAAGACTGGACACTATAAAACTCTTAGAGGAAAACATAGGAAGAACACTCTTTGACATAAATCACAGCAAGATCTTTTTTGATCCACCTCCTAGAGTAATGGAAATAAAAACAAAAATTTTTTTAATTTTAAAAGTTTTTTAAAAAGACGTTGGGATTTTGAGGTTCATCTACTGAGACAGCTAGAGCTAATTACCCTACCCAACAGGAAAATAAAACACTCACGACAGTGCCTGCCAGGTAAAGTGCCTCGATAAATGTAAGTAATATTTGTCATCTTTGTCATCATCATCATCATCATCAGTATTAAGAAGGACATTGTAGGCTTCAGAATATTTGAGATTAAGTCCTAACTTGCCAATTACTAGCTATAACAAGACACTACCTCTCAGAACCTCATCTGATAGAGATAACAATGCTAGCCTCGCAGAGTTGTTGTGGAAATTAACACGGCGATCTGAAAACATTTTGGAACTGGTACACAAATGTTAAGTAGTTTTACCAAATGATTGTTTCATTATTTCTAATTGTTCACTGTCACTCATTGCCATACTTCTAGAACATCCTATGGAAGGAGTATGCACCCATGTCCCACTGATGCTGGGCTTGGTCATGTGACTTGCTTTGACCAACAATGTGTGAAGGGATGTGGCACATCCACATTCAAGCAGAAGCTTTAAGAACCATTGTGTGTGTATTGGCAATATCTCTTTTTCTCTCTTTGACATGAAAAAAGGATATCACAGATTGGGATTTCTCCTTCTTCCTGCCCCTGCACAGAAGACAAAGGGAGCAGAGCTGAAGCTGACCAACAGTCAGCATAAACTATGAGTGAGAAATAAACTCTTGTTGTTGGAAGCCACTAGGATTTGGGGATTGTTTATTACTGCACCATAAACTAACTAAGCTTTAGCTAAATTATATATTAACCAAAGGGTATTGACTAATAAGAGTAACGTCAATGTAGACAAAGGTGTCTGGCAGTTCTCCTTCCTTAACACTTTTCTAAACAACTTTTATTTTAATCAGTGATTTGAAGGAGGAAATAGTGATTACGTGTGCATATGACAAGATCTTGAGGTTAAATGCTAATAGTTTGCAGGACAGAATCAAGATCCGGAAAGATAAAAACTGGAACAATGGGCTAGGTCTAGCAAGATGTCATCTAACTAGAAGAAACATAAGATCCTCCACACAACTGCAGCATAAGGAAAGTGGTAGTTCTCATGAAAATAATATGAAGTTTTATTTGATAGCCAACAGAATATAAGGCAAGAGTATAAAGTGGTTGCCAAAAAAAATATTGGATCTCTGGCTATCTTCATAGAAATGTGGTGCCCCAAAGTGTTAAGAGTTTCAAGTATCTTCACAAGTGTAATCACTTTAATTTATTAAATTGCCTCTTAAAGTGTAGAAACTAAACTGAAAAGACTTATATTTGGCTTAACTCCAAAAAGACAGTGACTAAGTTGTATCTGGCACAAGTAAATCTTGTAGGAGGGGAGAGTAGGGAAATTTAAGGGAGGAAGGAGAGGAAAAATAGGAGGCCACCACGATAGGGGAGTTCAAATATTTGAATTTAAATATTTAAAAGTCCATCTTTTGGAAGAGGCATTAGAATTATTCTGCATGACTGAAGTACAAAACAAAGGCATAGGCAGTATCCAATCAAAGGATTTTCAATAAATAAACCCCTCCAAAAACTGAATGGATGCTTAGGATTTGTTAGAGAGGATATCATGCATTAATACAAATAAGGAATTGTCTCAGTCATGGCAAAATCTCTTGTAAATGAGAAGAATCAAAACCAATTTATACAGGGCAGGATAAGATTAGGCCCGTGGAATACCTTGGGGAGGATATTAATAATTCACAATTTGCAGTTGATGTTGAAAAGTAAATTTCACTAACCAAGGAGAAGTGCAAAAATGGTATTATTGAAGCTGATTCTACTCCAACCGGGGGGAGAACCACCCTCCCTCCCCCACAGCCAGGACAGCCAATGTGCATTCAGATTTAGAAATGTGCTGATCTGGCATAGGTGGGTTTTCTTTCCCTTGTCAGCAAAAGAAAGACACAACTTTGGCAAACTCTCTGTTTTAAACCTGCCATTTCCATTTTTATTTCTCTAAAACAGAGTGCAGGGAATGGTTATGGGGATACAACCAGTCCCAACTGGTAAAAGAAAGGCAAGTGGCCAACATAAATATTATAGCATAAGCTGAACCAGAGTAGAAACAAGAAGAAAAGATCAGTCCCTCCAAAAAGGTTCTCTCAAAATAGAAGGTCATGCCAAGGAAAGCCACAGATGCAACACCACAAGCCCAGGGAGAGTTTTAATCAGGAAAACCTGGCCTCAGGCACGCACTCGCGTGCAACTTCCCACCCGCCTTTCTGTGTGCCATTTTCTGAAAGTTAGGAGACAGGGGTTTCATTCATGGCTGGATGAAAAAGCAATACACACTTTAAATGGCAGCCCTGGGAGGATTCACATTTCTACAGCTGTCTTCCGCTTCCTCTCATAAATCTCATTCTATCTACTCTCCGGGGGCCATCTTGTTTGATCTTACGGTTTCAACTACTGTCTTTAGGCTGACCACCCCAAAATCTAAATCTGCAGATTGGACCTATCAAAGGAACTAAAGACCCTTCTATCCTCCCCCTAGGATAAGTATCTCCCTTTTGGATCTCCCCCTGACACCTCAAACTCAAAATGTCCCAAACTCCTACTGTATTCCCAGCTCAAGGAATGATGGAGACCCAAGTCAGGAACTTGGAAGTCATGCCCTTATTGTCCTCTCTCCCTCTTCATCCTCTCCATTCATACTCTGCCTTCCCCTACATCCCACCTCTCCATTCCCGCCCAAGTCCTGTTAGTTACATCTCCCAAGCACTTCTCTCCATCCCGGCTAGCACCACTTCAGTTCAGCCACCATCATCTCTCACCTGGCTACTGCAACACCCTCCCAGCTGGTTTTCATGATTTTAATCTTACCACCCTCTAATCTATTTTCTGCACAGCATTCAGAATAATCTTTCTAAAAATATAAACCTGGGCATATCACTCTCCGATTTAAAATCCTTTAAATATTCCCTTTTGCCATCAGAATGAAGTTCAAAATGGCTAATGTGGAACATAAGGCCCTTGTATTCTGGCCCGTGACTCCTCCCTAACCTCTCTCCAGACATTCTCCTCCTTGCACTCTCCCCCCCACACACCCCCCCCTTTATACTCAAAAAAGCTTCATCATAAGTTACTGAATTCACATTACTTTCTTTTTATCTCTTTTGTATGTTCTGTTCCTTTTGTCTGGAGAGTCCTATACCTCTTTGCTGCCACTTCCAGTCATGACCTCTTACTCAACCTTCAGGACCCCTGGGAAGCCTAGAAGACCTTGTAAGTGCTCTCACAATATGCCCTCTGTCTTCTGCCCTCTGTCCCCAAACACAGCAATAGTTTCCTGCACATCTCACCGACTAAAGGCCTGTGCTGGCCAGGGGATGTGCTCCGCCCACCTGTCAGGGAGTTATCACCCAGGAGTGACCCTCAACCAGTGAGGGTTAGGAGTAGCTGGGTAACTTGCTTGCACCACAGTAGGACAGTTCTGAAATATAGTTCATACTTTTGTGAGCATGCATGAAACTTTTGGTAAAACTCTGCTCAAATTTCTCGTCCATTTTTGCTTAATAAAATGTCAGCATAAATTAGGCCACAAAGACTAATTCTATAAAATCTAGAAAGAAGTAAAGCTCAAAATGAGTGAAAAAAAACAACAAAAAATGCTCCTAAGTAATATGGAGTCAAAATGGGGAAGCACAGGGGCTATTTCAAAAATAATAAGAATACTTAAATATCAAAAATTATTATAGCCAAAGTTGTGCTCAAAGGCAAATCCATAGCCTCAAGTATAATACTAATTAAACAAAAAGCTTAAAAATAAACGAATTAGCATTTAGCTGAGTAATATTTTTTTAATTTTAATGTCATAACTACCTAAGAAACAAATAAAAATGAAGGTAAAGAGCAGAAATAAATGAACCAAAAAAAGAGAAGATCAATAAAATTTTAAAATTCAGGATCTGGTTCTTGGAGTAAGGAGGACAATAGATATTTTCTGACAAAACAAATCACAAAGAGCAAAGTCTTAGTAATATATGTACATCATTTTTTAAAAGTTTAGAATTCTGCAGAAGTATCTTAATGAAATTTGTGGTTGGCTTAATGGCTTCCAGACCCCCATGTCTTCTACAACATGACAATTTTGCTAAAGCTGCAAAAACTACAATGTCCTTTCACATGTGTTTAAAAAAGAAGAAGAAATAAAACTGATTGTTTTTTAAGGGTATACCCCATATCAGATTTTAATTTTGATAAAAATTTGTCTATATTTAGTAAATATCCTCAAGGATCTATACCTCAAAGCCCTGAGGTTGGGCTTCCCTGGTGGCGCAGTGGTTGAGAATCTGCCTGCCAATGCAGGGGACACGGGTTCGAGCCCTGGTCTGGGAAGATCCCACATGCCGCGGAGCAACTAGGCCCGTGAGCCACAACTACTGAGCCTGTGCGTCTGGAACCTGTGCTCCGCAACAAGAGAGGCCATGACAGTGAGAGGCCCAGGCACCGCGATGAAGAGTGGCTCCCGCTTGCCGCAACTAGAGAAAGCCCTCGCACAGAAACGAAGACCCAACACAGCCAAAAATAAGTAAATAAATAAATAAAATTAAAAAAAAAAAAAAGAATTCTATTGAATGTAATGGGTGGAGGGGAGTGATGAGGATAATGGTGATCCAGTGTCATCCTCAATCTTTAAAAAAAAAAAAAAAAAAGCCCTGAGGTTTATAGCTGTAAGTGATGGACTGCCTGTGACAATGGGTACAAATGCCAGTGAAGGTTTAACTATGCTAAAATTTTTATGACAATTGTAGTAATTTTGTTATGAAGTAGGCTAGGTTTTTAGCAGCTAACCTCTAAACCTGTTTTCCTCATAATTCCTGTTATTTTTTAGTGCACCATTTTGCAGAATGAGAGATTTTTCAGGAACACACATATTGCATTAAATCAAAAATGTGTGTATGTGTGTGTGTGTGTACATATATATGAATTTAGTAGATAATAAAGAAATTATATAAACCAACAGAAAAAAATATGGACTGTAAAAATAATAATAATAATGTTAAAAGTAGCTAGCAAGTTTTGGTGGAAAAACAAGTTAAATACTTATCTTAGATCAAAGAAATTTCTAAATAATTAAGTATAAAAAATTAAAATACAAGAAAATTTAAAAATAGATAAATAATACTGGAGTGGGGTGGAATTTCTAAACACAGAAGCAATGAAAGAAGTCACAAAGGAAAAAATTAAGACACTAGATCAAATAAAATTTCTAAATTTTTGTTGGTCAAAAACATTTTTTAAAGTAACAACAACAAAAACCCTGAGAAATATTTACAAAGGGTTGATATCCTTTATTAATGCAAGAATAAGAGAGAACAAAAACTCTACCAAAATAAATTTTAAAGGTAATGAAAAAAGGGCTATATAACAGCAGAGAGAAGAATGTTTTTAAGGGACAAGAAATTAATATGTACTAACACATCTGAAAATCTTAACGAAGTGGACCTTTTCCAAACAAAAATCATCTCAAGAAAAAGTAGAAAACTTGAATAGACTAATATCCATGGGATACATTGTTTTTTCAATAGGCATGTTGAATGATTTCATTTCTAAAAGGGTTTATTGGGCTTCCCTGGTGGCGCAGTGGTTGAGTCTGCCTGCCAATGCCGGGGACACGGGTTCGAGCCCTGGTCTGGGAGGATCCCACGTGCCGCGGAGCAGCTAGGCCCATGAGCCACAATTACTGAGCCTGCGCGTCTGGAGCCTGTGCTCCGCAACAAGAGAGGCCGCGATAGTGAGAGGCCCGCGCACCACGATGAAGAGTGGCCCCCGCTTGCCGCAACTAGAGAAAGCCCTCGCACAGAAACGAAGACCCAACACAAGCCATAAATAAACAAATAAATAAAAATTAAAAGGTTTTATTAGTAAATTCTCTCGAACTTTCAAGAAACAGATACTAACTTTTGCAGAAAATATGAAAAGATGAAAAGAGATCTTAGTTCTCGATACCAGCTAACTGATACCAAAACTTGGCCAATTAGCCTCAGGGAACCTTGTTTCTAAGGGACTCTCCTCATAAGGGACCACACTGTGCTCTCCAAAATACTCACGCGCACGTGGTTGGTTCCCAGGCAGCCTCAGGCTCTGATGGACACACGTGCCAGGGAGCCTGGTGCTTGACTTTCTGTCAAGTCCTCTCTTGCCAACAGAAAGAAACACTCAGCCTCACGTACTAAGGCTGAATGCATTCTCAAAACAACTTTGGAAGGAAAGGCTGGTACATGGAAGGGAAAACAAAAGCCCCCTGGCCCTACACTCAAGCCTTCCATCAGAAAGTTGTCTGTACGCAAATGAACACATCTACGAAACAGAAACAGACTCACAGATACAGAGAACAGGCTTATGGTTGCCAAGGCCGGGGTTGTCGGGGGGTAGATGCAGGGGGAGGGAAGGATAGGGAGTTTGGGATTAGCAGATGCAAACTATTATATATAGGATGGATAAACAAGGTCCTACTGTATAGCACAGGGAACTATATTCAATACCCTGTGATAAACCATAATGGAAAAAGAATATATATGTGTATAAATTTTGCCGTACAGCAGAAATTAACACAACATTGTAAATCGACTATACTTCAATAAAAAAATTTTTTTTAATTTGTCTACAGAAATTTCACTCCTAGGTATATACTTACAGAAATGCATACCTATGTTCACCATGAAACATGTACAGCAATGTTCAGAGCAACACTACCTATACTTGCCAAAAACTGTATAAAATTCATGTGTCCATCTCTAGCAGACAGGGCTGGAACCAGAGTGAGGTTAAGTGAAGCACTCACCTCAGGAGCAAAATTTAAATGGTGCCCAAAAATCTAATACTCAAGAGAAATAATATTTTAATGCAATGGCTTTTTCCAATCAAAAGTAATGCAAAAACTCCATGATGAACAAAATCTCAAATTTTTAAATAAAAGCAGGATCAGTATTACTGATTTTTCCTCAGGCTCCAGGATGGCTTGGCACAGAAATGACAGTAGAATGGACAAATAAATTATGCTATACGCAATGAGAATAAATGAACTACAACAATAGCATAGATGAATCTCACAGATATAATGTTAAGCAAAACAAGCCAGACACTAAAGTGTATGCACTGGTGATTCAAAAACAGGCAAACTTCTTGTTCAAAAGTAGGTGAAACTAATCTAGGATATTAAAAATCAGGATAGTGATTTCCCTTGGAAGGGGGCATGGGAGGAGGAGGAGGGTTCTGTAACTCTAGGAATATTCTATTTCTTGATCTGTATGTTCCATGGGTTTTAAACTTTGGGAGAATCCATCAACCAGCTTATTTATGATTTGTGTACTTTTTATATGTGCTAAAAAAATTTTAGGAGTTGTCTTACTCTAGACCTAGAGATTATCATACTAAGTAAAGTAAGTCAAAGACAAATATCATATGATATCACTTATATGTGAAATCTTAAAAAATGATACAAATGAACTTATTTACAAAACAGAAGCAGACTCACAGACATAGAAAACAAACTTAGGGTTACCAAAGGGTAAACAGGGGGAGAGATAAATTAGGAGTTTGAGATTAATTTATACACACTACTATATTTGGGATTAACAGATACATACTATTACAGATAAAACAGATAAACAACAAGGACCGCCTGTGTAGCACAGGGAACTGTATTCAATATCTTGTAATAACTTATAATGGAAAAGAATCTGAAAAAGACTATAGATATACATATATGTGTGTGTGTGTGTGTGTATATATATATATATATATATATATACACACACACACACATATATGTATAACTGAATCACTTTGCTGTACACCTGAAACACTGTAAATCACCTATAATTCATTTTTTTTTTTTTTTATGGCTGTGTTGGATCTTCGTTGCTGCACGGGCTTTCTCTAGTTGCGGCGAGCAGGGGCGACTCTTTGTTGCGGTGCGCGGGCTTCTCATTGTGGTGGCTTCTCTTGTTGCGGAGCACAGGCTCTTGGCACGCGGGCTTCAGTAGCTGTGGCACGTGGGCTCTAGAGCGCAGGCCCAGTAGTTGTGGCGCACAGGCTTAGTTGCTCTGCGGCATGTGGGACCTTCCCGGACCAGGGCTCGAACCCGTGTCCCCTGCCTTGGCAGAAGGCTTCTTAACCACTGCGCCACCAGGGAAGTCTCTATAATTCAATTTTTTTAATGTGTGGGAAAAAGAAAAGTATTACAGAAGTAAAAAATAAAATAGAAAAAAGAATTCCCCTACTTAGAAGTGAAAATGTATACCAGCGACTTCAAGATGAGATGAACCCCCGGAGGGGGAGAAAGCAAAGCCAGCAGCACTGTGGGAGGTGGCCATCAAGGCACTGCTTTATTTCTGGGCCTCTAACCTTGACTAACCTTACGGCCAAAAGAAGCAAAGTGAATTCTTCATTAGCAAGCATGGCTAGCACCAAACCAACACCATGTGTTCTAACCATTCAGAACATTCGGCTGACGAGAGTTAACCCTCCCGTGGGCACGATTCACCGAGGATTAATTACAATTGCTGCTTGCTCAGATTTTCCTGGGGATAGGACAGGACAGCCCAGATTTCATCCAAATCCCAGAGGAACCTTTCCTCTAGAAACCGGACCCTGCCACATCAGACATGACAAGACTTCCAAGCAGGGACCAAGGCAATCGTCCAGGAGACTGGCGGCCACTGGCCAGCTCTGCCAATATCCCCATGGGGCTGTCAGCATGACCAGCACAGAAGTGACAAGCTTTCTACAGCCTACCGCAGAAGCCACACATTGTATGGGGGGCAGAAGTCACCAGACGCTTGGGAGGACTATTTCAAAACACGAAGTGGGACCAAACATAGTCAATTGTGGCCTAATTCCTAAACGGGAGCAGAGTCTGTCCTGGTTACCAATGGTAGCCAGCCTCACTGCCAAGCCTGCAAAGGCTTTTCAGTGGGAAGAATAGGCCACTTTGGATTTGGACGGCCCCTGAGAAGGCGAAGGCAATGAACAAACAGAACAGCCAGCTGCTCTTTTCCTGGGTGTCCAGGAAATGCTAACAATGCCATCACCAAGCTCCTTGAAAGGCAAGTGATCACCCAGGCACCTCCTTCTTGAATTCAGGCCTGGGGCTGAGGCCTACTAGACAGTGGTCAACTTGCTCATTCCTGCTTCCAAAGCAGTTCCAAAAGCAGCTGGGGGCTACAACATGGATAGACCTTGAAGACATTATGCTAAGTGAAATAAGACAGTCACAACAGGACATATACTGTATGATTCCACTTATATGAGGTACCTAGAGTAGTCAGAATCATAGGGACAGAAAGTAGAATGGTGATTGCCAGGGTCTGGGTTTGGAGGGATGGGGGATTATTGTTTAATGGGTATGGATGTTCAGTTTGGGAAGATGAAGAAAGTTCTGGAGATGGATGGTGTTGATGGTTGAACACCAGTGTAAAAGTACTTAATGCCACTGAACCATATGCTTAAAAATGGTTATCTCTTACATTATGTATATTTTACCACATTAAAATAAAAGCTGCTGGGGAAACTGAAGTTCTCAACCATATCCCCATGCTGTGAACTCATCATGTCCTCCATCAGCTCTGCCCCTTGGGCTGTGTCCTAACCTTACTGTGTCCTTACCAGTAAGCTCAGCTCTAGGATTTCCAGAATGTATATTGGGCTAATAAGGTACTTTCTCCCTCACACTTCCCCCAGCATACCTCCTCATCACATACTTCCCAGAGAAGTAAATTTCAATAGAATTCTATCAAAGGATTGCTGTAAAATATTAAAGAAATAGTTCAAGAGACAATCCTGCACAAGATGGCAGGAAGAACGAAGGAAGGTAGATGGCCAATCCTGGATAATACAGCCAATGTAGTTTTCTGCAGAATTCCTTATTCCACTACTTCCTTCCTTCAGCCTTTTCCTCACCAGATACTTCTTCCACAAACTTAGCCCCAGGTCTCCTGCTCAAATAAAAATCCTTTCTCAGGAAAGGAACCCACAACTCAATCTCATGGAGGTATAAAGTAAAAGTTTTAACTTCTTAACTCTAGCAAGGGTATCAGATTTTATCTATCTATGAACATGGGCTTGGGTGAAATCTGACTGTGAGATTTCATGGAGTAAGTAAGAGAGGTGGTAGAGCAGAAAGTGCATGGAGGTCTTCAGACACTCCTGAAGGAGTACTAAAAGCTGTCTTCGTCTCATCAATTACAGACAGCTGAGCTTTCCGTCTGCAAAGATTTATCTCTATTAGGGCCCACTCACAGATTCTCAAGCACGTGGAAAAAGAGAAAGTCAGGAATTCTAGGAAAATAAATATAATTGCTACGTTTTTAGCATTTGCTATATAAGATATCTTATTCTATTTAATCCTTCCTTATAACTGTCTTATGAGGAAGAATATTATTATTCACATTTGACAAATATGGAAAGTGAGACACTAAAAGAGAAAGCAATTGCCTATTTTTTAATGTCTATTTAAACACAAGTAGTCATGGAGGATTTTTTTTGTTTTTTCTGTTATTCCTTTTTCCACATTTCCCTTTCTCTCCATTTACAGCTCCTTCTCTTGGAGCCTGAATACCAGCACCCCCAGGCATTAGAGTAAAGAAGACAAAAGCACAGTCTAAAGTCACAGTCCTGTGTTTGAATTCACCACTTACTAGCTGAACATGTGTGTGTGTGTGTTTGCAACATCAAATCATGTGTCTAAGAGAGCATGTGTGAAAATCAACTCTAATAAACATCCCTTATGTAACATAATTAGTGGTCTTTAGAATAAAAATCTTTGAAAAATGTCTGAAAATATAAATCAGAACTAGGCACTGGGAACACATTCTATCTGGTTAGATCTGCATCAAAGAAAATATTTTTGCAGTCCAGATTGTATCAACTCCTCTAACATTCAGCAACAAATATACGTCAAGCACTGCTATGGGAGAGGAGATACGAAAATGAACAAGACTCAGTCCTCATCCTCAGGTAATTCACAGTCCAGTAAGGATACACACAAGCAGACAAGCAAATGAGCAGCGTGATAAGTTATAATACAAAGATGGACATAATGCAATGGGGTCACAACAAAGAGGGTGCCTGGATATGAAGAGGAACACTCCAAGGAACAAAAGGGGGAAATCATCCCAGGCAGAAGGGAAGAGCGTGTGCTAGGACGCAGGGGGCTGAGTGAATGTGTCACTCTCTGGTAGCTACAGGCGGCGCACAGCTGGACAACAGGTGTGGGTGAGGCTGGGGACAGGACTGGTCAGGTAGGCCAGGCAGCTTAGAAGCCTTGCCAGTCGCTAAGGAGTTTGGATTTCACCCTATAGGCAACAAGAAGCCACTAAGGGTTTTCAAGGGGCAGTCATGTAATGCAAAGTTCACATCACAAAGATCCCTTAGGTTGTCGTGTGGGACCAGGACTCAGGGAGCCAGGTGACTCATGAGAGCTCCTGCAGTTCTTCAAGTGAGAGAGGATTAGGCATTGGACACAGATTCAAGAGACTCTGTCAGCAAGACTGGACAGAATTTGGTGAAGGGGAGGGGTGTCAAGGAAGAAAGTACTAAAAATCATTCCAATATTTTAGGCTCATATACCAGAACAGTAGCCAACCATCCAGCAAAGGGAAGGACTCACTTCCTGCAGTGAGCACAAGAGCACATCCTGGATGCACATGGATAATCTAAAGCCCCATGAATGCCAGTCTACAAAGTTAGGGAGCCCCACGAATGCAACCCTTAATTCCTGCGATCAGCTCCGTCTCCTTGCTACAGCTCCCATTCTGCTCACAGAGGCTCAGCGTATGGAAAGGCCTTCACGAAAGCTGGTCCTTCTAAACACCCTGCTGTCTGTGCCCAACCCTCAATGTACCAGAGCAGACTGTCCCCAACTCACTCGTGCGTGCTGCACAGAATCCTTTTCTTTGGTTGGCAAAGATATAATTTCAAATAGCTTATCATCATGGAGCAGCTTACCGCTATTTTTTAAACCACAATGAAGGCAAATGGGCCTCTAAAGACCCTTGAAACCCGTATCTGTCCTTAATTGATCCACAGGTCTCAGTGCTGCCAGGCAGTCCACCTGGGTCAGTTGAAGCACGTCCACACGTGGCTTGCCTGCCCCAACCCAAGCCACGCAGTCAGCCAGCTCTGTCAGTGATACCCTCCGAGCTCAAGGGTCTGCAACTAATTGCCTGCAGGTCACAACCAGAGAGTACACATTTGTTCCCGCTACCAGAGGGGACATTTAGTTTTATTAATTTTCCATTACAGCCTTTACTCTAATAAAGATGTACACACACATTAGCCACCAAAATGTTCATCAAATCATCGTTCGTAACAGGGAAAAGTTGCAACGCATCTGAATTTCCAACAACAGGATACAAAGAAATTATTGTCCATCTATATCATGGAATAGTATGTAGCTCCTAAAAATGCTCCTCCATAAGAGGATCTATGGGTATGACAAGGTGCTCACTACAGAATGCTTTCTAGAACATCAGCTCCAGGAGGGCAAGAGATTTGTTTTGTTCATCAATGTACCCCCAGTGCCTGGGACAGGACCAGGCGTGTGACAGTAATTCTTTATCTGTTGACTAAATCAATATAAGAAGTAGGAAAAGAGGATGACAGAGTCTGGTTCTATTTCTGTAAAAAGAAACACACACACAACACACACACACACACACACACACACACACACACACACACACAGAAAAGGATCTGGAAGGATATACATCAAAATGTCACCAGTAGCTTTCCCTGGAAGGGTGGGCTTTTTTATAGTCTTGTTTTATCTCTTTTTTTCTGCTCACAGTTCAAGATGCTCTTGTAACAAGAGCCAAAACAAAAAAAGAAATTATTTTGGTGGCAGGAGTGGGGGGCCGGAATCCCACAACAAACTCAGCTCTTGTTCCTCGGGTTCACATATGAACTCACTGTCCTTTACATGCCAGAATAACCTTACACTAACCTCAATCGTATGTGTAACCCAGAGCACTAATGTGCACAAACACAGAACAGTCCCCTCTGGCTCACATCTGACTTGACCCCTTGGCTTCAACCTTATTATCAGCCTGGGTTCCATGCAGGGCCCTCAGGATCCCATCACTCCTGACAGAGCCTCATCCAAGTCCCCCATGACTGAGCTCGGTGAGAGTTTTTCCAATTCCTCCCAAACCGAGAAAGGACATTATACTACTCTCTTTATATAAACAGACTGCCCATGTTTGCAGGGTAATTCTCCTCTCCTTACTACACCAAACATGAGAGTATGAACACTTTTCACCCAGTTTCTCCAAAGGCAGTTAAAAAACCACCCAAAGGTATCACCTGCTGGGGCCTCATCCCAGTTAAATTACGACTGCCCTGGAGAAAAACAGGGCAAGCAAAAACAGTAAAACTTTGTAAAATCAGCTTGCATGAAGTTGCCCTGGTACCAGAGCTGGTGTGTATAATCCTCTCCTGGCTGAGCTAATTGGCTTAGCTCACTGATGACGTTATAGCCTCAGAAGCCATTCTCTGATTACAAGAATGAGAGCTGCCAAATGATCTTCAACTACAGCACCGACGGGCCCAGGGCCACCAGAAGAATATTTGGGGAAAGAGCTATTTTAAACAAATGCTCCTGTGGGTATAAGGATACTTTTCTGTCTAGACTCCTGGTAACACCTGTTGCTCACTCATCCTGCCCCCCTGTCCACCGTCCCCTTGACAGCGACATGGCCAAGGCAAACCATGGCCACCTGGCAGAGCCCAGAGATGCAGCCACGTGAACAGCAGTCCCTGGCAGCCCAGGCATCGCATGCTCTGGTGCAGCCTGTCAGGCCCAGACAGCTCTGCTGCCAGGTTTCAAGAAGACACCTTCCCTTCTTCTTGCGGGAAGAGAGCAGCCTGGTTAAGCCAATAGTTTAAACGTTCAGATGGCCAGGGAAAGGAGTCTTCTTCCTGAGTGTATTACAGATTTGGTTCTGGCATGCAGATCAGCATCAAGCAAGTAGAGGGAGAGGATGGCAGAATCCTTGTCCACTCCAATCCAATCCTCTATACCTAATCATCCCCCATAAGTGGTTGTCTAGCTTATTCTTAAATCCTTATGGTGACAGGAAACTCACTACCTTATGAAATAGCTCATTTTATTGGGAAGAGTCTTCCTTATACTGAGCTGATCCCTTCCTATAACTTCTGTTCCCTTCATTACATGTTAGAAAGTTACATACAAAGAATCTCATATCTCTCTCATGCAATTCAAATCAACATAGATTTCTGTGTTAGGCATATAAAATGGTTCAGATACATAGGGGTAAGTGAGTGCTGGAACCCTGGGGGAATTTGCCAGTTCCTGGCAGATTAGAGCCCTAGAGACAACAGACTAAGCCTGGGCTTGGGCAGGGTTGGAGGTCAGATAGGAGGCCACTGCATAAAGCTAGGATTCCCAAAGGACCATCCTCAGAGGAAAGAAGAAATAGTGCCATACCAAAAGTCTATAAAGACACTGTCTGAGTCAAACTAGATTCCGGATGGAACAGGAAAAAAAAAATATTTCCCTATAAATCCCTAAACACAAGTTCACATTCTCTGAGGTAAAATTCACACTATATATGTAAACTTAAAAACTCAAGTTGAAATCTTCATTTTAAATGGTCCTGTGTTGGTCATGCAAAAGCAAAGTAAACTTTCTCTACAGGAAAACACTTAAAACTCAAGCCTCAGGAATTCTCACAGATGAAAGTTTCCAGTAACATCAGCTCAAAATTCTAAAATTACCAGGCACACAGGGAAACAAGCTACCATGATCAAGACTGAGAAGCAAGAAGAAATTGCTGAATCAGTACAATAGACTACAGATATTATCATTATCAGATACAGAATGTGAAATAAGTGCATTTAATATGTTTAAAGAAATTATTTAACCTTAGAGTATTTAATTTTTGAGAGTTTTTTCCTATTTAAAGGGAAAAAAAGCTTATCAAAATTAACAATTCAGATTGGAAAAAATGCCAAAATAGAACTCCTAGAAATAAAAAAACACAAGAATTGAAAGTGTAAACTCAGCTGATGAGTTTAACCGTATAAAACTGGAGAGAGAGAGTAAACTGAAAAATAGGTTTGAAAAAAATACACAAAATACAGTATGGCAAAATCCACAGATTCAGGAAGCAATATAAACCCCAAAAAAGATAAGAAAGAAAAAAGAAAAAAAAACAGCCTAGACCCATTATAGTGAAACTACAAACATCAAAAGCAAACAGACCTTTAAATCAACCAGAGAGAAAAAAAGATTACCAATAAATAATTTAAATTAGACTGACAGTAAAGTTAGACTGACAGCTGATTTCTCAATCACAGCAATGTAAGCTGGAACCCAATAAGATGGTAAGCTTAGAGTGCTAAGAGAAAATAAATCTCAACCTATTACTCTCCACCTAATGAAATTTACTTTTAAGACTGAGAGTGACATGTACACACTACTATACACAAAACAGATAATAAGGACTTACTGTATAGCACAGGGAACTGTACTCAATACTCTGGAATGACCTATATGGGAAAAGAGTCTAAAAAAGAGTGGATATGTGTATATGTATAACTGATTCACTTTGCTGTACAGCAGAAACTAACACAACATTGTAAATCAACTGTACTTCAATAAAAATTTTTTTAAAAAGACTGAAAGTGAAAGATAATTTTAAATAAATCAAAGCTAAGAGAATATGTTACTAACAGAAACTCATTAAAGAAACTCACTAAAGGACTTCCCTGGTGGCACAGTGGTTAAGAATCCGCCTGCAGGGGGTTAAGAATGCAGGAGACACGGGTTTGAGCCCTGGTCCAGGAAGATCCCACATGCCGGGGAGCAACTAAGCCCGTGAGCCACAACTACTGAGCCTGCGTGCCACAACTACTGAAGCCCATGCACCTAGAGCCTGTCCAGGCTCCGCAACAAAGAGAAGCAACCGCAATGAGAAGCCCACGCACCGCAACAAAGAGTAGCCCCCGCTCCCCACAACTAGAGAAAGTCTGCACACAGCAACAAAGACCCAATGCAGCCAAAAACAAACAAACAAATAAATAAATAAAACTCTCTGAAGAACTAAAGAAATATTCAAAAAAGGATGTATTTAAGAAAGAAAATGATCCTAGAAAGTAGATCTTAGATGCAAGAAGGACTAGAGAACAAAGTAAATGGGTAACAGGTTAAACATAAATAAACATTGACTATATAAATAGTAACAATTATGATCATTTGAGGGGCTAAAAGATCAATGTAGAATTAAACCAATAAGTCATGACAACAGTAATTTCTAACTAAAGGAAAAAAAAAGAAGACTGAAGCTAAGGCATTTGATTTCTTGTACAGAAGGAGAATAAAATATTAACTATCTTTAGACACTGCTAAATTAAATGTATCTATTAAAATTTTGGGTAACCGTTAAAACAATTTAAATAGAGTATATCATGTCCAAACTACTATAGAAAAACTGGGCAACTGGTGTTAATCAATAAAAAACAAAAGGCAAACAGCAATCAGAGAAGAAAAAGAAATAAAAGGAATACAAATCGGAAAACAAGAAGTAAAGCTGTCACTGTTTGCAGATGACATGATACTATACATAGAGAATCCTAAAGATGCTACCAGAAAACTACTACAGCTAATCAATGAATTTGGTAAAGTAGCAGGATACAAAATTAATGCACAGAAATCTCTTGCATTCCTATACACTAATGATGAAAAATCTGAAAGTGGAATTAAGGAAACACTCCCATTTACATTGCAACAAAAAGAATAAAATATCTAGGAATAAACCTACCTAAGGAGACAAAAGACCTGTATGCAGAAAATTATAAGATACTGATGAAAGAAATCAAAGATGATACAAATAGATGGAGAGATATATCATGTTCTTGGATTGGAAGAATCAACACTGTGAAAATGACTATACTACCCAAAGCAATCTACAGATTCAATGCAATCCCTATCAAACTACCAATGGCATTTTTCACAGAACTAGAACATAAAATTTCACAATTTGTATGGAAACACAAAAGACCCCGAATAGCCAAAGCAATCTTGAGAACGAAAAACGGAGCTGGAGGAATCAGGCTCCCTGACTTCAGACTATATTACAAAGCTACAGTAATCAAGACGGTATGGTACTGGCACAAAAACAGAAATATAGATCAATGGAACAGGATAGAAAGCCCAGAGATAAACCCACACACATATGGTCACCTTATCTTTGATAAAGGAGGCAAGAATATACAGTGGAGAAAAGACAGCCTCTTCAGTAAGTGGTGCTGGGAAAACTGGACAGCTACATGTAAAAGAATGAAATTAGAACACTCCCTAACACCATACACAAAAATAAACTCAAAATGGATTAAAGACCTAAATGTAAGGCCAGACACTATCAAATTCTTAGAGGAAAACATAGGCAGAGCACTCTATGACATAAATCACAGCAAGATCCTTTTTGACCCATCTCCTAGAGAAATGGAAATAAAAACAAAAATAAACAAATGGGACCCTAAGTAAACTTAAAAGCTTTTGCACAGCAAAGGAAACCATAAACAAGACCAAAAGACAACCCTCAGAATGGGAGAAAATATTTGCAAATGAAGCAACGGACAAAGGACTAATCTCCAAGATTTACAAGCAGCTCATGCAGCTCAATATCAAAAAAACAAACAACCCAATTCAAAAATGGGCAGAAGACCTAAATAGACATTTCTCCAAAGAAGATATACAGATTGCCAACAGACACATGAAAGAATGCTCAACATCATTAATCATTAGAGAAATGCAAATCAAAACTACAATGAGATATCATCTCACACCAGTCAGAATGGCCATCATCAAAAAATCTAGAAACAATAAATGCTGGAGAGGGTGTGGAGAAAAGGGAACCCTCTTGCACTGTTGGTGGGAATGTAAATTGATACAGCCACTATGGAGAACAGTATGGAGGTTCCTTAAAAAACTAAAAATAGAACTACCATACAACCCAGCAATCCCACTACTGGGCATATACCCTGAGAAAACCATAATTCAAAAAGAGTCACGTACCACAATGTTCATTGCAGCTCTATTTACAATAGCCAGGACATGGAAGCAACCTACATATCCATCAACAGATGAATGGATAAAGAAGATGTGGCACATATATACAGTGGAATATTACTCAGCCATAAAAAGAAACGAAATTGAGTTATTTGTAGTGAGGTGGATGGACCTAGAGTCTGTCATACAGAGTGAAGTAAGTCAGAAAGAGAAAAACAAATACCGTATGCTAACACATATATATGGAATCTAAAAAAAAAAATGGTCATGAAGAACGTAGGGGCAGGATGGGAATAAAGATGCAGACCTACTAGAGAATGGACTTGAGGATATGGGGAGCGGGAAGGGTAAGCTGGGACAAAGTGAGAGACAGGCATGGACATATATACACTACCAAACGTAAAATAGAAAGCTGTTGGGAAGTAGCCGCAAAGCACAGGGAGATCAGCTCGGTGCTTTGTGACCACCTAGAGGTGTGGGATTTGGGAGGGTGGGAGGGAGGGAGACGCAAGAGGGAAGAGATATGGGGACATATGTATATGTATAACTGCTTCACTTTGTTATAAAGCAGAAAGTAACACAGCATTGTAAAGCAATTATACTCCAATAAAGATGTTTAAAAATAAATAAATAAACAAAAATAAAATTTAAAAAAAACAGAAGGCAATAAAAGGGAAATAAACATTGAAAACATGAGGGGAAAAACCATGAAATAAGATAAAAATAAATCCAAATCAAGGAGCATCCATGATTTAGTGTAAATAGATTAAATTCTCAGTTAAAAGCGAAGGCTGTCATTTTTTAATCCAAGTATATGCTAACCACAAAAAAACAGAAAACCATAAGAATGCAGTAACATTGAAAGTAAAAGGATGAAGTCAGCCAAGTAAATACTAAATTAAAAGAGACATTTACAAAACAGAAATAAAGTCACAGATGTAGAAAACAATCTTATGGTTACCGGGGGCGGGATAAATTGGGAGACTGGGATTGACATATACACACTACTATATATAAAATAGATAACTAATAAGGACCTACTGTATAGCATAGGGAACTCTACTCAATACTCTGTAATGACCTACATGAGAAAAGAATCTAAAAGAGAGTGGATATATGTATATGTATAACTGATGCACTGCTGTACAGCAGAAAGTAACACAACATTGTAAATCAACTATATTCCAATAAAAATTTTTTAAAAACAGAAAAAAGTCACAGAAAGAGAAAGGGAGCTATCATATCAGGGAAAATACATTTTTAGGCAAAAAAGTATTACTTAGACATTAAAAGGACCATTGCATATTGATACAAACTTCTATTCACTAGGATATTATAACACTTATGAACTGTATGCTGCTAAGAAGTAGGACTTCAAAAATATTGATAGAAGGCAAAAGGTGAAGGAACCGTGGGAAAACTGGCAAACCCACCATCATAGAGGGAAATTTTACACACCTCTCTCAGTAACTGATAGATAAACAGATAAAGCATCACCAAGGATTGGTCGATTTTCCCGCTCAACATTCATTCTAATCTCTCTGTGGTATATCTTCCTGGACTGTGGGGCTAGAAACCTAAAACTACATTTCCCAGGTTCCCTTGTATGACCCACTTTTCCTGGGACAATCATGTCTATGCCCATTTTCCTGGTAATTATTAACAGCACCTCCTTTTTACACTCAAAAGTGTCTGGTGTGGATAATAAATTATATAGTTACTCTATTTATATGTAAAACACCATAAAAGCAGAAGCTTTTTTCAAGCGTGCTATATTGGTGACTCAACTATCAAAAGCCACATTACTTTCAATGGTATGATTTTTCCAAAAAGGTGAACTCTTCTGAACGAAGTAAATTACAATCTTCTCTTGGATTTACATGATGGTGACATTTCTGGAAAATTCAGTGCATACTAAAAGCATGCAAAAAATCTTTAGTGCTTACATATAAAACAGAGATTGAGTCTGGGCTTAGATCATTTTCAACAGGTTTTCCACCTAAACAGAAGTTCAGAGACAATCATCCAGGATGTGAGACAATTCTTCACTGCAGGAAGCTATTCTATACATTGCAGGATATTAAGCATTTACTGTTTCTCACCCACTAAGTGCCAGTTGTGCATCCCCCAATTATTGTGACAAAATTAAAACGCCCTCAACATGGTGGCTTCACCCCAGTTTAGTACCACTGAATGTAGATGATGGAGGCTATTTCAAATTACAAGTGAACATCCATCCAGAACTTGGATCACATGTCAGGGGCTCTGAGGCCTTTCCGTACATCCTGTTTTCCTGCAAGTAAAATGCCTCCCCTTAGACTCTGAAATAGTGGCTGGATTTACTATATCTCTATCCCAGAAGGCATTTCTAAAAATTATCTTTTTATAAAAAAATAAACTGTTCTAGAGCAGTTTTAGATTGACAGGAAAAAAAAAAAAAAGGAAAGATAGTACAGAGTTCCCATATACCCCATACCCAGTTTCTTCTATTATTAATAACTTACATTAGTATGGCACATTTGTTACAATTAATGAACCAATGTTGATACATCATTATTAACTAAAGTCCATACTTTATTCAGATTTCCTTATTTTTTACCTAATGTCCTCTTTCTGTTCCAGGATCCCAGCCAGGACACCTCATTACATTTAACGGTCATGTCTCCTCAGACTCCTCTAGGCTGTGATAGTTTCTCAGACTTTCCTTGGTTGTGATGACTTTGACAGCTTTGCAGAATCCCAGTCAGGTATTTTGTAGAATGTTCCACAGTTAAAATTTGTCTCCTAATTAGACTGGAGTTATATGTTTTTTGGGAGGAAGATCCAGAATTAAAGTACCATTTGCATCACATCATATCAAGGGTAGCTGCTATCAACATGACTTATCACTGTTGATGTTAATCACCTGGCTCCAGGTAGTGTCGGTCAGATTTCTCCACTGTGAAATTACTCCTTATTCCCCTTTTCCATGCTGTGCTTTTTGGAATGCACAGCTCACACTGAAGTGTGGGGAGCGCTATGCTCCCCTTCCTTGAGGGCAGAGTATCTGCATAAGTTACATGGAATCCTTCTACATGGAAGTTTTCAACTCTCTCCCAGTTATTTATTAATCAATTGTTTATATCAGTATGAACTCATGTTATTTATTTTATATTTTTGGTTATGATCCAATATTATTTCATTTATCTTGTTTTTCAGATTGTTCCAGCTTTTGCCATCGGTTCCTATGTCCCTTTGACATACCTCGATTATTGGCACTGGGGTGAGGGGGGTGGTTTTGGTTTTGGTTCTGGTTTTCTTGGCTGTGTCTCGGGGCTTGTGGGATCTTAGTTCCCCTACCAGGGATTGAACCTGGGCCCTCAGCAGTGAAAGCGTGGAAGCTTAACCACTGGACCACCAGGGAATTCCCCGGGGTTTTTTGTTGTTGTTGTTGTTGTTTTAGAGCTTCCTTACTTTCTGGCACTAGAAGATGCTCCAAGATCAACTTGTAAATATCCTGTCTCTGTGCTAGAATTAGCTATTTCTTTATTTCTTATACTGGAGAATGGTGTTAGAACCAAGATCCAGGTGCTAAGTGTACTGGTTGCCACAGGGGTAACATTGCTTCTCGGCCCTCTCAGCTGACAGAGCAAGGGAATACATGTGTGTACACTAACCCATGAATATAATCATATATATAAATAAATATTACTACATGTAATCATCTATGTTAGGTTAAACATGAGTTCATACTGATTATCTCCGACTCTCTTACTATGAGAATCATTTTAACCTGCTCCCCTTGCTTATCTGTAATCCCACTCCAAGAGTTAAAAAACCTGGTTCCCACCATGCACCATCCACTTACTTAATCATTTAGTTCCAATATACATTATAGCAGTATCAGGATTGTTAATCCAGGCTCCCATGGGAAACAACTTTATTAACTAGAGTATATACAATGCTTACAGACACTTTGCCTTTAGCCCTACAGACTCTGCTTCATTTCCAAACTTACTTAGGTCAGCACCTTTTTCCTCCACCCCATTCAGTGAGTTGTTTCATACATTTGTAATACAGCTAGATTGTTCTCTGTCATATTTGTCACATTATCCATTCCATCCTGGAATCCCCTGACTTCCTAAACCATTTTTTAATTTGGATACGTTAAGATTCACACTTTGCACTCTAAAGTTCTATAGGTTTTGACAAATGCATTTTTTTCATGTATTCACCATTACAGTGTCCTACAGAATAGCTTGATCACCCTAAAAAATGCCTCATGCTTCATCCTTAAATCCCGACCCCTAAATCCCTGGCAACCACTGATCTTTTTTGCCATCTTTATAATTTTGCCTTTTCCAGAATGTCATATAATTGGGATCATACAGTATGCAGCCTTTTCAGACTGACTTCTCTCATTCAGCAATATACATTTAAGATTCATGCATGTCTCTTCATAACTTGATAGCTCATTTCTTTTTATCACTGAATAATATTCCATTGTATGGATGTATCATAGTCTTTACATCCATTCACCTATTGAAGGACATTTTGGTTATTTCCATTTTTTGGTGCTTATGAAAAAAACAGTTATAAACATTCATGTGCAGGTTTGGGTAAGGGAATGAGTTTTCTAATCAGTTGGATAAATACCTACAAGCATGCTTGTTAGATCTCATGAAAAACTGTAATTAAATTCGTAAGAAACTGTTATTCTAGCTTCTAAAGTGGCTGAATAATTTTGCAGTGAATAAGAGTTCCTATTGCTCTGCATCCTTGTCATCAATTGGTATTGTTAGGTTTTTGGGTTTTGGCCATTCTAATAGGTGTGGAGTGGTATCTCACTGTTGTTTTAATTGACAATTCGCTAAAAACAAATGATGTTTAGCATCTTTTCATAGGCTTATTTGACCTCTATACATCTTTTTTGGTGAAGTTATCTGTTCAGATCTTCCTTCCATTTTTTTAATTGGGTTGTTTTCTTATTGTTGGGTTTTTAAAGGTTTTTGCATACATTTTATACAAGTCCTTTATAAGATATGTGTTTTGCAAATATTTTCTGCCTGTCTATGGCTTGTCTTTTCATTCTTCTTAATAGCATTTTTCACAGAACAGAATTACTGATTTTAATAAAGTTCAATTTATCAATTTTTCATGGATTAGGCTTTTGGTGTTAAATCTAAAAACTCATAACCAAACACAAGGCCAGCCAGATTTTTCTCCCATTTTTCTTCTAGAAGTTTTATAGCTTTGTACTTTAAACTTAGGTCTACGATACATTTTGAGTTAATTTTTGTGAATGGTTTAAGATCTGTGTCTGGGCTCATGTTTTTCAATATAGATATACAATTGTTCCAACACCATCTGCTGAAAACATTATCCTTTCTCCATTAAATGGCCTTTGTTCTTTTGTTAAAGGTCAGTTGACTATACTTGTGTGGGTCAATTTCTGGGCTCTCACCTGTTCCAATGATCTATGTGTCTATTCTTCAGTATTGTGTTGGTTATTCCATATAAATTTTAGAATCAGTTTGTCAATGTTTACAAAATAACTTGCTGGGATTTTGAAATTTTTTTTGAATCTATAGATCAAGGTGGGAAAAATTATGTCTTAACAATATTAAATCTTCCAATCCATGAATACAGAATCTCTCTCCATTTATTTAGATCTTCTTTTTTTTTAATCAGTTTTAAATACTGATTTTTATATTTTCTGAATACAGCTCCTGTACATATTTTGTTGGAGTTACAGCAAGTGTTTACTTTTGTGCTACTGTAAATAGTATTTTTAATTTCTAATTCAAATTATTCCTATGTATATAGGAATGCAGGTAACTTAGAGTATTCCTAATTCCTCCTTCCCATCTCTTATGAAAGTGCTGTCATTCATTTCACTTATCCATATGCTTTAATCACCCAATACATAGTTATTATTAATGTTTTAAATAAATGGGTATCTTTCAGATCAATTAAGAATAAGATAAATAAAAGATATTATCTTTACTCCTTTTCTAACACTTTCTTTATACAGATCTGAGTTTCTGACTTATATCATTTTCCTTCTGCCTGAAGAACTTCTTTTAACATTTCCTGAAAAGAAGATCTGGTGGTCATAAGTTCCTTCACTTTTTGTTTATCAGAAAATGCCTGTATTTCTTCTTCACCTTAGAAGGAAAATTTCAGCATATATAAAATTCTAGGTTGATTGGGTTTTTCTCTCAACACTTTATACATTTCATTCTACCTTCTTCTTGCTTATGAGGTTACTGATGAGAAGTTCACTGTAATTCTTATCCTTGTTCCTCTACAAGTATGGTGTTCTTTCTTCTAGCTTCTTTCAAAATTTTCTCTTTGTCTTTGGTGTTCTGCAGTTTGAATATATGTCAAGCAGGTATTTATTCTGCATAGTGTTTTCTGAGCTTCTTGGATCTGTTCTTTGGTGTCTGTCATTAATTTAGAAAGTCCCTGGCCATTATACTTCAAATATTTCTTCTGTTCTGGTCTCTCTTTCTTCTGCTTGTATTCCAATTAAACATATGTTACACCTTTTAAATAGTACCTACGGTTCTCGGGTGATGAGCTCTGGTCTTTGTGGGAGTTTTTTCCCATTCTTTTTTCAACTTGAATTTTAGTTGGGGAAGTTTCTATTGACCTATCTTCAGGCTCAGTGATTCTTTCTTTGATTGTGTCCAGTCTACTGATGAGACATCAAAGACATTCTTCATCTCTGCTACGGTATTTTTTTTAGTTCTAGCATTTCCTTTGATTTCTCCCTAGAATTTCCATTTCTCTGCTTACATTATCCACATGTTCTTGTATACTGTCTACTTTTTCTACTTTTTTCACTAGAGCTCTTAACTTATAAATCATTGCTATTATTTTAAATTCTGTATCTGATAATTACAACACCTGTGTCACATCTAAGTCTGGGCCTGATGCTTAGTCTCTTCAGACTATTTTACTCTTGCCTTTGATAAGCCTTGTGGTGAGGTATGGGAGAGAGGAAGCATTCTATAAACATATGATTATATCTCAGTTTTAGTGGACTTTAGTCTCTGGACTGTGACCTTCACAAGTGCTTCTTGTAGCTTCCCCCTGACTTAAATGAGAATGGAAGGCTAAAGGGGGCTGGAGTGGGAGGAATGTTCTTTCCCCAGTGAGATAAGGTTCTGGCATTTTCCCCTTGGAGAGTAGGCCTTGGTTAGGGAACATGCTCATGGCATATCACAATGATTACTCTTCCCCTCCCCTGCCAAAGCCGTGGGGAATCCCTCTTGAACCTTCACCATGAGAACCTGGTAGTGTTCCTGGAGGTGAAACCCACAGAAGTGTGAGGACCCCCTAAGACTATAACACCAGGAGTTTCTCACTTTCGGGCTAGCTCACACTCAGCTTCCAGCAATTCATCAAAATTATCATTTTTATTACCAAAATTACCAGCAGCTTCTACTTCAGATAAGCAGATCTAAGCTGTGGCTCTTTGGATTCACTTTTCTCTCCAGATTTCAGGGTGGTGATTTGTCCTGCAACTTCATTTCTCTGATAGGTCTCAGAAAAGTCATTGGTATATAGTTTATTCCAATGTTTCTTGCAAAAACGGAAGTGGTGACTTTCAATCCAAAGATGTTTCAGAGCTGACACTGAAAGTCTAAAAATTATCTATTTTAATTAGAAAAAAACTTAAACAAGATTGGCAGGATGTAGTCATTGTTAAAGCTGGGTGACAGACTCATAGCTGTTCTTTATAAAATCTCTACTTTTAGAACATTTGAAAATTTTCTTAACAAAAAAAGTTTATTTTTAATAAAAATTATTGTTAAGTATCTGAAACAGGGTAGCTTTAATTAATAGGCACAGAGGAGGAAAAAATAGTCATAGTCAACAGTATTTATTGAATATCCAATATGTGCCAAGGACTGTGCTAAGATAATTAGGATACAAGGATGAAGACTACCGTTTCCTGCCCTCATGGAACTGATTGTCTTTTGGGAACAGCTAGCATTATGTAAGTAATTATGAATTAATTATTGTGCTAAGGGCTACAAAGGAGGCTTTTTTCATGGTGCTATGGAAGCAGATAATAGAGAATAAAGAATCTAACCTGGTCTGGAGGGTAAGAGGAGGTCATCTCAAAAACAATCAGAAGAGATATTGCAAGAGGAGCCCCCATGCTGGGCCTATCTTCAGGAGACCCAGCAGCCTGGATGGAAGGTATAACCTGAAGTTAGTCAGGCTGGACCTGAGGGCTGGCCTCCAAAGGTTGAACATAATAAAGATAATGTTAAAGGTAAAAGGAGTGAGAATGTTTCAGAAGAAAGCAAAATTTCCATAAATCGGAATCCCAAGTAACCTCCTACCCCTCCTGACCACCTGAATCTAGATTGGACAACCAAGTGAGATTTTCACAATTCATTCTTGTTTCCTATAATATTAACTTTTCAATGAACCCTCCTTCCCTACCCATTCAAATTCTCTCCGGGTACCAGTAAGCTCTGGATTAACTTGTTCCTGGAGTAATCCCATAGAAGAAGGGTTGAGACTTCATGTTGGACAGAGATAAAGACAGAGGAGCTAGGCAATTAGAAAAAAAAATTGAAATTTTGGAGTTCTGCACACAGGTGTGCCATGGTCGCAACATATAAACTAATGCAAGATACATGTCTCTTGTGTGTAACATTTTTTTCCCATCTGGAAAACAAAAATTATGCCACTTACCAGCTCTAGTGTGGACTATTGCTAAGCAAGTTGAACAATTATGTCTATGAAAATATTTTCTATCGATTTATTACATAGCTTAATGATAACTTATAATGGTAATTATTAAAATATAGATTGATATCAACATTTAGAGCAACGTCTAAACTTCCCAAGTTATCAATTTATAATTTTTCAAATAATAGCAATTAATCATCTTTATTATTATGGCTAAATGATAATGATTTGTAATATAGTATCATATGTTTGCTCTAAATAATAAGAGAAACACTAATCAATTATGGTGAAGATAATAACACTAATAACGGAAGACTGATGATTGCTAATCACTTCATATTATCGGTATTAAAATATCCAATCATCAAAAATCGGGGACTTCCCTGTTGGTCTGGGGTTAAGACTCCACACTCCCAATGCAGGAGGCGCAGGTTTGATCCCTGGTGGGGAACTAAGATCCCACACGCCACAGAGCGTGGCCAAAAAAAAAAAAATTGGGTGAAATAAAACCTAGTGAAGGCGTATGGCAAAATAAGTGATCCATATTTGCCAAGTATTTCAAATCAGGATTCTAGGCCAGTGGTTTGCCACACTGGCTGCCCATTAGGAAAGACAAGACTGGGGACCTTTTTAAAAATACCAATGCCCAGTACCCCCCCACCTCCCCACCTCCCCACCCCCAAGAAACTGATTTAATCAGACCAGGTGTGGCCAATTTTTTTCAAGTTCCCCAAGGGACTCTAACATGCAGCCAGAGTTGAAAACCACTGCTCTTGATGTTTGATTTTTACACCTGAGAATAAAGATCTATTTGCTCCTAGGGGCAAAATGGAATTCAGAAACCCACTTGCCCAGCCTCTGTCAATCAGTTCTGTGTATAGCAGAGGAATGAGTTGTTAGTTTTAGTTGTCAAAGCATTTTCTTCATGGAAAAGAAGTACATTAAAATACCAAATTACAGTATTTACATATTGCATGTTTTTTTTCCAACTGCGTTCCCATAGCAACTAAATCCATTTGCTCCCTACTTTCTCCTGAGTTATTTTCCATCGTGAGCCATGCTTTATTAGTGAGGCAAACAGTTTGCCCTCTGAAATGACTGTTTTGCTGTTTACTATTTCTTTGCCAAGGAATTCAACTCTACTTGGCATCTTCCTCCCTCCTGTGCTACCAGAATTTGATAAAGTTGGCTGCTGGTTTGGGCAGAGATAGTGTCCCTGCCCACTTTCCTCAATCTGGAGCAGTCCCTGGGTTTTTTCTGATGAGCTACTCAAGTAAAGTCAAGTGGAGAGGGAAGCTTCCCTCAGGGAACCTGGAACTGGAAAAGGATGCAAGAAAGGGGATCCATCGAATCCCAAACAGTAACCAAGTTGCTTAAATTGACAGTGGACAGAGGGTAACCCAGCTCCCAGGGACCTCACTAGGCTTGGTCAGGCAGGGTCACTGGTAGAAAGGAGTCACAGCTTTGGAGCTGGAAACCCTCGAGCAAGCAGGGAGAAAGTGAGTCCTGCTCCTGTCATGAAAGCATTACTCAACCCCCTGAGAGGAGGCCCCAACGAGGCGTAGGACACTGAGATTTCTTTGTGATTTCACCCAGACGACTTGGCAGACTGCGGGGCCTGTTTGTTTGTTGGGGCCTGTTTGTTTGTTTGAAACTATGACATTTCACTTGCTAATGGGGCTCTGCTTTGCAAGGGGACAGGGATGCCAAAGAAGACTGCAGGAGGGAGGCACCAGGCCCGGTGCTTCGGCGCAGCTCCCCTTGCTGACACCTGCCACCAGGGTGGACCTGGGCCACCAGCACCAGAGGACTGATGAGGGCCACCAGAGACCTGGTGATGCTACAAACTCTCTTTTCACTTGCTGATTCAGAAGCCTCCTCTTTCCAACAGCACTAATGGAGAAGACTTGTTTCCTCCTTTCTCCCAGGCTCCAAATAAAAGTCAGAGCTGTGGTGTAGCTGCCCCGGGGCAAGGAGGCTGGTAACCCCGGCAGCCTCAGATGGCAGCAACAGAAATCACAGGCGGTCAGAGTTTCCCTCTCACGGGCAGCATCCAGGGGCAACTTACAGATGTGCATCAGTTGCATTGCTTACTGCCAGGTTCTGGGGGTCACTGATACAGTCCTTCAGGACTCTTCCACCAACATCATTTATTCAAGAATAACTCCCTGTATCAGTTGGGGTCCCAGAGGAAACAGATGCCATACTTGAATTGGGTAATTTGAGGAGAGTTTAATTAAGGGACTATTTACAAAGGTATGGGCAGGGATACCCATAACATAACATAACATAACACAAGAGATGGTGTGTTACCTCAGAGCTAGTACTAGAAGGGCACTGCTAACACCTGAGGCCCAAACAGCAGAATCCAGAGGCAAAGCTGTATGGAGCTGACAGGAGCTGAGGCCTTCAGCTGAGGGAGGCGGCCAGCATGCCATTAGCACACAGGCATAGAGGCAAGGAAATGAATACCTGGACCTCATCTCATTCTCCTCTCTCCCTTCCATCTGCCACCAGAGCTCACACTGCCAAACCTAACTGGAAGTTGAGGGCAAGGCAGCTCATTGATCTGGTCCACACAGGTCAGCCTCCTGGGGCACAAAACAAGGTGAAGTGGGGGGAAAGTATCTGGGAGGGCAGATAAAGACATCAAGCATCCTGTCTTATGCGCCAGAGCCACCGTGATACCCCATTACAGGAATAGATTTGTTCTACCACTGTCAGAGCCCTCCCAAATGCCAGCAAGTCCCAAGACAACTGTGTCCAGGGGGTCGAAAGGGAACACTGAGAGTCTGTAATATGTTCAACCACAAAGCAGGCAAGCGGAAGCCTGATTTACACAAGAACATAAAGGTGATACTGAGAATACAGACTCTGCATCCCAGCCCTATTCAGTGGTACATCACAGACTTGAATCACATTGCTGCTCGTGTTTTACACTTTTCCTGCTCAAAAGGAAATCACGAGGACCCTGATATGCCCACTTCACGTGGAACACCTGCCTGGTTACTTATTTAGAAAAAAAAAAATGTAAAGGGAAGCCCAGTTATTCTGAAGTTTGGTTTCATCTGCAGCATTAATTATGAACAGGCTTTTAGAGTCTGATAAGATGATACTTGATTAGGGAATATTACTCAGCCAAGAAAAGAATGAAATCTTGCCATTTTTGACAACATGATTCTAGAGGGTATTACGCTAAGTGAAATAAGTCAGACAGAGAAAGATAGATACCATATGATTTCACTTATATGTAGAATCTAAAAACCAAATGAACAAACAGAACAGAAACAGAGTCATAAAAATAGAGAACAAACAGGTGATTGCCAGAGGGGAGGGATGTGGGGGCAGGTGGTGAGGAAACAGGTGAGGGAGATTAAGAGGTACAACTTCCAGATACAAAATTAATGAGTCACAGGGATGAAACGTACAGCAAGGAGAATATAGTCAGTAATATTGTAATAACTTTGTGTGGTGACAGATGGCAACTAGACTTCTTGTGCTGATCATTTAATGCACAGAAATATCGAACTAACATAGTGTTGTAGGTCAGTAAGTAAAATAAATAAATAAAAATTAAAAATTAAAAAAAAAGATGATACTTGATTATTGAAACTCCGATGTCTAAGGAAAATCTGCAGGATGAGTGGTCCACATTCTGGTGGAGCTCGGATAAGAGCAGATATTTGAAACGATGCACAGAGTATACGGAGGTAAGAGCAAGGTGCTCTTCTGCTACCTTCGAGTGGGGTGAGGGGAGGCAATAATGGTTACAACATCTGTCCTACCTGATTTAAGCAACCTGTCTGACGTTCTACGTTTTGCCTGTTTGTATTACAAGGAACCTGCAGAGTGCCTATGTATGACTCAAAAAAAGATGCTCTGACCAAATGCTAATGGTGATTGTGGGAAGTAGCACAGCTTTTTTTAAATTCAAGGTCACATGCAAACTTGGTGGTGCGTTCGTTCTCTACTGCAATTTATTCATAAAAATTCATAATTTCCTGGATTTCAAAACCAGGTCAAAGATGTGTGCTTAATCAGTTTAACTCTAGAATTGGCCCACTTTAAGGTTAAAGAACACAAAATTTACCAAACTGGTCAGAAGAAGGTAACATAGGGTGGTAGAAATCAGATTCTAATTAATTTGGACTCTCCATACTTTATACTGTTTTATTTAATACGTTCAATTTTTCCTAGTTGTTTGCTGACTGGGCGTATCATGCACTGGTCATCTAAGGATCATTCTTCTTTGTAGTCCATAGCTATGGTGACCATATTTTCCCAAGTAAATATTAAAATTTACCACCTTGACTCATGCTAACCTGGAAACATATGGTCACCATGGTTATGATACATACGGAGGCACACTGTGGTTAATACCATCCACAATAATAGCCAAAAATACCCTCTAAAAAGCCTCTCTTTAACCCATGAACCTGTTCTCCAGGAAACTTGATACCTGTGATTAGAGTGGTTCATAGTAAGTTCAGACAAATGGAGGCATTTGTCACTTCCCTTGTACTTTCATCCTTTTGCCTTCCCATATCCAACAGCTACCCCTCTCCCATCCAAAACAATAGAGCAAATACACTGAACACAAACCAATACACTCCACTCTGCTCTTAAGCCATAGAATTTCTCCACTGAGGTCTTTAGTAAACCACTTTGCCCAAACAGGAGGTCACCACTGTTCAGACAAGCCCCTTGGTTTTCAATCTTTCCTCTCTTCTCCACTGTAATTGAGGTTCAGGTCTCCACAGCTATGGTCTCCTTCTAAGACCCAGGTTAGTCATAGGAGGCACTTGGAGAGCCACATGTCTTGTGTGGCTGCAGAGTAGGTTCTGGGGAGAACAAGGAAGACTGGGCCCAGTGGAGAGGGGGAAACTGATTATCCTCCATCCACTGGGACTGGAGTTAGACACAAGGCCAAAGATTTTTGTAATTTTTCCTATAGCATCCACAATAATAGCCTACAGTAGCATCCACCAGTGAGGAGCTATCACTGGTTTCTAAGCAGGGATGTGAATTAATCAAAGACAATTTCGATGGCAATGGGAAGGATGAAATGGGAGGGATGGGGAGAGAAAACTGCAGGTGGGATGCCAGGTGACAGATGAGAGCCCAACTCTAGCAGTGTCAGTAGAGAAGAAAAGAAGAGAGAATATCTAGAAAGAAAATTTCTCAACAGAGTCAAATGCTGTAGAAAAGTTAAAGAGAATAAAATTTTTTGAATTTAGCTATTTGACCTTGTGGTTGGTGTCAAGAAAACTAAAAGGACAAAATCCTGTTTCTCAGAAAACTGTCACTCTAATTGAGGAGCCCAAAATGTTAATGAAACGCTAAAGTATCTAGAACACAATTTGGTGTCTATGAAATATTTCTTAAACGACGAAGATGTTCTTCCATCTTTTTTTTTTCCTTCCCACCTCTTCACACTTCTTTTTTCTTCCTAGAGACCTGCCTTTTCCCAGATGACAAAAGGTTGCTGCAAAAGTCGATATTTTAGTTTATAAGTCCCCTTAACTTACAGATATTTTTCTTTCTTTGGGTTAGTTTAAACCTCACTTACGATGTTAAATGGTGAGTTTTATTTTATTTTATTTTAAAGATCATTTCACTAGGGAAAAAAAAAAGAAGATGAGCTGGAGGCAGAAAGGTAAGTTAAGAGATTCTTGTACTACTTTTCTGGTTATTTTAAGATGCTATACCATCTTCCAGGTGCCAAAGGATGAGTATTTACTCCTTACAAGGTAAATTCTAACTCCACTGGAACAAAAACACAAATATGCAGCTACAAATCAAATCTTTTCCCCAGGGGCTTCCCTGGTGGCGCAGTAGTTGAGAATCTGCCTGCCAATGCAGGGGACATGGGTTCGAGCCCTGATCTAGGAAGATCCCACATGCCACGGAGCAACTAGGCCTGTGAGCCACAACTACTGAGCTTGCGCGTCTGGAGCCTGTGCTCCGCGACAAGAGAGGCCGCGACAGTGAGAGGCCCGCGCACCGCGATGAAGAGTGGCCCCCGCTTGCCACAACTAGAGAAAGCCCTCGCACAGAAACGAAGACCCAACACAGCCATAAATTAATTAATTAATTAATTAATTTTTTTTAAAAAAGTCTTTTCCCCAAAACTCTAGGCTTAGGACTATGTGGTCAGCTGAATTCTTGGAAGACATAGTTCCTCAAAGGGGATCCCAAGCTGATCCAGGAAGAAATAATAAATCTGTTGCTTAAAGTATTTGCAACTAAGCACAAAATACAAAGGTGCTCAAGGTGTAAGGTTATTAAGCCATGAGATTGATTCTGTAAAGCACACAGGAACAACCAAAAAAAAAACAAATCTTTTTTTATATTATAAAGCAACTATTAAATATCATAAAATCTTCTCATAGTCTTCTGTTTTCTACCATGAGCCTGGTTTCACTTTAATACCCCCCAAACCACTCTGTGGAAATGTTTTACATGTCAACAAAGAAGCAAACAGTAACCAGAGTAGACAAAGAGAAATTTAGCTCAGACTTACAGGTTTATATATAGAGTGGCCAGACATTCTTTTCCTATTCTGCCCTTTGCACTTGCATTCTCTAGATCATGTGTCTAAATGCTACGCTGTATGCTCAAATGCCTTTGCATACAATATATTACCTCCTGTTGAGACCCACATTGTTCTCCCCTGATTTTTTGGTAGTCTTCCCACCCTCTATTACTAGTGTAGTGGTGGGTTTTGTTTTCATTCCTCAGCTACATACACTAGATTCCATCCAGAGCACTTATTCGCCTGGCTTTTTTTGGCATCTTTCCACATGCGTCTGCATTCCTGTTAAGGGTAACATCTTCATCCCTTTCCATTTCCCCTCTTTTCCATTTCCTATGGTTTTCTCTGTTTCTGTTCTTTGGCCAACCCTCCCTGCAGCTACATGTGTTTTCAAATCTTCCCTGTATTTTTAAATTATCTTGGTATTCTCAGCCTTTGGGCTTTCAGGACTTATTCAAACTCTCTCGTCTTTCCTCTGCCGCCTTTCCAATTATTTCTGGGTCTCATTTTGCACAGTCTACCCATAGCTTCTTTTTAAGTAAGATTTACTTTCTAAATAATGAAACGCTTTACCACGAGAGATGCTTTCTGCAACCTCTCCTTGCAGCGCAAATTCAAAGTCTTCAAGATGAGTGATCCACCCATCCATTTGCTTCCATCTGAACTATCCAGAATTCTAGTATCTCCCCTTGTCATTAGTGATATAGACCACATTTCCCTATTAGAAAATGTTCCCAGAATTGGGAAACTTAGGCTAAGAGTGAGCCTGTACCAATGGCAAGTTACTGGCGTCTCTTCTCTTAGCATCCTACATTGCTTGCCTTCCCCATAATCTCATCATCCTTCCCCAAAGGACTTTCTGAACTTTGCACAAGGCACATACACACACCACACAGACTCACTTGGAAGCCTGTTAATGAAAATTTACCAGCAATTATCCTACAATTCATGGGGTCCTCACTGTCTTCTTATTGATCTTGATGATCAGTAGTCAGATATCTGAGTTCTGTTATTTAAGATTCATCTTCCTTCTCTCCTCTGTGAGCTAACATATCTTGATGAAGCCCTCATTTAGTAGGGACAGTATTGGCATCTCTATGAGAACAGTATAAAATAATATTTAGCTCCCATTTAGTTTTGGTTCAAAACACAAAGTTTAAATGCCACAAAAAACAGATTTATGGATCATTCTGTTTAAAGCTCTACTTATAACAACACTATGGACATATTCTAAGATATTTCTACCTCAAAAAAAGGACTATAAGAACATTCATAAGATGCCAGTTTGAACCCATGCATTAAATTGCCTTCCTTGTGCTCGCTTCGGCAGCACATGTGCTAAAATTGGAACGATACAGAGATTAGCATGGCCCCTGCGCAAGGATGACACGCAAATTTGTGAAGTGTTCCATGTTTTTATATACAATGGAATATTACTCAGCCATAAAAAGGAACAAAATTGGGTCATTTGTAGAGACATGGATGGAGATAGAGACTGTCATACAGAGTGAAATAAGTCAGAAAGAGAAAAACAAATATCGTACATTAATGCATATTTGTGGAATCTAGAAAAAAGGTACAGATGAACTGGTTTGCAAGACAGAAACAGAGACACAGATGTAGAGAACAAACGTATGCACACCAAGCAGGGAAAGAGGGGATGGAATGAAATGGGAGATTGGAACTAACATATATACACTAATATGTATAAAATAGATAACTAATGAGAACCTGCTGTATAGCACAGGGAACTCCACTTTGCTGTACAGTAGAAACTAACACAACATTGTAAAACAACTCTACCCAATAAAAAAAAATTTTTTAATCCAATTGGACATTTATATCAAATATTAAACATTTTCTTTTTTTTTTTTTTTTTTTGAAGTTTTGAACTCTACTTTTTAATGGTTGGCTTTGTTCATCACTGAATTTTTGTCTTGTCTTTTGTTTTTCCCTCCAGTTTCAGAGAATTACAGGTGATGCTGGGATTCCTCTGTAAACATTTTCTATCTCTTGGTTACTATTATGTACTTTAAGATTCTGTTAGCAACTTAAGTGTGGTATATTTTTCATGGACCTCACCATCTCTCTTGGGAGACTGGCAGATATAACTAAATATGCTTAATGAATTAATCGACATAAGGGACAAAAGTCACAACTGATGACATGAAACACATTATAGATGTAATTCCTGCTTTCCATCTGATTCAACAAAGAGTATTTGATGACTCTGAACTTAAATTAATAATTCTTTGTAATGAACTTATAGTAGGTGACTTGTGTTATAAAACATAAACTCATTTGTGTAAAAAGAGTAATTTTTGTTATCTCACAGGGTATTCATTCCTATTAAATGACATAAGGTATAAATAATGTGCAATACCTTACAACACAGCTATGACAATTAGAGCATTACATCTCTGTATTAAAGTTTGGCAAATCAAAAAAACTTGCCTTCCTTCCTACATTCCCATTGAAATAGACAAAAAAAATTAAAATGAAGGAGAAGACATCTATATCAGTCCTGGAAAACAGCAAAAGTTGTGACAAATACTGGTCAAAAATTGTTGTGACTTCTTTTACTAGGAAAATATAAAATAAGAAAATTGACTCAAGAAGAAGTAAGAAATATAAATAAGATCAAAGATACTATAATAAAAATACCATTGAAGAATTGTCAAATTATAAAGGACATTTGGCCTGGGAGGTTTTATACATCTTCAAGAAGCAAGAAATTCTGGACTTCCTTGGTGGCAGTGGTTAGGAATCCGCCTGCCAATGCAGGGGACACGGGTTCGAGCCCTGGTCCAGGAAGATACCACATGCCGCAGAGAAACTGAGCCCATGCGCCACAACTACTGAGCCTGTGAGCCACAACTACTGAAGCCCGCGTGCCTAGAGCCCGTGCTCCGCAACAAGAGAAGCCACCGCAGTGAGAAGCCCGCACACCACAACAAAGAGTAGCCCCCGCTCGCTGCAACCAGGGAAAGCCCGCATGCAGCAACAAAGACCCAGTGCAGCCCAAAATAAATTAATTAATTAATTAATTTTTTTAAAAAAAGGAGCAAGAAATTCTAATGCTATTTAATGTGTTAAAGAGACTACGAAAAAGATCAAAATTTTCCAATTCAATTTTAAAAACCAAATGTCATAACCCTGTTACCAAAAGCCTGGTAAATACAGCACAGAAATCTCTAGGCCAACATAATTTAGGAATGTTTGCACAAATATATTGAGAAATATTAGCAAATCACACCAGCAACAATTTTAAAAATAATAAGCCATTAAAGATTTCAAATTCTTTGCTATTCCTCCCATTGGAAGGTGGAGCCTAATTCCCTTCCACTTGAATCTGAACTGACCTTAGCAACTGGCTTGACCAATAAAATCCAGCAAAAGTGACACTCTGAAACTTCTATGGTTAGGTCATCAGGCATCTTCCAGCTTCCGTGTCTGGGATCATTGCTTTTTCAAGCCAGATAAGGTGTAAGAAATGTGACAACTCAGAAGTCACTAAACCCTGAGAAGTTCAAGTGAGAAGGAAAGTGGCTATACAACAAGAGACCATGTGGAACAGGAGAAAGAAGCCAAGGGGTACCCAGGAAGTTGACATGTAAATGAAGAACCCATCTTGGAAGTGGATCCTTTGGCTCCAACTGCCCCAGCTAGTACCGTGAGAATCAGAGATGGACCATTCAACCAAGCCCTTCCTCAGTTTCTGATCCATAAGATTGTGAGCAAAATGAAATTTTTGAGGCAGGTTATCATGAAGCAATAGATTACCAGGACAGTAACAAAATAGGAATCCATTCCAGGAATACGAGTACTTTCAACACTAGTAAATCATTCACATCAATAAGTCAAAGAAGAAAAATTATATGATCATGTAAAAGTTGCTAAAAAGATATTTGAAAAAATCAAAATATACTCTTGATTTTAAAAGAGCTCAGTAGAATATGAATATGTTAATACTCTCTTAATGTAACTTGAAAAAGAAAAGTTCTCAATCTAATTACTAATTTTATACCTAAAGATATAACAATAAAAGCACTCCATTAAAATGAGAAACAAGACAGGCATACACCTGTTATTTAACATCATTCTAGAAGTGCTTGGCAATTAAAATGGATACAAAAGCAAAATAAAAGTATAAATATTGAAAAAGAGGAGGCAAAAATATAATTATTCATTGATGATTTGATCATCTAACTGGAAGACCTAAGAAAACAACTAGAAAATAACTAAAACTACTAAGTTTGGCGGGGAAGCCACTTGAACAATAAAATATTTTAAAAGCAATAGTTTTCTTATATATCCTAAATTAACCACTAGAATAATGGAAGAAACCACTCACAATAGGAGTAAAAGGTAATCATAATGCTGAGGACCTAAGAATCAAGTTAATAAGAATATACAGGACCAATATGAAGAAAATTATTAAAATTTTACTGAAAGATATAAAAGAAAACAAGAATAAATTAAAAGATATATTGTGTTTCCAGATAAAATTACCCAGTACCGTAAAGATTCCCACAAAATTTATCTGTAAACTCAATGCAATTGCATTTAAAATCCAATAGGACATTTTTATGTTGACAAAAGTATCATAAACCTAGAAGATAAACATGTAGGAAATCTCAGAATACATTTAGCAATATGGAATTGGTTAAGATAATTATAGTAAATCCATCCAAAGCAACACCTTGTACTTCGAAACGTTTGTGTAGCTATAAAGCTACTGACGTGGAAAGATGGTCACAAAATATTATGTTGAAAAAAACTGCAATATGCTTAGTTGGAGCCCATTTGGGTAAATTAAATAAACAAATAGAAAAATAAAATATTTATACAGCAAAATATCAATAGTTATTATCTCTAAGAGATTACAGATTTTTTAATTTTTAAAAATTTTGCTTATATGATTTTTCTAATTCTTCTCCAATGAACATGTTATTTTTGTAACTTAAAACCAAAAATGTGGGCGTATTTCTTAAGTATATCCACTGCCAACTTTGCATCCTTGAGTTTATCTAAGCCTTTGCTTAAATCCCATCATATCTTGACCTAACTGCTTCTTGGAATAATGAATGACTTTACTATAAACATGTAAAGCTGCACTTTCTTTTGTCTTCAAACTACCGTCAGCATATGTTCCTTACTCTTATTTTTCCGAGTTGTTACTCACCTGATTCATTCCCTTCATGACTAAATTTTTTATCACATCCCACTCTACCTTCATCTTTCCAGATTGAGAGCTTTAAGTAGTCAGCCCATCCTCATAAAGAAACACTCTCTTGCTCCATCTCTGTTTTTACAGCATCATTAAAATGACCACATGGCCAAAACTGAGCAGTATATTCCCAATTTATCTTTCCCTTACTTCCACTGCATAAGAATTATTCCCCCAAACGTAAAAATATCATCCTCCATATAATTTATAAGAATATTTATTGAGCCAAATATGTGTATGGATTTCTTCTGCACTAACCACTGGGAAAACAGAATCTCTCTTTAGGTCAAGTTCACTGACAACATCTATAATACCATAGCTTTTTACCCGCCCCAAATAGACATAGATTTGTCTAGAGTGCACAGGTGGATCTGTATTCAAATTCACAGGGAAGGTCTTTTGCGAATCAATAAGTGCTCTGCCAGTGTCATTTTTCTTGCTGTCAAAACGCCATAGTAAAGGAAAAAAGGTCCCAACTCAGCCTGTGTAAGTTGTTAGTTTTAGGCTCTTTTCAAATTACTCTCTGTTGCGTGAGGTGGGGGAGGGGTGCGCTGCTCAGGCACAAACACACAGAATGTCTGAAATGGTCTAATCAATGTGCAGAGCTACCAAGAAGAAATGGAAACTCTACCGTTTGAATTTGGATGAAAGAGCCTGGGAGCGGGGAGGAAACAGGACAAGACCAGGTGGCAGGCAAACACGTGGAGGGTTGAGGAAAGGAGTCTAAGGGCACAGCTAGCTAGACTGGCTGCTAATGGAGCAGGCGTATAAATGTAACAGCTCCTGCACGAAGAGGGCGAGCTGGTGGGACACCTGTGAGTCACTCTGATTGTCAGCAGGAGACTGCTTGCACAGACCAGGGACAAGTCCGCTCTTCCGCGTGCACTATTTAATGTCACACAGGAGGGGGTTGTTGATGCCTCGCTTCCCTTTCATTTCTTCTCACCCAGACTGCCACAGCCTCCCAACACAGTTCCCTTCCTCTCCACTTCCTCTTGCACATTTGTGTCAGAGTGATATGTCTAAGCAATTTCTTATGTGATTGCCTTTATTTATTTTTTTCTTTTTTAAGTCATCTTCTGGTGCCTCCTGCTTCCTCTGCAAGCCTTTCAGGATAGAGCAAAAACCCCATCACGTGATATATATAAGGTCCTTCCAAACCAGGCTCAGCCTCCGGCCGGAGCCTCACATTATCCCAGCTCCCAAACCCTCCCCTCGCCTTTGCTGAGCATCCTTCTGCACTGAAGCCTTTGGCTTCCTACCTCCGCTTGTCGAGTATCACCCACCCTTCTTTAAGACCCTCCCCAAGCAGCCCAACTGGGGACCAAATAATCAACTTTTTTCTCTTTTCCTTTCTATTCTCAAAGTACTTTCGGTGAACCTCAATAAATCCCTTAATACAATAATAAAACAATAAGCACTTACAGAGCATTCATTAAATATTGGGTATCTTGCTGAGCACTTGTCTTAATTAGAGATCCTTAGGTTGTGGGAAATAGAAACTTGTTTAAACCAAGAAAAAGGGGATTTATTATAACAACTCAAGAAACCCAGGGCAAGACATATAATCAGGCTTCCAGAGGGACTGGAAAGTGATCAGAAAACAAGGAAGCTTCTCTCTCTCTCTCTCTCTCTCTCCCTCTCTCTCTCCCTCTCTCTCTCTCTCATTTTACAATGCCTCTTCCTGGTTGCTGCCTACTGCAATGGAGAGAGTTGCAAAGATCTTCCTTCCTCCCCTCCACCAACTACTACAAAACTATACATATGACTCCATTCTATTCCAGAGTGTTGAGTGAATATTGCTTATGTGTGCAGATCATTATGTATGAAAATAATTGTTGGAAAAAGAGCAAAAGTAGATTATCTGTATTAGGTAAGCGTATCCTATTTAATCAAGTCTAAGATTCCGTTGATTGTGAGACACACCCCCATTTTATGTATCATCAACAAAGAAAAAAATGCTACCTTTTATCACTGTTAAGAAGCTGTCAACTGTAAGATACATTTTTATTTTTAGAGATGCTAAAATGTAAAACAATGATTCTTGATGAAATAATATGTAGAGAAAATAAAGGATAGGCTGCCTTTGTACAGCACCTAAGATCTCAAAAGGAGAGGTTGTTTACACCATCTTCTCGGGAGATGGCCAAAATCACGAGTTAACTAATACATAAGCCCCAAGTGGAGGACCCAGCAGCTGGAGATCAAACCACAAGCTGTCAGAAACTCATCCCAAAGATGTCATCAATGGTAGTCCATCAGTAATTAAAGGCCTGTTGGGTCAGGCCTTAGAGACCACCCAGATAAGACCTGCAGAGAGCTTGTCACAGGTTTTTGACCCTGAGCAGAAGAAAGATTCCTCAGTGTCTACTTCTTGGTCCCTGAAGCAACTCCACTCAGGAATCCAGATGTTCAGGCAAAGGGTGACCCTGCACCTCACCACCAAGGTAGACATTGCCCCTCTCCACTACGTTCCTCCCCCGGGGTGACCAGTGTGGTGGGTCAGAACAACAATGACTACTGCCCATCCGAGCCTCTGCTGCCCGCTTCTACCGCAGCCCAAAAATAGGATGTCAAGACCAGTTGTCTAACTGGGGACTAGGAGGACAGCTACAGAACTCTTCACAGAACCCAACTGTCTCCTTAAAATGGTTTTACTCACATTCAGTATTTCTTCTAAGATCCATCCATGTTGTTGCATGCACCTGCGGTTCATTCATATTCACTCTTGCAAACTATTCTGCCATGTGAATGTACCACAATGCATTCACCTACTCTCCCATAAATGGCCATTTGGTTTACTTCCTTTTTTGTTTTCTGTTATGTATGGAGGTTCTATAAGTCATCATACCTGTCTGCTGGAACACATGTGCAAATGTTTCTCTAGAGTATATACCTAGATGTGATTGCAGGGTTTAGACTACATTCGTATTCAGCTCCACAAGATAATGCCAGGTTGTTCCAGTTTATATTTCTATGGGAGATATATGAGTTCCCATTACTTCAAACTCTACCAACAACTTGAAATTGTCAGACTTCTCAATTTTTGCCCATCTAGTAGAATGATGGAAACATACATCATTTATCATCATTTTATAAAGTTTAAACAATACTGAATAATAAATTGCTTAGGTATATATATACTTGTGCTAAACACACAAAAAAAGTATGTATATATATATATACACATACACACACATATATACATACTTGTGCTAAACACAAAACTCAGGATAGTAATTACATCTAAAAAGAGCCAAGAGAATTGGATTATGTTTATATGATACAGGGACTTCCCTGGCAGTCTAGTGGTTAAGACTCTGCACTGCACTTCCACTGCAGGGGGCACAGGTTCAATCCCTGGTCAGGGAACTAAGATCCCACATGCCGCACAGTGCAGCCAAAAACAAAAACGAATACATATATAATGTACACACAATATATGTACAGTATACCTATTTTTACTATTCAAATAACATAATAAAATAATATTTTTGATTGCTTTATTCTCTGTTCCCACAACACTGAAATAATGGATGCAAATACCTTTGAAATTACATTCTTACTGCCTCATCATCAGGTTAAAAAAAAAAAAAAGTTCTTCTCTTCTTGCTCCAGATAGAAAAAAAATCTCAGAAAAGGACTCTAATTGGCCCAGATTAGATCATGTGTTCATCTCTGAGCCAATCACTGTGGTCAGGAGTGATAAACACTGTGATTGGTCTATCTTGTGTCCACCTCTGTGGCCAGAGAGGTAGAATCTGTTGCCATAAAGGATGGGGTGGCGGTGAAGGGGTATGAAAATGCAAAGCATGACACAAACCTTAAGAATTAATATCATCAACTTCTAAAGACCATACAAATAATAGGTGGCAGAGCTGGCATTCAAACCCAGATCTGCATGACTCTGGGGTGTGCACATTAACCATTTCAATTCCAGCTTCTGCTGGATTAAAATATTTTGAGTTTTCTCTAGTATTATGCCAGGATTTTCTTATCTTTGTCCCTCCATCTCTTAGAAATACTACCTGGTACTTTTTAGGTGTCTTGTGGAATTAATTAAATCTCCAAACTATAGATTGCTTATTTGAACATATTCTTATATTAACCTGGATGTGACCATTTCTGAGACCAGCTCTGTGGGTCTTGTGCTCAGAAGAGAACAGATGGGGATTTGAAGAGTGGGAGGGGGTGGAACATTTTAATTTCAAGAACATTTTAGCACCACAAAAATCAAAAGGGAAATAGAAATACTAGAATTTTTATACTCAAAGTTGCCTGATGATCAAAAGTGAGCATAAGAAGAGTAGCAAGAACCAGCTAACATACATTTTTCTTATTGAGAAAACGATAACCATCTAGATTTGTTATTTCTATTACATTTTTTTTGATAAACACTTTGGGAAGAAAAGTGGGTTTGGGTGGGGCCAATGGGGACATTTTCTTTGACTGTATTACTACAATTATTATAACAAAAATGTGTCCATGAGATTACTTGCAAATTTAAAAATAAATAATCACTGCCTAAATGCATGGTTTAAGTCTCTTGGCAATAATTACCAGTTTTCTGTCTCTTTCCACTTTCCCCAGCTGTGGTGATATGAAGGTATTGTTCAAAAAATGGTCTTTACCTTCTTTATTTTCATTTGGTCATGTTGGTTTTCATCTTGTTTCTTCCAGAGAATCATGTCTTTTCCTGGTACTTGTCTTTTACATTCCTTTGTGAAGCCTAAAATAAAGCAAACAAAAAAATCATTTCTTTGTTAAGTGCAATCTTCTTATTTCTCACTATTCATTTTGTCTTGCTTTGGAATGTTTCTAGTCTCCTCTGGACTTTGGATCTACATATTTAAACTTTTATTTTCATTTCAGTCTTTCAGTTCTTTTGTTCTCCTTTCTCTGTTTCACACACAAAAAAATACATTTCATTTTAAATGACTCACCATTGTATTGCTTCCCTGGCTTTCATAGCCATTAAGTTGAATATAGTCTATTAATTTAGAGTTGTGTTATGCTGTCTTGGTTCAGGCTGCTTCTAGTTTTGCTGAAGGATCTGTATGTGGCTGCAATTAATTTATTTTTAAATATTTTCTTTCTTTCCCTCTGTCCTCTTTTCTGTATTATCCAATCTATTACCCACCAGAGCATTATACTCTGATCCAAATTGTGCCTCATTCCAAATTTCAACTTTTTCTTTTTTCCTCTCCTATTAGACTCATTTTGTTTCTAATTCCAATCCAACTACCCACAGTCTTGCTTCACCAGAGGGTATAATACTGGTGTTTATTCAGGTGATTTTGAAGTGAGTTTTGTCCTGCATTTACTAGGAAAAAGGAGAAGGGAGGGGAGTAGAGAAATTGAAAATAATAATTGTTTCAGTCTTGAAACTAAATATTCCCTTTTGGCTATGTACACTGCTGGGATTTTTCTGGGCCCTTATTTAATCTTCCCATTGCTTTGCCTGTATTGACTTGTGCAGAGAGTAGGCTCAAAATAGCAGTAGAAGAACTAAGAACCCTGACTCAAGACCTCCTAGCCCTTTGCCCTAATCCTTTTCCCTTACCTCTTATTTAGCAAACATTAGATCCAAATCTATCCTTGTTCTTTGAGCAAAAGAAAGAAGTTTGCTTTCATCCTCTTCTTCTCTAGTCAGATTGATGTAAGCAAAAAAAGAATATGGTCTAGCTGGGTTCTGGAACTTTTTCCCAGATGGCATTACAGCCACGCCACAGGTGCAAGGTCTTTTTAACACACTTAACACATGGAAAGCCTTGGCACAAGGAGCTAAGGCTAGAGGTTTCATGGAATTCATTAAATCTCCAAACTACAGATTGCTTATTCAAACATATTCTTATATCAACATGGATATGACCACGCCTGAGACCAGCTGTGTGGGTCTGGTACTCACAAGAGAACAGATGGGGAAGAGAGCCCATCCCATGGACTATCAGAGGGGTAGATCCTAGAGCATTCACCCACCCCTGCCATGGTCCTCTCTGGGCTGCCCACGAGGTGTGAGATTCACATGACTACAGCTATGGGCATAATGAGTTTGCCTCCCAAAATGAGATCTGTGGCCTCAGCTCTAAAGATCTGAAGCATTACAGTGCTAATTATAGTACAGTGCAATGCATTCTCGGCTTCGGGTATCAGACTCATAGCAAATTTGAGATTAAAATCTTCAACAAACTGGTTTCCCACGTGCCTTCTGGAGAGATATGAAGGCCTGTGGAAAAACAAAAGACTTGACATCACAGAGAATTTGGGTCCTGACTCAAGAGCTCTGGCTCTGTGGCCCTGGTAGACTGGCAGAGCCTATCTCGATGGCCATCAGACTTCAGTAGAGGTTGAATTAGGCTCTTACACACAAAGTCTGTCCCTTAGTCACAAGAGTTTCCACTGTCACCCCCACCATGATTCACTGACCCAAGTCTGGAAATCCTAGGGGCAGGACCAAATCTCACAGAAAACCGTGAATGTGTCCCTAAGTCTTTTCCAGGCAAAGCTAGTGCTTCCTGTTGGTTAAAGCAGATGCCAATGAGTCCAAAGCTTGTGCAATACATGAGCCAGTTTCTCACAGGGGAAAATTCTACTCCGTGGTCAGAAACTAAACCTGTGAGTCTAGCCAGACATTTTGCAACTAAGAACGTAATGAAGTTAGTCAATTTTCTATTCAATTTTCTACCGTGTTAGAAGGAATAGTGTCACTTTAAATTCTGTGTCAGAATCAGTCTTTAAAGAAGTCAGTGGCTGGAACAAAGTAGCCAGGGGTTATCAATGAAGAACAAGACAGAAAGATTTCATCTGAAAAAGCAGGAAAACTAAAAGTAACAAAATCTGAAAAGGCTCCTATGATTAGAGGAAGCCAGACACAGGTTTATGTGTCTCTATGTTCTATGGACGCAAAGGAAAATTGATGTGCTTATTGGGAGCTTCTAAACTTAGGGAGGAGAAACTGAATTAAAGAAATATCAAAAGCAATTGCTAGTGGTGACACTAAAGACGGTAAGAAAAGCTAAATTTCATGTCTTCTCACTGAAAAACATCTCCCCTGAAGTAAGTTCAGGACATCCTCACACTAATAAAGGAAGTGGGATACATGAGAGCAACTACCAATGAGTTGAGACTAAGATAAGAAGGGGCAGTCTAAGAAAAGAAAATTATCTCATTCACTGTGATGGAAGTGTAAATTAGTACATTTCTGAAAAGCATTTAGGCAACATACTTATCAAAATCCTTCAAAATATGTGTTACCTTTGACTTAATAACCTTACTTCCAGGCTTCTACCCTAAGAAAATAATTTAAAAGGTGGAGAAATAGGCATGTCACAGAATTATTTATGATTAGACATCTAAGTATATAACAGGACAATCCATACTATAGAAAATTATGCATTTATTTAAATTGCACCTTTAAGATTAGTCAGTAATATGAGATCATGCTCATAATATGTTAATTAAAAGAATAGATGCAATATAAGTAGAATTATCTTAGGTTTGTTCATATATTTTTTGCAAAGAAATACAATATTAATTGTGGTTATTGCTCAATTGTAGAATCAGAGTTCATATCACCAAATTTTCCAAAACAAACCAGTATTACTTTTATGATCACAACAGAAGTTATTTTTAAAGAAAATTTTAAAGTTTATGCCACAGTGTTGGGAAGAGGGGAGAGCAGAATACAAAACTGTATAAGAAAAAAAAGTCTAAAAGGAAATACATAAAATTTCTAAGTATTAATTTTTGTTATTTTAGGACTGTAGGTTGCTGTATATTTGTTTTCTACTTTTTGGTATTTTTCTATTTTTCTTTAGAGAAAATATATCTCTTTTATACTGGAAGTAATATTTTAAAATTTTCTCATTAAGGATAATGAAACCACCTAAGAAATACATAAGGGACTTCTTTTTATTTGGTCTTTTATTGAAAGATGTAATAAGATGAGAGGGACTTTTCACATTTTTCTAAAATTGGCCACCAAACCCAAAGCGAGTGACAAAAACCAAAAAGATACCATGTGAAAGACAAAAAGCAAGAGGAGGGGCAGCCCTTAAGAGAGAGGACTAAACCGGCTCAGCTACCCTGCCGAGCCCTGCCACCCCTCTCCAGCTTCTACCACGCAGACAACTGTGGGATGCAGAAAACTTAAGGAGAATCTTTGTAATCATGAGTCACTGGTCTGGCCTAAGGGAAGAGCGCTACTGTTTGCAACTGGGGAGGCCATGAAAATGCACCTCTCAGATGTCCTACTGCAGGGAGCGCAAACAACTGCACCAGCTGCTGCACACTGGAATCTACCATCACATTTGAGCCAAGATCAGGCTTTCCATTGGCTGCTCCCAGACTGAAGACTGAGGCAGCAGGGATGCTAAGGCAGAATCCTTAGTGGTACGGATACCAACTGGAAGGGATACCATTCCAAGAGCCTTGATAAAACTTCCTTAGAGCTGCACTGAAGTCTAAGGCCTTCCTTTCTTCCCTTTCTCCTATGCAGAGGTCAGAGCAGCATCACCATCTGGTGGGTCTCCCTGCTTTCTCCAGCTCCTGTCCCTTTCCTCTTAAAGCATTTCCCCCAATAAATCACTTACACATCTAATCCCATCTTGGCATCTGCTTCTCTGAGGACCTGGGTAACACAGGGCACTCCTCTATCCATTCACCCACCTATAGAACCCAACAATAGAACCATACCAACCACTGGGAGAGTAGACTATCACACGGCTCCCCATTTTTTGGGGTTTCCCATCTCTTTGCAATTTCTCTTCTCCTGAAGCTAATATAGGTACTTAATCCCAATCAGCAAGTCTGGTTCGTATGCGTTTTCCATGGGTCAAATGAATACTGTGGCATGTAGATGGATTTGAATGGTGTTGCTTGTACCCATCCAATAGATATTAAACTACTCAGATTTGAAGTTTGATGAGGATTCAGAGTAAGGGCCTGTGGAAAGCCTTTGAGAAGGCCCCTGGCAAGGAACTGGGAGCAGCCTCTAGGACATCAGCAGTCCTGGGCCAACAGCCAGGGAACTGGAACCTCAGTCCTACAACCACAAAGATGTCCTGCCAACAGCCTGAATGGGCTTGAAAGTGGGCTCTTCCAAGATGCTCCAGATAATGCCTCATTAGCTGACTCCTTGAGTGCAAGAACCTAAGCAGAGAACACAGTTGGGCCATGCCTGACTTCTGACCTACAGAAACTATGATGTAATAAATGAGTGTTGTTTTAAGCCAATAAGATTGTGATCATTTGTAATGCTGCAATAGAAAACTAATACAACGAGATTCAACAGCATGTATTTGATAGCAGTAATGGAGAAAAGTCAACCACTTTGTTTGTGCCTCTACCAAGTTCAGAATACTTAATAAATTAATTACAAATGTTTTATTATCAAGTTTGCCTCGTATTACTAAGTGAATACATTCAAGTGTTTCATAAGCAAATTATATCTACTGTACAATGCAGTGGCTTAAAAATGTAATCTGTTGCCTCAAATTATAACTATTTATAACCAATAATCATTCCCTATGGTCTACTTTTTAAATTACCACATATATGTCTCATACCTAAATTAATGGCACAATATTTAAAATAATCAACAGTCTCCATAGTTCCTGAAGGAGGCAGGAAAGGAAGGAAAGCAAATATAAGGTACAGTCAGGGTACAGTCATTCCTCAGTATCCACAGGAAATTGGTTCCAGGACCCCTCTCAGATACCAAACCCCTGGATGCTCAAGTCCTTTACATAAAATGGTGTATTATTTGCTTATAAACTATGCACATCCTCCCATATAATTTAAATCATCTCTAGATTACTTATAATACCTAATAAGTTTAAATGCAATGTAAATACTATTGTAGATACGATGTAAATGCTATGTAAATAGTTGCCAGTGTGCGGCAAATTCAGGTTTTGCCTTTTGAAACTTTCTGGTATTCCTTTTTTTTTCTATTTTTGATCTGCAGTTGGTTGAATCCATGGATGTGGAACCTATGGATACAGAGAGCCGACTACATTCTATCACTGTCTCTTATTGAGTGAGCTGACCACAGCCTCACCAAAAAATGCAGCTGGTTTCTTCTTTATGCAGGACATCTCCAGAGAGGTCACTTGGAAGCCCTGCATCTATGAACAGTCCATCGAGGGAAAGAGGGAGAGAATTTATCTGCCAGGTTCTTCCTGTCTACTATCTCCACTGGTCTAAGGATCCCTCTACACTTCTGGGTGTGTTAACTCCCTTAAACGTCTGGTGGTGTGTTAGTGTTACCCAACCTCTCCAATTAGCCCCTTGCATGCCACTTTCCAACAATTCTTCTGAGCTTGGACATGGTAGAAAGGCAGGGGTGGGGTTGCTGCAATTCCTGCCCAATGAGCATGGTAGAGTCATGCACAAGCAGGGCTCTCACCCTGGAAAGACTGGAACAGCTGACAGTGTTTTAGGGGAAGGTGATGGCCAAGGGTTCTCCACTGAGCAAGTGGCCAGGGCCCAGAAGGTGGAGCCAAGCATATCTGAAGATGTCCATAAACTTGGACTTCACAGCCCCAAATCTACTGTTTGCACTGCACCACCCTTCCCATTATCTTGACAACTAGGTAACAGAGAATTGACCCATTCCCCCCACTGCTTCTAAGAAACAGCTACTTCTTTCTTTTTGCCACCATCCTTAATTTTGGGTTCCTCCATCTGGTTTACATTTCTTCCCAGAAAGCTCTTGATGCCCTTATTTCCAAACTCTTCTCTGTACATGAAGCTATTTCTTTCCCACCAATTTTTGTAATCCATGCTGGAAAACACACCCAGAGCCCCTGGGCTCCTGCCCATTCTGCTTTTCATTATTGCAATTGCAATGTGGTTAAACCAGTAATGTGGAAACCATGTGTGTGCGTTTGCAGTGTATTCTACTCCAACATTTGATAAGAGTGGGCTTAATACACACATAGGCACACACAACACACACTTCTCTTCTGGGTAGTGCAGTGTTTGAATGAAGTGTTTGATGACATCTCTGGGAAAGGAGGAACAGAGAGGAAACGTCTGTGTCTGAAGTATAAGCCTTCCAGTTTCAAAATGGGAAATATTTCAAAACTAGTTGCACTAAACCCTTATGTGCAGTGGACAAAAACCTTATGAGAAACATGAAAAATTAAAAAATAGGCCATTAATAAATAAAAACATTTTTCCCACAGATAAACCAAGCTTTCAGTGCTTTAGCAAAGGCCTTCTTTTGACATTTACAAGATTCTTGCATTTATATTCAAACTCATCAAAAATTGTCCCTAAGTGACCACACAATCACTTTCTGTGGTTTTTCTTCTTTCCTCTTGATTAGTTTTTCTCTTCAGACCTTTGGCTGACTATTTTGCTACTGTTACCATGACTGAAGTTCCTACCACCGTTAAAAGAAAGAACGATGAATAGCACTGCTGTATTCTCAAGTTTTTTCACCGTGAGCAGGAAAGGACCATTTAGAGATTGATCTCCCCATCAGAGAACCATGTCACCCAATCTCCCTGCTCTGCAACTTGCCACAAGGTTGATTGTAAATATAATATATATGAAAATGAAGGAGGAAAATGTATGCAAAACTTCAGTGGTGGTGCAGGGGGCTGGAAACAATGTTGTGTGGTACATCATTTCATCGGAATTTCTCATTTTCAGGACATTGGCTCTAAAATTACTGTAGTCATAGTGTTTAATGTTCCTGCATTGGGATTCCAGAGTTTTTTAAAAAATGATTTGAAGTCAGAAAAGCAAGACTGACTTATTTGGACCAATGCTGTAGTGTGACAAAAAATTTGCAAGAAAATAAGAAATGCTATAAACACACACACACACAGACTTACAGTGAGCTTAATACTCTATCAGTAGAACACTGAGGAGGGTGTCAGTAAAAGAAGAAACATAATAGTAACTAGTGAAGCTTAAGTTTGAAGGCCCTGGGAGGGGATCTAGCAACATGGTCAGAGGTTTTTGTGCAATTTGCAAAAATAAGCTATTTTAACCAAAATGGTTAAGACTGCTGTCTCTCTACTCCAATTTCCCCTCTGTGTTGAAGCGGAAAAAAAAGAGAGGACCCAAATAAACAAAATGAGACATGAATAAGGAGAAATAATAACCAATACCACAGAAATACAAAAAATCTCAAGAGATTATTATGAAGTTATATGCTAACAAATTAGACAACCTAGAAGAAATGGACAAATTTCTAGAAAATACAACCTGCCAAAACTGAGTCAAGAAGAAAGAGACAATTTGAACAGCCCGATCACTAGGAGTGAAATTGAATTTGTAATTAAAAAAAAAAAACAACTCCCAGCAAACAAAAGTCCAGGACCAGACAGCTTCAAAGGGAAATTCTACCAAATATATAAAAAAAAGAACTAATACCTCTCCTTCTCAAACTATTCAAAAAAATTAAACAGGAGGAAACACTCCAAAATTCATCTTATGAGGTCAGAATTACCCTGATTCTAAAACCAGACCAAAACAGTACAAAGAAAGAAAATCACAGGCCAATAGCTTTGATGAATATAGATGCAAAAATCCTCAACCAAATAGTAGCAAACTGAATCCAACAATATATAAAAAGGATCATACATCATGATCAAGTTGGATTTACTCCAGGGTCACAAGGATGGTTCAACATATGCAAATAAATCAATGTGATACACCACATTAACAAAAGGAAAGGGACTTCCCTGGTGGCACAGTGGTTAAGAATCCGCCTGCCAATGCAGGGGACACGGGTTCGATCCCTAGTCTGGGAAGATCCCACATGCCGCGGAGCAACTAAGCCTGTGTACCACAACTACTGAGCCTGTGCTCTAGAGCCCGCATGCCACAACTACTGAGCCCACATGCCACAACTACTGAGCCTGCACGCCTAGACCCCATGCTCTGCAACAAGAGAAGCCACCACAATGAGGAGCCCGTGCACTACAAGGAAGAGTAGCCCCTGCTCGCCGCAACTAGAGAAAGCCCGCACAGCAACAAAGACCCAACGCAGCCAAAAATAAATGTAAAAAAATAAATTTTTGTAAAAAAGGAAAGACCAAAAAATCACATGATCAACTCAATAGATGCAGGAAAAGCATTTGACAAAATTCACCATCCACTCATGATAAAAACTCTCATCAAAGTGAGTACAGAGGGAACATATGTCAACATAATAAAGGCCACTTACAACAAACCCATAGTCAACATCATACTTGAAGGTGAAAAGCTGAAAGCTTTCCCACTAAATTCAGGAATAAAACAAGAATGCCTACTCTCACTACTTCCATTTAACATAGTATTAGAAGTCCTAGCCACAGCAATCAAACAAGAAAAAGAAATTAAAAGTATTTAAATTGGAAGAGAAGAGGTAAAACTGTCACTATTTGCAGATGACATGATACTTTATATAGAAAACCCTAAAATCTCAACCCAAAAACTATTAGAACTAATAAATGAATTCAGCAAGGTTGCAGGATACAAGATTAATATACAGAAATCTGTTGCATGTCTATACACTAACCCTGAAATATCAGAAAGAGAAACTAAAAAAAAAAAAAAAATCCCATTTAAAATTGCATCAGAAACAATAAAATACCTAGGAATAAACTTAACCAAGGAGGTAGAAGACCTATATTCTGAAAACTACAAAACACTGATGAAGGAAATTGAAGATGATAGAAAGAAATGGAAAAATATCCTGTGTGCTTGGATTAGAAGAATTAATATTGTTAAAATGAACATACTACTGAAGGCAATCTGCAGATTCAACACAATCCCTATCAAAACACCAATGGCATTTTTCACAGAACTAGAACAGATAATTTTAAAATTTGTATGGAAATACAAAAGACCCCATAGAGCCAAAACAATCTTAAGAAAGAAGACTGGAGCTAGAGGAATCACGCTCCCTAACTTCAGACTATACTACAAAGATATACTCATCAAAACAGTATGGTACTTGCACAAAAAACAGATACATAGATCAACTGAACAGAATAGAGAGCCCAGAGATAAACCCATGCACTTATGGTCAATTAATCTATGACAAAGGAGGCAAGAATATACAATGGAGAAAAGACAGTCTCTTCAATAAGTCATGCTGGGAAAACTGGACAGCTACATATAAAAGAATGAAATTAGAACATTCTCTAACACCATATACAAAAATAAACTCAAAATGGATTAAAGGCCTAAATGTAAGACTGGAAACCATAAGACTACTAGAGGAAAACATAGTCAGAACACTCTTTGACACAAATTGTAGAATATTTTTTTGGATCTGTCTCCTAAATTAAAGAAAAGTAAAAATAAACAAATGGGACCTAATTAAACTTAAAAACTTTTGCACAGCAAAGGAAACCATTGACAAAACAAAAAGATAACCTATGGACTGGGAGAAAATATTTGTAAATGATGTGACCAACAATGGATTAATATCCAAAAATATATAAACAGCTCATACAACTCAATATCAAAAAAACAAACCCAATCAAAAAATGGGCAGAAGAAATAAATAGACATTTTTCCAAAGGAAACATACAGATGCCTAACAGGCACATGAAAAGATGCTCAACATCACTAATTATTAGAGAAATGCAAATCAAAGCAATGAGATATCACCTCACACCTGTCAGAATGACAATCATCCAAAAGTCTACAAATAACAAATGTTGGCGAGAATGTGGAGAAAAGGGAACACCTGTACACTGTTGGTAGGAATGTAAATTGGTACAGCCACTGTGGAAAACAGCATGGAGGTTCCTCAAAAAACTAAACTTAGAACTACCATATGACCCACCAATTCCACCCCTGGGCATATATCTAGAAAAGATGAAAACTCTAATTTGAAAAGATACATTCACCCCAATGTTCATAGCAGCACTATTCACAATAGCCAAGACATGGAAGCAACCCCAGTGCCCTTTAACAGAGGAATGGATACAGAAGATGTGGTATATATCAATATATATGCAATGGAATATTACTCAACTATAAAAAGGAATGAAATTCTGTCATTTGCAGGAACATGGATGGACCTAGAGATTATTATGCTTAGTGAAATAAGCCAGATAGAGTAAGACAAATACTGTATGATATCACTTATAAGTGGAATCTAAATAATAATACAAATGAATGTATATGCAAAAAAGAAAGAGACTCACAGACATAGAAAACAAAATAGTGGTTACCAAAGGGGAGTGGGAAGGGGGAGGGACAAATTAGGGGTAAGGGATTAACAGATACAAACTACTATGTATAGAATAGATAAGCAACAAGGATATCTTATATAGCACAGGGAATTATAGACATTATCTTGTAATAAATTATAATGGAATATAGTCTTCCAAAATACTGAATCACTACAGTATACTCCTGAAACTAATATAATATTGTAAATAACCATATTTCAATTAAAAAATACTAAATAAAAAATTGCAAAAGTAAGCTATTTTACCCAAAATGATTAAGATTGCTCTCTCTCTCTCTCTATTCCAGTTTTATTGGATGGCATTATACAGGCCAGGAGCATGTGGGGGATCCAACTAAGAGAAAGTTGAGTTGAGGATATGTTTCATTTGGGTTTAACAGAAAAGTAAAATGTATTTCAGTGATTCTCAGTCACTCCTGTGTTAGTTGTGTGACTGTTAGTGTCCTGGTAGAGCAATGACTTCCAGGAGCTCTCAGATGATCCCTGAGAGACACAGAGGTATAGAGGAAGAGATTGCATCTCAATATAAACATGTACCTCAGGGCTCTTTCAGAAGTGTATTGGGTAGTCAAAAGAAACCAGTTTGAAATGTAACAAAACCAGAAGCTAATATACGTAAAACTCTTCTAATCATCAGATCTACTAAAAGATAAGTAGAGGATTCAGACTGTATTGATACCTCATCAAAACAGAAGTTTTCTCCTCGACAGAGATTTTTTGAAATGTGATAACAATCCTAAAAATGTACGCAATATCTTTCTAAACTATCAATAATTTTTTTAAAAACGTCAACAGTTACATTTCTATTTTCTCTATGAAAAACATATTACAACACTGTTGTCATATGAAGAGGTGATCAAAGATTATGAAGCCAAAGAATGTATTTTTGATGTTGGTGGTATTTGTCAGCTTTTTCAAATTTTTAATTCATTATGATTCTTTCCACGTTCCAAATAAATGTTCTTTTCTGTCTAATTTAGTAGTCGTGATTTCGATTCTCTTGAAGAACTGTGTAAGCTTCTGGCCCCTCACAACCTGTACTTCCCCCTCTGTCTGACTCACAATCTCAATGATGACTCTCTTTGCTTGAGCTACTTCTAACAGCCACACAGATCATAAGCCTCAGTGTCTTTCTTCACCTCCTGGGATCCGAGGGCTTTCACTTCTGCTTCTTTTTAGTCAACCTGGACCATGGCCACATCTTGTTCCTTGTCCTCATGTAGAACCCACTTCATCTCCAAAGTCTTAAATTCCAAAGTGCCTATAAGTCAGTTTATGTAGCTCAAACTCTATTTTTTTTCCAATTTCTTTTATACATATACCTACAGACACACATGCACGTGCACATGCACACCTCTTCCTCACTTTCCATCCTCATCCCACCATTCACTCCAAATATCCCATATTATGTATACTTCTCTAAACCTTGTCCTTCCTATTCCATACTTCATAGCAATCCCTTTCAAAATCAACCCGGTTAGCTCTAATTATTTTAACAGCTGTGTAATGTTTCACAGTAGAGATACATGATTATGAATTCAATATTTCCCTTTTGATGTCCATTTAATTTGTTTCCTGTTTCATTTGTTGCGACGTGAACTGCAATAAATATTCTTTTACCTGTATCTTGATGCTATTATATCTACAGGATGTCCAGTACTTGGGCTGTTGGCTTTAAAGGTATCACTTTTTGTATTTTCATAGATGCTGCCTAGCTGCTTCCAAAAAGACTAACAGTTCACATTTCCATCAGAAGAGTATGAGAAACTCCTTCTCCCTGTCTACTTTGCAGCAATAGGTATTATTGCTCTTTCTAACTCTTGCCAATCTGAAGCATATAATAATGACACCAAACTGTTACCTTAATTTTCTTTTCTCTGACCACTAGTAAATTTGAACATCTTTTACTTATTACTCTTTTAGATTAACTCTTTTGTGAGTTGTCTGTTCATATTCTTGGCCAAATGTTGTGGGGAGGGGGGTGGTCATTTGAGTTTTTTGTCATTCTTTCTTAACCCCACCCCACCTGTATATTATAAAAAATTACTCTCTGCTATGCTTGTTGCTAATATTTCTTGCAAATTTACCATATTTCTCCTGACTTTTTGTGGTTTTTACATCATTAAATAATCTGTAATAGTATCTATAATAGTGTCAGTCTTTAATTAATTAATTATAAAGTTAAACTATAAGTTAATTATAAAGTTAAATTATAAATTAATTATAAAGTTCTCTCCTACTCCTTGGTTGCATATAATCTCTTAGATTCTCTTCTGAAATGTTATTTTATTGTTCACTGAAATCTTCAGGCAATGTGGAATCGCTGTTTGCATATTTTTTGTGATAGGGTCCAACTTTTTTTTTTTCCTAGAAGGGTAGCCATATATCAGCACTATTTATTAAGTAAATCAGTCATTTCCTACTGAATTGAAATGCTACCTTTATCATATGGTGATTTTTCACATATGCTGGGATATATGCCTGAGTCTATCTACTATTCTATTAGTTCTAGTCTACTTATTTCACTCTTTGCCAGTACCATATTGATTTTTAATATAGTGGTTTTGCTGAATTTCTATTTTTTTCATACTTTTCTTAGCATTTCTTGGGTATTTACTTTTATATTTGAAACTTGACTTCTTTTTATCCAATGAAAAGTTGTTTGAGAGTTTATTGGAATTATACTAAATTCACATAATCATTTTGGATGATTTGACATTTTATGATATAATGTCTCCCTATCCAAGAACATGGTATGCCCTTCTATTTGTTCAGATTTATTTCATGTTTTTCTATATACGTCCTTTATTTTTCTTGCCAAATTTATTTTTTTAATATTTTATAATTTCTTTAATATTTTGTAATTTTATATCACTATTTTGAATGAAATACTTTGCCCACTTCCTTTTCTAGGTGTCATTATTAGCATAGAGAAAAAAGGCTTTTTTGTTTTCAATTATTTATTGAATCCAGTCACTTACAGAAATTTTATTAATTCTTGTCTTACTGAAGCCTACTGGGTTTTCTGAGAATACTATTATATCATCAGCCAAAAAAACATAGTGTCATTTATCTCAATTTCCCTAGCACCAAGTTGTATCTAGTACTTAGCAAGCACTCCATAAATGTTTTACGAATGAATGAACCAATGAATTAATGGATGAACAAATGAAGTGGGCCAGAGATTATTCATATGGTGGATTAAGGTTCCTTCTATTGTAGCACCACTCCAATGTATTACAGATCTTCCTTTTGAATGCCACAGCCATTTCCTACCTAGAAACCACTTAAGTTTCCAAATTTACAAAAGGAGAAGATGAATAAATATGATGACTGCAGGGAATATGTTCCTGAATAGTGAAGGATCTTCCTGAGTGAGTTGTAGTGTGTGTCCCTTAAGTTCCTCTTTTCATTTGCACTCAGAGAGACTGTAAAGGGAGGCTTTGTTATTCTGACCAAGAAAGCAGTAGCAAGCTGTCCCTGTACTTTAGAATAAGTTAGAAGGCTTAAGGAGGCAAACTAATGCTTTTATTGAGTGAGGGCAGGCAGTTAGTCAAATGTCCACTTGCAGGAGCATTTCAGTGAAAGGTCCAGAAGCACAGACAAAAAAATAAAGGCAGTTTGGGAAGCTTTCTAAATTTAGGAAGAGAGTCAAGGAAAAAAAGTGCACAGAAAGCCAAAGAGTTGCCAATTTATGTATACGTGTTCGTGTACATTTTAGTGGTCATCCATATATTACCTCCATGGCTATGCCTCACAAATATCGCATAACAGAATTGAAAGCATATGCTCACCTATCTAACCTCTGTAAGTCAACTATACTTAAGGAGAGTCAAGCCACTAGGTCTATAATCTCAACCACAGCCATTCACCTTATGGCAGCGATTAAAGTTGTAGGTACAATTTATTACTGAGAGAATTAACCATTATCAATGTTGCAATCTTGATAGTCCAACTCAAGTAAGTGTCAATCTGCATCATAATAAATAATAAATAGGCCCCAAATGCTAGAAGCTTCTGACTTGATGTTATAAGAATATCACTTAATCCTGGAAGAGGTTTTCCAACAAACCACAGTAGCTCCCTGCTCTTTCACAAAATTAAAATATACATATACATATACATGTATGAAGGCACATGAAAAATTTTCCATTGCAAGAAACACCTTTGCTTTCAAAAACAGAAATGATGATCACCAGGCTGGAGAGCATGATGCAAAGTTCTCCCCATAAACTACCAGCAAGAACTCCAAGTACTAAGACAACAAGGAGAAAACAGTATGTTAAAGCTGCAGAAATAAATACAAACACAGATTACAAGACACGGTTACCAAAAGGGTGACCAAACTGTTCTTCAAGGGAAGACAAAATGTTTCTCTTAGAGAATCTAAAGGAAAATCCCTTGAGAGGCAGACAGAGTACCAACGTAGTAATTGGCTAAATAATCCCAAATACTGCATCTGAGCTAACAGCACAAAGCCAAATGAGGAGCATCAGCTTCTACACACACACACCAGGCTACTGGGGAGGTCTGATGCTTTGAAACATCTCTTCACATTTTTAGCTAGTGAAAGGTTTATAAAGAAAATGTATCCCTCTACATAAGCCTAGCCCCGTACACACACGAGTGCATTGGAGATGTGGCTCAGGTCTCCAATTTGCTTTGTGTTAGCAGCTGGCACCCTGATGTTTGACCTTTGCTCACAAGGCCAGTCCTGACTGAAGTGCTGTTGCCCTTCCTCTCTGAGAACCTGCATCCTTCTCATCTATTGTGTGTCTGCCAGACTTAGAATCACTTTCTTCCTGGGCCGGTCCATGCTTCAATTCTTTTGATCACCATGACACAGAATTTGAAAACACTAAGAGACAGACCTCTCAAAATGGGTCATATGACCTTAATTCCCTATCAAAGGCAATGCTAGGAAGAGCCTGGACATTACCTGTATTGCTGCCTGGCCTCTGCCCAGCAGTAAGAATGTTCAATCATACAAATGATCCTGAGTCCTTGAGCTGGGCTTCTTCACTCAGCAATTAGGATAGGCAACAAAGGGTCTTCCCTACAGCCCAGAACAGGGCCTCTGAAGATGACCAAGAGAGTCACTCCAACAAACAGAAGGGGTGCTCTTTGCTTTCTCTGGGGCAGAATTGTGATTTCAGATTAATGTAAGGCAATTAGAACATCTCTTTATCTGTAGACTGACCATTTCGAACATCCTGGTTTACACCTATTGTCCCTGAATAATTATTTATAGTGCACCTTTGCACTCTCAAGAAGTTCCACTGTGGAAAATGAATTATATTGTCAACCTACTTATTCAGGATTCCAAGACAAATACCTCCTTGATCCACCCAAGGTAGCATAAGCATCAACAAGGACAAACAGTGTTCCTAGGTGACTTGAAAGAGCAGGTTGGGGACTTAGAAATGGTACTCATTCTTCTCTGATGCAGATATCAACCCTATCTTTCTGTGAGGTTGCATATCACTGAAAAAAATTAATCTGGAGATCTCATCTATCCCCACTGAAAGAAAAATTTATTATAAGACAGTAACGGTCAGGGTCCCAACAGGAAACAGACAACCCACCTAAACTAGGACCATTCAAAGAGAGTATATTTATGACAATGTGGTTATAGGGGGACCACAAAGGATAGTACGTAAGCCTAATGCTTCATGCTAACCAAGCTGTCATCATGATAGGCCCCAGGAAGGAGGGGAGGGAGAGCATCTTGCACAACTGGCTTCTTGAGAGGAGGAGAGACCCCTAAAGACACAGCTCAAGCCTCCCTTCTCTTATGAACCAATCCCACAAAAAATCTGGCCCATGAAGATGTCACCCTGAAGGACAAACTGCACCACACATCCAGCTCTTACACACGCTGTGTTCTTACACACCCTTGCACAGTACAAATATGTCCTGTCTTTTCATCTAGACCATAAACTCTATGAAGGCAGAGACCACATCTCTTATCTCTGTATCACAAGCGTTGTAACACCAGTGGCTCTAAACCTTTTATTTCTCCAACATAGCACATAAAATCAATGACATTCATAGACAAGACATTCCCCAAATGTATTCCCTGGGTAACACATAATTCCCACTGTGCTCCACCATTTCTCTCCCACTCAAGCAAGCAGAGCAAAATGACGATGAGCGAGGTCAGGTCATTTTACAGATAGTCTTGAATCCACTCTGTCTTTTTTTTCCAATGTAATATTTTTTCTTTTTTAATTAATTAATTTTTATTGAAGTATAGTTGATTTAACACTCTGACTTTTAATGTAAATTATATACAGACTTTGATGATCTGATACTATTAAGTGATGTCTGGCAACACATCTCACAACTGCTCCTGCACACTGTGTCTTAACGGCACAAGTACATAATGTGTTTGATGGTGAGAAGCAGGAAGGGGTCACCAAGTGGATAGGAAGTGTGGAAGAAAAGGTTGTCTCCATCACTTCAAACACAGGTGCAGGACCATAGGCGAGACCCCAACCCTGGGATGCTATTGTTGGATCGAAGAGGAGACCCCATATTTACAAAACCAGAAGGGAGGAGCTAAAACGTGCCTTACACACTACCTACTCCACCCCTGAATTTCACAGATGAGGAAATTGGGTTATGAGATGTTCCTATGATCACACAAGATACTAATCAAGGCACTATTGGAACGCTGAACTCAACTGAAGACAATTTAAGAAAAAACAACAACAAAACTCTTTCTTGCCTGGGAATGAATGAATTCATTCGTATTTACTGAATGCAGATGTTTACTGAGTGTCTGCCTTGTGCCAGGTAATGGGGATACACAGTAAACAAAAACAAAGAAGGGCCTGCTCTCAAATGGGGGTAGCATTTTACCTAGGTCAGCAAAGACTTTCTGATAAAGCGATGTAGAAGCAGAGAGGTAAAGGGAAGGAGGGAGTCACATGGGTCCCTAGGGCAAGAGTGTTCTAAGAAGCAGAGCAGTGTGTGCTAGGCATGTTCCAGGTGAGAAGGCCATTGTGATTTGTCTGGAGGGGGGACAAGTGACTAGAGATGAGATGAGAGATTGGGGTGGGGGGTGGCCAGATCATGCAGGGTCTTGCATTTTATGGCAAGTGAGATGGGAAGTCACTGAGGAATTTTCAGCAGAAATGGAGTACAATCTATGTCTTTAAAATATCAGTCTAGAGAGTATGTGGGGAAGAGACTTGTCAGATCAAGGGGAGAAGCAAGGAGGGAGCTAATGCAATGATCTAGGAAAGAGATGGGGGCAGTTTGGACTAGGGTGATAGACATGAGGTGATGAAAAGTGGTAAGATTCTGAACATATTGTTACAAGATTGCTGACAGAATTTGAGAATTGATTGAATGTGAAATGTGAGGCGAAGAAGGGAGTGACAGACGAGGTCCACGTTTTTGGCCTGAGTAACTGAAAGACCGAAGTGGACACTTACCAAGAAAGAAGAATGAGAGAAAGCAGGTTTGAAGAGGAAGGTCAAGAATCTTTCTGAACATGCTAGTTAGATCTGCCTTTTAGAAATCGAAGCAGGTCATCCAGCAGGCCAGTGGACACACAGGTGTGGAGTTCAGAAGAGAGGCTGGGGGGCATCTGCACAGAGGTGGCATACTGAGTCATCCAACACCATGTGAGGGCAGACAGAGAAGAGCCCAGGACCGAGCCCAAGTTTAGGTACTAGGTTGCCTTTCCCAAACATCACATGTGCACTTTTTTTTTTTTTTTAATAAATTTATTCATTTATTTTTTAATTTTTGGCTGCATTGGGTCTTCATTGCTGTGCACGGGCTTTCTCTAGTTGTGGTGGGCGGGGGGCTACTCTTCGTTGTGCTGTGAGGGCTTCTCATTGCGGTGGCTTCTCTTATTCCAGAGCACGGACTCTAGGCGCGCAGGCTTCAGTAGTTGTGGCACACGAGCTCAGTAGCTGTGGCTCCCAGGCTCTAGAGCATAGGCTCAGTAGTTGTGGCGCACGGGCTTAGTTGCTCCGCGGCATGTGGGATCTTCCCAGACCAGGGCTTGAACCCGTGTTCCCTGCATTGGCAGGCGGATTCTTAACCACTGCGCCACCAGGGAAGTCCACATGTGCACTTTAACTGAGACTTTCTGCAGACAGTGCCTCTTCTTTCTCCTTCACCATCAGCTGAATGACAATTCCCTGGTAGAATGTCAATGAGCCTCTCCTTTCTACTTCGGGAAGCAGCACTCCCCTTTCAGCCTGCTTACCACTCCAGCAGGAAGAATGGTGAAGGGACAAAGGAACCGGCCCAGGGAACAGGAGCACTGCCACTGTGGGATGGTGAGTACGAGAGAGAAGTGACACCTCCCAGACCTCTCCTAGACATCAATGACTAAGCCATCCCCAAATAGAATGGAAAATGAGAGAAGCAGAGGCAAACCAAGTCAGCAGGTGAGCAACCTTCTTGATAAGGGGCACATCCTGATGAGGGAGGGAGTCTGATCACAGCCCAGAGTGGCGATGGTCATGTCCTTCATGCTATAAGGGATGACTGGCTATAAGGGCCGAGAGTTACAGATACTGCAAGTTGAACCATTTTTGTTGCCAAGGACAGAGTAACAGCAGCAGGTCCTGACACTCAGCTGAGGCATGGGCTTCGACTGGGCTCTGGGAAACCCCTTATGGATTATTTAACTTCTCCAAGAATTGGCTTTCTCTCTACTATGAGTTGGAAATGGTTAAATGGAGATCCTTTATGGAGAAAATTTTTCAGAAATAACTTATGAAGAATTAGCTTCTGAGTAAAAATAGCATCACCACATTAAGTTTTAGACAGTTAAAAATAGGTAAACTCCCACTGTGATGAACTCAAGGAACTTGCCAATTATTTTAATGAACTAAAATGGTGCAAAATTAACACATTGCTAGAAACCAGGTTCCAGGTTGAGGGATCTGGAGGAGAAAGAATGCCAACATCCGGCTTCTGTTAATAAATCCACAAGCAAAGGGAATTGAACCCAGCAGGGGAAAGAAATATCAGGAATACACAAATACATATATTCCCCCTTTCTTTCACTGGATGCTGGGCTTTTGTTGTATGTGCTTTTTTTTAATTAATTCTTTGGAATATGATATGGCACCTAATTAGATGGCTAGTCTTTCTAGGTGGAGAATAAGAGTTACTGTAGAAAAATCACTTCTATTAGAACAAACCTGCTAGGAAAAGCTCAGCTATCCTGTCATCCACAATGCAGGTAGCACACAATCAATTTCTCTTAGTGTTGGAGTGACTAATATGGGCAGTAACTCTATCAGATGATTATTGCACATGATTGACTAAAGACAGAGCAAGAAAGCACTGTTTGCAGAGTATAACAAAACAGCCATAAGTTATCATTCTGAAGTCAGAGAGGGAGATATGTCCATATCCTAGCTCTACAAATTTCTAGCTGTGTGACCTTGAGCAAGTTGCTTTACCTCTCTGTGTCTTGTTTCCCTCTTCCATAAAATGAAGAAGTAGCACCTATCTCATAGGGTTATGAGAACTGAATATGATGATAAAATGTACAGTACTTAGTACATACCTGAAAGCAGCTATTAACCATTCATATAATGAATCATGCAAAATTTTTTACTGTCTAGAAAATTTTCTTATAATGATATTTATTGTGTTGGGATTTAAATGAGAAAGACATCAAGAGACATCTGAAATGCAATGCAGCTACCCAGGGATTCTCTGGTAAACTCAGATCTCTAACGGGCATTTATAAAAGAAGGAAAGAAGGATACAGAACCAGAGCAAGCTGTTTTTAGTAGCATAAACTGAGTGCTTGGCAATATAACATACAAAATGAATGCAGGTTTGCCTCATAGAAAAAAAGATCAGATTTGTGGCTACCAGGGGTCGGGGGGGGCCACGGAGAGAGGATTGGATGAAGGTGGTCAAAAGGTATAAACTTCCAATTATAAGATAGATAAGTAATAGTGACAAAGACAAAAAATGTTTTAATTATCTCTTTAAGGAAAATGTATATGATATTGATGAAGTACTGTAAGACACCATCAGTGTTCTAACTAAAACTTGCCACTTGCAATTTCAAAGATGAAATGATACCTAACAAAAAACAAGAATTGGGAAAATCGGTTCAATGACAGAATTTGGATTAATTTGTCTTCAACGTCCTGCGGAGGGGAGGCCCTTCTGGAGTAAAAAGGCACTGACAACACTGTTCACTTACCCACATTCCAGCAAGGATGGACGGCTGGCTGCTGGAAAGCTGTGCACAACAGGCCAAGGGATTAATATAGTATGATGCACATAGCCACGATGCGAGAATTTTTTGGTCAATGTTTAGCAAAATCATTATGTTGGAGAACCCATTTACTATTTCGTTATGAATTATGTATTGATTAGGGTTGCCAGATTTAGAAAATAAAAATACAGGGCATCTGGACTTCCCTGGTGGCGCAGTGGCTAAGAATCCGCCTGCCAATGCAGGGGACACGGGTTCAAGCCCTGGTCTGGGAAGATCCCATGGGCTGCGGAGCAACTAAGCCCGTGCGCCACAACTACTCAGCCTGCGCTCTAGAGCCCGCAAGCCACCAACTACTGAGCCCACATGCCACAACTACTGAAGCTCGTGAGCCTGGAGCCCATGCTCCACAGCAAGAGAAGCCACCGCAATGAGAAGCCACTGCAATGAGAAGCCCACGCACCACAACGAAGAGCAGCCCCCGCTCAATGCAACTAGAGAAAGCCCACGCGCAGCAATGAAGACCCAACATAGCCATAAATAAATAAATAAATGATTTTTTTTTTTAAAGTACAGGGTATCCAGTTAAATTTAAATTTCAGATAATAATAATAATTTTTAGCATAAGTATGTTCCATGCAATATGTGGCTACCCATCACTGGGCCACCAGTAACTTGTCACTTAAGTAGGACCGGATGCAGGGAAGGAAGCAACTTCCTTCAGTTTTGGCAGACAGCACAAGTTCTGCGTGACACTGCTCCTTGTGTCTGAGGAAGACATTCAGCATTGATCACTTCCACTGAACTAGTCCAGTCGTTTCTAAACACACACAAACACACACACACACACACACACACACACAGAGTTATTTAGAAAACAACTTTTGATGTGAAATCCCAACATGTTAAACAGATTTTTTTCTAAAAGGAGGGTAAGGACCTCTGGTTGAATGGAGAAGTTAGGGGTAGGATGGAGGAAGATGGACGGTCTAGATCTCTGCCCACTTACCAACATCTCTGCCCTCATAGCAGCCCCAAAGGATCTCCTTGGAACAAAGGGGTTCTACAGAACAGATGTAGAACATCAATCATTCATTTCATCAGGCCCACCAAGTCTTACTTAAAACTGAATGGCCAGATCCACTTAATGTAAGCCTTACTTGTACATGTCCTTGTCTATGCCAGAGTTTCTTCTTACTGCAGACAATATCATCAAACTCCCACAAGAGAGACACTGGAGTCCTATTTGACTCATCTCAGTCCTTCTTCTGCCATAACCATTCTGTTGCCATAGTCTGCTGTTTTTTACTTTGCAACTACTGTGCCTCTGTGACATGAAAGAAGCAGCTAAAAACAGAAAAACTCTCCCCAACAATTCATCTTATCCACATGGTAACAATTATCTAGGAATTGAAATAAACTTCCAGACGCTCTAAGTAAATTTTCTAGTCATCCTCTAGATATTTACTAGCACAAAGACATAGCCAACACTCTCCACTCAGCCCTTCCTCTCAGAGTTGGTGTAGAAGAATGTTCTCATCGTGGGTACAAGAAACACTGCTATCACACAGAAGTCTTTTCCCTCACCCATTGCTACAACTATCTGCAAGACTGCCATGCCATCTCCTGCAGACCTACCTCCATTTGGTATGTGAGGAATGTCCTTGAGCACACTTTTCAGGTTTATTCAAATTCTTGTTATTCTTGTCCTCCATAATGTATTTTTAACGTACTTCTCCCTGGCCCCTCTCTGGGAGTAATCATCCACTATGATTTTACCCCAACCCATTCTCCACAAAAGACCTTATATTTTTGAAAGAAGCACCACAGAGCCATTCCCAGAGCACATGGAGAACATCCCTGACCAGCTTAAAAAGCCAACTTCAAACCAATGGACAGCTACTTTTCCTTTAAGGATATATGTCCATTCAGTTTGCTCATTTAAAGTTATGTGCCTACAAAAAAGCTACTAAAACTAATTAGTGAATTTAGCAAAGTTATAAGATTCAAGATCAATACACAAAAATCAATTGTATTTCTATATACTAGCAACAGAGAATCACAAATTGAAAAATAATAGTACCATTTGCAATACCATCCCAAAAAAGTAAAATAGGTAGGGATAACTCTGACAAAAGATTATGCAATACCTGTACTGAAAATGACAAAACAATGCTGACACCAATTTTTAAGGACCTAAATAAAACCATGTTCATGAATTAGAAAACTCAATAATGTTAAGATACTAATTTTCTGCAAATTGATCTAGACGCTCAATGCAACTCCAATCAAATCCCAAAAAATCAGCATACTAATTCTAAAATTCATATGAAAATTCAAAGGACAGAATAGCGAAAACAACTCTGACCAAAAAAGAACAAAGTTGGAGGACTAACAGCACCTAATTTCAAGACTTATTATAAAGCTACGGTAATCAAGACACATGGTATTGGTGGAAAGACAGACAAACAGATCAATGAAACAGAATAAAGAATTCAGAAATGGAATCATAAACATACGCATTTCTGAAAAAGGTGAAAAGGCAATTAGTGGAAAAAGGATAATCTTTTCAACAAACGGTGCTGAAACAACTGGATTGTCATATGCAAAAGAGAAGGAGGAGAAGAAGAAGGGGGAGAACTTTAATCCATATTTCTACACATGTAATAATTAATTCAGAATGGTTCATTGACCTAAAACTATATGAGACTAAACCTAAAACTATAAAACTTCTAGAAGAAAACATATGATAAAAGCTTTGTGATCTCGCATTAGACAAAATTTTCTTAGATAGTGACACCAAAATCCATAATCCACAAAGGAAAAATAAATCAATAAATTGGATTTCATCAAAATTAAAAACATACACTCTTCAAAAGACACTGCTAGGGTAATTAAAAGACAAACCACAGACTGCAAAAAAATATTGACAAATCAAATATTTGATAAAGGACTTATATCCAGAATATATAAAATCTCTTAAAATCAATAACAATATAAAAGCAACCCAATAAAAAATGATCAAAAGGTTTGAACAGACACATCACCAAAAAAGACATATGGATGGCAAATAAGCACATAAAGAGATGTTCAACATTATTAATCATTACAGAAATAAAAATTAAAACCATAATGGAATGTCACTACATACCTATTTGAATAGCTGAAATTAAAAAGAGTGAGTACACCAAGGGTTAGTGAGGATGTACAGAACACAGAACATTTATATACTTCCTATACGAATGTAAAATGCTAAAATTGTTTTCGAAAACTGTTTGACAGTTTCTTAAATAAACATATACCTACCATATATCCAGCCATTACATTCCTAAGTATTTGCCCAAGAGAGCTTAAAGCACATGTTAATACAAAGACATGAACATGAACGTTCATAGTAGCTTTATTGCAATAGCCAAGAACTGGAAACAATTCAAACATCCATCAACAGATGAATACATAAGCAATCTGTGGTGTATCCATCCAATGGAATACTATTCAACAGTGAAAAAGGAATGACCTATTGAAACATGCAATAACATGAATAAATTTCAAAATAATTATTCTGAGTGAAAGGAGTCAGACTCCTCCCCAAAAAAAGAGTAGGTGCTGTATGATTTCATTTACATTAAGTTCAAAACAATGCTAACTAATCCATAATGACAGAAAGAAGATCAGTGGCTGCCTAGGGACAATGGAATAGGAGGCATTACAAAAGGTTACAAGAAAACTTTTGGAAGTGATGCGTGTACATATCTTGATTATGGTGATGGTTTCAAACGTGTATACATGTCAAAACACATCAAACTGTATACTTTAAAGATGTGCAATTTATTGTGTGTCAATTAAACTTTGACAAAGCTGTTTAAATAATTTTTTAGTGAAGTACAGTTGATTTACAATGTTGTGTTAGTTTCTGGTGTATAGCAAAGTGATCCAGTTTTATATATATATGTATATATGTGTGTGTGTGTATATATAAAGAGTATATATATTTATTCTCTTTCATATTCTTTTTCATTATAGGTTATTACAAGATATTCAATATAGTTCCCTGTGCTTGTCTTGTATCTATTTATTTTTGAATTTTTGAATTTTATTTTTTTATACAGTAGGTTCTTATTAGTCATCAATTTTATACACATCAGTGTATACATGTCAACACCAATTGCCCAATTCATCATACCACCACCCACACCCCCCCGCCACCCCGCGGCTTTACCCCCTTGGTGTCCATATGTTTGTCTCTACATCTGTGTCTCTATTTCTGCCCTGCAAACCGGTTCATCTGTACCATTTTTCTAGGTTCCATGTATACACGTTAATATACGATATTTTTCTCTTTCTGACGTACTTCACTCAGTATGACAGTCTCTAGGTCCATCACGTCTCAACAAGTGACCCAATTTCATTCCTTTTTATGGCTGAGTAATATTCCAATGTATATATGTACCAGATTTCTTTATCCATTCGTCTGTCGATGGGCATTTAGGTTGCTTCCATAACCTGGCTATTGTAAAAACTGCTGCAGTGACCACTGGGGTGCATGTGCCTTTTTGAATTATGGTTTTCTCTGGGTATATGCCCAATAGTGGGATTGCTGGATCATATGGTAATCCTATTTTTAGTTTTTAAGGAACCTCCATACTGCTCTCCATAGTGGCTGTATCAACTTACATTCCCACCAACAGTGCAAGAGGGTTCCCTTTTCTCCACACCCTCTCCAGCATTTGATGTTTGTAGATATTCTGATGATGCCCATTCTGACTGGTGTGAGGTGATACCTCATTGTAGTTTTGATTTGCATTTCTCTAATAATTAGTGATGTTGAGCACCCTTTCATGTGTTTGTTGGCCATCTGTATATCTTTGGAGAAATGTCTATTCAGATCTTCTGCCCATTTTTGGATTGGGTTGTTTTTTGATATTGAGCTGCATGAGCTGCTTGTAAATTTTGGAGATTAATCCTTTGTCAGTTGCTTTGTTTGCAAATATTTTCTCCCATTCTGAGGGTTGTCTTTTCATCTTGTTTATGATTTCCCTTGCTGTGCAAAAAGTCTTTAAGTTTCATTAGGTCCCATTTCTTTATTTTTGCTTTTATTTCCCTTTCTCTAGGAGGTGGGTCAAAAAGGATCTTGCTGTGATTTACGTCATAGAGTGTTCTGCCTATGTTTTCCCCTAAGAGTTTTATACTGTCTGGCCTTACATTTAGGTCTTTAATCCATTTTGAGTTTATTTTTGTGTATTCCACCAGTACTTTTATTTCTTCTCAATTCTAATCTCCTAGTCCTTCTAGTTCAGTATTTTTCTATTATCCTAAGCAGGATAACTAAAATCCCAGAAGCCAAAAAGTAAAAATCATCTTTCTTGGAAGCAGAATAAGTAGGGACAGAGAGGACTGCTCATTAATAAATATATATTTTTTTTAATTCTAACAGCTGGGGAGTAGAGGGGAATATCTTATTTAAAAAAGAAAAGATTGGTCCCAGGATCTGGTCTCCTCTCAGCATAAAGCCCCTCCCCCATCCTGGCATACCCTCCTCATTCATTCTCTCAGGCAAAAAGACTCAAGTTCACTTCATTTGGTCTTCCCATTCCGACTCTAAATTGCATCCCTATGCCAGAAACAAATTTCCCCTTCCTAATTCACCTTTCCCACTCCCTTTCCACAGCTGCTGTTAAAATAGCAAAATGCCTCTTCTCTGAACCCCTCCCCAAGCCACTTGAAGAGAAATGACCAATTTCATCCTTTCAAAGCATGTTACTGTCACAACTCCTTCTTCTCCCTGTGTCTTTTGACTTGAATATAATGATGCAAATTCTTTATGAATTTAAAGGCTCTATTTGTTAAATGTTTGTCCATTTGTGTTCATACAATTAATATAATTAACCTGTCCGCCTGCACCACTGCTCTCTGAAGAAGACTATAAAGTTTTAGAGAACCAAGGGTCCATCTGTTTAATCACCACCTGCCTCCTGCTTCATGTCCCAACATTATCAAACCAATTATAGTGCCCAGCCCACATCGCCAGCCCACATCCTCTTTCATCCCCCTGAGCATTACCTCTCCCTAAAGCAGAGGTTGGCAACTTTTTCCTGTAAAGGACAAAAGAGTAAATATTTTAGGCTTTGGGAGCCATATGGTCTCTGTCACAACTACTCAACTCTGCCATTATAGCGCAAATGCATACACAATACATAAACGAGTAAGTGTGGCTGTGCTCCAATAAATTCTTATTTTGAAAAACAGACAACAGGCCAGATTTGGCCTGCAGGCTGCAGGCTGCCAAACCCTGGTCTAAAGCATCCTGCCTTCCAACCTCCATCTGGCTAGCTCCTGGTTTTCCAACAAGACTCATCACAAGTTATCTTCTTGAGAGTGCCTTCTCCTATTCCTGGGTAGGTGCATCCTTTCTTTGTAGTCCTGCAGCATATATACCAAAGTATTTTGCAGGGGGAGGAAAAGTTTTTTCCCCAGGCCTGATGTTTCCTTCCACATGGAGGGAGTTCCACATCCATGACACTGATGGCCCTTCTCTACTCTCACAAACTCTTCCCATGGGAGACGGAGCAACTTGGAGTGGGCTTACTCTTCTTGTTGGTGGGAGCAAAACGCCCACAGAGAACACATATTCTTCCCACCTCCCGATGCCATGAGGGGGCACTTCTAGGAAAGCCCTGTCTATCCAGTGCTGCCTGTGCCTGGGTGCGTAAATCTCTTTCCAGATTTCTCCATTATCAGTTATCAGTAACGATAATATTTTTATCACTATGTGACTTTTGGATTATCTCTTAATTGCTTCAGAATTCTAGAGGGAGTCAGGGCAGCTATTTACTAAGACCCACTGACTGCAACATAGACCACTCGCCACAGCACTCAGCATGTTACTTAGAAGTATTCTTTGTATATCTTCTTTTATGTTAGTCAATGATTCTCAGGGTAGACCTTAGTCCCCTGGAGGGCCCTTCCAGTGGCCATGAGCAGACCCAGAAATGCAAATCTTCTTTCATACTTATAGCACATGACACACTTTCTATTAGCTTTTATTTTTACCTACAACCTAATGTTCCTTACTAATAACCTACCAGTGAGTTAGCTGTACTTTCTAAGTTGAAGCTATGAATAGAGTTTACTGAATCTTTAATTCAGTATTGGGTTAAGTCTGGCAGCCACTCATTTGGAAATACTGCAAAACTTTTGCATGAGCACACAGGACAGAATCACAGTAGTTTTCAGGAAACACAATTTGTGAATCATGTATCACTGATGCTGTCTACAATTGGTCATGGTTTCCAACTATTGCTATTCGCTTTTGGCTTTTGCATTATACATTACAGTAAGTATAACACCTTTATGAGTTTATTGTGTGTCATTTGGGTAACCTTACAATGTATATTAACGCATATTTGTCCATCTGGAGGACAGAATAGGGTAATAATTAGAGTACAGGCTCTAAAGTCAGACTGCCTGGTTTTCATCCCAATATCACTACATACTAGCTGTGTGACTTCGGGTAAGTTATTCAACCCCTTGTACTTCAGTTTCTTCACCATTAAAATGGGAGACTAGTACCTACATCATAAGGATACTGGGAAGATTAAATGAGATAATCCATGGCTTAGACCACATAGTTAGCTATTATTATTACTCTTTTAGTACTATGCACAGGAATAGGACATTTGGCCTCTAATTTTCCAGTAACTAGACTTTAAGCTATGTATAGATGCAGTTCAAATACAAATCATTCATAAATCTATTGCTAAAGCAGATATATCTATAATCCTCCCAAAATTTGTTTACATTGCATGTTTCATTGGTGATATGTTTTATAGTACATATTTGTTTGGTACCTATTGTCTATCTCTCTACTAGAACTTCATAAGGCCAGTGACTTTTCCTTATCTGTGGGTTCTCTACTAGAGCCCCACTGCCCAGAGCAGTGCCTGCCTGGCACATAGTAGGCTCTCAGTAGCTTTTTTAATAAACTACTATGCTAACTATGAATCTACACCACATAATTTGCAGTATAATATTGAGTTTGGTGTAATAAAATTACTAGATGATCAAACTTTTGGTATTGTTTTTTACCTTAAAACCACATGTTTGGGCTTCCCTGGTGGTGCAGTGGTTGAGAATCTGCCTGCCAAGGCAGGGGACACGGGTTCGAGCCCTGGTCTGGGAAGATCCCACATGCTGCGGAGCAACTAGGCCCGTGAGCCACAACTACTGAGCCTGCGCGTCTGGAGCTCGTGCTCCGCAACAAAAGAAGCTGCGACAGTGAGAGGCCCGCGCACCGCGATGAAGAGTGGCCCCCGCTTGCCGCAACTAGTGAAAGCCCTCACACAGAAACTAAGACCCAACACAGCCAAAAATAAATTAATTAATTAATTAATTTAAAAGAAAAAAACCCCACATGTTTAAGCTCATATTGTCACTGTAGTAAATAATGAGTGATTTGTACATATTCTGCTGTAATTCTTTGCTATAACTGAATTATTTTCCACTAAGAACATGTAGGATAGGTGACCAGGGTTCTTTTGCAAGGTCTGAGTGGGCCACAGCAAAACAAAGAACTGTGTTTTTCAATTCAACAATTCAAAAATATTTTAAATGACCCAGCAGTTCCAGTTCTACACAATATGCCCAAAAGAAATAAGTGGAAAAGTCCATCTGTACAAGAATGTTCACAATGGCTTTGTTTATAATAGCTAAAAATTGGAAACAACCCAAATATCCATTATAGAAGAATAAATTCATGGCAGTATACTTATGCAATGGAATATTATGCAGCAATTTTTTTAAAACCCAATATAAAATAAAAATTAAATTTAAAAATAGAAAAACAAACTATGTAGTCTTACATGTAGTAACATGGATGAATTTCATGGAAATAAAGATGAGCAAAAGAAGCCAGATAGCAAAGATAACACAGAGTATGATTCCTTTTTTTTTTTTTGGTTGCACCACACAGCATGCAGGATCTTAGTTCTGCGACCAGGGATCGAACCCGTGCCCCCTGCTGTGGAAGTGCGGGGCCTCAACCACTGGATTGCCAGGGAAACCCAGTGTATGAATCCTTTTATATGAATTTATATGAAATATATTCATTATAGACAAAATCAATCTGTGGAGAAAGAAGTCAAAATAGTGGTTATCTCTGTTGGGGGAATGTGAGGGGGCAAGACAAAGCCTTTTAGGATATGGAAAATGTTCTATATTTTAATTTGGGGCCAATTTCAAAGGTGTGCATGTGTGTTGCTGTGTGTACGTGTATAAATTTATTGAGTTGTACAGTTAAGATCTATTCAAATCTTTATAGTATGTATGTTATACGTGGATGTGTGTGTGTGTGTGTTATTTTTTTTAAGACAGAGAATAATTTCTGTATGCCTGACGTTTAGCTGGGCCCTGGAGACATCCTGATGGAAAACACAAAACTGGCCTTCCCCTCAGTAAGTGTATCTCTGGTGCTAGCTCAGTATCTATGCTCAGTGAATTGGTGGTGACCTGAACTGAGCACTTTTTTGTACACTAACCACTTAAACTTTTAAAAAATACTATTGCTGATGCTAATGGCAACCACGTTGCTTCATATCTATTTGACAAACATATTTTGTTTCATTTTAGGCTTTTTCAGTCTGAGGTCATCACGATGCCTCATTATGGAAAAATCCCACAACATTCTCCTCCCTCCAGCAAAAGAACTCCATGCACTTTCACCTGCAGACTTCATAATTGATTCTCTGTGCTGCTAGCATTCTCCATATCCCACAGAGCTGTGAGCTAAAATCCAGAGCAATGAACACACCTATGAAAAATGACACTTTTGAGCCTACCCCATGGTGCAGTAAATTTGAAAGTACTCTTAATAATAATCAGGATCAACATTGACTTTAATGGTCCTCAAATCCATCACGTAATTTCATTAGCCACCCAGCACAGATGCAAGCAGGGGTGATGTCATACTTTTTCCTCTTGCTCTGAAACCCGAGTCAGGCGCCAGAGATGGAAACTAGTTTTAGAGACTCTAATCGGATTAAAGCTTCTGGCAGCCACTGATCAATAGGTGGGAGCCAGAGGAATCCCAAAATGTGCAAAGCCCTCTCAGGCCCCTTCAAGGGCACAGCCTCACTCAAGCAGAAGGGAGGTTCAGGTCTGCAAATGGGGAAAGTCAAGATGATGTGTCCTAAGGCACTGTGCTATTTCCAGTTTTTCCCAGGACCCAGGTCCACATGGGAGAGCGGGGTCATCACTGAGGCAGCAGCCTCAAATACTACTCCCTGATCTAACTTCTCACACGCCATCATATAGGAAACCAGCAGTTCAAAGCCTGGGCTTTGGGGTCAGCCACAGCTTGATCCAAAACCTAGCTCTTCCATTGACTACTTAACCCTGAGACAGCAACCCTACCTCTCTGAGATGCAGCTTCCTCATCGCAAGGTGCAAATAATAACACCTACCTCACAGAGGTGTAGTGACAACAAAGAGCTCGTGTGTGTTAAATGCTCATGACAGTCCCTGGGCCTATGTATTTACCTGCTCAATAAACGAGAGCTAAGAATGAAAAGAAATGATCACCTGTGATGAAGAGCTACCAATAATCATTCTAATTCATAAAAGTCTGAAATTCCCCCTCACAACAAGAGAGGAAAATTTTTTAGCCTCTATCATTAGCCTCTGAAAGTTTATCTCAACTTTCCCATCTCTCAAAACTTAGCAGGAGCAAGAAGCCAGTGCCTGGATATGCTTCTAACCTCCAGGTTGCTTTAACAAGAACTTCAGTAACATGGCAAAATACAATGACCTCATCATCCCAGTGTTGCAGCAGTAAAAAAAATCAATGCTACTTAAAAAGCCTGACAATCAATCAAGGTCTAGCCAGATACCTGTGGAAGTCAAACAGGCCCGTATAAAAACTGATTCACCTAGGGATCTCATTAAAGGTCTGCAGCAGTATTTCCCTGATGTAAGCTGGGAGTTTTCATTTGGGTTGCTTTTTCTTTTTTCAACTATGGAATCCCTGTGAGATCAGGGCTATACTTCTCCCCTGCAGCTGGCTTCGGAGCACTTCTATTAGATGAATGTCCTCACTTGCATTACCAGTGCAAATGGTCATTCATATGCAGTGTCATTCCACCCTCCCTTGGTGACTGGTACCTTCTCCTACTGAAAGCACACTCTGCTTTAGTCTGGAGGAAGCTCTTGAAAAAGTAATAAACACGCTTTATTTTTATTGCATTATACAAAGTAGTGTAGAAGTTATAAAGAGCATAATTTTAAGAGAATGCATTTCTATTCTATGGGCCTTTTTCTAAAACCTCATAATTCAAATATTAATGTAAAACAACTTTCCCTCTTCTGAGCTCAGGTCATTTTAAGAAATAGCACCTATTATGGGCCAGGCATTCTTCTAGGCACTAGAGATTCAAAGATGGATAAAGCACAAGCCTTCTCCTCTCTGGGATTGTGTGAGACTAATAAGCACAGATACCACTAACTCCAGACCCAGTCCCTGAAAAACAAAAACAAAAACAAAAAACAGGATGAAAGACAGGGTGTGGCACACACCACATTTTTTCCCCTCTAGGAGTTAAAAGGCTACTAGACTCTGGATTATCCACTCCAGAACAATCAACTTAGAGTGAAAACTTAAACTAGTGTGAAAAATGGGTGAACTGGAATGAGATGCCCCACTGTTTCCAGCAGCATTAGCAACCTACTCATTGAGAAACTAAATAAAACTAAATTCAGGACCCAATTCTTAGCCTACTCCACATCCCATGAATACATGGTGAGAAAGGGAATTAGCTTATACATTACAAATAATATATTCTCCAGCTCCTCAAGACCAGGCCTTAATTTCTTTAATTAGTTTCCCTATCTATAAGTATAATAATACCTATCTGGTAAGGTGGTTGTGAGACTGAAGTGCAACAATATATATAAAGTGTATAGAAAAGCACCCAGCTTATATTAGGTACTCACTGAATGACAGTTATAAGAAAACTCAGTTCCAAGATACCAAAAGGAGTGTGACCACAGATGCTATGCCTCCTGGCTAGCTTCTGCTTTTTCTTATTTTGAAGCAGGAAAAGCCAACTTTTCTCTAGCCACACTAGCCTAGAAGGATCTAACCTTAGCTACTAGCACAAGAAGGTCACTGGGACAACAACGCAACCTTGAAAAGAGATGTAGAAACATATCCAACAAAAAACATAAAGTTGATTAGAATATCAGTAATATCAGTAATCCCAACAATTACAAATAGGTTAAGTTCTCTAATTAAAAGGTAAGAACTTTCAATAGCCAAGATATAGAAGCAACCTAAGTGTCCATCATCGGAAGAATGGATAAAGAAGATGTGGCACATATATACAATGGAATATTACTCAGCCATAAAAAGAAATAAAATGGAGGTATTTGTAGTGAGGTGGATGGAGTTAGAGTCTGTCATACAGAGTGAAGTAAGTCAGAAAGAGAAAAACAAATACAGTATGCTAACACATATATATGGAATCTACGAGAAAATAAAGGTCATGAAGAACCTAGTGGCAAGACGGGAATAAAGACACAGACCTACTAGAGAATGGACTTGAGGATATGGGGAGGGGGAGGGGTAAGATATGACAGGATGAGAGAGTGGCATAGACATATATACACTACCAAATGTAAAATAGATAGCTAGTGGGAAGCAGCCACATAGCACAGGGAAATCAGCTTGGTGCTTTGTGACCACCTGGGGGGGGGCTAGGGAGGGTAGGAGGGAGGGAGACACAAGAGGGAAGAGATATGGGAACATATGTATATGTATAACTGATTCACTTTGTTATAAAGCAGAATCTAACACACCATTGTAAAGCAATTATACTCCAATAAAGATGTTTAAAAAAAAAAACAAAAAAACAAACTAGATAAATAAATAAATAAATAAAAATAAAAAATATATATATATTGAAATCTTGCCATTCTCAACAACATGGATGGACCTAGAAGGTATTATGCTAAGTGAAATAAGTCAGACAGACAAAGACAAATACTGTATGACTTGACTTGTATGTGGAATCTAAAACACAAAACAAATGAACAAACAAAACAAAACAGGAACAGAGTGATAGAATACAGAGAACAAACTAGTCGTGGTTGCCAGAGAAAAGAGGGGTGGGACTTGGGGGGAAATAGTTGAAGGGGATTAAGTGGTACAAAATTCCAGTTATAAATTAAATAAGTCACAGGGATGTAACGTACAGCATAGGGAATATAGTCAACAATATTGTAATAACTTTCTATGGTGACAGAAGGTAACTAGGCTTATTGTGGTGATCATTTTGTAATGTATATAAATATCAAATCACTATGTTGTATACCTGAATCTAACATAACATTGTATATCAATTACACTTCAAATAAAAAAAATAAGACGTTTCAGACTCTTTTTTTTGGGGGGGGGGGCGCGGGGGGACGTACCATGCCGCCTGCAGGATCTTAGTTCCCCGACCAGGGATCAAACCCCGGCCCTGGCAGTGAGAGCACCAAGTCCTAACCACTGGACCTCCAGGGAATTCCCCAGACTGATAAAAAAAAACAAAAAGGCAAGCTCCAACTGCATGCAATTTAAGAGAGATTTATCTAACACAAGATAATACAAAAAGGTTGCAAATACACAGATGCCCAAAGACAGACCAAGCAAATATTGTAGAAACGAAAAGAAAGCACTACAGTAATATTAACATTAGCTCATACAGAATTCAAGGCAAAAACTCTATACTGAACAAAAAGTCATTTCATATGGATAAACAATAGATTCATCAAAATATATAGCAACCATGAACCTTTTCACTCCCAATCATGGCAGCAGATACATAATGAGTAACAGAGTGCTCACAATATGTCAGATGCAGTTCTAAGCTCTTTACACACAGCAACTCATGTTATCTTCCCAAGAGCCCTATAAAGTAGATGATGTGGTTTAACAGGTGAGGAAACTTGTCAAGGCCTGTAGGCTTGTGAGGGTGGAGCTCCTATCCAAACCAGGCAGATGGACTGGCATCAGTGCTCTTAACTTTCTACTATGCTCTCTCCAAAAAGTAAAAAGAAGTATTAGAAATAGAAAGAAACAAAAAAAAAAAAACTCAAATGCATAGGTATAGTGAGAAAGGTTAACAAACCATTCCCAAAATTTGTCATGTCAAGATAACAAAAAATAAATATGGAAAAGATGTGAATAACACACACTACAAGCTTGACTTCATAGCAAATCATTCTCTCTCTCCAAAGGGGAGAGAAAACATACTTTTCAAATGTCCGTGGAACATTTATTTAAAATAAAGAGAGAAAGATCATTTAATAGTCCATAAAAAATTTCTCAGTAAATTTCTAAAAGTAGAACTCTTATAGGATCCCCCTTACTGATTAAAATGGAATTAAATCTAAAACCTCACTTTTCTAAATAACCCTTGTGTCAATGAGTAAATAAAAACGTAACTTATAAATTATTTGGAAATTAAAATATTTGAAACACTAAATGGAAAATTCTATGGGGTGGAGCCAAAATCTTACTCAGGAGAAAATCATATCCTTAAATAAGTTTTTTCCTAAAACAAGAAATGTCTAGAATAAATATTTTTGGAACATTAGACTCAGAAGCTAGAAAAAGAACAACAAAATAAACAAAGGAAACCAATGAATTAGAAAGTTTAAAACAACTAGAATTGCTGAGTAAAACTAAAACTAGTTCTTTTTTAAAAAGCATTAAGGGATGTTTGACAATCTAACAAAAGGGAAAAAGTTTGAGAACACATATACATTTGCAATGAAAAATTAAATATAACTACAGATAGAGAAGAGACTATTCTTATTAAAATAATACTACTTATAACCTTATGCCAATAATGCAAAAGCCAAAAAATAAACAATTTTCTGAGAAATTACCTGATTTTTTTAAGAAAGAACAGAAATTGAAAGAATTAGCAAACTCAACTCCCCAGAAAAGTTCCAGATGTTGGCTTCATAAGAACGTTCTATAAAGCTTTCAAGAACTCAACTCATGAGCAACAGTCAGCTGTACCCACCACCAGAGCCTCCCATCAAGCCTCTTAGATAGCCTCAACCACCAGAGGGCAGACAGCAGAAGCTAGAAAAACTACAATCCTGCAGCCTGTGGAACAAAAACCACATTCACAGAAAGATAGGCAAGAAGAAAAGGCAGAGGGCTATGTACCAGATGAAGGAACAAGATAAAACCCCAGAAAAACAACTAAATGAAGTGGAGATAGGCAACCTTCCAGAAAAAGAATTCAGAATAATGATAGTGAAGATGATGCAGGACCTCGGAAAAAGAATGGAGGCAAAGATCGAGAAGATGCTAGAAATGTTTAACAAAGACCTAGAAGAATTAAAGAACAAACAAACAGAGATGAACAATACAATAACTGAAATGAAAACTACACTAGAAGGAATCAATAGTAGAATAACTGAGGCAGAAGAACAGATAAGTGACCTGGAAGACAGAATGGTGGAATTCACTGCTGTGGAACAGACTAAAGAAAAAAGAATAAAAAGAAAAGAAGACAGCCTAAGAGACCTCTGGGACAACACTAAATGCAGCAACATTCGCACTATAGGGGTCCCAGAAGGAGAAGAGAGAGAGAAAGGACCCGAGAAAATATTTGAAGAGATTATAGTCGAAAACTTCCCTAACATGGGAAAGGATATAGCCACCCAAGTCCAGGAAGCGCAGAGAGTTCCATACAGGATAAACCCAAGGGAAAACACGCCGAGACACATATTAATCAAACTGGCAAAAATTAAAGATACAGAAAAATTATTGAAAGCAGCAAGGGAAAAACGACAAATAACATACAAGGGAACTCCCATAAGGTTAACAGCTGATTTCTCAGCAGAAACTCTACAAGCCAGAAGGGAGTGGCATGATATACTTAAAGTGATGAAAGGCAAGAACCTACAACCAAGATTACTCTACCCGGCAAGGATCTCATTTAGATTTGATGGAGAAATTAAAAGCTTTACAGACAAGGAAAAGCTAATAAGAGAATTCAGCACCACCAAACCAGCTCTACAACAAATGCAAAGGAACTTCTCTGAGTGGGAAACACAAGAGAAGAAAAGGACCTACAAAAACAAACCCAAAACAATTAAGAAAATGGTCATAGGAACATACATATCGATAATTACCTTAAACGTGATGGGTTAAATGCTCCAACCAAAAGACACAGGCTTGCTGAATGCATACAAAAACAAGATCCATATATATGTTGTCTACTAGAGACCCACTTCAGACCTAGGGACACATACAGACTGAAAGTGAGGGGATGGAAAAAGATATTCCATGCAAATGGAAATCAAAAGAAAGCTGGAGTAGCAATACTCATATCAGATAAAATAGACTTTAAAATAAAGAATGTTACAAGAGACAAGGAAGGACACTACATAATGATCAAGGGATCAATCCAAGAAGAAGATATAACAATTATAAATATATATGCACCCAACAGAGGAGCACCTCAATACATAAGGCAACGGCTAAAAGCTATAAAAGAGGAAATCGACAGTTAACACAATAATAGTGGGGGACTTTAACACCTCACTTACACCAATGGACAGATCATCCAAAATGAAAATAAATAAGGAAACAGAAGCTTTAAATGACACAATAGACCAGATAGATTTAATTGATATTTATAGGACATTCCATCCAAAAACAGCAGATTACACTTTCTTCTCAAGTGCGCACGGAACATTCTCCAGGATAGATCACATCTTGGGTCACAAATCAAGCCTCAGTAAATTTAAGAAAACTGAAATCATATCAAGCATCTTTTCTGACCACAACGCTATGAGATTAGAAATGAATTACAGGGAAAGAAAAGTGAAAAGCACAAACACATGGAGGCTAAACAATACGTTACTAAATAACCAAGAGATCACTGAAGAAATCAAAGAGGAAATCAAAAAACACCTAGAGACAAATGACAATGAAAACACGACGACGAGCCAAAACCTATGGGATGCAGCAAAAGCGGTTCTAAGAGGGAAGTTTATAGCTATACAAGCCTACCTCAAGAAACAAGAAAAATCTCAAGTAAACAATCTAACCTTACACCTAAAGAAACTAGAGAAAGAAGAACAAACAAAACCCAAAGTTAGCAGAAGGAAAGAAATCATAAAGATCAGAGCAGAAATAAATGAAATAGAAACAAAGAAAACAATAGCCAAGATCAATAAAACTAAAAGTTGGTTCTTTGAGAAGATAAACAAAATTGATAAGCCATTAGCCAGACTCATCAAGAAAAAGAGGGAGAGGACGCAAATCAATAAAATCAGAAATGAAAAAGGAGAACTTACAACAGACACCGCAGAAATACAAAGCATCCTAAGAGACTACTACAAGCAACTCTATGCCAATAAAATGGACAACCTGGAAGAAATGGACACATTCTTAGAAAGGTATAACCTTCCAAGACTGAATCAGGAAGAAACAGAAAATATGAACAGACCAATCACAAGTAATGAAATTGAAACTGTGATTAAAAATCTTCCAACAAACAAAAGTCCAGGACCAGATGGCTTCACAGGTGAATTCTATCAAACATTTAGAGAAGAGCTAACACCCATCCTTCTCAAACTCTTCCAAAAAATTGCAGAGGAAGGAACACTCCCAAACTCATTCTATGAGGCCACCATCACCCTGATACCAAAACCAGACAAAGATACTACAAAAAAAGAAAATTACAGACCAATATCACTGATGAATATAGATGCAAAAATCCTCAACAAAATACTAGCAAACAGAATCCAACAACACATTAAAAGGATCATACACCATGATCAAGTGGGATTTATCCCACGGATGCAAGGATTCTTCAATATACTCAAATCAATCAATGTGATACACCATATTAACAAATTGAAGAATAAAAACCATATGATCATCTCAATAGATGCAGAAAAAGCTTTTGACAAAATTCAACACCCATTTCTGATAAAAACTCTCCAGAAAGTGGGCATAGAGGGAACCTACCTCAACATAATAAAGGCCATATACGACAAACCCACAGCAAACATCATTCTCAATGGTGAAAAACTGAAAGCATTTCCTCTAAGATCAGGAACGAGAAAAGGATGTCCGCTCTCACCGCTATTATTCAACATAGTTTTGGAAGTCCTAGCCATGGCAATCAGAGAAGAAAAAGAAATAAAAGGAATACAAATTGGAAAAGAAGAAGTAAAACTGTCACTGTTTGCGGATGACATGATACTATACATAGAGAATTCGAAAGATGCCACCAGATAACTACTAGAGCTAATCAGTGAATTTGGTAAAGCTGCAGGATACAAAATTAATGCACAGAAATCTCTTGCATTCCTATACACCAATGATGAAAAATCTGAAAGAGATGTTATGGAAACACTCCCATTTACCATTGCAACAAAAAGAATAAAATACCTAGGAATAAACTTACCTAGGGAGACAAAAGACCTGTATGCAGAAAACTATAAGACACTGATGAAAGAAATTAAAGATGATACCAACAGATGGAGAGATATACCATGTTCTTGGATTGGAAGAATCAATATTGTGAAAATGACTATACTACCCAAAGCAATCTACAGATTCAACGCAATCCCTATCAAATTACCAATGGCATTTTTTACAGAACTAGAACAAATCATCTTAAAATTTGTATGGAGACACAAAAGACCCCGAATAGCCAAAGCAGTCTTGAGGGAAAAAAACGGAGCTGGAGGAATCAGACTCCCTGTCTTCAGACTATACTATAAAGCTACAATAATCAAGACAATATGGTACTGGCACAAAAACAGAAACATAGATAAATGGAACAAGATAGAAAGCCCAGAGATAAACCCACGCACCTATGGTCAACTAATCTATGACAAAGGAGGCAAAGATATACAATGGAGAAAAGACAGTCTCTTCAATAAGTGGTGCTGGGAAAACTGGACAGCTACATGTAAAAGAATGAAATTAGAATACTCCCTAACACCATACACAAAAATAATCTCAAAATGGATTAGAGACCTAAATGTAAGACCTGACACTATAAAACTCTTAGAGGAAAACATAGGAAGAACACTCTTTGACATAAATCACAGCAAGATCTTTTTTGATCCACCTCCTAGAGTAATGGAAATAAAAACAAAACTAAACAAATGGGACCTAATGAAACTTCAAAGCTTTTGCACAGCAATGGAAACCATAAACAAGACGAAAAGACAACCCTCAGAATGGGAGAAAATATTTGCAAATGAATCAACGAATAAAGGATTAATCTCCAAAATATATAAACAGCTCATGCAGCTCAATATTAAAGAAACAAACAACCCAATCCAAAAATGGGCAGAAGACCTAAACAGACATTTCTCCAAAGAAGACATACAGATGGCCAAGAAGCACATGAAAAGCTTCTCAACATCACTAATTATTAGAGAAATGCAAATCGAAACTACAATGAGGTATCACCTCACACCAGTTAGAATGGGCATCATCAGAAAATCTACAAACAACAAATGCTGGAGAGGGTGTGGAGAAAAGGGAACCCTCTTGCACTGTTAGTGGGAATTTAAATTGATACAACCACTATGGAGAACAGTATGGAGGTTCCTTAAAAAACTAAAAATAGATTTACCATATGATCCAGCAATCCCACTACTGGGCATATACGCAGAGAAAACCATAATTCAAAAAGACACATGCACCCCAATGTTCATTGCAGCACTATTTACAATAGCCAGGTCATGGAAGCAACCTAAATGCCCATCGACAGATGAATGCGTAAAGAAGTTGTGGTACATATATACAATGGAATATTACTCAGTCATAAAAAGGAACGAAATTGAGTCATTTGTTGAGACGTGGATGGATCTAGAGACTGTCATACAGAGTGAATTAAGTCAGAAAGAGAAAAACAAATACTGTATGCTAACACATATATATGGAGAGTATGCTCTTACGCATTGGAAAAGAACAACAACCACAAAAAAAAATCTATATGTATTAGCATAGGAAGATGTCCATGAAATATTTTAGGTTAAAAAATTTTATAGAAGAGTAGGTTTAATGTGATTTTATTTATCTAAAAGATATATCTGTGCTGATACATGTGTTTATTAGGTGCATTCAAAAACTTCTGGAAAAGGATACAACAAATTATCGCAATGGTCATGTCTGTGGGGTAAAATTAAGGGGAATTTCACTTTCTGCTTTATTTATGTCTAAAATGTTTAGTATTTTATAATCAGCACATATTGTGTTTATAATCAGAAAAATAATACTAGTACATTGTGGGGAGAGAGAAAGAGGGACCCTGCGTCCCCTCCTCCTTAATGAAGGAGAGTCCATACCCCATCTTACTGGCTCCTCAAGAAGCACAGAGACAAAGCCACTGAGCGAAAACCAGATAGTGCTGTGCAAACCTTGCTTTGTAAAGCTCCACACGCCTGAGCCTTGAGTCACAGCAGAGATTGGACCCTCTTTAAGGTCACTTGTATTGCCTCTGAAATAACTACTCCACATCTGGGAACAAGTAATACGTTCCCCCAAGGAAGCCCCTGTTTCCCGATCTCCACCCTAGTTTATCATCAGTTTCGGCTCTTGGCCTCTGATGGACCATCTGCTCAGCATGTCTCTTTCTCCTGTTAACAGCCCTCATCATTTTTAAACTGTCTTTAAGCCCAGATTCAGAGGCAAGGGCAACATGATGTCCCCTAAGTCTCTGAAATAAATCAGTTCCTGTAATCTTCCTGTGTCCCCTCTGTGAACATAAGCGTCATTGGGGGTGTCATAATCATCATAACATCTTTGCCCTGAGAATCAATACTTTAAAGCAGGTACTTAGCTGAGGGTGTCTGGCAGGTCAATACAAGCAGAGGCTAAAGGGGACTTTGACAAAATGATTCCAAGGGGCACAGAGTACGTCTGGGGCTTCACACACCCGAGGGTGATTCAGGAAACAGGTCTAAGATGCTGGGCTAGCAAGGAAAGACAGACTCTGCGTAATTACATTCATAGCTTGAATACTGTGTGTGGGGGTAATTAATAATCTATAAATGTCCCAAATGAGTGCACATATTGAGTTATTCCATCATTAAAAACAGTGGCAGTATTAATGTGGTTCCTCTGTAGGTTTCATTAACTGGACAAAGTGTCAAGTTAGGGTGGATTTATTTTCATTTCTTCCATTTACTCTTTATTTGGTTCTCTTCCATTGTTCATAAATAGAAGTGGTAATTATTGGAAGGAAAAAAAAGCATTTCTCAATTCTTTTGCTGGATAGGTGGAAATTATTTACCTACAATCATCTTGCCTAGTCTGCAGAGAACTAAGTGGAAAGAAACAATTAGGTGGAACATTTTGGATTTTAAAACACTTTGAAAAGTATCAAGGTCTAAATATTAGTGAGCTGTGGTTTTTCATCTTGCATTGTGTATATCTGACCTCAAAGTGATCTTCAGGCTAGAGAAATCACTGTGTAGGGCAACTCAAAACTCCTAGCTTGCCCGGCTGTACGTAACTTGAGAAAAGTTCTCCGTACCTAGGTCCCACCTCAGAATACTACAGACTTCCCCAGCATCCCTGGGACAAGCACTCAGAAGGACCCAGGAAATGAGGCTGGGTTCTAAGGAAAATGGAATAATCGATAGATGGATAGATAGGTGAAAGGACAGATGGATGAACAGATGAATGAATGAGTAGAAAGAGATAGAGATAGACAGGTAGGTAGGTAGGTAGGTAGGTAGGTAGGTAGGTAGGTAGGTAGGTAGATAGATAGATAGATAGATAGATAGATAGATAGATAGATAGACAGACAGACAGACAGACAGACAGACAGACAGACAGACAGACAGACAGACAGACAGACAGACAGAGAGATCAGTCGTTTCCTCCCTGCCTCACTCCACAGCTGTGTATCCAAGCCAGGACCAGTGATATCTCCTGCTTCAGGAAAGAACCTTACTTCTCCCCAGACATGGGTCTTCTCTTGTCCTTTTGATTCTGTTTCCTCCTGTCCCCTCCCAAATCTGCTCCAATATCTATCCCCTCTCTACTGAATTTTAATCTCTCTCTCCACAAGATCTTCAGCCTACAAACATCTTCAATTCTCCCGTGTGCTAATATACACACAAAATTCCCCCAACCAACTTCCCCTCGGGCTGAATTCCATTTCATCCCCTCACAAGCTTCTTCTGGACAGAGTCCTCCACATCTTGCAGCCTCTTCTCAGTCACCTCCACCTCACCTCTCATCCCACTGCAAACTGTCATGCACCCTCCCCTCCACCACCCCTCTAAGGTCCACAGCCCCTTCCCCATCCCAAACTCCATGGCTTCCTCTCCCTTTAATATATGACTGCTTTACTTTGCCTTGAAACTTTCTCCTCCCCGATCTTCTATAATAGTTTACTCCTCCATTGCCACCTCTCCAACAATCTTTCTTGATTCATTCATTCTTTAATTTATTCAATAAATATTTACTGAGAACTTATTCTGTGCTAGGCACTGAACGAGATATGAAAGGAACACAAAATGACTCAGATCTTAATCTTACTCTCAAGAGCCTACAAAGACATATGGTTGTATGAACAGATAAATTACAATAAAACATGGTAAATATCATCAATCATCTACTCATTGATGCAAAAATAATATGGAGCACTTACTATATGCCAAGCACTGTTCTATGTCCCAGGGATACAACTGTGAACAAAACTTTATTAAGTTTATTCTAAGAAAGGAAAAAAAAACTAAGTATATGAGTAAGAGATATATAGTAGGTCAAAAAATCATGTTATGGAGAAAAATAAAGCAGGGGAGGAAAACAGGGGGAGTGCTGGGGGAAAGGCAGTTTTGCAGTTTTCAATGGAATGTTCAGGGAAAAGCTTACTAAGAAAGAGACATTTGCACAAAGATTTAAGTAGATGAGGGAGGGAGATACGTGTATATCTGAGGGAAATTATCCTAAGTAGTGAGAACAGCAAGCGCAAAGGCCCTGAGGTAGAAAATGAGGTCAGGAAAGTATGGCTGAGGAAAGGTAAACCATATAGCTTGTAGTCCATTCAAGGACTTTTGAGTGAGATAGGAAACAACCAGACAGGTTGAACAAAGGAATAACATGATTTGAACTAGATGTTAAAAGGATTCCTCTAGCTACCATATATAAAAAAGGAACAGGGAAATCAGTTAGGAGGAGGCCACTGCAGTAATCTAGGGGAGAGCTGATAGTGGCTTGGAGCATGGGGAGCAGTGGGACAGATATGAAATGGTTAGATTTGGGGTATTTTTTGAAGGCAGAACAGATCTAATGATGGATTGCAAGAAAGAGCTTCTCAGAGGTGGGGCTACTCAGAGAATCCACAAAGTGCGCTACAATCAGGTGGGCCCATCTGTGGAGTCAGCTGTCTTCTGATGACAGCACTAGTCAAGTAAGACCTTTCTTGGCTCCACCCCTCCTTTCCCTAGCCCCTCTCACCTTCTACCTTGAAATTGACCTGAAATTTTCATCTCAAAATAAGGAAGGAGGGGCATGATGCACACTGGAGAGAAAGAAAAAAAGCCAATCAGATCCCCTTTTGCCCAATGCCTGCAGCCAGCCTTGAGCATGCCTGAGCTGGGGGAGGAGGAAAAGCACTAACCTTTAGTGAAATATACTGATTCTATTACTGGCCTGAGCTTCTGTTGACTGAAAGTGGCCAGAAAGCTACTAGAATTTGCCCTAAATTTTATCTTTCATTCAGGGGCAAGGAAAAATTAGCACAGAATAAATGTGAAGGGGCAATTGAAGAAAAATAATAAAGTTATTTCATTGTTAAAAGTCATGTATGTGCCATGGAATACTGCTTTGGGAGATTAAGACTTAAATGGTCAACAACTGCCCTTTATGGCAAAGGTCAGTTAAAGAAGTAAACTTGTGTCCAGTTGATGATCTATACACCTCCAGCCCCAAGCAGAGCTTTCAGGAGACCTTCCTTTAGGGTTAAATCTGCCATGAAAGGCAGGCCGCTGAAAAAGCCCATCTCTTAGATACAAAACTGTTAGAAGCTGGTAGGCAAACAAAGGGTTTTGTGGTTGTTTTGTTTTGTTGTTGCTGCTTAAGGCTTTCAGAAGCGGAAATCCTGCACTAAATTTATGATTTAAATAGATTCTTCACAAGTGAAGATAATCCTTCATTTGACGTCTCTTCACTTGGTTGTTTTTTTCCATACTGTTCATATTAAGCCTTGCCAATTGATTTAGTCTTACCATAATGCACTTGTACATTTGCTGTTTTGATTATTATCTCCTGTTTAAAGCTGACTTGGCACTTTCTTCCTGGGCCCTGACTTCCCACAGCTTATAAATTTTATGAACAAATTACTTTTTATTTATCAACCTCTTTCTCTGCCCAGCAGTGAATTTTTTGGAAGGTTGGCAAACAAAGCACTAATACTACTTTTTAAATGAGGCATTCTAATGAAGAAAGCTATTGTCTTTGGGGGGAAATATAAGCCAAGATGGTGCTTTCTTTTAAATTATTGCATTACTTATAAATAAAGAAATAAATACAATTTCAGAAATATAACATAAAGCAAAATATATGTAGTAGTCCTCCAAAAAAACAGAATTAATTCCTTGGAAGAGGTATCTTGCCAGAATTTCATTTCTTCTGGTATATAGATTCTATGCTAGAATGTTTCCAGAATAGTCATAATTCCCTAACCCCATCAAGTTATACCAAAAAAAATAAGTTGGAAAGTTCATTATGATTTCAGGAGTGACATTTGACTTAAATCAGAGTGAGAGGCTGTCAAACTCAATTGACACCATCCTCCACCAGCAATGCTATGCAAAGATATTAAGGTCACAAGGGGGACAGGGTCAGTGTACATAAATGAACTCCATGCAAGAAGTGATCCAACATTTAGTGAGTACTTTCTCTATGAGTGGCAATTTACATTTTTATCTCATTTAATCTTCACTGGCTATACAAAACAAGCACTGTTATCCCTACTTTGAGGAGAAAGACATTGGAGATCAGAGAAGTTGAGTAACTTGCCTGAGTTCACACAGTCAGTGTAGAGTCTGGATCTGAACCAAATCTATCTCTCTAAAATATAGCATTTTAATTTTAGATAATGCTTCTGAATGTCTCTTCCTTCCCATCAAAAATCTACTACCAATGCTTCTAAAAATCATTAAAATAGCTGATGGGCAGGTACAATAAATTCTAAAAGGCTGGAAGTCAAGACCTTAGGTAGCTGGATTTCTGGATGGTGGTTCTGGAGATAAGAAGCATGGCCACAGTGTCAGGAGACTCTGGGTTCCTCCTCCATTTCTGCTTCTCCTGTTTACTCATCATCTCAACCACTCTCCTAAGCACCCAGGAGTCCGACCCAAGCAGGATCACTTCCGCTCACGGAAAAGTAAACTGAGACATTCGATGGTCCAGATTTACACAGTGAAGTCTATCCCAACTTCTTCATCACTAGACAATGATAAACCTGAACTAACCCGTAACCAGAACTCCAAACTTCATGATTATTGGTGACACTTCAACAACACCGGGGGTAGGGGGGCCGACCCTCCGCTCGGTCAAAAATCCACTTATAGGGGCTTCCCTGGTGGCGCAGTGGTTAAGAATCCGCCTGCCAATGCAGGGGACACGGGTTCGAGCCCTGGTCCGGGTAGATCCCACATGCCGTGGAGCAACTAAGCCCGTGAGCCACAAGTACCGAGACCGCGCTCTAGAGCCCGTGAGCCACAACTGCTGAGCCCGTGTGCCTAGAGCCCATGCTCCGCAACAAGAGAAGTCACCACAATGAGAAGCCTGCACACCTCAATGAAGAGTAGCCCCCGCTCGCCGCGACTAGAGAAAGCCCGCAGCAATGAAGACGCAATGCAGCCAAAAATAAATTATTATTTTTTAAAATCCACATATACAACCCTCCATGTCTGCAGTTCCTGCATATGCATGGTTCAGCATCCATGAATTCAACCCACCACTGATCATGTAGTACTGCAGTAGTATCTAGTGAAAAAATCCACATATAAGTGGACCCACGCCATTTCAAACTTGTGTTGTTCCAGGGTCAACTGTATCTGGAACTAAAGAAATCCAGAACACAGAATGACCAATTACGTCTGTGGTCGCAAAAATGCCATCTGTCTTCAATAGACTAGGGGTAAAAATCCTGAAATTCTCAAAGATTACCCAAAAAAAAAAAAAAATTCCCATGAAGCTAAAAAACAGTAGCTCTGGATGCTAAAATAATATAATGTTTTTAATAGTGCTGAAATAACACCCCAATGTTCATTGCAGCACTATTTACAATAGCCAGGACATGGAAGCAACTAAGTGTCCATCAACAGATGAATGGATCAAGAAGATGTGGTGCATATATACAATGGAATACTACTCAGCCATAAAAAAGAATAAATAATGCTGTTTGCAGCAACATGGATAGACTGAAGGTTATTATGCTAAGCAAAATAAGTCAGACAGAGAAAGATAAATACCATATGATATCACTATATGTGGAATCTACAACAGAAGCAGACTCACAGATTTAGAGAACAAACCAGTGGTTACCAATGTTGGCGGGAAGCGATATAGGGGTGGAGGAGGGGGATGTACAAACTATTGGGTGTAAGATAGGCTACAAGGATGTATTGTACAACACAGGGAATATAGCCTATATTTTGTAATAACTGTAAATGGAGTGTAACCTTTAAAAACTGTATAAAAATAAAATTAAATTCAAAATTTTAACAAAAGACTGGGTGTCTTCAGCCCTCTATACAATTGTTTGAGTGCCCTCTATCCTTAATAAGCCAAAGTCCATTTCTGTTGCTTCCAACCAAGAATTCTGACTGAATCAAAACCCAACTCCTAAAACACTTGCCTATACAACCCACCAACTTACTTTAATGGATGGCCTACATCATAAAGAAAAGGTTCAATTATATTTCATATACTCCAATGACTAGGATATAGAGTATAGAATTTATTTTAGAAAATTTCCATTTAAAACAAAAAGTTGAGGGAAAAGGTTTTGTGACTTAAATCAAGTTATCCAAAACAACAATCATCCAAACACTTTATGCCAAGCTAGGCCAGGGTCTTGAGGTTTTACTGTGATGTGATGCATAATACAGTGTACAAGACATATTCCATATGAAAGAAATGCTCAGAAATGACCAGAGAGCATATATGTGGCATGTGTTTTGTGTGTCCGTGCTGTGTGGGAAGCAGGAGAAGAGGTAGCAGAGGGAAAGGTATAAGAAGCAGAAGCAGGAAATGGTTATAAACACCTCCATTTTTGATTTGAGTCATTTGAAGAATTTCCAGTATTTCCAAATTCAAAACTCTGAAGTTCTGAATGCGACTTGTAATTACTGATAACTAATATTAGGGCCAGACTAGGCTGAGGGTTGGGAAAACGATTATGAAATGTCTCTTATTATAGTTTATACACAGTTTATAAAAAGAAAGAAAAAAGTTTACCAACAGTAAATCATGTAGGACTAACTGAACCATTTACCCCAATTTGATTATGTCAAAACACCTGGAGTTCAAGGGTACCAAAAAAAAAACAAACAAACGAAAAAAACATAAGTTTTATGAACCTGTTTGTCTATAGCATATATACACACACACACACTTTTTTCCTTGTTTTACTACATTCAATTCTACTAGGCAGAGATCTAGAAACAAGAAAACCCTTGCTGTCTCTTCAAGCAATAGGAGTCTATAATATAATCTAGGGCATATAAGCTGCTCCAGTATTCAAGAAAAGTCCATACCTCAAAAGGACCTCCAAGATCAGTTTGAAACAAAAGGAAAGGGAAGGCATTGAATAAAAAGGAAATGAAGGAAAGGTTGGAGAAAAAGGTAAATTTCTTTGAGACAGAAAGCAAATCATAGTTGATGGCTGTTAAGACTGTTTCGACTGAATTCATTAATCGAATTGTTCAGAGTTCAATGTTGTTTTTCAAACAAAGGATTTAATGTTTTTGATGAAACTGACCAGATAATTGATTAAATGGATGGTCAAGTCAAACAAAACAGTCCAAGCACATGGGCTACATGCAGCAAGAAAGCTCAAAGGAAAAGATCCTAAAAGTAGCAGAAAAACCAAATGAATTCAGAATGAAAAACAATGCGGAGAAAAAAGAAGGCGGCAAGTGATGGAACAATTGCTCCTGGAGGGATGTGAATTGTGTTGGGCAAATGAAGACTTCTGATTAGCTTCTGGCTGTGCTGTTAATAAGGTAGAATTCTGCAGATCACCTATGATTGCAGCAATTTTCCAAGCATCAGAATGTACACATGATGAGTGAATGATGGGTTCGAGGGAGTGAATGAAGAAAAAGAGTCTATAATATATTTTTAATGAAAAATGAAGGTGAAAACCAGTCATGAAACAATGTCACTAAATTTAAAAATGGGGCGACACAAGGGGCATCCTGCAGCCCCAAGCGGAAACACCCGAGGCAGCAATACATAGGCTGCCTGGAACAGAAAAGCACTCCCACACCCTTTTCCAGCTATGTTTCAAAACAAACGCTTTGAAATAGTTAATTCTACCTTTTTTGATGAAACGTTTCACACAAAGATGTTTTCTGGGGTGATGTCAAATTATGTGACATGGAGAGATCATGGTATGACTGCTACTGCTTTCCACTACCTGGCCCTATACATTGCACGTTCCCCTATGCAGATCCATGCAAAATTTACCAGTTAACAGTCAATCAGCAAATATATATGGAGCACCTACTATGTGTCAAGCACTCTGGTGCTGGGATTACAGCAGTAAACAGAACAAACAAAAATCTCTGCTCTGGTGGAGCAAATATTCTAGTTAAGTGGGAAGAGAGACAGGCAAATAACACATGCAGGAGGTCAGATGGTCATAAATGCCATGGGGAAGGAGACAGCAGGAGTGGCATGGCTCTCCTGGAGCCATGGAGAGCCTTACTCCTTGGAGTAAGGAGTAAATTTAAAGTCACACACTTGAATGCGGGTGAGTAACAGGGGCTGAAAGATGACCTTGGGTCCTAGGCTTCTTTAATTTTTTAATTGTGGTAAATACACAGAACATAAAACTTATCATCTTCACCAGTTTTAAGTGTACAGGTCAGTAGTGTTAAGCACATTCACTGTTGCGCAACCAATCTCCAAAACCCTTCACCCTGCAGAACTAAAACTCTCTTTCCATTAAACAACTCCCCAGACCTCCATCCTCCCAGGCCCTGGTGACCACCATTCTACGTTCTGTCGCTATGAATCTGATTACTCTAGGTACCTCGAACAAGAGGAATCATACAGTATTAGTCTGGTTCTGGGCTTCTCGTAGTGACTAAGGGAAACCACGAGAGAGTACGTGGTGAGACTAGTTCTGAGGATCTCAAGATAAAAAGTGGTGAGGCTGTGTGTGTTGGAGGGACAGGTGTCTGCCAGGACCACACAGAATTCTGGGGCCCCTCTTCATGCCCACCCATGTGCTGTTACCTGGAGCACTCACACTCCCTGGGCTCTCTTGGCTCCTGCAGATGGAGATGTGGAAAGTCCAGGGAGCATCTTCTAACCAGAAGTAAGTGGGACTCTCAGGCTCCCTCTTGACTGCCCAGAAATGCAGCACTGAGAGGGCAGGCAAACTCTCACAGTACCCAGCACATGGAGTGCCCTCCTCCAATATGTTATACAGAGCACTTGGTTTGGTGTGCTGGCAAATAATGCTGCACGAGCAAGCAGATCAGGTTCAAGTTCTGGCTCCTACAATAGATTCCTTGTGTCGTTGGGCATACCCCTTCATTTCTCAAGGCCGAGTTTTCCTCATCGTGAAAATGAGTTCTTTGTTCTTTGTCTATCTTCTCCACTAAAATGTAAGCTCCTGGAAATCAGGACCTCCGTTTTGTTGATTGCTCTCTCCCCAGAAAGTAGAAAAGTACCTGGTGCATAATATGGCGCTCAATAAATATTCCTAGAATGAATTAATGAACAAATAAGCCTCTGTTATCTGCTTAGCAAGGTGCTGAGCAACGTGGTGAAAATACCTAGGACACCTGAAACATTTAGAAAACAATGCAATTCCAAACTAAATGGTACTAACCACAGGCCTTACTTAGGACCACCCTGAGTTGCTATCGTAGATAAACAGTTGGTAATTTAGATAACCCTGAGAGAAATGTGGCTAGTCCATAAGAAGTCACCACAGAAAGATGAAGGGCAGGTACGTTTGAGGAAGAAAGAAGAGGGAGAAAGTTCTCTTGGGTTGCTAAAAAATACATTCTAGGGACTTCCCTGGGGGTCCAGCAGTTAAGACTCCATGCTCCCAATGCAGGGGGCCCGGGTTCGATCCCTGGTCAGGGAACTAGATCCCGCATGCCTGATGCAACTAAAGATCCCGCGTGCCACAACAAAGATCCCACAGGCAGCAACTAAAGACCCGGGCACAGCCAAATAAATAAATAATTTTTTTTTTTTAAGTACATTCAAGCAATGCATCAACAAATGACAGTGAGAAATCCTTCCCGAAGGTCTTCTTTTATCTCTCTACACTCTCTTCCTAGGAGTTCTATTTGGTACATGTTGGATTTGAGGTGCCTGCGGGAGATGTCTAGCTTGCATTTGGAAATGTGAGTTTGGAGCTTGGCCTAGAGATCTAGAATTGGAAGTCATCCACTGAGAGGTAACAACTGCCATGGATGCCATCCAAGAAATCACAACCCTCCTTAAAACTTATCCCTACAGCTCTGGATCTTTCAAACAGAAGATGGTATTCATGTTGAGAAACAATCCACATATTCAATCTCAAACCCAGCCATGTAGCCATATTGCAAAACCAAGCAGATCCAGAGTGTCCCTCAGGCCTGTGCATGCCCCGTCTTACTTAAACACAGGCACCAGAGACCAGTTTGGACCAGGAAACAGGGAAGCAGGGTGACCTTACATCTCAGTTTGCCCAGCACTGTTCTAGTTTATACCTGTTGTCCCAGCATAATTAGCAACAGTACCCCTTTCACTCTCAAAAGCATCCCAGTTTAGATGATAAATTACACAATCTACTAATTTTCCAAATAACCAATTTCTTGAATGACCCGTTCCCCAAATGACCAATTTGCCTAATGTAATTATGTGTTTTAACTTTCTAGTTTAGTTGATTGATTTTCATTTTACTTTCATAATACCACTTTAAGAAATGTTTAGACTGTCTCTTCCCCAGCTCTGTAACACTTGAACTGGAAACTTAAGTCTCTTCGTCTTCCTCTCTATCTGTGCCTCGGTTTCCCCTCTCTCCTTCTAATTCTGTCCCCTTCTCCAGCAGCAACAGCAGGGAGCAGGGGCAGAGAAAACTGGATGTATTCTTCTTATGAATATATTCTCCTCATGAATATATTGTTTTAGAAATATATTCAAGGGAAATATTCTTTTATGAATATATTCTTTATAAATAGTGCCTTCTTGCTTAAATTCTTCAATGTGAAGAGTTCACATTAATGTATCATCCCTATGAATAATAATAACAATGAAAAATATATTTACAACAATTCTTCCTTTGAAGAATGTATCCTCCCTAATATATTTTATTCTGGCCCACAGTACCGCCCACCCACACGTCTCAATTTCCCCTGCTTTCTGTCCCTCAAGCTGTTGAAAAACTCTTGAAAAGTCCTTAAAATGCTGTTAGAAAATCAAAATGAAAACCAAAACTAAATAGTATAGATGACATAAATAAGCTTGGTGAATTAGTCCTTCAGTGAAATTGGCCATGCAACAAATTAGCTTTCAGCAAATTGGCTTTCAATTAATTGACTTTTAGCAACCTGACCTATGACCTTCCTGACCAGCCCACCTAAAATAGGTTGGCCATTACCCTTCCCATCACCTTGACCCTACCAAAATTCTCTCTCAGATTATTTGTTTCATTTCTTAATGTTTTAGCAAGGCCAGATATAATTGTTTGCTTATGATTTTTCATCATCCCCACTTAGAATATTCTCAGGAGGGCCGAGGCCTCTTTGATTTTGTTCACTAGTGATTCCATAGCCCTATCCCAATCTCTTGCACATACATAGATGCTCAATGAACATCTGCTGAATAAACCGACAACAAATGAATGAATGAATATACAAGAGATGCCAAGAGAATCTCTAGATTCATGATAGGAACAAGAAGGAATATAAAGTGCATATTAATCCCAGTCTCAGTTCTTAACCACCATCATCCCAAGCACCCTCCTTTTCCACTGAACACTAAAGAGAAGCTATTAAGCAAAACTTTTTTTTAATTGGGTGTGAAAAGAAGGGGGAGGGGAAGTGATTCAAGAGATGAGCAAACTGTAAACTGTTTTTCCATCAGACAGAACCTCTCTGACCATCTGAAATCAGGATGCACTGAAGAAAATCTCTACCCCAGATGTTACAACATTGCCCATTTAGTACAGTGCTACTTGAGAGCAGCTGGCGATGACTCAGGACTCAACAAAGACCTTAATGGCTCTCCTGCCAGCCCTTGGGCCATCAGTTGCCTAGGACGCAGATTTGGCTTGGCTGCTGATGGTGATGCCCCTCACCCACTTGGACATGACCTCATTTTCACGTCTCCATTTTCCATCTTTGCCATATGCAGTCATAACCTACTGGGAAATACTGTGCCACAAAAATATAAAATGAAAGCAAATCCTGATCATTTGAAGCACTATTTTAATTACAATTTTACTGACGTACCTCCTCATCAGAAATTCATTTTTAATCAGTCTAACACGTTTGAATTAGTGTGACGTGGTTTCCTTTTCACCCATTTAATATCTCAAGTCAGAAGTTTATAGCATTGCACCAGGGCAATTATATGAAAGGAGGCTATTTTTTAAAGATGCATATAATTTTATTGTAGATTCATACTGTTTATGAATTAGGTTTATAGGTCTCACCTCGCCTCTAGATGCACTTATAATCATCAGAAGGAAAGAAGAAAGACATTTCACAAATGAAAGCATAACCTCTTTCCCATTTGGAAACGAATCACCAAGTCCTAACAAACACAAAGACATTTATTTGCACTTAGACGATTTACCTGGGGGGTGGGGGTGAGGGTAGGGAACAACGTCTTCATTTATCTGCCAGTTCAACCCACTGAGGTCCCGCCAACAACATATCTCCTCAGGAAAGGACAGGAGACAGAGGGGCTGGACAGTGATATTATTAACTGTACTTTCTGAGAGCAGAAGTTCAAGGGACACAGCAGGAATCTTGGAAAGTCTCACTTTCTTCCCCTGAAGTCCCTCGGAATTACCCAACCCAAAATTCCAATAACCGAGTCCCATCATTTTCCAACTTTCAAATACCCAGTGTTCCAAGCCAAACCCTAAGCTTTAGCCTGTCTCCTTCTTTGATTCTAGAAGTCTTAATAGTTAATTAATTTATCAAAGGAGGGGAAGTAAATTATATCATAAACATTTGAACAAAGTCTCCGATTTCATAGCCTTGCTGCCTAGACGGATGCTGACAGCTATACACAAAGACACTGTTTTTGAAAGTGTAATTCAAAACCCACTAAAGGATGTTGAATTATATGTTTTTAATGAAATAAACTAGAATAGTATAAAATAGAAAATACTAAATTGTGTTATACATAATCCATTTCTATTTCATACATTATGTGTGTGGAAGTATATGCTAATAATAATAAACTTATTATTAGTAAACACTCATATAATGCTTGATTTGTACCAGGGACTGTGCCAGGGGCATTTGCAGGCATTAACTCAGTTAATCTTCAAGATCATCCTATGAGATGGGGCTATTTTTTACCCCAGTTTTACAGTTGAATGAACTAAGACACAGAGAATTTAGGTAATGTACCCATCATGGTCCAGCTAGCAAGTAGCAGACAGGATTTGGACCTAAGTAACCCTGCCCTAGAGTCTTTGACCTTAACACTGCACCAGCCTGCCTCTCCTAAATCTATTTTTTGCTATAGGTTTTAGGTTGTTGGGGTTTTTTTTGATAAATAACAATGTAAGGGGATTATATATGATGTATATCCTAGGTTAGTTCCAATTTCAAATATTCTATGCAATTGTCCTTATACCGTCAGGCCATATGATCTAATGCTTTGCTCAGGAAATTGGTCCCTGTGTCATATATTCCAGTATCACTAATGACACCACCCTTGCCACCAAACATAAACCAGAGATCTTCTGCCTTCATTACCCAGTCCCTGGGATAGTTCTTACGTTCAATGGTCCCAAACACCATGGTGCCAGAGTTAATAAAAAATAAAAGAATAAAAAAACAAACAAAAAACACAGCCGTCTATATTCCGGCAAAAGTATTACACCATAAGTAGTGAAACCTAAAGCTTTTGAGAGGCGACTTAGTCTTGGGTTGGGAGAAGCTACAGGATTAAGTCATAAGGTAACCACTGCAATGTTTATTTTCCTTATCCTAGTTTACAAAGAACTGAGCTAACTACAAAGGGACCATATAATCCAAGGAAAACATCCTTAAATTTCCAGTCACAAATTCTGACCTCTGCTCTGCCAAAATTATGTAATTCAGGCAAATCACTGATTCACAACAGCTTACCTTATTTAGGATTTTATACTCTCCAGAGCACACTAAGCTAACAACCACTCCCTGAGGAAGGCAGAGATGGCTATTAGAGAGGGCCATTTCCAGCCTCCTTCCTGATGCTTCTACCCTCTGCCCACCTCGTCTTTCCCTCCCATGCATAGACCTCCCTCCTCCAGAAGAGGAGAAATAGCTAATCACAGAGGTCAGAGGGCAGAGCAGTCACCAGGTGTGTTTCACTAGCAGGCAGCGGAAGGTCAGCGCCCCGTGAGATTCACTCTTTCACTTCCTGCACCCGTGTGGGCAGCCCACCTAAGGTATCCTCTTCTCTCTTGCTCTTCGAGGACATGCTGTGAGAGCTCCATCCAGATTCCCCAGAATCCCCTGTACCAGTTCTGTGCACCGTCCTTGAGCTTCTGGGTGCTGCTTTGCTCCCAACGGCCCAGTCTGTGACCTTCTTCAGAGGATTAACCTGGAGCCACTTCACCTGGATGTACTTAGAGCCATGGGTGCCCAGGAGCTCCTGTCGCACCCCACCCCCACCCCAGGGGACCCCTAACCAGTGACCAGATGTGCAGCAGTGGGAAAGCCCGGCTCCCTCCCCTCGGACGAAACAAATTCTGAGGTGTCATTTATACTCAGAGTCCCCCCATAACATCTGGAGTCTGGGAGTCCTCCCGGAACGTACCCTTGCTGGGCTCCACCTTCCCAGGACCCTCCACCCGCTCCCTTGCAGTTTCCCCCGAGGGCGCTTCCTGAAGTAATCACTGGCATCTGTATCACAGACTCAGGGTCTGCTTCTGGGAACCTGACCTAACTCTCTCCCTGTTGCAGATCTAGGCCTGTCTGAGGAGGTAAGTCTCACCAGATTTTCTCTCTCTCTTTCTACTTGGCCTCCTCTTCACCCGCAACTGGGTTAGGTCAGGCCCTGCTCCACAGAGGGGCTGGCCATCTTAGATTCAAGGAGGGCCTAGAAGCTTCATGTAAATCTCAGGCCTTCGCTGAATTCTCCAACTCAGCTCCCACCCAGAGTCATGCTTTGGTGGTCAGTATCCATTGGTCAACTATTAATACAGCAGGGCTTTAATGTCCATTTAGCTACTGTTCTTAAACATCTCCCTCAGCTAGAAAACTGAGGGGAGGAGTGGTAAGTGATTTAGGTATTCCTGGTTCCCTGTCCCTAAAACTATCATAATGGCAACAGAAACCTCACCTCCAGATTCCTACAACTATGTTAGCAGCCTTTAGACAGTAAAAGAATCAACCTATATAGCTTAAGAGCTAGAAGAGACCTTTGAGTTCTATCCCTTAGTAAACAGATGAAGGAACTGAAGCCAAGACCAGGCATTTTTCCAAGGTCATATCATTTGACAGTAAAGCTTTCCACTGAATCTATGTCTCTGGACTCAGAATAAGGTGGTGGGTGCTGAACCAGGCTGCAGAGTGAGAAAAAGCACAGGTTAGTCGAGTTGACTGCTGTCCTCCCAAATCCCGCCCCCTGAAAGCATCACTGGGTATCTCTCAACACATTCACGACAATCGATTGGTTTGAACTGCTTGATCTTTCCCCCATTAAGATAAACAGCATGAAATGTAGATTAACTCTCCCCACCTGCCTTGAAGAAAACATAATCAATACTGTAGTCAGTTCCTTAAGGAGATTCTTAGACACATCACGCTCCATCTACCCGGATCGAGCGCAGTTCCTGGCCTATAGGAAGCACTCAAATCATTTTTTTAGGAAATTCATTGGACAAAAATTCATACTGAGCACTCGACTATGATTGCAATGATCCTCAAATTTATTCACGGGGAGACCTGTGATAGAGTTACAGCAATATATCATGAAATATTGATATATTTAATTCTACCACACAAATTATAAATAATTTTACTAGCAGTAAAATGTGGCTATAAGATATGTATTTATATTTCTGCATTTAAGAAACAATAACACACTAAAATTTTAAGGAATTACTTTTCAGGTGTGTGTTTTCTACTCTATTTATGCATACTTTACTCACAACTGGTCCTCACTACCAGTGAAGCAATATAATCCAATACAAGAAATTTTAAAATTGAAAAAATAATCCATTCATTAATTCACTTTTTCTTAAAAGTAGAAAAGCAATCACTATTATTTTTCTCCGTGAACCAGTGGTCCAGCTTATATAACAACACTGTTCCTTGAGAACATTAGTTTGAGATCACTACAATAATGCAGTCTTCACAGGAATAAATTCCAGCACAAGTTAGTATTAAGCAATCTTAAGACAAACAACTGAATCAGGATCCGGCCCATACACATTTAACTGCTATTGATTGCAAAGTAAGGAATACTTCTACAGTCATAAACACGTGAAAATGTTGAAATAAGAGTTTAGGTATAAACCCCCAAAACACTAAAGACCCAAGCAATGTTTATAAATTGGGAAACTGTAGATTAGACTGAGTTCTTCTCTGCAGACAATAAACTTGTGAAACTTCTAAAAAGGGACCTATGTAGTATATTCATGAATAGGGTGAGTGATTACTCTTTAAGTGTTTTCAAATTTTAGATGTAATTCTATATAAAATGTGTCAGACGGAGAGCAAAGTGTCTAATAGCACAAGCAGAGAGTTTAGAGAGAAGGAATTCTGGCATCTAGACCTTTCCCTTTATTGAGATGGTGCCCAAGGTCAGGCATAGGAGATTAGGAAGGGAAGTAGTAGTGTAAGCTATGATACAATGGGAAGGTAACCGAGCCCTGAGGGCAAGCTGTGTAGGACCAAGGACAGTCAATTCAATTGAGTTCAATAGGCAATAACTGTCCCCCTCATGTCAAGCTCCATGCTATGTGCTAAAGCTAAAGAGATGAATAAAACACCACCCCTTCCCTGACATGAAACCAAATTGAATAATCGTTAAGAGGACACTTAGAGGAGAGAAGGAGAGTAGTTTTAGTGTGGAGTCTTTAGGGTTTCCTATATAGAGTATCATGTCATCTGCATATAATGATGATTTTACCTCTTCCTTTCCAATTTGGATACCTTTTATTTCTTTTTCTTTTCTGAGTGCCGTGGCTAGGAGTTCCAATACTATGCTGAATAGAAGTGGTAAGAGTGGGCATCCTTGTCTTCTTCCAGATTTTAGCAGGAAGGCTTTCAGCTTTTCAGCACTGAGTATTATATTGGCTGTGGGTTTGTCATAAATAGCTTTTATTTGTTGAGATATGTTCCCTCTATATCCGTTTTGGTAAGAGTTTTGTTATGAATGGATGTTGAATTTTATCAAATGCTTTTTTGCATCTATTGAGATGATCATGTGCTTTTTTTTTGTCATTCCTTTTGTTAATGCGGTGTATCACACTGATTGATTTGCATATGTTGAACCATCCTTGTTGACCCTGCGATGAATCAAATTTGATCATGGTGTATGATTCTTCTTATGTGCTTTTGGATTCAGTTTGCTAATATTTTGTTGAGAATTTTTGCATCTATATTCATCAAAGATATTGGCCTGTGATTTTCCTTTTTGGTAGAGTCTTTGTCTGGTTTTGGTATCATGGTGATGGTGGCTTCATAGGATGACTTTGAGAGTGTTCCCTCCTCTTCAAACTTTTGGAATCTTTGGAACACTATCCCATGCTCTTGGATTGGAAGAAGTAATATTGTTTAAATGGCCATACTACCCAAAACAATCCATATATTTAATGAGATCCCTATCAAATTACCTATAACATTTTTCACAGAACTAGAACAAATAATTCTAAAATTTATATGGAACCACAAAAGACCTAGAGTTACCAAAGCAATCCTGAGGAAAAAGAACAAAACTGGAGGTATTACCGTTCCAGACTTCAGACAATACTATAAAGCTACAGTAATCAAAACAGCATGGTATTGGCACAAAAACAGACACATGGATCAGTGGAACAGAATAGAGAGCGCAGAAATAAACCCACACACCTACGGTCAGTTAATCTTCAACAAAGGAGGCAAGAATATACAATGGAAAAAGACAGTCTCTTTAGCAAGTGGTGTTGGGAAAGCTGGACAGCTGCAAGTAAATCAATGAAGTTAGAACACACCCTCACACCCTACACAAAAATAAACTCAAAATGGCTTGAAGACTTAAAGACATGACACCATAAAACTCCTAGAACAGAACATAGGCAAAATATTCTCTGACATAAATTGTAGCAACGTTTTCTTACATCAGTCTCTCAAGGCAATAGGAATAAAAGCAAAAATAAACAAATGGGACAAAAGCTTATAATCAAACTTATAAGCTTTTGCACAACAAAGGAAACCATAACAAAATGAAAAGACAACCTATGGACTGAAAGAAAATATTTGCAAACAATGTGACTAACAAGGGCTTAATTTCTAAAATATACAAACAGTTCATATAACTCAATAACAACAAAAAACAAACAACTCAATCAAAAAATGGTCAGAAGGGACTTCCCTGGCAGTCCAGTGGTTAAGACTCCATGCTTCCAATGCTAGGGGCGCAGGTTCGATATCTGTTCAGGGAACTAAGATCGTACATACTGCGTGGCGTGGCCAAAAAAAAAATGGGCAGAAGACCTAATGAGACATTTCTCCAAAGACAACATACAGATGGTCAATGGCATGTGAAAAGATGCTCAGCTTCACTAATTATTAGAGAAATGCAAATCAGAACTACAATGAGGTACCACCTCACACCAGTCAGAATGACCATCATTAAAAAGTCTAAAAATAATAAATGCTGGAGAGGATGTGGAGAAAAGGGAACCCTCCTACACTGTTGGTGGGAATGTAAATTGGTGCCACTACGTAAAACAATAGGAAGGTTCCTCAAAAAACTAAAAATAGAGTTACCACATGATCCAGCAATCCCTCTTCTGGGCATATATCCAGAGAAAACTGTAACTCGAAAAGATACACGCACCCCAATGTTCACTGCAGCACTATTTACAATAGCCAAGACGTGGAAACAACCTAAATGTCCATCAACAGATGAATGGATAAAGAAGAGGTGGTATATATAAACAATAGAATACTACTCAGCCATAAAAAAGAATGAAATAATGTCATTTGCAGCAACATGGATGGACCTAGAGATTATCATACTAAATGAAGTAAGTCAGAAAGAGAAAGACAAATGTCATATGATATCACTTATATGTGGAATCTAAAAACTGATGCAAATGAACTTATTTACAAAACAGAAACAGACTTACAGACATAAAAAACAAACTTATGGTTACCAAAGGGGAAGGGGGGGATGGATAAATTAGGAACTTGGGATTAGCAGATACAAACTACTATATATAAAATAGATAAACAACAAGATCCTACTGTATAGCACAGGGAACTATATGCAATATACTGTAATAAACCATAATGGAAAAGAATATATATACACATATGTGTGTGTGTGTATAACTGAATCACTTTGCTGTACGAAACCTACACAACATTGTAAATGAACTATAGTTGAAGTATATTTCAAAAAAAATTTTTTAATATTTACCTCAAATTTACTGCAGGTATTATTATCTCCATTTGACAGATGATAAAATTGAGACTTAGAAGAGGTAATACCTTGAATACTTTTCAAAGTTATCAAATGAAAGAACTAACATTCATAGCATCACTCACCAACACCAAAGTGTAATATCTTCTACTGCTCACTGTCTCTTTACGTAGTAATATGCCTGACTATACGATGCTTTTGCCCCATTAGATCCCCCAGATGACAATAGGGAGACTACATCATTCTGTCTGACTTATGATCAAAGTCTAGATTGAGAAAAGGGGCCATGAAAACACAAACATGACTTAGTACCTCTGGTCAGAAGATGGAGACCCCTAAACACCATCATCCTAGATGTCCCTCAAAGGAAGGAACATGCCTTAAAGCCTACGGTTCCCTGCAGGAGGCATATTTCAGGTGGCTCTCATGCTGACTTCAGCTGGGTGATGTGGAGATTCCAAAGAGCAAAGAAGAAACATGCTATAGGCTACAGTCATGCTTTAGAATTAGGCTCAGGATCTCTTAAGGTGCTCCATGGGTTTCACCTCATTTTATGAAATTAGTCTTTCCATTTGTACTTATAAACTTCTCTCTGCTTAGGATACACACTTAAGTCCATGAGGTGGGGTCAGGGAAGAAGCGGAGACAGCTCCTTCACTGTACAACATCCATTCTCTCATTGCACACCTGCTCTGTGGTGGGCCCACCTCTAGGCCCCGGGGCCTGCAGTAGAAATAAAGAAGGAAAAATCACTGACATCATGAAACTTCCTTTCTAGTCAATGAGGAGAAAGATGGTAAATAAGCAACCAAAGCAATGAGAAAGATCAATGTAGATGACAATTAGCCCCATGAAGACAAATTTTAAAGAGTGGAGGAATAGAAGAGAGATGGTCAGAGTAGCAGTTTAGACGGTGCAAAATAAAAACTGTCAATTGCCATCTGCCTCTACAAGGAGTAACTCACTAGCCCCTGCAGTCGTTGACCTTCAACGCCCCCTGAAAGGAGTTCAGTGTAGAGATCAGGAATGAGGCACTCTGTGCTCTCGGAAAAACTGGCAGGACAGGCCTTCAGATAGACAATTTCAGGATTCGATTTTATGAATCCAAATTCTTGCATCTTCTCATCTCTAGAAAAGCACTAAAATCATTAACAGAGACGTCTGCTCCTCATGACTAGCAGCAAGCCTCTGCCAAAATGTATGTTTGACTGCACCTCCCCCCCTCACTAAAGTCACATATATACTGACCCTCCCCCTACCTCTTCAGAGCAGTTCCTCAGAGCTCTCTGAGAGCCTGTCTCTGAAGCCATAGTCCTCATTTGGTCCCACATAAAACTTAACTCACAACTCTCATGTTGTGCATTATTTTTCAGTCGACAATAGGATGATCTGAGAAGGAACATTTGATTAGAGGCATAATTCATCACCCCCTTTTGAGACCTAAGATTGGTTATTAGGCCAAGCTTATTGTGCCCAGCTCTTCCTGTCTTCCTGAAGAATTCCCTTCCCAAAGAATCCTTAATCCTCACACACAGTCTTCTGACAGTCCTGCCCTACCAGCTCAACAGAGAAGCCCACGCATATCTAGACTTCCCTTGGGCAAAAGCTGGCATCTCTGTTACATCAGCAGTAGCATCAGTATTATTTCACCACTGTTACTGCAGGACTGCACATCTGCTTACCAGATGCAATTAAGAAAGAAACAGAAACCAGGAAACAGCAGGTGGGTGTGGGCTTCCAGAAACAAAGTAAAGTGGATTTGATCACGGGCCGCAAGAGGATACTTTTTTTTTTTTTTTTTTTGCGCATAACAGCCAAGTTCTAGGCTAGCAGGTGAAATGACTCTAAGTAGATCCAATAAGAAAATTAACTCTCACAGTATGAAATCTGATTTTTTTTTTTTAGATCTCTGGAGGCAATATAAAAGAAAAACAGAAAAGGGAAATTAAAAAGGAAGTCAAGACCACCCAATATCCTTCCTCTCCCTTCTATCTCATGTCTTGGAGCTTCAGCAAAAGAGAGGCTGGGGAAAGACTAGCTGGGATTCGTAACTATGATAAAGGAATAAGGATGCTTGAGGCATCAGAGGAGGGACGACAAAGAGAAATGGAGACGTCTGGAGGAAAGGAGGAAAGAGAGGGGTCTGGGCTGAAGAGTCTATCAACCAAGAGAATACGCACGAGGGAACATCCCCAGGGTCTGCTCAGGAAAGCGCCTGCTGTTGTACAGAGCACAGAGATGAGTCAGCCAAACTCAGGCTGCAGCTCCTCATATTTCACCCTCACCCCCACTGCACCCTTACAATTTACATCACAAACTTGAAGTAAGGAATTGAAAGACATTTCTTTGGGGTTTATGTGCTTGTGTTAACTCATCAGAGAGAGGGAAGTATATGACTCTCAACTACCCCCTCACCCCGTCCCAGCCTCCAATCCCCAGTGACACCTGAGACATCTTCAGTGGCAAAGAAAACACTTTGCCGCCATCACTTGGCCAGGGTAAAGTTGATTTCATGATCTTCTTCTTCCACCGCAGATTACCACCTCTCCCCACCCCACTCACATCCACCCCTTCCCATCCCCTCCACCAGCCCAAAATAGACTTGGCGACAGGTAGCATCAACTTCATCATCGTAATCATTGGCATCAGAATTTTCTTCCCTTTCTCTTCTCATTTTACAGATTCAAAGTGATTAGAGGATTTCTTTTGTTTTCTTTTGCTGGGAATCAGTCCATATTTTATTTTATAGTACATTCTTATAAGTTCCTGCATTTCCAAGGGCAACCAGATCACATTTAAGTTAGCACTGTTGGTAACAAAATTATATGACTACGCTGCCTTCAAAAGCAAGAGAGGATGATACACACTAACATTCTTTCCCTTTCATACTGCTGAAGACAAAACTAAAGACCCCGCATGCTGCAGCTAAAGATCCCGCATGCCTCAGTGAAGATCCCACACGCCACAACTAAGACCCAGCACAGGCAAATAAAAAATAAATAAATAAATGGTTTTTTTAAAAAATAGAATCACATGCCTTTTACAATCCAGTATGAAGGCATATTATTCATGTTAAAATTAAACCATTTGGGACATGGGGAGAACAAGGAGAGTTTCAAAGCTTAAGATGTCTAAACTTGCCCCCAAGTCCATTTTTCTCTTCTAATAGCTAGTTGGCATTCGGTATCAAGGCCTTGGGAAGCCGGACAGAGGAAAGAAGGGGATCATTTAACTCTAAAATTCATGGCTTGTAAGGCTACTTCTGTAAAAACTACTTAATCTAAAATTCTATAAAGAATTAATATAAAAAGGGATGGCAATTAGGAAGCCCCTGTAGAAAATCCATCCCTCCAGTCACTGATGGGAAACTTAAGCCACAGACAATTCACAGTGCTGACAAACAGCTGAGCTAAAACATAAACTACAATGCTCTAAATTCAAATCCTGTTCATCTTTCCACAACACCACGAGGGTACGCCTGACTCCAGTACAGGAACTTGGCAGTGATGCTGGAGAAACTGTGGCCTCACGTCACTTAACTGTTGATACCAACAGCTTGCCAAAGAGCTGAGCAAAAATATTCTGCTCTCCAAACATCTTCCACTCCATTAGCCATCAGATCTTAAATGTGGTTTAAAGCTGGTTCTCTTCCAATATTAAATCATGAAATCGGGAGACTTAAAAGAAAGGCTTGTTCCCCACCCCTACCCATGCCAATCTCAGTGCCAATCCAAATTTTGTTCTCTTTTCAACCACCCTCTCTGCCCACCCCTGATTTTTATCACTCCAGGCTTAGTTTGATTTCTAAATGTACCTGGATGGGATATTCCAATCCTGACTGCAATCAAGTGAAGAACATTTTTACTAGTTCCTGCCTAGAACAAACTCAAAGGATGTGGCCACACCAGGGTTGACCGTGGCTCCTAGAAATACCAGCTCCTCTGCCTTGGAGTTCCACAGCCTCGGAGAGCCTGCATGGCAGCCAGGACTGCAGAGAGAGGCCCAGTAGGAACAAACACCTAAAACTCCTGCTATGAGGTCATCCCGGGACTTTGGGATGGTTGACACAACCTTTCCCACTTGAATCTCAACAGACGCCCACAGGATGCCAGAACTGCCTTCACTTTGTATATTGTATTTCTGAAATCCCACTGAAGACTCAACCTCCAACAATTAACAACCCAATTCAGACCAGCAGCATGAACCTCAAACACATAGAGACTGGCCCAACGCTATCTGTAACAATTGTTTGTTCACTTAGAGGCTGGTTGTACTTGCTTCTTTCATGCCCCCCAAACTAGCCTTTCAATTTATTGATTTAATTTCACTTTCAGAGGTTCTCCCCACTGCCCTCATAAAACAGCAGGTACCTCCTGAACCAAAGTACCCACCTCAACAGATTCACACTACTGTATATAAAATAGGTAAACAACAAGGACCTACTGTAGAGCGCAGGGAACTCTACTCAATATCTTGTAATAATCTATAATGGAAAAAAATCTGAAAAAGAATATTCATACATATACATATATCTATATATATATATAAAACCAAATCACTTTGCTGTACACCTGAAATTAACATGACATTGTAAGTTAACTATACCTCAATTTTTTTTTTTTTAAATAGTACTCTTTTATTTATTTATTTTTATAGTTATTTTTGGCTGTGTTGGGTCTTCGTTTCTGTGCGAGGGCTTTCTCTAGTTGCGGCAAGCGGGGGCCACTCTTCATCGCGGTGCGCGGGCCTCTTCACTATCACGGCCTCTCTTGTTGCGGAGCACAGGCTCCAGACGCGCAGGCTCAGTAGTTGTGGCTCACGGGCCCAGTTGCTCCACGGCATGTGGGATCTTCCTAGACCAGGGCTCGAACCCGTGTCCCCTGCATTGGCAGGCAGACTCTCAACCACTGCGCCACCAGGGAAGCCCTATACCTCAATTTTTAAAAATTGTTTTTTAAAAAACCAGTTTTAGGCAGTTAGAAGACAGTGTACAGGCCACACAGAGATCTTCCTGGGGAATCTACCACAGTGTAGTGGTTCTTTCTGACTGAAGAGAACTCAAATGTCCCCTCAGTCCAGGCCGGACAAGTTTAAAAGACCAGAGGGAACACGTGCAGACAAGGTCGAGGCAGCGCTGCTCAGGGGACACCTGCACTGTTACATCTGGCTCAAGCCTTCTCACTTGTTGTCTGGACTGCATAGGACAGGACTCAAAATGCTACCCAAGTGGCTGGGACAGGACAGGAGTTAGAGGGAGCGCACATCACTCCACCGGGTGCTGATGGAGAGCCTGCTTTCTCAGGGTGAAAAGTGCAATCATTTAGCCAGAGAATATTCCTCGCCCCCGTAGCTGGGGTGCTTACCATCATGGCACACTGGTGCCCTTAGGGGAAGCTGAAGTCAAGAGGTTTAGAGTTCTTTGGAAGTGCCCCCTGCCCACGTAGAGCACTGCACTGTCATTCACTTCTTCTCTACCAACAGGAGGGCTGCTGTTCTTTGCCTCCTTCTCTGCTTCACACCCATCGCCACTGGCACAGCTGGAGTGAAAGCCTGTTTCTGGTCCTTTCTTTTTTTTTTTTTTTTATTATTTATTTATTTTTATTTATTTATTTATGGCTGTGCTGGGTCTTCGTTTCTGTGCGAGGGCTTTCTCTAGTTGCGGCAAGTGGGGGCCACTCTTCATCGCGGTTCTGGTCCTTTCTTTAGGATAAAGTTCCAATACTGGAGTGCTACACAGAGATATGTATGTTTCAAAGACTTTGGATACATATTGCCAAGTTGCCCTTGGTGTGGACACTCATTTACCTTCCCAACTCTCCTGCCTTTGGAGAACTGCTTCCCATTCCATAGGGATCCTGCCCAAAGCATGTGGCTCAGATGTGGCTGGTCTCACTCCCTGGCCCTGGAGCTGAGATGGTGACCTGGCCTGACCATTAAGAGGACCCCATCCACTTGATGCAGTCAGTGGTCCAGGAATGGACACATAACCCAAGCCAGGCTAACTGGAGTTTCCTCAGGACTTTTGCTGGAGGGACTTAAAAAAACGCTCATACTCAGGCCAATCTATAGAGACAGAAGTAGATTAGTGGTTACCTAGGGCTAAGGTGTTGGGGAGCATGGGGGCAGGAAATGGAGTATGGGTGATTGGTATGAGGTTTCTTTTCGGGGTGATGAAATTGCCCTAAGCTTGACTGTGGTGATGCTTGCACAACTCTGTGAATATACTAAAAATAATGTGATTGTATGGTTTAAATGGGTGAATTGGGATGGTATATGAATTATACCTCAATAAAGCTGCTTTTTTTTTTTTAAGAGATTCCTGCTCTCACTCTCTCGTTTCCTCTAGGACAGCAAGCAGTAAGAATAATGTAAACATGGGTCTGCCAGCCGCTCTCTTCACCATGTAGAGAATATAGCCCTGCAGAGGCAAGCAAATGAGAGAGACAGAAACAGGCACTGAGACAGAATGAAAGACTTGAACGACTCGATCCAACTTTGCATAAAGTCACTTCCATTTCTTGAACTTCTCAGTTGCATAAGCCAAAAAAATTCCCTTTTTGTTTAAACTAGCTTAAGCTTAGTTTCTGTCGCAACCAACAAAGTCCTGCTACACCTTTCCTGAAAGGCTGTCCAAATGTGTTCCCTCCCCACCTGTGAATCAAGTGCTTAATCCCCACCCCAAACCCTCTACCGCACTGAGAACTATCTAATAACAGTTTTGTTCTAACAGAAGTACACTCACAGACATAGAAAACAAACTTACGGTTACCAAAGGGGAAAGTAGGGGGGAGGGAGAAATTAGGAGTTTCGGATTAACGTATACACACAACTATATATAAAATAGATAAACAATAAGGACCTACTCTACAACACAAGGAATGATATTCAATATCTTGTAATAACCTATAATGGAAAAGAATCTGAAAAAGAAAACATATATATATATGTGTGTGTATGTACATATGTGTGTGTGTGTATATATATAACTGAATCACTTTGCTGTACTCCTGAAACTAACACAACATTGTACATCAACTATACTTCAATTTTTAAAAAAGCACAGCATTATTCATATAGTCAAAAAACATTACAAATCTTAAATTTCTAGCAAGACCGAACATTTGTATCAACCCTTATCTTTTTCTTCTTTAAACTGTCTATTTTTGCATTAACTGTGCACAGGATAATGTTAGTAAAGCTTTTGTCTATGAATATTTTTTCTGGTTATCACTGGCCTTTTGTTAGTTTATGAGTGTTTTTATATGCAGAAGTAATTTAATGCATGAAACCTATCAAATTTTTCTTTGCAGTGCTCTTTTTATTTTTAAAAAGTCTTTACCCATCCTGAGATTAAACACAGTCTCATGTTTTCATTTTTTTAACTGAACACTTTGATCCAGCTGGTATTTTAGATTATAAGAGCTTAGTGTGTATTTTTACCCAAAATAGTTCACTAATTGTCCCAGTATTCATTATTCTTTTTTTTCCAATTTATTACGATGGCTATTTATATCAGATATTAAATTCATTAACACTGTAGAGTTTCTTTCTTGATTATGCATGTGATCATATTGAACTGAGTACCAATCTTGAGCAATTACTCTGCTACTATAACTTTATGATACAGCTTTTGGATATTTTTTATTATGGTAAAATACGTGTAACATTATGAAATTTACCGTTGTAACCATTTTTAAGTGCACAGTTCAGTGGCATTCAGTACATTCACAATGTTGTACAACCATCACCACCATCCATCTCCAGAAGTTTTTCATCTTCCCAAACTGAAACTCTGTCCCCATGAAACTCCCCACTTCCTCTCCCTCCGGCTCCTGGCAATCACTGTTCTACTTTCTGCCTCTATGAATTTGACTATTCTAGGTACCTCATATAAGTGGAATCATACAATATTTATCCTTTTATGTCTGGCTTATTTACTTAGCATAATGTCTTCAAGGTTCATCCATGTTGTAGCATGAGTCAGAATTTCATTCCTCTTTTTTAAAGCTGAATGATATTCCCTTGGATGTATATTTTGTTTATTCATTCATCTGTCAATAAACGTTTGGGTTGTTTTGACCTTTTGGCTATTGTGAATAATGCTGCTATGAACACTGGTGTACAAATATCTGCCTGAATCCCTGCCTTCAGTCCTTTTGTGTATATATCAAGAAGTGGAATTGCTGGATCAAATGGTTATTCGATGTTTAATTTTTGAGGAACTGCCACATTGTTTTCCACAGCAGCTGCACCATCTGATATTCCCACCAGCAATCCACAAGGATTCCAATTTCTCTACATCCACACCAACACTTGTCTTCTTTTTTGATAATAGCCACCCTCATTGGTGTGAAATAGTGTATTACATTTTAATACATGATAGTACAAGTGTTCTCTCATTACGACTCTTTGTCAAAAAAAATTTTGGCCATTCTGTATTTTTCCTCCAGAACAATTTTGGGATTATTTTTATGTCCCCATAATATCTTACATGAATAATAATTAGAATTCTATTAAACTCATTTCAAAAAAACATAATTCTTATCTTTAAGACATTTAACCCCACCCTCCACAAAGGAATAAAATCTTCTCTTACTTCCCTTAAAAATTTTAGTTTTCTTCATATTGAGACTAAACATTTCTTGTTAAGATTATCCCTATGTATTTCATATTTTTGTGCTATTGTGAATGGAATAATCAGCTTCTTTTTAGAAGATAATTTTTGGAGGAAGAAGAAGCCCCATAATTGACAATAATCCTCATTTATGAAACACCTGCTATTTTAAGATCAGTGATAAAGGTCAACAGTGCCTGTCTTCTACACGGAAATTTACTGTAACAGAAAAGGAAACATTGGTTAAAGCTTCATTGGATTGCCTCTTTTAAAGCACCCAGAAGATCATTCCCAAGGAGGCAAGTAAATCAGTCCTAAGTAGGCAAGTAAAACTGTGGGTAATTTAATGTTTAATCAATGTTCGTTATAGCTATCATTAATTTTGGGTCAAATTCATGATGCATGAGTTTTCCTGTGTTGTACATGTGCCTTACATTACATTGGCCGCTCCTTGTGGATTTATACCCATTTTATTACTTCATTAATTTACCATTTAAATTATAACTGAAGTTACACCTGTATCTCTCCTCTACGGTATACTTATATATCTGTGATTTATTTACTATCAACCCTTCAGTCAGAAAGATAATCTTTAATTTTACTATGGCTCCTAGGAAGAAGTATGATTCACTTTACAGCAATTTAAGACATTCCACTCTGCTATGCAGTTTCCTGGCTCATTGCATTGAAAAGCTTCTATTGGTAAAATTCTTCCCTTGTTGGGGAGGCGGAAACGTCAACTCTGCTCTAGGTGCTGAGTGCAGAGTGCCTATACAATAATACACATCAAGAATACATGATTTATGAAATTGAATATATATAGCCTAGTCCCCTGGATATGTATGAAAGTTTTCCTGTCCCCTTTCAAAAACGGCCTAAGAACGTCAAGAAAGAACAAAGACACCACCTAATACATCTTCCTCCCTGAAATTTTTCCCTTGACAAGGGAAGAATGTCATCAATAGAAGCAAACAGTCCCATCATTTGGAGTCCTGATGAAGGAGCACATCAGCCCTGTCTGCCCTCATCTTTCCCTCAGCACCACCATTTCATGGTCCATGAAGAGTACATGGCTTGTGGCTTCTCTGTTTTTTAAGATTCATACTTTGGGCCAATAAAGAGCAACAAAGGGTATTTTTGTACTACAGGAAATAAGAAAAGGAAACAGAAACCTATCCAGGAGAACAGTAGACTTCAGTCAAGTCATTATAAACCCTCCGCCTCATGATACCTATTTTAATATACCTGCTCTCCTCCCCCCACCAGTAATTCCACTCTCTTTCCAAGCCTTTATTTATACACATAAAAAGGTCAAGTAACAATAATATAAACTGCTCAAAGTTGGACCAAAAAAGTGACATAACTACTGTGGGTGATTAATCGCATTTTTTTCCATGCTGCTACTGGGTCTATTCTAACTATTAAAATCTCTATCTTGGGATATACGTTCCAATTTTGGACTCTGGCATATATTTTATTTACCAGATGTAATAGTACTATTATTTATTGCTCTGAGGAAACAGATAGTATCAGTTATTACTGATTAGGGCAAGGAAAAAAGATCCAAGTCAACCATTAACTTGCTTTTAGCACTCAACCCTTTATAAAAATAGCTACCAAAATCGTATCTATTTTTGGCTTTCAGGTTGGAAGGTCAATCTCAAACCAAGGACTACTCAATGTAATAAACCAGGGAGGAAAGTCATCTGAAATATATAAACCCATCTCCTCAATTTCCAACAATTCTAGTTAACAGAAAAATCTTATGTCTTCAGTAAATTGTTTCAACGCTCTCTTTTTGCAACCTAAATCCAATCAGGGAGTATTCTCATGAAGTGATCTTAGCACTATGTATATAATTTGATTTCTCTAAAGCATAAATTAGGGAATTCCCTGGGGGTCCAGTGGTTAGGACTCCGTGCTTCCACTGCAGGGGGCATGGGTGCGATCCCTGGTCAGGGAACTAAGATCCTGCAAGCCAAGCAGCGTGGTCAAAAATAAATAAAAATAAAGCATAAATTAAATAGTAAAAATAACCTTAACTTGAAATTAAAGAGAGGATGGCTGTTGTATAAGGACAAGCAAACAGCATAAATAAAGCTTAAGGCTTATGATCACCTGTGAGCTGTAACCATTTTTAAGTCAACATATCTCTTAATTAACCTTTTATACAGTCAAGGCCTCTGTCCAAATAACTTGCACCATCTCTGTATCAGTCATAATAGGCTAAGATCTGCTGAGGTAACAAAATAACCGCACAATCTCAGTGGCTGACAAAAATATAAATTAATTTCTTACACTGTATGCCCATCATGGGTCAGCTGCAGCTCTGCTCCACCTTGTCTTCATTCTGGGATCAAGGTTGATGGAGCAGCCTTCATCTGAAACATTATTTGTTGCTGGGGGAGAAAGTATTACAAAGAGGGAAAGGAGAGTAACATGAAGCAGGAACTGGCTTTCAAAGTTTCTGCCCCAAAGTGACATGTGTCACTCTGGATCATATTTCATTGGCCAAAGCAAGTCACATAATGTTACCTGAGTTAAAGAGGGCAAGAATATATAATCATCTTCTTATGGATGGTTGGTCTCCTTATCTCTAGTCTACTTCCCATCAAAACCGTCTCCCCCATTGCTCCCTGGGGCCCTCTTCCAATTTGCCATATTCCTCCTGTGCCCAGGAATTTCTACAGCTGGGCTCCTCCTGTTGGTATATGTATCAGCACTGGAGTGTGGGGCAAAAGGCCAAGGGAGTTCTGGAATAAACATGGTGACTTTTCCAGAATGCTGGTTGTACTTATAGATTTAGAAATATAGTTTTAATTAAAATAAACTTGAATAAATTATTGACAAAATAAAAATTCATAAGAGTCTCTTAAAAATATTGGTGTTTGACCCAATCAAAAAATAGGCAGAAGACCCAAATAGACATTTCTCCAAAGAAAGCATACAGATGGCCAATAAGCACATGAAAAGATGCTCAACTTCACTACTTATTAGAGAAATGTATATCAAAACTACAATGAGGTATATCACCTCACACCAATCAGAATGGCCGTCATTAAAAAGTCTACAAATAAAAAAAGCTGGAGAGGATATGAAGAAAAGGGAACCCTCCTACACTGTTGGTGGGAATGTAAGCTGGTACAGCTACTGTGGAAAACAGTAGAGAGGTTCCTCAAAAAACTAAAATTAGAGTTACCATATGATCCAGCAATTCTACTCCTGAGCATATATCCAGAGAAAACTGTAATTCAAAAAGATACATGCACCCCAATGTTCACTGCAGCATTATTTACAGTAGACAAAACATGGAAGCAACCTAAATGTCAATCGACAGTTGAATGGATAAAGAAGATGTGGTATATATGAACAATGGAATATTACTCAGCCATAAAAAAGAATGAAATAATGCTATTTGCAGCAACATGGATGGACCTAGAGATTATCATTCTAAGTGAAGACAGAGAAAGACAAATATCATATATCACTTATATGTGGAATCTAAAAACTGATGCAAATGAACTTATTTACAAAATAGAAACAGACTCAGAGACACTAGTTTGGGATTAGCAGATACAAACTACTACATATAAAATAGATAAATAACAAGGACCTACTATATAGCACAGGGAACTATATTCAATATCTTGTAATAAACTGTAATGGAAAGGAATATGAAAAAGAACATATATACATATTTGAATCATTTTGCTATATACCAGAAATTAATACAACATTGTAAATTAACTATACTTCAATCAATCAATAAAATGAGAATAATATTTTTTTTAAATGTTGGTATTTGAATTGGGTCTCATTGGGCTACTCCACATCTCCTGTTGCCATGGGTGCAGGTTCATCCACTCTCAAGTGTCCTTTAGTGGAAGAGGTTGGGAAACACCAGGGCCTACATTTTCTGGCACTTCCTGCCACTCTAGAGTGGCACTGTCCATTGTGCTAACCAATAACCACATATGGCTACTGAGCACTTGCATTGTGACTAATGTGACTGAGGAACTGGACATTTAATTTTCTTTACATTTAAATAGCCACATGTGGCTAGCGGCTACTGTATTAGACAGCACTGATGTAGAACATTTCCATCTTTGGTAAGCAGAATAATAGCCTTCCAAAGATGTCCATGTCTGCATCCCCAGAACATGTGCCTATGTTATGTTACATGGCAAAGAATTAAGTTTGCTAATCAGTTGACCTTAAAATAAGGAGATAGTCCTGGATTACCCATATGGGCCCATTCTTCTCTGGGTCCAAGTCCAGAACTAATATCCTTTTCTTGTTTTCCCTTAGTGCAACAGAGGTAAACAGTTGAATTCAAGCAGCATTTACTAAAAAAAAACAAAGAGCTGGGAAAATAAGTAAAGAAAATGCACACAGGATCAATCAGAGACACAAAGGAATCTCACCCCAAGAATCTTAGCAAAAGTAGGAAAGCACTTGCTGAGCCCACATCTCCTCTCCTCCAGTAACTGCTCATGAACCACAGACCACTTAGTGCAGTGCACCCCCATATTACTTACTTAGGGTGCTTCTCTATGGGTTTCCCCGCCCCTAGTCAAAATTGCAGCTTATTATTATTCCTCAAAATCTGAGGGCTCTCTGTGGAGGTACTCCATCCACATACATCTTCGGGATGACAGCCACAGGAACAAACCCAGTTCCTAGTTTCTCCCCCAGGATCTTTGCACCGTAAGAAATGATCCTACACCCTCTGGCCAGTTATCTCCTCCACCCACTCGCTCATCTGGCCCTGTGACTCACCTCTCAGGTCCTCACTCCCCCTTCCCCACATGCCCCCGCCTTTCAGGGAAGTGGTTTTTTATAATTAGAGTTCAATATTTAAAATTAGCTCACTCATTCAGTGACCATAACACAAACAGAATGCAGTAGGTTATGCTCTCACAAGGCCTTTTCTGGGTATTTATACAAGTCTGCCTAATATAGCAGCCTATTTAACAAGAGTGATCCAAATATGTTTTAACTCTTTAGGACCTACAAGTGTGTCTCATACAAAGTCAAACACACACTCTTACCCTTTATCTATAGAGGTCCCCAACTGGCATTACTCCAAATGGAAAAAAAAAAAAAAAAATCTTTCGCAAAAGCCAATAGCAAAATATCATTAAGCACTATTCTTATTTTTGCATATAAAAATATGTTCATTTAGCTTTTTTTATTCCAAATTGACTACTTTTCCTCCAGAATAAAAAACATCAGACTATTAGATCATACAGATCTGACATGACTAGATTTAGAAAACAACATAATTTTTAAAGGAACTGATAATATGCACTAAGCCTTAATGTCAAAGCCAAAGACTGAAATTCCCTATGAATGCATGAATCTATTAAGCAGGAGTCATTTTCGATTATTAAGAAGCAAAGATCTGTATTCTTTATAGAAATTAGAAATGGCAGAAAATAACATCAACATTCATAACTGCTGCAGTTAGGACCAATAAAATTTTTAAATCAAATTAAAATCAGAGTGATGATAATAAGAGTAATGAAATTTATGTAGCACCCTGTGGCTCTATTTCCTCAAAGAAACCCGAGTCCATTATTTTACAGGATGAAGAAATCAGTAGGCACTGCTTGCATCTTCCAGGACCACTGGACTAAGGATTCACCTGCACCAACAGGGAAACAGATCAAGTGTCACAGAATGTCATGCCCTTGGCTGCTGCCCCTCTGACTCCACCACAGCATCCGGTCCCTCAGCTTCACCCCGACGGTCCGGTTCTGCTCGAGGCCAGGACAGGTTGAGCCTAGGAAATGTCTCCCTTGCTACTGGTTCCTTGTTTCCCCTGCATTCATTTGGTTCTGTTGGGTCCCTATTCTGGGAAACCTGACATCCAAGGGAACAAGAGTCAGAGAGGGCTTTGGAACCGAGGAGTCAACTTTCTATAGTTTAGCACATCTGTGGTGGCTGAAAATATTTGTTTGTAAAGGTGTATGTGAAGATCCCACCCTTTCCACATAACACACCTTTCTCAGAATCCTAAATTCCAAAATCAGTAGTGGTTATTCACCCATTTAAGGCCAAAACCACCATGAAAATCTAGTAGATGTCTCAAATCTTCTACCCAAAAAATGCATTCAAAATTTGCTCTAATTTTTTTCATTCAATTTCAAGAGCTATGCAAACCTATCAAAGCCCAGTCACACCCTTAGGGAGATCTATGAACTAATTCCACACTAAGAAACCTGCTTTAAGGTCTTTTTGCTTTTCCTTGATACACAGGATTAACAATAACTGGCTTCTCAGAGAGACAAATACTGTATGATCTCACTTATATGTAGAATCTGAAATAGTCGGACTCAGGGAAGCGGTAGATAGAATGGTGGTTGCCAGGGGCTGGGGGAGGGGCAACAGGGAGGTAACGGTCAAGGGTACAAGTTTCAGTTATGCAAGATAACTCAGTTCTGGAGATCTACTGTTCAGCACAGTGCCTCTAGCTAACAATTCTGTATTGTATATTTCAAATTTGCCAAGAGATAGATTTTATGTTGAGCGTTCTTACTGCCAAAAAATTAATAAAAGGAGTGGGAGGAAACATTGGGAGGAGATGGATATGTTTATGACCTTGATGGTGGTGATGGTTTCACGGGTATACGCTTATCCGCAAGCTCATGAAGCTGGATCCACTGAATACGTGCGGCTTCTTACATGTCATACATCGATAAAGTGGTTTTTGATTAAATTAACTAGCTTCCCTCCCAGAAGTTTAAGTGCTAAATTAATGTAGGGTGTTGCTTATTAATGTTCCCGTGTATATTGGGTTTTGTCAGGACAGCTGGACACCTGGACCCTAGTCTGAGTATCACTCTTGGGCAATTATGAGCTTGATGAGAAAAAATATAGCTCCATGGAATTATCACCAGACTGGGCATCTAAGTCTTACTCCGATGAACCAGTCTGTGCTGTGCTGATACATCTTGTCTTAAGCACCCTTGGCAGGTAGACGAGAACACATATACCGAGAGCCCGGGCTTTGGGCTGCCCCTCCCCAAGAACAGGGTGCACAGTAAGGGTACCTCCCAAAGGGTGGAGACGCCATAGGCACTTAAGAAACAAATGTTTTCAGCCATATCTAATTTGATATTTTAAACAAAAAGGAATATGTTTTTAATTGCACCTGAGTATCATGGAGTCAATTTGTAGTCTTCACACAAGATGGAACTTCTCACCTGGAACATCTTTCAGAACCAAGAGACACTGGAAATCCATGAAAGGATTCTCCCTTTTCTTTGTGGGCCTTTGTTTCAGGCGCATCTTTCAGCAGTCGACTTAGGTACTCCTCCTCTTCCTGACGTGGATTTAAGTCAAATATGAAGAAATTGTGGGTGATGAGGTCAGGAAGGCATAGAGTGAGAAGATGGGACTGTGGTGCCCACTCCCTACAGCAATTTCTCAGTCCAGGATAAAACTATGACAAGAGAAGGATGAGAGGCTCCTCAGGGAAGCTATCAGGAAAAGCACAGCTATCACCAACAAGATTCTTTAATATGATATCCGTAGTGACTTCTCCCTACCTCTCTTTTTAGCTGTCAGATCTCTCTAAATGACTCTGGCTATTTACATTACACTTTTGTGGCATTTCAAGCCATTTGCAAGGAAACATTGAATATATAGGCAAGAAATAAGATCTAAGCATAGAACAGAGAAAAAGGGCAATAAGGGAGCTCAAAGGTGACAAGCAGGTGAAACCAACAGGTGTTCTGAAAGCAGCCTGTCCTCATAAGTCCATAAAGCATCAGAAAGCCCTGCTGTGAATGTTGCTTTGAGGGTAGAATTTAAAGTGAAGCCACTCGTGAAAGAGTAAGGCTTATGCTCATGTTAATGATGCGTCCCTGCCCAGAATTGATAACTTTTACACATGGGCTCCAATTATTTCAAGGCCTTATACTAAATTCCACTCCAAATTCTCAAAACAAATTTCATTTTATTTAACTTTAATTTTGAGAATTAATTTTAAAAGCTTCACATACACTCAGTTAGGTGGTGTCATAAAAAATAAACAAAAAGGCCGTCGCCACACCAAAAGGTTTGAGAGTTCCTGGTCTGGAAAGCATTGAGAGCAGCAGTTCTCAACCCTGCCTGCAATTGGACCCTCCTGGGATCCACTCCTAGAAAGTTTTATTTAATTTTGATGCCTGATACTCAGGCATCAGTATTGTTAAGTTTGAGAAACTCAGTTCGGGAAGCTTTTGATAACAAATGTGTACATAAGTATGCTCTTTTTTAATTTCTCAGGAACCGTTCCCACATGGATGAGATGCAAGATTTGGTCCCTCCGCATCAATATCCCTGCTCACACCTGCCCACAGTCTCAAAAAAAGGATGTGGTGACTGAAACTCATTTACATCCCTATTATTCCTGCATTATCATTGTTTGCAAATGCATTTTTTCTTTAATTACCCCTGCCTAAAAAGAGATGAAGACAAGAGGAGACAAAAAGGCTAATGCAACATTCCAGAAGAATCACAGGAGGGGGGCACGGGGCAGTCTTAGTAACTTCATTGTGGTGATGTGTTATAAAATGCAAATTGCAGAAAGGGGGCAGTAATCTGTTAATAAATATGTTAATTAGGCAGAGTAAATGCCGTACTGCATCGAACAGGGGGAAAAAAATTCACTGAATGTAAACTCCATGCACAGTAGATTTCAGAGGGCGAAATGTAGTTAGTAAAACTACCTTTATGTTTTACACTGCTGCTCTTTAGCATAGATAGCTAATAACCAATTTACATTAATGGTGAGGGCACAAATGTAAATTAGCCCCTTTTTGGTTTATATTACTGCAATGGAATCCTAATGCTAAAGTGTTGCATTTGGCGATTTCTTTAAGGGAAAGATCTCAGAACCTGATACAGTCCTAGGGCCTGCTTCAAGGAATTTTAATATGAAACCAAAATTACACTGCACATCCTTGTTCACCACGTGGGAGTTTCCAGAAAGGGCTCTGCTATCAAATATTTTCCCCCTCCATGGCTATGTCCACAACCCCGGGCTCCTGTGGGTGTTCAAAGTGTCCTGCTTGCCAAAAAATGCCTCCCAAGCCCGGGCCTGCAACAATATGGTCTTGTGCCACGGCAGCCTGGACTTCTGCTTGACTTTGCTTGCCGACCGGTAGCAGCCCTGACTTGACTCCAAACAAAGAGACCTTTGTATCAGATGGACTTTCACGGGTCCAGGTGGCTAGAGGAAGGAAGAGAGAGGGACCTTCAGGGCCTTCTGAGTCTGTGTTCCTACTAGCCACAAAGACGGAATGCAAATGCTAACAACAAGCATTTGTGCTGCCTGCACCAGTGGAAGTTTTCCATTTCTGGCCTCGTTCATCTGCGACCTCTCCTGCTCACAGGGTCTTTCTTTAGTCATGCTGCACAAGCAGCTACTGTATAGACCCAAAGTTAATTTTACTACACACTTCAGTGTGTCACCGGAGGTACAATAAATCACGAGCCAATTTCCAATTTTGTTATGCCCTACTTGATAAGGACATAAAGCATTCTTTCCCCCAATATACATGTTTTCAAACATGAGGATTAGAAGCAGGAACACGTCTCTTGATGCGCCGTGAAATTTTAACCTTCCTTTTGGAGAGAAGTTGACCCCCGCAGGTCCTATTAGAATAAAATATCAACTCATGCTTTTTTGAGTTTGGATCTTGGGTCCAGAAGATGCCTACAGGCCTTTCTGCTGCCGAACACCTCTTAAGATAAGTTGTTTTTTGAACAACTTCAGCAAATACATTTTTTCAGATGAAGTACAAGTTGTTGGGGCAGAGTTTTATTCTGAATTATGCTGCGTTTTTTTTTTTTTTAAGGTACAGAATAAGATGCATACATATTTAAATTCTCATAATATCATATTCTTAAAGATGGATAAAGAGCCATTAGTACCCCTTCTACAACTTTTAATCTTAATTTGAGTATTTCCAGCATTAGCCCATTGCAATGGTGGATTAATCTAATTCTAATAGGTTGGATCGTTTGGTTTTGGTTTGGGGGTTTTTTGTATATTGAGTCAGGATTCAGAAGTGACAATAACAACTAGCCCTTCATGCTCATTAATTCCCTTGCTGCTTTGTCTATACTCACAATGATAATAATACAGTATATTTCTTGAGGTCATTTTGAGTTCTAAATAAGAGTTTACATCACTAACTGGCAACCACCACAGTAATAACTGTTTTAGGCAGTAATCATCGACGGAGACTAAAACTAGTAGGTGAAAGTTGGGTGAGAAACAGGGTATGACATAGTCTCCAGGAATGTCCCCACAGGAAACGGAAGGATAGCCACCCAAAGTTGGTGGTAGTTAGTCTGATGAGCAAAATGGGAATGGGGTGGGAAGATTTGGATGGGGACCTGTATTACTTGAGTCTCCAAAAAAATGGTGTTAGGGTTTAGAAGAAGGAGGAGGAAAAGGAGGACGAGAAGAAGGAACACGTCATTGGAGCAAAGACCAAAAGAAGCCAAAGAACTAGGTTCTCCACTATGGTCCCATAAACAAAGTACAGCCCAAGCTACACGCGGACTCACATTTTCATGTAGGCTCAAATTTCTGCCTTCGCAAGACACACACATGCAAGGAGGCTGGATGCCTTCAGGTAAAGAGAAGACAGAACATAAAGCAACAGGAAGTGCAGAGGTTTGAGGTACAAGTCCTAGGTTTAAATCCCAGCCCCACCTCTTGCTGGAAACACACCTTCTGAAAGAAATGGATGTCGATAAGTAAATCAATACAGTTCCAAAACCTTGATTGCCTATTGCACATATATAGCACCCTGGGACAAGTTCTTTTCATTATTTAGAAATAAATGTTAAAAGGATACATACAGTCACTTTGGAGAACGATTTGTCAATATCTAGAAAAGTTTAAAATGTGCATTTCCCACGACTGAGCAGTTTCATGCCAGGATATATACCTTAGAGAAACTCACACACTTACATGAGGAGACACATACAAGATTGCTCGTGACAGTATTGTCTGTGGTAGCAAAAACTGAAAACAATCTAATTATCCATCAGAAAGAGATTTAATGTACACATTGTGATATATTCATATAATGGAATATCAGACAGCTATGATAATGAATAAACTATAGCTACATGCATCCATATGAATGACTTTTACAAAACTGAGTGAAAAATCATATGACAGAAAAACAAATATGATATGATTTCACAAACATATTGTTTAAAAGCGTTACTATATCTTGCTGAGGATACATAAATATATCATAAAGGTATAAAAAGTGGGCATGGGAACCAAATTCAGAAGAGCAGTTACCTCTTGGAAGGAGATGCAATCAGGAAGAGACACTAAAATGCTTGAGTGACAAGAGAAGTAAGGGTAGGAACTTCCCTGGAGGTCCAGTGGTTAGGACTCTGCGCTTCCACTGCAGGGGGCACAGGTTCGATCCCTGATTGGGGAACTAAGATCCCACAAGCCACGTGGCACAGCCCAAAAAAAAAAAAAAAAAAAACTAGGAAAAAAAAAGTAGTAAGGGTAAAGATGTACAAGTATACAGGGCCTTTATACTTATTTTTATTTATTAAATCAAAGTGTGGGAACACATGTTTGTGGCATTATTCTTCATAAATGACATACCTTTTTGTTTGTCTTAAATATTACCTAATTATTAATTGCCTAATTTTCAAACAAAACTATCTACATACATACAAATATATGCATAGAAAATTTCTGGACAGAATCAATGGAAACTATTGACAGTATCTGCCTTCGGAGAGTGGAACTGGGGGTCTGAGGAGGGGGAGCAAGGTTCACCTTTCACAATTGTACAATTTCATTATTGCACAGTTTGAATTGTACTGTTTGAACTTGTACCACGTGAAAATGCTGCTCTCATAACAATTTTTCTAACAACTTAGCAAACATGAGTTATTTGATACTATCTACACACAGCTTTTGCATTACCGCTTGCCTAACTCATTGCCACGTGTATTTAAGCAGTAGACGAGCTCAGCTCCCCTTCTCAGGAAACGTGACCTTAACTCTGTAGAGTGATAAGGGCCACAGGTGTCATGAATTCAAGCCACACCATTACGGATTTCATTCTATGGGTAATGTTTTGTAATCCCTCCGTACAACCCCATGTGTGTGATCTTATGAACCTTCAGGATAGTGGAAAAAATAGTCTCAGTATATTACTTTGTGATAATGACAGCTGATACTTTGGGCCATGAAATAGAGCCTAGCGCCATTTCAAATTCAATTCAACTCAATTCAACAAATGTTTATTGAATTCCTACCATGTCAGAGGCTACGGTAGAAATAGGAAGAACACATAAGTTCACACTGTTGAGGATAGAAACTTATATTCTAATGAAGTACAATTGGCCTTACTTTATCTTTAAAAACTAATCATCTAGATTTCTTGGGTTTGGGAGCAGATACTAATCATCATTGCTTACTTTCTCTCTTCCCTCAACCCATCAGAATAGCAAGTGTCTTACAGTGTTACCACCATTGTTCTCAAGGTGTGAGGAAATGTCCATACTATGCAAGCAACTCACAAAGACTAAGCAGATGTGCGCAATGATTAGTACTGCAATCAAATAAATCTTACAACCAAGTTGATCTGGCACATGTTTGATGATATGCATAATCATCATGCAGCCTGGTAATTAAGGATAATTGGTAAATAATTCACGTAAAGTATTGTAATTGATACAGCTCTGCAGTTAAGCCAAGATTTCTAGGGTCAGCTAAGTGGAGTAAGAAGAAGTTAGTTGGCCCAACTGAAAACCCCTAATCAGCTAACACAGAGGAACCCAAGCCTTTTCTTGCCCTCTCAGGATCACCCACTGTCTTGTGTTTCCCAGGAGCCCCAAGCAGACAGCCAAGCCCACCCCATCCCCCGCAAAGATTCCAACTCTGACATTGCTGAGGCTTACAGTTGTACTTGGTTTCCTTCACGGAGTGGGGTTTTCTGCCATTTGCAGAGGAAAAAAAAAAAAGTCAACAAAATTAGCCCAGACCTCAGGCTTTGGACCAGAGCTTGGAAAAGAAGAGGAAGGAAGCAGGACTAACTCTTCCCTCCAGCACTGAAGGGGCCACAAGTGGGTTTGCGAAGGGCTGTGGCTTCAGCTTTCCTTTACCACTCCCTTCTTAAGGCCAGACCCACATTGAGGGAAAAGATCAAGGGATGTGATTCCAAAAAAAGCCTCCTGCCTAAAGTTTCTCCCCTAAAATTCTCCCAATTAGAGAGGCACACAGACTAGCACCCTGAGAGGGCAATGGGGGCCCTGAATCCTTGTCATCTCCCATCTCTGCATGGTTTTGTTTACTCAGCTTGGTTTCCCTTACACAGCTGAGGGTACAACAGCAGTGGAAACTGATGGGATGAGAATCATATGTGAGAAATCATAACTGGAGCAAAAGAATATGGCAGAAAACAGGACCCACGATAGGGCAATTAGCCACTGGGTACCTTAGCAGCAGAGAAGCAGAGAACACAAAAGAGAGAAGAGGAACTAAAATACACAAGCCCTCTTAAAAGAATATACTGGAACACACAGGCAGTAATAGAGCATGACTTCTGTCTTAATCTTGTGGCCCAAGCTTGTCTCCCTTCTCAGCTCATTGCATACATAATGAAAAGTCCCATGACTATCCTGTTTACTGAACTTAGAGCCTCAGGCCTTGTGTTCCAGCACTGCTGAGGCTACTGTAGGTCTTTCAGGCCTATCTTAGTACTCATCTGCTAATCTTGGTTATTATCCCAGACTTGGTCAATCTCTCTGTACGGGTATAACGTCCATGTGCTTAGACAAGGTGTGTATTCTAGGAATAGACTTCAAGTGCCTAGCGCCTCTGGGCTCGTTGCACTGATAATGCCAAGTAATTTGCCTGTGTTCTTGATGCCTAATGGAAGTGCCAGTCACCTAGAAGTCCATGGGAAGCACTACGGAAAGGAAAACCATTCCAGGAATGTTGGAAGGCACAGTGCTAGAACAGTAGAAAGGCAGTGGGGAGTGGACCCAGAAGAGTTAAGTTCTATAGGACAGAAATCAGAATCGTCCCTCTGTGAGAAGTCACCAGAACTTGCTCCTATGGTCTCCTAGGCATAGACAATAATGGGTCCACACAGAGCTACTAAAGATTTCCTCAAGACCATCGCCAGAACACGAGCTCTGCGGGATGTTCAGAGTCAGTATAAATTTTGGAGCCTTTGGTTTAAATAGATGTAAACACATTTTCCTATTACAGGACTTCTCAGAGCCTTTGATATGTTACTATAAACTGTGGAAACCCAAGAAAGGAACAGGATATTCAATGTTTCCCAAACTTATAATGTTGTAAAATGCAAGTTCATATTTTCTCCCTGTCTTTTCTCTTTTCCCTTCCACGTTAGAGGGAAAAGCAGAGTCTACTCTTTCCTGCCTCAGGAGAGAGGCATGGCAAGGTTTCTTGATTTCTATTTTCAGATCCAACAGGGTTAGAGGAAAGAGAGGTTTAGAGATCCCAAGAGCAGGGACGCATGCTCACTATTCCTTCCCAGCTCCCAGCGTCAGATATTTGAGTTTCCGACCTCACCAAAGACCCTGTGTCCCAAGCACAGTTCAGCAGCAGGAGGGACCCCATCTGAAGGGACTGTGCAGGTTAGGATGGTGGGCACCTTCGCATAAAGCAGTGTGGATAGACATCACCCCAATGCCTAGGCATCTGTAAGATCAAAGAATCCTGATACAACTCCTTGAAGGGAAAAAAAAAAAACCTCCAAGTACGTCCAAGTTAAAATTTCCCATCAATCTGGAGGGATGGCAGATAAGAGTTAAAATCAAGTTGATTCACAGAAAATACGGAATTGCAATATTTCCCCGCACAACTAAGTTTACATACTGAGATTCCTATCTGCAACATGCATTTGCCCATGGAGCCCCTTTTTTGTTGAGTATCTCAGAGGACTAGTTTTTGCAGAACTCACGTAAGAAAATACTGGGGTAGATTATCCCATTTTAGAAGAGACAAGCCCTGATCAATATTCCTGACTCAAGAACTGTTGCCTCTGTTGAAAAGCTGTGGTCTTCGAGTACCTCTGGAAGAGAAATCTCCAGATCTCTTCAGTTAATCTCCAGAATGCTCAGAGAGAGCTGTAAGCCCTTCCAAGAAATATATTTGCTAGAATGGTGATGTTCGAAACTCCATTCTTTGAAAAAAATAAGTCTGAAGAACAGTTAGAATTTTTAACAAAAATCCTAGGGAACACCAAAAAGGTGCACACTGGAAGAGAAGGAAACCTTCAATGACAAAAGCTGTTTTTCCTAACAGCCTGCTGAGCCAGTTCCCCTTAAGCCAACGAGTGCCAACACACGTAACAGAACTCGCTCCCTGCATGCACTCGGGGCCTTGGCTTTGGCTGCTCCCTCACTCGTGAGCATGAAAAGATTAAAGGAGATGAATCTCAGAAGGCATTTAGCAGAGGACCTGGCCTGTGGTAAATACATCTGGCAGTGGTGGTCGTAGTGGTGATAGTGGAACCATATAAAACCAAAAGGTAGATGAACTTTCTCTTGCAGCAAAGTCCCTGGGGGAGCCCAGTTGTAGTTTAGGTACGTTGAAATTGCAGTGTTGTTAAAGTTATAGGAAGAGAAGCAAGGCGTATCTGGGCTGGCAGCCCACCGGCCCAGTTCAGTCCTTAACTACAGAAGGGAGAGCATCTAATTAAATTTCTATCTTCCAAGGAGTGTTTCAGGGTGTTAGACTATCATTGCTAATGACTTTAGATATTATCACTCATTTGTCAGAAATAAATCTTCTCGAGCACCTAGAAACTGCAAATGGAGAAGAGATTCTACTAAGATGAATTCCTATGTTTTTGGATGACCTCTCAAGCCTGCATGAGAGATGAGAGCATAAACATCTCTGACCCAGTGGCTATAGAGCTGATACTTTTTTTAAATTAATTTCTTGATCTTTGGAATCTCTCAGAAGTACAGCAACGCCTTTCCCTTTTCCAGATTCAAATTACTCCTAGAAAATAACCCTTCTATGACTATAAACCACTGACTATAGAACCACTGACTAATATTATTTTTTAATAGACATGATCCTCTTTTTTCCACCTTCAGTTATTCCCCCCAACTTTTTTTGTGTGTTTGTTTTTTTGCCGTAATGGGCCACCATTATCTGCTCATTTCCATACAATGCAGCCATCTGGAATGAAGTAGTGAAGAAAGATATTGTTCTTTCAGAAATCTCCCTCCCACATGAGGTATGTGAAATGCAGAATTGGTATTTTTACCTTTTAAGTCTTTTTATCAGAAATCTCTCATTATCTAACTCATCTGTTCTGAGGAACAGGCAGCCACATCAATAATTTTATGGCTTCCCTTGGAATTCAAAATTAGTTTAAAACCCATACATTTTCTTCTATGAACACCTCTCCTCAAAGCTGACAGCCTAGGAGTCCCACACAAATTGTCTACAAAGTAGTTCAACTAGTGACTCTTTCTTTGTGCAGAATCTCAGCTACAGTACTGGCTTTAATATTATCTAGTATTTGTTGCCTTGAACGATGGTTAACTTGGTTGAAAATCAAACATGTAAGTAGGTATTAGATGATCCTTTACCAAGAGGATGTAAAACATTGTGGTCAAGAAATCAGACCAAGTCTGGTCATATCCCAGCTCTCCCACCTACAAACTGGAAGATCTGATCAAGTTACCTTATTTCTCTGTGCTTTACTTTCCTTATCTATAAAATAGGAATATCAAAGGACTCACCTCAAAGAATTGCTATGTAGATTAAACGTGTGCTAAGTAAAACACTTAGAACAGTGCCGGGCACGTATCAAGGACTCAAATTTTAGCTCAAGTAACATTAATATTAATAATACTGATTGCAACTATAATATTAATCATAATATTAGTATTATTCCTGAATGCATATAGCCAAAGTTATTCTGTGGATGATTGTGTAAATTACTGTTCTTTATACAAACAGTTGCTAATTTTCATTATTTGGATTGTTGCTGCACCACTGCAATGATTCTGCCTGAGAAATGCCAGCACTTCAAATCTCTCCATCTTTACCTATTTGCTGCTTGGTTTCCATCCACACAAACATGCATGTGTGGACAGCAAATGCCAAAAACACACACCTAGTACTGAGAATGCAGCTTTACAATCATTCAGCACAGGTTTTGGAGAGAGGATTCTACCTGTCATTGGCTTTAGGAACTATTCCCTGAGGATGCATTGCCCCTCACAGCAGTTACTGTGTTTATTATTAATACAATATAGCAATCCATGTAACGGATGCACCTCTGCAATATTCTTTCACTCTGAGGCTGTCTAGTAGATTGCTTAGCATAATGCAAAGGAAACCAAGCTCAGTAGAGCTGACCCACTAATCCTACTCCTGAGAATAAGAAAATAATTCAAATTGGGGGAGGGGGGTAAATATATATATATATATACACACACACATATATATATATATAAAATAAACATTTGTTGCCTATGCAACCAGCAATAGGGAGATGATTAGATAAATGATGATACATCAACTTAATAGAACAGTATGGTGCAATTTTAAAATAATTATGACTGTGCAACAACATAGAGTTCAGTGACAAAAAACAGAACACAAAATTTTATCTAGTTCATTACTGCCTGGTTTGTGAAAGAAACAATGCGAAATCTAAATGTCATTGATATTTAAATACATTATGATACATACATGCTAGCAAAATTGTGCGGCCCCATTAAGAAGAATAAGGAAGTTCTAAACGTACTGACATGAGAAGGTCTCCAAGATATATTGTTAGGTAGCAAATACAAGTCCTAGATCCAATATGTGAAATAATACCCCATTAAATCCAGCTGGAGTACGTGCGTATGTGTGCACGTGTGAGTCTATACGGAGCGTGTGTATGGAGTCAAAGGTCTGTAAGGTTACATACTTAATGTGGATAGGGGTCCTGTCTGGGCAGGAGAAGAACATGAAGCCTAAGGAAAACTAATGTCCATTCTATATTCTTCTATGCTGTTGGAACTTTTCATAATTAGCACTATTACTTTTATATTTTCAATAATTTTAAGACTTTATACTATTATTATACCTAGGTTAAAAAAAATGGTCACACATGGATCAGAGAAAGGCAATTTGTATGTTGGAGTGTGAGACTGTCAACAATTTTGGTATTCTGGTTTATTTCCTTTATAGTTAGTATATTTTGGGGTGGGAAATAAATCAAAATTTGAGAATAGTAATGGCTGCTAGTTATTAATTGCCTACTGCAGGGGATGCTCTTGACGCACCAATGCTCCCATCCCCTGGTTGCTGTGAGTGTCAGCAGATAACTCACAGCTGCCCCCTTCTCCAGGGAGCTACTTCACTGTCCCCACACCACCCTAGGAGCAGAGCTCATGAACTGACTAATGGGAAATATAAAGGCCAGCCCCTGGCCTCAAGGTGGGGCAACGCTGTGGTATAATTATGCTCCAGGGCTCCCTATGGGATCAGGCTGAACCGACATCCACTGAGACTACATCCTTGCTTAGCTTTCCCCCCTGCTGTATTAGTCAGGGTTCTCCAGGGAGCAGAGAGAGAGAGATTTTTTTATTATAAGGACTTGGCTTACACAATTGTGAAGGCTGAGAAGTCCCAAGCTCTGCAGTCACCAAGCTGCAAACCCAGGAGATCCAATGGTACAGGTCCATTCCAAGTTTGAGTCTGAAGGCAGAAGACTGGTGTCCCAACTCAAAGACAGTAAGGCAGAAAAAGCAAATTCTCCCTTACTCAGTCTTTTTATTCTACTTAGGCCTTTAACAGATCGGATGAGGCCACCCCCATTGGGGAGGGCAATCTGCTTTAACTCAATTACCCGTTCAGATGTTAATCTCATCCAGAAACACCCTCACAGACACACTCAGAATAATGATGAACCAAATATCTGGTCGCCCTGTGGCCTTCTCAAGTTGACACATACAATTCACCATTACACCTGCCTTATTCTTTCTTCTCTCATATGCCTTCTCCTGAGAAAACTCCCCCAATAAATCCCTTAAACAAGAATCCCCATCTTAGGTTCTACTTCTAGGGAATGTCATTTGAATTACCTACCATGTGCCAAGAACTTGAAGCACCAGTCTTCATTCCTCAATCCTCATGGCATAAAGCAGTAAGGTGGGAGGTTAGCTATCATAACAATTAGCTGAATGGATTTTGAAATGAGATATACTTTATCTCAACTTGTGGGTTTAAAAAATATATATTAGGGCTTCCCTGGTGGCGCGGTGGTTGAGAATCTGCCTGCCAGTGCAGGGGACACGGGTTCGAGCCCTGGTCGGGGAGGAGCTGGGCCCTTGAGCCACAATTACTGAGCCTGCGCGTCTGGAGCCTGTGCTCTGCAACAAGAGAGGCCGCGACAGTGAGAGGCCCGCGCACCGTGATGAAGAGTGGCCCCTGCTTACCACAACTAGAGAAAGCCCTCGCACAGAAACGAAGACCCAACACAGCCATAAATAAATAAATAAATACTTTTAAAAAAATAATAATAAATATATATATATATATATATATATATATATATATTAGCAGGATAACTTTAGGCCAGTTACATAACCTCCCTCAAGCTCAGTTTCTTCATCTATAAAATGGAGCTAATTATGATCCTCCAAGACTTAACTGACTTGTTGGGAGGACTCAACTGGCCCCTCCATAAGTGTCTGTTGAGTGAATGGAAGGAGATAATGCACCACAATGTTCATATATCAGCCTCGGGTACAGAGTAAAATCTTAATAAATATTGTCTACCAATACTCAGGTACCAGTTAAAGCCTACCCCCTTGAAGTCTAGGTCAGCTTGGATAGAACCACCAAGACCTATGAAAATCCAAAGTTCTCACCATCTTTCTGCAAATTCCCAAGGGCTCCCATTCTCATCTGTCTCCTGGGCACCTGTGTCATCTCATTGATCCAGACCCCCTCCACTTGTATAATATACCCACACCCTAACTTCCATGACACATTAGTGAGCATAACCAACTTTATCAAAAATTGAGCCAGGGCTTCCCTGGTGGCGCAGTGGTTGAGAATCTGCCTGCCAATGCAGGGGACACGGGTTGGAGCCCTGGTCTGGGAGGATCCCACATGCCGCGGAGCAACTAGGCCCGTGAGCCACAACTACTGAGCCTGCGCGTCTGGAGCCTGTGCTCCGCAACAAGAGAGGCCATGATAGTGAGAGGCCCGCGCACCGCGATGAAGAGTGGCCCCCGCTGGCCGCAACTAGAGAAAGCCCTCGCACAGAAACGAAGACCCAACACAGCCAAAAATAAATAAATTAATTAATTAAAAAAAAAAAAATTGAGCCAGCAGCAGCGGAAGGCAAGAAGACCAGCTGAGGACATGGAAAACGGAGACCATCACAGCCACACACACACACACAACTTTAATAAATCAGGGAGCATCGTGGTTCTTAACACACCCTCTGGCCCTCCACCACCAGCACCGGCACCATCTTGCCATTTCCCCGGCCTCATTTCCTTTCTCCCTCCTCCTTATTGGCTCCTCTCACCTCTCTCCTCCCTTCTCTCCTTGCCCCATTCTTTTCCCTCTTCTGAAATCAATGCCATTCTCCCAGTACCCACCTACTCCCCCCAACTCCCGTTCCCAGACTTTGACAACCCAAGGCACTAGCAAAACAGGGGCCTTCCCTTTAACCAGACCCACCCTCTTTGGAAAGGAGCTTTCGTTTTAAAAATGAAATTTTGGTTCCTATAACATTATGTGTATAAATCCCAATGAGGGTGAATTTTAGTTTCATTTTACATAGGAAGGAATTGAGACTGAAAGAGCCTGGATCCCTTGCCCAAGCCAAAGGGTAAAGCAAGGATTTGAACCCAGGTCTGCTTAATTCCACAGCCAGTCCTCTCAAATGCTGCACTACCAAAAATATTCCAGGAGGCTACTTGGCGATATTCAAGCCTGTGACAACAGTCTGTACCTTAACTTTAGCCAGCTGTCCCTTGAAGATATGCCAGTGCTTTCAAGGGGCTTCGGCAAAATAGCATGAATTATTCAGCACAAACTATCAGTCCCATTACAGAAACAGCACAATAAACGTAATCCACCATCTTCTACGAAGACTGATTTTCATATTCATTTGAGATGCCCTATTCTTTTCATTTCACTTCTTCAGACAAGTTGTTTGTGCATATAAGCTCTTAAAGTCTCTTTTACTTGGAATTATAGAATGTAATAACCCAGTGCATAACAAAATATGTGTTCATTGCGTATTTGATGATTAAATGAATGGCAATGACAATGTTTCAAGAGTGTGCAGCAGAGGCTGGGATGCTGAAGGGATTTTAATCCCAATTTCTGAGCCCCAAAAAAGTGAATTCATTCTTCATTATTTAATAATGGTCCTATAGACCCAAAGTCAAGCTCATCTCACCATACCTCTGCAAGGATTAATTTATTCCAACAGACAAAATATTTTCCTTTCCTTTTTTTTTTTTTCTCAGTGAAAATTCTTAGTCACTGAGTTATTTCATACCCTAACCAAAAAAAAAAAAAAAAAAAAAGGATTGTTCAAATGGCAGCAAGCTGAAGGCTTCAACAGTGTTAATCTAAAATAAGATCTGAAAAAATGAGATCTGAGGGTCGACATCAATTTTTACTTCACATCTGTGTTGTGTTTCAAAGCAAACACCACAATTCTGCAAACATTTGCAAAGGGAGAAATACTCAGTGGCCAAATTTTTAGTTTCGAAACTCCACAGTGAAAATTTGCAAAGGGACTAACCCATAAGGCCACTGCTCCCTAAAATGTCCTCACAGCCCATCAGTCCCTTTGGCTAATTTCCTGAGAATTACAAGAACCTTTCAGATACTTACTGGCTTTAAAGAATTTTCCCATGACATTCAGCCAATCTTCATCTCAAACGTGCCACAGATCAGCACTGTGGCTTTGAATAAGTCGTTAAATGGCTGTAAGCCTTAGTCTCCTCCTGGGTAAAATGAGAGGCTGGCACTCGTGCTCTCTAGAGCTCCGAATGCTGATATTTCATGATCCAATCAAGCTCAAAGAGAAGGATATGCAAACTGCAACACCTAGGATTGGCATTAGGTATAAAGGCACATTTCTGGAAGCTAGAACTGCTGGTGGTGGGGTCACCAGACCCCCATCTCGAGACTCGGGTTTCCTCCTGAGCTGTAGAGGGTGGGTCCCATACAGGAAGGGCCGAGGCTGCCATCCAGGCCCTGTGTGTGCACAGATGGTGCAGCCTTCCCCCCAGAAGGGTGGCCTCTTCTTAATGCACTCAAAGGAACGTTCTGGGTTCCTTTGAAAGGAAAAGCAAAGTTTAATAAAAATGTACCTTTGGGCACTAGCCTATCTGCTAAGAGAATGTCAAGCCCAGATGCAAGAGGGTCTATAATTTCCTATTCATCTCTCACACTTCAATGGTAACAGCAATGCCAACTTCAGAAAAATGAAAGAACTGCCCCCTTAGAAAGATTTTGTGAGAAAAATCAGTGTAGGATATAAAGGACATTTATTGGTGAACAGGACTCAGAAGATACTGAGAACTGGATTCAGATATACATCCATAATTTCAAAGGTTTTTCTGATGTGTGTCAGGCCTCCTGAATACCCAGCCTCCACAGTCTCTCCCACCAGCCAGGCTATCACTCTTTTCTCCTGTTTTAAGCCTCTTTCTTAACCCTGGTCCCTCAGATAAACCCAGCAACACTGAGGAGAAGTCCACACCACACAGTGAACGAGCCGAGCCTGACACACCTTAGACTGGGGGTGTGGAGAAGCCAGGTGACCAAAGAGAGACGATGAGTCGGGGCAGGACATGGCCATCACATCCACCACTCACACCGTTGTGCATCTCACACTGTTTGGGGCCACGTCCAGGAGAGCCCCGAACCCTGTTCTGGGAGCTCCAGCTCCTTTCTGGGATATCAGGGAAGACCTCTTGAGGAGGTAACATTGAAGTTGAAGTCTAAGCAATGAAGAACCAGGCCTAGGAAATGTAGGACCGCACACACAAAGAAGGCCAGAATGTTTAGGAAACGTAAAGAAGAGCCATGTGGCTAGAAAATGGTTCATGAGGTATAGTGGCTCTAGATGAAGCTGGAGAGGTGGGCAGAGGCCAGATCAAACAAGACTTTGGCTTATGTTGGGTTCCCCTGAATCAGGCCATGAGCAAGGATTTGAAATGCAAGTCATTTATTGGAGGAATCATATTCAGGGAGCAGGAAAGTGAGATAGGAAGGGAAGAGAAGCAGTATGGGCGCGTGAGTGAGCGGCGGGCAACGGGGCTCAATCCCGGGGTTGGGGGACGGGGGGCAGATCCTCTGAAGACTGCAGAGCACACCTCAGATTTCCATCAGCAGAGGGCCAGGAGAGTCGGGGTATTTATCCACCAACTCTTGTCCATCACTGGTTAGGACCTGCTCCTGGGGCATTAACTCCCAGGGGCGTTCTGCCTAGCCAGCTGCAGTCAGAAACCTCAAGCACAGAGTTGCAGGTGATTGCAGGAGAAAACTGCCCCAGTACACAGGTACAATGAGTCCCAAGGAGGTGTGGGCATGGCACCAACAGCACCTGCTACAGCCTTGCTGACAACGGTGAGGACTTTGGATTTTATTCTTTTTTTTAAATAATTTTTATTGGAGTATAGTCGCTTTACAATGTTGTGTTAGTTTCTACAGTACAACAAGATGAATCAGCTATACGTACACATATATCCCCTCTTTCTTGGATTTCCTTCCCGTTTAGGTCACCACAGGGCATTAAGTACAGTTCCCTGTGCTACACAGTATGTTCTCATTAGTTATCTATTTTATACATAGTATCAATAGTTGCACTGTTGGTGGGAATGTAAATTGATACAGCCACTATGGAGAACAGTACGGAGGTTCCTTAAAAAACTAAAAATAGAACTACCATATGACCCAGCAATCCCACTACTGGGCATATACCCTGAGAAAATCACAATTCAAAAATAGACATGTAGGGCTTCCCTGGTGGCGCAGTGGTTGAGAGTCTGCCTGCCAATGCAGGGGACACGGGTTCGAGCCCTGGTCTGGGAAGATCCCACATGCTGAGGAGCAACTGGGCCCGTGAGCCACAACTACTGAGCCTGCGCATCTGGAGCCTGTGCTCCGCAACAAGAGAGGCTGAGATAGTGAGTGGCCCCCGCTTGCCGCAACTAGAGAAAGCCCTCGCATGGAAACGAAGACCCAACACAGCCATAAATTAATTAATTAATTAAAAACAAAAATAGACATGTACCACAATGTTCACTGCAGCTCTATTTACAATCGCCAGGACATGGAAACAACCTAAGTGTCCATCGACAGATGAATGGATAAAGAAGATGTGGCACATATACACAATGGAATATTACTCAGCCATAAAAATAAACGAAATTGAATTATTTGTACTGGGGTGGATGGACCTAGAGTCTGTCATACAGTCAAGTAAGTCAGAAAGAGAAAAACAAATACTGTATGCTAACACATATATATGGAATCTAAAAAAAAAAAAAAAAATGGTTCTGAAGAACCTAGGGGCAGGACAGGAATAAAGACGCAGACGTAGAGAATGGACTTGAGGACACGGGGAGGGGGGAAGGGTAAGCTGGGACGAAGTGAGAGAGTGGCATGGACATATATACACTACCAAATGTAAAAGAGCTAGCCAGTGGAAAGCAGCCGCATAGCACAGGGAGATTAGCTCGGTGCTTTGTGACCACCTAGAGGGGTGGGATAGGGAGGGTGGGAGGGAGACGCAAGAGGGAGGAGATATGGGGATATATGTATATGTATAGTTGATTCACTTTGTTATAAAGCAGAAACTAACACACCATTGTAAAGCAATAATACTCCAATAAAGATGTTAAAAAAAAAATAGTGTATATATGTCAATCCCAATCTCCCAATTCCTCCCACCGACCCCCCTTTCCCCCTTGGATTTTATTCTAAGTGTAATAGGAAGCCACTGGAAGGGGTTAGAGCCAGGCATTGCCACTTTCCAGGGTACACTGAAGATGGTTGTTCTTGCTGCTGTGGAGAACCGTGGGAGGGAGGGTGCAGCAGTGTGGAGGAGTCATTGGTTCTAAAGGCCAGTGTAGTTCAAGGTTAAGTAGTTCTCTCACAGCTTTCTCATAGAGGCTGACCCCAAGCATCTCCTGACCTTACCCACCCTTTCAGCTGTCCCTTCCTAAAATCTCCCTCCTATTTTCTTTCCCATAGATGCTTAATCTCCTCACCTCTGACCATTCAAATTTAGGCTCTTCCAGAAAGACACTTGGCCCAAGCTTTTTCCTCACTTAACTGACCGACAATTTGTCACTTACACAAGGATTAGGTCCTACCTTACCTCGTGGCAACACTCTACATCCACTAGCATATGAGAACAGAGGGCAAAAATTCGACTTTCAAAAAGCAGGTGGAACAGTATTAAGCCAGACAGTCTGGGCTCGAAGTCTGTCTCTCCCACTTACTGCCCACATGACCTGTGACAAACTACTTAACTTCACTGAGGCTGTAAAATGGGGATAAAATGTCTTCCACCGAAAGCGGTGAGAAATACATGAGATATTACAGGCACAAGTACCTGGCCTGGTACGTAATAAGTGATCAGTAAGTAAGTGTCCATTACTATCATTATGTTACCGTGTAATGAACATTCAAGTGTGTCCTTACCACAGTGTCAGAAAGAAAATAAAGGTGAAATACACACACACACACACGCATGCACACACCTTTTTTTATTCTGATGATCTGTCTGGTTTGGAGGAATCCAGGCCAAGGTTTTCACCCATTATCCTGAAAAAGTATGCACGGGCTGTATGCACTGTTCCCTGAACATCTAAGAAATCACTTGACTTATTGCCTGGGCACTTCAGAATGTCAGCACGAAGAACGCCAAGCAAAATTTAAGGAATATTAAGTAAACACCTGATATTCCTAGTGCTGAAGGAAAAAAGAAGCAATTTGTTCCTATTTTAAAACTATTTCAGAGGGAGAAAATACTGATTGAGCCTGGAAATTCAAGTTTTATGAGCAAAAACTATTAATATGATGTGAAGGATTGGGTCACACCCACTCTTCCCCCATGGAAGTGAAGAGCATGACTTTGGCAGCAATTAAAATCTAAGGGCTTTTGCCAATGATGAGTTCTTCCGTCAAAAAGCTAAATTAGAGACTATTTGAGACTTGTTTGGTTTTGACTTCCACCCATTCCCCAGTGAAAACAATTAAAAATGGGCCAAACATCATGTTCCTCAATTATACAAATGAAGGTTGAAAATTACGTATAAGTTGACCATTTTAACAGGTATGCTATTTGAAAAACTAGGAGTGCGGACAGAACTTCTTACTCAACGACTCCCCTTTTCCCTGCTACACCCCATGACTACTAAGCTTGCAGACTGTGTGGAGACACTTCCATTAGGGAGTAGTTTAAAGAGCCTTGAACTTGGAGCCAGGGGATTCCATCTTTGGACCTCAGTTTTGTCATCTGTAAAATGAAAATGTTGCATTACGAGTGGTAAGAGGTCTTTAAATATCTTTGGATTTAAATATTCTATGCTGTCAGGTGCTGCTAAGAGAACTCAACCAATGTTTCCCTCCTAAAAGGTAAGGAGGGCTTCTAAACTTTTCCAGAAAGGAATAAAAGTGATGGAGAAGGAGGAGAGGCAGGGCACGGAGGGAGACGGGCACAGTAGCCATTCTTACTACGAGGCTCTCTGGAAGCCACTATGAAGGAACTATACTCAACATTTTGTAATAACCTATAAGGAAAAAGAAGAATCTGAATCACTTTGCTGTACACCTGAAACTAACACAACACTGTAAGTCATCTATACTTCAATTTTTTTTAAAAAAGTCCAAAAAAAGTTTTTAATAAATAAGTAAAAGAAGTTACACGGAATAAATGAGGAGTCGCTCAGGTGACACAGCCCCCTACCCTCTACAGGAGAAATGAAGAGAAAGGCTCATCTTCTCCACAACTCTAAAATATCCAGGCTTTACATCACATATTCAAGTTTCAAAGTATATTCAAAGTCGTTTCGATACTTGTCAACACTCTAAGCCTCCTTCTGAATATCTAATAAATTTTAGCATCTTCCCCCCAGCGTTTATATGTCGGAGCACAACACTTCCCTTAGTGTTTTATTTCAAGGAGTGTTCTGCGTCTGCACACTCCAACATTACAAGGACTGTGGGGGGTTTGGATTGCCTTTGACAATTTCTTCTACCAGCCCCGTGTTCATGCAGACCCATCACCAAATTGTCAATTCCATCCCCTGCACCAAAAAAAGGCAGAATGTCTTAAAAGTTCAGAAGGATGGTCACCATTAGCAAATTCCCTTTTCTCTTCTCTTCTCTCAACAAATGGCCACAGAGAGGACAGATATAGAGATATAAGCAATATATGCCTGAGCTCAAGTAGTCGGCTACATTGCAGCAATGATTATGCCTGTTGCCCCACAGGCGTTTTGTTCCTGCCATTGTGATGCTAATATAGGGCCTCGGTTCTCAAACTTGAGCATGCATCAGAATCACGCGGAAGACTTCTTAAAACATAGATTGCTGCCCTCCACCCACTCTCCCCAAGGTTTCTGATTCAGTCACTCTAGGATTGGGCCTGAGAATGTGCATTTCTCACAGGTCCATCTGCGCCTCTGATGCTAGTGGTCCAGAAACCACACTTTGAGAATCACAGGCATGGGGAAACCTGTGAGCCTCCGGTGAAGTTGGAGCCTGCCCATCCCTGAGATTAAAAGAAGTCAGAGAAGGAAATGTGGGCTCATTTTATTTCTTCTTTAAGTTCAGATCCAATTAGCATTTATGGAGTTATGTGAGGCACTGGGTCAAATGCTTTCAAACACTTTTAATTCTCTCCATGGCCTGTGCTATAGCTATTGTCATCCTCATTTTAAAGAGAAGCAAATTGAGAGATTTGCTTCAGAGGGATTAAGAAACTTGCCCAAAACCACAGAGCGAGTAAGTAGAAGAGCCAGAATTCAAGCTCAGGTCTTCTGACTCCAAGTCTGTCAGGTGACCTCAACAATGCTGTATATTCCCAGTCTCTAGGAGGCTGCCCAAGGACTCAGGGCAGAGGTCGTAAATGGCATTGATGGAGGATGGGGGAAGCACTGCGGAGGGACATTAAAGGGACTCTTCGCATGCACGTCTGGCTCAGCGGGCTGACAGACCAACTCCTTTCCCTGTACCTCAGCTCTGCCAACTGAGAAACCGAAGACTGAAATAGTTGCCACCTACCCCCCAGCTTGTTCCCAAGAATGAGATAAGAGCTCTCGGCTGTTATATAAGAAGCGTTTTTCTTTCCAGTCCCTCTGCTTGCTGAGTAGCCCGAAAGGCTCCAGATCTTATAAATGATGGGATTCACCGTTACTCTCTTGAACCCTTTGCAATGGTCACCCTGTTCTCCCATCCTGACTCCTACCTCCCCTGTGGCCCTAACATCTGCAAGCTGGGAACTCCAAGTTCAAAGCGTGTGCCTAAAATGACGTGTGCATTTCAGAAACTCCGTTTGTTCCTGCAGAGTGACTGATGGAGAGTTATTCTGACAGCTCGGTTGGGCACATTTTTAGGTGTTCCTCAGAGTCCGCCCTCACTCTGTACCTCGTGGGCCCCTAAGGCATATGCCGTAGGCTCTGCCTGCTGAGTAGCTGGCAGGAGGCATGTTGCACCTATTTTGTCAGCTTAGAAGGGCTGTGTCAAGAGCCTCATCCTCTTAGAATTAAGACTCTTTTGTGGTGCTTCATTGGTCTCGTCTAATGAACTGAGAGAAACGCCCGGATTCCACGTTAGTCAAAAACTGAACATTCCAGAGAATACATAAGTATTCTGGAGTCCAAGTGAGCAAATAAAAGATTGATTTCTTTTCGTTTCATTTTCTTGGCTTTGTGTCTCGAAGGGATGGCCAGCTTCCCTTTTCCCCAGTCTCTCCTCCTGGATGTTTGTTTATTAGTGGAGCAGAGTGAGATCCTGAAAGCCTTCCCCTTGCTCTGAAGTTCTGATTGTAATGGAAACAGTCACCAGGGGGTGAAGTGTCACTGTGGTCATCTAATGATCAAGGACAGCACGCCTGAGAGACAGCAAGGAGCCAGGGTCTCTGGCTGTCACCACATGGCTTATTCTGCCTCTACTCTCTCTGTCCCGCCAGTGACTAATTGATTTGTGAAAGCGCTTGGAGGTACTCTGAGGGGGGAAAACACTTTATATCTCCTTATGACAAATCCTCAGAGGAACAAAAAATCCATTTCATGCACAAATTTCCCTGCTTGACTCTTTCCTCCATTCAATTCCCAGTTAGCTAAATCTTCAGCACCCAAAGAATTCAGAGACAAAAAAAAAAAAAATCTTCTGATGGCTGGTTCCTGCCAAACAAAGAGATTCGCACATGAAGGAAAAAAAAAAAAAAAAGAATCGATAGTAAAAATGAGAAACAGAAAAGTAGGCAGTAAAGAAGGAAAGTAGTTCTGTGGTCCTTAAGGAACTAATTTAAGACAATTACCAGATCCCAAAGTCAACAAGTGCTGTTTCTAACACTGGCCACTAGTGAGGAGAACTCATGAAAAGCCAGAATCTTAGAGTGCAGCCTCCTGGCAACTTCATTTTATCACAAGTAAATTCTAATAGACTGACTTTTTTTTTTTTCTTTTTTACCTCTGGCAACCAATCTAATGTTTCTATACATAGACTCAAAAGCGCTGTCAGCCTTTTGTAAATCCATCCCCCAAAATGTACCGAAGGGTTGATTTGGGATGTCTTGCTGCCCAGCTGGGGCTGAAACTTGCATTCTGACTTTCTGATTCACCTCCTGCCTACAGCGCATTTGCTTTTTAAAAAGAGTTTTCCAGGGCTGCAGAAAGAGTTGAAGGAATATTGATAAGAGAACTGAGCTTTTATCAAAAGCAGCTTCTTGTAAGTGAACTTGGCCCAAATTCAGAGTTCTTCCCCTGTTGCTGACTGAACCCAGGGTACCCTTGGGTAAAAGCCAGTAAAGTCATTCCTGGGCCTTTTTTCCATGCAAATGTTAAGCTCTTTGGACAGCTGGGATAAGGAGGTTAAATTCATTCATTTATTCACTCAGTATTTATTAAGTACCTGAAACGTGCCCGACTCATAGGTAGAACTTATTTTTTAATCACTAATTGTAATGTTTGATCTGCAGAAATAACTTGTCCGTTGTTTGGAAGCAGTACACCATGAGGCAGTGGATGGGGAGAGAAAATAGAGGAAACTACTTTTCTCCCTTCTTCACAGCCCCTCAGATAAGTTCCGTGGGGAGGAGAGTTCTGAAGCACTGAGCCACTTTCAGATTGCAAACTACAGTGAATTACTTTGGCAAGTCCTATTCCATCAGTTTAAATCTGATACAGAATAACGCATAGCTTTCCAGAACCATCTATGTCCAGAACCCACATTAATTGCTTAGGATATTTTCTAAAATACCTACCTACACAGAAGACAATTTTTTAAATGAATTTTAAAGACACTCAAAGGTTATCCTCCCCCCATTGCTGGGCTCTCTCAATGGCTACAGGTGACCAAGCAGCCCCCAAATCAGACACTAGTCAAAATAATATGGCTGATCTTTTAATCTCTTGCAAATTCAGTCAAACAGCCATCATTCTTGTTCTATAAAATGGATAAGTATTTTTTGTCCAGCTTCACAGGATTCAAATCTATCTTTCATTGCTGCATAGACAAAATAATGTAATTATAATAAAAAGAAGTTGTATTTGAACAGTCTTTACTAGTTTATAAAACATTGTATAGTTTATAAAAGCATTTAATCAAATAAGTTTAATATTCAGTCAACAAACAATTATTGGCCTAATAGATCTCCCTGGTGCCTAGCTTAGGGCTTAGTGGATGAAGAATAAGATATGGTCTCTGCCATTAAGAAATCCAGAGTCTAGTGGGTGAGAAAAACAAGTTAGCAATAACCACAATATAAGTGCAATAGAGAAATATAAAGGTGAAGGGGTAGATAGAAGAAAGATAACAGACATAGTATTCAAAATTTAAATTGGTATTTGGGGGAGTTCTGTTTACTTATAAGCTCCTAGACACCAGGTATATCTAGGTTTATGTGCATACACAGAAACGTAATAAAGTATTTTTGATGGGAGTGCAAGACTGAGGGTGGCAGCTATTATAGTGGAAGAACTGGTGGTGGAAGAAGTGGTGATGATGGTAGGTTTTGGAAGACTTGGCATTTCTTGGTTCATTAGAATTGACGTCCTTTCCCGGTATAGTACCAATTCCCAGCCATCCCAGAAACATCCCTCTTCCTAGCCTGACAGTCCATTGGTTCACTGTGAGCCAATATATACACAAACCACAGCAAACAACAACCACAAAATATTAGCAGTGACCAACTATGTGGTAACAAATCACTTGCTGAAGAACTGACAGCCAGTGGCCACTTAAAGATGTACCTAGATGCCAGGAAAGCAAACAGGAAACCCTCTGCACAAACCTGCCTTAGATTAGTTGAGCACCATTTGCATGAACAGAAGACGCAACAATCATTTTGAGGAGGGTGAAAAAGCCAGGCAGGGGAGGAAGAAACCAAACACGAATTGAAAGCACATGACACAAGCCCCTGGCTCGTCCAGCCTCACAAAGAAGCGCATGAAATAAGCTTCTTGCAGAAGGGCGACTATCAGAAAGAAAAAATGGTTGTAATAAATCCCGACAAAAGCCAACAAAAGAAAATTTGGACAACTTGTTAGATAAATATTCAGTAAGGCTGATCCACCTCACTGGGTTGTTGTAAAGAACAGCTAATAAAAAAAAGATTGTCAAGGACACTGCAAACACAGAAGAACTAACCAATAATAAGAACATTAATAATAAGGGAGGGCCTAGGAATGAAACCAGTTCCATCAAGACCAAAGATGTTGAGCAACCAGCACAGAAATAAAGAAAACAGATACAATTGCCTGGAGGTAGTCCAAACAAACAAGAACCAAATATTTTTTTACTCTTAAGTTCGAAAAAGAAGACAAGTTTACAGGGTATAAGACTATAAATAAATATTGGCCAGTGGGCTCTTGCTTTTCCCTGGCGGCAGCTCCCTTTGAAATGACTTCCTGGACGGAGGGGGTGAGGGAGTTGAAGGCTCCTATCCTCCTCCCTAGAACTCACGGTCCGCAACAGGAAGCCTTCCCTCCCTAGTCTTGATGATTTGGGGTTGGAAAAAACACTGGAAGGAATCCAAAGCTGTGGTTCATTTCATTCTTTCATTTCCTGCCTTTGCCAAATACTGACAATTACAAACAAATGTTGTCTTCACGACTTTCTCCTAGATGAACATCCTGCTCATTTCAGTTGCTTTTGTGTATGTGACTCGAGAAACACTTTCTAAATCCCCAAGGTGACAGGATTTCCACGTAATGATAATGATTATTTAATGGCATCATCACGATGGGCTGCCTGGGCAAATGAAAAGCTTGCTGGGTCTAAAGCATTCACTCGAGTGAGGTAAATTAACGCTTTCCAGGGTACCAGATTTCCCACTGGGACCCTAAAGAAGGCAATTCATTACCCAGGCATTCTCCACCCCCAACATTGCCTTCTACCAGCAAGTTCTTCAGTTGCTTAAACTGTCAGACCTCTCGGCCAGTGTGGGAAAGTCCAGGAGAGAGAAGAATATGCTGAGAAGGTCCAGGCTGGGTGGATATTTTTAGTCATCTGAAGATAGTCCAGGGGTGATCACCATCATCATCATCATCACAGCCCATGTGAACGCAGTCCATCTTATTTTCAAAGCACTTTCATCGCATAAATCATTCCCTTTGATCCTCACAATAATCCCCAAGGTATGCAAAGCAGGTCTTACTACAGTCAGCACCTGGCTATGGCAGTAAGAAGGGCACAAATGGTATGGAGGTAAGCCCAGAAGACACAGGGAAGAAAGAAAGGGTGCAGCAGAAAGAGGGGGCAAACCCCCAAATCAGTAGCCTCAAAAGCCTTGAGGGTCTGGGACCAGGGGCCATGTAGAGTGAGGACACACAATGGCATACGGAGGCAGAATGTGAAGAGGTGTGGGTGTCTGATTAGATAGACTAGGTTTAAAAAGATTCCTGATTATCTGCTGTGTGAAAGACTGGTATTACTAAGTCCAAAAATCAAGAAAGATGGAAACTAAAATGAACCAAGTGTCTACTATTTGCCAAGTGTTTTCCTGTAAGATCTTAACGGACTTAATCTTCACAAATAATCTATTCAAGGCAGATATTATCAACCCATTTTTTATGGATGAGAAAACTGAGGCTCAAAGCAGTGATGTTATTTGCCCAAGATCACGAAGCTGTTAACTGGAAAAGATGAGATTCAGGGACTAGGAGAGAGACAGAGCAAGAGACGGCTGGGGGCCCTGGCCCGGAATGACTAGCGACAAGCTTAGGGCAGCAACAGTAAGAGCATCACAAGAGGAGTTTAAGAATGAGGAACAAGTTTTCTGAGTCTTGGGTTCCCTGTGTCCTTTCTGCCCTGGAGGCTGGGCTCACAGTGCCTGACCGAGGTGGAAGAGGTGGGGTGACAAGCAAGATGGTTCCTGGCAGTTACCCCTCTTTTACACATGTGGAAACTAAGTTCCAGAGAGGAAAGGTCACAAAGTAGTCAGGGAGAACTTGCTCTTCTTTTGCAGGAGCAAGAGGAAGATACAATGTCTAAAAACACAGAAGTCTTGGAGGATCATGGCAGCTGGCATGGGTTTGCCTAAAGGATTAGGCTCGGGCTGGTGAAGGGCAGAGATGGTAGAAGCAGAATGGTCAGAGCCAACGAAACCTAAGAGGGGCCTGGGGTAGTGGAAAGGAACACTCTACAACTTCTTTGCTGTGGCACCTTGGACAAGACACTTCTCTAAGTTTCATCTGTAAAACAGAGAAAATAAAATCCACCTCATGGTAATTTTATGAGTATTAAATTTTATATGTGTGTGTGTGTGTACACACACACACACATATATTGTTCTTAAGCATTTGAAAGAAGTTTTCACGTTGAGATAGATGGTCTCTGGGGAGAGTAATGTAACAGGCAAGAATAGCATTTGGATTTGGAGCAATCCCTTCTTTGCATGTAGTAAAATATTGCTATTGAAAACCCACTTTCCCCAATCCTTGTGAATTCAACCTATGTCATAAGAAAGACTTTTTTTTTTAATTTATTTTATTTTACTTTTTTTAATTTTTGGCTGCATTGGGTCTTTGTTGCTGCATGCAGGCTTTCTCTAGTTGCGGCAAGCAGGAGCTACTCTTCCTTGCAGTGCACGGGCTTCTCATTGTGGTGGCTTCTCTTGTTGTGGAGCACGGGCTCTAGGTGCGTGGGCTTCAGTAGTTGTGGCACACTGGCTCAGCAGTTGTGGCTCACAGGCTCTAGAGCGCAGCCTCAGTAGTTGTGACGCACGGGCTTAGTTGCTCCGCGGCATGGGGGATCTTCCCGGACCACAGCTCAAACCCATGTCCCCTGCATTGGCAGGCGGATTCTTAACCACTGCGCCACCAGGGAAGCCCAGCAAGACTTTTTGATTCTAAGAAGCACACAGAAAGCCATTTCCGTGACTTTTTCCTTCTGCAAGACTTATTTAACATGTTTCTTCTGACAAACTAGGAACCATTCTGCTTTAAATAAAGAAGATTTCTCCTGGCGGGAGAATGAATCAAGGGCAATAACATTCTGCCTGACCCTTAATAGCATGTCAGGGTCACATCCAGTAACAGTACATAAAGCCTTCAACCAAATTGCCTCCAGCTTCTCTGAAAGAGTTGCCCAAGAGAGCCCATCCACGTTCATTTCTGCAGTGACTCCAGGCACCAAAGAGAGCCATTCCCAAGGAGGAGAGGTGGCAATTGTGAGCAATGAAATTTGTAGAATTCCCTGCAAAAGAGCTTCGAAAGTTTTAGCTTACAAGTCCTGAATAATTCAGAGGATCTTAGAGTTTGCAAGAAACTCCTTGCCCACCTGATCTAACCCCCAACTCTAACCCCACTGGTCAGTGTTCTCCCAGAGCTAACATGGGGCTTCTTCATACAGATCTGGGTCTGGGGAAGTCATTTCTAGGAAGTGCCCATAGTACAGTTGGATATAAATAATATAGTACCAAGAACCCACTAAGTGACTCATTCGAAATGTCTTCAATTTCTCTAATCCTCTTATTCTATTATGACTTGTGAATGTCCATATTTTATATTAATGTATTCTTATAATATGCACACAACCAGCCAGCACCGTGACAAGCCACTCAGCCCCCTGAATAGTCCCAGCATACCCTCTTTGCCATCTCCCTCTCCACCGGGCCCCCTCCTCAGGCCACAGCACCAGCTCACCTTCCAAACACAAACCCAGTGTGGGCTGAGGACACTGGCCTCAGAGATAACCTCCTTTCCATGTCCTCCCCACTTGCCAAGTGAGGACAGGGCAGGGCTGAAGTCTAAAACCAGACCAGCTGGACCTGAACTTAGCCCTGGCCCTCACCTTCAGTCCCATCACCCCATCTGGCAGCATCCCTCTGTCACTGGGCATTGCAAGTGGACATTAGTTGACTTTAGATTTGAAGTGGCAGGCTGTGCAGCTGCCGGGATCCGAGAGGAAAGAGGACCCCTAGCAGGTCATAACCAGCCTGCAGCAAAGCCTGAGAACCGGGCTTCCTTAGCAGTGCAGTGGTTAAGAACCCGCCTGCCAATGCAGGGGACACGGGTTCCAGCCCTGGTCCGGGAAGATCCCACATGCCACGGAGCAACTAATCCCGTGCACCACAACTACTGAGCCTACACTCTAGAGCCCACGAGCCACAACTACTGAGCCCACATGCCACAACTACTGAAGCCCGCGCACCTAGAGCCCGTGCTCTGCAACAAGAGAAGCCACTGCATTGAGAAGCCCACGCACCGCAACGAAAGGCAGCCCCTGCTCGCCGCAACTAGAGAAAGCCCGCGCACAGCAACGAAGGCCCAGTCAAAGACACAGTCAAACAAAGACACAGTCAAAAATAAATAAATAAACAAACAAACAAATAAATAAATGCATGCATGCATGCCTGAGAACCTGAAAGGGGCTACAGAATGAAACTTTGACCTCCCAGCTTTCCAGTCGGATGTGTGATGCCTTGTGCTTCTGTCCTGAAGTTAGGCAAGCCTGTGTGATTCTGTAAAAGTGGGAAGCCAGCCTTGTGCTCTAATTCCAACTGATAGGTTAGCCAGGAAAATGTCACTAAAAACATCCAGTGGAATTTGTTTGCAGATTCCCAGTCAGCACAAGCTATTAAAATGAAACTAAGTCATAGCTTGCTCTTCAGTAAGTCTTATCTTTCTGTCCTCTCAGGATTTCCCATGATAGGAGGATAAGGCTTAGGTAACACTGGCTTCAGGTGACTTAGTCATCATCAGGAGTGAAGCAGGGGGAAAACCTCACTGGGTTATCTCTGCCTAAATGCCCCAAAGCAGCCACCGCTTGGCTGGGCTTAACTCGGACAACTAGAACAGTGGTTTTTTTCCTCCCATGATGAGCGGCTCTCCACACTGGAAATGTGGAGGGGCTGCTAGAGAGTAGGGGGTACCACTGAAGCAGCTGAGAACTCTGTAGCAGAAACCATCCTCCTGGATTTCACCACAAAAGAGCAGAAGCAACTGTCCGAACACAGTCTTACACAGAATAAACCGTGTGGGACATAAAGGTTGCAGGGAGCCGGAGAGCCCGTCTGGAGCTCTCCCCAGCAGCCTGAGCAGAGGCTGCATTGGTAACCAGCAGTTCTCTCCAGCAGTTCTCTCCTGCCCCCCAGTGCCCTTAGCTGCCCACGGTCCCCACTGCGCCCCAGACTCCCTCCAAGTCAGCTTCTTCTGTGTCTCCCTCCCTCAGGGCAAAGCACTGCATTTTCCAAGGTAACACCTAGCTAATCTAATATAATCTAATCTGAAAGCGTTAGTGAGTATTACTGGATTAATACGCTATTACTCCTAGAAATACCATTTGCATTCCAGAGACACAGGGCCTCAAACTGAAGGAGTGGGAATTTCCATTACCCTGGCAGGCTAGGAAGGAGGCAATTTTGCAAGGGGTGAGAATTTCAAGACCAAATTTAAAGACTTAAAAACAGCCTTGCCTATTCCTACAGCTGGGAAGGTTTTGAGTTTCATTTTTTAAAAACTACCATGTAATCTTCTTTCTAACTTTTTCCCCACTTCCTCAGTACTGATGTGCTCAGAGGCCTCGAACTCTCTTTTAACGTCAGGTGATAACAATGGTTGGTAATGCCTGCGCTCTACTTTATGAGTGGGGATTTCAGTGCTTAAAAAAAAAAAAAGAAAGAAACATACCTCCCCAAGTATTTAAAGTAATCATGCCTATACTTCATTCTTTTTACTTTGGTCTATTCTTCATAAACTTAATAAGCTACTTCAGAGATATGCAAGAACTCTTAGAAAGAGAGCTACCACGTAGTGTGTACATGCTAATGTACACATATTAATATATTAATATATAATGTAATATATGTTCTAAACCAATTATATACATTGTCTCCCTCCTCATAACAACCCAATGAATTAGAAGCTATCATCCCCATTTTTTAAACGAGAAAAGTTAAACAAATTAGCCAAGGTCACATAGTTGCAAGTGTTGGAGGAGGAATCCCAACACGATTTCTGAGTCCAAAGCTTGCCCTCTTAACCATTACCTTCTCCTACCAGATATAAAGCAACAATATTTCTACCATTTTGAGCTTTTCCACCTTACAGTGTTGAGTCAGTAATTCTCAACGTATGGTCCCTGAACCAACAGCATCAGTATCCCTCAGGAAACTTGCTAAAAATTGCAAAATTGGGGGCCCACTCCAGACTTAAAGAATCAGAAACTCAGGAGATTAGGGCCCAGCAATTTATGTTTTAACAAGCCTTCCATGTGATTCTGGTGCACACTCAATATTGAGAACCACTGGACCAAGTCATCAGTGCAGATTCTTAAAGATCTGGGACTGGGTCAGCAGTAACTCCTTTTGAACGTTCATTCCTGGAATAATTCCTTTTCAGTTAGAAACTTCCACATAATTTTATTGTAATTCTAGGGAGATTTGAACAAATGAACATTGTTGGCACATGCTTGACAGGTGTGCAACGTTGTGAATGCAAATGAGGTAATCAATGCAAAAAATAGTTTCTCAAAATCCTGTAAGGTAGTCTAACACAACTGAGTGTAAAAGCAGTATAACGAGTATTCTTGAGTTCAAAAGGGGGGGAGAGGAAGGTTACCTAAATCGGCTACACCTAATCAGCGGCCATTAGTCTGCTCCCTACTTGTGCAAAATTACATGGAATGTCACGAAAAGTACCTGGAGGATTCACCTGACTGGCATCTAAACAGCTTGTTTCCCCCTTTCTCTTCATTCTGTGCTGCTGCTTTCTTAAACCAAAATAAGACTGAGGCACCCACTTTGGCCTGGAAAAAGCCCACCAGGCTGAGGCCGTCCCACTCCCACCAGCTGGAAAACCTCTGACTGGCAGGCAGGAACACACCTGTGTGCACACCTGTGCTTTATGACTCAGGGCTGAGAATAGGCCGTTTTCCAGGAAGCAAGTTCTATACTCAGTTTCTCACACCCCACGTGTCTTGGAGCTTGTTCCATATTAGCCTAGGTGTGCCCTACATAAAAGAAAATAGAAATTCACAGCCATCATTCTACCTTGATCTGAAAAAGAAAAATGATTTGAGTTGGTTCTCAGACGGGGCCAGAGGTTAGAAGTAGGGGGAACCTTCCTCACTGAAGCTGAGTCAGTGACCTCGACCTTCTCAAACCAGAGTGAAGCTGTTCCTGCCCGGCAGGGAGGGGGTCTTTCTAGTGGAAAACAAAGTTTGGATTCTGTAGTCACATTGGCCAGTGGTGCAGTCCCAGCTGGGGAACTTGCTAGCTCCTAAGTGGCAGTTCCCAGCTGTGTGACTCTGGGAAATATGCTTCACTGTCTTGAGCCTTGGTTTCCGGAACTGCTTTAGGAAGGGGAGTGCGGGGAGCACAGGGTCAGGAATTATATCCATCAGACAAGAAGGAGGAGAATAGGGCATATTGGCCTAAGCAGGCCAGACCTACCTTAGGAGCTACACAGTTAACGCCGGCTCTCTTCCTCTTCCCCCCCCTGAAGTGCCCAGGTGGACTTTCACCTGCCTCAGTGGGAGCCTCAGCCTCAAAGAGCTGTCGCCAGGGGTTACATAAACAGGGCTTGATAAACAGGGGTCAAGTGCCCTGTTAACTGGTCTCACAAGCTAGCCGAGGAACCCTGGTATAGGAGTGAGTGGTTTCTAATCTTGAAATACAGAACAAGGCTGGGATGCCTCACATCTTAAAGGGAAAAGCTATAATCCCCTAGTCCGGGTCAGATCACAGGTCTTCCCCTAAAACCCCTGGGAACCCACTTCCTCCCCACAACTCCTCACACATAAACACACCCTAAAAACTGACAAAGGCAGTACTCAGTTAATCCCTAAATATTCAGGGGAATGGCACACCAACCAGCTACAGAGAAGAGAAACACCTGGTATTAATTACGTTTAAAAATTTTCCCAGAATACAGTGGAGAAAAGACAGCCTCTTCAATAAGTGGTGCTGGGAAAACTGGACAGCTACATGTAAAAGAATGAAATTAGAACGCTACCTAACACCATACACAAAAATAAACTCAAAATGGATTAAAGACCTAAATGTAAGGCCAGACACTATCAAACTCTTAGAGGAAAACATAGGCAGAACACTCTATGACATAAATCGCAGCAAGATCCTTTTTGACCCACCTCCTAGAGAAATGGAAATAAAAACAAAAATAAACAAATGGGACCTAATGAAACTTAAAAGTTTTTGCACAGCAAAGGAAACCATAAACAAGACGAAAAGACAACCCTAGAATGGGAGAAAATATTTGCAAATGAAGCAACTGACAAAGGATTAATCTCCAAAATTGACAAGTAGCTCATGCAGCTCAATATCAAAAAAACAAACAACCCAATCCAAAAATGGGCAGAAGACCTAAATAGACATTTCTCCAAAGAAGATATACAGATTGCCAACAAACACATGAAAGAATGCTCAACATCATTAATCATTAGAGAAATGCAAATCAAAACTACAATGAGATATCATTTCACATCAGTCAGAATGGCCATCGTCAAAAAATCTACAAACAATAAATGCTGGAGAGGGTGTGAAGAAAAAGGAACCCTCTTGCACTGTTGGTGGGAATGTAAATTGATACAGCCACTATGGAGAACAATATGGAGATTCCTTAAAAAACTAAAAGTAGAATTACCATATGACCCAACAATCCCACTAGTGGGCATATACCCTGAGAAAACCATAATTCAAAAAGAGTCATGTACCACAATGTGCATTGCAGCTCTATTTACAACAGCCAGGACATGGAAGCAACCTAAGTGTCCATCAACAGATGAATGGATAAAGAAGATGTGGCACATATATACAGTGGAATATTACTCAGCCATAAAAAGAAATGAAATTGAGTTATTTGTAGTGAGGTGGATGGACCTAGAGTCTGTCAAACAGAGTGAAGTAAGTCAGAAAGAGAAAAACAAATACCGTATGCTAACACATCTAAACAAAACAAATCTAAAAAAAAATCTAAAAAAAAAATCTAAAACAAATCTAAAAAAAAAAAAAAATGGTCATGAAGAACCTAGGGGCAAGACAGGAATAAAGACGCAGACCTACTAGAGCATGGACTTGAGGATACGGGGAGGGGGAAGGGTAAGCTGGGACAAAGTGAGAGAGTGGCATGGACATATATACACTACAAAATGTAAAATAGATAGCTAGTGGGAAGCAGCCGCATAGCACAGGGAGATCAGCTCGGTGCTATGTGACCACCTAGAGGGGTAGGATAGGGAGGGTGGGAGGGAGGGAGACGCAAGAGGGAAGAGATATGGGGATATATGTATATGTATAACTGATTCACTTTGTTATAAAGCAGAAACTAACACACCATTGTAAAGCAATTATACTCCAATAAAGATGTTAAAAATAATAATAATAATAATTTGCACCCACAAAATGAAGAGTTTTTACAGTTGAAAACATATAAGTAATGTCTTTAGAAAACCTCCAAGAAAAGAGCCCAAAACTCTTTTGAATAATAGCAACATAATTAGAATGGGTCAGAGCTGCTAGAATCTCTACTATGAAAGAATCTTTTTTAGATACCTCATTTCTATGTTATTTTAAAGATACTCATTTACAATAGCAACTAAAATTCCCTATAGGACCCTGCCACTGTTAGCACAGACAGGCAGTGTTCTAGTGGGACACATCCTTGACAAAACCCACGTTGACTCTCTCTCTCTGTGTAACTCTGACCCCTTTGGTTATCACTGAAATGTAACCAGAGACCAGCTCTCTCCCTTCCTCCCTTGCCTTTTTTCAAGGTCCTTATAACAAAGTAAGATATTCTTAATCAGTACCCACTCCCAACTGTGGTTTGGTTTGAATAGCTTAAGGCAAGACTTTGGCAGTTCTTTGAATTATTGTGTTAGGAAGTTATTATGTGATTAAATGAGATAATATGTATGAAAGCAAGGGGCAGAGTATCTGGCATACAGTGGGAACTCAATAACAAATTGAGTTTATTATCGCTGTAATAAGGAATTTGTGTCTATAACAGCTTAAAGTCATAGCATGGTTCACCGGTGTCTACCTGTTAGGGCCTTAGAATTCAGCACCGTGGCCAAGGATGCTTTAAGATCAAGATGAGGGCACTTTAAGACCAAGAAGGGTTGTTGAATTTCTGGCTGTCCCTGACACATCATCACCACCACCCCATATCTCTCTCCTATTTCTCCTACTTCCTGTCCCCTATTTTCTTCTCTTTTCACCACTCCCTATCTGTCTACAATTTCACATTGTGCTTCTATTGCATGTGAGCATTCTCTCTGACCATATTTGTCTTTCTTTGCTTTCCCTTCCCTTTCCCCCTCTCCTCCCCACAAACACACAGACATGCGCACATGTACACACACACACACACACACAAAACTTTCCCAGAGACGTTTATTTTTCCCAAAAGGAGAGAGCCCTCTGCTGGCAAATTAGCATTCTGCTGGGAAAGGGCATCTGCGTTAGTAAATATTAGGGGCTGTTTCCTCCTTTTAGGGCAGCAAATGTGTAAGTTATTTTCAAATAGCTAAGTTTTCATCCATGCTAGGAACAGATACGGGTATGAAATAATGAAGGTTGATAGTATAAAACCCAAATCCCCTAAAACCCTCTCCGCTGGCCTGGTTACAATTTACTATAGCAAACAGAGGGGATAAAGAGATACAAGAACCTTCTCCCCTCTCCTCCTTAATACATGGATGATCTTCTAGAAATGTTTCATGCAGAGAGAGGGCTCTGCCCAGTATTTAGGCTGTAAAGGCATCACATCAGACAGTTTGAAAGAGATTGCAAACAACCAAAATAGCCATCAAGAGCAGATGAGAAAATAAATTATTACACATTTAAATAATGGAATAGTATGCAGTTTTAAAAAGTGAGCTTATTCTATAGCTACATAGAAAGAGCTCCACATCTTTAAGTTTAAAAGAAAGAGCAAAGTACAGAAACTATATATAATACACTATCATTTGTGTAAAAATAAAAATATATTTGTATTTGCCTCTGTGCAAAAAAGTAAAATATTTATAGAAGTTTGAACAAGAAACTACTAACAGTGGTTACATTTTATAGGAATGTGGGAACTAAAGAATGGTGCACAGGGGTGAGGAGAAACTTTCACTTTGTTATATATTTCGACCTTTGATGTGAATGTTTTAACTAGTCAAAACGTTAAGTGGATGGTTTTTCAAACAACAGCGTGAATGCGCATGAAGATTTCCTTTACTCCAAATTTTAATAATGGTTACCTTTTATTTAATGCTCATTATGTGCCATGCATTGTACTAGATGCCTTACATGTATTTTTTTTGGAATTTTTGAATTTTATTTATTTTTTATACAGCAGGTTCTAATTAGTTACCCATTTTATACATATTAGTGTATACATGTCAATCCCAATCTCCCAATACAGCACACCACCACCCACCCCCGCCACTTTTCCCCCCTTGGTGTCCATACATTTGTGCTCTACATCTGTGTCTCTATTTCTGCCCTGCAAAGCAGTTCATCTGTACCATTTTTCTAGGTTCCACATATATGCATTAATATATGATATTTGTTTTTCTCTTTCTGACTTACTTCACTCTGTATGACAGTCTCTAGATCCATCCATGTCTCTACAAATGACCCAATTTCGTTCCTTTTTATGGCTGAGTAATATTCCACTGTGCATATGTACCACATCTTCTTTATCCATTCATCTGTCGATGGTCATTTAGGTTGCTTCCATAACCTGGCTATTGTAAATAGTGCTGCAGTGAACATTGGGGTGCATGTGTCTTTTTTGAATTATGGTTTTCTCTGGGTATATGCCCACTAGTGGGATTGTTGGGTCGTATGGTAATTCTACTTTTAGTTTTTTAAGGAACCTCCATACTGTTCTCCATAGTGGCTGTATCAATTTACATTCCCACCAACAGTGGAAGAGGGTTCCCTTTTCTCCACATCCTCTCCAGCATTTGTTGTTGGTAGATTTTCTGATGATGCCCATTCTAACTGGTGTGAGGTGATACCTCTTTGTAGTTTTGATTTGCATTTCTCTAATAATTAGTGAGGTTGAGCAGCTTTTCATGGGCTTCTTGGCCATCTGTATGTCTTCTTTGGAGAAATGTCTATTTAGGTCTTCTGCCCATTTTTGGATTGGGTTGTTTGTTTTTTTAATATTGAGCTGCATGAGCTGTTTATATATTTTGGAGATTAATCCTTTGTCCGTTGATTCATTTGCAAATATTCTTCTCCCATTCTGAGGGTTGTCTTTTCGTCTTGTTTATGGTTTCCTTTGCTGTGCAAAAGCTTTTAAGTTTCATTAGGTCCCATTTGTTTATTTTTGTTTTTATTTCCATTACTCTACGAGGTGGGTCAAAAAAGATCTTGCTGTGATTTACGTCAAAGAGTGTTCTTCCAATGTTTTCCTCTAAGAGTTTTATAGTGTCTGGTCTTACATTTAGGTCTCGAATCCATTTTGAGTTTATTTTTGTGTATGGTGTTAGGGAGTGTTCTAATTTCATTCTTTTACATGTAGCTGTCCAGTTTTCCCAGCACCACTTATTGAAGAGGCTGTCTTTTCTCAATGTATATCCTTGCCTCCTCTGTCATAGATTAGTTGACCACAGGTGCGTGGGTTTACCTCTGGGCTTTCTATCCTGTTCCATTGATCTATGTTTCTGTTTTTGAGCCAGTACCATATCGTCTTGATTACTGTAGCTTTTGCCTTACATGTATTAACTCATTTATTTAACCCTCCCAGTCACTCTGTGACGTGGGAACTGTTCTTGTCATCCACATTCTAGAGACAAGGAAACTAAGGAACTGAGAGGTTAAGTTACTTGCCCAGGTTTACACAGACAAGGTTCCAGGAAGGCTGATACCAGAGTTCCCTCGCTTAACACCGTGCTACTAGGCTGCCCCAGAGAAAGTTTCTTCAACACAGGAAAACTGACAGCAGAGAGTGTTCTAAGTTAAAAACCCAGGGGCCCCAGTTAAAAGTTTGGAGAAGTCCTTTACTAGTGGTCTCAAACATGAGATTCTGACTGGACGAACACACACACCCTTACACACACACATACACTCACATATACACTCCTCTTCTCACCTTCACATATACTCATACATTGACACACTCCTACACATACACTCTTCCACTCTCAGACACACTGACACACATACATTCTCACACACTGATATACATGTTCACACATACTTGCACACTCACACACACATTAATAGCCTTCTCTGGCTCCAGCCTAACCTCTCCTCTGTGCTACCTCGCAAAGGCCCAGAATGTCAGCCCTGTGACACTCCAGCCCAAGGATCCCTGGACTTCTCTCAGGCCCTCTCTCCCATGCCCATTCTCAGGACCTCCTCTCTATGCATAAACCTTTCCCAGATGAAATATGGGGGCCCATATTTCTATCTCACCCAACCCATTTATGCTCCTGAACATGCTTCTGGCAGTCCAACTCAATCTTTCATCTAGTACCCCTCCCTGACAACGAAGATTTTCTCTTCCTCCAGACCTTAAGAAGGAAAGATTGTTTTACCATTCTGCTTATGCTTCCAGCTTCTCTGCTTGCCCCGTGAATGAAGAATCTCATGCAATTTGATTTCTGACAAGAAAGAAGTACAGCTCTCCATCTATCTAGGACAGCATGCATCCTCTTAGGATGAGCATAAGCGTATTTCCTCACCAGCCCTGGACGACACAGAACCACTGTGAGACCAACATTTGGGGCTACCAACAAGCCATTTAGTGTCCCTGGAGCTCTGACCTGCAAATGTTCTAGATACAAAACCATTTCAAAAAGAGAATGAGGGGGCTTCCCTGGTGGCACAGTAGTTAAGAATCTGCCTGCCAATGCAGGGGACACGTGTTGGAGCCCTGGTCCGGGAAGATCCCGCATGCCGTGGAGCAACTAAGCCCGTGTGCCACAACTACTGAGCCTGCGGTCTAGACCCCGCAAGCCACAACTACTGAGCCCGCGTGTCTAGATCCCATGCTCCACAACAAGAGAAGCCACCACAGTGAGAAGCCCATGCACTGCAAGAAAGAATAGCCCCCACTCACCGCAACTAGAGAAAGCCCGCGCGCAGCCACGGAGACCCAACACCTCCAAAAATGAATTTTAAAAAAAAGAGAATGAGATATAGTATTTGACATGTACTCTTTTAATTCCTTTTTGGGTTTGCCCCCACTTTAGAACACACAGTTTTTAAACATTTTACTGCTGCCCCCAAACCCCTTGTTGCCGTAATGTTTCAAATACTGGGGGTCAAGATTCTTTCTATCTGTGTGGTAAACTTATTATACAGTAACTACAAAATGATATCAAAATTCCAGTCACTCTTCTGAAATGTTTCCACTTGTAATAATAACAGTAGAAAGTCCTTAATAGTCATTATTCTATTTAATCCTCGGTGACAGTGATATTATTATTCTTCCCATTTTGCAGATGAGAAGACTGGGGTCATAAGAGGGCAAGTAACTGGTCCAAGTTATATTGCTAGGAATTAGCAGAACTAGGAGCTGAAGACAGATCTGTTTTGTTATCAATCCACACCACATTTAACTGCCCTTGGGGGCCCAGCTCAAGTTCTACATCCTCACTGGTCCAAACTCTCAGCTCTTGCAAACTAGAACAAAGCAATCGACATTTTTAGAATCAACTGTCTGCACAGCATGACAATGTGTGCTGTTGTTCATTCCATGCCTTTGGGGTTGATTATTGGCTGGTATTATTATCTTTCATGTATAGTCATATAAACTCTAAGTATTAATCAAATTGTTAACTTTTTACAGAGTATGCCTTTGCCATCTTTGTGCCCCCATGCCTAGAAGAGTCTTTTGCACATTTCAGGTTTGTCCATGGTGGCTTTCTACTCTCTAGGTTTTCTAGACAATATCTGCCTCTCTGCCTATAAAATATGTAGACTAAAATAAATTAAGTGGACAAATATGTTTCTCACAGCATCCTTTATAAGAGTAAAAAGGAAGCAACCCAAATATCCCACGAGGGAGGAGTGGTTACATAAACCATGGGGCATCTGTATGAGGGAATGTTACACAACTCTTAAAAATCATGTTTTCAGAGACTATTGCATAGCATAAGAAAATGTTTGCCAAATATTATGATATATTTTACATTTATAGCAAAGAAAAAAAACCTTAGAGCAGATACACCAAAATGTCAACTTTTTTTTTAATCTCTGGGAAGGGAGATGAAACTACAGAGAACGTTTATCTTCTCTTTCAGAACATTAACTCCTTTTCTGGTAATCCTTGGGGCCACTCATTTTGATCCTGTGAGCTTCATTTTTCTTTATCTCTAAAACAGGAGCAATATTGGTTTCCTCACAAGGCTCTTATAAATAGTTAAAACTTTTCCAATAAGAAGTGCTTTGTAAATGAATAACAATGGTATTAAATTATACAATAAATGATTATATGATCTTTATGCAGTTTTCATAACAAAGATTTTAGAGGGAATGGTGCCCTGTCAACTAATAGTGGAAATCTTAGTGGAATTTATATCTTTTAAAACTCTAAAAATCTCTTCTTTCTTTTAAAAATTAAGCCTGTGTTTAATCTTATATTCAGTGAATTATTAAGAAATGGTTCTCCATGGATGATTCAAGAAAAAAAGAAACCTATCTGTATCAATAACCTAAATAGCCGAGCTTTCTTTTTTGTGTGTGTGAAATGAGAACTAGGCTTATCAAAATAAAACCTCAGGGCTCCTCTTGCTTTGCTAGTCACTCAGTCACTGTGGCCCAGAAGGGCCAGGCATGGCAAAGAACTCCTGACCAGGCTGCTGAGGTACCACTCAGGCCCTACATAGAGCAGGGTCAGGCCACACAGGCACGGCTATGAAGCCAGCCAGACTTCTCGCCTGGTGGGAGCACCTCTAGGGTCAAAATGCCACACAAAACAGCCCTACAAGGGCAGCATGGGCTCCCACAAGCAGGTACCATTTCAGCAACCCTTAGCTTGGAACCCGGTCCTGCCCAAGTTCCCCAGGCTGAATTGTCCCCCTCCACCCTCAACCATCCTCCATCACACTCAGCTCCAGGTGTGACGCCCAAAGCACTGGGTGAGAGTCTGTCTTAAAAGAAGCTCCCTTCACTTCTACACATATGCATTCAGCACCCATTCCGTGCCCAGCACCAGGCACCTCCACGCTTCCTTTCAAATTGGAGTAATTTTTACACCTGCTTTCCCAACTCTCCATTTCATCTCCTTTCCACTCAACCCAGTCATATATATGAAGTCACTGTCAGTGACCAATATCCCCATATCTCACCAAACACTTAGTGGTTTAAGCTCTATAAACCAGGAGAAGAACCAATCTCAATCACCTTGTAACACTTCAGCCATTCAGAATCCCTTTAAAAAAGCCAAACTTGCTACATGACTCCAAGTCCTACACCTTTAAGCTTCAGAATTTTTAGGACATTCACAGTTTTGAATGGAAATTCTTCTCCGTTATAATCTATGCTCTCTGCTTTCTTAAACAGATTACAATGAATTGAACATCTTCTTGATGACCCATCCTCATGCACAGCAGTGACGGCCTCCATGGGGACTGTTGCATTGGGTAACACTCTTCGCCCGTAGATTTCATTAGCCCCACACTTCTTTCTTCTGAGGTTTTAGTTTTGCTGTTTCTGTGTGCATGCCACAACTACTGAGGCCCGCGTGCCTAGAGGCCGTGCTCCGCAACAAGAGAAGACACCGCAATGAGAAGCCTGCAAACTACAATGAAGAGTAGCCCCTGCTCGCCGCAACTAGAGAAAACCCACACGCAGCAACGAAGACCCAACACAGCCAAAAATAAATTAAAATTAAAATAAATTTATTAAAAAAAAAAGAAAGAAAGAAAGTCCAACAAAACATAGCTGACTTCTGCCTAGAGCTATAACAATGTTTGTCAACTTTTTCTTCATTATTATCCCCCTAATGAGAAAATTTTAATTTAAATTTTCCCTAAACAGAGAGATTAAATGCCAAGGAATACAAGTAGAGCTCTGAAGGGGCACTATAATATCTAAGATTTTTCCCCCTCCAAGAATCAGTTTTCACCTTACTGGGGGAAAATGCATGAGCTGTAGCTTTAAAACCCACCACCTTACCAATCGCCTTACCAATAAGAACTAAACCGTGCTGCTTACTGACCATTTGACTGGCTCTTGGTACTCCACCATCACTATGTGGCAGGAACCCCAACTAGCAATTTAAAGCCCGATTATAGATTAGGGATCTGAACAACTGTTGCAGGGGAGGGGACTGCAAAAATGCTTGACACAGAGGCAGATGGAGAAAAATGGGAGAAAGAAAAATGAAAAACAAAAAAGTCTTATCTAAAATTACTGGTAAACCAAAATTCCAAAACAATAATTGTTTGCTAAGAAAGAAAATTAACAAAATTAACAATCATGTATTCACACTGGAAAATTAATTTCATAGACAGCTTAGCAAAGACTTTAAATTAGAAACATTGAGATCTTCAAAAAAAAAAAAAAAGAATCCTCCTGGCAACGCAAGAGACATGGGTTCAAGCCCTGGTCCAGGAAGATCCCACATGCCGTGGAGCAACTAAGCTCATGAGCCACAACTACTGAGCCTGCACTCTAGAGCCCGCAAGCCACAACTATTGAGCATACATGCCACAACTACTGAAGCCCACACACCTAGAGCCCATGCTCCGCAACAAGAGAAGCCACTGCAATAAGAAGCCCGAGCACCGCAACGAAGAGTAGACCCCACTTGCCGCAACTAGAGAAAGCCCTCACGCAGCAACAAAGACCCAACACAGCCAAAAATAATTAGTTGATTACTTAAAAAATAAAGTGGAGGAATACAAAATTTTTCAACAAAAACATGTAAAAAGAATGAAACAAGAATAGGTGGATATTTAAACAAGCAGTCAGAAATTAAGAAAGGAAATATAGGGCTTCCCTGGTGGCGCAGTGGTTGAGAATCTGCCTGCCAATGCAGGGGACACGGGTTCGAGCCCTGGTCTGGGAAGATCCCACATGCCGCAGAGCAGCTAGGCCCGTGAGCCACAATTACTGAGCCTGCGCGTCTGGAGCCTGTGCTCCGCAACAAGAGAAGCCATGATAGTGAGAGGCCCGCGCATCGCGATGAAGTGTGGCCCCCACTTGCCGCAACTGGAGAAAGCCTTCGCACAGACACGAAGACCCAGCACAGCCATATATAAATAAATAAATAAAAATAAATAATTAAAAAAAAAAAAAGAAAGGAAATATAGAGTGACTGAGCTGAAATACAATAAACAGGACTGGATTGTTCTCCCTTCTAGATAGAGATAACTAGATAGATAGATAGATAGATAGATAGATAGATAGATAGATAGATAGATAGATAGATAGACTGATTGATTTAAATGAGCAGTTATGAAACATGGAAGACAGACTGAGAGATTCCAACATTTTAATGAATAGGAATAAATTGAAGAATAGTATTCCAGAAGAATTCCATTATTCCAGAAAAATAAACTGAAATGAATGATAGGAAAGCAATATTGAAAGAAATTGTTGTTGATAATTTTCCAGAATTAAAGAAAGAAAATCTAATGAATAGTCAGATCAGTAGAATCCAAATACTAAGCAGAATAAATACAAATAAAACCAAACTTGGACACACTGAAGTAAAACTGTAGAAATCAAGAGTAAAGAGACAGTGTTGAAACCTATCAGAGAGAAAAGGCAAATAATCTAAAATGGAGTGACAACAGTACTGACAGCAGATTTCTTGTTAGCAAACATAGATATCATAAGTTAATGAAATAATATCTTTAAAGTGCAGAGAGGTGGTCATCTAAAATGTTAACATAAGGGGGAAAATGGGTGAGAAAGATATAAAAACTCTTATCTTTGCAAATTTTCTATAAATCTAAAATAATTCCCCCCCAAAAGATTTATTTTTTAAGTGCAGAGAAAGAAAAAAAAAAACGTTAAGCTAGAATTTTATAGCCAGCTAATCCATTTGCCAAAGACGTGAAAGTAATTATTAAAAGATATACATCAGCAAGAAGTACACTGAACACAGAGAAAAGTTATAGATTACAAAAAAATAATGAGCCTAGAAATTGATCAATTTCATTCCTTTCTTCCCTCCTTCCTTCCTGAACAATTCAGTCCAAAATATATTAGGTGAGGCCAAGCAAGGGAGGAATCCAGCGGCTGTGGGGAAGGGAGTAGCAGCAGATGAGCATGGGGTATCAAAGCTTGAACACAATGAGATCATCTGGGCAACCTAGTATGGGTTGTCCAAACTGAAACAAGGGAAGGTGTTCACTCGGGACAGAGATGGCACTAGCCCAGCACAAGTGTCAAAGCCCAAGTAGAGTGAGGACATCATCTATGCAGGGGGGACAGTGGTGATGGAGAATATTGATTACAATAAGTAAATATATTGAGAAAAATAAAAGCCAGGCTTTTCACTGTCAGAGAGTTACAAATAAACAGAGTTACATATAAAGAAAGAAAACTAGAGGGAACTCTGATAGTTTGTTACTGGAAGTATTGATGTTAACTCATGGTTTTCAATACAGGTGTGTGGGTATATGTGTACATAGCTCTGTCTACTGAAGGGGCCTAAGATCATCAACACCCTAAAAGCAATAAGCACACCTAGTGCCCAAATCTTGGTTTCTGAACACTATTCTTCACTAAAAGGAACCAGGGCTTCTTGGAGAAATGGCTACTTTCAGGACTAGGGCAGGGAAAGCCTGGAATAAATACTTGTGTTAGTCTCGAAATTAAGAAGTGCTTGCATTGGTGGGAATGTAAATTGGTGTAGCCACTACAGAAAACAGTATGGAGGTTCCTCAAAAAATTAAAAATAGAAATACCTATTTTAAAAATTAAAAATAGTACAACATGGTGACTATTACAACATGGTTAATAGTACTGTACTGTGTACTTGAAATTTGCTAGGAAAGTAATTCTTAAGTGTTCTAGCCACACACACACACACACACATACACACACACACACACACACACACAAAGTAACCATGTGAGGTGATAGATGTTTTGATTAACTCGATTGTGGTAGTCCTTCACAATGTACACATATATCAAATCATAACATCATACACCTTAAATATATACAATTTTATTTGTCAGTTATACCTCAAAATAAAGCTTGAAAAAAACAACAAAAAAAGACAAAACTACCTGCAAAGAAACATTAAACTTTGTCTATATATTTTACTGAAGAGTACAGCTATGGTATGTTGAAAACAAAAAATTCATATAAATGAAAAACAAGGTTTTATACATAAGAAAAAATAAATACAAATATAAAACCAAAGAATCTGAATAAAACTCTAAAGCCTAAAAAAGTGATGGAATGGAAGAACAGTCTCTTCAACAAATGGTGCTTTCAAAAACAGAAATATAGATCACTGGAACAAGATAGAAAGCCCAGAGATAAACCCACACACCTATGGTCAACTAATCTATGACAAAGGAGGCAAGGATATACAATGGAAAAAAGACAGCCTCTTCAATAGGTGGTGCTGGGAAAACTGGATAGCTACATGTAAAAGAATGAAATTAGAACACTCCCTAACACCACACACAAACATAAACTCAAAATGGATTAGAGACCTAAATGTAAGACCGGACACTATAAAACTCTTAGAGGAAAACATAGGAAAAACACTCTTTGACATAAATCACAGCAAGATCTTTTCTGATCCACCTCCTAGAGTAATAGAAATAAAAACAAAAAGAAACAAATGGGACCTAATGAAACTTAAAAGCTTTTGCACAGCAAAGCAAACCATAAACAAGACGAAAAGACAACCCTCAGAATGGGAGAAAATATTTGCAAACGAATCAACGGACAAAGGATTAATCTCCAAAATATATAAACAGCTCATGCAGCTCAATATTACAAAAACAAACAACCCAGTCAAAAAATGGGCAGAAGACCTAAATAGATATTTCTCCAAAGACATACAGATGGCCAAGAAGCACATGAAAAGCTTCTCAACATCATTAATCATTAGAGAAATGCAAATCAAAACTACAATGAGGTATCACCTCACACCAGTTAGAATGGGCATCATCAGAAAATCTACCAACAACAAATGCTGGAGAGGGTGTGGAGAAAAGGGAACCCTCTTGCACTGCTGGTGGGAATGTAAATTGATCCAGCCACTATGGAGAACAGTATGGAGGTTCCTTAAAAAACTAAAAATAGAACTACCATACGACCCAGCAATCCCACTACTGGGCATATACCCAGAGAAAACCATAATTCAAAAAGAGTCATGTACCAAAATGTTCATTGCAGCTCTGTTTACAATAGCCAGGACATGGAAGAAACCTAAGTGTCCATCATCAGATGAATGGATAAAGAAGATGTGGTACATATATACAATGGAATATTACTCAGCCATAAGAAGAAACGAAATGGAGTTATTTGTAGTGAGGTGGATGGAGTTAAGAGTCTGTCATACAGAGTGAAGTAAGTCAGAAAGAGAAAAACAAATACAGTATGCTAACATATATATATGGAATCTAAGGAAAAAAAAAAACAAAAAGGTCATGAAGAACCTAGTGGCAAGACGGGAATAAAGACACAGACCTACTAGAGAATGGACTTGAGGATATGGGGAGGGGGAAGGGGAAAATGTGACAAAGAGAGAGAGTGGCATGGACATATATACACTACCAAACGTAAAATAGATAGCTAGTGGGAAGCAACCGCATAGCACAGGGAGATCAGCTCTGTGCTTTGTGACCACCTAGAGGTGTGGGATAGGGAGGGCGGGAGGGAGGGAGATGGAAGAAGGAAGAGATATGGGGATATATGTATATGTATAACTGATTCACTTTGTTATAAAGCAGAAACTAACACACCACTGTAAAGCAATTATACTCCAATAAAGATGTTAAAAAAAAAAAAAAAAGACACATGCACCCCAATGTTCAATGCAGCACTATTTACAATAGCCGGGTCATGGAAGCAACCTAAATGCCCATTGGCAGATGAATGGATAAAGAAGATGTGGTACATATATACAATGGAATATTACTCAGTCATAAAAAGGAATGAAATTGGGTCATTTGTAGAGATATGGTTGGATCTAGAGACTGTCATACAGAGTGAAATAAGTCAGAAAGAGAAAAACAAATATCATATATTAATGCATATATGTGGAACCTAGAAAAATGGTACAGATGAACCGGTTTGCAGGGCAGAAATAGAGACACAGATGTAGAGAACAAAAGTATGGACACCAAGGGGAGAAAGTAGCGGGGGGGGGTGGTTGTGGTGGGATGAATTGGGGGATTGGGGTTGACATATATACACTAATATGTATAAAATAGATAACTAATAAGAACCTGCTGTATAAAAAATAAATAAAATTCAAAAATTAAAAATAAGCAAATGGTGCTTAGGAGAACTGGATATCTGCATGCAAAGGAATGGAACTGAACCCCTACCTCACATCATATATAAAAAATAACACAAAATGGATCAAAGACCTAAATGTGAGAGCTAAAACTATAAAACTCTTAGGAGAAAACATAAGTGTAAATCTTCATGACGTTGGCAATGGCTTCTTTTTTTTTTTTTGGCAATGGTTTCTTAGATATGACACCAAAAGCATAGCAACAAAAGGAAAAATCAGATAAATTGGATTTCATCAAAATTTTAAATATTTTGTGCATCAAAGAAAGTATCTGTCAAGAATGAAAATACAGCTGGCAGAATGGAACAAGATATTTGAAAATCATAAATCTGATAAGGGTCTAATATCCAGAATATATAAAGAACTGCTGCAACTCAACAACAAAAAAGACAAATAACCCAATTTAAAAACGGATTGAATAGTCATTTCTCCATATAAGATATATAAAGGGCCAAACAAGCACAGCAAAAGATGCTTAACATCATTAGTCATTAGGGAAATGCAAATCAAAACTGTAATTAGATACCACTTCACATTTACTAGGATGGCTATAATCAAAAGAGGGAAAATAAGTGTTGGCAAGGATATGAAGAAATTGGAAGCCTCATATATTGCTGATGGAAATGCAAAATTGTACAGCCACTGTGGAAAACAGTTTGGAGGTTCCTCAACATGTTAAACATATAATTACCATATGATCCAGCAATTCCACTGGTAGTATACACCTAAAATAATTAAAAACAAGTTTTCAAACAAAAACTTGCATAAGAATTTTCATAGTAGCACTATTTATATTAGCCTAAAGGTGAAAACAACACAAATGTTCATCAAGAGATGAACAAATAAACAAAATGGCATATCCATACAATGGAATATTATTCAACCATAAAAAATGAAGTACTGGGAATTCCCTGGACATCCAGTGGTTAGGTCTCAGCACTTTCACTGCTTTGGCCTGGGGTTCAATCCCTGGTCAGAGAACTAAGATCCCACAAGCCATGTAGCGCAGCCAAAAAAAAAAAAAATGAAGTACTGATACATGAATACAACATAAATGAATCTTGAAGACCTTATGCTACATGGAAGAAGCCATACATAAAAGACCACATATTGTATGATTTCATTAATTGAAATATCCAGAATATCCAAATCCATTGAGACAGATAGCAGATTTTTGGTTGCAGAGACTAGAGGGATGGGGGAGTGGAGAGTGAATGCTTTCATGGGTATGAGCTTCCATTTGGGATGATGAAAATTTTCTGGAACTAGATAGTGGTGATGGTTGCACAACATCACGAATGTACTTAATGCCACTGAATGGCACACTTTAAAAACTGTTAAAATGGTAAATTTGATGTTTTATGTATTTTGCCACAATTTAAAAATTAAATGAGGACGATAAAATGATAGAGACACATCAAAAAGACACAGAAACCAGCTTGATGTACCTCCACTGGCCTATCTGGGACAATTCGGATATCAAAATAAGTAGTAATAGAAATAGATTATAGGCCATTGAATAAAAAAGAAATCCATGAGTCAAAGAAATATAGGAATCCAAATGGGGAAAGAGAAAACTTTTCTTTACAGTAATCTTACTTAATAGAACTAATGCCAACTAATCTTAATAGAAGGAATGATAGAATTTTAAAAATCACCATTTGGTAACCATCATAGTAATAATTAATTCAGTCACAAAACATCAATGGATAATACTGGTAAAAGTGTATGTAGATCAATGGAACAAAATAGAGAGCCCAGACACTTATGGTCAATTAGTCTACAGCAAAAGAGGCAAGAATATACAATGCAGAAAAGACAGTCTCTTCAATACGTGATGCTGGGAAAACTAGACAGCTACATGTAAAAGAACGAAATTAGAACACTTTCTCACACCATATACAAAAATAAACTCAAAATGGATTAAAGATGCCACGGAGCAACTAAGCCCATGTGTCACAACTACTGAACCTGCGTTCTAGATCCCACGATCCACAACTATTGAGCCCATGTGCCACAACTACTGAAGCCTGCACACCTAGAGCTCGTGCTCCACAACAAGAAAAGCCACTGCAATGAGAAGCCCATGCACCTCAACAAAGAGTAGCCCCCACTCACCACAACTAGAGAAAGCCCGTGCACAGCAACAAAGACCCAACACAGCCAAAAGATAGATAAATAAATAAATTTATTTAAAAATTAAAAAAAAATTTTAATGGATTAAAGGCCTAAATGTAAGACATGAAACCATAAAACTCCTAGAAGAAATCATAGGCAGAACATTCTTTGGCATAAATCGTAGCGATATTTTTTAGATCTGCCTCCTGAGGCAAAGGAAATAAAAGCAAAATAAGCAAATGGGGCCTAATTAAACTTAAAAGCTTTTGCACAGCAAAGGAAACCATCAACAAGACGAAAAGACAACCCTAGAATGGGAGAAAATATTTGCAAATGATATGACTGATAAGAGGTTAATATCTAAAATATATAAACAGCTCATACAAATCAATATCAAAAAACAAACAAACAACCCAGTTAAAAAATGGGCAGAAGACCTGAATAGACATTTTTCCAAACAGGAAATGCAGGTGGCCGACAGGCACATGAAAAGATTCTCAACATCACTAATCATGAGAGAAATGCAAATCAAAGCCACAATGAGATATCACCCCACATCTGTCAGAATGACTATCATCAAAAAGAGCACAAATAATAAATGTTGGTGAGGATGTGGAGAAAAGGGAACCCTTGTACACTGTTGGTGGGAATGTAACTTGGTGAAGCCACTGTGGGAAACAGCATTCAGGTTCCTCGAAAAACTAAACATAGAACTGCCATACGACCCAGCAATTCCACTCCTAGGTATATCTAAAGAAAATGAAAACACTAATTCAAAAAGATACATGTACCCCAATGTTATAGCAGCATTATCTACAATAGCCAAGATATGGAAGCAACCTAAGTGTCCATTAACAGATGAATGGATAAAGAAGGTGTGGTACATATATACAATGTAATACTACTCAGCCATAAAAAAGTAACAAAATTTTGCCATTTGCAACAACATGGATGGACCTGGAGGGTATTATGCTTAGTGATATAAGTCAGATAGAGAAAGACAAATACTGTATGTTATCACTTAACATGTGGAATCTAAAAAATAAAAAAACCAGTGACTATGACAAAAAAGAAACAGACCCACAAATATGGAGAACAAACTAGTGGTTACCCGTGGGGAGAGGGAAGGAGGGAGGAACAAAACAGGGGTAGGGGGTTAAGAGGTACAAACTATGTATAAAATAAATAAGCTACAAGGATATATTGTACAGCACAGGGAATATAGCCAATATTTTATAAATGGAGTATAATCTTTAAAAATTGTGAATCACTATGTTGTATACCTGAAACTTATATAACACTGTAAATCAATGATACCTCAATAAATAAAATTTTTTAATAGCTAATAAAAGTTTGATGAGGAAAGAAATATATTCATACTCTCAAAGTACCTCCCAAAAAAATACTTAATTAGAAAAAGAAAATTAATAACTTTATAATAGAAAAACCAGACACCACCTTTATCAAATGATCAAAGTTAACATCACTAATAATAAGACAAACCGAAATCATGTGCCACCTGATAAGATGCAGTGAGACCACAGCATCTTTGTCATCTGTTAAGTGTATGAACTTGACCAAATAACTCACCTCTTTTCCTCCATCTGAAAAAGGAAGGAAGCAGACAAGATAATATCTAATTTCCATTCCAGCTCCAAATTCCTACTATTCTAATACTTATTGAATTAATCTAAATATATGGCATCATGTTCAGAACTTGGCAAGAAGAGATAAAAACTCTTCTCTCAATTTAAGTGGCTGATGTTCTTATATAAGCAAGTCAGGCATAAAGTACACAAAATGACATATATAGTAAAACTTATGACCTTGGACTAATTTCATAGGGAGTACCAGAGAAGTCAAAATTTGAGAGTTTTTTAAAGCAATAATATTCATCCCTTATTTGAACGTGAGTTCAGAGTAGGATTAGGAAAGCAATTATATGTAAATAAGTGCTTATATAAATAAGTGCTTGAAAGGATTTTCCCCTTAAGAAAGTTGAACATACCTCCTGCCACTTCACGAGTACCATCCAGGAGCCTAGAAAAGTCTCTGAAGGGTAGAAAAAGCTGCAGGGCTTTCAGGCATGGCACTCACACAAGCCCAATCACTGAGAGCATCTTCAATATAAGACAGAAATCTCTGGCCAGAAGTCAGTGCTTTCGGAGAGGTAAGATTAATGCCATTTAGTTAAGCACGAGAGAATGGTTTTGTAAAACAACTCAGGGAGTTACAGAAAGATAGAGAAGATGAAAAGGCAGAGGGCTATGTACCAGATGAAGGAACAAGAAAAAACCCCAGAAAAACAACTAAATGAAGTGGAGATAGGCAACCTTCCAGAAAAAGAATTCAGAATAATGATAGTGAAGATGATCCAGGACCTCGGAATAAGAATGGAGGCAAAGATTGAGAAGATGCAAGAAATGATTAACAAAGACCTAGAAGAATTAAAGAACAAACAAACAGAGATGACCAATACAGTAACTGAAATGAAAACTACACTAGAAGGAATCAATAGCAGAATAACTGAGGCAGAAGAACGGATAAGTGACCTGGAAGACAGAATGGTGGAATTCACTGCTGTGGAACAGACTAAAGAAAAAAGAATGAAAAGAAATGAAGACAGCCTAAGAGACCTCTGGGACAACATTAAACGCAACAACATTCGCATTATAGGGGTCCCAGAAGGAGAAGAGAGAGAGAAAGGACCAGAGAAAATATTTGAAGAGATTATAGTCGAAAACTTCCCTAACATGGGAAAGGAAATAGCCACCCAAGTCCAGGAAGCGCAGAGAGTCCCATACAGAATAAACCCAAGGAGAAACACGCCGAGACACATAGTAATCAAAGTGGCAAAAATTAAAGATAAAGAAAAATTACTGAAAGCAGCAAGGGAAAAACGACAAATAACGACAAATAACGACAAATAACGACAAAAAACGACGAAAAACGACAAATAACATACAAGGGAACTCCCACAAGGTTAACAGCTGATTTCTCAGCAGAAACTCTGCAAGCCAGAAGGGAGTGGCATGATATACTTAAAGTGATGAAAGGGAAGAACCTACAACCAAGATTACTCTACCCGGCAAGGATCTCATTTAGATTTCATGGAGAAATCAAAAGCTTTACAGACAAGCAAAAGCTAAGAGAATTCAGCACCACCAAACCAGCTCTACAACAAATGCTAAAGGAACGTCTCTAAGTGGGAAACACAAGACAAGAAAAGGACCTACAAAAACAAACCCAAAACAATTAAGAAAATGGTCATAGGAACATACATATCGATAATTACCTTAAACATGAATGGATTAAATGCCCCAACCAAAAGACATAGACTGGCTGAATGGATACAAAAACAAGACCCATATATATGCTGTCTACAAGAGACCCACTTTAGACCTAGGGACACATACAGACTGAAAGTGAGGGGATGGAAAAAGATATTCCATGCAAATGGAAATCAAAAGAAAGCTGGAGTAGCTATACTCATATCAGATAAAATAGACTTTAAAATAAAGAATGTTACAAGAAACAAGGAAGGACACTACATAATGATCCAGGGATCAATCCAAGAAGAAGATATAACAATTATAAATATGTATGCACCCAACATAGGAGCACCTCAATACATAAGGCAACTGCTAACAGCTATAAAAGAGGAAATCGACAGTTAACACAATAATAGTGGGGGACTTTAACACCTCACTTACACCAATGGACAGATCATCCAAAATGAAAATAAATAAGGAAACAGAAGCTTTAAATGACACAAGAGACCAGATAGATTTAATTGATATTTATAGGACATTCCATCCAAAAACAGCAGATTACACGTTCTTCTCAAGTGCGCACGGAACATTCTCCAGGATAGATCACATCTTGGGTCACAAATCAAGCCTCAGTAAATTTAAGAAAATTGAAATCATATCAAGCATCTTTTCTGACCACAACGCTATGAGATTAGAAATGAATTACAGGCAAAAAACGTAAAAAGGACAAACACATGGAGGCTAAACAATACGTTACTAAATAACCAAGAGATCACTGAAGAAATCAAAGAGGAAATCAAAAAACACCTAGAGACAAATGACAATGAAAACACGACGACGAGCCAAAACCTATGGGATGCAGCAAAAGCGGTTCTAAGAGGGAAGTTTATAGCTATACAAGCCTACCTCAAGAAACAAGAAAAATCTCAAGTAAACAATCTAACCTTACACCTAAAGAAACTAGAGAAAGAAGAACAAACAAAACCCAAAGTTAGCAGAAGGAAAGAAATCATAAAGATCAGAGCAGAAATAAATGAAATAGAAACAAAGAAAACAATAGCCAAGATCAATAAAACTAAAAGTTGGTTCTTTGAGAAGATAAACAAAATGGATAAGCCATTAGCCAGACTCATCAAGAAAAAGAGGGAGAGGACTCAAATCAATAAAATCAGAAATGAAAAAGGAGAAGTTACAACAGACACCGCAGAAATACAAAGCATCCTAAGAGACTACTACAAGCAACTCTATGCCAATAAAATGGACAACCTGGAAGAAATGGACACATTCTTAGAAAGGTATAACCTTCCAAGACTGAATCAGGAAGAAACAGAAAATATGAACAGACCAATCACAAGTAATGAAATTGAAACTGTGATTAAAAATCTTCCAACAAACAAAAGTCCAGGACCAGATGGCTTCACAGGTGAATTCTATCAAACATTTAGAGAAGAGCTAACACCCATCCTTCTCAAACTCTTCCAAAAAATTGCAGAGGAAGGAACACTCCCAAACTCATTCTATGAGGCCACCATCACCCTGATACCAAAACCAGACAAAGACACTACAAAAAAAGAAAATTACAGACCAATATCACTGATGAATATAGATGCAAAAATCCTCAACAAAATACTAGCAAACAGAATCCAACAACACATTAAAAGGATCATACACCACGATCAAGTGGGATTTATCCCAGGGATGCAAGGATTCTTCAATATACGCAAATCAATCAATGTGATACACCATATTAACAAATTGAAGAATAGAAACCATATGATCATCTCAATAGATGCAGAAAAAGCTTTTGACAAAATTCAACACCCATTTCTGATAAAAACTCTCCAGAAAGTGGGCATAGAGGGAACCTACCTCAACATAATAAAGGCCATATACGACAAACCCACAGCAAACATCATTCTCAATGGTGAAAAACTGAAAGCATTTCCTCTAAGATCAGGAACGAGACAAGGATGTCCACTCTCACCACTATTATTCAACATAGTTCTGGAAGTCCTAGCCACGGCAATCAGAGAAGAAAAAGAAATAAAAGGAATACAAATTGGAAAAGAAGAAGTAAAACTGTCACTGTTTGCGGATGACATGATACTATACATAGAGAATCCTAAAACTGCCACCAGAAAACTGCTAGAGCTAATTAATGAATATGGTAAAGTTGCAGGATACAAAATTAATGCACAGAAATCTCTTGCATTCCTATACACTAATGATGAAAAATCTGAAAGAGAAATTATGGAAACACTCCCATTTACCATTGCAACAAAAAGAATAAAATACCTAGGAATAAACCTACCTAGGGAGACAAAAGACCTGTATGCAGAAAACTATAAGACACTGATGAAAGAAATTAAAGATGATACCAACAGATGGAGAGATATACCATGTTCTTGGATTGGAAGAATCAACATTGTGAAAATGAGTATACTACCCAAAGCAATCTACAGATTCAATGCAATCCCTATCAAATTACCAATGGCATTTTTTACGGAGCTAGAACAAATCATCTTAAAATTTGTATGGAGACACAAAAGACCCCGAATAGCCAAAGCAGTCTTGAGGCAAAAAAATGGAGCTGGAAGAATCAGACTCCCTGACTTCAGACTATACTACAAAGCTACAGTAATCAAGACAATATGGTACTGGCACAAAAACAGAAACATAGATCAATGGAACAAGATAGAAAGCCCAGAGATTAACCCACGCACCTATGGTCAACTAATCTATGACAAAGGAGGCAAAGATATACAATGGAGAAAAGACAGCCTCTTCAATAAGTGGTGCTGGGAAAACTGGACAGCTACATGTAAAAGAATGAAATTAGAATACTCCCTAACACCATACACAAAAATAAACTCAAAATGGATTCGAGACCTAAATCTAAGACTGGACACTATAAAACTCTTAGAGGAAAACATAGGAAGAACACTCTTTGACATAAATCACAGCAAGATCTTTCTTGATCCACCTCCTAGAGTAATGGAAATAAAAACAAAAATAAACAAGTGGGACCTAATGAAACTTAAAAGCTTTTGCACAGCAAAGGAAACCATAAACAAGACGAAAAGACAACCCTCAGAATGGGAGAAAATATTTGCAAATGAATCAACGGACAAAGGATTAATCTCCAAAATATATAAACAGTTCATGCAGCTCAATATTAAAGAAACAAACAACCCAATCCAAAAATGGGCAGAAGACCTAAATAGACATTTCTCCAAAGAAGACATACAGACGGCCACGAAGCACATGAAAAGATGCTCAACATCACTAATTATTAGAGAAATGCAAATCAAAACTACAATGAGGTATCACCTCACTCCTGTTAGAATGGGCATCATCAGAACATCTACAAACAACAAATGCTGGAGAGGGTGTGGAGAAAAGGGAAACCTCTTGCACTGTTGGTGGGAATGTAAATTGATACAGCCACTATGGAGAACAATATGGAGGTTCCTTAAAAAACTAAAAATAGAATTACCATATGACCCAGCAATCCCACTACTGGGCATATACCCAGAGAAAACCGTAATTCAAAAAGACACATGCACCCAAATGTTCATTGCAGCACTATTTACAATAGCCAGGTCATGGAAGCAACCTAAATGCCCATCAACAGACGAATGGATAAAGAAGTTGTGGTACATATATACAATGGAATATTACTCAGCCATAAAAAGGAACGAAATTGAGTCATTTGTTGAGACGTGGATGGATCTAGAGACTGTCATACAGAGTGAAGTAAGTCAGAAAGAGAAAAACAAATATCGTATATTAATGCATGTATGCGGAACCTAGAAAAATGGTACAGATGAGCCAGTTTGCAGGGCAGAAGTTGAGACACAGATGTAGAGAATGGACATATGGACACCAAGGGGGAAAACTGCGGTGAGGTGGGGATGGTGGTGTGCTGAATTGGGCGATTGGGATTGACATGTATACACTGATGTGTATAAAACTGATGCCTAATAAGAACCTGCAGTATAAAAAAACAAACAAAACAACTAATACTAAACTTTCATTGGGTTATTTGTATGGAAATATGTTAATATAAATGTTTCAGACATTATATGAAATTTCTAAAAATCTTAAAAAAAAAAAAAAAAAAAAAAAAACTCAGGCCCTCACAGCGCAATTCAAATTATCAGCAACCTCATAAATAAATGTAGTCATATCAATATTCAACTGGCAAACCATTAAAAAGTGATGTCTGAACTGATCTTATTATACCGTTTGGCTTCGGCTCTCAGCTTTATGCAAACAGAAACACATTAATTGGTTAACTAGTAATCTTTTAAGGATGGAAGAGCCAATTTGCCATAATTATTTTTACTAAATTTTTATCATCCCTTCAATATACAGAAACAACTATATAAATTCAAACTATGAGTTACTAATGGTTCTGATAAAGAAAATGAGTTACTAGCTCATGCTGGCTTTTTTTTTTAATTACTCTTCCTTCCTACAGTAAAAACATATCTAATTATTGTACCCTTGAATCAGTTGGGCCTCCTTCCTCTCCCTCATCACCTATAACCAGTTATTTAAGTCATAAAATCCTGCCACCACTTCTGTTTCAAATGTCTCTAGACTCCAATCCTCCACTCTCAAGGCTGCCATTCTAGGCCAGCACCTCAACAGGCCATGCTTGGTTTAGCACAACAGACACACAGCATCTACTATGGCTCGCCGTGTCTTTCAAAACCTACAAATCACCTCACTACTATTACTATTGAACAACTCAATTTCGTTTCTCTTTATGGCTGAGTAATATTCCATTGTATATATGTGCCACATCTTCTTTACCCCTTCACCTAGAGTCTGTCATACAGAGTGAAGTAAGTCAGAAAAAGAAAAACAAATACCGTATGCTAACACATATATATGGAATCTAAAAAAAAAAAAAAATGGTTCTGAAGAACCTAGGGGCAGGACAGGAATAAAGACACAGACGTAGAGAATGGACTTGAGGATACGGGGAGAGGGGAAGGGTAAGCTGGGACGAAGTGAGAGAGTGGCATGGACATATATACACTACCAAATGTAAAACAGATAGCTAGTGGGAAGCAGCCGCATAGCACAGGGAGGTCAGCTCGGTGCTTTGTGTCCACCTAGTGGGGTGGGATAGGGAGGGTGGGAGGGAGGGAGACGCAAGAGGGAGAGGATATGAGGATATATGTATACATATAACTGATACACTTTTTTATACGGCAGAAACTAACACAATATTGTAAAGCAATTGCACTCCAATAAACATGTAAAAAAAAAAAACCTACTAATCAATCTGATGTGATAACTATCTCTCCATCTTTGTATCACTGCAAGTCTGACCCAAATTCTTTCTACTTGAGAGGGTTTTTATAACCAGGTTCATGAGACAGGAGCAAGACCTGAGGTCCTCTCCTACAGATCTTCTTCAAGTTTCCACTGGTTCATTGTTTGACACTACTTTGGCACACACAGTCCTAACCCACCTATCTGTACCTCTATCCAGCCCACATTCTTCCATATTCCATTCTCCCCTTAGAAACGATTCTATTAAACTACTAGCTAAGGAATTCCCTGGCAGTCCAGTGGTTAAGACTCCAAGCTTCCACTGCAGGGAGCACGGATTCAATTCCTGGTCGGCAAACTAAGATTCCGCATGCACCGCAGCCAAAAAGAAAATTTTTAATTTAAAAAAAAAAAAAAAAACAGGACTTCCCCAGTGTCACAGTGGTTGAGAATTGCCTGCCAATACAGGGGACACGGGTTCGAGCCCTGGTCCAGGAAAATCCCACATGTCGCGGAGCAACTAAGCCCGTGCACCACAACTACTGAGACTACGCTCTAGAGCCCGCCAGCCACAACTACTGAGCCCATGTGCCACAACTACCGAAGCCCGTGCGCCTAGAGCCCGTGCTTCGCAACAAGAGAAGCCACTGCAATGAGAAGCCTGCACACCGCAACAAAGAGTAGCCCCCGCTCACCACAACTAGAGATAGCCCAGGGGCAGCAACGAAGACCCAACGCAGCCAAAAATAAATATAAATAAATAAATAAATTTTTTAAAAAACAAAACTACTAGCTAAGACTCATTTAACCCATATCTTCAGCACTTCCTGCACTAATTACTCCTGGGTCTCGTGTGCTAGCCCCTTCCTCTGCTGCCCCTCTAAAAGATGAAGTACTCTAGACTCAGCATTCTTCTCCTTTCTACAGTCATTCCATCTACAGATGATCTCATCCAGGCCCATAAATAGCTTTATACTGACAACTCCCAAATTTATATCTTCAGCCTTGATCCTTGCTGAGCTCCTGACTCAAATAGCCAACTGTGCACTCAGAATTTTTCCTGGGCAATCAAATATAGCATGTCCAAAGGCTTACCCCATCTCAGTAAATGGTTAGCACCATCTGTCTAATTATTCGAGTCAAAAACTTTGGACTCATTCTTTACCCTTCCATTCCTTTCCTCCCAGCATCCAATCCAACAATATGTATCTCTGTCTCTCTGACATATATCCCAAATCCAACCTCTGGAACCACCTCTATCACTGCCACCCTAGTTCATGTCATTAATATTTCTCATCTGAATTATTGCCATAGACTCCCAACTGGTAATGAGATTCTGTCATTCATCCAGACATTCATTTAGAATGACAGACCTCATCAAAGGAGAAAAGTTTCGCTTGACATGATGTACATTTAATGAAACTATTGCTGTTGGAAGTGACCACCTTGTTTCTTCCTTTCCTCATTCTCTCTGTACTTTCCTCTATGTGAATCTCCCTCTCTGTTCTAACTCCTTTTCCTTCTCTCTCCCTCTTCTCAATATCTTCTTTCTCTCTTCCTCTCCCTCTTGTTTTACTGAACAACTAGGCACACAGCATAGTGGAAAATGCCAGTGTTAGACTTAGAAGGGTCTCTTCCTATGGTCTCTCATGGTGAAGGAGGGTAATTATGACAAAGTCAGTTTATATTTCTGGCCCTCAGCTGTCTCATCTATTCAATAGATTATACCGATGGCCTCTGAGGTCCCTTAAAGTTCTAGAAATCTATTCTCAGGTTATTTATTGAGTAAAGAGCTATGTTCCTTGTTCTTAAAAGTAGGTGGATTCAATATTTTATATTTCCCTGAGGGGAAAAAAGCAAATTCATTTTTATTTATTTATTTATTTATGGCTGTGTTGGGTCCTCGTTTCTGTGCGAGGGCCTTCTCCAGTTGCGGCAAGCGGGGGCCACTCCTCATCGCGGTGCGCGGGCCTCTCACCGTCGCCGCCTCTCCTATTGCGGGGCACAGGCTCCAGACGCGCAGGCTCAGCAATTGTGGCTCACGGGCCCAGCTGCTCCGCGGCACGTGGGATCCTCCCAAACCAGGGCTCGAGCCCGTGTCCCCTGCATTGGCAGGCAGATTCTCAACCACTGCGCCACCAGGGAAGCCCGCAAATTCATTTTTTAACAAGGTCTTCAATTGATCATTTCCTATCAGGGGTCAGTGTCTCTCAATAGAAAAAAACTCACCTCTCCCTTAGTATAGTCTAATTGTTCAATATCTCTGTAGTTATTTCTGTCTTTGGGCCCTCCTTGGGACAAGTAGATTCCAAGGAGAGGCCAGTGGCCCACTTAATATGAAGGCTATCATTTATTAGGCACTTATTGTGTTCCAGGCTCTGTGCTAAGCCTTTTTTAAATTTAATCCTCAACACAAGTCTACGTAAGGCAAGTATTACATTATCACTCCTCTTTTACAAAATAAGAAACTAAGGTGTGAAGAGGTTAAGAAATTTGTCTAAGGGCACACAGCTAACAGATGGTGGAGCCAAAATTTGGACCCAGGTCTATCTGACTTGAAAGTCCATGCTCTGAAAGATTACACTGTATACCTCCCTGCTGAAATGCTGGACCTCTCCAGCCTATCTTGGAGGTCTCTGTGTACACCTGAACTGACAAAACCCGTGACCTCTGATGTCCTGGGGGCCACATTCTAGCCTGTACCTGAACCAACAGGGTCAACTCCATTACGAGGGTTTTAAGAGCAGAGACTCAATTTCTTATGGTATTGGTCCCAGCCACATGGATACTCAATAAGTGCTCTTGACTGAGGAAGCCCATGGTGAAAAGCACTGACACAGCTAGGATGGCCTAATGCAAGTTCTGGTGATGCAAAGTAAAAGGTTAAGATGAGGGAGAGATTGTGCTAGGACTAGAGATATGATCAGGCTTCCCATAAAGTCTAATTTCCATGACTTCATTATCATTTGCAGAAAAAAGAGAGGGCAGGACTTCCCTGGTGGTCCAGTGGGTAAGACTCTGTGCTCCCAAAGCTGGGGACCCGGGTTCGATCCCTGGTCTGGGAACTTTAGATCCCTCATGCATGCCACAACTAAGAGTCCGCATGCCACAACTAAGAAGTCCATATGCTGCAACTAAAAAAAAAAAGAAAAAGAAAATAGAGAGAGCTATTGATACCCCTGGAGAATTGCTTTAGAAAATGGCTGAAAAATTGGTTTAATTAAGACTCTAGGTATTTAAGTGGAATATCAGGTCAGCACATTTGTGGAAGAATTTCCTTTTTTAAAATGCTTCCGAAGATCTTCAGAAGTGGGACTGAATTTGCATGACCACCTCCTAAGCAACATCAGAGCAGACTCAGCTCTCAGGGAGTCTTTTGTACCTGAGGGATTTATGGATTTCCTGGCCAAGAGGACCAATTGGCAGAGTCTCTAAAACTCTGCCTCCATCCCTACCCCCATCTCTAAGAGAACTGTGTTTGGTAGATAACCCCCCTTCCTGAAGCAGGAGGTTAATGAGGCACCTAGATGTCTTCCTGGGTCACTGGTTTGGCGCTAATAAAAAAGGTGAAATTTTGTAGCACTGTTTGGCGCCATTCAAGTGTCCTCAACACATCCTTGGGATTGGTTGTCTAAATCTCCTTAAAACCAAGGGTATTAGAAAGACAGAAAGATCTAGACTACCCCTCAGGATGTTCCTCACTTAGGGAACTGTAACATGGGCAAGGAAACAGAGCGAAAAGGATCAGTAGGTAGGCACAAGGTCATGAAGTTGGTGGGCAGGAACTCCCAGGGGAGGCCAACCAGCTCCAAAACAAAAATCAGCACTGGCACTAGCAGGACAGACGTTTGAGAGGTTGAGAGTCTCCACAGAGACTATGGGCATCAAGCAGGACCAGGCCAAAGAAAGGGAGAGAGCTTGGAGAGTAGAAGAGAGATGAAAAGGTTGAGGTCCTAATGATTCTGCCTGGTAAGTGTTCAGGGTTAAAATTATTTGTAACCATCACCCTCACCTTAGTTTTCCAAGCCTCTCCCCTCAGACTGATGTAACCTGGAAAAAGAGAGTTAAAAAAACATTGTCAAGGGACCTCCCTGGTGGTCCAGTGGTTAAGAATCTGCCTTCCAATGCAGAGGACACGGGTTCGATCCCTGGTGGGGGAACTAAGATCCCACATGCCATGGGGCAACTGAGCCCATGTGCCGCAAATACGGAGCCTGCATGCCACAACTAGAGAGAAGCCCACGCACCGCAACAAAATATCCCGCATGCCTCAACTAAGACCCAATGCAGCCAAAAATAAATAAATTTTTTTTTAAAGTATCAAAAGAGTCAGACTGGAGTCAGACTGATAATCCACGCAGTCTGTGTTTTAAAAAAAAAAAAAAATTGTCAAGTATCAGTACCATATCTGCAGATGAAATATTGATTCTGGATATTTCTTCCTTTTCTTATACTTCCTTGGTAAGAACATTTTTCCAGCCTACCTAAGAAATGGCACCAATTGAGCCTATTTCTGATTTATTTTATCTAGTCAACTGCAACACACAACTAAAATAAAAGAACTCAGCCAACAAAAACAGCAATGACACCAGACATGAAATTCAGGTAAACAAACATAGTTTTTCTCTTTACTCAGGAAAGGTAATATTATTGACTCTACCCACCAAAAGAACATTATGCACTTTATCCATCCCACAGAACTCTCTTTTTTTTTCTGCCTTCTTTTCAAAACGAATTTTTCAATTCCAATTTTCTTGAAAGTATATCAAGATGTGACATTCTAAGCAATCACTGAGAAGTGTAAGGGAGAGTATAATAGCTGTAATTAACTCTGTTTACATACCAGACAGACTTACATTTCACTATAAATATTCCACACGAAAAATCTTTGAAAGAGGACCAATTATGCTGAGAGGTTTAACTACATGGCATTTGTCAAAAGAGAAAAATATATGCCTCAGTTCCTATTTGAAAAAAATATTTCCTGGGATAATGTAAGATGGTACACTTACCAAAGGAAAAAAAAAATGAGGAGTCTTGGGCTAAAATGATAAAGTGCATCTACTGTAAGCTGTAGGCCTCTGCCCCTGTACCCCTGTCCTATCAAGAAACACAGAGCACATACAAGAGGATACTGGTTCATATCATCTTAATTCCAACACTAGCACTGGTCACTGAGGGAATATCAGCCAAAATAGAAAATCTCCCTAATGTCCTTATGGAGTGGCTGTGAGAAAATAAAATAACACCACCACAGGGAAAAATTAAAAAGGTGCAATGGACAAGAACAGACGTTTCACAGAACAAATGCAAAGGGTCAATTTGTTGGGAAACGTGCTCAGCTTTTACTAATCAAGGAAATACAAATTAAAACAACTAAGTCATTCCTCTTCATCCACCACATGGGTAAAAATTAACAAGATTGATAATATACAGAGTTGTCAAGGATATGAGAAAAATGAATACTCTCATACACTGATGATGGAAAATGAAAATCAGTATTCTTTTAGGAAAGCAATTTGGCAACATCTGTCAATATGGTAAATACACATAAAATTCTACCCAGAAATTTCACCAGTGAGCCTCTCTTCTGGAGAAATGCTTGCATCTGTGCACAAAGAAGCATAAACAAGGATATTCACTGCAGTATTGTTTATAGTAGAGAAAGCTAAATGCCTACCTAAGGGAGAATGACACTACATTTTAAAAGAATATAGGTTATCTATTTATGTTCTCTAAGACATATTGCTAAATGATAGGACAATGTTTATAATATCAACCCATTTACTTAAAAATACCATACGCACTTGAATACATACATATACTTGGGTATAAAAGGTTTACACATTAAAAAAAAAAAAACCAAACAGTGGCTACCTCTGGGGAGGGGAGTAAAAATCAGGAGATGAGAAGTTAGGATGTATCGTTTTATTCTATATTCTTTTAGATTGTTTGAACATTTTGGAACCAGGATAAATGGAAGTGGGGCACATTCTTAATGGAAATGTTGTCGTATTACCCAATTTCCTCATTCATTCTGGCCTCTGGAATATCTCACAGTTTTGCCTAATGTCTACTGCTCACAAACACTTCATTTAGTCCACAAATTGTATGCTCTCTCCTAGTCGACACCAGAGTCTGTGGGTCCGTGTGGGCGACCATCACCAGCCTTGCCTCACGGGGGCGGGAGCCCCATTACTCACCAAATGCAAAGTCATGGTAGCATCATATAGAAAGAGGAGAACTTGACCCTGTGTTCTGTTTATGCCATTTATTTTCTTCTCTTTGAGGATGTTGCAGAGGGAACCATGATTCTGTATAAATGGGTAGTGTTCAACGACAGGTCTATATTTGGTGGTAAGTTAAATGACATTGCTTTCAGAACTTAGTGTGTGGGCTGTGAAAGCTGTAAGTTTATGAGAATGTTCTCATAACCAAATGGGAAATAGAAATGATAAAATAAACCAACCTGCTGCTAGTAGAGATCACTAAGGTAATCTGCCCTTAGTCTCTCTGCCTCACAGGAATTAGCCATTAATTTCCCCTCTGGAATTCCTCAGGAGAATCAGGTTCAAATCCGAAAGAGTTCTTTTCCTCTCACGTCTATTGCCATGTTGCTTTTGTAGCTCTTGGAGGCATTTTACTGACAATGCTTTAAATGCCTAGATAAGTGTCATCCTCCTGGTTCACCCCACACACTATTCTGTTAATCCTGTGGCCTCTGAATAAATTTTTTTAAATAATAAATACACATGATCACTATTTCTGAGCTACTGTTCAATCAGCCAGATTTCCCTAAATATTAACTCTTCTACTAAGAAAATATGATTAAAATCCTTACTATTTTCAAAAACCTGGATATATGTCATGGAAACAAGCACGATTGCGATCATATATGTGGGGATTATATCTCAGCATTAAGGGTACCTTCAGTGTTAGCATCTCCTTTTATGAGGAGAAAACAGAGACGGGCAAAGGCTTAGGTTCCCAGAAATCACAGCAAAATCTGAGCCTGGAAATATTAGCAGGTTCATTTTCCCCCTTCCTCTGTACAAAACTGATGCCCACACATGGCTCTAGAATATTCCCATGGTAATCACCGCAGACAGTCCGCAGGCTCAAGCCCGTCCCTGCACCAGTGCTCACCAAAATATTCACTGGGCGTTGGCAAAGTATAGCAAATGGCCCCGGCAAGGAAGAATACAGAACTCTAGGCCTTTCACCTTTGTTTCCCCTCCTGGACCCAAGCCTTTTCAGGGCAGGACATTGGAGGTGAGTGCACTAATGTAAAGGCAAACAGAAATATCCCTTTCTCCACATTTAGTGCCAACAGATGGTTTGTTTTCCTAGTCTACCCCATAAACAGCTAAACAGTGCTCTGCCAAGAGGCACCTAGGAGGAAGATGAGAGTCCCATGTCATGTTTACCCAGGCTGCTCAGGCTACAGTGATTCTAGTGAAACAGGATCCAGTTTGCCTTGTGCAGCTTTATGCCTGACTCATTTACACAGGCCACTCCGTGCAGTATGTGTTATTGTAAGTAACGCACCCACACGCCACAGATTTTAACGCATCCCAGAAAGTAAATTACTGTCAATGATAAGTTATATGACATTCCAGACCAAATTAGTCAGTTATTCATCTAAAGACCAGCAAACTCAGCCTCTACTGAACTGTGAAGGACAGGGAAAAGCATCAAACGATTATACAGACATTCTACAACGAGGGGTTGGGAAATGACTATATTGAAATTCGTTCCTTAGCATGGCTAAGCTGTGAAAGGTCTGGAGAGGTCATTCAGTGCACCTCCTGCCTCAGCCCGCTGCAGACTCCAGGGATCCATTAGCATAGTCCAAAAGAAAGAAAAAGATATATACCAAGAAAATGCATGTCTTGTTACACATTTGACAGCTACATATTTCCTAGGGCTACTCCACTGGAAGTAGAACACGGTGTCAAGAATAACTTAGGAGAAGTTGAGAAAAAAGTCCTAGGGATATGTAAGAAAGTTGGCTATGACATGAATAAATGAAGCAGGAAAAAGACAGAAGGGCGGCCCTCAGTGAGCTCAGATCACACCTCACCTGCCCAGCACAGGCTACTCACCAGCTGATTCCAATATAGTAGCTGGCAGATGAAGGAGAAAACAGGACTTGGGAGCTTTTTTTCTATTTTCCATACTTCTAATTGTTCTTAAGCCACACTCCCTAGATGGCTTAAACATTAACAGGCTGAAGCCATGCTCTAGCATTACACTGGGCTAATTATGCTCTTTGGGTTGGAAAAGGACAGAAATAACTTCACTTAGGCTACCTCAAGACATGAGGGTTCACTGTTGAGTTACACAGGGTAACATGTGCAGCTTCTCCTTTCTCTACCTATCCGCTCCCACTCTCACCCTTAAGCCCAAATCCAGCTGGCTGATCCTCTCCATATTTCTCAGATCAAATTCCAGAGTCTGTTTCCCATTGTAATTACTTAACTCGTATTGGTCAGAAGCTTTTCCTGTCAGCCACCTTACAAGCTACTCACCAGCCTATGAACTGGCTGCGCTTGGGTCAGGTGTCTACATCCGGTCCAATCATCAGGTGCCCATTGCACAAGATAAGGTTTAGAGCAGCTTCTTTAGCCAGGGGCTATGGACCAAAGCACCTTTTTCCAGAAAAGAATTGGGGGCTGGGGGGGCATGTATCAAGCACATGTCTTTGTCAAACTGCCACCAAAAGCTTAAGCCTAAGTAAACCATTGATTTGACGGCAGGATCTTTAAAGGAGCAGGACAAGCTTCATGGGCTTATGCGCAGGTGCACAGGGTCCCTGCGCTTACAAGAGCCCACACTTAGCTTAATGCTCCATTGTGGCTGTGTTGACATTCTTAATAATTTTTGAATAGGGGGCCCTACATTTTCATTTTGCATGGGGTCTTGCAAATTATATAGCTCTATATTATATTCCTCTATAGGAGTTTTTAATATGTTATAAAACGTGAAGGGAGTTTCATAGAACTAAATAATTTTGGATCCAAAGGTTCTTCAGATCATTCACTCATTAATACTCATTTGACAAACAAGAAAACTGAGGTCAAAGAAAGGCTGACTGGCTTAATCAAGATCCCACAGTGAGCACTGGAAATGTCAAACTGGAAACAGATTCTTATCAGAGAGGCCAATCTTCTCATTACTCCATGTGGCAGGCTTCCTAGCAGAGAGGACTGCCTGATACTTGGTCTGTTTTGCCAAAATATTTGGTAAACTACTTAGAAATCTCATTTTATGAGGCTGATATAAAAACACAAGTGTAGATCTTTCCTTGTTCAATCTTACCTCCTATTTCCTCACCTATGACCTCCTCAGAACAGATTCCACTGACAATCCCCAGAATCTAAAATGAAAGCTGGGTAGAGGAATATAAACTAATAGAAACACCTGGAGGATTATTTGGTAATAGACATAAAAATTACAATGTTCACACCCCTCACCCCACAATTCCATTTCCGCATATAGTCTCACATATGCACAAATATTATTGCATGCCCAAGACTATTCATTGTGGTGTTGCTTATAATAGCAAAAGATTGGCCACAACCTAAATATTCATCAACAGGAGACTAGTTTAAAGTAATATACAGATAGATATAGATATAAATATGATACTATGTTCATGCAACAAAATATTATGTAACTCTTAGGAAAAAAAGAAGTTAATTTATAGTTACTAATATGGGACAATTTCTAACATATTGTTTCATGAAAAAGCAAGGTACAAAACACTATACAGCATGCTTCTCTTTGTGGAGGGAAGGACACAGGAGTCCCCCCCATATCTGTGGGAGATAAGTTCCAAGACCCCCCAGTGATGCCTGAAACCACAGATAATACAAAACCCTTTATATACTATATTTTTTCTTATACATTCACACCATGCATACCATGGGTATGTATGTATAGGAACCATGATAAAGTTTAATTTATAAATTAGGCACAGTAAGAGATTAACAACAATAACTAATAATAAAATAGAATAATTATAACAATATATTGAAATAAGTTATGTGAATGTGGTCCCCCCCCCTTCTTTCTCTCTCTCTCAAAATATATTATTGTACAAGTGTAATGCCTTTTCCATCTTAACTAAGCACTTAGTTACACGTGACCATAACTTTTGCAGTTTGAGGCAGGACAGTAAAACTTGCATGAATTTCTTTTTCCCTCTTCACAATTTCAAAATAGAAGATTCGTTCTTACCTAGATCTTAGCAAACTCAGCATCCAGTTTTTTTTTCCTTTCCTTATTAAGTCGAGAACTTTCACCTTTTCAGTTAAAGGAAGCGCTTTATGGCATATCCGAATTGCCAGCATCACTACCCTTGCACTTTGGAGCCATTATTAAGTAAAATAAGGGTGACTTGAGCATTGCAATCCAGCGACAGTCATCTGATAATCAAGATGGCCACTACAGCGGGATACGATGATTCACATCCCAGGCGGGACAGAGGGGGACAGGGCGAGATTTTATCACGGTACTCAGAACAGTGCACAATGTAAAACTTATGAACGGTTTATTTCTGAAATTTTCCATTTAATATTTTCGGACCTCAGTTGACCGCAGGGAACTGAAACCGCAGAAAGCAAAACCATGGATAAGGGAGGAACCACTGTATTTAATTATATATCCCATAATTACACACACACATGTGTTGGGGTATTTGCACATGCACAGAATTTGTCTAGAAGTACATACAAAAAAGAATGACTGCCTCCGAGGAAGGGACATGAGGGACTCAGGGATAGCAATGTGGGGGAGATTTTTATTCCATGCCTTTTGTTCCCTTAAAATTTGTACTGGGACTTCCCTGGTGGTGCAGTGGTTAAGAATCCACCTGCAAATATGGGGGACACGGGTTCGAGCCCTGGTGCAGGAAGATCCCACATGCCACGGAGCAACTAAGCCTATGCGCCACAACTACTGAACCTGTGCTCTAGGGCCCACGAGCCACAACTACTGAAGCCCATGTGCGTAGAGACCATGCTCCACAAGAGAAGCCACTGCAATGAGAAGCCCATGCATCACAATGAAGAGTAGCCCCCGCTCGCTGCAACTAGAGAAAGCCTGCACACGGCAACGAAGACCCAACGCAGCCAAAATAAATAAACTTTTAAAAAAATCTGTACTATGTGCATATCTTTTCAAAAACTAATCAGTTATAAATTAGGAGGTTGGGATTAACCCATACACACTATTATATATAAAACAGATAACCAACAACGATCTACTGTATAGGACAGGGAACTATACTCAACTTTTTGTAATAACCTGTAAGGGAAAAGAATCTGAAAAGGAATATATATACATATATATATTCAGTTATTATGTATAACTCAGTCACTGTGCTGTACACCTGAAACTAACACGACATTGTAAATCAACTATACTTCAATAAAATAAAATAAAATAATTAAATTAAATGAGTGTCTGAAAGAGGACCCCATGACACTGCCAGTATTGTATCATATCTATAATAGTGAAAAACATACTATTGTTGTCTTTTTTACTAAGGCTTTTCTAGGATCTTGTATCAAACTTATAGACAAAGGAAATTATAAGTAGTTACATTAGGCTGAAAAAAAAAATTCTCTTTTTCCCCTCCTCTACTCTATATAAAAAAGAAAAATCTGAAAACCTGCTTAATCCATTGCTTGTTTAGTCCTTGGCACAGCTGTGTGAAACGGCAGAGAAAATGAGAAATGTTCCATCTCTTCCTTTGGAAACTTGCCAAGATCATCTCCAAAGTGTCCTTCAGACATTACCCACTTATGTTTTTCCAGTGCACCTACCATCAGTGTTGCTAAGCACTTTAACAAAAGCTTTGCTTTGAACCAAAAGCACAAAGGGGGACACAAACCTCAGTACTGCCCTCATTCAGCAGAAGTATATTTTCCTCAGGTGGCAGCAGAAAAGGTGACCTTAGTCTTCCCGATGAACCCAATACCCTTGGAAAAACTATAATTCCTAGTTAGGAAGCAAAGACAAGGGAGAGTCCTCCCTCATCCCCATATTCTCTGTTCCTCCACTTCCATATGGTCTACATTTATGCAACCCACACGTGGTAGATCAAAGATGGCCACAAATTCTTGACACGCCTCTCCTTGGGAGGCTGGATCTGTTTCCATTCTTCTAGATTCTGGGTTGCCCTGTGACTGCTTTGACCAGTGGGGTATGGCAGAATTGGTGCTATGTCAATTCCGAGTCCAGTCTTTAAGAGAACTGGTGGCTTCCTCCTTGTTCTTCTAGAGTCCTAAGCAAGGCACTGTGTAAAAATTCAACTGCCCTCCTAGGGAGAGCATGTGGAGATGCCCTAAAACTGCACGGAGAGGGAAAAAGGGCCAAAGCCATTCCTATCAAGACATCAAGCGTGTGGGTAGAATCATCTTGAACCCTCAGCCCAAACCAGCCACCAACCGAAGAGCACCAAGTAACCTCTGTCAATGCCAGGTGGCGCAGAAGAGCCACCCAGCCAAGCACTGCCCAAATTCCTGACCCACAAAATCATGAGATACAATTAAATGTTGTTGCTTTATGATGCTAAGTTTTGGGGTTGCACGTTACGTATGCATGTTATGTATCCAGGCTACCACACTACCAACTATCCAACACTGACATCTTCAAACATTTCATACTCAAAATTCGGTCTTTCCTAAATTGCCTTAGAATAATGATAGAACTATCTCATGTCAGGCAGCCGCAGCTACTGGGAGAAGGGGCCAGGTCCAAGTTGAGACAACAGAAGAATCTCCTCCCCTAGCACCTCTTCCCCAGAGTGCTATAGATGAGTCTACACGGCCAAGTTGAAGGGCCATCCTCTGCCACTGAGGACTGCAGAGGTCATGGGCCACAGAGTCTGGAGTTTGCCAGCTCACACAGAATCCCTACCCCTGAGGGTATCCTTTGACCAACCCCGTCCATGCCACTGCTCCACTAAATCCTTGCCCACCACCTCATGGGGGTCACATGTGCTTAGCCTTGGAGGTGGGGTGAGAACCAGATCCTCTTACTGCAGCCCTTGCCCTTCCAAGCTGAGCTGAGAGAAGGAAAGCTAAGTCTTGGAAGGAGAGATTCCTGGATCAACTTCCTCAGCCCACAATGACTGGCAGTTGCCACCCACTCCAGCCCATGTGCCTGTTCTTACCCACTCACAGCGTTGCCAAGACCTGAAGAAGGTGGCACTGGCAGAAACCATAATTAGGGATTTCATCATATACTTTAGCTCCCTGAGAACAAATTCTTCCTGACAACATGCAAATCTATTGTTCAACTTTCAAACATCCAACTGACTTTCAAACACATTGTTGGGAATGTTAGGTAGAAAAGTGAAGACACCACCTCTTCTGAATCATAGACATGGCCTTGAAATACACGAAAGGGCATTCCTAAGGTTAAAGCAAGAATGCAAGATTTTAGAAAACATGGTGAAGGAATACAATGAGGCTGGCAAACATGATTTAGCAGGGTCCAGGTTGTACAGAGGGGAGCATGCGCAGAGAAGCTATGAGAGAGGAGAAAGGGGAGGTGAAAAGAGGGTCTTCTCCCCTCCTGGTTCCTGCCTTCAAAGGAATGAAGTCCCATTCAATGTCACTGAAGACCTTTCACCATTGTCTGTCTAGGCAAATTTAAATGGTGAGCTGATCATCTGAATAATCTATTGTGATAGATCAGAAAGTCTGGATATAACTAGGGGAGAAAGGTGTTGGTTTAGAGGAAAGCTCTTTTTCCTCCAAAGCCAAAGGAAGAAATTTTAGGATTTACCTAAATTATCTCAATAATTTTCTCAATCTCCTACTTCAGACAAAATATTTAAGGAAAAATTCTTTCCCAAGCATTCTTGGGTCAGGTCTATAGAGGCAGCGGAGGGAAGAGGGAAGGGTAGAGCCACCCAGATTACCTGTCTGGTTGCTTAGACTGGTCCAATTTCACTAAGAATCACACAAACCTCTTCATTCCTTCTGCTGTGTTCACCTGACCTTTTTCAATTTCTTTTTCCTTTCTCCATTACCCTAAGGGAGTTATCTAGCCACTCTGGCTTTCTTTGCATGCAAAATCTAACAGTTCTTTCTTTCTTCTTTCAGATAAAGGCAGTCTTGGGGAGAAGAAAAGAAAAGAGCCTGGCTTCTTCAAATGAGCTCTGAAATAAAAGTCACTGCCAGATGTTATATAAAAGGTGACGTAATCCTAAAGTACTTCATTACATATGCAGCTCTGCTCTTCAGCCCAGGAGGAGTTTATTACATTTTGTCGATCCCATTTTCTATACCCACATCATTTTTACATAATTTTTCCTGCCTGACAGACATCTTCACATTTTCACAGCAACCCATCAAGATAGTGTTACAACAGCACAGGGAACCAGGTTAGCCGCTTACAAATAACCGCGCTAATAAGCCAGATTTGTCCCTGAGATACAAATAAAAAGTAAATGGTCTACCCATGCGTGTAAGAAGCACATCTATTTTAGAATAATAGGGAAGAAAGCAGAGCATCATTCGAGCTGACACCGTGTTCTTTCAGAATAGGTACCGAATCTATTCTACAAGTAGGAAAATGGGGAAATGCCAGTCTAAACTTATTCTTTCAATTCTCTTCGTTTTCCTAATAAATTCCTGGCTCCTAGTGAAACAGATAGCCATGGCAAATGCATTAAGATCAAACTTCCTGCCTTTTTCGATTGGCACAAAATTTAGAAGAAAACGCACCATTTGTGCCAATGCAATATCTAGCTACCAACATGCCTTAAGTGCAAACACTGTGAGACACTTCCTCCTACTCTCCAGGTGCTAAGCATCTTTCCCCCTCCTTCCCTGGGCACTTGAGGCCCTACTGCCCTCTGATGGTAAAAGGCAGCAGTGCAGGCTGGACACTTCCCTCCAGGAGGATTAAGGACAGGCTGGGGTCAAGGACTGAGAGGGCCTCTGCCTTAAGATCACTGTAAGAGGCCAAGTACACTCAGCTTTCAGCTACTAGTCAGAAATGAATCTGACTCAGAATTCCAGTGGGATAAGAAAGTGCCTGTAGGGACTTCCCCAGTGGCGCAGTGGTTAAGAATCCGCCTGACAATGCAGGAGACACAGGTTCAAGCCCTGGTCCAGGAAGATCCCACATGCCGCGGAGCAACTGGGCCTGTGCACCACAACTACTGAGCCCACATGCCACAACTACTGAAGCCCGTGCACCACAACAAGAGAAGCCACCACAATGAGAAGCTCGTGCACCGCAACGAAGACCCAACACAGACATAAATAAATAAATAATTATTTTTTTTTAAAAAGTGCCTGTAACTCCCACTCCCAGGAAACATATACGTATGCCATTCACCTTGAGAACCTCCTTCAGTTTTAAGGAAAGATCCCTGTTAAAATGAACTTTATGGTTTTAGACTGTAATTAGAAACTCAAGGTAACAGAGGTTCTCATTTCTATATAAAAGCAGGACTTGAATATGGGACAAAGGGAGATGTGAAGTCTTTATAAAAGAACTCTGACCCTCCCCTGTGCCCTCCTCCCCCACTGCTCAGGAAACAGATGTAGATCAATGGATAACTAGCCCCCAAAATAAATGTATTCTATTTTCTCCTTTTGTCTAAGGTCAGCACATTCCTTAGTTCTACAAGTAATTTGCTTCATGTATTCAATTTTTCCTTTCCTTTTTTAAGTAGCTTTTCTTTATATGAAGGTTATTCGTACACATAGCTTAAAGAGTCAAATAGTTCTGTAAGTCTCATTCCAAAAACACAGCAGTCCCAGCAGTGCCCACCTCCTGTTTCCTGCTCCCAAGAGGCAGCTACTTTCAGCTCGTTTAACTGAATCATTTACTCTTTACCTTCATGTTTCTGAATAATGTGTGTATGTTGCTACTTCCTGACACTTCAGTTTAGGCATTTTTGCACTGTGAAAGATGATTTCATACACACACACACACACACACACACACACACACACACACACACACCCCACCACACATATATACTTTCCAGTATATTATAATTTTGGTAAGATTAAAAATCAATATTTATAGTACTCTCACTATTAAATTCTTAACAGTTAAGTCATGTGATTACTTTCCCTTTTCCAGAACAAGTTTTTATTTTCCTTGGAGTTAAAAAAAAAAAGTCTTTTTTCACATGCTAAGTTTTCTGTACACGTACTGTATTCATTTCATAGGGCTGCCATAACAAAGTACCACAATCTCGGTGGCTTTAAACAAGAGAAATTTATTGTCTCACAGTTCTGGAAATGTATTGTTTCACAGTCTGAAATCAAAGTGTCAGCAAGGCCATGCTCCCTCTGAGGCCTCTAGGGGAGGATCCTTCTTTGCCCCTTCCTAACCTTCTACTGTTTGCCAGCAACCCTGGCATTTCTTGTCTTGTAGTAACATCTCTACCTTGATGGTCACATGGCCTTTTTTCCTGTGTATGTCTGTGTCCTCATATGGCATACTCCTCACCTTGTATGTCTCTCTGTATCGCTTCTCCTCTTGTTATCAGGACACCAATCATCTTGGATTAAGGGCCTACCCTGTTACCGTATGACTTCACCTTAACTTACATCTTCATTACATCTGCAAAGACCTTATTTCTGAATAAGATCACATTCTCAGGTATCAAGTGTTGGGACCTCAATCTATCTTTTGGGGGTCACTATTCTACCCACATTTATCTTCATGAATTTATCCCCAAACTCTGTCCAATTGTCTAAATCTCCTCTGAGTATATGCAAACATTTTCTGTTTCCTATCAGGTTTCACCTTCTGTGCTGGTTCACACTCAAATAGGCTTTCCCTTTATGCTTGTCTATAGCTACAGCCCATGTCCTTTCAAGTTCAAATGCAAAAACAGTTCATCTTCTTTTCTCAACAGTCTCATTGGCTGTACAGGGCCATATGCCAATCTCAAACCAACAGTTATAGGCAGGAGTGTACCATGTACGCAATGGCTTAAGTCTGGGTCATATGTTCCACCCCTAGAGCTGGGAGTGGGACCAGCTTCATTTAACTACAAGATCTGAGCATGGGAAAGAGGTGATTCCTTTATAACAGCAGGATTTGAATATGAGACAAAAGGGAGATAGGCATATGGGACAAAGGGTGAATAGATGCTGAGCACCAAAAAAAAAACCAACAACAACAACAAAACTAATATCCACTATAGCCTCTTAACAAGCCCTTTAAGAGGTGTCATTTTCCCTAAGCCAGAACACAGACTTTGGCCCCCTAGACAATTTTATGATAATCTACTCACTCCAGGAAGGTTAAGAAAACAGAAAAGAAATTGAACAAAAATAAATTCAGATCTACATTTTATCCTTTTTCTGCTTTTATAGGAATTGGTTTGGTAAGATCTAAGGGGAAAATACATGTCACTTTAATACATTTTGACATCCTAAAATGTTTGAGGAGAAGGTATTATCCCAAATACAAAATGTCCTACAAATGGAAAGAAATATCCTCTGGTCAAATCCTCATGATTTCAAATAGAATGATGCAGAACATAAAAATTCCAACCAGGCAGGCAATAACCATCCCGTTGATAAAAATGTTCTCCTACTGAGATGCCACAAGAAGTTTTTTTCAAATGAGTTTTCACTCTAGTTGTCTAAAATCATCTGTTCCCAACTATGAAGAGTTTTGAGAACACCAGCCTCACTCCCCCTCCATCTTACAGCATCTGCCTCTGTGAAGGAGTTCAGAATTTTTAACTTTGGGTTTCCTTTTTATTGGTTTCCCTATTAATTTTTCCTACTTTTGACCTAATTTTTTGTACTTTAGAACTATAGATCACAAACTTTAACAGTCACTTTATTCACTTAAATGGATTGTTCAAGCCTAAGAATTAACAATCTTTTCCAGCCTGAGCGCCTCAGTCAAGGCAAAACACAGGCTTAAAGTCATAAGACCCAAGACAACAAAAACAAAATGAAAAATGAAGGAAATAGGAGAAGATGGATGGAAGGAAGGAAAGGAAAGGAAGGAAATAGGATGGTGTCATGGTTCGTTTTATGGGTCTATTTGACTGGGCCACAGGATACCTGGATGCATGGTTAGGCATTATTTCTGGGTGTGTCTGTGAGGGTGTTTCAGGAAGCGATTAGCATTTGCATTGGTGGACTGAGTAAAGCAGGTGGTCGTTCCCAATGTGGGTGAGCACCATCCAGTCCACTGAGGGCACAGAGAGTACAAAAAGGCAGAGGAAGGTTGAATTCTCTCTCTGCCTGAATGCCTGAAGTGAGGCATCCATAAATAGATAGATAGATAGGTAGATAGAGTTTTTTTATGCTCACAATGAACACTTCCATTTACTTCGTATTATATGTCATTATAAATATTATTACAAATAAGACTTAAAAAGGACACCTTCGGCTAGGTCAAATGAAAGTACAAGAATTGTGTGGGGCTGCAGTTTAAGGATGGTTTCTGCAGTCATCACATGATAGCAAAACAGTAGTAAGCGGTGCATGAATCCGTGTCAAAGACAGCAGGTATATATAGAGAGATATCTTATATATCTTATTGATTCTGTTCCTCTGGAAAACCTTAACTAATACAGATGGAGTCAGGGGGAAAAAAAAAAACCTAGAAAAGAGAAAGAGAAGGTCAGGAAAAGAACAGAATAAAGAAAATGGAAGGGGCAGAGTCAAGATGATGGTGTGGGAAGACACCGAGTTAGCATCTCCCCACAAATAGGGCACCTGCTGGCCGCTGGTGGGGGACCCTGACAACCAAGGAGATGGGAGGAAGTCCCAAGTGAACCGGTAGGATGTGGGGGGACTGAGGGGGGAGGAGAAGTGGAGGCCAGACAAGATCAGCACCTCTGATGCCAGGGAGATCAGGAGAGGCAGGCGGGAGGGACCCTCCCAGAAGAGCAGGAGAGGAGCAGAGGGCGATCGCCTGGCCCACTTGGGCCGGGGAGCCTGCTGAGTTTCCAGGCCGCCACACCCCCTCCAAAGCCCTCTCCAGGCTGCGTGGGTCCTGGGGGCATAGGAGGGAGGACGGGGAGATCAGGAGAGGCAGGCGGGAGGGGCCCTCCGGGGACCAGAGGAGCAGGAGAGGAGAAGAGGGCATCTGCCCCACCCACTCGAGCCCAGAAAGCTTACTGGGCTCCCAGGTGAGGTCCCCTGCCCTCTGAGACCAAAGGCTGGTCGCAAGCCTGGGCCCCTTCTGTTCCTTGAGCCTAAGCTCCATCCCCTACAGCCCCCAGGGCCTTTTCCAGCCCTGCAGGTCCTGAGCATAGGCCCCACCCACCATCCAAACCACACCCTTGCTTAGGCCCTCCACAGCCAAGGACTTTTCCCCCTTTTTTTTCTTTTTTTTTTTTTTTTCCTCCTCCTCCTTTTTACTACTGTGGTACTGATGTACCTTCCGGTTCTTGATTCATCTGTTTTTATTTTTATATTTGAACATATCTGTTAGTTTCCTAGTCTAATTTTATTTTTTACTTTGTTGTTGTTCTCTTTTTCTTTTTTTTTTTTTGTTTTGCCACCCCACCGCTTGTGGGATACTGGTTCACAAGCCAGGGGTTGGGCCAAAGCTCCTGCAGTGGGAGCTCCGAGTCAAAACCACTGGACTAACTGAGAACCTCAAACTCCGGGGACTATTCATCAGAGTGAGGTCTCACGGAGGTCCTCATCTCAGCACGAAGACCCAGCTCTACCCAACAGCCTACAAACTCCAGTGTTGGAAGCCTCAGGCCAAACAACCAGTAAGACAGGAACACAATCCCACTCATAAAAAAAAAAAAAGACGACAAAAAAAATATGTCACAGATGAAGGAGCAAGGTAAAAACCTATAAGACCAAATAAATGAAGAGGAAATAGGCAATCTACCTGAAAAAGAATTCAGAGTAATGATAGTAAAGATGATCCAGAATCTCAGAAATACAATGGAAGGACAGATTAAGAAAATACAAGAAATGTTTAACAAAGATCTAGAAGAACTAGAACAAATAAACAGAGAGGAACAACACAATAATTGAAATGAAAAATACACTAGAAGGAATAACAGAATAACTGAGGCAGAAGAACGAATAAGTGAGCTGGAAGACAATATGGTGGAAATAACTGCCAAGGAGCAGAAAAAAGAATGAAGAGAATTGAAGACAATCTCAGAGCCCTCTGGGACAACACTAAACACACTAACATTCAAATTATAAGAGTCCCAGAAGAAGAAGAGAAAAAAAAAAGGGTCTGAGAAAATATTTGAAGAGATTATAGTTGAAAACCTCCCTAACATGGGAAAGTAAGTAGTCACCCAAGTCCAGGAAGCACAAAGAGTCTCATACAGGATAAACCCTAGGAAAAACACACCAAGACACATATTAATCAAACTAACAAAAACTAAATTCAAAGAAAAAATATTAAAAGCAGCAAGGGAAAAACAAAAAATAACATATAGAGGAATTCCCATAAGGTTATCAGCTGATTTTTCAGCAGAAATTCTGTAGGCCAGAAGGGAGTGGCAGGATATACTTAAAATGATGAAAGAGAAAAACCTACAACCAAGATTACTCTACCCAGCAAGGATCTCATTCAGATTCTATGGAGAAATCAAAAGCTTTTCAGACAAGCAAAAGCTAAGAGAATTCATCACCACCAAAGCAGCTTTGCAACAAATGCTAAAGAAACTTCTCTAGGTGGGAAACACAAAAGAAGAAAAAGACCTACAAAAACAAACCCAAAACAATTAAGAAAATGGTCATAGGAACATACATATCGATAATTACCTTGAATGTAAATGGATTAAATGCCCCAACCAAAAGACACAGACTGGCTGAATGGATACAAAAACAAGACCCATATATATGTTGTCTACAAAAGACCCACTTCAGACCTAGGGGCACATACAGACTGAAAGTGAAGGGATGGAAAAAGATATTCCATGAAAATGGAAATCGAAAGAAAGCTAGAGTAGCAGTACTCGTATCAGGTAAAATAGACTTTAAAATAAAGACTGTTACAAGAGACAAGAAGGGACACTACATAATGATCAAAGGATCAATCCAAGAAGAAGACATAACAATTATAAATGTTTATGCACCCAACATAGGAGCATCTCAATACATAAGGCAAATGCTAACAACCATGAAAGGAGAAATTGACAGTAACACAATAATTGTAGGGGACTTTAACACCCCACTTACACCAATGGACAGATCATCCAAACAGAAAATAAATAAGGAAACACAAGCTTTAAATGACACAATTGACCAGATAGATTTAATTGAAATTTATAGAACATTACACCCGAAAGTGGCAGAATACACTTTCTTCTCAAGTGCACATGGAACATTCTCCAGGATAGATCACATCTTGGGTCACAAATCAAGCCTCAGAAAACTTAAGAAAATTGAAATTGTACCAAGCATCTTTTCTGACCACAACACTATGAGATTGGAAATCAATTACAGGAAAAAATACTGTAAAAAACACAAATACATGGAGGCTAAACAGTACACTGCTAAATAACCAAGAGATCACTGAAGAAATCAAAGAAGAAATTTAAAAAATACATAGAAACAAGTGACAATGAAAACACGACAACCCAAAACCTATGGGACGCAGCAAAAACAGTTCTAAGAGGGAAGTTTATAGCAATTCAATCTCACCTCAAGAAACAAGAAAAATCTCAAATAAACAATCTAACCCTACACTTAAAACAACAAGAGAAAGAAGAACAAAGAAAACCCAAAGGCAGTAGAAGGAAAGAAATCATAAAGATCAGAGCAGAAATAAATGAAATAGAAATGAAGAAAACAATAGCAAAGATCAATAAAACTAAAAGCTGGTTCTTTGAGAAGCTAAATAAAATTGACAAACCCTTAGCCAGACTCATCAAGAAAAAAGGGAGGTGACACAAATCAATAAAATTAGAAATGAAAAAGGAGAAATCACAACTGACATTACAGAAATACAAAGGATTGTAAAAGACTACTACAAACAACTATATGCCAATAAAATGGATAACCATGAAGAAATCGACAAATTCTTGGAAAGGTACATTTTACAAAACTGAACCAGGAAGAATTAGAAAACATAAACAGACCTATCACAAGTAATGAAAATGAAACCGTAATTAAAAATCTTCCAAGAAACAAAAATCCAGGACCAGATGGCTTCACAGGTGAATTCTATCAAACATTTAGAGAAGAGCTAACACTGGTCCTTCTCAAACTCTTCCAAAAAACTTCAGAGGGAGAAACACTCCCAAATTCATTCTATGAAGCCACCATCACCCTGATACCAAAACCAGAAAAAGATATCACAAGAAAAGAAAATTATAGACCAATATCACTGATGAACATAGATGAATAAATCCTGAACAAAATACTAGCAAACAGAATCCAACAGCACATTAAAAGGATCATACACCATGATCAAGTGGGATTTATCCCAGGGATGCAAGGATTCTTCAATATACGCAAACCAATCAATGTGATACACCACATTAACAAATTAAGGAATAAAAACCATATGATCATCTCAATAGATGCAGAGAAAGCTTTTGACAAAATTCAACACCAATTTATGGTAAAAACTCCCTAATTGTGATTTCCCCATGGGTACCACCCAGTCAGTTAACACTCATGTGATGGGTGTCTACCTGGCAGAGTCCTCACCTGGGTGGGGTTGACCATTAAGCAGCTCATTGTAGGGACTGGTTTTAAATGCTGCCTTTGTCAATAAAGCCGTTTTCAGCATTCTGAGATCAGAGGGAGGATCCCAGTGGGATGGGCAGCTAAGTGCTGGATGTAAAGCTGCCAAACCATCAGGCCCAAGGGAGGCACTCTGGGAAGAGCATTTCCTAAAAACTCACCATTTAAAATGACACATCTTGACATCCCATTCCCAGAACCTATCACTTCACCTCCTATGGGGTTTTAATGGTTGAAAAAACAATAAGCTCTCTATTCCAGGTGATGTTAGCAAAAGACCTATTTCTCGGATCAATGCCCTCAACCAAACACCAAAGCAAACATACACGATCTTTTAGGTCTTATTCACCCTTCTATTTGCTGCTGCTGCTGCTCTGTCCTCCATGTTAGCAGATGAGATTTGACCGCGTGATTAGCACTGAGAGATCTGGGCCAGCAGTGATCTTCAACCTGAGGACATTCAAATCACCTAGAGAGATCGTTTTCAAACATGGGTGTTTGGGCCCCTTTCCTAAAAATTTTCATTTAATTGGCCTAATGGAGGAATCCAGGCATCAGTCTTTTTTTAAACACTCCCCAGGTGATTCTAATGTGAGGCCAGGATGAGAACTACTGGGCTGAGGGGCTGCAGTGTTTCCAGAGGGTTCAGAGCAGCAGGGAGCCCCTCAGACACACGTGCTTACATTTCCAAATTTTTTAGCCGAGAATTCTTAACAGCAGGGAAGTTCCACCCACAACAGCTGTAGATGCTGTGTGTTTTGGTCTGGCTTTTCTCTTTCCCCTATAGAGCTTGCAGCTAGTACAGACATACCCCAAGCAAGCAAGCAAGGGTCCTACCGAGGATAAGAAAACCACCAAATTTTTGCCAAATTAGTGCCCTTCTAAATTTGGGGCTGACATCACCATTTCATAACTTACAGGAACAACTGATATACCTCCATCTAAGGGAATGAGTTCCAATGCCAAGCAATTCGGGTTCTATAATATATCCATCATCAAAGCCATGTCTTGGGTACTGAAGAAAGTAGGGTCAGTGGCCATATGTTCCTAAATCTTAAACTTTGTCCAGTATTCTGAAAAGTCTGTCCCTCCACGGAGTTTAAAAAAGTTATATCCACAGTTTGAGCACTACCTCAGTTTGTTGTGGATTTCAAAGTAAATTATCTGGCTTCTGTGGCCATCAATTTTCACTTTTTGAAAGTTGGCAACAGTAATCCTCCCTAAGATGTACCATGTATTTAGCCCTTACAGTGTATCAGGCACCATGTCAGGCACTAAAATATAGTATATCTAATTCACAGGACAACTCTGAAAAACAAGCACTATTTTTCCAAGCTGACAGATGAGGAGGCCTCACGGCTGGTAACTGTTAAACCTGAGAGTCAAATTCAGTTCTGTCTGGCTCCAAAAATAATAATCTTTTCACAGTGCTCTACTGCCCACAGAAAATCTGTCGGAAGGTCAGTCGTTGTAACAAAACAATAAAAGTAGATATTTGTGTAGCAAAGAGCAGAATTACCCCAGTGCTCTCTCCTTACTCTCCGAACCCTAGAAAGGCACTCTTATGCCCCAGATTTCCCATCCTCAACAACATTAAAGTCTTTAGAGCCTCCAAATCCTTTGAGAATGGAAATACTTCTTCATTAATTTTTGAGATGCATTATAAGGTCACTTCTAAACTGTGTATAATCAGGTCCTATAGATGTTTAATCAGTGTGGCTGGTACAGTGGGAACTGGAAGGTCCAAGGGACAGATAAGACATCTGTTTGAGTCAACTAGGAAAAAGACTTTCTAACAAGGATGCAAGTTCTTACACAGGTCGGGCTCCTTGAGAGAGAAAGGCAACTTTGGGCAGTCACCAGGAACACTTAGTCAACCACATTCAAAGCACAGTCGTAAAGAAAAAGCACACATTCACTAGTCCCTGTCCCGACAAAGCTTTCAGTCTAACGCTGGGAAACAGGTATTAATCAAATAAGCCCACAAACATGATCACGTGAAAACTATTACGAAGGAAAAGCACAGGGTTCTTTAACAACATATAGATTAGGGACCTGATCTAATTGGGGGCAGAGAGGAGTCATATACAGTGAAGAAAGACTTCATTGAGGAATTCTTTTTCCAGTACGAGTTTACTGTTCCCAGGTTAGCTGATGGCATGTTCTAGATTATGAATCAATGACAGCTAGATATGTTCTACTTGGCAAACTCCATCTTCAAAGCCACCAACCAAGCCCAAGAGATAATGGATGTGAGCCATTAAAATGGTAGGTATCTGCTGATTCTCTCGGTCACGTTCTCTAGGTTTCAGTCCTAGCAGCGTGGATCCAATTACCTCCCTTTTCCTCCCCACAGTTCTTCTCTTCCCCACTCTTTACACCCAGCTGAACAACTGCAGAACCATGGGCTAATGGTAATCCTCCCATATCTTCAAAGACAAGGAAATTAGGATTCTTGTCAGGCTTTTTAGAACAAAGAAAGGCCCCACTCTCCAACCTCCGGCACTCTATAAGCCAAGTGAATTGACTGAGATCCTAACATGTTTGGCCAGCTACATTCCCCCAGGATTGTCTTAAGGAAGCTAGGAAGAGCAGAACCATAATAGAAAAGGTCCTACCTCACTCAGTTGGTCATGCAAAAGTTGGAAGGATGTAATAGTTTGAATATTTAGATCCCATCAGAGTTGGCCCTTCTCATTGAGACAATCTAGTCTTAAAGAAGGACTATCCCTTCTTCCCTGCTATTAGTAGGCAGCAGCCACCTCGCCATCCCCTTCAAAGTCAGGAAAGGCCATTATCTATCTCCTGGATTTAGTGAAGCAAATAGAAGTTTGATTTCTTTTCAGATAAAAGAGATGATGCAAATGAGAATTTTGTCTTGCATGGAGGAGTGACAAAGTAGGAGAATGAATCCTACTTGATTACAATCTTCCATCATTCTGATTTTATAATTACTGAATGGAATCAATCAGCTTTCAATTGTTACCTTGGTGAAAGATTAAAACATCATTACTTGTCCTACATATTTCACACTTTATCAAATTTTAATAAACTGAATGCATGAGAAATGGTTATATTATCTCTCCTGATATTGGGATGCTAATGACATTTCTATTGATTTTAATACGCATTTGTTGGTCAAAAAGAGTCAGATTCCAACGAGGCATGGCATCCTATAATCAACACTAACAAATGAAGACCAATGAACACTGAAATGGCCCAAATGAAATCATTAATCAGAAATATGATAAAATAATTGCAAAAAAGCTAGGGAGGTCTTATCTTCCTAATGAACATCTTTTATGGTATACTGATTCATTTATAACTCTTACACATTGGTGATTTCTCTATTAAAATATTTTTAAGTAAGTATCTGAAAAGCACTTTGAAAAGGCAACATTGGGAGAGAACTAATTTCTGAAAAAAGGGGCTCATAGGTACCTCCCCCAAAAGGTGAAAGACTCCTGAAGATCATAGAATACGTACAACTCTTCCTTAAAACAATTCAAGTCTGAAAATCTCTTAGCCCAATAGTGGGAAAGACCCCACAGAGTTATCAACAACATAGAACAGAATAATAGTTAAAGGTGAAGCTTCTGTAGTTAGACACTACAGCTTCAAATAACTTTGGCTGCTTTATTTCTTTGTACCTCAGTCCCCTCATCTATAACATGGGAAATAATAGTACTCACTTCAGCGGGCTTGTCTCAAGATGAAATGGAATACTAGTGTATATACAGCGTATCCTCCAGTCAAACTGCATTTCCCCAGTTAAAACAGCATTAAATTTCATACATGTGAAGATCTTGCTTTGTTTCTCCCAAATTCTCTCTCAGTTTAATTTTTTTTTTAATATTTCTTATTCTCTATAGCTGGTAAATTGGACCATGCCTCCTAGGGGGCTCATCAAGTCTGGGAGGGTCTGGAAGCTGGAGTTCAGACTTGCAGGTAATAAAGAGTGAGGGGTTGACGAGGAAGCAAAAGAACAGGGTCTTAAATGCTTCACAATGTGAAACTTTCCCGCACAGTTACAGTCTCTAATAGACCTCTAAGAATCGTGATAAATGTCTTCTGTGGGATTCCATTTCTTTTAAAACCTGGAAAAGGCAATGTTTTGCTCCAAGAAAATATAGAAGATAAAATATAGATGGCCCTGGAAAAGACATGCGAGTGGAGACTGGGGATCCCAGCCTTATAAGAACCAGGAAATGCAAAGAAAGAGGCACAGGAAGGGTGCTGGATGTGTCTGAGCTGAGTTCACCTGAATCTCCAAGAGACAGGAGGTAGAAGAATGGAAATGGGGGTCCTAGGTGATACCACTGGGGATTTCAAAATAAAATCAACTCTTCCAAAGCCCCATTTTCTCAATTTAAGATTCACTGGCCTTCCTTTCCATTTTGGTTTTTCAAAAACCTCATTGAGGGGCTTCCCTGGTGGCGCAGTGGATGAGAATCTGCCTGCCAATGCAGGCGACACGGGTTCGAGCCCTGGTCTGGGAAGATCCCACATGCCGCGGAGCAACTAGGCCCGTGAGCCACAACTACTGAGCCTGCGCGTCTGGAGCCTGTGCTCCGCAACAAGAGAGGCCGCGATAGTGAGAGGCCCGCGCACCACGATGAAGAGTGGCCCCCGCTCGCCGCAACTGGAGAAAGCCCTCGCACAGAAACGAAGACCCAACGCAGCCAAAAATAAATAAAATAAATAAATAAAGAAGCTTTCATTTAAAAAAAAAAAAAAAAAAACCTCATTGACACCAATTCAACATACTATTCTTCAAATCCATTTAAATTCATTCTACCACCTTTTTTAATCAGCTTTTTATTTTCCCACATCCTCCTTTAAGGTTACTTGAAATTTTAAAATAATGTGATAATGAGTTTTTGTTGTTTTTTTTTTTTTCATCAAAGCACTAGATCAAGACACCCCTTGTATCTGCTGTGGAAAAAAAATTATATAGGCCACTTACGCCTTGACCACAATGATGACGACAGTAGCAGTTATTGTTTATGGAGAGCTCACCATGAACCAGGCATCATACTAATTGTTTTACTTGCATTAATGTATTTAATTCTCACAACATCCCAACAAAAGTAGGCTCTGTTATTACAGATGAGGAAACGCAAATCAAGAAAGATCACTTGTCCAAAGTCATACAGTTGGTGGTGAAACCAGGATTAGTTCATTCTTTCAGCAACTATTCACTAGGGGTAAAATACATCAAATAAGCTACACTTTTAAATCTAGATTAAAGAAAAGAGGGGTGCAGTTATATTTTTTAAGTACATTTTTTCAAAAGGGCTATAAAAGCAAACTGAGAGCAATCACATATAGAGAGCTTTATTTCAAAGACCTTGAAAAAAGGTGTTATTTAGTCATAACAGTAAGTCCCATCCTACATATCTTCGATGTGATTTTTAGCTCTCCTTACACCAAGATATGGGGGCGTCTGGGTTCCTTCCCTTGAATCTGGGAGGCCTTATGACTAACAAAGGAGGTGACACTATGTATTTCCAAGAAGAGTTCACAAATGGTTCACAACTTCTGCCTGGTTCTGTCGAGATGCTTGGTTTTGGAACCCAGCTACCACAGACCCTCATCTCAAAGGCACAAGAGAAATACCAATTCCTTCGAGAGAGCTAGCTTAACCAATTACAAAGGCATCACTTTGATACAGGAGCCATTAGAGGCCACTGGTCTCCAGATCTCTTGGCAGCCCCCATTCAGCAAGGACGGCCACCACAGAGCCCCGCATTCTAGTACACAGCCAGCGAGGGATTTCCCGCGCAACTTTCGGGGCCCAGGGCTAGTGGACGGCCCCTGCAGCTTTCTATTTTCCGCCCTGTATTCCCGACATCTCGGCGCTCACGGGAGTTCCCTCGGTCTCCAGGCTGCTCCGCCCATTGTTGGGCTGCACCCCGCAATCCTACGAGGCCTGTGCTTGCCCAGCTTCAAGACCGAAGAAAGAGCCCGGAGTGAGCAACAGAGACATCAGTGGTTTAATGGACAGAGGGAATCTTACATGTCTGAAGCGAGGTCCCAGAGCAACACCTCACCGTGTGCAGCAGACAGCAGGCCGGACAAGGCGGCAAGCTTTGCTTGGGGGTGGGGGATTTCCAGTTATAGGGGAATTGATGTCAGGTGGAGCTCATTAGTTACCAGGGAAACCAGCAGAGGGGCTCCGCCTCACCGCCCCTTTGATGAGAACAATCACCAGCTGGGGCCTGGGGCAAGTACATAGGAAAGTCAGTCCTGAGCTTAAGATATAGGTGAAGCAGGCACTGGTCAGGCAGGGGATGTACAGAGAGCAAGAGAACAGCCATCTTGAGTGGCCTGACCATACAGAGATTAAGGGGGTCAGCAGGGTTGGTTCCTTCTGCCAGCTATGAGGAAGAAGCTGTCTTAGCCCTCTCCCTGGCTTCTGGTAATTTGCAGGCGATCTTTGGCGTTCCTTGTGTTGTACACATATTGCCCTGACCTCTGCCTTGATGTTCACATGGTGTTCTCCTTGTGTGCATATCTCTGTGTCCAAATTTCCCCTTTTTATAAGGCCACAAGTCATATTGAATTAGGACCCACTCTAATGACCTCATTTTAACTTGATTATCCCTGTAAAACCCTATCTCCAAATAAGGTCACATTCTGAAGTTCTGGGGGTCAGAATTTCAACATATAATTATGGAGTGGGGGAGAGGGACACAATTCAACCCATAACATCAATGAAGAAATGAAGACCTAAAATAGGTAGTTCACTCATTTTAAAAGAGCAAGACATAAATCCAGCAGACAGTGACAGTTTGCTTGATGTGTATATAAAGAAATGAGCAAAACACTTCTTTTGAAATCCCAGACAAAAGCAACTCTGGCTGGGTGTTTTTATGAACCTCAAATTCAGCCCAGATTCATAAATCCTTGTAGAAAACCCAAGCCAATTTTGAAGTTTCCAACAAGTTCCAGAGGCTGAATGGATCAGACAGAATTTCACTTGGTATTTAGGATTATTGAGTCTAACCTGAAACTTAAGGCACATTCATAGAACACAAACTCCTTACAAATTGAACAGAAGCAAATACTAAGGGCTCATGAGCCACCTGGAATGCACATGCTGAATGTTGAGGTTTTCCCATCCCAATAATGGGGGGAAGGGGAAGGCCGGGCTGGCAAGATCTCACTGTCACCAACTCTATAACGGTGTATTTGCATCTCATGTGCATTTGAATTATTTCAAATAGTGCAGATACACAAACAATAATAAAGTCTTCCTTTGTGAGCAAAATTTAAAACAATATGAATCTCCTTAAATGTAAAAATTTGTCAAAACTTGCAAAATTTCAAGATGGGCAGGCTGGGTGACTTGCACACTGTGCTTTTATTAATGCCATAGGAAGGTGTCACTTTGACTGCTTGTCAGAAATACCTGCCCTCTTTGACCACCTGGCACTATTATGCATGTACATCTAAACTTCCACCAGTGTTTTCAGTAGCCATTGTGATCTCATTTTAAATTTGACAGTTGTTAAGATTAAAATCTTTGGAATAACAGTGTCATTCAGGGGTTCATTTAAGTGATTGCTCTACTACTGAAAACCACACTGGAAAATCAGTAGCTTGGGACTAGAAGTTAGATGTGATAAAAAGCTATGGAGGGGGCTTCCCTGGTGGCCCAGTGGTTAAGAATCCACCTGCCAATGCAGGGGACACGGGTTCGAGCCCTGGTCCGGGAAGATCCCACATGCCGCGGAGCAACTCAGCCTGTGCGCCACAACTACTGAGCCTGCGCTCTAGAGCCCACAAGCCACAACTACTGAAGCCCGCCTGCCTAGAGCCCGTGCTCCGCAACAAGAGAAGCCACCGCAGTGAGAAGCCCACGCCCTGCAATGAAGACCCAACACAGCCAAAAATAAATAAATAAAAATTTTTAAAAAGCTATGGAGGCAGTCAAGATACCAAACTCAATATGCCCTATTGTGAATTTAGAAGAGAGAATTGTGTAAAAGACAGAAGACCAAGAAAACAAAAAGCAGTTCAAAGCAAAACTAGGCCTCAATATGTGTGAGGGTTCACGCTTTGAAAATACATTCCCTCCACTGTATACTTATTCCTGTGGGAAAATTAGCCTTAAATTGTGAAGATTTGAATTGTGCAAGGCCTTCAGGAATATGTCTCTTGAATTAAAGGCCACCATCCTGTATTTCCTCAACAATTTTATTGAAATATAATTTATATATCATGAGATTCACTGCCCCTAAGTGTACAATTCAATGATTTTTAGTAAATTTACTGAATTGTGTAACCCTCATCATAATCTAGTTTTAGAGCATTTTTATCACCCCAGTAAGACTTCTCATGCCCATTGATAATTAATTCCCATTCTCACCTCCAGCCCCAGACAACCACTGATCTACTTTTTGTCTCCTTAGAGTTGCCTTTTCTGGACACGTCATATAAATGGAATCATCCATATGTATATAATCATACAATATGTGGTCTTTGTGTCTGGCTTCTTTCATTTAACATGATGTTTTTGAGGTTTTTATCCATGTTGTAGCATGTACCAGTATTCCATTCCTCTTTATTGCTGAATAATATTCTCTTGTATGGATCCTGTAGTTGTTTTTGTTTTTTTTTTTAATTTATTTATTTTATTATTATTTTTTTAAACGTGATGATCCATTTATTTATTTATTTATTTTTGGCTGTGTTGGGTCTTCGTTTCTGTGCGAGGGCTTTCTCCAGTTGTGGCAAGCGGGGGCCACTCTTCATCGCGGTGCGTGGGCCTCTCACTATCGCGGCCTCTCGTTGCGGAGCACAAGCTCCAGACGCACAGGCTCAGTAATTGTGGCTCACGGGCCTAGTTGCTCTGTGGCATGTGGGATCTTCTCAGACCAGGGCTCAAACCCGTGTCCCCTGCATTGGCAGACAGATTCGCAACCACTGCGCCACCAGGGAAGCCCCTATTTTTTTATTTATTTATTTATTTATTTTTGTCCATGCTGTGCGGCTTGCGGGATCTTAGTTCCCCAACCAGGGATCGAACCCAGGCCCATGGTAGGGAAAGCTCTGAGCCCTAACCACTGGACCACCAGGGAATTCCCCTGTAGTTGTTTTTAGACTTAAGTTTAGATGTCCTAAAGGTATATCCACCCCTTACTGTGTATGCCAGACGTGACTATGAGTATGTATGGTAGACAGTACCCAAATACAGCCACCAACAATGTCTCCCCTCCCTGTACCCGCTCCTTACATTGAGGGGTGGAGTCCGTTTCCCCTCCTCCTCTCCCTAGAATCTGGGCTGGCCCTGTCACTTGTCCAATAGATATAGCAGAAGTAACATCCTGGGACATCTAAGCCCAGTTAAGAGAACTGGCAGCTTCTGCTTCCTTCTCTGAGAAGCCAGGCATCATGCTGTAATGAAGTTAGGGCTAGACTACTGAATGATGAGACAGCACAAGGAGAGAGGCTTTCAACCACAAGAGGCCATCTCAGATGTTCCAGCCCCAGCCAAGCTCTCAGGTGAATGCAGCTGCATGAATGACTGCTGTTACATCATGTGGAGCTGAGAAAACACCCAGCTTAGCCCAGGCAACCCATACAAGTAGAGATAATAAATGATTGTCATTTTAAGCCACTCAGTTCTGGAGCCATTTTTTATGCAGCGAATCTAGGTTACCTAACCTAAACGTAATGATTTAACCAAACTCTTTCTCTTCCATTTTAATTCTTATTGATTTTGTTCTTTTTGAGTTTGTATAGTTGTATTGTATTCTGCAGAGATTTCTAATGGGCCTTGACTTTAATATCACTTCCTGGCTATTTGTGGTACATTGAAGAGTTTTATGTCAGTCAACCTGCTTCCTGATATTCACGTGCTGAAATACTGAGACAAAAATTTTCAAATGCTCTGAAGAGAACCACCTGGAGATCTTTATAAAAATGGATTCTCCAGGGCTTCCCTGGTGGCTCAGTGGTTAAGGATCCGCCTGCCAATGCAGGGGACACGGGTTCGAGCCCTGGGCCGGGAGGATCCCACATGTCGCGGAGCAACTAAGCCCGTGCGCCACAACTGCTAAGCCTGCGCTCTGGAGCCCGCGAGCCACAACTACTGAAACCCACACGCCTAGAGCCCGTGCTCTGCAACAAGAGAAGCCACCGCAATGAGAAGCCCGCTCACCGCAACTAGAGAAAGCCCGAGCGCAGCAACGAAGACCCAATGCCGCCAAGAATAAAATAAATAAATAGATTTATTTTAAAAAAATGGATTCTCCATCCTCCTCTCCAGTCCCTCATTGTGATGGATAAGGAAACAGTTTCCAGCTGCTCCCATAACAGTGTACAAGTTAATTTAATAATCTCACCAGGAAAGCTATTTCAATAACTCAATTAAGTATTTCCTGAATTTTGATTAAGGGAAAATCAGCACGTTAAACACTGTGTATAAGGACACAAAATGAATCAAAATATAACCCTTACCCTCAAAAAGTCTAGACTCTGGTTGCAAAACAAAAAAAAAATCATGTCAATATCAGATTAACATTAAATCAGCCTGCTCTCTAAGTTGCACAACTCTAAGGGGCACCATTCACAGAGAAAATGATGAGAATGATGTCTCTTTGAAGCTGTTTAACAGACTGCACAGGAGACACAAAACTCAGTAATTGTTACATATAAATTATATCTCAATAAAATGAGGAGAGGAAAGGGAATGACCCCCTTCACCTGTGGAGAGCCATCTCTGCCCCCTCCCTATGAATTAAGTCCATGAGTTATTGTCTCGAGGCTGGCTAATCCGAGGACCATATCCTTCTGGCTGTCACTGAGTCCAAGCCCATACTGCTCGCCACACAACAGGCCAATAAATCAAGAGACGAGTTGTTGGGACAAGGAATAGCCACTTTGTTTGGAAAGCCAGCAGACCGAGAACACGGTGGACTAGTGTTCCAAAGAACCATCACACCTGAGTTAGAATTCAGGCTTCTTTTATACTATATAGTTGCTTTACAATGGTGTGTTAGTTTCTGCTGTATAACAAAGTGAATCAGCCATACGTATACATATATCCCCATATCTCCTCCCTCTTGCGTCTCCCTCCCACCCTCCCTATCCCACCCCTCTAGGTGGTCACAAAACACCGAGCTGATCTCCCTGTGCTATGCGGCTGCTTCCCACTAGCTATCTGTTTTACATTTGGTAGTGGATATATGTCAATGCTGCTCTCTCACTTCGTCCCAGCTTACCCTTCCCCCTCCCCGTGTCCTCAAGTCCATTCTCTATGTCTGCATCTTTATTCCTGTCCTGCCTCTACGTTCATCGGAACCTTTTTTTTTTTTTTTTTAGATTCCATATATATGTGTTAGCATACGGTATTTGTTTTTCTCTTTCTGAGTTACTTCACTCTGTATGACAGACTCTAGGTCCATCCACCTCACTACCAATAACTCAATTTCGTTTATTTTTATGGCTGAGTAATATTCCATTGTGTATATGTGCCACATCTTCTTTATCCATTCGTCTGTCAATGGACACTTAGGTTGCTTCCATGTCCTGGCAACTGTAAATAGTGCTGCAATGAACACTGTGGTACATGACTCTTTCTGAACTATGGTTTTCTCAGGATATATGCCCAGTAGTGGGATTGCTGGGTCATACGGTAGTTCTATTTTTAGTTTTTTAAGGAACCTCCATACTGTTCTCCATAGTGGCTGTATCAATTTACATTCCCACCAACAGTGCAAGAGGGTTCCCTTTTCTCCACACCCTCTCCAGCATTTATTGTTTGCAGACTTTTTGATGATGGCCATTCTCACCAGTGTGAGGTGATACCTCATTGTAGTTTTGATTTGCATTTCTCTAATGATTAGTGACAACAAGACAAATATTATTCTCTGTTCTGCAACTTTTTATCTGTGTATGAATGGAAGAGAGTTATACCTTTAAAGGTCAGAGCCTTGAGAATGGGTTATCCTGTATATTTTAGGCTATAGGCAACATTCTCAACTAGTAGCAAAAGCAATAGAATACAAAGGTTAAAGTAAAAGAAACAGAACCAATGTGGAGTCAGATCTGTTCTTCCCTATTACATGGCCACAGTGACTGGCTAAGGAATGGACATGTGATGCAATCAGAGCCAGTGAGACACAATGTCTAGACTTTTACTGGGACTGTGAGAAAGCGAAACTCTCTTTTGGCCAACTGGATTTAGAGCTGAGAGTATAAGCTTAGAGCTGTTAACAGCCATCTTGCCACCTCACAGGGAAACCACATCTGAGAAGAAAACAACATATTAGAGAAAAAGAACTGGGAACTGTCAAGAGAAATTGGACCCTTGACATTGGATGTCATCAACTGAACATTGGTATGTTGGTATACCAATGTTGGTAAATTGGATGGTATCAACTGAACATCTCTTTCAAGACACACTAAAATCTAGTTCCTGTTCTGGACTTCTCTTTCTTTTTTTTTTTTTATTAATTTTTATTGGAGTATAGTTGCTTTACTGGACTTTTCAATTCTGTGAGCCAAAACATACTCACACACACACACACACACACAAAGACATACCTTTTACTGTTTAAGCCAGTTTAAGTTGGATTTTCTGTCACTTATAACACTTCCTCTTTTTTTAAAATTTATTTATTTATTTATTTATTTTTGGTTACAATGGGTCTTCATTGCTGCACATGGGCTTTCTCTAGTTGTGGCAAGCAGGGGCTACTCTTTGTTGCAGTGTGTGGGCTTCTCATTGCGGTGGCTTCTCTTGTTGCAGAGCACGGGCTCTAGGAGCGTGGTCTTCAGTAGTTGTGGCATGCAGGCTCAGTAATTGTGGCTCACGGGCTTAGTTGCTCCGTGGCATGTGGGATCTTCCTGGACCAGGGCTCAAACCCATGTCCCCTGCATTGGCAGGCAGATTCTTAACCACTGCACCACCAGGGAAGTCCCTAATACATCTTTCTTAGAAGCATGTTTTTCACCAATAAAAGGAGGATAGTACCTGCTACTGGGCTTTGGTGGAGTCCGAGTATTTTGGGAAGCATAAAGCCTATTCACCTATAAAGTATTATTCCTAATTCCTCTTTTCTGCTCCTGCCTAAGTTCCTCGCATACTAATACTTTTGAACATAAAACATAATGCTATACCAAAAGAACATTTTCATTACCAAATATGCCTATTCTCTGTTCAGGGACTTCTGATCCCATCTGTTCCACAGAATTTTTCATATCATAGAATTCTTTGAAACCAGATCAGCAAAGTTCTGTTTCAATGAACCGTTTGTTCCCTAGGCCATGAAAATAGCGTCTGCATATAAGATCCTATGTTAAAAATGATGTTTCTGAAAACATTTTACCTGTGATATATGCCAACACGCTTTGGAAATGAAATTGCCTAGTAAATTTGTTGCTGATGTTTAGTAAATTTTCACTACTGCTAATTAGTTAAAGTCTAAGTTCTTTCTGGTTTCTTGATCTTGGGACGTGCTGCTCAAAAAAGACACAGCCATGTGGGAAACTGACAATGAAAGCCCTTTGGTCTTTATTCAAACAGCAGAAGATTTTCTTTTCAATAATCAACTGCTCATTTTACTTTTGTACTTCTCTTTTTCCCTCATTTCTGCTTCTCCTTTTTTTCCATGACTCTTAATCCAGCTTTGAAATTTGATTCTTTGATTTGATCCATCTGCAATATTTATTCCTCAAAGCCATCATCAATGCCTTTGCAGAAATTCATCTGATGCCTGTGAACATTAGAAGACAGAGAGATATTAGAAGACAAGGAGATATTAGATGACAGGGAGATTTTAAAAATTAGCAAATAGAAACAATACTTTGGTATGTGAATTCTATCTCAATAAAGCTGTTTATTAAAGAGGAAAAAAAAAAAGCAATGAGTTAATACTGACCCTGTCCCCCAAAGAACCAATACACAATCACATACTGCTTCTCCCCAGAAGAAAACTGTGTCTGGGGTTCACCAGCATGAAGGATGGTGACATTCTTCTCTCGGTATCCAAATAAAACCCAGCAAACCCTCCTTCAAGTGTTACCAGTGAGGCATGTGGACTCACAGTGAGCGGATTGAACTGATAAAGGCATTTTATCTACCAGGATTTAAATGTGCCCTTTAAAGACTAAAATCAATTCCAGTGTCCCTCTTTATACTCTGGTGGTACCCATGTATACACAGCAAACCAGCCATTAGGAAAGAAGCTTTGCATCTTTCCACATAATCCAAAATGATGGCAAATTATGATGTAGTAATTAAATCAAAACCTTACATAAGAAGAAAATATCTATGGACTGGATATATTCAAAGCTACCTTCTTTTTAATTTTATTTTCCATTTTTTATGTTTTATCCCACTTTGCCAGTGTTCTCTCCTTGTAATTCATTCTCTTGCTAGGCTGAACTTACTGCTACTTAGAATGGCAGATATGACAGTAAAAAGATGATGTCACCCTTTAGCCAAATTGCACTATTATTACAGAATCCCTTATACTCTCAGTCATTTATCTCTGCCAACATGCTCCACGGCAAGGTTTTCCAGGGCAGATGTGAGCTCCCTCAGCAACAAAAGTGGTGGAGAGTGCACATTCATTTTAAAATCCTGAGAGGTAGAATTTAGTAAATCTTGAGATTTGGGAAATGTATTGTGAAAAGGAGACATCTAATGGCCTTAGATCTGTCCTGACTGAAAACCTCAAAGAATCTTGAGTTTGAAACAATCCCCCAATTTTTTCTCCTTACAGAAATATTTTCATCTAAAAGCATGCTTTTGACCCATGAAAATATTGTGCAGACTAGTCTCTTGTAAATATATGCGTAGATGCTAAGAAATGATTTTACATTTTAGTTGTCATTTGATTAGGAGTTGGGCAAAAATTAGTCAAGGATAACTATGCAAGGTTCCATCAAGTGCACAAAAACAGCTCAAGATCAAATGCAGGCATTAGAGATAAAGGAAGGACTTTTTGAAGAGGAAAGCAAGCAATCAGAGAAATGGTATAAAACAGAAAAAACAACCCAGGAAATGAGAGTAAAAAGAGAACCCAGAATAAATTGGGTTCATTTGAGGAATACTTTCCCCCATATCTGCTCTTCCTCTTTTCTTCCCCAATTCTTTGGAGTGGTAGGTAACTTTTTAAAATACATTTTCTGTTTCCTCTTATCTTATTAAAATATAATACACACACACAGCAAAAATTCCAATAGTATCGATACAAAAAGGGATACAGGGAATGGGAAATCTCTCTCCCATTCCTGACCCCAGCTCCCTAGTATCTGCCTCTCTGTCACCTCAAGAAGGCAAATACTGTTACCCCCTTCCTGAATCTCTTTATTTGTGTGTGTACCATGGACCCCTTAGCTCTCTGCTGAAGACTATGGATGCCCTTCTCAGAATAATGCTTGAAAGTAGGTAAAATGAAGTACAGAGGATTACAAAGGAAACCAATTACATTGAAATATGATTCTACCCAGGAAGGCCTTGGGGATCCCTGGGCTCTAGGATAAGAGCCTCTGCTCTTACGGTTCTTGTGCATGTGCAATCATGTACATGTCCGTATCTATCCTTTCCCACAAATGGCATCAGGCCTTCTGCAGTGGGTGCTGCTGGAGCTCTGCCCAGATCCCCTGTACAGCCAGTGCGCCCATCTTCCGGCTGCTGTGTTGGCGGTTAATGGCTCACAGCTGCCCCCTTCTACAGGGAATCGTCCTCCCCACACCCACACTGTGGCATGCCCAGCCAACACCGGGGTACCAATGGTTGGCTGACTCCTAGTGCAATCCAAGCTCCAGAGCTCCACGTGGGATCAGGCTAAAGATGATATCCATTAAGACCATCCCCTTAGGGCTTCCCTGGTGGCGAAGTGGTTAAGAATCCGCCTGCCAAGGCAGGAGACACGGGTTCGAGCCCTGGTCCAGGAAGATTCCACGTGCCGCGGAGCAACGAAGCCCATGTGCCACAACTACTGAAGCCCGCTAGCCTAGAGCCCGTGCTCCGCAACAGGAGAAGCCACCACAATGAGAAGCCTGCGCACTGCAACGAAGAGTAGCAACTAGAGAAAACCCATGCGCAGCAACAAAGACCCAATGCAGCCAAAAATAAATTTGTTTGTTTGTTTTTTAAAAAGACCATCCCCTTAGCTTTTTCCCCTGCACTACCCCACCCCTCGTGCCCCTGGGAGCAATCCCCCCTAAAAGCCCGGGAATCCCTGTCTCAGTCTCTGCTTTCAGAAATCCTGACTCAAGACATTCACTCACCATCCCTTACCTTGACTTTTCTATTTATCGATTTTTTGCTTTTTTTTTTAATATATATGTATTTATTTGTTTGTTTGTTTATTTGGCTGCGCACTCGGGATCTTCGTTGCAGTGTGTGGGATCTAGTTCCCTGACCAGGGATCAAACCAGGGCCCCCTGCATTGGGAGCATGGAGTCTTAACCACTGGACCACCAGGGAAGTCTCATATGGATTTTTTTTCCCATATCGATTTTTTTGAAAGACATTCCATATCTGTATACATGGATCTGTATACATGGATTCTTTTAACAGCCACATACTAATCCATTCAATGGATTTACCATAATTAATTTAGCATATTTCCAGCACAGTCATTTCCAATAGTTCCTCTCTGAGAACTTAAAAATCTAATTTTTACATGTTTAAATGTAGTTATACTGACTTACCACATTTTAAGCACAAACGGTCCACGACTTAGGATTTTTCAACTTTATGATGGTGAGCAAGAGATACACCATTCAGTAGAAACTGTATTGGGAGTTTTGAATTTTGATCTTTTCCGGGGCTAGAGATATACGGCCCGATACTCTCTAGTGATACTGGGCAGTGGAAGCAAGCTCAGTGCCCAGTCAGCCCCTGATCACAATCAGTACACTTACAACCATGCTGTACCCATAAACCCATTCTGTTTTTCACTTTCAGTGCAGTATTCAATAAATTACATGAGATATTTAACACTTTACGGGCTTCAATAGTTGTGGTTTGCGGGCTCTAGAGCACAGGCGCAGTAGTTGTGGCGCGTGGGCTTAGCTGCTCCGCGGCGTGTGGGATCTTCCCGGACCAGGGCTGGAACCCGTGTCCTCTGCATTTGCAGGCAGATTCTTAATCACTGCACCACCAGGGAAGCCCTTATTTAACACTTTATTATGAGATTAGAAGATTTTGCCCGACTACAGGCTAATGTTAAGTGTTCTGAGCACCTTTGAGGTAGGCTAGGCTAAGCTGTGCTGTTGAAAATGCATTTTCAACAAACGATATTTTCAACATAACCCCACTGTAAGTTGAGGAAGATCCGTGTCTGATTAGTTGCTGAGGAGTCTTTCTTCGACTTCATTAGCCACAAAACTTTAGAACCTTGCTGTCTTTTTGGAAGAAAGCTTTATTCTCAAAGCAATTTATATTTCAATTTGACAAACTGTAGAGACTCCGTTAGCTCCTAACCCTTGCATCTCTCAACCCCCCCGCCCCGCCACAGCACCAGCCTCTAGCACCAGATCAAGGAACACTCTCCGTTCTAAACAGGAGAAAAAACAGGCCCCGCAAATGCGTCAATTGGACCCTCGAATCTTTGGACCTCAGTGCTTAACCTCCCCACCAGCAAGGGGAGTAGATGCTTCTCTGGAATCTGGTAAGAAACTGCTGGATCCACGTGCTCTCACACACCACCCCACCAAGGAACCTGTTCCCAAAGACAGCACAGCCTAATCCCCCAGGGGGAAGAGAAGCGGTTCCTCTCTGCCCCTCCCATTGAAAGGTGGCTCCCCTCCCCCTTCCCAGGGTAGCACTTGGGGGCGTTTATTTGAGGCTGACCCTCACCTTTCAAACAGCCTTCCCAGGCGTAGGAATTTCCCCCAGTGTAAATTCCCCTTCCCCAGGACAGAAACCAGAACGCACTCTTCCCGCCCAGCAGCTGCTCATAGTGTGCAGGATGATAAACCCAGAATAGAGCAACGCAAGGAAGCAGGCGCTGCTCAAAATGCTAGTTCTGATCAGAATGGAAGAGAGCCCTGAAGATCCCCAGGTGGGCAGTGGCAGTAGGGTCTCTGCTGGGTTCGTTCAATGGGGTAAGTTCTGTTGCTCACATCTAAGAATTAAGACTGATAATTTAATTCACGTTTGTTTTTCTTTCCCTCAGAGGCTCCCCTCACCTCCAACCGTGAAAAGATGCTTGGTTTCACTCAAAATCAGAGAAATGCAAAACAAATCAAGGGAAATATTGTTTTCTACCTACCAGATTGACAAAGATGAAAAAGTTCAATGACCTATCGATACCTTGGTGTGAACATGGGAAAACGTGCTGCCAGTGGGAGAATAAACCAGTACAACCTTTACAAAGAGAACTGGGCTATGAGCTATCAAGTGTGAATGCAAAACCCTTGACCCAGCAATGTCACCAACAGGAATTTATCTAATAGAGGCAAGCAAACTTTTTCTTTAAAGGAACAAGTAGTAAGTAGTTTAGGCCTCCAGGCCAGGTATCACTGCTGCAATTACTCAGCTCTGCTACTGTAGTTTGAAAGCAGCCAACAGACATTATGTAAACAAGTGGGCATGGCTGTGTTGCAATAAAACTTTATTTAAAAAAACAAATTGCACGTTGAATTTGGCCCGCAGGTTATAGATTGCCAAGCCCTTCTAGGTACCCTTGAACAAAAAACAAAAACATATATACTGGGGCTTCCCTGGTGGCGCAGTGGTTGAGAATCTGCCTGCCAATGCAGGGGACGTGGGTTCGAGCCCTGGTCTGGGAAGATCCCACATGCCGAGGAGCAACTGGGCCCATGAGCCACAACTACTGAGCCTGCGCATCTGGAGCCCGTGCTCCGCAACAAGAGAGGCCACGACAGTGAGAGGCCCGCGCACCCCGATGAAGAGTGGCCCCCGCTTGCTGCAACTAGAGAAAGCCCTCGCACAGAAACAAAGACCCAACACAGCCAAAAATAAATTAATTAATTAATTAATTTTTTTTAAAAAAACATCTATACTGTATTCTTCATAACAATAGCCTAAGAATGGAAACCACCTTGATGTCCATCAAGAGAGGACTAGATAAGTAAATTATAGCACAGCCATTCAACAGAATACTTGCAGCCACTAAAAAGAAGGAGGCAGCTCTATGTGCACTGATAAGGATTAATATCCAAAATTTATCAGATTTTTTAATAAATTAAAACAAAATTTTTTTTTACAATTCTTTGCATTGGGTTTATTGGATAACACCATGTTGAATATCTTTAATCCCAGAATCTGCTTATTCTTTTTTTTTAATTGAAATATAGTTGCTGTACAATATTATACAAGTCACAGGTGTACAATATAGTGATTCACAATTTTTAAAGGTTATACTCCATTTATAGTTATTATAAAATATTGGCTATATTCCCCATGATGTACAATATATCCTTGTCACTTATTTTATACCTAATAGTTTGTACCTCTTAGTCCCCTACCCCCATGTTGCCCTTCCCCTTCAAATTTTTTAAAATGCAAGGTGGAGAGCAGGGTAGAATATAATTCCATTTTTTGTAAAAATTATATATATAATTAATATTTACACATATATATATTTGCTTATTCAGGCATAGCACATATCTGATGGACACAAATGAGATTGGGGAGGGAAACTAGATGGCTGGGGGACAGGAGCATGAGGGAGACCTTTTCTCACCGTATGCCCTTTTGTGCCCCTTGAATTTTATACCATGTGCTTTACCAATAAAGAACAAATAAATGCAATTTAACGTTTTTTAATGCATATACTTTTTTAGTAGTGTTCTGGATCACCAAGTATAAACAGGAAAATAAAGCAGGGCTCTGGACAGCAGACCTAGCTATTTCCAAAGTCCCCTCCCGTGCCCAGAGGCTGCATGGTGTCCATCAAAGAGCATCACAGAGGGAATCAGGAGACTCGGCTTCAAGTCCAGCCTCTGTTACCAACCCTCTGTGCTGCCCTGGACCAGTCACCTCATCTCTCTGATCATCCCTTTCCTCTTCGGTACAATGGAGGCAATAGTACTTTTGAGCTATGTGATATAAAATAATGTTATTGTTATTGGGGAAATCTATTAATGTCTCTGGGTCTCTTTCCTAATCTACAAAATCAGAAAGTTGGATGAAATGAGACTTTAACTCTCAAATACATTATTCTGTTAATAAACAAAGTTGTCATTTACAAGAATTCAGGCAGAGTCATGAGCTTGGCAAACAAATGAGGATCTCTTTTTGCTTATCTCAAGAGAGTGACCTCCAAGTCCAAAAAGAAAATAAGATATATGTTTACACTTAGAGAGCCAGGAGGTGGGAAAGGGCTGCCTTCTTCCAAGGATACCACCTCTTCTTTCCTTGGCCCAGCTAACCCAGCAGTTGTCAGCCAGGCAACTTCATTTTTTTTTTTTTTTTTTTTTTAGCTGCCACTGGGTACAGAACAAGCTCTCTTGGAAAAAAAAAAAAATTAGGAAATGTCACTCACAAAGAGGGATGGATACATTAACAATGTCAAATAATAGACTCATGAGGGCTGACAAAGAAATGGAGGGGCCATGCAGGGAGGGCCCCCTGCCCCATCCTGACTTCTGGCCTTTGCTAAGAGCTATCATTTGTATTGTTTCAGGAACTCCAGGGAGATGACAGGGTGGTGATAAGGAAGAGCAGCATTGCAGTATCCTCCTATTTCTGAGAATTTCTGGTTATTGTTAAACAAAAGTTTGGAGAAGTTAAACTGACAGGAAGTAACACACGTGTTGAGTTATAAGGTGGCAAATGTTGTGAAATCCGTCTTCAGAAAAGTTCAGCTGGACGAGTGTGCTGATGTGATAAGGAGCAGAGCTCCCAACACCATCTCAGCTGGTGGAAGACTCTTTTCCTTTCCTTCTTCATTTCCGTGGGCTTGGGATAACCACCCAGCCACTCTAAAAAGAATGTTGCAAAGGGTCTTCATGTCTCTGGCTTCAAAGAACGTTTTACTCTTGAATAAACCATGTTTGTCCTCTCAATCTTAGAACGAAGGTAGCCAATCCAATCTAAGACATTTTAACAAATCACAGACTCTCCCTGGACATGCAGAGAGCACGGTGGGGATACACATCCAAAAATGATGGGCTGAGACAAGAGAGAAGGGATGTGGGCCTTAAAGCTGCAGAGGAAAAAGAGGGTGGGATTTCAAATGTGAATTAAAGTATTACACTTTCTCTATGAGAGGTGGGAGGAAATAGTTATTATCTAAATGATGCAGGACATAAGGGTTTGCTAAAAAATTTTGGTGGACTATGGGACAAGCAGAAATAGGATGGAACAAATGAACCTATTTATGAAACAGAAACAGACTCACAGACATAGAGAATGGACTTGTGGTTGCCAAGGGGGAGGGGGTGGGGGAGGGATGGACTGGGAGTTTAGGTTAGTAGATGCAAAAACTCTTACATACAGAATGGATAAACAGCAAGGTCCTACTGTATAGCACAGGGAACTATATTCAATATCCTGGGATAAACCATAATGGAAAAAAATATATAAAAGAATGTATATGTGTGTATAACTGAGTCACTTTGGTGTACAGCAGATATTAACACAATATTGTAAATCAACTATACTTCTGAGAATTCCCTGGTGGTCCAGTGGTTAGGACTCAGCACTCTTACTGCTGCGGCCCAAGTTCAATCCCTGGTCGGGATCCCACAAGCTACACTGCACGACCAAATTAAAAAAAAAAACAAAAAACTATACTTCAATAAAAAATAATTAAATAATTTTCTAAAAAAATTTTTTAAAAGAGATCAGCAAGGGAGGAGGAAGGGGGGCTTCCCTGGTGGCGCAGTGGTTAAGAATCCTCCTGCCAGTGCAGGGACACAGGTTCGAGCCCTGGTCCAGGAAGATCCCACATGCTGCGGAGCAACTAAGCCCATGCGCCACAACTACTGAGCCTGCGGTCTAGAGCCCACGAGCCACAACTACTGAGCCTGCGTGCTGCAACTACTGAAGCCCGTGCGCCTAGAGTCCGTGCTCCGCAACAAGGGAAGCCACCGCAATGAAAAGCCCACGCACCGCAACGAAGAGTAGCCCCTGCTTGCCGCAACTAGAGAAAGCCCAAGCACAGCAATGGAGACCCAGCGGAGCCAAAAATAAATAAATTAAATTAAATTAAAAAGAGAGAAGCAAGGGTGGGAGGGAAGGATGGAAGGAAAGAAGAAGATAGATATATACCTATGCTCAGAAAATGTACTAGGTAGAAATATATCAATGTATTAGTAACAGGGAGTGAAACTATGGGAGATTTTTTCTACTTATGGATTATCTGTGTTTTTCACAATGACCATACATTAGTTTCTGTTCATTTGTAGGTAATGATATCACGTAAATGAGAACTATTTATTTCTGGTGAACCAATTATATTTACAAGTACTTTAAATAATTTTCATGGAGTTCAAAAAAAAAGAAAGGAAGAAAGAAATAGGATGGAAAAGAGAAAAGAAATCAGAGTTTGGAGCAGAGAAAGGTTTGTTGCAAAGGCCAAGCAAGGAGAACAGGTGGCTGTGGATTTGTCATTTAGCTGATGTATTACAATGAGCGTATAATGAGGCTCAAGGTCTATGGGAAGTGGAATCTTCCACTCTCTTGGGCCTAGTTGGTTCTAACCAGTTTTTATAATATCCTCAACAGCTGTGTCATTCTTTTAATGGTTATGCCCTGCCCTCTTCTTTCCTGTCTCATAGGGGAGCCATAAGAGACAGTAGCAGTAGAGCTGCCACAATCCCCAAAGGGATATCGGGAAGGAGAGCTTGCCTGAAGCTAGAAATGTTACCAAACTCAGGTTCAGCTGCTCAACACTTGAAAGCCAAGTGTTGGTTGGAAAGAAAAGGAAAGGTCACTTTATTCAGGAGGCCAGCAACCTGCAGAGAAGGTGGATTCATGTCCAAAAACCAACTCAGAAGATTCTGCTTGACCAAGAAATTTTGTAAAGGGAGAAAGGGAAGTCAATCATTTGGGGAGGGGTCAGAGTCTTCCACTGTGTGCAGACTTTCTTCTGATTGGTTGGTGGTGAGGTAATAGGGCGGTGTTCCAGGAATCTTGTGCTCAGTGTGAAGTTGCCATCCTCCACCTGAGTTGCGCGGCCTTAGTTCCTGCAGACCTCAAAGGTATTGTTTATGTATCTTCTTTGATTGTTCCTTCTTTGTTTCTGCATTCCTTTCCCTGATAAGCAAGTTTGAATCCGCCCTTTGGAACTCAAGGAAGGTCAAGAAAGGTGAATGAAGCCTATTTCCTACAAAGAAGAAACAGGAGGACTTGGAAAGGATTTGTACCCAGGAGGGCCCCACAGGGTCCTGCTCCATTTCAGAAAGAGAGAGAATTGTACAGAGCAGGCCACCTAGACAAGAGCAATGACATTCTGCTGAGAGACACAGTGGCCTCTGGCAACCTCACGGGAAGGAAATGAATGCCCTGACCCCATGTACCTCTCTCCCTCCCTCCCATCTCCTGAAGAAAGCCAGAAAACATAGTCTTTGATGTAATCCATGCAGGACAACCTCACAGGGCAGGGACCAGTATGGAGAAAGGTGGAAAATAGATCTAAAGGGGCACAATGAAGAAATTCAACCCCCCTTTGCCCAGCCAAACAACTTCAGATTCTATCCCATGTGTAGGAAAGGCAAATAATTTAAGAAAAAGCTATAAGGAATTTTGAAACATTTTTCTTTCTTCCTGAATGTGAGTTTAAATCATGAGTTGCTAAGCTAAAATCTCCACTCTAAACCCTACAAAGCATAGATTACAATAATGCCAACCCAATAAAAAGCCATTTAATGAAGATCAGAAATGTTGAATAACTCAGTTCTTTGTAAACCCCAGTGCCCTACTATAAACTTTCAAATGTTACAGATGACCTTTTGAGATCATACAGGAGTTGTAAGAACAAGGCAAGTAAAGGAATGAAAATAGGGGCAGATACATAGTTCATGGAACATTTCTTCTATTTTCCATCTTCCATCTCTGACAAGGAGAAAGATTATTGGACAAAAAATAGTAGAACAAGCATTCAGATGAGAGACCTAAAAATCCAAACTGGTAGAGAGATTCTAAGACAGCACCTGGATTCACTGCCTCAGTGTAAACCTTCTGGTCCTGACAAACTACATCCCAGCCTACTACTGGAAGAACTTGGCGATAAAATGAGCTACTGTTTGTTATCTCAAAAGAATCTTAGAAACTGGGTCAGGGATGGATGACACAATTCTCAGACAAGTTATCAAACACAATTCTGAACACAGAGAGAGGAACGGAGAGCACTTAAACATGCCTAGGAGTCGGGAAGGACAAGTCAAGATTTAATAAGTTCACAGCACTTCCTTTCTTATCCATACTCTGCCAGATTAGTAAATCAGAGAAAGCTGTCGACACTCTGCTTCATCATTTGAGCTCAGCATTTGACAGAGACCCTCACCTTGTGAACAAGATGGAGGAATGTGGCCCAGAGATCACAAAGACAGATGCTAATTATGAATCAGTATCAGCCCAGAGTCTGTGGTGCCACGGAATTCTGTCTTCAGCCTTTACCTGCTCATTGAGTAATAGCTGAGTGTACAGCTGACTTGCTTTTCTTCTTCTTCGACAGCTGGAGAGGTAGCCAAATATCTTGAATGGAAGAGCGTGGACCCAAAGCCTATAACAAATCAAATTTAACAATAAAAATCCTAATTGGAATAAATGCAAAACCCTACACTTACATTTTTTGATGCATAAGAACAGAATCAGAAAAACATGACTAGGCTTCCAATTAAACACAGTGGGTTTTACTTCTTGCTTTTATTTCTTCTCTCTTCCAGGAGCTACCAAAATGACAACAGATAATTTATAATAAAATTAAAAATCACAAAAACAAAGAGAATTAGAGAGGAGAAATAGAGAAGAGGAGATGTAAGCAATAATTTGAAAGATGGAAAGCCAATAGTAACTGATTTGGCAAAACCCACCACCAAAGTGCTTGCAAAGAGGGATGCCAATGAGAATGAAGCCAGTTCAGCTCTAAGAACCCTGGAAAGGCCTAGGACCAGGAGGCCCAGTACTGCAGAAGGGAGTGGTGGAGCCCGGAGTGGGAAGTAGAAGTATGTGAACACATGAATAGAATGAGCTGCTTCATGAGAGTGTGTTTCCATCTCTGAAGAGGTTCAAGCAGAATTTAGACAACTGCTAATCAAATATATTGTAAAAGTGGGAACTCCCTGGCAGTCCAGTGGTTAGGACCCTGCGCTCTCACTGTCAAGGGCCTGGGTTCAATCCCTGGTTGGGGAACTAAGATCCCCCAAGCTGCACTGTGTGGCCAAAAAATATATATATTCTTTCTTTTTTTTCTTTTTTTTTTTGATTCAAGCTTTGGGTAGAACTTGCCTCCAATGACCTTTAAGTCCCATCACCTCTGAAATCCTGTGATTCTAATCCTGTGTAGACAGGATTCCAACAGATTTTGGTAACTTCTGCATGTAGTTCGCATAAGAGTCCTAGAGGTGGCACTGTGGCATAAGATGAGACTCAGCAATGGCTACTACCCGATTCTCCTGGGCTTATACTATTGTCTATGGTAACAAGTAATAACTAGAATGTTTCTGAATTTTAAAAAATCAGAAACCTGAACTCATAGGTTCAGAACACCTAGGTACAATAGTTCTAGTGACGCATGAGCCTTTGTGTGCATTAGTTTGTCACCCTTCACAGCTCCGGCCTTCTGCCTTATTCATATCTCAGCTGTGACACTTCTCTTCACCATATTCGTCATTCTAGGACAGCAAAACAAGTCATACGCCAAAGCAACTGCTCCTTCTCATCCCAAGTGTCCTGCCTCATTATGTGTACCCTTTACCTCAGGGATCCTGGGAGTGTGGGACTCCACAAGCTTTATCTCCCTTGATTTAAAAAATAAGAAAAACAAAACAAAAACCTTATTTTTTCAGTACAAGTTTAGGCCAGTATCTCAGATATGATTGTCTCTGATCCTCTTCCCATTTCCACAGCTAAAGATTTATGCTCTGCTTCTTAAAAGCTAATTACTTAACATCTAGCTCTTCCTGACAAATTTTGTCACTCATCAAAACTATAAAGTTTGGTTTCTTTATTTCTTTTATCTGCTTCAGATTTATAAAGTCCATGGGGAATTTCTGCTCCTCACCAAGGAATATCTCCATCAACTCCATAGATTCAGAAAACTCTGCTCCTACATTCACATCTCAATTCCAGGAAAACTTAACATTTGGAATCTATAAAACTGTCACGTCCACTAACTTCTGGCATAACTGGCCTCTTCCAATCCACTGATGGGGGGAGGGGGAAGGTTAAATGCCGTTAGTCCAACCAAAAACCCAAACTGCCTTTTTTAATGTTGGGTCTAGACTAGCTGATAAAAAATTGTGAGTTGAGTGGAAAAAAAAAAAAAATCCATACCTATTTTTTGTTATCTTCACTAGTTTGTTGTATTTTTTAGATTCCACATATAAGGGATGGGGTAGGGGATTAAGAGGTACAAACTATTAAGTATAAAATAAGCTACAACACAAGAAATATACCCAATATTTTATAATAACTATAAATGTAGTATAACCTTTAAAAATAATCACTATATTGTATACCTGTAAATTATATAATATTGTACACCAAATATATTTCAATTAATAAAAAAGATATGTGATCACCAAATGCAAAAAAAAAAAAAAAAAAAACACATACTCATTCTTTTAGTGACTAAATTTTCAACGGTAATGGCATGCTTGCCCCTTATTCCAAGTATATGTCCTAACTGCCTTGGTCCTTTATAGGCTCAGGCCCTCAATATCTGATTGACTTCGGTTGTTTTGTTTGTTTCCTCAAGTGTCCTTTCTACTAATTTGATCTGAACCAAAGAATATGATGTAGTAGCTCACAACATTTTCCAAGTGTCCCAATTCTTATACCAACTTTTTAGACTTGATCTTTCTCTCCTTCTCTAGAGAGAACAGAAATAATTTATTTCCTATTTAGAGCAATTAGTAAGCACTTACAGAAACATCGTTGAATTGCTTGTCTCACAAAAGGAAGGGTAGCACCTGGCTAGTTAGTCCTCCAACTAAATCATTTCTATGGTTTCAAAAATATTCTTAGCGTTGCCAACATCATTTGTGCAAGTGAGTACCCATTCCACCTCCATATCACAAAATGGAAAACTTTCAAAGGAGTACTATGCATTGGGGCATACACGTTTGTTTTAAATTTCTTACTATGTTCATAGTACATACTTAAACCCTTAAGTGGCATACAAAAGAGGAGTGCTCTAGTGATCCTTGTAATCTACTGCTATGAGGCAAATTACAGAGTGTGTTGAAAAGCGAAGAATTTAAACTTTGTGGATTCAGATTCAAATTCAGCCTTCGAGCCCCCATTTGAGCCAAATTCATTAATGCTGTGTTAAAACTGTGTGCTGGGAGACCCTAAGGATGAAACAAACCAGCGTCTCCTTGCGTAATTCATGCATTTTAAATATAGCTGTGGTGCTGAGCCAATGAGAGTCTGTCACAACTCAGCCAAGGAAAAGCCACTATACTTCAAACTCCCAGTTTGGGCTTTTTGTTTATAACAGCCCCTCCCAACTTTCCCTCTCCTCTATAAGAGAGTTCCCTCTCCTTTGCTTTAGGGGACTTGCACGTGGTTCACCATAGCTGTGTGTCCTGAATTGCAATTCTTTTCTGCTTCTGAATAAATCCATTTTGTTGGTTAAATAAATAAATAAATAAATATAGCTGTGGCTTGCGTCACACCAGGATGAGGGAGAAGCTTCTAAAGCTGATGAAAGAGCTGCTCAAGGAAACATAAAATGTCTCAGTTTCAAAGGCAAAAAAAAAAAAAAAAATCAACAACTTGAGCCTATACTTGCTTCAAGAAAATCTGCAGTGAAAATTAAAACAAACAACAGCTTAACAGATGCTCCAGAATTAGTTTTTCATTAGGGCACATGGAGGGTTGTTAGGTCTCTCTAAAAGTCTACTCAAAAAGGCCTACAAAGATTTCCCCAACTCGTGACTGTTCTGGTGTTTGCCTCTGAGGTTTATAGTAAAAATAAGGCTAGAAGTATGAATATAAGAACTTTGACTAGGGTTCTATGAGATTATATCATGTGAAGTGTAATTTTATATAGTATTTTATTGTGTTGGCCTCCTTGGTCAATTTATAAACAATTTGGAAAGCTTAATACTGTACAAATACATTTCTTTGGGTCACTTCTCTAAAAAGAAATCAAGCCCCAAAGTAAGAGTATCACCTCCCTATTTTACTTTTGTTTCTATGAGAAGCCAAGCTTCAGCTTGCTTCACTTCCATTTACAGAAACATTTCCATGTTCACACCCATCACAGGAAGGATTTGACTGGGCTTCTCTGGTGGCCCAGTGGTTGAGAATCCGCCTGCCAATGCAGGGGACACGGGTTCGATCCCTGGTCTGGGAGGATCCCACATGCCGCAGAGCAACTAAGCCCATGCGCCACAACTACTGAGCCTGTGCTCTACAGCTCGTGAGCCACAACTACTGAGCCCACGTGCCGCAACTACTGAAGCCCACGCACCTAGAGCCCATGCTCCACAACGAGAGAAGCCACCGCAGTGAGAAGCCTGCACCGCAAAGAAGAGTAGCCCCCTCTCGCTGCAACTAGAGGAAGCCCCCGCGCAGCAACAAAGACCCAACACAGCGAAAAATAAATAAATAAATTTATTAAAAAAAAAAAAAAGAAGGATTTGACTTATGAATTGTGCATAAAGTTAAAACATACAAAGAGTGCCAGAATGCCTGTGTGTGTTAGGTTTTTTGGTGTCAAAGCAACTTCGAGTGCTAGGGGATTTACTGCATGTTACACACGGGATTAAGAAAAACAGGAATCTGCGCTACAATGGCCAGGCATCGTGGGGCCCAGTCGAGCAGGACAGCAGGTGCTACAGGGCATGGGAGGCAGTTCTCAGAACTAAAAGGCACCAATGCAGCAGCAGTGACGAGGGCCCCAGGTTGCCAGGCTGACTCCTGGGCAGCTGTGTTCACTGACTCTCCAACCTTATGGTGACTCAGCAACTCTCTTTCTCCGTTTGTCCAGCTTAACTGCTGTCATCCAACCACCTCACTCTGAATATCTTTTCTCTACCTCGTGGCTTACATTACTCATGGCTTCTGCTAGTTCACGGTTCTACGTCCTCTTGGCATCTATGTACTGCCCTCCATGGCTGGGGGGAACCCAGGTCTGCTTCTGTTACCAATTGCTTGTCTCTTTCCCTTTATTGCCAGCACAGATTCTTGAGAGACAAAACTTGCTTGGTTTAGCTAACAACTATAGGCCACCTTATAGGTCTCTAGCCCAGTGGTTCTCAAATGTGGGTATGAAATCACCAAGAAGGTTTATTAAAACACAGATTGCTCAGCACCACCCCCAGAGTTTTCTGATTCAGTAGATCTCTAAATCTCTAGTGGGATCCAATAATTTGCATTTCTAACAGATTCCCAGGTGATTCTGATGCTTCTGATCTAGAGATAACACTTTGAAAGTCCCTGCTGTAGCTATAGGTTGATGGTCCTGGAAAAAGATGCCCTTCAGCTGTAGGTAGGGAGATAAGTGATATGATTTAGAACATGGCCACCTATAAATAAGGGCCTTACCACTGCCAGTTTCCTCAGCAATAGACTTTGGACAGAAAACTTTTAATATGGCCTGTGGATAGGCAAGCACACTCTCTGACATTTTCCCTGTCCACTCCTTTTTCTTTTTTTCTTTTTTTCTGACAAAGCAAGAGACTTTATTGGGAAAGGGCGCACAGGTGGAGGGTCCATTCTTTTTCTAAGTGAGGTTCTACTGTATTCATTGAATGCCTCCTATGTGCCACACCTTCAATGTATTACCCTGGAGATACAAAACCAGGTCATTTTAACTTATAATAACCAAGGACTCAGCTAAATCATTTTAATAACGTAAAAATCAAGATAAGTGTTTGGGTTCCCTTTTGAATATAAAGACACATCAAAAGAAAACTACAATAGCGCAAAGAACTCTACTCGGTACTCTGTAATGGCCTATATGGGAAAAGAATCTAAAAAAGAGTGGAGATGTGTAAATGTATAACTGATTCACTTTGCTGTACACCTGAAACTAACACAACATTGTAAATCGACTATACTCCAATAAAAATTAATAAAAAAAAGAAAACTACAGAAATTCCAGCGTCTCCATTCCAATCATACTGTGATAGAAACAAAAGAGTAAAAGGTGCAAAAGCAGAAAAGCACATTCAAAAAAATAATTAAGTTGAAAGAATTAGTTACAAATGACTCACAGTAAAACCAAAGTATATTATGATAAAAACAAACTAGGCTCTGTGTTCTCAAAACCCAGCTGCAGGCAGAGTCAGGTAAGTACATCTGAAGAGGAGGAGGTGTCCAACAGATCTGCTACAGGCAGGAAAAAGCCAGATATATACAAGTTTTAGAAAAGGTCACATTTAACCAACCTGTAAAGTGGGTGCTGTGAAGAATAGTTTGTACTGTTTTTCCTTGACAGGAGAACCCCAGAAGATCAGGCAACAAACCTACCTCTTTCCCTAGTCATTCCAGGTTGCAGGGACCTCCCTTCCTTTTTCTAGCTTTTTTGCAGCACTCACTGCCTAAATTAACCGTGGATTGTGTTGTGTTATATCGTCCTCTAGCGGTTTCAAAAATTTCTCATCTCCCTTTTTTAAGGGTAGTATTTATCACAGGGCCACACAAACACACAGTGCTTAACAAATGTCTATTAAATGGACTAAAATGAGTGACAGAGATCCTACAAAACAATTGCAACCAGATAAGATGACCTATCTCAGCTTCCCTGGGAGAATGAGTACTCTCCCAGGCAGAAGTATTTCAGGCTCAGGTTACTTATGCCATCACTGACTTTCCTTTAAAATAGATGATACAGGGACTTTTCTGGTGGTGCAGTGGTTAAGGCACAGCTCTCCCAATGCAGGGGGCCGGAGTTTAATCCCTGGTCAGGGAACTAGATCTCACATGCATGCCGCAACTAAGAGTTCACATTCCACAACTAAGGAGCCTGCCTACTGCAACTAAGACCCAGCACAACCAAAATCAATAAAAATATGTTTTTAAAAAATAAATAAATAATAAAGTAGATAATGCAGTGCAGTTTGCCACTGCCTCTTGTACAGTTTCAAGAAAATCCAATGTAACTTTGGGAAGTACAATAGCCTGAGAGTGCAAAAATTCCACAAATGATAACTACAAGTTTTCTATTGATAAGAACAAATACAGGGTCTTCCCTGGTGGCGCAGTGGTTAAGAATCCGCCTGCCAATGCAGGGGACACGGGTTTGAGCCCTGGTCCGGGAAGATCCCACACGCCGCGGAGCAACTAAGCCCGTGTGCCACAGCTACTGAAGCCTGTGTGCCTAGAGCCCGTGCTCCGCAACAAGAGAAGCCACCGCAGTGAGAAGCCCAAGCACCTCAAAGAAGAGTAGCCCCCGCTCGCCACAACTGGAGAAAGCCCACGCGCAGCAGAGAAGACCCAACACAGCCATAAATAAAAAATAAATAAAGTTTAAAAAAAAAAGAACAACTACAACAAGTGTTTGAAGCTGGTCTCTATTGCAGAATATTGTGACCAAAAGGCACTTCGGAGTGAGCCTTCACCTCTCAGTCGTGTTCGAATAACACCTCACTGAATAAGGAAACTATGTAAGTTTATAGCTCATTAATAGTTTGTTTTTTTTTTTTACCCAGCAAAATGAATTTGTTTGGAAATAGCAGAGGAATTGCAATTTGTGATGTGCAAACCATAGGCAAGTCCCTCCTTAATCTTTCTTTTGTGTCAGCTTGATATATTGTGTGTTTGGGTTTTGATTTTTCTATTTATTTATTTATTTATTTATTTATATTTATTTATTTATTTATTTATGGCCGTGTTGGGTCTTTGTTGCTGAGCGGGGACTACTCTTCATTGTAGTGCTCGGGCTTCTCGTTGCGGTGGCTTCTCTTGTTGCAGAGCACGGGCTCTAGGCACGCAGGCTTCAGTAGTTGTGGCACGCAGCTCTAGAGCACAGGCTCAGTAGTTGTGGCTCACGGGCTTAGTTGCTCCGCGGCATGTGGGATCTTCCCAGACCAGGGCTCAAACCGGTGTCCCCTGAATTGGCAGGTGGATTCTTAACCACTGCGTCATCAGGGAAGTCTGGTTTTGATTTTTCTTTTTTCTTTATGTATCTATTCACCATTCAGTAGGTGTTTATTGTTCTGCTATGTGCAAGGCACCCTGATGTCAGTTTGGGGAGGAGCTGGAGATGCAAATGAGATACACCCTTGTTTTCAAACTGCTTACCCTGTAGAGAGAAAGCAGAATACACACAGAGAGTGAGAGAAAGGGAGTTTAAGGAGTTCAAGAAAGGACAAGCCTCTTCTGAAATAATTCTTTTTAAATGTATGGCACCTGTCTTTCACTCCTGATTGAAGACGGCTCAACAGCAAACAAACCACAGCAAACCAATAATGACCAAGAGCTGATATCATCGGCTATATTGAAACTGTGACTAAAGACAAAAGATGCCATTCCTGTTCTTCAGATAACAAAAACACCACTGGATTTCAACCCACGAAAAAATATTCACTCAGAAATTTCTGGCTTTAAATTACCTTACCAGGTACCAATGGAAAAAAAAAAAAAATGGATAAGATATTGACTCTGCCCTGAATTTATCTCATAGTGGGGAAACCTGCTTAGGATTAGCAATCACACGAGGTATCAGAGCTGAGATCCTCTGAATGACTCTCCACTTAAAGCTCAGCTATTTTTTTTTGTTTTTCTATCAAAATAATTTATAGGGCTTCCCTGGTGGCACAGTGGTTGAGAATCTGCCTGCCAATGCAGGAGACACGGGTTCGAGCCCTGGTCTGGGAAGATCCCACATGCCGCGGAGCAGCTGGGCCCGTGAGCCACAATTACTGAGCTTGCACGTCTGGAGCCTGTGCTCCGCAACAAGAGAGGCCGCGATGGTGAGAGGCCCGCGCACCGTGATGAAGAGTGGCCCCCGCTTGCCACAACTAGAGAAAGCCCTCGCAAAGAAACAAAGACCCAACACAGCCATAAATAATAAATAAAATAAATAAAAATTAAAATAATAATAATAATAATAATTTACAAACATCCAGGTGTTAGTATTGAGATTGGGTTTTTTTTTTTAAGTCTTCTTCGCTGGAAGAAAATACTGCAAAACATTTGTTGACAAAGGAATGGTATGTACAGAATAAAACAAATCCTACAACTCAGTTTAAAAATACAAATTGTCCAATCAAAAATTGGGTGAAATACTCAGATAGACACTTCTCAAAAGAAGACAGAGAAATGGCCAATAAGCATATGAAAAAGTGCTCAACTTCTTATTAGTCTTCAGGGAAATGTAAATTAAATAGGATATCACTATACACCTATCAGAAAGGCTTAAAATTGAATGATTAATACCACCAAACACGGTGAGGATGTGGAGCAACCAGAACTCATACGTTGCTGGTAGGCCTGCAAAACGATACAGCTACTTTGGAATAAAGTGTGGAATGTTCTTAATAAACCAGAACATACACCTACTCTGTGGCTCAGCAATTCTACTCCTGAGAAAAAAGAAGACACCTGTCTACACAAAGACTTGTACAAGAATGTTCCAAGCAGTTTTATTCATAATGTCCCAATACTGGAACAACCCAGATATCCATCAATAAGAGAATGAATAAACTTTGTTAACTCATACACTGAAAAGTATCAAAACACACAACAAGAAAAAATAATAGGCTACCGATATATGCGGCAACCATGATGAATCTTAAAAACATTATGCTGAGTGAAGAAGCCTTACTCAAAAGAGAACACGTTGCAGGATTCCATTTATGTGATGTTCTAGAATAGAACTACTAATCTACTCTATGGTGGAAAAAAAAAGAAAGTAGTTGTTTCCTCTGTTAGGTGGCGGTGCAGACTGTTTGAGAAGGGACATGAAGGAACTTTGTGGGGTGATGGTAATAGGCCGTATCTTGATAGCGGTTTGGGTTACAAACACATACGTATTTGTCAAAACTTAGCAAATGTACCGTTAATACGTGTGCATTTCATTGTTCATAAATTTTATATCAAAAGACAAAATTGGTAAGCAAATATTGAACTTTAGTTAATAATATACATGCTGAAGTATTTAGGAGAAGTGTGTTGATGTCTGCAATTGACCTTGAAATGCAGCTAAAAATATAATAGAGCAAATGGGTAGGTGAACAAACACGTGACAAAACAAGCATAGTGTAAGTTAATAGCAGAACCTAGGTCTCAGACATGTGGGTATTCGTTGTAAAATTCTTTCAACTTTGCTGTCTGTATGTAAATTTTTATAATAAAAAGTTGGAAAGGACAAAAATAATTTTAAATACTTTTTAAAAGTAGAACATTATGGTATAAACATTGATTATAATAAACACATGAAATAAGTATATCTATGTAAATTTTTAAAAATAAATTTATTTTTGGCTGCATTGGGTCTTTGTTGTTGGGTCTTAGTTATCGCACGAGGGTTTTCTCTAGTTGCAGCAAGCGGGGGCTACTCTTCATTGCAGTGCGCGGGCTTCTCATTGCGGTGGCTTCTCTTGTCGCAGAGCTTGGGCTCTAGGTGCGCGGGCTTCAGAAGTTGTGGCACGTGGGCTCAGTAGTTGTGGTTCACGGGCTCTAGAGCGCAGGCTCAATAGTTGTGGCGCACAGGCTTAGTTGCTCTGCGGCATGTGGGATCTTCCCGGACCAGGGCTCAAACCCGTGTCCCCTACATTGGCAAGCAGATTCTCAACCACTGCATCACCAGGGAAGTCCCTATGATAAATATTTTAAAAAGACAATTGTAGTCAGGATTGGTATCATCATAGTCTACCTTTAAAAAACCTGTCATTATTTCATACTGGTCCATATTTCTTCACTGTCTGCATATTTATCTTTTTAAATGACTGTGTAATAATGCACCAAAATTACTATGCCAAAATCAACTTAACGCTTCCCTTATGATAGGCATTCACGATAGAAGAGGCCATAGGAAAAGACCCTAGAATGAAGGCCAGTCATCCCAATCCTTCTCTTCCCATCTCTGCCGGTTACTTTTTTGTGTGTGTGTATAGAATTTTATTTTAGTTTTTTATTGAAGTATAGTTGATTTACAATGTTGTGTTAGTTTCAGGTGTACAGCAAAGTGATTCAGTTTTATATATATATATATATATATATATACATACATATATATATATACACACATACATACACATACATACATACATATATATATTCTTTTTCAGATTCTTTTTCCTCATAGGTTATTACAAAATATTGAGTATAGTTCCCTGTGCTATACAGTAGGTCCTGTTGGTTATCTATTTTATATACAGTAGTGTGTATATGTTAATCCCAAACTCCTAATTTATCCCTCCCCCACTCTCCCCTTTGGTAACCATAAGTTTGTTTTCTGTGTCTGTGGGTCTATTTCTGTTTTGTATATAAGTTCATTGATATTTTTTTTTTTTTAATTCCACATATAAGCGATATCATATGATTTTTGTCTTTCTCTGTCTGGCTTACTTCACTTAGTATGATAATCTCTAGGTCCATCCATGTTGCTGCAAATAGCGTTATTTTTATTCTGCCAGTTACTCTTTATATGACCCTGTCTGGGCAGGTTACCTATCTCACGTGTCCTCAATCTTCTCATATGTTAACTGAGGTACTGAGACTAAAAGAACTCAATAGCCCCTGCCTGCTGTGCACTTTGTGCTTTGATAAGAGTGGTACCTAGTTTTTCCTTTACTATGAATAATACCGTTATGAATATAATTTTAGAGTACTACTTTTCAAGTTATAAAAGTAATTAATATTGAATGAATGAAATGCAATTCATTATGAAAAATTAAGAAAATGTTTAAAAGTTCAAACAAAAAAATTAAAACCAAATTCCTTCTGCCCAAAGATTATTGTCAACATTCCAGCGTGTCTCCTTCTAAATCAGATTTGTCCATTTTTTTAATGTTTAATGATTTGAACATTTTAAAAAGGATCTGATTATGCAGGTTGGGTTCTCCAGGTGCAGACACTGATTTGGAATTTGCATGCAAGATACTTGTGAGGAATCAACACCTACGGGAGTGGGAGGGAAGCAGGACTAGGAAGAGAGAAAAGTGGAACTTCAATCCAGGCTCCACAGAGCCTCAACCCCAGGATGTGCTCTGGATTATATATGATCTATCAGAGTTGTAGAGCACTGAGACAAAATAGTCAGGCCCTGTAACCCCGCCTCAATCAGCCATCCATTACAGGCCACCCTAGGAAGCTGAGGCACGTCCAGGAGGAGTTGAGAGCTGAGGATTGTGAGCTGACAGCTGGACAAGTCCCACCTTGAAGTGGGATCTGGGACACACACGTCTGTGCCCACCACAGCATATTTTCTGTTTTAATTTGCATTTCTTTCACTTTTAGTGAAGTCCTAAAAATGGATTAAAGTACAAATCTAACCATGCTTTAACACATTTCCAATCTAATGTGCAACCCTGACTCCACATAAGGAGCCACTGAAGGATTTGGCATCTTGAAGTGCCTTTAAGCCCGGGTGCAGTGCTACAGAACAGACAGTAATGAGGCTGGATAGGAAGGGAAGGATAGAACCAAATTAAGGAGAGAGGAGAGAGGTCGAAACTTTACATAGTCTGGGAACACGGGAGTCACTGAAGGCCCCTGAATAGGGGGATGGTGTGACAAGATGGCAATCTATCACAGTGATTCTACCAGAATATGTCAGCACAACAATCCAGCCCTACCTGACAACAGATGACTCTTCTCCAGCCAATCTTGTGGGACTTTGGCCTTTCTGACTTCTTCCCTGTCTAGTTTTCACTGGCCAACCACCCAGCCATCATGAATACGTTAAGGTGAAAGACTAACGTGGGCGGCAACAAGTGGTGGTTCAGAGAATACAGAGAACAGTGTAGAAACTATACCTGAACATGATCCAGGCAAGGAACGCAAAGCTGGAATTAGAGTCAAAGTAATTTCCTTAATATCCTGTTTATAAATTTATTTTTTAATATCAGCAAAAGACAATTCCCTTAAGAGAAAAATTAGAAAGATCAAAAAACAATTTCCACGCTCTTGAAAATGAGGCAGAAAAGCCAAGAAATATGTCAACAGATGTTCAAACTCAATGGTGAAAAAATTTTTTTGTTTTAATTAAAATAGCAATGAGGGACTTCCCTGATGGCACAGTGGATAAGACTCCATGCTCCCAACGCAGGGGGCCCGGGTTCCATCCCTGGTCAGGGAACTAGATCCCACATGCACACCACAACTAAGAGCTCACATGCCACAACTAAGGAGCCCACGTGCTGCAGCTAAGGAGTCCGCCTACCGCAACTAAGACCCGGTGCAACTAAACAAATAAATAAATAAATATTTTTTAAAAATAAATTAATTAAATAGCAATGATATATAATTTTTAACTCATAAAGTTGCCTGAAATCTCTGTCCTTTTATTTTTCTTTGGGGGTATGCAAAAATGCAGGCAGCATGAACCTCAAGTTTGCATCACTTTGCCTTGCCTCTTCCACCCCCAAATCCCATGGGGGTGAGGCATGGCAGCCTAGGTGGATACTAAGCATGCAGCTGAGGGTTTAGGAAACCCCAATCTTTTAAAGAAGCTGCTAGCAAACCTGCCCAACCTTTGTCCTAGAGGGAGGCATTATCTTTATTATCCTGAACAGCAAACAAATCTTCCCTCTGTTCCAGAGGGAGGTATTATCTCTATCTTCCAAGGCTGTTTGCTGTACAAACATCTTTGAAAACACAGTCTAGAGCAAAAGCTATCAATGCTTCTGCTCAGAAGACATGCAGAAACACAAGAGACCCATAAAGAATTGTCTTCCAACAAGTTTCTTTTTTTAAGTTTGTTTTCCACAGTGTGTTGCTATCAGTTAAATTTCTAATCACTTTGAGAAGAAGGGTAACAACGTGTTTTCCTCCACTCTGGGATATAATTGGTAGTGGCACATAGTAGGCTTTCAGTGAATATTTCCTTTTTGATTACTGGGTATATGAATGGATGAATGGCAAGATAAATTCTTGAAAAACTTGGGGCTCAATTATAATGAAACTTCAAGATCCACTGCAAAATTCTGATCTGCTAGTTGAAAATGTCTATCAATTATTTCCCTCCATCTCCTCATTTGCATTCTCCTGATCATCCTGTAGATAATTAGTGTTTTGCATTTTTAACTGCCCACGTTTAATGTCTGCTAAAGAAATTACACTCATTAGAGTCTCTAACTGCTAAGAGCTCAAACCTTTAAAACTATTCATCTCCCTTTATAGCTTTGCAGTTGTATTGTGAAGCCCAGTATCTCCCTGAGAATTCCAGGGTATACACACCTCCATTTTGCTTCCTACCTGGTCAGGATGGATAAGGAGTTACTGAACATTGTCTCGTTTTCTTTTTCTACTTTCAAACAGAGGATAAGAATATGTTTGGCATCAAGTGAAGTCATCTGATGAGGTTGGGGTAGCTTTCTCCACTACGGTGCAACATTTTAAGAGTTGATTTTCATGAGCATCATACTGCCCCTCGGTCTGAAAAAATATGCAATTACAAAATCTTTTAGCTGCTTATTGCTACTGAAGGTTTGCTGCCATATCACCTGTACCATTCAGTGATTTAATTACAAACAGCAACCTCCACTCTGACTAGTTCAGGCAGGAATTTATTAAGGGGCATTGGGTACATCAAAGAATCTCTTAGAGAAGCATAGAGCCAGACTCTGAAGCTAGGCAGCCAAAAACAAGGTCCAACCATGCCATGAAGGCCACTCTGCCCAAAACACCACTGCCAGTGCCACTTATCACCAATGACCCCCAGAAATGGACCACAGAAGCTCTGCCACTGCTATTTCCAAAGTACTGGATCCTTTTCCAGAGTAGAAAAATCAATGCCCCAACTTCCTGCTCCTCAGCTGAAGTCATGTCACACCTGGATATGTCTGACTAGTGAAACCCAGGTCACATGCCTCAGGCTGCATGCCCAGCTGCAAGGAAGTCTGGGAATGTGAGCTTTTTGGTTTCAACCTTGGGAAGGTAGAACATATAATGTAGGAAATGATCAAAATATATGTAGTCTTGTAGTGGACATTATCATCAGTAAGTCCTTTGCCCATATCCCCTTGACCCTTTTCGCATTTTTACACATGCCAGGAGCACTCCTAACAGCCAGCCAGCACTTTCATCTCTTTGTTGAAGAACTGCTCCCAAAATAGCCTTATACTATGGTCTGAATATTTGTGACTCCCTCAAAATTCACACGTTGAAATCCTAAACCCCAATGTGTTGGTATTAAGAGGTGGGCCTTAGGGAGATTATTAGGTCATGATTTGGATTAATACCCTTAAAAAAAACGACCCCAGAGAGCTATTCACCCCTTCCACCATGTGAGGACACAGCGAAAAGGCACTGTCTAAAAACTAGGAAGTAGGCTCTCACCAGACACCAAATCTGCCAGCACTTGACCTTGGACTTCCCAGCCTCCAGAACTGTGAGAAATAAATATCTGTTGTTTATAAGCCACTGAGTTTACAGTATTTTTGTTGTAGCAGCCCAGATGAACTAAGACACCTTACCCCGGATCAGGACCCTCTGAGGTGGGACTTCCACAGAATCCAAGCTCCCCAGTGGGAGTGAACCTGATATCACATCGCTGCTCACCTTTCTTTCCTGTCCCACTTTCCCACACTCCTACCAGTTTTTCCTGGGAACACTTACTTTCACACAAATCCTCATCTCAGAGTTTGCTTCTGGGAAACCCAGCAATTACCTAGAATTGGACCTAGCTCATGGTAAGCACTCAACAAGTATTCATTACAAGGAAGGAAGAAGGCACTAAGTTGCTACTCATGACAATTTCCACCATATTCTCTGATCCAGATTCCTGGAGGTGGCTTACAAAACAGGCCCTCCCCATCGGGTTCTCTTACATCATTGGAACAGGCATCACTCACCCAATCAGGAAGAGAGGAGCAAAACAGCTGACACTGAGGTGCACTTTGCCCAGTTAGTGGGGAGCCTTGCCTTACAAATTACATAATTTTGGACAATTTACCTAACCCTTTTTGGGAGCCAGATTTTTCACCCCAGGGAAGAGAGATACAAACATAGAAAGGGCAAAGTCTAGGATAAAACATCTAAGATTGGACTGTACTTGAAGGTATCAGTATGAACTTTTGGTTTCTGATAGATAATAAATAGAAAGATATACCTATGTACACACACACAGACACACACACACACCCAGCTGAGCATATATAATTCCTAACTCTGTCCACTGAGAAGTCAAAGAAGCAATGAGTACACCAGCAGCAATGTGATATCCAACACCTAGATCTTGGTTTTTGTTTTTGTTTTTGTTTAATTTAAGTATAGTTAATTTACAATGTTGTGTTAATTACTGCTGTACAGCAAAGTGACTCAGTTATACATGTATACATATATGCATTCTTTTTCATATTCTTTTCCATTATGGTTTATCACCATAAGAGTTTCCTGTGCTGTACAGTAGGACCTTGTTGTTTATCCATTCTGTATATACCAGTTTGCATCTGCTAATCCTAAACTCCCAAACCATCCCTCTCCCTCCCCCCTCCCCCTTGGCAACTACCAGTCTATTCTCTATGTCTGTGATTCTGTTTCTATTTCATAGAGAAGTTCATTTGTATCATATTTTAGATTCCACATATAAGTGATATCATATGACATTTGTCTTTCTCTTTCTGACTTACTTCACTTAGTATGATAATCTCTAGTTGCATCTATAGACCTTGGTTTCTAAATACCATTCTCCTCAAAAGGAACCAGAGCTCCTTGGAGAAATGGCTAATTCCAGAGCTAAGGCAGTATATAATAAACCTGGAACATCTTATACCAGAAAGTATGGAAATTCTGAAAGAATGATAGGAATATGTCAAAATGGCACAGGAACCAGCCAAATGGTTCCCACTGGCTAAATTTGGGACAATTTTAGCATCAAAAGAGTGACAGCAGTTGATTATAATCCGTTTAATAAAATAGGAACCCATGAGCTCATACTAAGATAGATAGATAGATAGATAGATAGATAGATAGATAGATAGATAGATAGATAGATGATAGATAGATAGATAGATAAATGGTAGGGTGGGAGGGGACAGGAAAGTTTTACCTGACAGTAGAGGGTCAACTAATAAATGTAGAAGAGATGATGGAAGGGATTATTAGCATTTGAAAAACTTTATAGTAATAATTGTTTTGGTCAAGGAGCAAAAATGGATACTAATACAAATGAGTGAAAGTGTGATCAGAAACAGAATCTTGACATGGTCTCAAAGTATCTCCAGACAAAATACTTATTCATTAACATTACATTGAAAAATCTGGCAGATGTCTTCTTATCAAATGATAGAAGTTCACTTTACCAGTTAATGAGAGCAGTCAGCATCACGTGCCTTCTGATATGATGCACTGAGAGGAATATAGAATCACTTCTGTGTTATTCTTGCCAAAAATGCATACCTAGAATCCAATCATGAGGAAACATCAGACAAACACAAACTGACAGACATTCTGCAAAGTAATTGTCCCATTCACTTCAAAAACATCAAGGTCATGAAAAAAAGGAGAGACCATGAGCTGTTCCAGATAAAAGAAAACTAATGAGACATGGCAATTAAAAGCAATACATGATCTTGGATGAATCCTGGACCTATAAAAGATTGTATTAGGGAAGAAAAATGTAAGATATTCCTCGAGGATCATTTTAGCTCCCAATGTCTCCATGAGGTTTACTGCGGCTTTTGTTGGACTGCACCATTTCTCGACTTCTCCTTCTGCCCAGTTATGTTTCCTTTCCCTCCCTTTTACAGTTGTTAGTCCCAAAAGCACTCCTTGATAAATATCTTGCACATTACACTCCATCTCAGAGTCTGCTTCCTAGAGAACTCAACCTGAAACAAAAAGAGTGAGTAGGATCTTAACAAGCAAAGGTTGAGATGGTATGCATTCTACACATGAAAACTAGCCTGAGAAAAGTCTTGTATTAGAAGAGAAACAGCGTAATTGAAGGGAGAAAAGGATGACTGGAATCCAGAGAGCAGGAGGCAGTTTGATATGAGATGAAGCTGAAAAGATAGGTTAGGGCAAGCCCATACAGGATGCTGTTGGCCATGTTAATGATTTGCGTTTGTTGTAAGAGTAATGGAAAGCCACTGGAAGGCTGGAGAGTAGAGTGGGGTGGGGCAGGCAGTGCACGATAAGATTGGCAACTGGAATAGGCTACTGTTACTGTGGCAGAATGTGGAAAACGGATTGTAGAGAAGGGAAAGAGAGAACTTGGAAAGACTAGTAAGGAGGTTACTGTAGTTGTCTAAACAAAACATGATGGTCATCTAAACTAGATAGTGGAGATGAGGATGGAAAATTTTGGATTGATTCAAGAAATATTGAGAAGGTAAAAAATGACACAACTTGGTGATGGACTGGATATAGACCATAAGGAAGGGGAGGTGTTAAGGTTGACACCTGCGTTTTGGTTTGCTAAACTGAATAAATGGTGTCATCCAATGAAGTAAGAAACATTAAAAGAGGATCAGGTTTAGCGGAAAGATCATGAGTTTTGGACATAAAGAACTTGAGCTTCCTCTGACAACCAAATGTGGGGTTCTGGAAACCAAGGAAAGAGAATGTTTCAAGAAGGAGGGAGAGATCAACTATGTTGAAAGCTATAGAGAGAAAATGTAATATGTAGCTCAAAAATATCCACGGGAGAGCTGCTTCAGAAGAATGATGAAAGTAGAAGCCAGGTTGGACTGGGTTGAGAAGTGAGTAGGAAGAAAGAAATCAGAGACACTTTTCCTTCCACTGCAGAAAAACAGGAAACATATTAGCCTAAAAGAAAAATGTCCTAATTCTAACCAAATCAAATATCAACTGAATTCAAGCTCCACTGGGGATAAAAATTAATCTCAATGTATACATGTCATTTTACCTAGTTCTCTGAACTCCAAAGGAATGGAATTAGCTCTAGAAAAACATAATAGTTAGTTGTTACCACTGCCATTTGGGTTAGAAAATAGCAATTCTGCAAAGAAATTGCTACCAAAAAAAAAAAATGCTACAAAAAAGTCACTTCAAGAAAGTGAAGCAAGAATGTCACTTTTTGTTAGGCTTTATCTGATCTACTCCACTGTAAGTCAATGATTATCACCGAATGCAGGCAAAAGATATGGACATTTCTGTACAAATTCAATAAGCAAACAACCTGAATTTAAAACCCCAACATACTGATGGAGTATTGTATCTTTGCTCTCTTCTTTGCCTCAAACGGGAGAATACATATCTTTAGCTTTTAAAGTTCATGCCTTCCTCTGTGTTCTACACATAGGATACATCTTCCCACAATGCTTTTCTCCCATATCCAAAACCTTATCCAAGTTCCAGATCAGCTTCTAGCAGTGAGTCTTTTCTGGTTATACCCATATCACACCTTATTTGGGAAACCTTAGCATTTGTGCCTTTAACGTGTAATGTTGCCAACTAGGTCTTGCTCTCAAATTGCTGAATATTTTCCAGTAGATTATGAAGTCCCAGCAGGCAGAGACTATGACTCCTCATTCTCTTATATGTTACCAAGAGTCTTTATGTACATTCGAATTAAGTGGAGTATTGTAAACTCATCATAATTTACACTGTTCAAAACCCCATTTTCATCTCCATATCCCAGTCCTCAAATTTCCCTATAAATAATAATAATAGCTAACATTTATTGATGACTATGTATCATTCACTGTTATAGACACTTTCCACATATTAACACGTACAATCCTCCCAACAACCCTATGATATAGATATTACTATTCTTACTTTGCAGATAAGAAAACTGAGGTACAGAAAGGCCAAGTGACACAATTAGTAAATGGCAGATTTGGGATTCAAACCAACACAGACACAGGAGCCCACCTTCTTAACTTTTTAGCAACAGACAACTCTAATAAAGCCTGGTCCTACCTGCCTAGGTTTACTGATGTGCAAGGATTAAGTAACACAGTTTAGGAGCCAGAATTTAAAAGAAATTCTATTCTATTTAATCGCAAGTTGTGCATTTTCTATGTCCCCTACCTCCGCTCCAGAAGAACCCGCTGTATTCCTGACAGCCCATAGGTGGCGCTGCAGGGACAGGTATGTGCTCAGGCGTCATCAATGGGAGGAGCTGATAGCGGGCGAGGATTCCATCCGTAGCCCAGCGGTAGGAAGAGCCTTAGGAAGGGGAGGGGACGGCGAGTGTTGCACTGTGCGCAGGCGCAGGGTCGGGCACTCCCACGAGAGTGAGGGTTGCTGGGCCCGATGACGTGGCCTGGCCCCGTCCGATCTGGTGAGCCTCCGGGAAACCCGGTGGCGCCGGAACTGTCCGCGGCCTAGTCCCGACGCGCGTGTGCTTGTGAGCCGGAGCTGGGGACAGCGGCAGCGGGCCGGTCTCGGGGACCCGACGGGACCGCTGGCATGGGGGAGTGACGCGCCTGCGCCCGGTGTTCCGCGGCAGCGGCGAGACATGAGGAGACCCCGCCGCGGGGGCAGCGGCGGCGGCTCCTGATCCCCGGGATGGAGGAGAAATACGGCGGGGACGTGCTAGCCGGCCCCGGCGGCGGCAGCGGCGGCCTCGGGCCAGTGGACGTACCCAGCGCTCGGTAAGGGACCGATCGGGCTCCCGCCTCCGGAGCCGCTCTCTCCCCACGCCTGCCCGGCCGCTCCGGACACACGTTCCCCGGCCGCTGCCCGGACCCTCCCGGGTGCGCGCGGGGCCCGGCGTCCCTCCCGTCCGGCTGACAGCCCGGAACGCCCTCCTCGGTTCCGTACTCCCTCCCGCTACAGCTTTCATTGGCTCCGCCGTTCCCCGCTGCGGAATGAATGCTCTAAGATCCGGGAAGGTTCTGCTTGAGTTTCTGGTTTTCAGGGCAGACCGTTAACCTTAGAACTGCCGGCCAGTTCACGTGAGAGGTTTTTCTGACCTATGAGAAGCATTATCTGTTAGCTCTTTCTCCCTGAAATAGTAGTTTGGTGATGCTTAACCTTTCTGATGTCTGCCTGCGTAAGTTAGAGGAAGGGTCACCATCATCTCTTCAGGCGAAGAAACCAAAGTACAAACAGATGAACTTTGATGTTCAGGTTAACCCCGCAAAACAAGAATCCAGCCCGCCATCTAGTTTTTCTTTTCCTTTCTTCGCTTATTTTGTTTTATTATTAAGTAAGAAATGTGTGCTCATTGTCAAAAAATTCAAACAGTACAGAAATTCGTAGAATAAAAAGGAAACAGTCCCCATTACCCCCCTCCCCGCAATGTTCCCACGAACCCCCAAGAGGTAAGTAACTACAGTGATCACTTTCCATTGTGTCCTTCATGACCTGTCCTAATTTCTGAGGTAGTGTCGCAAGATGTATAAAATACGGCCCAACAGTTTGGTTGGAACTGGTTTTCATTGCCTTTATATTTAATAAGGTTAATGAGATTAGTTAAGTGTTTTTTGTTCTTGGATACCTCCTTTGAGACATGGTTGTTTCGGTAAATTCTTTGGAACTGTAGAAATAGCATTTCTAACATAACTATTTTTGTGTGAAATGCTGGAACAGAAGTTAAATCAGCTGCATTTTTTGTAGTTACAAGTTTAATTTTCTAGGCTATTTTGAGCAACTCATTTTGTAAAAAACAATGCCTATCAGGTATTATTTACTGAGACATGACAACTAAATGCAATAGGTGATTCTGGTGTAGATTTAATAGTGAGGAAAATGCTGTAAAGGATAGTACTAGGTCAGTTGACAAAACTGGTATGTGGACCATAGATTAGATAAAAGTATATCCATTTTAAATTTCCTGTAGTTGATAACTCTACTGATTTCATAAAAGGAAATGGGCTTAGGAATACAAGTAGTTAGGGGTCAAGGAGCATGATGTATGTAACTTACTCTTTAATAGTTCAGATAAAAAAAAGTTTGTATTTAGAGAGAGATAATAAGGCAAATAAGGTAGTATGTAACAATTAGAAAATCTAGGTAAAGAGTACTATTCTTGCACCTTTTCTGTAACTTGAAATTATTTTTAAATAAGTAATACAAAATTTTTATTTACTCGAGCTCATTATCTTAGATGTGGTCAACCGTCCTTTGCCATCTTATTTTCATTATTTGCTTAGCAGAGCTGGGCTCCTATTGTAGTTCATTGCAGAGTCAAATTCAACTCAGGACTGGTTGAATTTTGAATAGATTCCAGGTTGCAAGAGTTTTCCTTTATGTAGACTAAAAATCAAAGTATGGTTATAACCTGCAACAAAAGCTGATTAACAGATCCTTTAATTGTGGATATTTTTATTACTGAATTCACAAATATGAACTGTTGTAAATGTTTCTATGTTGGCTTCAATAAGTCCTCTTTGCAGGAAAGGGCAGAGGGTGACAGCCAGCATTTATTAAGTACTTCCTATGTTCCAGGTACTTTGCGTGCAACATCTCACTTAATCCTTACAACAGCACTACAAACTCATTAGTTGCATCCTTGTCTCAGATCAGGTAACTGGGACATAGGAAAGTAATTTTCCCAAGGTCACACACCTAGTAACTAATCTGGGAGTCAGTTACCTCAAACTTCATTTATAGCGCCTTCTACACAGTGGACACTTAAATATTTATTGAATGTATCAAGCTTGAATTACATACACTGAATTTGTTTTTTTTATCTGGAGAACTGTGAGCTGCTACAGTGGGCAAAGCCCAAGAAACAGGTTTGAACCCAAACTCAAACTTCAGTAATTTCAGATTTAAAGAACCAGAGATTTTTCTAACCCTTCACAGAAAATACAAGTGATACTTTTGATGAGACTAGTTAATGGCAGATAATGATATATAAGCCATCTCAGGTACTAAGGGGAGTTGGATTGGATCCCGCTAAGTTGCCCAAACGGTCAGTGAGTGGCTCAGGGGCCACTGCCCCAATTTAAGAGCCTCCCTTCCTCACACCTGAGCTTTCCCCCTTAGTATGTTTTCCTCCACAACATGAACTAGGATTGTGTACTTATTAGTATATGGTTATTTGGCCTTAGCAAGTGTTTTGTCTTTAGCCCAACAGGAAGACTTCATTAATTGACACTTTAAAAATCAAAGTATTCACCTTTTAGCTAAATGTTAAAATAATTTTCCTAATGAATAATGATAAAAGATCTTCACTATATATTACATGAAAAGTCACATAACAATTTCAAAATATATATGTACAATGGTGAATACGTGAGTGTATCTAAAATAAGTGCTTGTCCATACATGGAGATGCAAAGGAAAAGGTGTGGAAGGATGTCCCCAGTTGGTCACCTATGAGGAGGAAATTGGGAATGGTTTTCTTTAAAACTTTGATAACAACCAACTACTCAGGAATTACTTTCATAATCTGTTTTTTAAAAATTAAAAAGGGAATAAAGTATCAGAAATTTCATAATAGTAATATTGTCAAGAAGTATTATACTTAATGTTCCATATGACTGAGTCTTGCCATTAAAGTGCCAAATTTTTAAGTTTTGTTAATACTTTGAACAAAAATTATTTAGAAATAATTTTACATATTGCCCCATCTTTTTAAAACAAGTATATTAAATATAGTTTACCTTTTTCTTGATGACTTCTGATCATTATGAGCGTAATCTGGTGAACTGAGCTTTTCTTCAAAGGTCCTTCCCAGTACTAGCGTTCTGCGTATGCTGCTCTCCGTACTTTGAAATTCCCCCTCCCTTTCCTTGCTTCGTAATTCTATTTAGTCCTTTTCTTTTTTTTAAATTGAAGTATAGTTGGTTTACAATGTTGTGTTAGTTTCAGGTGTACAGCAAAGTGATTCAGTTATATGTGTGTGTATATATATATATATATTTTCTTTTCAGATTCTTTTCCATTATAGATTATTATAAGATATTGAATACAGTTCCCTGTGCTATACAGTAGGTCCCTGTTGATTATCTATTTTGTATATAGTAGCGTGTATCTATTAATCCCAAACTCCTAATTTATCCCTCCCACCCCCCCTTTCCCCTTTGGTAACCATAAGTTTGTTTTCTATGTCTGTGAGTCTGTTTCTGCTTTGTAAATAAGTTCATTTGTATCTTTTTTTAGATTCCATGTATAGGTGATATCATATGGTATTTGTCTTTGTCTGACTTACTTCACTTAGTATGATAATCTCTAGGTCCATCCATGTTGCTGCAAATGGCATTACTTCATTCTTTTTTATGGCTGAGTAATATTCCATTGTGTGTGTGTGTGTGTGTGTGTGTGTGTGTGTGTGTGTGTGTGTGTACCACATCTTCTTTATCCATTCATCTGTCGATGGACACAGCTTGCTTCCTTGTCTTGGCTATTGTAAATAGTGCTGCTGTGGACATTGGGGTGCACATATCTTTTCAATTAGAGTTTTCATCTTTTCTGGATATATACCCAGGAGTGGGATTGCTGGATCGTATGGCAACTTTGTTTGTTTTTTACATTTTAATTTATTTATTTACTTGGCCACACCGTGTGGCCTGCAGGATCTTAGTTCCCTGACCAGGGATCGAACCTGGTCCCCCAGCAGTGAAAGCCTGGAATCTTAACCAATGGACCACCAGGGAATTCCCCAGCAACTCTAGTTTTTTAAGGAACCTCCCTACTGTTCTCCGTAGTGGCTGCACCAATTTACATCCCCACCATACCCTCTCCAGCATTTATTATTTGTAGAGTTTTTGATGATGGCCATTCTGACTGGTGTGAGGTGATACCTCATGTAGTTTTGATTTGCCTTTCTCTGATAATTAGCGATAACATGTGCCTCTTGGCCATCTGTATGTCTTCTTTGGAGAAATGTCTATTTAGGTCTTCTGCCCGTTTTTTGATTGGGTTGTTTGTTTTTTCTACTTAGTCTTTAATATACACTGAGACATCTCAGACTCTGAAGATGACTTTTGCTTCCCTAGTTACAATTAGTTACTTCCACATGTATTCCTTTAGATCTCTGCTACTTACTTGGGTCACATAAATAGTTGTTTCTTGCCTGTCTTCCTTAGACCTCAAACTCCTTGAGGGCAGGGCCTCTAATACACATTTAGTTTCTTGGATAACACCTAGAAATGCATTTAGTTGTGAGCAACCAAAGTAAGAGAGCTTTAAGCACATACAGATATATTCTTCTCACATAAAAGAAACCAGAGTTTGCTGGTATTTGTTCAGCCCCTCAGCAGTACCATCTGGGACCAGATTCTTGGTCTTTGCTCTCTGCCGTCCCAAGTGTGGCTCTCATATTCAGGCTTATTATAAAATGGATGACATTTTTTAGAGAATGTTAACATGTTGATAACATTTTTAAGATACATTTTAGATAAAAGTCCTCCTTTGAAGTCAGAAAGAACGCAGAACTAGTTCCAGCTGCATCAGGCCCTTTTATCAGGAAGAGAGAAGACTGTAGTACCTGAAACCACCCTGACAGACAGGTCTCATTAGCCACAGATGACATCTGGCACATAGTAAGTGAGCAGGGAATATTGAAGAATGGCTTAATAACCCCATGAGGGTATACAAGGCTCTTTGCTGACCTCAGGAATTCCCAGATTGCTGTGATTTTTAATGTCCCTTTGTCAGTTTTTCCTGGTCTTTGTTTTCTCCCTCTCTGTCTTGTTGACAGTGTTGTTTTTTGTGTCCTTGCTTCTATCCTGCTGCCTTATTTTTACACCTAGTAAGAACTTAAGGAGTGAAGCACTTGAGGTTTTGAGCTTTCCTCTCTCTACTTGATGTCTTTCATTCTGAATTCATAACTGGGTTGATGATAGTTTAAATTGCCAGAAGCTTGACTGCCAGTTATGTACTGTACTACTGCACTATCTACATTATTGTGCTAGATATTACTGTATCACACAAGTGTAATTGTAGAATTCGCATTCTTTCATTTAGTAAACATTTGCTGAGCACGTATTATGCAAGTCCCTGGGTTAAGAACTGAATAAACAAAAGATTTCTAGCTCAAGAGTAGTATTTTTATTTGCTAATTATAAATTGCTACCATGACTGGAGTATCTAATTAACATTAATATAGTTAATTTACTTAAGTTTATCTGACTTTTTTCTCTAGCTTAAATGGGCCAAAATCGACATTAATCTTAGGTCTTAATATGCATTTTGTTTTTCATATTTAAAGATGATTTTACCCTATATGTGGGCCACTGTGAATGTATAATTGGGAACAGTTTAGAAGATGGGAATCCTCAAAGCCTTTTGGATGAACTTTGGTTTTCTGTGTGACATATTAAAAGAGCATACTTAAGAGACGTGGACTTGACCCTAGCTAACTCTGTGGACTTCAACTTCCCAATCTGTGACATGAGAGGAATTGGACTAGGGAACCTCTAAGGTGTTTTTCAGCTTTTAAATATTAGTGTTCTGTTTCTTCTAGCATATATACATTTACTTTCTAGTAAATACCTAGACAATTACTAGAAATTTGGTAGATTTTTCGTGTTGTACTGTGTGTTTTCAGCCTGTCTACAAACAACCCAGAAACAAAATACACTCGATTTTTTTTTATCATAGCCATAATTTTAATTTTATTTATTTTTTCCAATACTCCTTTTTTCATTGAGATAAAATTACCTACCGTATGGCTTCCCTGGTGGCGCAGTGGTTGAGAATCTGCCTGCCAATGCAGGGGACACGGGTTCGAGCCCTGGTCTGGGAGGATCCCACATGCCGCGGAGCAACTGGGCCTGTGAGCCACAATTACTGAGCCTGCGTGTCTGGAGCCTGTGCTCCGCAACAAGAGAGTCCGCGATGGTGAGAGGCCCACGCACCGCGATGAAGAGTGGTCCCCACTTGCCACAACTAGAGAAAGCCCTCGCACAGAAACGAAGACTCAACACAGTCATAAATAAATAAATAAATAAATAAAAGACCGTGAATTTCTTTAAAAAAAAAAAAAAAATTACCTACCGTAAAATGCATAGATTTTAAAGGTACCAGTTTTCATTTTTCACAAATGCATACCCATGTTACTTTCAGCATAATCAAGCTATAGGATGCTTTTTATCACCCCAGAAAATCTGCTTGATCTTTTAAACAGAAGTTTCAGTGTTTATACTATTCTACAGGTAGAGTAAGTAGGAACTTCTGTGCTTTAGGATTTGACTTACTTTATTTCACAATAACATTTTTATTAGCTTCTTGGTGATTAATTGTCACATTGTTAAAACTCCCAGATTGCACTATTAAAAAGCCCCCCAGATTATGTTCATGAAAAGAAAAACCACTTTGTTCCAAATCTGATTTTCTTTAATATACTATGATATTATTTGGACTAAAACAGAAAATGAGCCATCGGACAGTGAAGATGTTGGAATTGCTGAGATTCATTCTTTCAAGGACTGAAATTTATTTTCATAGTTGCATCAAAATCTTCCAAAAATATATATTTTCATGCCTTCTTAAGCAGATTGCTGTTTGTTGATTCAGTGCCATGGGACTTAATGATTCACACTCATTGATTTTTATACCATCGTACATACATTGATATCATTGCATATCAAATTGTTTTAACTCTGCTATTTGAATGACTTAGGTTTCCCTTAAACTTCTGTGTTTGCTTTTTTGTATTTTTCTCCCATAGAGACTTCTCATTCCTGCTGGTGTGCTGGCTTTGGACATCCCTTATATCTCCTTTTTAATGTATTAACAGCTGTTAGATATAAACTTAGAAAGTAGTCTCCTGAATGACTTGCAAAGATGATCTGTTGTGGGGGGATATTAGAAGTTCTCACCTTTTTTTTTTTTTTTTCTCACCTTTTTATCTCATTCTTTTTCATTTCTAATTTGTGTATGTTTTATAACATAATATCAGGAGAGTAGTACATGTTTGTAATGTACAAATAATCGGTTTCAGGTGCAAAATTTTTTTTACTATTAGAGGTATATGACCAAAGAAGACTACTAAGCTAGAAAACTGAGATAATTTCTTCACTGTTTTCTGATTGCTCTTTCAGGAGCTTCTTTTTCGTTTCTTTTTATGGCAGGCTCATTTTTTCATGTATGAACTTTTGTTTCTTATCCAAGAATATTATTTATAGTTCTTTGGTGTTTTCTGCTATTCCCTATGATCTCTGTATCTTTTAAATTTCTTTGCTGTTTTAATTTGTTTGGTCTCTCATTATAGGCTTATAGTAAAGGATTGATTATCCATATTTGGCCATTCTTATTTGAGTGAGGCCTAAAAAGCTAGTTAGAAGACCTGTATGGGCCTTGTCCCCTGGTGGGCTTCTCCAAAGAAGGGCTCTCCTGCTGGGAGATTGAAGCCTGGCAGTTAGGATGTTAGAGTTAAATGAGGGAAGGCAGGTGGGGTGGGGTTAAGAAGGGAAACTTCCTTTTAACCTCCATGATTTTAGTCCAACACTTCATCCCTCCTTTCCCCTTTGCCTTATGTCTAGACCTCTCCAAAGGCTAAGCTCTTGTCCTGTCATGATTTAGGAGGGATGGTTGCCTGGCTGTGCTGGGTGGGATTCTGGGGACCTAACTACCTGGCAGACTTCCTAATGATCCTCCTCTTTGCAGCTCTCCACACCCCTTCTGAGGTGCTTCAGAGTCCTGAGCCTTCTCAGGACTCTGTAGGTCAGGTCACTTCAACTATGACTCAACTGCAGTCACTTAGCAAAGCAGAGGAGAGGTAAACCTAAGGCATTCACCATTCCCCCCTCCCTTCCTATATTATGGTCTCGTTTCATGACAGATAGTTTGGTTTCTGTTTTTATTCTCTTTGTTTGGAGTAATTGTTTAAAAAGCACATTAGAAAATAGTTGAGGCAACTCAATCAAGAACATTTTTATTTTTAGTTTGGCCTTTTTTTCTTTAATAGACTGTATCTATGCATAATACGTCCACGTATATTGCAAAAAATCTGAAAGTATATATACTAAAGTGTTAATAGTAGTTATCACGTGGAGGGGTGAGTTGAGTTTTTGTTTGTTTCATTTTTTGTTTATATTTATGGTTTTCATAATGACCCCTATTACTTGTATAATAAGAAAAAAAAGGATTACAGAGTTCCTTGTGATTTCAATGATACTGAAACTTGTTTCTGTTTTTATTTTTCAGGTTAACGAAATATATCGTATTACTATGTGTCACTAAATTTTTGAAGGCTGTGGGGCTTTTTGAATCATATGACCTCCTAAAAGTGGTTCACATTGTTCAGTTTATTTTTATGTTAAAACTTGGGTGAGTGTGTCTGGTTCTTTTTTTCCTTAATGTGTTTTAATTTCTTTGAAAATCCTTTTTTAACTAAGTATCTTTAGGATATTTTACATAGAATATTTTGTGCATTTTATTCCTCCTGACAAGTACTTGATAATTGTTTTTTAAAGATAGAATACCTAAGGTTAGAGGTACCAAGAGACTGGATTTAAAAATAAAAAGGATTGTCATACTCTATTAGCTTGCCAAGACATCAGCTTTTGCTTTAGCTTGTGTTAATGAGGTTTTTGCAAATTTAATGTCTGGCTTAATAGAATCCAGCTGGATCCCCATATCTGAGTCAGTATTCAGTCTGTTGCAGTATCTCACATGAACTAGCCTCTGAAAAGCTCTAATATACACCCCTGAGAATAAGAGTGAAAAGGGCAAATAATATCCTAATACTTCTGTAAAAATAGTTTGACCTCAGGACTTCTCAGTGGTACAGTGGTTAAGACTCCGCGCTCCCAATGCAGGGTGCCCGGGTTTGATCCCTGGTCAGGGAACTAGATCTCACATGCATGCCACAACTAAGGAGCCCATGAGCCACAACTAAGACCCAGCGCAACCAAATAAAAATAAATAAATATTTTTTAAATAATTTTTTTAAACGTTTGTTTAAATGTTTAAAGTATCTGTTAGGGACTTCCCTGGTGGCGCAGTGGTTAAGAATCCGCCTGCCAATGCAGGGGACACGGGTTCGATCCCTGGTCCATGGAAGATCCCACATGCTGCGAGCAACTAAGCCCGTGCACCACAACTACTGAGCCTGCGCTCTAGAGCCTGCACGCTACAACTGCTGAAGCCCACTTGATGCAACAAGAGAAGCCACCGCAATGAGAACCCGTGCACCGCAATGAAGAGTAGCCCCCACTCGCCGCAGCTAGAGAAAGCCCACGCACAGCAACAAAGATCCAACTCAGACAAAAAAAAAAAAGAAAAGAATCTGTTAGACTCCTGGCAATTTTAGTAATTATGGAAAGTGATTCTTGACTAGGAAATTTTTAGCACCACTTGAATATATTTTTATATAACTATTTTGGGAATATGAAAGGTAGGGATATATGATGAGTACTTTCTTCATTTCTATTTCAAGATTTGTTATTACTAAATTTTAGAGAAGATAGGAATTATTTTCTTTGGTAAAGTATAAAAAAATATTGAGACTTCTTTGGTGGCTTGTAAACTGGTTCTGAAGGCAGATACAGAAGAAAGAAGAGTTCCCAAAATATTGTAGTGGAAGCCTTATTAAAATAAGTATTGTTCTCTAGTATATTTTCTTTAGAGGTTAACATACCCTTCAAATTCTAGTATATTTGTTTAAGTGTCTTTACTTAAAACCACACCTTGTATATAAGATTAATTAATACTAATATATTACTGTTTCAATATTCACAGGACTGCATTTTTTATGGTTTTGTTTCAAAAGCCTTTTTCTTCTGGGAAAAGTATTACCAAACGCCAGGTAAGTCTTTTGCAGAATCCTTTTGTCCTAGCAGTGGACCAGGAGGCAGTGTTCTTTCCTTGATCAGGGTTACTTACTGAATGATTTTAAGTGCTCAGCAGAACATTTCCAGAGTTAACTTGCCCTTGACTTATCATTTCAGAACTGAGGCTTCAAGAGTAAATGCTAAAGTGCTAAGATAATGAAGTGTTTAAAAATGTGGACAAGGGTAGAAAATGTTTCAAGCATGCATATAATTATTTTTTTAATACAGGATCCATATGCTGAAAAGATTTACAAATCAGACAATGTAGACATGCCCAGAAGCCTAGAATAAATGTCACTGGGAAGCAGATAAAGCATAGGGGTTACGAACAAGGCCTCTGGAGTCAGACAAATTCATGGCTGTTGTAATTACAAACCTTACTTTAAGCAAGTTACTTAATTTCTCTACCTTCATTTTCTGACCTGTAAAATGGAGATAATAATGCCTTCCTAATGGAGCTATAAGGAATAAATGAATTAATACATGTGAAGTTCTTAAAATAGTGCGTGGCCTATAGTGAGTATGCAGTACATATCAGCTGTCACCCTCTTCATCGTTATTATTGCCTTTAAGCATCTGAGGTTCAGGATGCATACCAGAAATGTCCTTCATTCTGCATCATCTCATATTATCACCTCTTTGGACAGTAGTTACACCCTACTGCATATTTGCATTATGCCACAACTTAGAAACCTGTGCCATGATTTTTTATTAGACGAATTTAAGTACCTCTGTTTTAGAGACCAAGAACATTTTTTAAAACAGGATTAATATTTTAAACCCCATCTTAACTTTTTTCCCTCTCTTTTCAAATAATTGAAGGGCTGAATATCCCTGCTGGAGAAGAATTTAAAAACTAAAACATTAAGTGTTCCCAGCAAACTAGTGAGAACTAGTGTAAAAAACAGAAAAAATTGTACGCTATAGAAAAAGATTTCAGGATCTAGCAACAGACAAGAATATGGAAAATGAAAAACAGAATACTATCTTGCAAATCTAGATTTAGTCAAGGGATCTTAATAATTTCTATTTAATTTTAAAATATGTAACTATTTGGCCTTTAAAATATTTGTGTTACCATTATCTTTCCCTATGTGTTTTTAAGATTTTGAGATATTTGGCAAAACATATGACTGAAATTTTTAATTTTTTGTTTCCATTTTTAGTGGGTCAAAATATTTAAACATGCAGTTGCTGGGTGTATCATTTCACTTTTGTGGTTTTTTGGCCTCACTCTTTGTGGACCACTAAGGTAAATAGAAATGCATATTTTGAATGTTTATGTTTCTTCATTTTGAATATTAGTTTTGTGCCATTATGTTTTATGTCAGATGTTTGTCAGTTATGTACAAATGCTTCTTTCACTTCTTCTATAACATTGGGTACAGCTCACTGAGTATATATATATTGAGGACCTGTTTAGTTGGTGGACTCGTTCTTTGGTGGATGCCATTAACGTATTGTTCATGATCTGTCATAGATATTTTACTAGTTAGAGTCCAAACAGTTTCAGAAAACTTTTAGCATACATGACTTTTTATTCATTGGTGATCCCTTTTAGCAGCTGGTTTTAGAAACGAAAAGTCTGAAATGGTAAATAAAATCAACCAATAAGGAGGAAAGCAAAATCTTTAAAAAATGCTTCCCCCTCCCCCCAACTCTGAAAGTTCTCTACTACCCACAGAAGATGCTTGAAAGATATGGTTATAAACAGATGTCTTGGGAATAGTGTGCCAATCATTAAAGATAAGTTTAACTCTCATTTCATATTCCCTTAAGTCTCTATAGATCTTTTTATGTAAATTGGTCGGTTCGGGGGGGGCGGAATTCTTTAGGGCCACTTAATTTAATAGGAATTATAACAGGTGCAACCATGCATAAGTCTTCCTTTAATATTTCTCTATCTCAAAATTATAAGCAAAAGTGCCTTGCCATTGATGGGGGTGTGGAATATGGGACAAGAAGTAAGGAATAAGATGAAGGGTGTTCTGAAGAATCTCACTGAGGATGATGGAGTGGACAGTAGAAAGTGATCAGTGGGAAATGCTTTGTGAAAAGTCTTTTCTCCTCTCCCAGACAATGGAATAGCTCTGGGTTTGGCTCCCTTTGGCTTGTTTACCCTGTGCTTTGTCAAAGGAGGGGTGTATATAATTCCAGTGTCATATCCCTGTCCGTGACAGCAGCAGCTTCCTGGCGTGGTGGGAAAGCTGGCTGGGATTTCTCAGCTTGGGGAAAACCTTTTCAGTTTATGCTTGAATATGATTGAGTGGTAATTTCTTATTCATGAAGTGATCTTTTGGTCTGTTTGTTACTAAATCACTGTCCCTGTGTGTTAGGCTAGGGAAGGAAGGGGGAAAGTTGTTAAATTCTTCCTTGGCTCCTTATTTAGTCATCTACTTCTGCCCTTACAACCACTCACTACCACCAGCTCCTCTGCCAACACTGCCCCTCTCATTCTTTTACTAAAATTGTCATTCAGTTTCTTGATTAGAAAGACTCCTTTGGTGTTTCATAGCCTGTCTTATTTTAAGTTAGTATCATTCTGCTGATATATATTTTTTTAATTGTAATCTCCCAAATATTAACAGAACTAAAATAATCACTTGCTGTGTTCTCATTACAGATTTTTGAATAAGGAGGAAAAATGAAAATTTTTCTAATGAGCAGCTGAAAATCTGTTCCCATGTAGATCCTATAAGCTCCCTTTAGCTGGCAATAATGTTTTTAATTTTTTTAATATTCATACATATAAAAGAATAAACATAAATAAATATGAACATTCATGTATCTCCCAAATAAAACCTTACCAGTTCCTTTGTTGCCCTGTGTATCCCCCTCTCCCCCTACCATTGGATGTAACCAGCATCTTAAATTTTGATTTTCATTCTCTTGGTTTTCTTTATAGTTTTACCATATATGTACACATTTCTTTTTTGCAAGTTTTTTACTTTATATGAATAGAATTACATTGCATGTATTTTTGTGCAGCATACTTTTTCCATTCAGTGTTATGTTTGAGATTTGCCCATTTTGATGCATGTAGAGCTATGTGTGTGTATGTATGTATGTGTGTGTGTGAGTGTGTGTGTGTGTATATATATATATATATATATATACACACACATATATATATAGTTCATTCACTTTTGTTTTAGTTTTTTGAAATGTAATTCACATACCATAAAATTCACTCTTTTTGTCTTAGTCCATTGGGACTGCTATAATAAAAATACCATGGGCTGGGTGACTTTTAAAAAATACAAATTTGTTTCTCATGGTTCTGGAGGCTAGGAAGGCCAAGATCAAGGCAAAGCAGATTCAGTGTGTGGTGAGAGACTGCTTCCTGGTTCATAGACAGCCGTCTTGTCTCTTCACTGTAACCTCACATAGCAGAAGGGCGAGGGAGCTCTCTGTGGTCTCTTTTATAAAGGCAATAATCCCATTCATGAGGGTTTCACCCTCATAACCTAAGCACCTCTCAAAGGTGTTCTTTACCTCCTAATATCGACACGTTGGTGATTGAGTTTAACGTATGAATGGGGGAGAGAAGGAGACACATACATTCAGTTTGTAGCATTTTTAAAGTATACAATTCTGTATTTCTTAATATAGTCATAGAATTTCATTCATTTTTACCACTGTATAATAGTCCTTTGAATGGATATACTCTAAATTGTATTATCCATTCTCTCATCAGTGGGTATTTAGGTTGTTTCTAGTTTGGGGCTATTGCAAACAATGCTGGTGTCTTATAAGTGTTTCCTGGTACGTATATACAAGAAACCTGTATGATATAATCCTACAAATGGTATTATTAGATATTTGTAGCTTCAACCTTCCTAAGGCAGATAATGCCAGAATATTTTCCAAAACAGCTGTACATATTTATTTTTCCCATAATGTTTTACGAAAATCAAGGGGAAAGATTTATTTTCTTCTCCCTTACTCTAGTGGAATTCATGCTTCCTGATAAAGATCAGATATATTTCATGAATGATAATGTTTTATTTTTGTAGGACTTTGCTGCTTTTCGAGCACAGTGATATTGTTGTCATCTCACTGCTCAGTGTTTTGTTCACTAGTTCTGGAGGAGGACCAGCAAAGGTAGAATTTTCCATTATTCGTTACTTGAAAATTGAAAGTGTACATGTAAAATACTATCTAAGGCAGTAAAATAGTATCCTTTACCATTTAAAAGAATGCAGAGGCTTTTTCTGCTAATTATAAATTTTTCTCACAAACATTTTGTTTTTTACTTTTTATTTTGAAATCATTATATATTCCTAGGAAGCTGCACATATAGTACAGAGAGGTGCTTGTGCCCTTCACTCAGTTTCAATAGTAACTTCTTACCCAGCTCTTATACTATCAAAACCAGGAAATTGACATTGGTACAATCCATAGACCTTATTCAGATTTCACCAGTTTTACATACACTCGTGTGTATATGTGTGTGTGTGTAGATCTGTGTAACCATCACCACAGTCAAGATGCAGGACTGATTGATCACCACAGACATCTCCTTCATGCTATACCTGATCCCTCCCCTATCTCATTCTTAACTCCTATACATCATTTTTGGAAAATACGTCCCTAAGAACTTGTTATATTTAAAGTCTGATGAATGTTTTGCCAATTAGGCGACCCTATTCATCTTCCATAATTTAAGTATTAATCTCTTTTTAGTAAATACATCACCAATGTGCAATTATAACTTACAGCTACAATACTTTTATTTACCAAATTAAATGCTTCCTATGCATGACGCATTGTGCCCGTTACAGAGGAAAGGAGAAATAAAGGGAAATAAGGTTTAATAGTTTCTGTTCTGGCTTTCAGGCTAAATAATGGAGGCAGATGAGTAAAATAAAGTGAACAAAGTAACATGCCAAGTAGAGCAGAGTCTACCCAGCCTGTAGATTTCAAATTGGATCCTTGGGTATTAAAGTATATGCCACTATTTAATCTTTTCCCCTCACTCACAGAGTACTCCAAAATAAATGTCAAGTGGATTGAAGATTTTTGTGGTTAAAAAAAAAAGATATTTGTAAAAGCATAGAATAAAATATAGATGGATAATTAATCTATGGACAGAGAAGAACTTTCTGAGCATAAAACCAGTAGAAAAAAATCACAAAGGGCAAACCAAGTACGTTTGACTGCATAACGATTACAAGCATCTGTGTTGTAACAGAAATCATTGTGCAAACAACAAACTAACAACAATAACAAATTGCCACAGATAGAAGTTTTACTTTTTTTTTTTTAAATATAATCACTCAAATAGTTTTAAAAAATGCTGAAGATCCTCAATAGAAATGAGCAAAGGAGAGGAAAAGACAACTCACAAAAGAAATACAAATGACTTTAAAACATTAAACATTTTACTGCACTAATCAGAAATGAGAGTATGGATCTTACATATCCTGTCGTTAGTGTCAATAATGAATCTGGGTATCTCACCAGGACTGTGATTTTTTTTTCTTAGTCTGACTCTGAAGCATAACAAAATTCTCAGTTGCCCTCTTTGCTAAGAAAAGATTAAGTTATATTCTCCATATTTGGGTATTGTTAATGTTACCACGTTCTGATTCAATGAAAATTATGAAATTTTAAATTGTGTGGTTTATGTATACTAACTTTTGTCAAAATACCTACCACACTAATAGAGAATTTATCAAATGTAGTGGTAGTCGTATAATGAATAAAATAGGATCCTCATTTTTCATTTAAAATTTTTATTTTATCGAAGTATCTGGTATTACACCTGTAAATTTGTAAATAGAGAATGTATAATAATGCTATTTAGATTGCTTCTTTACCAAAAATTCTGAAGTATTTGCATAAACCTGGATAGTATGTCCTTTCTACAGTTTTCTCTTGTCAAAATCCTTTCCCTGGAATGAGAACATAAGAAGTGTATTCAGCTTTTAATACCTTTCCTACCTATTAGAGATGACTTTGCTAATTTTCTTAACACGCCCTCTTAGTTCTTTTTCCCTAGAAGAGTGGTAACTAGGTTACTGACATTATTGTAAATCAGCTGTCTTCTCTATTACTTGCATGTTGTAGAATAAATTAGGTCACTACTAATTATTTCTTAGTTACTTGGGCTTTTCAAACAGAAGCAAAGTAACATTTAGGAAGATTAGTTCTGTGAACATTTAATGGTTTGTGCATGGTAACATGCCTATCGGTACTAGCAAGGAGACAATTGAAGTTGTCAAATTGTCAAGTGCCCTAAAAATATCCTACAGAATTTGTTGGAGCTCTTTACTTTTGTATCTCATTGTTAATACTGTAAATTTATATTGTACAGTATAAGGACTTTAATGTCAGATGTTATTTTTTCTTTAAATATTTATCTGAAAAATATTTTCTTTAGCATTTGTATAGTCATGGTCTTAAAAATCAACACTTGAGAAAGCTATTCTTGCTGTTATTCTCTTCATTTTCAGACAAGAGGGGCTGCTTTTTTCATTATTGCTGTGATCTGCCTATTGCTTTTCGACAATGATGATCTCATGGCTAAAATGGCTGAACACCGTATCCTTTTGCAAAAGATCGGAGTTTTTTAGTCTGGCACAATGGGAAATGAAGGAGTGACTGAATTATACTGATCAATCATGAATGAAACTTTCATAGATTGATGTAGGTATTCTAAATCAGTATTCAAATAACGAATAAATTCATTCTAAATTAAATATTTTATAGCATCTCAATATCTTTTACAGCACCCTAAGTTTTCAGAAATTTAGGGACAATGAAAGAATATTTTAGAATGTCCTGATGCTATTAAAAAAAAATAGGTGATTTACCACTCAACAAAATCAATCTATTTGCTCTCTTGTAATTTAACAATTTAAATGCTCCTTTTAGAAGTCAGTGGCAATTATTAAATATAAACTTTTTTGAGATTAAATGAAAAACCTTTGGCATCTTGCCTGAAAGAAGAAGTTCAAATTCCTTAACCTGGTATTCGCTCTCTTGCTCTAAATTATTATTTCCAACTCAGCCCCCACTCGTCTCTTATATAAACCCAACTTTCCAATCAAATATATCTACTCATTTTCCTCTGCAGTCATGCACTGTTCTTTCCTATCTACATACCGTTGCCCACTCCATTTAGCAGGACTCAGAACACCAGTTTTGATTCTTCTGGTTACTGATACTGCTGTAAAACCTATTAGTTAACTAATGTCAGTTTACTTTGTTACAGTGAAAGAGGACAGCATGACTTTGCAAAACTCCAGGTTGATTGTTAGACAGTTGTTGCCCACTGTACCCTCTTTTGCTTGCTGCTTGCTTTGCTGAGGCTTATGTGGTCAATGGCTTAGAAACAGATTTAGGACTGATTTTTACATGTCATATCCAATTCCATTGGATAGGAGTGATCTAAGGAGGTTCCTTGCTCTTGTCCCTTTGTCCTCTTTAGAGTATGCATGCATATGTCTTTTGGAGGTTAAGCACTAAAATTTAACAACTGTGCCTTAAGCACTATTATAATTGTTTTGGAGACAACAAAAGAAATATATATATAGGCCATTCTAATTTATAAATCATGTCCCAAAATTAAATTTTTAATTATTTTCTTTTGTTTTTAAGGGAAACATATTGTTGAGGATAGTCAGGTTTGCCCTCAGATTAGTGTATAGTCAACCCAAAATAATGTAGCTAAAATTCCAGGAGGACTTCAGGATTCAAAGAGTTAATATTTGGAATTTTTTTTCCTTCACTCCAACTCACTTAGCTGAAGGACATCATGACAGTGCTCTAACTCACATGCTTTACACAGCCATTGCCTTCTTAGGTGTGGCAGATCACAAGGTATGTTCTTTTCTTTGTTCCTAAGGTGATCAAGAGATTCTGAAAAGTTACAGCAACTGTAACTTTAAAAGTACATTTAAAATAAGTTATCAGTAATTTACAGTACTGCCAGCCATTTAAGTAGTTCAGTAATTTGGGTTATGGAAAAAACATGCTAGCTCCGTTTCTTTAAATATTATGTATTTAAGGCTTGAGTGTTAAACTGTGTGTTTCTAATGAGACTTATCTACTTTTACTCATAGGGTGGAGTATTATTGCTAGTACTGGCTTTGTGTTGTAAAGTTGGTTTTCATACAGCTTCCAGAAAACTCTCTATAGATGTTGGTGGAACCAAACGTCTTCAAGCTTTATCCCATCTTGTTTCTGTGCTTCTCTTATGCCCATGGGTCATTGTTCTTTCTGTGACAACTGAGGTAAGAGCAGGAATTTACTGGTAATAAGTAAAATAAGTTGCTGTTATTTATAGATTTTAGTTCAGTACATTGTATTTTATTTCAATTTGATGTTGCAAGTGGCTTTAAATTATCAAGTACTATTACATTTATATATCCCTCCCATTCCTGTGGCCCATAGGAATCAGTTAAATACTAATAATAATATTAATAATAATTTAATACCTACCCACAAACCCAAGGATTGTGTATCGCCAAGTATTTATAAAATTATTAAACAATAATGCTTCTTTGTTGAATACTTTGGGGAGTACTAGGAAAATGTGCCAATATCTTATAACTCTTATATTTTGGCATTTTACAAATCATATTGAATCATGGGAATATTTGTTTATACATAAAGCGATTAACTGAAATATAAGATGTGAACTTTATACCCATACGGTATTAACAAATTTTTTTTTTTAATTTCTAGAGTAAAGTCGAGTCTTGGTTTTCTCTCATTATGCCTTTCACAACGGTTATTTTTTTTGTCATGATCCTGGATTTCTATGTCGATTCCATTTGTTCAGTCAAAATGGAAGTTTCCAAATGTGCCCGATATGGATCCTTTCCCATTTTTATTAGTGCTCTACTTTTTGGAAATTTTTGGACGCATCCAATAACAGACCAGCTTCGGGCCATGAACAAAGCAGCACACCAGGAGAGCACAGAACACGTCCTTTCTGGAGGAGTGGTAGTGAGCGCTATATTCTTCATTTTGTGTAAGCATTTTTCCCCTTGGCAAATTTCATCTTATGGATTCTGATGTTCAGTCATTTACTGAACTTGGGAATTTGTTCAATGCTTCATACATTTAATGCTGATAGATACTGTGCTAGGTTTTGCTGGCTTAAATTTTTTTAACTTTTGTAATATTCCTTTTTTTTTTTCCTTCCATTTTTAGCTGCCAACATCTTATCATCTCCTTCTAAGAGAGGACAGAAAGGTACCCTAATTGGATATTCTCCTGAAGGAACACCTCTTTATAACTTCATGGGTGACGCTTTTCAGCATAGCTCCCAGTCAATCCCTAGGTTTATTAAGGAATCACTAAAACAAATTCTTGAGGAGAATGACTCTAGGCAGATCTTTTACTTCTTGTGCTTGAATCTGGTAAGAGTTTTAAATATTAGTGGCATATCTTAAAAGCTTAATCTTTTAATTTTGACAGTTCTGGTATAATTTTATAATTCCCAAATAATTTTAGTAATTAGATATGGGCTAAAATTATATTTTCTCTAAGTATTAGAAAGATTACAGGATCATATTCACACTACTTAAACAATTTTTTGAAGTATTTTAGAAACGTTGGTTTAGTGTGCTATTTCAAAGTAGTAGATATAGTAGTTTATAAAGATTTTTATCAGGAATTCCCTGGCAGTCCAGTGGTTAGAACTTCTTGCTCTCGCTGCCAGGGGCCCAGGTTCAATCCCTGGTCGGGGAACTAAGATCCCACAAGCCACACGGCACAGCCAAAAAGAAAAAAAGATTTTTATCTACTCCTTATAAGATCTCACTACCCACCAGATTGCTAACATTTTATAGTCTAGTTTATTTAGTTCTACAGACATATAAATAAAACTATCTCCTTTTAAATAGTTTATAAGATAGACATATCTGATTTAGCTTGATTTCTTATAGTTTATATGAAATGAGGTTTCTTGTATGAGAACCAGTTAAATAACGAAAGAGACAAGTGTATAATATCTTCAAGTAAGGTTTGGGTAACTAAGGGTTAAAATCCTTATGATTAAATTCTGATAAATCTCTCTTGAAACAGTATTTCCCAACATACTCCTATTTTTTTTTAAACGTGTTTTAGCTTTTTACCTTTGTGGAATTATTCTATGGCGTGTTGACCAATAGTCTGGGTCTGATCTCAGATGGATTTCACATGCTCTTTGACTGCTCTGCTTTGGTCATGGGACTTTTTGCAGCCCTGATGAGTAGGTGGAAAGCAACTCGGATTTTCTCCTATGGGTAGGTACACTAACTGTCAAGGCTTGTAGCAAATTCCATCTTATAGAATAAAGTTTTACTACTTTTAATACAAATTTAATTTTTCAGAGCTTCATTTTTCTTTAATTTAAAGTAGATAAGAGAAACTAAACCAAGCATTTGATAAATACTGAATGGCAGTAAGCTTAAGACTATATACTCCCTGACAAATCCCTCTCATAGGTAGATAGCAAAAAATCAGTTAAATAGTGAGCTATTTGGCCAACAGTGTTTCTTTGAGGTAATGGAATGTTCATGGGCATTCACATCTTTGCAGTTAGAAAGAGAATTCAAAATTTGAAGTGGCTCTGCATGCAGTATCCTTTCACCAAGTCATCATTCAGTTCAGCGAATATTAGAATCTCTGATTTGTGCAAGATATTTTGATAAGAACTATTGTAAATAGGTTAATAAATTCAGCTCTTACTTTCAGCTGTTTATATTTTGAAAGATGGATGAGCCAAAATTACAAAAACTTTTGATACAAAGCCGAATCTATGTGCTGTGACGGAGATACAGAGAACGCCAAAGGCTTAAAGGAGAGAGAAATAACTTCTTGCTAAGAAATTAGGACAGGCTTTGTGTAAGAAGGGACGTTGAAGAAGGACTTTGATAAATATATAAAATTTCAACAAACATATATGTATGGAAAGAACCTTCCAGCATTAGTATGATATTTAAAATCTTGGTAATTTTCTAGTCTTACTATTTGTGTAATTGAAAATCTGTCATTGAAAATCATTTCCTCATTTGTAACGTAATAATGTTTATACTTTAAAAATATTTGTCATTTCCCTTTTCTAAAAATATATTCTACATTTTTAGGTATGGCCGAATAGAAATTCTCTCTGGATTTATTAATGGGCTTTTTCTAGTGGTAATAGCTTTTTTTGTGTTTATGGAATCAGTGGCTAGATTAATTGATCCTCCGGAATTAGACACACACATGTTAACAGTAAGTCTTTTCATTTTCCTATTTGAATTTCTACTCAAACTCATACAGCTTTTTCCCTGCTAAAGTTTAACTACTTGTAGTTATTGACCTAGGAAGGTTTTATTTATTTTTTTTTAATTTAAATCAACATAACTTCCTATCTTGCTATTTACATGTACACTGCTGACTCTTCAAAATTAATTAATACACTTTTCTCTAACACGCTATTAGTCAAATATTAGATAACATTCTAGAACAGTTTTTTTTCTGCCTAATTAAGCGTTTTTGTTTGAAGATGTGTTTTTGAATACCTGAGGAAATGTTCAAAGGCTTTACTCTAGGTTAAATTACTGCTATGGCAACTTTAAATGTTTTCCCTGTACCTCCAGATCTTTACATGTGATGTTTCTTATAGTTCTCACGCCCTTCCCTCACTTCTGCCCTTTTAGGCTTTGCTTTTAAGTTGCCTTTGGTGGGATACTTTCCCTTAGTCCCTCTCTTCCCACCTTAAAGTGTGTTAGATTTCCCTTTCTGAATATTCCCATTGTATCTTGTGCAACCTTCTTTTAGCAACATTGACTTATAACTGTTGTTTAGTTTGTCATTCTTCCACAATTAAGATGTGTGTCGCTCAATATCAAAAACACAAACAACCCGATCCAAAAATGGGCAGAAGACCTAAATAGACATTTCTCCAAAGAAGACATACAGATTGCCAACAAACACATGAAAGGATGCTCAACATCACTAATCATTAGAGAAATGCAGATCAGAACTGCAATGAGGTATCACCTCACACGGGTCAGAATGGCCATCATCCAAAAATCTACAAACAATAAATGCTGGAGTGGGTGTGGAGAAAAGGGAACCCTCTTGCACTGTTGGTGGGAATGTAAATTGATACAGCCACTATGGAGAACAGTATGGAGGTTCCTTAAAAAACTAAAAATAGAACTACCATATGACCCAGCAATCCCACTACTGGGCATATACCCTGAGAAAACCATAATTCAAAAAGACTCATGTACCACAATGTTCATTGCAGCTCTATTTACAATAGCCAGGACATGGAAGCCACCTAAGTGTCCATCAACAGATGAATGGATAAAGATGTGGTACATATATACAGTGGAATATTACTCAGCCATAAAAGAAACGAAACTGAGTTATTTGTAGTGAGGTGGATGGACCTAGAGTCTGTCATACAGAGTGAAGTAAGTCAGAAAGAGAAAAACAAATACCGTATGCTAACACATATATATGGAATCTTAAAAACAAACAAACAAAAAAAATGGTTCCGATGAACCTAGGGGCAGGACAGGAATAAAGACGCAGACGTAGAGAATGGACTTGAGGACGTGGGGAGGGGGAAGGGTAAGCTGGGACGAAGTGAGAGAGTAGCATGGACACATATATACTACCAAATGTAAAATAGCTAGCTAGTGGGAAGCAGCCACAGACCACAGGGAGATGAGCTTGGTGCTTTGTGACCACCTAGAGGGGTGGGATAGGGAGGGTGGGAGGTAGACGCAAGAGGGAGGAGATATGGGGATATATGTATACGTATAGCTGATTCACTTTGTTATAAAACAGAAACAAACACACCATTGTAAAGCAATTATACTCCAGTAAAGATGTTAAAAATTTTTTTTAATTAAAAAAAATTAAAAATAAAACAAATGGATTTCTCTAAAGGAGAAATTGTAGATGTATGTAAATTAAGTAGTGCCCTGAACTAGAGCTACTATTCAAAATCATTTTGTAAGAGGGGATAATCAAGGGTAAGGATCCTTTGGGGTGTTATTGTGGCACCATTAAATCAAGATAATCTCATTTACTTTGTTTTTTAAAAAATGCTTTTCCGCTGTACTTTTTTTACTTTGGGAAATTTTACTGTAGTTAAGAAACAGTAAGAGTGTGTTTATTTGGAATCCACTTATTAGTAAATTACTATCATTGCCTTTTAAAGTATTGATATTTACCTAGTAATATAAATGAGATTTCAGGTACAGTGTATACTTGCTCTAGTAAGCAGTACTTTCAAACTCTTTATTTAAATAAACAAAACAAAACTTTAGCATCATTTATTTATTCATAAACCCTGAATCAAGTACATTTTTATTCTTAATCATTTAGTTAAAGCAAATCTAAATCCTTTTACTTGTCAACACTTTGGTATTTGAAAGTTAAATGCTTCTTCTAAAATATTCTAAAATTCACACTTTTAAAATTTTCTTATTGAATTTAATGAGGTTTTACTATGAATATTTTCAAAACTGTAAACCAAAAAACATATATAGCTACATAATAACTTTTAAATAACAAGTTTATTTTTTTAATTACAAATTTAAAGGTTTTCTTTTTTCTTTTTTGCTAGCCAGTCTCAGTTGGAGGGCTGATAGTAAACCTTATTGGTATCTGTGCCTTTAGCCATGCCCATAACCATACCCATGGAGCTTCTCAAGGAAGCTGTCACTCATCTGATCACAGCCATTCACACCATGTGCATGGACACAGTGACCATGGGCACGGTCACAGCCACGGATCTGCAGGCAGAGGCATGAATGCTAACATGAGGGGTGAGTCCTTGCCAGATACTGTCCTACCTTTCAACTGTGTTCTGAATTGTCATTGTTTATTTGTATTTAGTATTGGGTTCTTGGTACAATTTTATTTTAAAAAACCAACCTGTAACTAAAAAGAGATCTAAAGTCATCTGTTACAGAAAATGCTCACAACTGTTCATAAATGTCAATTTTTTAAAATAAATTATTGTAATTATAGAGTCTTTTTCATAGTGACACTTGAGTAAATATTAGTTGCAAGGGAAACTGTGCATTACGCACTTTCACTATAAAAGAACTGAGAAGTTTTATTGTACTGAAAAAAAATATGGGGAAGTATCATTTATGTTGAGATATTTATTCTGATGTTTTATTTTTTTATTTATTTTTTTGGCCGCGCCGCGTGGCTTGTGGGATCTTAGTTCCCCAACCAGGGATTGAACCCTCACCCTCAGCAGTGAAAGTGCGGAGTCCTAACCTCTGGACCGCCAGAGAATTCCCTATTCTGATATTTCAGTAGAAATAATTTAGGTAATGTCAAAACTTGGCTCATGTATATGATTTCTAGGAAGCTTTCTCAGACACCATCATAAAATTCACCACACTGGTAATAGTTGCCCACATCCTTACTTCACCACTATGCCATGAATTCCTTGATGGAAGTGACCATGTTTAGTCATTTTGAAGTACCAGCCCCTAGCAGAGGACCTGGTGAATAATAGGTACCTCGTAATATTTGTAGAATGAATAAAAGAACTAAATTAAATGTGCTTTAATTTTTAATATTTTATATATCTTACTTGTAGGTGTATTTCTACATGTTTTGGCAGACACACTTGGCAGTATTGGTGTGATCGTATCCACCATTCTTATAGAGCAGTTTGGATGGTTCATTGCTGATCCCCTCTGTTCTCTTTTTATCGCTATATTAATATTTCTCAGTGTTGTCCCACTGATTAAAGATGCCTGTCAGGTTCTCCTTCTGAGACTGCCACCAGAATATGAAAAAGAACTACATATTGCCTTAGAAAAGGTACTGTGTATAATTTCTTTACTAGTCTTCTTCCTTTTAAAATAGCATTTGAAATTAAATAAGTTGACCTAATAAGAAATGAAAATGACAGTCTTGTAGAAAAATGGACTGATAATATAAACAGGCAATTCATAGAAAAACCAAACACAAAATAGAATGTATTTCAGCTTGTGGTTTGCCATATCTTATTTATTTATTTGTTTTGTTTGTTTATTTGTTTATTTATTTATTGGCTGCATTGGGTCTTCGTTGCTGTGCGCGGGCTTTCTCTAGTTGCGGTGAGTGGGGGCTACTCTTCGTTGCGGTGCGCGGGCTTCTCATTACGGTGGCTTCTCTGGTTGCAGAGCACGGGCTCTAGGCACACGGGCTTCAGTAGTTGTGGCACGCGGGCTGAGTAGTTGTGGCACATAGACTTAGTTGCTCCACAGCATGTAGGATCTTCCCAGACCAGGGCTCGAACCTCTGTCCCCTGCATTGGCAGGCGTATTCTTAACCACTGCGCCATCAGGGAAGTCCCTGACATATCATATTAAATAATTAGGATCTGCTGATGAACAGTTGGCATCTTGAATACTTAAGGTATAGCATCTTAACCCACTGGTTTCATAAATAAAATTAGTAAAGTTTTCTCACTTTCTCATAATTGGCGACTAATACATCCTACTAAAAAAGAAAGTTTTTTATTTCAAAAATAATACATATCCATTACAGAAAGCTTCAAAGTAGAAAAAAATAAAAAAATAATAATCACATATAATTTCACCACCTGGAAAGAAACACTTTTTTTTTTTAATTTATCTATTTATTTATTTATTGTTTTGTTTGTTTGTTTGGCTGCATTGGGTCTTATTTGCTGCGCACGGGCTTTCTCTAGTTGTGGTGAGCAGGGGCTACTCCTCATTGCGGTGCGTGGGCTTCTCATTGCGGTGGCTTCTCTTGTTGCAGAGCACGGGCTCTAGGCATGTGGGCCTCAGTAGTTGTGGCTTGCAGGCTCTAGAGCTCAGGCTCAGTAGTTGTGGCGCACAGGCCCAGTTGCTCCATGGCATGTGGGATCTTCCCGAACCAGGGCTTGAACCCATGTCCCCTGCATTGGCAGGCGGATTCCTAACCACTGCCCCACCAGGGAAGCCCAGAAACACTTTCAAGAGTCATTTTTCTGTATGAAAATATTTTTAAAATAAAAATGGCCAAAAAAATGTTTTGTACTGCTTTGTAAATTTTTCCCCACTTAATTATGTCATGTTGATAAATATTCTAATACATTTTTAATGACAGGGTAGTGTTACATTGTGTGGATAGTCTATAATTTATTTAACTAGCCCTCCATTGTTGAACATGAAGGATATCTTTTTCATGTGTTATCTCAAATATAACAATACTGGAATGTTTGTATCAATATAAAGGAAACAACATGGTTTATTGAACGTATCCAATGTTTAGACTAGACAAAGTACATCTTATATCGGTGAAAATGGGTGTAAAGGCACCTGTGTAACCCTGTTCACTTCCTAGTCCAAACTTCCTTCCCTGGCATCAGTGCCAGGTCAAAATATTTTAGACACCTTTACTTGAAGTTAGTTGTCCCTCCCATTCCTTTCTCATTTCTGGGGTCTGCTTATTACTTTTTTTTTTAATCGGCTTAATAATGGTTTCTGGACTAAAAAGACTGCTTTGTGTTCAGTAAATTAGCCTTCAAATCCATTTATATCACCTCTCCTTTTATTTGACAGCTACAGAAAATTGAAGGATTAATATCATACCGAGACCCACATTTTTGGCGTCATTCTGCCAGTATTGTGGCAGGAACAATTCATATACAGGTGACATCTGATGTGCTGGAACAAAGAATAGTACAGCAGGTAATAATCTTAAGTTTTTAAAATAATTTCAGTTGAGGTAATTGCACACATTGTAAGTTATACAGCTCAGTAGTCATTTAATTGTTTAAAAATATCATTCTTACAGCTGTCCAAGGATAAGTTATTTTTTTACATCTAGATTTGTTTTATATCCAAAAATGGTAAAAAATAAAGTCAAGTTTTAGTATGTGGAGGACAAGCTTAAGTTAATGTAAAAAAAAAATTCATTTGTAATCCACCTTGGTTCCCAATAGATGGTCCAGAAATAAGTTATTATAAATATAGTCCTAAGTTAATAATAATAATAATAATAATAAAGTTGGCAGGTATGTGTCATGGTTGGAGATAAGGATCAAAACAGTTCCTGTATCCCTATTCTAGACCTACCGAATTGGAAACAGTAGCTTTTTCCTTTTCTACTTTGAATGTCAGGTCAGTGATTTACTGGCCTTCTAAAAGATCCTATGTAATATTTGACCAGCTAAATAATAAACATTACTTTAAGGACTTATCATTGACTATCTGTGGCTATTTAAAAAAATGTGATATCTATTATTTAATCCAAGTGCACTAAATGCATTAATGTAAATGCTTTTAAATGTTTGGATTTTTTATAACAGGTTACAGGAATACTTAAAGATGCTGGAGTAAACAATTTAACAATTCAAGTGGAAAAAGAAGCATACTTTCAACATATGTCTGGCCTAAGTACTGGATTTCATGATGTTCTGGCTATGACAAAACAAATGGAGTCCATGAAATACTACAAAGATGGTACTTACATCATGTGAGATAACTTGGGAATTACCCCTGGGGTATGAACAATGAAGATGAAATGACCGGGTATTTATAATATCGCCAGAAGGAAGAAAATTGCACATAATTGTACAGAAAAATTTTGTGGTATTTGAAAAAAATTTTAAAGCTCCCTACAGCTGGATCAAGGAATCTTTCTTAAAGGAAATTTAAATACAGAATGAAGCGTTAATTATACAAGTAAAATAATTGTTTAAATTATGTGTAAAACAGGAAACTTAAAATTTAAGTGAACATGATGTATCATATCATCTTCAAAAGTGAACATATAATGATGGATTCTAGTGAAGACCAAAATAACTTCTGTGTGTTTACTTTCTGTAAGAAAGCATCTCCATTGTAAATAATGTATTTACATGTTTATTACAAAGACCCAAATGAAAAATTTTTAGTCAATTTTTTGCATAGCCCTAGGATAAAATAGGAATAAAAGTTCTATATTTATGGATTTTCTGTATATAAAACTGGTTTCTAATTATAACCTAAATCCATTAAGTAAAACCTGTATTGCCACTTTAAACTAAATTATTTGGGAGAAACTTCAACCACTGATATGAGGCAGCAGTGAGAATAGTGAAGGATAACATGACAGTTTTTGATGTATTACAAAAGCCAACCACTCTGTAAAATAAATTTTTTTACTTTTGGTAATATTTGCAAATGCATAATTACTTTATTAGGGTAAAGAACTTAGACTAAGTTGTGTTCATGTTATTCACTCTGTCTTCTTCCTCTAAAGTAGAATATTCCATTTCTTGTTATGCATCTGGCATTCCAAGTTGCTTATTAAGCTGGTATCCAAGCAGTGCTAGGCTTTTCATCTTTTCATATGTTGTGGAACAGCCAGTGGAGAGAGTCATAAATAATTGTCAACTCAGAGTTAATTTTCTGCCTATAGATGTAACTTTTTCTTTTTTTTTAATTTCTGGAACATGTAGATATAGAAGAAATATCAAAGAATTAGGTGGTTATTTTAAAGTTTAGTAAGTAAATCTTGTTCATAAACCCTTGGGCACTATGAAATCACAATACTTACTCTATAACTACTTTCTATAGTAATATCTATATTTTTTCATTTCCAATTTAAACTGAATGTATAGTCTGAAAAGACTATATGATAAATAGATACATCATAATATATGCAGTTTTATGAACACCAAAGAATGTTGACCAAGAGAAACTTTCGAATACCTATTTATAAGCATCTGAGTATTTTCACTCTTATACTAGGAATTTTGATAAGTAGGATGAATTAATTTTAGTATGGATACTATTTTCTTATCTATACCATAATGGCAAACATGTATTATAAATCATATTTTTGTCTTACAAATTTTAAAATGTGAGAGGTTTTAGAAATTTGTTATAAGTTATTTTGATATTCCTTGTCTTCTCTTTACACATTTTCTGGTCCAGAATCTTCAATACATATTAAAATTTTTGAGTGGTGGGAAAATAATTGCATATTGATGTTTTAATGTAATTTTTATACATTAAAAAATTTTAAGTAGATAGGTACAATAAATATTACATCATTTTCTTAATCGTCATTTCCCTTGGAAGGCATAAAAATAGCAAGAAAATTAAACTAATGTGATGGACAGCTCTCAAGATGAGAGAGAACGCAACACTGAAGGGTGAGGGAGTGCAGATGGAAAGTAGGGAAACTCCAGTATGGAGAGCACCAGGGTACTGGTTCTGGCTCATACAAACCATATGACTTTAGGCAAATCAGCCTCTCTGGGTATCTTTTTTTTCCTCATACATAAAATGAGAATACAATCTGCTCAAATTCACGAATACGGAGCAACTGGAACCCACACACTGCCAGTAGGAATATGAAATGACACAGCCACTTTGGAGAACCATTTGGCAATTTCTTTTAACATTAAGCATACAGCTCTCCTGTGACCCAGCAGTTCTACTCCTGGGTATTTACCCAAGAGAAATGGAAACATGTCTATAAGAAGAGTGGTACAAGAATGTACATCTTCATGAGACCCCAAAACCGGAAAGAATCCAAATGTCCATCATCAAGAGAATGGATAAGTAAGTTATGGTGTATTTACAATGGACTACTTACTCAGCAGTTTTTTAAAAATTACTGTTACAAGCAATATAAATGAATGTCAAAAACATTATAAGTGAGGGGCTTCCCTGACAGTCCAGTGGTGAAGTCTCTGTGCTCCCAATGCAGGGGGCACGGATTCGATCCCTGGTCGGGGAACTAAGATCCTACATGCTGCAGGGTGCGACAAAAAAATATATGTGTGTGTGTGTGTGTGTGTATATATATACATATAATTGAAAGAAGACAGCCACAAAAGAGGTCTACTATATGGTTCCATGTATATAAAGTACAAAAACAGAGAAGACTACTCTATAGTGATAGAGCATAGAAATTTTCAATAGAGCATTAATTTTCAATTGCTGTCATAACAAATTACCATAAACTTAGGGCTTAACACAAACTTATTATCTTACAGTTCTGTAGGTCAGAAGTCCAGTATGGGACTCACTGGGCTAAAATCAAGTTGCCACCGGGCTGCATTTCTTTCTGGAGGCTCTCAGAATCCATTTCCTTGCTCATTCAAGTTGTTGGCTGAATTCAGTCCTAATGGTTGTGACTGAGGTCCCTGTTTCTTTGCTGGTATTCCCAGCTTCTAGAGACCACCTGCATTTTTTGGCTTATGGCCCCTTTCCTCCATCCTCAAAGCCAACAAGAGTAGGTCATGTGCTTCTTATACTTCAAATCTCTCCTGCCTCTTCTTCCACTGTAGCACCTTTCTCTGACTCACTCTTCTGTCTTCCGGACTCTTGGGGTTACATTGGGCCCACCCAGGTACCAGATAATCCCCTATCTCAAAGTCCCTTTTGCCATGTAACATAGTCACAGGTATGTTCATAGTCACAGGTTCTGGGCATTAGGACAAGGACATCTTTCTAGGGGGTCGTTATTTTGCCTGCCACATGTTTGCCTTGCAAAGACTGGGAGTTTGTTAGGGAAAAAGAAGGGCAGGGAGATCTTTTTGGAGTGATGGAAGTGTTCTATATCTAGAGCACAGTGGTGGTTACACAGGTGTAAACAATTGCCAAAATCTTAAGTATAACTTCTGCATTTTCTTTTTCAAGTGCTTTTATAATTTGCTAGTAATTATTCGAAGCTACTGTGTGGTAGGCACACAATTATCCACTTTTTTCTCCTAGTACTCTGGTATTATCACATAATAAGTTAGCTATAACTGATCTAGTTCAATAACACAGTATAGTGGACTAGATTTTTTTCAGATACATTGTTCCTCTTTGTGGCTATTTTCCACTTGAATTTAAAGGCCAAGGAGGTTTCCTCTGCAACAAACTACAATACATAGATCTGTCAATGTTAATATTCACATAGTTATGGAAAGCCTGTTTAAGAAAATAATACAATTCAGTAGTTTATTTATGGTTTTTTAAACATTGAATAAATCCATTCATACTCAACAAAATTCATTGAAGTTCTTTATAGCAAGACACTGCTCTAGGAGCTAGGGATAAAATCACCGATAAAACAGTCCTGCCCTAAAGGAGCTTACTTTCAAGTGTAGGAGACAGACTAATATGTAAAAATGTCAGATTGTTTTGAGCACTATGAGGAAAAAGCAATAACTTATTGAACCCTTGCTATGTACCAGGTGGGCAGTGTTCTAAGCAATCAATAAGTGTAATTATTATCCCCATTTTACTGATGAGGAAACTGAGGAAGAAAAAGGTTAACTTGCCCCCAGATCATACACCCAGTAAGTGGTAAAGCCAACTGTCCAAACCAGGCACTCTGGTTTCACCCTTAACAGGGGTGCTAGAGAATGGCCAAAAAGGATCTCTATGGGGGAAGACAACCTGATTTGAGTAAGGAAGCAAATGGTACATAGTATCTTAGACCGTATTCTATTTTTTTTTTATAAATTTTTTTTTTAATTTATTTATTTATTTTATTTTTGGCTGCGTTGGGCCTTTGTTGCTGCACGCGGGCTTTCTCTAGTTGTGGTGAGCGGGGGCTACTCTTCGTTGCGGTGCGGGGGCTTCTCACTGCGGTGGCTTCTCTTGTTGCGGAGCATGGGCACTAGGCACGTGGGCTTCAGTAGTTGTGGCACGTGGGCTCAGTAGTTGTGGCTCGCGGGCTCTAGAGCGCAGGCTCAGTAGTTGCGGCGCACAGGCTTAGTTGCTCTGCAGCAAGTGGGATCTTCCTGGACCAGGGCTCGAACCCGTGTCTCCTGCGTCGGCAGGAGGATTCTTAACCACTGAGCCACCAGGGAAGTCCCGTATTCTATTAATAGCCACCATTCTATCCTGAAAGAACATCAAATGTAAGGCATTTGAGGCAGGAGGTGGTTAGCATGATAGAAGAAAAGCAAGAAGGCCAATGTGATAGCAGCAAAATTAGGCAGATGGTGTAGTAAGGACATGGAAAGTCTGTGAAGGGCTTTGAGTAAGGGACTGAAGAGCCTAGTGGAATCCAAGGAAGAGTTAGAAGGCTTTTGCCCAAGCCTAAATGAGAGAGGATGGGGACTTGGGTAGACTAAGCATCATGTTCATTGCCTCTTACCCATAAGCTCGCTGTTTAAGGTAAAAAAATCAGACACAAACTCTGCCTTCACTATGCTTATTACAGTAGGGAAGATAAGATGTATGTAACTATAATTCAAGATTTAGAGAGATTTGGTGCCGTAAGGGAGTGGCAAAGTTCAGAAAATGGAGAAGTTACTTTTAGTTGACGGGAAGAGGGTGAGGCTTCACAAAGGAGGTGACATTTGATAGATCGAAGAGACCAGTGGGGTTGGAAATAGAAGGCAAGGGGATTAATTTCCTCTGGAGTAAAGTGTGTATACCCATCAGTAGTTCAGTTTTGCACAATCATGGCTTTCGGGTGTGGGTGTGGAGTTAGTAGGCCTCTGATTACGAAGGTTAGGAGCAGGGCATTGAGGATATTTGAATACCAGGTTACAGGTTAACCACATGGGGCTTCCCTGGTGGCGCAGTGCTTAAGACTCCGCGCTCCCAATGGAGGGGGCCCAGGTTCCATCCCTGGTCAGGGAACTAGATCCCACATGCATGCCGCAACTAAGAGTTTGCATGCCACAACAAAGGAGCCCTGGAGCCTCAACTAAGGAGCCTGCCTGCCACACTAAGACCCGGCACAACCAAAATAAAGAGAGGGAGGGAAGGAGGGAGGGAGGGAAGGAGGAAGGAAGGAAGGAAGGAAGGGAGGGGGGAAGGAAGGAAAAGTTAACCACAGACCTGTTAGGTAATCATATGGGGGTTCATCGTCTAGCTCTGTAAAAATCATCAGGTAAGTTACAGTGACTTATACTCTTCAAATGCCTTATTTCAAGTAGGGTTTCCTATTGTTGGTTGCCTTGATTTTCCATAGGAGCAGGATAGGAATGCCTAATATGAAAGACTGCAATTGATATAGTGGGCTGGACACTGGCTGGCCTAGGAGTCAGACTCTCCCCCATAGCTGTGGTCTAAGGGCCAGTCGCTTATTCTCTGACTTAAAATGATAGGGTTTAGATCCAGTGAATATAAGGTGACCAAGCCCTTGCACTCCTATGCAATCAAGGCAATAGTCCTTTTTTTTTTTTTTGGCCGCAACGCCGGGCTTGCGGGATCTTAGTTCTGCGCCCCCTGCAGTGAAAGCGCAGCGTCCTAATCACTGTCCCAAGGCAATAGTCCTAAATTAATCTGTGGGAACCATTTTTGTTAAAGGCAACAGATGCATTAAATGCCTAAAGTGTACATAGCCGGGTGGATGATACAAAGAGGTCTGATATGGTCTCTGCCCTCACAAGAAGGCAATAGTTACTGAGCATATAAAAATATGTAAAAGCAGGAAAGAGATACACACTGAGAGAAAGGTAAATGTAATATTGCTCTGAGTTCCGAGGAAGAAGAGAACTCTTTCTCTTGGAAGATTACAAGAACCTTTACAGAGGAGGGGACATACATTTTCAATAATCGGGAAAAATCAGTGCACTTCGCTATGATTTTGAAGTTTGACTTGTCCATATCTTGGCTACATGAAAAATTAAATCTGCTTAAACTCTGAACTTCAGGCTTATCAGCTAGGAGCACCAGGGAGTTCTGGGGGGGTCAGCAGCACCTTTCATCTGCTTCCACTTCTGACCCCACCAAACAGACAACTGTAAAGTACAGCTGGGCACCAACAAAAGACTATTAAACTGTGCTTTTAATTTTGCTCTGTACTGTACCCCATGTTACTCAGCCCCAGTCTTAGAATCTCAGGCTACTCAGCCTTCTAGAAAGACTACTCACTGTGCAAAGACTAATTACTCTGCAAACCGAGTAAGGACAGATACAGCAGGAGTGATTTGTGGAAGAGAATCCTTTCTTCAATTTCCAGGACCAGTATATGGCCCTCTCATCCTCCATCACTTTTTTCTTGGACCTCTGTTATTACTTGCGCTTCTTCTTCATTCCCTCTTATTTGTCTCCATCTTCTTACTATCACTTAACTCAGCAAACAGAAGGTCCTAGGAGGTTTGAAGTTAGGCTTTACAGTAGATTTCTCAAATGTGTAAGACATCTAGTTGTGAAATACTTCACCTCATGGAGCATAACTTATTCCCAGAGTAGTGTCTGTAGGAAAAAAAAAAAAAATTCCCTTGCTGGACTGCTATAATTAATCACAATTGTCAACAAAAATTCAATTAACAGTCAAGAAGAAAAAAGGGAATTTTATTCAAGCTAAACTAAGGATCATAACCTGGGAGACAGACTCTCAGAAAGCTCTGAGAACTGTTCTACAGTTAGAAGTTGAAGCCACAATCATATATATTTTCGAGACAAAAGATCATACATCAAAATGACATACTGATATTCTACATAAAGTTCACCAAAGATACATAGTCCAGGTAAGCTCCTACAAAGTGAGCAGCAAGTCACCATGACCCCCTACAGAGTTGGGAAAGAACACTGTTCTTTTTTGAAGGTACACTGCTAGGGTCAGAAGAAAGGAAGAAAGGTGATCTTTACAGTTGAGCAGACACTCCTATCTTTAAGAAGTTCTAGTTAATGTGTAATGCATATGCACACTGCACATTTGGGAGGGAGGGAGGAGACCCAAACAGACAGGAAGGGAGAATTTTATGTTTAAATTTTCTTGCCCTGCCTTAAAATGTAAATTTTGTTTCATCACAATAAATAGAGCCTCAGCGATAAGATGTTTTTGCATGAGGGCCAATTCAAGAAAAGTTTAAATATATACAGACAGACTTCTCTGGTGGCACAATGGTTAAGAAGCCACCTGCCATTGCAGGGGACACGGATTTGATCCCTGGTCCGGGAAGATCCCACATGCTCCAGAGCAACTAAGCCCGTGCACCACAACTACTGAGCCTGCGTTCTAGAGCCCGCGAGCCACAACTACTGAGCCCGTGCGCCTAGAGTCCGTGCTCCACAACAAAGAGAAGCCACCACAATCAGAAGCCCGTGCACCACAACAGAGTAGCCCCTGCTCGCCACAACTAGAGAGAAAGCCCGTACACAGCAACGAAGACCCAATGCAGCCAAAAATAAATAAATTTTAAAAATAAATAAATATATACAGATCACATTCTAAATATAACAAAAACAATTTTTCACTACCTTCTCAAATACCAATTCTTTTTTTTTTTAATTTTTTTAATTTATTTATTTATTTTTGGCTGCGTTGGGTCTTTGTTGCTGTGCGCGGGCTTTCTCTAGTTGCGGCGAGCGGGGGCTACTCTTCGTTGCGGTGTTGCAGGCTTCTCATTGCGGTGGCTTCACTTGTTACGAAGCATGGACTCTAGGCAGGCGGGCTTCAGTAGTTGTGGCACACAGGCTCAGTAGTTGTGGCTCGCGGGCTCTAGAGCGCAGGCTCAGTAGTTGTGGTGCACGGACTTAGTTGCTCTGCGGCATGTGGGATCTTCCCAGACCAAGGCTCAAACCTGTGTCCCCTGCATTGGCAGGCGGATTCTTAACCACTGTGCCACCAGGGAAGCCCTCAAATACCAATTCTTTAATACCCTTAACTCTGTAAACCAATTTTTGTGTTCTCCGTGCCCACACACCCACTGTGGGGTAGGAGTAGGAGCAGAAGCATCTTGAAGCTTTAAAATCTATGTACTCTTATATGGGAAGTCCCTGGCAGTCCAGTGGTTAGGACTCCGTGCTTCCACTTCAGGGGGCACAGGTTCGGTCCCTGGTCAGGGAACTAATATCCCACATGCCACGTGGCATGGCCAAAAAAAAAAAAGAGTATGTACTCTTATATGGGCATAGAATATTTTTGAAAGAAACCCAAGAACCTTTTAATATATTTTCCTTTGTGGAGGTGGACTAACTCTTTATTGTATAACCTCCTTGACTATTAAATATAGCATCTAAAACCTAAAACCTAAAAAAAAATTAAATTAAATTTTAAAAAAAGGCAAAACTCCCCCAGTGCTATCAACAATTTAAGGGACAGTGGTAAGGGGTTAAAATATACATCAGCTCTATAAATGTATACAGTCAATGTATGCAACTGAGGAAGTTATTTTATGGTGTTCTTATGTATACTGTCATCTTTTTCAACTCCTGTTTCTATCAACATTTTAGTGTGAATGTCCCTGATTTTAAGTCAATACAATCAACCACTCTCTGACTTTAAACTTAATTTTTTTTTCAGTTACACACGTGTATTGTTTTAAAAAGTCAAATGGTTCTTTTAAACTTATAACAAAATCAACACACCCCTGTCTCCCATTCCTGCTCTCTAAAAAGAATCATTTTCTATTCTTTTAACTGTGTGATTTGCTGTTTGCAGTCATAATTCTCAATAAAGTTCTTCTATTGCTATTTTTTTGGTAGCTGTTATACAGTTTTAAACATTACCCACTAACTTCTAACAATGGAAGATGAGGGTTTAGCTCTTTTATACCATCAGCACATATGCACACTCAAACACAACCCCCTCTCTCTCCCCACCATTCCAATATAACTGAACTCTAATTTGGGGTTAAATCAGTATTCAGTGTTTTAATTATTTTATGACCATATGATTTACCAAAGTGCCCTAAGTACCGTATTATGATTAGATTTCCAATTTTTCTTTTAACAGCTAGTTTGTTCCAGATTTAATAGTCCCTTGCTTATTTTGATTTGCCTAGTTTTTCTGTACCTATCGCTCATTAATCTCCAACTCCACCAGAAGTGTAAATCTCTTCTCAGTACATTCAAATACCTCAAGTAAGTTATCAATTTCATTTTTTTGCTTGGAGATGTCCCACTTAGAACCCACCTTCCTTATCATTCTATTCTAACGTGCCTGCTCCTCAGGCCAACTAAAAAGTGCCAGCCTAGGGTCACCTAAAGTCTTGGGAATTCCTTTTGCCTTTCTCCTGTGTTGGAACTACTGTTTTTTTGATCCCAAATCTTCCTTTTTTTTTTTTTTTTCTGGCTGCACAGCACAGCATGCGGGATCTTACTTCCCCAACCAGGGATCCAGGGATCGAATCTATGCCCCCTGCAGTGGAAGCACAGAGTCCTAACCACTGGATGCTAGGGAATTCCCCTTCCTCTTTTTAAATTTCCGTCTTTGTTAGGAGAATACACACTCCAATAACTTCCTAAGAAAGGGTACATGGGAGATAATTTTAGAATTTTCAAATCTAAAAATGCCTTTATTCTACCTCATGATTGTTTCATGGTTTGGCTGGGTACAGAATTATGGATTGAAAATCATTTTCCCACAGAATCTTGTAGCTTTCAACATTGTTGTTGAAAGTCTCATTCCATTCTGATTCTGGATCCTTTGTATGCTATCTGATTTTGTTTCCTTTTAGGGTCTTCCCTTTATTCTAAATGTTATATGCCAGCACAGTGTGCCATGAGATGAGTCCTTGGTTCACTTATTGTGTAAGGCACTCAGACATGGATTTATAAAACTCATGTCCTTTAGTCCTGGGAAGTTTTCTTGTATTATTTCTTTAATAATTTTCTCCTTGCATTTTCTCTTGTCTTTTTTTCTAGAACTCTGCTATTTGTTGTATGTCAGACCTTGTGGAATAATCCTCTAAATTTCTTATCTTTTCTATAGTTCATCTCTTTGTCTTTTTGTCCTTTTTTTCTGGGAAATTTTCTTGATTTTCTTTTACAAACCTGCTATTGCATATTTAATGTTTGTTATCATATTTTTAATTTCCCAGATCTCTTTCTAAAACTTGCTTGTGGATGCTTTATTACCTTTTCTTTCTCTGATGATATAAATAACTTTTATGTTTATTTTTTAGCTTTCTTCTCCTTGAATTGTCTGTTCTTTGTTGCTTCGTGAGGGCTTTCTCTACCTGCAGTGAGCAGGGGCTAATCTTCGTTGTGGTACGCGGGCTTCTCATTGCGGTGTCTTCTCTTGTTGAGGAACATGGGCTTAGTTGCTCCGAACCATGTGGGATCGTCCCAGACAAGGGCTCGAAACCGTGTCCCCTGCATTGGCAGGCAGATTCTTAACCACTGTGCCACCACAGTGGTTATCTGTGTTAGTATCTAGGTCCACATCTCTACAAATGACCCAATTTCGTTCCTTTTTATGGCTGACTAATATTCCATTACTCAGATATGTACCACATCTTCTTTATCCATTCATCTGTTAATGGGCATCTAGGTTGCTTCCATGACCTGGCTATTGTAAATAGTGTTGCAATGAACATTGGGGTGCATGTGTCTTTTTGAACTATGGTTTTCTCAGGGTATATGCCCAGTAGTGGGATTGCTGGGTCATATGGTAATTCTATTTTTAGTTTTTTAAGGAACCTCCTTACTGCTCTCCATGGTGGCTATATCAATTTACATTCCCACCAACAGTGCAAGAGGTTTCCCTTTTCTCCGCACCCTCTCCAGCATTTGTTGTTTGTAGATTTTCTGATGATGGCCATTCTGACGGATGTGAGGTGATACCACATTGTAGTTTTGATTTGCATTTCTCTAATAATTAGTGATGTTGAGCAGCTTTTCATGTGCTTCTTGGCCATCTGTATGTCTTCTTTGGAGAAATGTCTATTTAGGTCTTCTGCCCACTTTTTGATTGGGTTGTTTGTTTTTTTAATATTGAGCTGCATGAGCTGTTTATATATTTTGGAGATTAATCCTTTGTCCGTTGCTTCGTTGCAAATATTTTCTCCCATTCTGAGGGTTGTCTTTTTGTCTTCTTTATGGTTTCCTTTGCTGTGCAAAAGCTTTTAAGTTTCATTAGGTCCCATTTGTTTATTTTTGTTTTTATTTCCATTGCTCTAGGAGGTGGGTCAAAAAAGATCTTGCTGTGATTTATGTCAAAGAGTGTTCTTCCTATGTTTTCCTCTAAGAGTTTTATAGTGTCTGGTCTTACATTTAGGTCTTTAATCCATTTTATTTTTGTGTATGGTGTTAGGGAGTGTTCTAATTTCATTCTTTTGCATGTAGCTGCCCAGTTTCCCCAGCACCACTTATTGAAGAGACAGTCTTTTCTCCATTGTATATCCTTGCCTCTTTTGTCATAGATTAGTTGACCATAGGTGCATGGATTTATCTCTGTGATTTCTATCCTGTACCATTGATCTATATTTCTGTTTTTGTGCCAGTACTGTACTGTCTTGATTACTGTAGCTTTGTCCTATAGTCTGAAGTCAGTGAGTCTGATTCCTCCAGTTCCGTTTTTTTCCCTCAAGATTGTTTTGGCGGTGAGTGTCACTTTAAACATGACCCATCCATTTCATTGGTAACCCTTCCTAACTGTCTGTATTTTTAAGACTTTTCTCTTGGGCTGGTCCATTTCTCAGAGAGGCATGCTTTTATCTCACTTAGGAGGTTATAAGTCCAGCTGCCTGCATTTTAGGGGACTGAGTGGAAGAGGGAACTGGGTCTCACCATTGGGATGAAGAATTTCACTTCACCCCCGCTCAGCTTGCCTGGTGTCTGAAATCCAGAGTTCCATTAGTTCAGCCTCTCAGGAACATAAACCTCTAATCATCTGCCAGGACCAAGAAGATGCTGCACTCTCACTGCACTCCTAAGTGCAGGAGGAAATCAAGCAATCCTGTTTTCAGCTCTACCTACACCACCAGTTTCATAGACTCCTGGTGCCTCCAATACCCAAGACTGCTGGTGTCTACAGCATGAATCAGTTTGCTTCTTTACTTTCCATTGCCAGCTTAGATTCCAACTTTCTTGGTCTGGTATTTCCATTAATACTCTTCAATGTGTTTCCTACTTCTAAAATGGTGTCATTATTTTCTCCTCACCCATCTTTGAGAGTTTATGCATTAAAAAAAAAATCCCTTTACTGCCTTCAGGAAGAAACAAAGATAAGTATGTATATTTAATCTGCCATGTTAAACCACTACTCCCTCTGAGAAACACTGCTTTCTCTTTTCTGAGACACCACTATTTGGTCTCCTACCTCTTTGGTGTTCTTGTCCAATTTTCCTAACTTCCTAACAGAGAGGGCCTCTCCCTCTCTGTTCAGTCTTTAAAATGGAGGGCCCTGGGGCTTGCTCCTGGGCATCTACTCTTCTTTACATTCCTTCTCTAGATGACCTCATCTGCATCAGAGTTTAAATACTATCTCAGCAAAGGAGGCTTTAGCTCCCACCCTGGCCTCAGCCTAGTAGACCTCTCCTCTTGTATATCTCTAGGCATTCCAAATGTCCTGCTACTCCCTAAAAGCTGCTCATCTATTAGTGTTCTGTTTCATTTACTCAAGTCAAAACCTAAGAGTCATCCTTGACCCCTTTTCTCTCACTCCAAGCATGTAAACCATTAAGACCCAGCAAGTCTACCTCCAAAATATATCCAGAATCTATCCCATTCTGTCTACCACTACTAGTACCATCAAAGCCATCATCTTTTGCCTGGCCTGCTACAGTAGCCTCTTAATGGCTCCCCTGCTTCTCTTCTCCTCCTGCTTCCCCCTCTGTCTCCTCCCCACCTACGTGTATTCTCTCCACAGTGACTACAGTAATCTTTCAGAAAGATAGATTATGCCACACCTTGACTTAAAACCCTCCAAAGCCTTCCACTGTACTTATCATAGCTTGGTTTACAAGGCCTTGTGTAATTTTACCCTTTCCAATTTCTTTAATCTCATCTCTACTCTCCTCCTCCCCCCATACTCTAGCCACACCAGCTTTTCTGAACATGACAAGCTCATTCCTATTACAAAAATTAATAAACAGAAAGCTCAATTAAAATAGAATGGGGGGTCAGAAAAGGGAGCTTTCATGCCCTGTGACTTTGGCAGAGCCCAGCAAGAAAAAGAGAGACTTCCTCTTCTTACCTGGCAAGAGCTCAGCCAATAAAAAGCCACCATATTTCAAATTCTCAATTCCTCCAAAGGACTCTGTTTACTATAGCCCTCCCAACTGCTTTTTCCCCTCTCTATAAGAGTCCTCTCCTTGTGGCATGGGACTTGCATGGCTTGCCAAGGGTACAGATCCCAAATTGCAATTCTTTGTTGATCCTGAATAAACCTATTTTTGCTGGAGAAATAACTGGAAGTCTATTTATTTTAGGTCAACACTATCATTGGGTTGTCACAGACTATTTCCTTTATCTGGAATGCTTTCTTTCTTGTCATTTAAACCTCAGCTTAAATGTCAACTTCTCAGACTATCCCTGACCACCAAGGCTAAGTCAGCTACCAAATCACTCTATTTGCATCACTTTCTTTTTATTCTCTGCCTAGCACTTAGTACTATCTGATATTTTTCCTACTTTACTTACTTATTTACTTATTTAGTCTCTGTCCTATTGGAATATATGCTTAATGAGAGCAGGGATCTCATCTGTTTTGTTCAGAGCTGTATTCCTAGCACCTAGAACATCACCTGGTATGTAGTTGGCACTACTAACCAGGCCAGGGTTGAGAACACTGAGTAGTTCAACGAGAAGAAAAGTCAAGTTTCTAAGTGTTATAAAGAAAGGAGATGATCCACGAAACTTGTGTTAATTACGCATCAAAAGTTAACATTCTGAATAGAAATCATAGGGGGAAAGTCATAGGGGGACTTCCCTGGTGGTCCAGTGGCTAAGACTCCATGCTCCCTATGCAGGGGGCCCGGGTTCAATCCCTGGTCAGGGAACTAAATCCCACATGCCACAACTAAGACCTGGAACAGCCAAATAAATAAATATTACAAAAAAAGAAGAAGAAATGAGTTATAGGTATGTACATAGTTGGCAAGATTTCTCAAGCTTAGCACTACCAGAGTATTGACATTTGGGGCTGGATAATTATGTGTATACGTGTGTGTGTGTGTTTAGGGGGTGTAGGGGCTGTCTTGTGAACTGTAGGATGTTTAGAAACATCTCTGGTCTCTACCCACTAGATGCCAGTAGCACCTTCCCAGTTGTGACAACCAGAAATGCCAAATGCCTCCCCACCCTTGGGACAAAATGTTCCCCAGTTGAGAACTACTATGTTAAAAGAAGTTCCACTGAGCAATGGTCAGGAAGTGGTCTTCACTTATGTCTGCTAAAGGCCTGGCATCCTAGGGTCATTCAAAGTGTATGGCTTTTTATCAGCTTCAGCTAGTTAGAGAGAGCCCATGGCATTGGGACAACAGTGTCAACAGTTCCTAAGCAAGTGCTGCTGTGAGGACAGGTGAAATCTAGGGGGAAATTTGATGAGAAGCACAGTCTTAAAGTGTCTCCCCACGGACAGTTTATTCGTTGCCAGAAACAAACAACTAAATGTTCAGTGGAGAAAGCAGGTAGCAGCTTGGCCAAGTTATCAAAATTAATCTCACTTATGGGGAACAGGTGAACACCATGTGTCTGCAGAGTTGATCCCCTAAGAAGAATATGATGTTACATACGTGGCATAACAGCCAAGAGTGCATAACCTCGATGTAAATCACAAGGAACAATTAGACAAATGCAAAAATAAGAAAGTTCTATTTTCTAAAAAGTGGCATGGAGTACTGTATTCTTCAAAACCATCAGTGTTATAAAAGACAAAGAAAAGCTGCAGGAACTGTTCCAGACTAAAGGAGGCTACATGCAACATTGACCCTAGGTGGATCCTGTACTGGAGAAAAGAAAATGCTAGGAAGGACATTATTAGGTCAACTGACAAAACTGGAATACAAACTAGGTTGAATACAATGTTGTGATAAAGTAAATTTATGAAGTTGATAACTGTAGTGTGATTATGTTAAAAGAACATCCCTTTTACTTAGGAAATACACACGGAAGAATTGAGGGATAAGGGGCCATGATAACGTAACTTACCCTCCAATATTTCATGAAAAAAATGTTTATATAGTTATACATGGATAGATCTATATATAAGAAAGAGATTAAGTAAATGATAAAGCAAATAGGGTAAAAGGTTAAGGATATTTGAATCTGGGTAAAGAGTATACGTCTGTTCCTTGTAATATTTTTGTTTGCAACTTTTCTAAGTTTGAAATTATTTTCAAATTAAAAGTAAAACAAAAAGATTGGCTTTGGGAAAAAATTTGATTGAAGTAATCTGGCACGTTAAGAGGCTGGCAATATTCTTAAGAGACAATTAGCGTTGTGGAAACGTCATGGATCTAAAGAAATCTAAGTTTAGTCCCCTGTTACTAATTTGTGATCCTGAGAAAGTCACCCAAAGCCTCTCTGAGCTTCAGTTTCTCCAACCCAGAGTGCTGCCAGAATGATCAAATGAAAGAATGTATATACAAAAGCCTTTCCTGCTACCTGCCACTGCAGAAGAGGAAAGTGTGTTTAACAATAAGTAGGACTAAAGCCATAACTTCCCCTCACGTCAAACCAGCGGCTCCACTCTCTTTTCCAAGGCCCCGCTGCTAACTATGACGGCGCACAGGTTCGCCTCTCCAGGTGGGCGGTGATCACCCCTCTCCAGGTGGCAACAGTAGCTGCTCGAGGGCGCAGGCGCCGAGCCAGACCACGTGACGGTCTGGCCCCACCCCCGCCCGAACTTCTTCGCGGGATCGCCCTGGAAACGCATTCTAGGAGGAACCGGCCGCCGCCAATGGGAAGCGAGCGAGTGCCACGAACAAGCCAATAGGGAGGGAGCGGTGCGGGGTTTAAACCTCAAGCGGGGCCTGATTCCTCCCGGCGTGCTGCGGAGGAACGGCTGCTGGCCTGCGGTGGGTTCAAGGTCCCCGGCTGGTCTGGGGCTCCCGTGCTCTGCTTCTCCCCACTGAGCTGCTGCCTGGTGCAGAGGAAGCCATGGCGCTCCGGATCACCAGGGTGAGCTGCTAGGGACGGTGAACAAACGCAGCTCTCCTGGCTCGCTGCGTCTCTCCCTATCTTCGCCTGCTGGAGTTCCTCTGGCAAGAGTGGACCGGGACAGATTTGGGGGGAGAATGGCGGTCGCTGGGCCCCTAAAATGGTGGGAGAGTTTGGGGTGCGGACAGACGGAGAGAGGAAGGTGAGAAAGAAGTGGATGGGGCTTGGATAAAGTGGCGGGGGGAGGGGACAGATGGAGGGTAGACGCGAAACCTTTTGTAAAAGGTGGCGGAGGACCCCTGAGCGAGCTCCCACCAACTGCATAACCCCCTCCCCACCGGAAAGGTGCCTGCAATTGAAGGCTTTTTCGATTTCCTTTCAAATGTAAATTCATGGTATTTTAGGTTAGGCGGGGACTGAGCAGGCAATCCCTCAATAGGTGAAAGAGGAGGTTCGGGGAGGAATCTGGCTGGTTAAAGCTTTAGCGTAGACCCTGGAACGCAGGTTTCCCCTGGGAACCCATTTACAGTCGGTATTCCTCCTGAGAGCCTCTGTTTTGCCCCCGCTTTAACCCTTGATTTACTCTAACTTGGCTGAGCCAGCTCTCAAAGTGGTCTTTCTTTTTACAGAACACGAAAATTAATGCTGAAAATAAGGCGAAGGTCAGTATGGCAGGCGCAAAGCGCGTGCCTGTGGCCGCTGTTGCAGCCTCTAAGCCCGGGCTGAGGCCAAGAACAGCTCTTGGAGACATCGGTAACAAAGTCAGTGAACAGCCACAGGCCAAATTGCCCCTGAAAAAGGTAACTGTCTTCCTGATTCAACTACTCTGTAAGAGCCTGCCTTCCAACTGTGACCCGTGATGGAGAAACATTCCATTCTCTCCTTTTCATCCACAGGAAGCAAAAACTTTAGCTGCTGGAAAAGTTATTGCTAAAAAACTACCAAAACCTCTGGAAAAAGCTCCTGTGCCGGAGCCGGAGCCCCAGCCGGAGCTGGATCTGGAGCCAGAGCCAGAGCCGGAAACCGAGCCTGTTAAAGAAGAGAAACTTCCCCCTGAGCCTATTTTGGTAAACTTAACTGTAATATTTTAGAGCCTGTTGATTGTTTCTTTTCCCTTCATTTTACTAATGCATGGCATAGCATTTGACTAAATAGGAAAAATAGTAACATTTATAGAGTGCTTAGCAGGAGGTAGGCTCTGCTAAGCACTTTACATGGATTAGCTCACATAATCTTATCCTCTCTTAGTGCGCTGGTATTATTACCTCTACTTTTAGATAATGGCATAGAGAAGTATTAAGTATCTTTTCTAGAGCCATATCTCATCAGTGGCACATAATTGGATTCAAACCCAGGCTATCTGGCTTCAGAATCTATGCTTTTAATTGCTTTGTTATACTACCCCTCCTTTGTTTACCATACTGAGTAGTAGCTGCCTGGACTAAAGATTTTGCTGTCTTTGGGTACAAGCCATCTCTGGCCAGAATTTATTGACTGAAACACAGATTGTTCTCTTGAGTCCTTTTTTTTTTTTTTAACTCCATAATGTGGCCACCAAATAATAATAAGTCTGTAACATTGGAATTTATATAAGGATGTAATGCAGAAAATGGAGCTCTTCAGAGAAGGTAAGAAGATGAGTTAACACTTAGCCTCAAAAACCAAGAACATTTTATTAAATATCAGGTATGTAAATGTATGTACTCTTTTGAAGAAAAAATACACCATCTAGAAGAGGCTGCTTTTCTGAAACTGCAATGAACTGCATTCTTTTTTTTTTCTTCAATATTTATTTGGTTGTGCCAGGTCTTAGTTGTGGCTTGCTGGCTCCTTAGTTGCAGCACTTGGGCTCCTTAGTTGTGGCATGCGAACTCTTAGTTGCAGCATGCATGTGGGATCTAGTTGCCTGACCAGCAATGAACTGCATTCTTAAGTTCTAATTTTTAAAACTTCATTAAAGCTGGTTGGGAAAATGATCGGTTAAAGTCATTCAGCCTAGCTCTCTATATGTAAGGGAAGGGGATGTGAGGCTATGGCTTTAGTATTGTCCTTCTGGACATACCACAGAAACCTGTAGCATGTGCAGTCTTTAAATGGCCATACCAAAAGACCTGAGCTTTCTGTCAAAGTCCCATACTGATTCTTGCCTTCACTTTCCCACCCTCTTTCTTTTAACTGATAACCTTCTCATCCTTCAAAACAGCTCAATCATCAACACCTAAAGCTTTCCCTAACTTTCCCAAACCTACCCTAACTTCCCACACCTCTAGGATTTGTTCCTAGAATCAATCTCTTTACTTCATTTACTTATTTCTTCTAAATTCAAAACCCCTTGAGGACACCATAAAGCCAGTGCCTAGCATAGAACTTGACTTAAGAAAGTGCTCAATAAATGTTTGGACAATGGGGTAACTGGAGCTTGAAGAAAATGGTTCATGATAACAAAGTCAGTTAATCTTTAGTAGTTTGGGGGCTTCCCTGGTGGTGCAGTGGTTAAGAATCCACCTGCCAATGCAGGGGACACGGGTTCGAGCCCTGGTCCGGGAGGATCCCACATGCCACAGAGCGACTAGGCCTGTGTGCCACAAATACTGAGCCTGCACTCTAGAGCCCGCGAGCCACAACTACTGAACCTGCGTGCCACACTACTGAAGCCCGTGTGCCTAGAGCCCATGCTCCGCAACAAGAGAAGCCACCGCAATGAGAAGCCTGCGCACCTCAATGAAGAGGAGACCCCACTCGCCGCAACTAGAGAAAGCCCGCGTGCAGCAACAAAGACCCAACACAGCCAAAAATAAATAAATAAAATCCTTAGTAGTCGGGACAGAACTTGTGCTCTCCTGTGCAGTGGGAAGCAGGCCATGTTACTAAAGACTAACTTGTCATTCACTTGGATTAACTTTACATGACATTGCTAAGCAAATGCGTTACTTATCAGTTTCCTTTGGAGGAAAGTCTAGATGTGAACTTGCTTCCTCTCTGTTTTACCTGTTAGCATTCTACTGACTCTAAATTGATTCAGTCTAAGTTGGCATTTCACCTTTCATATTATTCACTTCTTGAAGACAAATTGAATAAATTTGAAAAGGTAAATGAATTGTATGTCTATTCAGCAGATAGTCTCTTGAATTGGTACCAATAATCTGACCTTCATTTCCAGATTGTATGCTCCTCTTTGCTATTATTTCAAAAAGTCTATTTTGTTTCAAGGTTGATACTCCCTCTCCAAGCCCCATGGAAACATCTGGCTGTGCCCCTGCAGAAGAATATCTGTGCCAGGCTTTCTCTGATGTAATTCTTGCAGTGAATGATGTGGATGCAGAAGATGGAGCAGATCCAAACCTTTGTAGTGAATATGTAAAAGATATCTATGCTTATCTGAGACAACTTGAGGTCAGTAATATTAAACCTTTGTTTTTTCTAAACTGCATCTAGCTTTATTAAAGAGATTTTCCATTAACAGTTCACAACTATTTAAGCAAGATATGAGCAGCATTTCTTAACAGTAGTTTCCACTTTGAAATTCTTTGTGGAATACCAAAAATAAAAAGGCCCAAAGTAAGCCAATGAAATCTTTTTTTTTTTTTTTTTTTGGGTTGCATGCATGGCTTGTGGGATCTTATTTCCCTGACCAGGGATTGAACCCCGGGCCTGGCAGTGAAAGTCCTAACCACTGGACCGCCAGGAAATTCCCAATGAAGTCTCTATTTGCTATTTTGAACAGGGAAAATTCAAAGTGAGAGTGGATACTACCATGGCTTTTCCTAAAGGAAAGTCCACAGATTGAAAGGTATTTTATATCCATCACAGTTAGGAGTGAGTGAGTCCTAAATTCTGGGTTTAAGGAGCGTAACAGGCAGGAGGTACATGGTAATGGAGAAGATGCTGAAGAACTATAGCCAAAAAAAGGCATTTTGGGTCAATGTTGCTTATGAGCATGTGATATCAGGGAAATTGTTCTTTGTGTCCCAGAGGAGTATACTCAAAAACTAAAGGTTTTGGTTTTCTTCCATTTCATCCCATTTCTGAAACTTTCTATTAGTGTCCTTTGCCCTTTTTCCCCCCAGACAAGGAAGCATTCTGTATGTTAACAACATAAGCTATACAGTTACCAAATTTACCCAGTTGCTTGTTTATAATGCATTGTGTTCTAGTGGCGTCATTAACATCTTCAGGCTCTTGCCTGGTTCTTTTGGGCATCTCCATTTTCTACAGGATTGTCCTGTAAGAAGACTTCCTTGCCAGGACCAGCCTTCTGCTGTGGATTTCTTTTCTCCCTTGTCTTTAAAGTTTGTGTTCTAACTTTGGAGGAGTGGGTTTAGCAGATGTGTGTGCTGGATTTTGATGGTCGACTTTTGTTACCTATGGTGTTTTGGGGGTTTAAACACTGGAGTAGGAGTGGTAGCATATTGGTTCCAGCTGATCTGGGAGCTGCTGCTATTTTTTCTACTTCATAAAGCTCAGGTTGTGGGTTTAGAGTCTTAAGTGAAAAGATCTGAGGTGATAGATAGTATGGTATCCTTATTTGGGAAGAAGTGGGGAAAGGGTGTGGGCCAGTAGTAGTGATGGTGAATTGGACATAGTAGGATTTGCCAATATGAAAACCTGTCACACTGTCCTGTTTAATGTTTGCTTTCTTTGTTTCTCAGTGATAGAGCTGTTTGCAGTGACCAAATGAATAACTGAGCTAAGAACCATTAGAGATTCTAAATGTTCCAGAGCTATTTTGAGGTGACTATTTCTGGTCGGAAATGTCATGTGGAGTCTTGCTTCTTAGGATAATCAGCGTTTCTTTTGCAGGAAGAGCAAGCAGTCAGACCAAAATACCTACTGGGTCGTGAAGTCACTGGAAACATGAGAGCCATCCTCATTGACTGGCTAGTGCAGGTTCAAATGAAATTCAGGTTACTCCAGGAGACCATGTACATGACTGTTTCCATTATTGATCGGTTCATGCAGGTGAGCATAATTCACCAACTGAGGGTTCTCCCTTCCAGGGTCCTAGCTGAGTCATAAGAAACAGACTTTTTCAGCTAAAATCTGTCTTGAGGCATGGGGTGTCATTAATTGAGATTCCGTTGTGAGAGTGTGTGTCTTTCCCACCACTCCTTCACAATTCTGTGCCTCCTTTTTCAAATACCTATTATTTATTGATCCAGTTGAAATTCCCATTGCAGGATAATTGTGTGCCCAAGAAGATGCTGCAGCTGGTTGGTGTCACTGCCATGTTTATTGCAAGCAAATATGAGGAAATGTACCCTCCAGAAATTGGTGACTTTGCCTTTGTGACTGACAACACTTACACTAAGTACCAAATCAGACAGATGGAAATGAAGATTCTAAGAGCTTTAAATTTCAGTCTGGGTCGCCCTCTACCCCTGCATTTCCTTCGGAGAGCATCTAAGATTGGAGAGGTACAGATTTCTTGAAACCTTTGGTATGGTACATTAGGGAATACTGCTGGCCAGTGAGATCTAATTCAAGTGCCTTGTATTTATACCTAACTACGTGAGGAAGGGATAAAGATGGTATTTATTTCCAATCAGTCTGTATGTTAATATTATTATTAAAGCCTTTCATGGGCAGTTGCATTTGAGAGTTTGTAGGCAAATATCTGTAGTTAGTTATGGGCATACCAGTTACTGCCAATGCAGAATTCTCTGACAGAACCTGTGGGTTTTATTCCAGGTTGATGTTGAGCTACATACTTTGGCCAAATATCTGATGGAACTAACTATGTTGGACTACGATATGGTGCACTTTCCTCCTTCTCAGATTGCAGTGGGAGCTTTTTGCTTAGCACTGAAAATTCTTGATAATGGTGAATGGGTAAGCACTGTCCCACAAATTGAGGTTACCCTGAGCTTTTAAATTATAATATTTACTGCATACAGAACTGCTGTCATTAAAGGACAGTTCAAATGGTTCTTAAATATGGCATCTACTGAGGGAATGATTTAAAATATCTTGTTTGTGATATCTCCATAGAATGCTTCCATTTCATTGCCTAATCTCATCTATCTATACCCCTTTGAGAAAGGCAGAGCAGCTGCTACTCCTTACAGATGGAGAAGCTCAAGCAGGCCAAATGACATACTAGAAGTTCATTCGTATTCATTGATTCAACAAGTATTTCTCCCATATGCCGTGTGGTACTCTAGACCCTAGAAATAGAATTATGAATGAGAAAGTCAGCTCCAAAGAACTTGGAGTCTAGCTTTGGGGTGGGCAAGTCAGCAATTACAAAAGTGTAATTAGGTTGGAGCACAGGATCCTAGAAGCCATGAAAGAAGGGTATTTGGGGAAGAAGGGGTCTTAAGCTTGTCTTAAAGTTTGATTATAATCAGTCGTACAGTATCTACTTCCCTACCCTAGTTTTGAATAACATCTAGAAATTTTATGAAAATCATTGGCGATGAGCATTTTTAACATTAACTTTTGTTGTCTTAGACACCAACTCTACAGCATTACCTGTCATACACTGAAGAATCCCTTCTTCTTGTTATGCAACACCTGGCTAAGAATATAATCATGGTGAATCGTGGGCTTACAAAGCATATGGTGAGTCAATGGTACCGTAGGATGTTGGGAAAAGTGAAAAATCATTAAGATTTTGTGTTTTATATTTATATTTATATATATATATATAAAAATTTATTTATTTATTTATTTTTAGCTGCGTTGGGTCTTCGTTGCTGAGCTTGGGCTTTCTCTTCATTGCGGTGCGCGGGCTTCTTATTGAGGTGGCTTCTTTTGTCATGGAACACAGGCTTTAGGTGCACGGGCTTCAGTAGTTGTGGCACTCAGGCTCAGTAGTTGTGGCTCTCGGGGTCTAGAGCTCAGGCTCAGTAGTTACAGCGCACGGGCTTAGTTGCTCCGCGGCATGTGGGATCTTCTCGGACCAGGGCTCGAACCCTTGTCCCCTGCATTGGCAGGCGGACTCCTAACCACTGAGCCACCAGGGAAGTCCAGTCATTAAGATTTTTTTTTTTTTTTTTCAGTCATTAAGATTTTATGCCTGTAAATTCATAGCTTGCTTTTAAGGAGTTGATTTTTAAGTGTATATGTGTATCGTTGGTTCTTATGATGTTTTCCTCTTTTCCTTCATTAATTACTATGCTTTTCTCTTCCAGACTATCAAGAACAAGTATGCTACGTCTAAGCATGCTAAGATCAGCACTCTAGCACAGCTGAATTCTGCACTAGTTCAAGATTTAGCCAAGGCTGTGGCAAAGGTGTAACTTGTGAACTTTGGAATACTATAAAATCTGCAAATAAAATTGGCACCATGTGCCATCTGTACATATTATATGTTACATTTATTTACTTTTAATAAAGTTGTAGTCCTTTTTACTTAAACCTTAACTCATTTGAATGTGGCTACTTCCCACTTAAGGATAAAAGTTGTTTTAAAGGTACAGTGGGGGAATAGTAAAAAAACTGCTTTCAGTTACCTGGGGACCCAATTAATATACACAATTGGTTCTTGTTTTATGTACCTGGCTTTACTTCAGATAAATTACTAAGCTCTTGAAGGCATTTACAATCCTTACTTACTTTATGTCATACTGTATGTAAGCCCAGTCATCTTAAGAGAATTGGCTGCCTAGTTCTATGTAAGGAAAAGTACCACCTCATTCCCAGTTCCCCAGATTTCTATTTCCTCTGGTGGTTGCTGCTATAATTCTAAGTAATCTACTCATACCACTTTCTTAAATGAACAATTTAAACTAGTATCAACTTTTTCACTTGGAAAAATAAGAATTTTAATTTATATTCAAAACCTAGTTTGCTTTTTCTTTATTGGTTAAGAAAATAAAACAATCCTCAAAACAAATAAGAAAGTATCTAAAAACGTTTATTTACCCATCCCCTCTTACTCTCCTATGCCCCAATCCCACCTACCCGAAGGATGGAGTTTGGGATGTATCCATTCATGCCTTCTATGAATATAGACCTGCATGTAAATTGTTATGGGGGGGTATTAAAAAAATGAGATTATTCTATATACTTAGCAATTCTTTCAACATGGACAAGCCTTACCTGTATTTGGGCATTATAGTCCATAGTATGGATATACTATAATGTGATTAACCATTCCCCTGTTTATGTTCAGATTGCTTTTTGTCTTTGCTCCTACAGACAATGCTGTTTAAATGTCATTATATCCCATGCCTTTCTTTATGTACACTGGGTTCTCCAAAGAGTGTGTTCTAAGTTCTGGCAGGTACAGCCAGCTGACTTTCTCAATGTCATCAGCAATAAATGTACAAAAGTTCTGGCTTTCTCTGCATCCTTGCCAAAACTGAAGGTAATCATTCTCTTTAATTTCTGTGAGTTTGGCAAAAAATATCCTATTTTGTTTGCTGTTTTAATTTATACTTCTCATGAGGGGTTGAATCAATTTTTGTTGTCCGCTTATTTATCAATTTGTAAGGCTTTCCCAGTTTTGTCGTTTGCCCTAAATCTGTTTATGCTATATCTTTTGCCATGCAGACACTTTAAATTTTTATATTATCAAAACTATTTTTTCTGTGGTTGCTTTTGGATTTTTGGTGTTAAGGTCAACTCCATCCCCAAACCATTACCATCTCTCAAATTTCTAAATTTTTCCTGTTTAGGTCTACAAGCCCTCAGTAAACTTTTTGTATGTGGTATGAGATAGGATTCTTTTTTTTTTTTTTTTTTTTTAAAGAGATCATTTGGTTTCTTCCTTTCCAATTGGAAGCCTTTTATTTCTTTTATTTTTTTAAATTTATTTATTTATTTTTATATTTATTTTTGGCTGTGTTGGGTCTTCGTTTCTGTGCAAGGGCTTTCTCTAGTTGCGGCAAGCGGGGGCCACTCTTCATTGCAGTGCGCGGGCCTCTCACTATCGCGGCCTCTCTTGTTGCGGAGCGCAGGCTCAGTAGTTGTGGCTCGCGGGCCCAGTTGCTCCGCGGCCTGTGGGATCTTCCCAGACCAGGGCTCGAACCCGTGTCCCCTGCATTGGCAGGCAGATTCTCAACCACTGCGCCACCAGGGAAGCCCGAGATAGGATTCTTAACTTCCAGATGGATGCCCATTTGTGCCAGCCAGTACTATATATTTAAAATCTTCCTTGTACAATTGAAACATCAGTTTTTATTGTTCCCTGATCTACTTGTTTTTTCCTGTGATTAATATAGTTTTACATTAAGTTTATCTGGTATGATGAGGCTACCACTGCTTCCCAAATATGTGGGGGCAATTTCAAACACATGAACCATAAAATTATGTCCAGTTACTGAAAAGCTTCTTTGAGATTTTGACTGTATATTATATACATATATATAGAACGTTATGTACTAACTCTGGATGGACTGACATTGTCTTCCCATCCAGAAACATTTTTCTCCATCAAAGACTTGTTGCATGCCTTTCATTGCAATGTTAGAATTTAATTATGTAATTGCTGTACTTTTCTTGTCAAGTTTATTGCTGGCTTTATGCTTTTTTTGTCACTATTGTGAATAGGCCCTATTTCCCACTTCTGTTTTTTATTGCTAGTTGTATTTTTGTTACCCAGTTGACATCGATGTTCTTGCTTGATTTTCGTGCTTTTCTAGGCCTTAAATCCCCAAATTTTATTTTTTCAACTATATGATTTTTAGGTTATTGTTTTAGAATCTCCAAAATAACATTGATAATCGGTAGATCCCCGTCTTATTCCTGGATTGGACATCTCTTCAGTATTTTTAGCTGTTAGTCTTTAAAAAAAAAACCAGAAAAACCCCAATGACATCATAAGCTGAAAGAGTAAATAAAATTCCCCAGCCTTGACTATTAAAAACTCTCAGCAGAAAGAGAAATTTAAAATCTATTAATTTATTGAAAACTAGTTAAATTAATCTGTAAAGTTACCTGGCCTATTGCTGCTTATAATGGTAGCTTTCCATGTTTTTTTGGTGTTTTTTAGGAATTCCCCACCACCACCACCTTAGAAAATCATCCATTCTGGATTTTCTAAATTATAGCTGTAGAGGTATATGATATTATTCAATCTCTTTTGTATTATACTTATATCTTCTCATTCCTGATGTTGAATACTTGTGTTTTCTAATCAGGCTTGTCTAGGGGGTCTTTTACTGGTGTTTTGAAACAATGATAAAAAGGTATCATTTCTACTACCTTTATTTGGTAGTTTTAGCTTTTATGTTAATTCTCACCATCTGTTTTTCTTTTGGTTATTTTCTAATTTAGGTTAAATACTTAATATATTTTTAGTAATAAGAGCCTTTGTATATACATTTTCTTCTGTGATAGCTGGTTTCTAAAGTCCTCTTTCGTCAATATCTGGTTATTTCTTTTGTGATCCTTTTTGATCTGGAGATTATTTTACTGCTTATTTTCTAAGTAGTTTATTTATTTTTGCTGCGTTGGGTCTTCGTTGCTGTGCACGGACTTTCTCTAGTTGTGGACAGCGGGGGCTTCTCATTGCAGAGCACGGGCTCTAGGTGCACGGGCTTCAGTAGTTGTGGCACGTGGGCTCAGTAGTTGTGGCACTCGGGCTCAGTTCCTCCACGGCATGTGGGATCTTCCCGGATCAGGGATCGAACCCGTGTCCCCTGCATTGGCAGGCAGATTCTTAACCACTGCGCCACCAGGGAAGTCCCAGTAGTTTATTTTTTTTGTCAGACATCTATATGTTGGTGATTTTTTATTTCATTGGAAATAAGGTCTGTAAAAAGCCTTTTGAAACTTTTCTATGTGGATAAAGTACTTGATTGACTTATGTAAATATTCCATGGATTTTATTTCCTAATAGGAAACAAAATTTTAGTGATTTACGTAGGCAAATATTAAGGCTACAGAGAAAAAAAAATGTATGGCGGTCATATACACACGTGTGTGCACTTGTGCACATAAATTCCTATTTTTGAGAGCCACTTGAAAGTAAATTTCAGCTGTCAATATAATGTCCCCTTAAAATACTTCCATCATAAATCTATGTCCTAAGAATTAAGACCCTTAATTTTGATTTGGACCATCTTTAAAGTCTTTATTGAATTTGTTACAATATTGTTTCTGTTTTACGTTTTGGTTTTTTTGGCCACGAGGCATGTCGGATCTTAGCTCCCCGACCAGGGATCGAACCTGCACCCCCTGCATTGGAAGGCGAAGTCTTAACCACTGGACCACCACAGAAGTCCCCACAATCTTTTTTTTTTTTAAACATCTTTATTGAAGTATAATTGCCTTACAATGGTGTGTTAGCTTCTGCTTTATAACAAAGTGAATCAGTTATACACATACAATATGTTCCCATATCTCTTCCCTCTTGCCCACAATCTTTTTATCACACTAAGAAAGTTAACAACTCCATATGTAATATACAGTACATAATCAAATTTCCACAATCATTCCAAAGATGTCTTACAAACATTTTTCCAATCCAGAGCTCCAAGTTTCATTTGTTTTTCCATACAGAACAATTGCCCTGCTTTTTTTTTTTTTTATTTATTTTTGGCTGCATTGGGTTTTTGTTGCTGCGCGTGGGCTTCTCCTTGCGGTGGCTTCTCTTGTTGCAGAGCACGGGCTCTAGGCGTGCAGGCTTTGGTAGTTGTGGCGCGTGGGCTCAGTAGTTGTGGCTCGCAGGCTCTAGAGCACAGGCTCAGTAGTTGTGGCGCATGGGCTTAGTTGCTCCGCGGCATGTGGGATCTTCCCAGACCAGGGCTCGAACCCGTGTCCCCTGCACTGGCAGGCAGGAAGATTCTTAACCACTGTGCCACCAGGGAAGTCCCAATTGCCCTGCTTTTTAACATGAATTGTCTAGGCCATTTTTCTTGTAGAATGTCCTTTATTCCAGATTTCTTGTCTGATTGTTTCTTCATAGTTAAGTTCAGGTTATGCATTTTGGCAAGAATATTGGTGATTTGCACAACTTATGCATCATTGGAGTCACGTATCAGATTGTTAAACACTACTGGTGATACCACATTTGATCATCTGGGTAAGGTGGTAACCACCAGATGAGTTTTGATGTAAAGGTGCTGTTCTCTTTTTAGTTTTAACGTTCATTAATGATACTTGCTTTGAGTAATCTTATCTCACTGGGAGGGGGATGATGGTAATTATCTAATTTATCATCCATTCTGTATTATTGGACATTGATTCTGATGCATGCTCAGATTGGAGAACCACTGCATAGTCTTCATCCCAAATTTGGCCAGTGGACACCTGTTAGGCAACTGCTTAAAAGGATGAGATTGATGTGAGATATCGGGAGACATCCCGATAAAAGCAGTTAAGTGAAAAAAGAATAGGGTCACATTTTTGTAAAGAAAAGATGAAGCAAAATGTTCTTCCAGGAATTTGGCAGTAGGAGTGGTGAACCTAACATTTTACATCCGACCGTGCCTTTGAATCTTTTACCAGGAGCTGAATTACTTGGATAATAGGAAGAAAGGGGAGAATTGTGTGAACAAGTATAACTCCGGGGAAACTCGCTATAGAAGGGAATGCTCGGCTCTGTTGTTCAGAGGCCCGAGCTGCTTGTGCTTGTGCGGCAAAGATTGTCCCCCTTACATGACTGACCATAGTGAAAAACTACAAACCAGTCAGGCATTTATGTCCTGCATTGCCCGGTCACTGCTCAGCTAAGAAAGCTCAGTTGTAATCTGCCGGATCATCAAACTGACACTTGGGGGCACCCAACTCTGTTACGAGTTCGAATCTTACTGACAGCTGAATTTCAAACTGGAAGTCTGCACTGCCTCGTGGGGAGAAAGTGGGTATCTCTGAACTTGGGCCACTCTCTTCTCCGCCAAATGAGGGGCGTGGACCTAATGAGCTCAGAGCAAAAGTCTACCTAACCCTCCAATGTTTATCTCTGCCAGCCTGCCCGGCACACCCATCTTCCAAGGCCGCGGATGGAAGGGGAGTGCTAAGATGGGTCAATAACGGCTATCCCAGCTCCAAGGCTGAAAGACCTGTGATGTCGGGGTTCTCCCCTCTAGGCCGCGGTGCCAGGAGCTGGGGAGTGCAGCCGGGACAGCAGCCACCAGAGACCGGGGCGGAAAGGGCGGGGGGCGAAAAGGGCGGGGGCCCCTGCGCCGGAAGGGGCGGCGCGGCGCTCGATGACCCTGCGGCCCCTTCCGGTGTCAATTTAGTGGCGGGAAAAGCGGCCCCTTCTAGGGCAGAGTGTGCCAGTCCTAAGTGGTAGCTCTTCGCGCCGCGGATGGAGACGCAGTCCGAGGAGCAAGCCGCTGCCGAGACCGCGGACTCCAGAGGGGAAGGCGAGCCGCCGCAGGTCGCCGGCGCCCAGGCGGCGCGTCCCGAGGACCGCATGACCCTGCTGCTCAGGTTGTTCCCTCTGGCCGGCTGGGCGGGAACCAAGTGGGCGTCGAGGCCAAGAGCTCCCCGCTTTGCTTAGAATGTCCAGGGTTCGAATTCAGCGTCGGTCGCTTAATGGCTGCGTGACTGCATCATTCACTTAAGCTCTTTAAGCCCCCTTCTTCATCTTGGCAAAGGAGAGAAAAATGACAGCTTCCTAGCAGAGTTGCTGTGGGCATTAAACGAGATACTCTGGAGTCAGCGTTTAGCAGAGGGCCCTTAGAGCCTGCGGAGCTGTAATTAACGCCTCCATTCTTACCCACTCATGCCCTGGGGCCCCGATTTTCAAGCCCTTTTGTGGGTTGCATCGAAGCCCTGATACACTGGAGGGAGGTGGCTCCGCCCTTTTCTGTTACAGCTATGGCCCTTTTCAATCCAGAAGCTTCATTTGTTATATTTTCTATCAGGAAACAACGTCTCTACGTTGCTAGGGCAAGATTTGATGAGAAAGGACATCAGTCTTTTACACCAGTGGGCAACTGTGGCCCTGGCCTTATCCATCCTACTCTGTTTTTGTGTGACCCCCCTCAAGCTAAGAATAGTTTTCATGTGTTTAAATGCTTGGTCGGGGGGGGGGGTGGGCGGGGGGAAATCACAAGAATATTTAATAACAGATGAAAATTATATGAAATTAAATTTCAGTCCCCTTAACTAAAGTTTTATTGGAACACAACGTTCCTGCTTCAGGGGCTGAGTTGAGTAGTTACAGCAGATACTATATGACTCACAAAGCCTAAAATTTTTGCTATCTGGTCCTTTACAGAAAAAAATTTGCAGATTTCTGTTCTAAATCAAAACTAGGTGATTTAAAAAAAAAAAAAAGCTTTGTAAAAGTATTTCGGCTTTACTACTGCTTTGAAAGGCCTTGCCTAATAATAAACCTCACAGCCTCACTTTAAAAATTCCCTCCTACCAATGCACAACAGGTTCCCCCAAACATGGAATCTTGTAGCCCAGGTCTTACCTGAATCAGGATGAGGGAATTGTGGGTCCAGGTGGGGCTATTGGCCATGCCTCTGCTTGTGGCTTATCTGCACATTCTGCCTCCCCTCCCACCCCCACTTTCTCCTGCTCTTCACTCATGGAAATTGTCAGGGAAATTTTTCACCTACAAGGGACTGCACGTCTTCTACTAGGATTCTGTGGGTATGGTTGGAAGTCGAGATAGTCATGTTTCTCTGTGGCTTTCCAACATCCAGTTATGATTGGTACAAGAAGGTCAGACCGTCCAGTTTCATTCAGTGATCGCCCTCGATTTCTTTGGCGTTGGTGTCAGTGACAACCTGAGATCACACTATTCCATATTTAAGCAGGCCAGCCTCATGGAGGCACTTTGGCAGCATCTGGGGCTCCAGAACCTCAGGATCAACCTTTTGTCTCATGATTTTGTAGATATCGTTGCCCAGGAGCTGCTCTGTAGGTTCAAGCAGATTTGATCTGGTCGGCTTACTATAAAGAGTTTCTGTCAAACAGAGTTGTATTTCCCAAGACTCACCATCCTCTCCTTCAAAGGTTTCTCAAAGATGGAAGCATGCTTTCACCCATCCTCACATGATTGATGAACTTCTTTGTATTCTCTCAAGGTCTCACCCCAGTCTTTGGGCCATGTACCCGACCCTCTGAGAGTGAGTTGTGGGACCTGTAGACAGGGATAGGCAACACTGATGGGAACTTAGTTATCGACAGTCTTTTATAATATATCTATCCATCAGAGGAAGAAGTTTAGAAGACACCGGGTGGGAGCTCTTGCCTTTAACTATTCCCATTCATTTTATCTATGAGCCATTGGATCTGGTCAGTCCCTATCCAGAGTTCTTGGAGCCATATAGGAAAATGCTGCTGCAGTCCAGTGTCAATTCTGGACAGCCAAATTAGCCACTGTCCACAGCTAGAGTATCCCATGGCTTTCTTGAATGCATATATGGGCTTCGTCAACTCCTGGAAAGAATAGCTTCCGTGTATTACCTTCCCCTATTCCCTTATCTGTTGTGTATTCCACTTAGGAAGAAATGCCCAAAAGAGGTCCTGGCTACCAAACACTATTCTCTCACAAAGGTCCACCTGACTCATTTTGATCTATTTCTTTGTGTAGCCCTTTTCTTTAAGCCTCATTTCAGTGTGACCCATTAAGAATAAATTTAAAAATCAAATTTTAAACTTTTCCTCACAGATGCTGTTTTCCTGCTGTATTTCATTTTGAGTATTTTTCTGAGGCCTTAAATTCTTTATGCCCTTTTTAAATAAAATAGGGCAAACTGGAAGACCTTAATGCTATTTATTTATACTCATTTTGTTGCATCAGCTTGCAAAAAAGATGAGTTGATTTATCATATAGTAATGAGTAAAACCTCAATAAATATATAACTTTCTTCTCTTTATCTGTTTTCAGGCTAAGAGCACAGACCAAACAACAACTCTTGGAATATAAATCAATGGTTGATGCAAGTAAGTATTTTCATTTTCAAATAAGGTTTTGTGAGTTTGTTGATGAACAGTACTCCAGGGCAAACACCAATTTTACAAAAATTTATTTATTTAGGGAATGGGAGGGCCAGCATAATGCAGTACTATACCCTTTAAGAAGGCAAAAGCAGGCTTGCCCTGGCCCTAAGGAACTAGTTAGGAATTCAAGAAATGTATATAAAACAAGTAAATAACAATACAAGACAATTAAGTTCTGTTGATCAGAGAATTGGGAAATCCCTGTGGGCTTAGGGAATCACAAAACTTGCTACCATCATCAACAACCTGAACATTAAATTAGCAGATTAGATGATTGTTAAGCAAGTGATCTGAGACCTATACTTTGAGAAACACTGGATTATTGGCATGAGAGCAGAAGAGGCATAAAGATGTAAGTGAAAATTTTCAATTCTAAACACAGAAAAATTTTAAATTTATCTTTTAAAATTATTAATCCAGAAATCTCAGGGACCAAGAGAGTAGTAAAATGATGGTTTAGTCATCCTGAAGTAATAACCACCTAATAGCCACCTGATTTATTGTAAGCCCTTGGGTCACAAAGATAGATTTTGGTTACTCTTTCTCTATGAAATAAGCTTAAAGAGTAAAATCAAATAGTACACTAGGTGGAGTCAAGAATTGTGGAGGGACTTCCCTGGTGGTCCAGTGGATGAGACTCTGCGCTCCCAGCGCAGGGGGCCCAGGTTCAATCCCTGGTCAGGGAACTAGATCCCACATGCATGCCGCAACTAAGAAGCCTGCATGCCGCGACTAAAAGAACCCACGTGCCACAACAAAGATCCCGTGTGCCACAACTAAGGCCTGGCGCATCCAAAATAAATAAATAAATAAATCTTTTAAAAAAAAAATTGTGGAAAAGCCAAGGCACCTCATAGATGTCTTAATCACTTCCCTGAATCCGTGTTTGAACTTAGGTAATTTTTGAGCTCTGCTCAAGCTCTCTTTAAGGCCATAGATCTGAAGGCATTTCTGGTATGTTTTCCATCTCCATTCCAGGGTTTCTAAAGTCATATTATGCAAAAAACCAAACCAAACCAAACCCTAAAAAAATGGGCCCCCCAGCCTCTTTTCTGCTTACTGTAACTAGTAACTGTAGGAACTAGGATATGAACCAGGCCTTCTTGCCTCCAAAGCCATGTCCCTTTTGTTACATCAATAATGCTTACCTCCTGAAAAAGAATATCTATTACATATAAAAAAATATATATATATATATATATATATATAATGAATCACTTTGCTGAATACCTGAAACTGATACAACACTGTAAATCAACTATACTTCAATTTAAAAAATGCTTACCTCAAAGATGCTTAGTAGGTCACTGCCCTTCCCCTGGAGGAATTAATGGTGTTCTTGTTTTCAAAGCCCATGTTCCTTGTATTAAACCAATTATGTTTACCTTAGAGATGAGAAGTAGGACATGCCTAATGCTTTTTCTGGCATGAGAGCCCACATAATAAAAAAAGTATATTTGATCTTAGATGATGAGGTATAGGGGAAAAGCTATTCAAAATTTGAACCATTGAAGAATTATCTCTATGAGTATTCCTGCACTCATAGTTGAATGAATTGGTGCTAGGGATGGAGATATGGTGTTGAACAAGGCAGACTTTACCCTCATGGAGCTTAAATTCTATGTAGCAAAACAGGTAAGCAAAGAAACATGCGAGATAATCATGAGGTGAAGTAAATGTGATGAAGGAAATAATGGTGTGATAAGAGGGAGTGTCTACTTTAGATAGAGGAATCAGAGATGGCTTCTTCGAGAAGATGACCTTAAAGCTAAAATCCAAGCGATAAAAGAGTCTGCCTCCTCATGCAGTTCTTGTTTTCCCTGTATAGATAATTTTATTTTTAAAGGGTTGTGACATCTGAAAACTTGAGTAGATTTAATAGTCCACACTCTAGAATTTCTACAACTAAAGGAGAGGACAGATTTGAAGCAGACCATAAGTAGTTAGGTTGTAGTCTTTGAGAAAAGATATTTGTCTAAAATTGATTAGTGTTTTACCATTAAAAAATATATTACTGAGACTTTATTGCGTGAAGAAATTTTTTTTACAATAAGTGCATCTATTTTAAGGGTACAATTTGTTGAGTTCTGACAAATGTATATATCTCTGTAACTACCACCACAATCAAGACGTAGAACATTTCTGTCACACCTCCCCGTGCCACTTGACACTCAGTCCCCACCCTGACCCCAGCAACCATCAATTTGATTTCTGTTGCTATAGATTTGTCTTCTAGAGTTGTGCTGTCCAATACAGTAGCCACTAGCTACAGGTGGCCTTTTAAAGTTAAGTTAATTAAAATCAAATAAAATTTAAAATTCTTTGTTGCATTAATCACATATCAAATGCTTAAGCCACAATGTGGCTGGTGGCTACCATATTGGACAGTGCAGATATTAAGCATTTCATTCATCACAGAAGAGAACAGTGCTTTGGACAGCACTGTTCTAGAATTTGATGTAAATGGATTTATATGGTATGTATTTTTTTTGTTTCTGACATCTTCCTTTTGTGACTTAATTCGTGTAACAAAATTCACCATTTTTTTTTAGTTTATTTATTTTTTGGCTGTGTTGGGTCTTCGTTGCTGTGCGTGGGTTTCTCTAGTTGCAGCGAGCGGGGGCTACTCTTCACTGCACTGTGTGGGCTTCTCACTGCAGTGGCTTCTCTTACTGTGGAGCACAGGCTCAGTAGTTGCAGCGTGTGGGCTCAGTAGTTGCAGTGCACAGGCTCTAGGGTATGCAGGCTTCAGTAGATGTGGCACGCGGGCTCAGTAGTTGTGGCGCACGGGCTTAGTTGCTCCGTGGCATGTGGAATCTTCCCAGACCAGGGATCAAACCCGTGTCCCCTGCATTGGCAGGTGGATTCTTAACCACTGCACCACCAGGGAAGTCCCCTGCCAGTCTTTTTAAATTTTAGCCATTCTAGTAAGTATATAGTGGTATCTCATGTGGTATTTTTTTGTTTTGTTTTTTTTTATTTATGGCTGTATTGGGTCTTCGTTTCTGTGCAAGGGCTTTCTCCAGTTGCGGCAAGCGGGGGCCACTCTTCATCGCGGTGCACGGGCCTCTCACTATCGCGGCCTCTCTTGTTGCAGAGCACAGGCTCCAGACGCGCAGGCTCAGTAATTGTGGCTCACGGGCCTAGTTGCTCTGCAGCATGTGGGATCTTCCCAGACCAGAGCTCAAACCCGTGTCCCCTGCATTGGTAGGCAGATTCTCAACCACTGCGCCACCAGGGAAGCCCCCTCATGTGGTTTTAATTTACATTTCCCTAATAACTAATGTTGATTATCTTTTCATGTCTTACTGGCAATTTATACATCTAGTTTTATGAAGTAGATGTATAAATCTACTTTTATGATATGTCCATTCAAATCCTTACCCATTTTTTAATTGGATTGTTACTCTCATTGAGTTTGAGTTCTTTAATTATAACTGAATACGTGATGTATTCTATTAAACACTAAAGAATAAAATATTCACTCCTATAAAAACAAGAATACAGTCCTTTTTCAGGTAAATAAATAAATATATATGTGTGTGTGTATATACATATGTATACATATATATGGCAGAAATTTTCTCCTAGTTTGTTGCTTGCTTTTTTATTTCCTTAACAGTGTCTTTTGAGGAGCAGAAGGCATTAATTTTGATGAAGCACTATTTTTCACTCTTTTCTTTTGTGGTTTGTGGTTTTTGAGTTCTATCTAAGAAACTGTGACTACCCCAACGTTGCAAAGATTTTCTCCTGTGTTTTGTTCTAGAAGTCTTAAGATTTTAGGTTTAACATTCAGGACTGTGGTTCTTTTTTTTTTTTTTTTAACATCTTTATTGGAGTATAATTGCTTTACAATGGTGTGTCAGTTTCTGCTGTATAACAAAGTGAATCAGCTATACATACACATATATACCCATATCTCCTCCCTCTTGTTTCTCCCTCCCACCCTCCCTATCCCACCACTCTAGGTGGACACAAAGCACCGAGCTGATCTCCCTGTGCTCTGTGGCTGCTTCCCACTAGCTATCTGTTTTATATTTGGTAGTGTGTATATGACCATGCCACTCTCTCACTTCGTCCCAGCTTGCCCTTCCCCCTCCCCGTGTCCTCGAGTCCATTCTCTATGTCTGCGTCTTTATTCCTGTCCTGCCCCTAGGTTCTTCAAAACCATTTTTTTTTTTTTTAGATTCCATATATATGTGTTAGCATACGGTATTTGTTTTTCTCTTTCTGACTTACTTCACTCTGTATGACAGACTCTGGATCCATCCACCTCACTACACATAACTCAATTTTGTTTCTTTTTATGGCTGAGTAATATTCCGTTGTGTGTACGTGCCACATCTTCTTTATCCATTCATCTGTCGATGGACACTTAGGTTGCTTCCATGTCCTGGTTATTGTAAATAGACCTGCAGTGAACATTGTGGTACATGACTCTTTTTGAATTATGGTTCTCTCAGGGTATATGCCCAGTAGTGGGATTGTTGGGTCGTATGGTAGTTCTATTTTTAGTTTTGTGAGGAACCTCCATACTGTTCTCCATAGTGGCTGTATCAATTTACATTCCCACCAACAGTGCAAGAGGATTCCCTTTTCTCCACACCCTCTCCAGCATTTGTTGTTTGTAGATTTTATGATGATGGCCATTCTTAACAGTGTGAGGTGATACCTCATTATAGTTTTGATTTGCATTTCTCTAATGATTAGTGCATTTCTCTAATGAAAGGATGTTGAGAATCCATTCATGTGTTTGTTGGCAATCTGTATTTCTTCTTTGGAGAAATGTCTATTGAGGTCTTCTGCCCATTTTTAGATTGGGTTGTTTGTTTTTTTTTGATACTGAGCTGCATGAGTTGCTTGTATATTTTGGAGATTAATCCTTTGTCAGTTGCTTCGTTTGCAAATATATTCTCCCATTCTGAGGGTTGTCTTTTGGTCTTGTTTATGGTTTCCTTTGCTGTGCAAAAGCTTTTAAGTTTCATTAGGTCCCATTTGTTTATTTTTGTTTTTATTTCCATTTCTCTAGGAGGTGGGTCAAAAAGGATCTTGCTGTGACTTATGTCAGAGTGTTCTGCCTATGTTTTCCTCTAAGAGTTTGATAGTGTCTGGTCTTACATTTAGGTCTTTAATCCATTGTATTTTTGTGTATGGTGTTAGGGAGTGTTCTAATTTCATTCTTTTACATGTAGCTATCCAGTTTTCCCAGCACCACTTATTGAAGAGGCTGTCTTTTCTCCATTGTATATTCTTGCCTCCTTTATCAAAAATAAGGTGACCATATGTGTGTGGGTTTATCTCTGGGCTTTCTATCCTGTTCCATTGATCTATATTTCTGTTTTTGTGCTAGTACCATAGTGTCTTGATTACTGTAGCTTTGTCGTATAGTCTGAAGTCAGGGAGCCTGATTCCTCCAGCTCCAATTTTCTTTCTCAAGATTGCTTTGGCTATTCGGGGTCTTTTATGTTTCCATACAAACTGTGCAATTTTTTGTTCCAGTTCTGTGAAAAATGCCATTGGTAGTTTGATAGGGATTGCATTGAATTTATAGATTGCTTTCGGTAGTATAGTCATTTTCACAATGTTGATTCTTTCAATCCAAGAACATGGTATATCTCTCCCTCTGTTTGTATCATCTTTAATTTCTTTCATCAGTGTCTTATAGTTTTCTGCATACAGGTCTTTTGTCTCCTTAGGTAGGTTTATTCCTAAGTATTTTATTCTTTTTGTTGCAATGGTAAATGGGAGTGATTCCTTAATTTCTCTTTCAGATTTTTCATCATTAGTGTATAGGAATGCAAGAGATTTCTGTGCATTAATTTTGTATCCTGCTAATTTGGGATTAACTTTTCTGTATGGTGTACGCTAAGTAAGGATCAAGGTTCATTTGTTTTCCATATAGAAATCCAGTTTTTCTAGCACTGTTTGTTGAAAAGACTTTTCTTTATCCATTGTATATGTGTAGGTCTATTTCTGGACTTTTTCTTTTGTTCCTTTGAGGTATTTGTCTATCTTTACAATGGCACCACTCTGTTTAGATTACTGTAGCTTTGTAGTAAGTCTTGATTATCAGCTCTTGTAAGTCCTTCAACATTCTTTGTCAAAATTGCTTTGACTCTCCTTGGTCCTTTGTTTTTCTATATGCATTTAAAATCAGTTTGTCAATTTCTACAGATTTGACTGGGATTTGAGTGGGATCTATAGATCAATATGGGTGAAATTGTTATATTAGCGATAATGATTCTCCCAATACATGTAGATAGTGTATCTTTCCATTTCAGTATTTTGTAGTGGGGACTTCCCTGGTGGCGCAGTGGTTAGGAATGCACCTGCCAGTGCAGGGGACACGGGTTCGAGCCCTGGTCCGGGAAGATCCCACATGCCACGGAGCAACTAAGCCCATGCCACACAACTACTGAGCCTGTGCTCTAGAGCCCGCGAGCCACAACTACTAAAGCCCGCGTTCTGCAACTACTGAATCCCGCGTGCCTAGAGCCCATGCTCCACATCAAGAGAAGCCACCGCAGTGAGAAGCCCGCGCACCACAATGGGGAGTAGCCCCTGCTTGCCACAGCTAGAGAAAGCCCACACGCAGCAATGAAGACCCAACACAGCCAAAAACAAATAAATTAATTAATTAAATTAAATTAAATTAACTTATAGTATTTGGTAGTGTTCAGTGTATAGGTCATACACGTATTTTGTTAAATTTATCCTTAAGTAGTTTGTGTTTTTGCATGCAATTTTACATTTTTTTAAAAAATTTATTTATTTATTTTTGGGTGTGTTGGGTCTTCGTTTCTGTGTGAGGGCTTTCTCTAGTTGCGGCGAGCGGGGGCCAGTCTTCATCGCGGTGCGCAGGCCTCTCACTATCGCGGCCTCTCTTGTTGTGGAGCACAGGCTCCAGACGCGCAGGCTCAGTAGTTGTGCCTCACGGGCCTAGTTGCTCCGCGGCATGTGGGGTCTTCCCAGACCAGGGCTCAAACCTGTGTCCCCCTGCATTGGCAGGCAGATTCTCAACCACTGCGCCACCAGGGAAGCCCCTGTATTTTTAAATTTTAATTTCCTATTGTTTGTTGCTAATATATAGACATACAGGTTTTTTTTTTTTACATTGATCTTGTTCATTTTTTACTCTTTTTCTATCATTCTAAAACTGTGCTGTCCGATGTGTTAGCCATTAGCTCCATGTGACTGTTGAACACTTGAAATGTGGTTAGTCCTCATTGAGGAGGACTGTAAATGTAAAATATGCACAGAAGAAAAGATTGTGAAATATTTCACTCGTAATTAGAAATTGATTACATGTTGAAATGATAATATTTTGGATCTATTGGGTTTAATAAGCTATATTAAAATTAATTTTACTTGTTTCTTTTGTAGTGTGGAAATGAAATTAAAAATTGCATATTTGGTTTGCTATTGTGCCTTACATTATATTTCTGTTGGAGAATGCTTTTATAAAATACTACTAACGTCAAAAATTTATTTATTTGTAGATGAAGAAAAAACTCCAGAACAAATCATGCAGGAAAAGCAAATTGAAGTGTAGGTCATATTTTAAAATTTTAGTTGTGGTTTTTACAGATTTCATAATATTATTCATCTTACAGTATTGTCTTTCTTTTTCCTTTCCTTTTTTTTTCCAAGTAATTTGTCATGCACGTATTGAGAAGTTGTTGATGTGGGCTGTAGACTTACATGCACATGAGGGATCGTATTAGCACTTTTGGCATCCTCCACACCTTAACAAGATACTTAGCAAAGTATCATAGCAGGAATCAGTTTACCAAATCTATAAATGCATAGGTGTGGGGAGCCCGTAGAATACTTTTATTTAGAGAACAGGAATTTTACTTTCTTCAAAGATTTACTTTATACCTTTATTCCAGTAGTTACTTTTTCTGATATTGCTGAAATTCTTTTGTTCATGCTTCTTTGGCAGTAAAATTGAAGAACTGGAAAAGGAAATTGAAGAGGCAAAAATTGCTTTTGAAATGAAAAAGCTTGCGTTAGACAGGTAATTGTTACCTTTTAAGTATGCAAAATGGGTATGGCTCAAGGTGGAGGGGATATTTTGACTAGTCTGAAGTAATCAATCAAAATGATGTTTAGATAATGGTCCCACAAATTTCGAACCCTGAGAGAAAAGTTACATCATTTGTTAATGTCTTCATTTGAAGAAGTTACAGAAGATAGGGTTAATAAGGAAATGTCAATCGAGACAATAAAAGTGTGAGGTTAAATCTCATTCTGTGTTTGAAAGGATTATATGGATTCATATACTCCAGTAACTTTTTTTAAAAAATATTTATTTATTTTATTTTGTTTTTCGGCTGCATCGGGTCTTAGTTGGGGCACGCGGGATCTTCGTTGCGGCGCGTGGGCTTCTCTAGTTTTGGTGCTCGAGCTCAACAGTTGCGGCATGCAGGCTCTCTAGTTGTGGCTTGTGTGCTCAGTAGTTGTGGCTCAAGGGCTTAGTTGTCCCGTGGCATATGGGATCTTAGTTCCCCGACCAGGGATCGAACCCGTGTCCCCTGCATTGGAAGGTGGATTCTTAACCACTGGACCACCAGGGAAGTCCCCTATTCCAGTAACTCTTAATGGAGTGAAAGAATTGTCATTGAGTTTAAATATATTTTTAATTTTAGGCTTTGCATATATATTTTAAAATTCATTCAACAAATATTTGAGTGCTTACTGTGTTGTAAGCTTTGTGCTGGAGCTGGCATACAGTTGTTAATAAGACAAACGGTGGTCTCTATTCTAGACTTACGATCTGAATTAATAATCTCAATTAAGTGAATGACTCCAACAGTTTTTTCCTTGTATTTCTGGCCGTCCCAGATGAATTTATTTACATTTAATTGAAAAGTAGTTAAAGCCCTTTTAATTGCTTCTAGCAGTGAACTTTTTTCCCTCATTTCATATGCTGGCTCATTATATAGATCATATTGTTTAACTAAGGTGACTTCAGAGCTATTAAGATATCCCCCTTTAATGAAATGACTAATATTGCTGAGCTGATTGCCTTTTTTTTTTTTTTTTTTTAATTTATTTTTGGCTGCTTTGGGTCTTCATTGCCATGCACAGGCTTTCTCTAGCTGCGGTGAGCAGGGGCTACTCTTCTTTGCAGTGCATGGGTTTCTCATTGCAGTGGCTTCTCTTGTTGCGGAGCACAGGCTCTAGGTGTGTGGGCTTCAGTAGTTGTGCCTCGCAGGCTCAGTGGTTGTGGCTCGCAGGCTCAGTGGTTGTGGCTCTCGGGCTCTAGAGCGCAGGGTCGGTAGTTGTGGCACGCAGGCTTAGTTGCTCCGTGGCATGTGGGATCTTCCTGGACCAGGGCTCGAACCTGTGTCCCCTGCATTGGCAGGTGGATTCTTAACCACTGCATCACCAGGGAAGCCCCTGATTGCCTTTTTATTATTATTTATTAACTATTTGAATTAAAAAATAAATTACAGTGCTTGCTTGTAAATAGACACATTTTAAAGTTCACCATCAAGTATGGTTTTGTATTCCCTAACTCTACCCATTTTGGGCCCGTGTTGATCTCTGTAGTACCGTTTTTTTTCTTCCAGTTTTATTGAGATATAATTGACATACAGCACTGTATAAGTTTAAGGTGTGCGGCATAATGTTTTGACTTACATGCATCCTGAAATGATTATCACAGTAGGTTTAATGAACATCCATCATCTCATATAGATACAAAATTAAAGAAATAGCAAAAAAAAAATTTTTCTTGTGATGAGAACTCTTAGGATTTATTCTCTTACAACTTGCATATATAACTTACAGCAGTGTTAAACATGTTTCTCGTGTTGTACATCACATTTTGTAGTGCCTTAATGCTTCCTCGCAGCCCCGCACCAAGGTGGACGGCTTGGAGAGCAAGTTCAGGCTGGGTGTCAGGTCTGCTCAGCCCCCCTCTCTGGCCATATGCACAACCGCATGCAACAGCCCCATCCATATTGGTGTTCCTTCATATTTCTATAACTTACTTATCAAAGTATTTCCCATATGATACTGTTTAAAAACCTACTTTTGTTTTATGTTATATCTAAAGAGAAATCAATCTTTACCTTGTCATATTTTTAAATTTTCTTTTTCAATGTACCCTAAATGTTATCCATGTTTTATAATGGAAGCTTTTTTCCTCTATAGGATGCAGCTTTCAAGTGCACTTAAAAAACACCTGGAGAAAATTAACACCAAGACTAGGTATGTTTTTTTGTTTGTTTTATTTTATTTTTTCTGGATTTGGTAAGGATGGGAATAAGGGAGATCTGCATAATGACTAGTTCTGTGAATTTTTTTTTTTTTTAATTACCTGTCACTGCCGACCACCTTTATCTGGGGAATAAGAGACATGACAGAATTTCTGTGGGCCCTTCTCATCATTACAACTTTTATAGTCCTGTTGACATCTTGTTTCATATAGATCGGGACCCTAAGAAGCAATGGAGGTTTTACCTATACAATCTGGGATTTTTTTTTTTTAATATTTATTTATTTATTTGGCTGCACCAGGTCTTAGTTGCGGCATGTGGGATCTAGTTCCCTGACCAGGGATCAAACCCGGGCCCCCTGCATTGGGAACGTGGAGTCTTAACCACTGGACCACCAGCGAAGTCCCCAATCTGAGAATTTTGAAGGAAGGTTGTTTTTGTTTTTGTTTTTAATAAATTTATTTGTTTTATTTATTTATTTTTGGCTGCATTGGGTCTTCGTTGCTGTGCGTGGGCTTTCTCTGGTTGTGGTGAGAGGGGGCTACTCTTCGTTGCGGTATGCGGGCTTCTCATTGCAGTGGCTTCTCTTGTTGCGGAGCACATGCTCTAGGCGCATGGGCTTCAGTAGTTGTGACACGTGGGCTCAGTAGTTGTGGCTCGCAGGCTCTAGAGCACAGGCTCAGTAGTTGTGGCGCACGGTCTTAGTTGCTGCACGACATGTGGGATCTTCCTGGACCAGGGCTCGAACCCATGTCCCCTGCATTGGCAGGCGGATTCTCAACCACTGTGCCACCAGGGAAACCCCTGAAGGAAGGTTTTGAAAGTTAACTTTCATTTGGGATTTACTGTAAAACAGGAGCAATGCTATCTCATTTAAGCCAACAACAACTCAATGAGATAGGAAATATACTCATTTTTTTATTGGCAGAAATGAGCTTGCATAGGTTCAGTAATTTGCCTGGCAATCAAGGTCATCTCTAATCTGATCCTAAGTGCCTGGCCACCGGGGCCTTACCTGTGATTTTATCTCCCAAAGCTCTAATCTTGTGATAAAATACCACCACCACCACCACCCCACTGTTGGCACCGGAAAAGTACCAAGATGGATCTGGCACTTTTTCCATCTGGACGTCTTAGCCCAGACTGATACCCATTCCTCCCATATTCCATTTAACTCCAGGATTACATAAATCCTAAAATCTGAATTTGAGCTCTCTAAATATTGCTCCCCCATGAAAGGAGAGCTTAAAACATTCTTGAGTTAAAGGAGTGCAGGATAGATTCATCGCATTGACACCAAAGACAGCACAAAGCCAGGTAGGCTAAGGCAGCGCCTTTAGCCTGTCTTAAAGTTTACAACCACGTATAGCTGTTACTAGCAGAAAATGAGTTAAGCTCTCACAGGTCTGTGCAAATAGTCCCCTTTTTCAGCCTCCCAGGTAAACTCCTTCTACAGTGTTTCTCACGCCTGGCTGATTGTCAGGATAATTAGTATTTTCACAATGGTCACATTGCTGGTCCCATCCCAAACCTGCTGACTCAGAATCTCTGAAGATGGGGAGCTGGCAATCCACATTTAACAAGCCTCCCAAGAGATTGTGGCACTCTGTAATATGAGAACCACTATTCTCGTCCAGTCTTTTTTCCACCCTTTTACTCCAGCCATACTAAACTGCTTGATCTAGGTAATCTTCATAATTACGCTTGACCCTTGAACAACCTGGGTTTCAACTGCCCAAGTCCACTTATATGCAGGTTGTTTGGGTTTTTTTTCAATAAATATGGTACCTGTATTTTCATTTTACAGATCTTTAAATTAACTAAATATGGGGGAAGATTGTGTTTAGTTAGAGGTCACAATATGTGGAATCAGAAGAACTAGGGTTTGATCCAAACTGTTTCAGCTTTCTGCCCTTGGGTGAGTCATTTAATTCCTTTGTTTTTGAGGCAGAGATAGCAGTGCTCTTGACTGTGTGGGATGGTTGGTGTCCCTAACCACTCACCCCACCCGCATTGTTCAAGGTTCAACTGTACTTTACATCCTTTAAGACTCAAGGATTTCCCTTGTTCCACCCTTTGCACAACTCTTACAAGGGTTCATATCCATTACTGGTTGTAATGAAACCATATGATGGTTGTGGATTTATTTTTTCCCCCATAAGATTCTTTCCTCTTTGAAAACATGTACTATGTTTTATTCTATTTTATATTCCTGGTGCCTGGCACAGTCTTGCCATGTAGTAGTCAGTCAGAAATGCTTGTTGGAGGGGCTTCCCTGGTGGCGCAGTGGTTGAGAATCCGCCTGCCAATGCAGGGGACACGGTTTCGAGCCCTGGTCCAGGAAGATGCCACATGCTGCAGAGCAACTAAGCCCATGCGCCACAACTACTGAGCCTGCACTCTAGAGCCCGCGAGCCACAACTACTGAGCCCGCACGCCTGGAGCCCGCGCTCCGCAACAAGAGAAGCCCCCGCTCACCGCAACTAGAGAGAAAGCCCGTGCGCAGCAACAAAGACCCAACGCAGCCAAAAATAAATAAATTAGCTAATTTAAAAAGAAAAAAAAGTACTTGTTGGAGAAATTAGGATAAAAGCAGTTTATTCAGTGAAACTATTCTGTATGATATGATAATGGTAGATACATGTCATTATACATTTGTCAACTCATAGGATGTACAAAACCAAGAGTGAACCCTAACCCTAATGTAAACCATGGCCTCTGGGTGATAATGATGCGTCAGTGTAGGTTCATCATTTGTAACAAACGGACCGCTCTGCTGGGGGAGGCTGTACAAGCGTGGGGGCAGCGTGTACACGGGCTCCCCTTCCACTTGGTTCTGCTGCGAAACTAAAACTTGTCTAAAAACTAAAGTCTATTTCCAAAAAAAAAGCTATGTATTAGCAAGCTGTTAGGGTTTTTTCTCCCTAAATATGAGATTTTTAGAAATGTTCCTGGGGAATTCCCTGGCGGTCCAGTGGTTAAGACTCCGACCTTCCACTGCAGGGGGCACCGGTTCGATCCCTGGTCGGGGAACTAAGATCCCACATGCCATGCAGTGCGGCCAAGAAAAAAAACAAAAGAAATGTTATTTGATATTCTTTGTTGTCTGTGAGCAAAAATTTTTCTAGGGAAATGCATCTCTAATTCTAAACAGAAATTTAGTTTACATCAAACTTTTCCAGACTTATTTTGTTAAACAATGACTTTCTATTGAAGTGTACAGTGAATATAATGAAAGTAAATATATGCTAACTGATTTCTTAATTGAGTTTTTTTAACTGTTAATAAATCATATTTTTTATTCCTTTTCAGTGTGCTCATGGATAACATGAAACAAATACTAAGTCTAAATAAATTAGTAATGAAATCACAGCAGGTAACTTTGAATATAAAGCTGCTTATGCATTCTCATGATTTCAGTAACATTCTTGCTGGTAACTGTATGTGACTAAATAGGATTGCCCAAAGAGACTGATATGGTTGGAATTCACTGTTCTTAAGTTTTCTCTCTTTTCCATAATTCCATTATTTCTGACTAATTATCTACTTATCATTTAAGCTACTTTTCCTTTCCCTTTTGTTGTGTGGAAACAGAGGAATTGAAAACTGGAGCTCTAGAAAATATGAATAGATAAAATTCAGTGATTTAAATATTATCGATGTGTTCTTAGGTTATGTGCCTTAATCTTTTTATTTCTATTAACAGGAAACTCGGGACGTGGAAGAAAAATTGCTTGATGTTAGAAAGAAGAGATTACGTATGTAGAACACTTTTTTTTTTTTTGGAGAACACATTTTCACTTAATATGAAGATTGATAAGGCTAGATCTCTCAATCACTGAAAAATTTTTTTAATTTTCTTTAAACTTTGGACATAGCAATTTAAAAAGTAGTATATAAAATGGATTTTGCTTGATTTGTTGTTTTAGAACTTTAAATCACAAAAATTAAGACATTCTCAGTGGGGGAAAGAATATCAAATAATACAAAAAAGTATAATGTGAAAGCCATACCTCCATCCTGTGTGACTGCAGTTAGAAGTACATCATTCCAGGCCTTTTTCCACACCCATATAAATGTATTTATATAAACATAATTTTTTTTTTAATTTATTTCTTTTATTTTATTTTTGGCTGCGTTGGGTCTTCGTTGCTGTGCGCGGGCTTTCTCTAGTTGCGGGGCGCCGGCTTCTCATTGTGGTGGCTTCTCTTGTTGCGAAGCATGGGCTCTAGGCGTGCGGGCTTCAGTGGTTGCAGCATGTGGGCTCAGTAGTTGTGGCTCACGGGTTCTAGAGCGCAGGCTCAGTAGTTGTGGCGCATGGGCTTAGCTGCTCTGTGGCATGTGGAATCTTCCCAGAACAGGGCTCGAACCCGTGTCCCCTGCATTGGCAGGTGGATTCTTAACCACTGTGCCACCAGGGAAGCCCCCTAAACATAATTTTTAAATGATCACTTGATGCATATGGTTCTACAGCTTTTTAACTTAATGAACATGAGATGGCTTTTTGCATTGCATGTTTTATTGAAATGTATTTCAGAAGTAACACATATTCTCTATAAAGAATTTAGAAACAGAAAAACGTACATAGGAAAAGTTAAATTTTTAATTTTATCAAGACATAATCGATCTTCAGTGCTTCTTATTTATAAAATAAAATTGGTATAATTTTATTCTGTGTCGTAAACTGCTTTTTTCATTTAACAGTACAGGCATGATTTATTATTTTAAAATATTATGTAGATTTGCCTTTTTGTAAGTAATCTCAGGGTTAGAAGTAGTCCTGGTCATCTGATCTAATCACCCTTTGGCTTTTTCTCCATTGCATTCCTGTCAAGGAACCAAGCTCCTGAGATACACCCATTTATGTTTTCAAATACTATCTGTCCCCAACTTACGATGTTTCGACTTAATGATTTTTTGACTTTACGATGCTATGCATTTAGTAGAAACTGAATTCAGATTTTGAATTTTGCTCTTTTCCTGGGCTAGTAACATACTCCCATGTGATGCTGGGCAGCAACATCGAGCCCCAGCTCCTATCAGCCACGTGATCACAAGGGTAAACAACCAATACACTTAAAACTATTATGTTTTTCACCTTCAGTACAGTATTCAGTAAATTACATGAGTTTTTTTTTTTTTTTTTTTACATGAGATATTTAACACATTGTTATAAAACAGGCTTTGTGTTAGATGATTTTGCCCATTTGCAGGCTAATGTAAGTGTTCTGAGCATGTTTAAGGTAGGCTAGGCTAAGCTGTGATGTTTGATAGATTAGGTGTACTAAATGCGTTTTTGACTTAGGTTATTTTCAACTTAAGATGGGTTTATCAGGAAGATCTCTAGTTTAGTTCTCAGAGCATTTCGGGAACAACAAAAAAAAATGGTTGATGGTATTTATCCCTAGAGAAGGGAATCTTACCTTTCCTTGAAAATTCATCTTGTTGATATTGTAATTTTTGTAAATAAAGGGGGGGAAGGTATTTCCTTACATATATCTCCTGCTATTTTTTTGGCAACCCAGAGTAAGTCCTCTTTGACATGATGCCACAGCAAACATTTGTAGACAGTATCTTTGTCATACATACATACCTTGAACATCTCACAGAGGACATTACCAAGTATGAAATTAAAATATTGGTGTTTTGCACCAGAGAAATCATTTTCAGATCAAAATGGAACTGCAGCCTAAAATGCTGCTTATTAAAAATTTTCTCTTGACTGAAATAATCAGTAACTGTTCTGCTTCATAAGTTTTCAAGATTCTTGTTTATAGGAGTTATCATATATAGTATATCGTTTTATTTTTAACCCAATAGAGTTAAAACAAGCTTCAGAAAGGAAGCTTTTAGAAATACAGTCTGAAAAGAACAAACAGAAAGATGATTTGGCTAGTATGGAAAATTCGGGCAAGATAAAGACCATACAACAAAACCTGGAGATGGAGATACAGATTACTACAGTTATTCAACATGTGTTCCAGGTAATATTTTTATAAAATAGGAAGGGGGGTAAAGAACTTTTTAAAAATGATTGGTTCTATTACTTCCAGGCTTATTTTCATTTAGTTTTTGATCTTACTAAATAATTCAGTACTGAATATCGATCTGTTTACATATATCTTGAATTTATGTCTATTTAGCATTTAAGGCTTTGGTTTTTTGTTATAGTTAGACCTTAGGCATTTATAAATGGAAATGATTTCAGCAGCTCTGTGGAGGCAGAATGGTATAATGGTGGAGAACATTAGACTCCTAGTTGGGAAATGGGGAAAACATGGATGCAGGTGATGGGAATCTAGAGTTAAGATCCTGCCAGCTACTTAATAGTTGCTGAGGGACTTCCCTGGTGGCACAGTGGTTAAGAATCCGCCTGCCAATGCAGGAGACATGGTTCGATCCCTGGTCTGGGAAGATCCCACATGCCACGGAGCAAATAAGCCTGTGCGCTACAACTACTGAGCCTGCATGCCACAACTACTGAAGCCCACACGCCTAGAGCCCATGCTCCGCAACAAGAGAAGCCACCGCAATGAGAAGCCCACGCACTGCTACAAAGAGTGGCCCCCGCCCTCTGCAACTAGAAAAAGCCCACGCACAAATAAATAAAATAAAATAAATTAATTAAAAAAAAAAGTTGCTGACCTTGAGGAAATTATTTAACTTTTCTAAGCATTAGTTTCCTTATGTAGAAAGAGTGGTTATTAGAACTAAAGGTGATAATTCATGTTAATCTGTTTAGCATAGTGTCTGGTCGAAGCAAATTCTCAATGAATGTTGGTAGTTATTGTCATGTCACGGTTTTTTTTATTTTTATTTTTTAAATTTATTTATTTATTTTTTGGCTGTGTTGGGTCTTCTTTGGTGCACATGGGCTTTCTCTAGTTCTGCCGAGCAGGGGCTACTCTTTGTTGTGGTGCTCGGGCTTCTCATTGCAATGTCTTCTCTTGTTGCAGAGCACGGGCTCTAGGCGCAGGGACTTCAGTAGTTGTGGCACGCGGGTTCAGTAGTTGTGGCTCGCAGGCTCTAGAGCGCAGGCTCAGTAGTTGTGGCGCACGGGCTTAGTTCCTCCACAGCATGTGGGATCTTCCCGGACTAGGGATCAAACCCTTGTCCCCTGCACTGGCAGACGGATTCTTAACCACTGCGCCACCAGGGAAGTCCCCATCATGTCAGGTTTTAAATTTTATGTGTTCATTTAGCCTGGAGGTTTTCCTTTACTTTTTTTTTTTTATATTTATTTATTTATTTATTTGGCTGTGCCGGGATCTTCATTGCTGCGTGCGGGATCTTTAGTTGCGGCATGCGGGATCTAGTTCCCTGACCAGGGATCAATCCCGGGCCCCCTGTATTGGGAGCACGGAGTCTTAGCCACTGGACCACCAGGGAAGTCCCTCTTTATTACTTTTTTTTTTTTTTTAATAAATTTATTTATTTTATTTATTTATTATTTTTGGCTACACTGGGTCTTCGTTGCTGTGCGCGGGCTTTTCTCTAGTTGGGGTGCACGGGGGCTACTCTTCATTGTGGTGCGCAGGCTTCTTATTGCAGGGGTTTCTCTTGTTGCAGAGCACGGGCTCTAGGCCCGCGGGCTCAGTAGTTGCAGCACATGGGCTCAGTAGTTGTGGCTTGCAGGCTCAGTAGTTGTGGCTCATGGGCTCTAGAGCACAGGCTCAGTAGTTGCGGCTCACAGGCTTAGTTGCTCCGCAGCATGTGGGATCTTCCCGGACCAGGGCTCGAACCCGTGTCCCATGCACTGGCAGGCGGATTCCTAACCACTGCGCCACCAGGGAAGCCCCCTCTTTACTTTTTTTTTTTCTTTACTTTTTGAATTATAAAATGTCTCTGGAACTGTTGAGATGAAATACTTAAAACTACCAGTTTTCAATTATGAAGATACCCAGTTAAAACTGCCAATTATATGTAAAGCATATCCTTATAGAACATGAGGTCTTATATCTCACCATAAGAAATTCTTTCCCAGGTCTTACTCCTATTTTTTAGTAGCAACGGGTGATTTGATTAGGAATAACCAGATCCCCTAGGCTAACATCAAGTGGAAGATTGCATAATCAGTACAGAATCATTTTAATTTTCTTTGGCACATGTTCCTTACTACTGCTTTGAAATTTCTGTTATTCTGTGTTACTTAGTTTTTATTCATATCCTCTAAATTAGTGTTAATTTTGATTTAATGAACCTATTGCTTTGTTGAACGGAATATAGCTTTGCCCAATCTTAGGAGCTCTCTTTGTTCCTAAAAGAAAAGGAGCCCTTAGTGGTTCAGTCATGTTGGAATGCTTACCTCCACCTGCCTTTGTAAATTTGACTGGATTTATATACACTATCCCTTTCATTCACTTATAGCAAAAATGTGCCTTATATAGGCCAAGGTTTTTCTTATTTTTATATATAACAATTTAACACTTATTTTCTAAAATCTCTTTTAACAGTATTTCAATTAGTAATTCAGTATCATTGAGCTGCAGTTTTTAAAAGAATAATGACCAGAGTTTTCATTAATTGTAACGCTAATCATTCCTCCATTGTCTACTGCAAAAATATTCTTCACCTTTGTCAGGGTCTTAAAGCTTTACAAGGGCTAAAAACTAAGCTCTTCTTTTACTTCTTGTAAAAATAATGCGTGTTACTTACAATTCAATTGTTTTTCACCATAGAAGTGCAAAATGAACTCTGAACCACAGCTGCAATCTTTTTCCTTTAGGACACACTGCCAGTATCCTTAATAGGTAAAAACTATCCACAAAAACTGGCAAAGCATAAAAATTGTTGTAAACATTGTAAATATTCCCTAGCATTATGGAGATCAAGGTTGAAGTCTTACTGAAAGTAGAAATGGGGATACAAGAATGCATTACTATTTTTTCTCATCATCACAGAGTAAATGTTCACACCTAGTTCTGTAAATATTTGATAAGATCAGTGAAAGGATTTTTTTAATTTTTATTTTTTATTTATTTTAAAGCTACCTTCTTTTTTTAAAATTTTATTTATTTGTTTTATTATTTATCTTTTGGTTGTGTTGGGTATTCATTGCTGTGTGCAGGCTTTCTCTAGTTGCGGCGAGCAGGGCCTACTCTTCATTGCGGTGTGCGGGCTTCTCATTGCGGAGGCTTCTCTTGTTGCAGAGCACCGGTTCTAGGTACGCAGGCTTCAGTAGTTGTGGCACATGGGCTCAGTAATTGTGGCTCGCGGGTTCTAGAGCGCAGGCTCAGTAGTTAAGGTGCACGGGCTTAGCTGCTCCGTGGCATGTGGGATCTTCCCGGACCAGGGCTCGAACCCATGTCCCCTGCATTGGCAGGCGGATTCTTAACCACTGCGCCTCGGGAAGTCCCGAGGATTTTTTTTAAATCTTGTTAAATTCTTAAGAGTACTTAGAACTTTAATTAAAAAAATTTTTTTTCTTAATTACAGAACCTCATTCTGGGGAGTAAAACCAACTGGGCAGAGGATCCTGCCCTTAAGGAAACTGTTCTGCAGCTTGAGAAGAATCTCACCACGATCCAATAAGAATTCTATTTTGACATTTTTTTGTTTCTGTCTTTAATGTCATTTAAATTGCAAATTTCAAGTGAAATACTTTTCAGTGTTTTTGGAACTGTTCTAATACTGCAATTTTTTTTTAGCTTAACAGTGTTACATGGAATTTACTGCTTTAAATATGATAAAGTGACTGGCATAATCTAAAAGAATCTGAAAATCTTAGCCTTGGAAGGGTCCCAAAAGATATCTAGTCCAGCTTTCCACTGAATGTGGACTTTTTTTTTTTACAACATTCCTGGAAGTCCCATCTCTCATTTGGAATACTTCTCTGTATTTGTTTGTCAACCAAAATATTGGAAAGTTAGAAAAGCATATCCACATCTTTATTTTTTTCAACTGTCAATTGTATTTTATTCAAATAAATCTCATTTTAGTTCTATCTCACTAGAGATTTTCTTTTGCCTTTTTTAAAAAAATTTGTGATATAATTGATATATAACATTGTGTAAGTTTAAGATGTACAACATGTTGATTTGACCACTATGGCATTAGCTAACACCTCCATCATGTTACATAATTATCATTTCTTTATCATGGTGAGAATATTTAAGATTACCCTCTTAGTAACTTTGAAGTATGTAATATAGTATTTTTAACTAGAAACACAGTGCTGTACATTATATCTCCAAAATTTATTCATCTTCTAACTGCAAGTTTGTACCCTTTGACCACCATTTCCCCAGTTCTCTCACTCCCCCATCCGCATTTTTAGACAGACACCCAAATAAAGCACCTCAATCATGAAAAAGAGAGAAAAAGAAAAACATATTCAAAATGTTAACAGTTGTGGTTATTATAGAAAAATTGTGACTTTTTTCTTTTGTATTTTTATGTTTATCGTGCATTACTTTTATAAGTTAAAAAATAAAAAGAATAAATATTATTCTATCTTATTAAAAAATAGAACTTGCCACCTTTTATAGAATCCAATTCCATTTTTGGAAAACTAATTTGAGCTCTTTATTAATTTGGAGCTGTTGATAATTTTTATAGACAATGTAGTGTTTTCAACATTCTTTTAAGATGGACTTCAAGGGATCCCTGCTCAGGGAACTAGATCCCACATGCATGCCGCAACTAACAGTTTGCATGCCGCAACTAAGAATTTGCATGCCGCAACTAAGAATTTGCATGCCACAACTAAGGAGCCGGTGAGCTGCAACTAAGGAGCCCGCCTGCCTCAACTAAGACCCGGCACAACCAAATAAATAAATATTTTTTAAAAATTGCTCTAGTTGAAAAAGACATAATGACGTTAAAAAAAAAAAGAAGGACTTTAAACTGGAAAAGATGCACTGCAGTGGATAATAGCATTTGAAATCTGTTCTTTAGATCAATAACAAAAATAAAGAGATTTGAATTCTAAAAACTTTTCTTTGGAATATTTATAGTTTTGCTTCATTTGTTTTGATAAATCATAATTTATGTGTAGATTTTTAATTTTATGTGTAGTTACTCTTTTTGCCACAGTGTATTCTTGGAAATGGTCCACATGAATTATAAAACAAGTTATATTTTTCTCATAGAAAAACATCCTGGAAAATACCTTCCTGATCCAAAGATACAACATTAAATAAATCATAGATGCACGCTTTATTAGTGAATCCCAACTCAAAGGGTTACCACCATCCTCAGAAAAACTTTCTGCATTTTCCTAAGATTTTATTGTCCTGTTGTGTGCTCCCTCTTAAAGCCCAGCTCTGAGGGAGAAATTGTATTAGTTAGCTTTCTTGGAAATCATGCTGAAAAACAACCTCAAATCTCAGTGGCTTATAACAAACATATTCTCTGTTGGATCCATGGTTTGGCTGATCATTCTAGGACCCAGGCTGAGGGAGCAGCCACTCTCTGAAACACATGCTCATGGCTTATGAGGCCAAGTCAAATTACACAAGCACATTTCATTTCTACTTGGAAGAGGTATACATTATTTCCACCCAGGTTCCACTCAAGCTCAACATCACTGGGGCAGGAAAGTATACTCCCACAGCAGGAAAGTGCTGGGGAAAGCAAATGGATATTTGCTGAAAAGAATACAGTCTACCACAGCCTGCTACCTTGGTCTTAAATATTAACTTCCCTTCTGCATGTAAAAGATGCACCTCTCCCCAAAGAAAGTAAGCTAACAACGTCATCTAGTCATACCAGTTTCAAAGAGTCTTCACGTTATTTCAGATGTAGCTCTTCCTGATCTGGAGACCTATGAACTGAAAAGACAAGCTATACTGCTTCACACAGCCAGCAAACAATAGTGGAGAAGGACCGTAGCAATTCTGAAATATTGCTTGGCCAGTAATAGGAGGTGCCCTTTCCTAGGGGACAGGGAACACCGTTGGATTTGGCTCTATGGAAGCAGTTCTTTATCTGTGGTTCTTCATTCTGCCCTTTGGGAGGTTCTCCCTATCCATTACTAACTTTGGCCATATCTGAAGAGGGCATTAGAGATTATGCCTATCTGAACAGCTTTCTTAGTTGGGGACCCAAATATCTTTTTACATCTCAAACAGTCACAGTCTTAAAATCCAGGCTAGTGGTGCTTTTGCGAATACATTTTTCTTTAAAATGGTGGTGGTGGTGATGGTTGTTTTGGTTGGTTGGTTCGTCATATCAAACTATGATTTACCAGCTGACTGGTCTTATAAATAAAGTTTTATTGGAACAAAGCCACACCCATAGGTATACATATTATCTATAGCTGCTTTCCCTCTACAATAGCATACGCTGGTCCCCTGCTTATGATGGTTCAGCTTGGGATTTTTCAGCTCTGTGATGGTGCAAAAGCTATATGCATTTAGTAGAAACCATACTTTGAATTTTGAATTTTGATCTTTTCCTGGGCTAACAATACTCTCATGATGCTGGGCCGCAGCAGCGAGCCACATCTGTCAGCCACACAGTCACAGAGGCAAACAACCAATATACTTAGAATCATTCTGTTTTGTTTTTTTTTAATAAATTTATTTATTTATTTATTTATTTTTGTCTGTGTTGGGTCTTCGTTTCTGTGCGAGGGCTTTCTCCAGTTGCGGCGAGCAGGGGCCACTCTTCATTGCGGTGCGCTGGCCTCTCACTGTCGCGGCCTCTCCCGTTGCGGAGCACAGGCTCCAGACGCGCAGGCTCAGTAGTTGTGGCTCACGGGCCCAGCCGCTCTGCGGCATATGGGATCTTCCCAGACCAGACCAGGGCTCGAACCCGTGTCCCCTGCATTGGCAGGCAGATTCTCAACCACTGCGCCACCAGGGAAGCCCAATCATTCTGTTTTTCACTTTCAGTACAGTAGTCAATAAGTTACATGACATTTTCAACACTTTATTATAAAATAGGCTGTGTTAGATGATTTTGCCCAACTGTAGGTTAATGTAAGTGTTCTGAGCACATTTAAGGTTAGGTGTATTGGGACTTCCCTGGCGGTCCAGTGGTTAAGGCTTCACCTTCCAATGCAGGGAGTGCTGGTTCAATCCCTGGTCAGGGAACTAAGATCCCACATACCTCGCAGCCAAAAAGCCAAAACATAAAACAGAAGCAATATTGTAACAAATTCAATAAAGACTTTAAAAAAATACATTAAATAAAAGGGTTAGGTATATTAAATTCATTTTGACTTAGGATCTTTTCAACTTAGGATAGTTTATTGGGACGTAACCCCATCATAAGGAAGATCTCTAGTTGAACTGAATTGAGTAGCTGCAACAGATTATATGCACCCCCTAACCTCTTCTTAACAGTCATTGACTTGAAGGAACCAGTTACCCTGTAGAAAGTTCTCTATTCTGATTAGTCTGATTGCTTCCTAGTAGTTTAGGTAGCTTGTTTCACCTCTGTATTCCTGTAAATCAGAAGTGAGATCTAAGTGCTTTTTATTTTTTATTTTTTAATTTATTTATTTATGGCTGTGTTGGGTCTTCATTTCTGTGCGAGGGCTTTCTCCAGTTGTGGCAAGTGGGGGCCACTCTTCATTGCGGTGCGCGGGCCTTTCACTGTCGTGGCCTCTCTTGTTGCGGAGCACAGGCTCCAGATGCGCAAGCTCAGTAGTTGTGGCTCACGGGCCTAGATGCTCCACGGCATGTGGGATCTTCCCAGACCAGGGCTCGAACCCGTGTCCCCTGCATTAGCAGGCAGATTCTCAACCACTGCGCCACCAGGGAAGCCCCCTAAGTGCTTTATTAAAGTGGTTTCAAATTTTTTTTATCAAGAAAATTCACAAGTTGTTCTGGGTACTTTGTATTGCATCACATCAGGAAGCTGTCATGCACAGTGAGTTCTACCTAACAGATGTACAGCAAATGTCAGGAACAAGGTACACGGAACAAGAAAGGAGTCAAAGGCCAGATAAGATAGGGACGTTAAGAAGACACAATATAAGGTAGAATCAGATGGTGTGCTCCACAGGTCCATGAAAATAGTCAAATAATAGCATTCAGGATATAGACTGTTGACTGAAAGAAAAATGCACAATGTAAGAGCTGTGAGTTGAGTTTTATTCAGTGTCCTACTGAGGACTAGGAGACAGCCTCTCAGATGCTCTGAGGAACTGCTCCAAAGAGGTAGGGGGACAGGCCAATTATATATGTGACTTTGGCTAATAAGTATGTGCAATCCAGTATACATCTCAGTAGAAGGTTACTGCTAGTCAAGAGGAAGAGATACGCCAGTTAAGGATTTTAGTGCTTTTCTAAGTATGGGAGGATGCAAGAATCCAGAATCACAAAAAAAATTTCCTGAAATATATCTAACTAAGGGCCTGTTTTGCCTGTTCTCCTAAAGCACAGAGTGCCTCCTCCTGTTCTTTGTTCTGAATTCCTTTCAGGGTGTACTGTAGGTCAGCTATTGCAGTGGCTAACGACTTGATCCTTGTAGAACTGGAGGGTGGGCAATATTGTTTTACAATATTTTTTCAACAAACATGAGACTTGCATGGGATGAGTAATCAAATGATGTGATGACAGGAGGGTGATTGAAACTGAGCAGCAGGAAGATAAGATAGGATTTGGTTTGCTGCCTCAGCTTCAGCTACTTTTATCATCTTCATCCTAGAAAGAACTAATCAAGAAGGGGCCTGGATGAGAATTCTGTGGAGTATGAATGCCAACACTTACAAATAAATCCACAAGTAGAGAAAAGTCAGAGCATTTTCCTGGCAGTCTTCCCAAACAAAATTCATACCAATATGACCAGTAAATTGTACTGCATTTGACATTTTCTGAATTTATCATCAGGTATTCCCAGGAAACTTCTTGGTATTACAGGACTTGGAAAGTTTATCTTTTAGTAAAATCTCTAGACATATATACACTAATATGTATAAAATAGATAACTAATAAGAACCTGCTGTATAAAAATATAAAATAAACTTCAAAAAAAAAAAAAATCTCAGGCTTCCCTGGTGGCGCAGTGGTTAAGAATCCACCTGCCAATGAAGGGGACACGGGTTCGAGCCCTGGTCCGGGAAGATCCCCCATGCCACAGAGCAACTAGGCCCATGTGCCACAACTACTGAGCCTGCGCTCTAGAGCCCGCAAGCCACAACTATTGAGCCCGCATGCCACAACTACTGAAGCCCGCGCACCTAGAGCCCGTGCTCCACAAAAAGAGAAGCCACCGCAGTGAGAAGCCCATGCACCGCAGTGAAGAGTAGCTCCCGCTCGCCGCAACTAGAGAACGCAGGTGCGCAGCAACGAAGACCCAACGCAGCCAAAAATAAATGAATAAAAAATAATATAATTTTTTTAAAAAATCTCTAAATCATGGGAATTATTTGCCCATTTTCTTCATCTCTTTCTTAAGTATAATCATAAAGGAAAATGACAAATATTTATTTTATTTAGAAAAGTAGCCAATAAATTCTCTCTTAAATGACCAGAATGAGAATCTAATATTGTAGATTTTCACATAGAAACTTGCTGTTTCTCTGAATGTAAATGAAAAGTCTGTGTACTAGGAATCTAAGCTGCTGTTGCTTTTGAGCTTCCCCCCCGCCCCAACTTTATTGAGGTCACTGACAAATAAAATTGTAAAATATTTAAAGTTTTCAATGTGATGATTTGATATATGTATACATTGTGAAAGGATTCCCACAATCCAGTTAACACATCCATCACCTCACATATTTACCTTTTTTTTCTTTTCTTTTTTTTGGTGAGAACATTTAAGTTCTACTCTCTTAGTAAATTTCAATTGTACAATACAGTGTCATCAAGTATAGTCACCATTTTTGAACTTTAAAAACACATTAGTTTATCTGGTTTCAGCAATGGTGACTTTAAAAAAAATTTTTTTTAATACACGTTATTTTTTAAAGCAGTTTTAGGTTCACAGCAAAATGGTGCAGAAAATCCAGAGAGTTCCCATATACCTACTTCCCGCACACAGGCACAACTTTCCCCCACTGTCACCATCCCCCACTAGAGCAGTACATTTGTTACAACTGAACCCTAACATTAACATGTCATTATCACCCAAGTGTTGTATATTCTATGAGTTTTGACAAATGTATAATGACATGTACCCACCATTATAGTATCGTACAGAATAGTTTCACTGTCCTAAAAATCCCCTGTGTTCTGCCTATTTGTCCCTCCCTCTCCCCAACCCCTGGCAACCACTGATATTTTAAGTGTCTCCATAGTTTTGCCTTTTCCAGAGTGTCATATACTTGGAGTCATTCAGTATGTAGTTTTTTCGAGTACCATCTTTTACTCCCACTGTCGATGAAAATTCAATTAACTATTCAGTTAGTTGATATTCAATTAACTATCAAGATAAGAGGGGGGGGAAAAAGGAATTTTATTCAAGCTAAACTGAGGATTATAATCCAGGTAGCAGATTCTCAGAAAGCTCTGAGAACTTTTCCGCCTGTTACAAGTCTAAGGCACAGTCATACATTTTTGAGACAAAGGATTGTACATCAAAATGACAAACTGATATTTTACATAAATTCACCAAGCATACATAAACCAGGTGAGCAGCAAGTCACTGTGACCCCCTACAGAGCTGGGAAAGAAGGCTATTGTTTTAAGAAGTTACATTGCTAGCAGTCAGAACTTTGCAGTTGAGCAAGTGCTCCCATGTTTGATGAGCTCTGGTTAATGTGTAATGCAGATGCACAGCGCACATTAGGGAGGGAGGAGGCCCAAAGGGACACACAGAATTTTATGTTTAGTTTTTCTTGTCCTATCTTAAAATACAAGTTTCATTTCATCACCACCAACGATATACATTAGTGCCTCTTTCCCTACAGCCTCCCCAGATCATATTGTCCAAATTCTGTCTGTTGGCCAATTTGACGGATTGAAGATAGCGTTTCAGTGTAGTTTAAATTTTTCTTAGAATAAGGGAGGTTGAATGTCTTTTAACGTTTTTAAGGGCAATTTGTGTTTCTTTTCTGTAATTTACCCGTTCATGTGCTTTGCCCATTTAACCACTTTATCAATCTGATTTTAGAATATGTGCTGCTAAAACAAGCTTTGAAAGCTTTAAAAAAAAAAAAAAAAGATTCCTGGTGTCCTCCACACACATACTGAATCAGAAGGGCCCATATTTAGGCTCAATAACCCTCCTAGATTTAGAAGCCATTTACCTAGATCATCAAAACAAATTTGTCACTCTAAATATTTACAATAGTGTAAGGCTACATTACCTACAAAGTTAAATGGCTGCAACATATTGTGTATTAAAAAATTTTAACATTGTAAACATTAATATTTACCATAGAATTTAATATAACGTGGGGGAATGATATGGATGGCTCATGTTTCAAAAAGAAAAACTTGAACTGAGTTTTCTCAAACTCGAAGTAGGCAGCAGTTTAATATCAGGACTAATGGTAGAGAAAGGAATCAGAATACCAAATCGAGAAATGTTAATAAGCAACGGGAATTAATACAACATTGTAAAACAACAACACTTCAATTAAAAAAAAAAAAAAAGCAACGGAGTATTAGGTGGCCTTGTATAGACCCGGAACTGACCACTCTTTCTGAGCTTGCTTCTTACCCCTAAACTTTAACAAGATTGTTCGTTTTAGATAGACTCAAGAATTTACATTACTTATTTGGTTTCAGATTAAATTTCGGACTACACTGAAACTGGAAACTGGCTATCTGGAGAAGAAATGGTCCCAGATCACTCATAGGCCGGTGAACAAAATAAATACAATACCACAAACTTTCGTCTGCAAAACGAAGCAATGGGAAACACCTGGGTCAGTTCCCAGGCAGGAAGCGAGGAGGGGCGGTGTCACGCACAAGTGGGTGGGGCTAGCTCCGCAGTGGAGGAGGGTCTCTCCCGAGCGCCCGCTCCTCCTCCGTGACGTCACAGGTAGAGCCCGCCCCCAGCCGCCCAGGACTCCTGTTACAGCCACTGCTCGCTAGGGCCCCGGAAGCTGCCCCTCTCGGGGGTCATGATGGGTAGTAAGATGGCGTCTGCCAGCAGGGTCGTTCAGGTAAGGAGACTCGGTTGCCTTTCCGCGCCGTAGGCAGTAGAGATGGTATTGACTGTAGCACCGGCGCTGGGGAGGAAAGGCGGTGGTGGAGACTGCGCCGTGACCACGGCCCTGCGTAGGGCCAGCAGCGGCTTCCCGGGGTGTATGTGAGAATTGGACCTTGAGCTCGTTGGGTTGGGCAGTGAGCCGGGGACCGCAGCTGAGGGTTCGAGCCAGGTCGCGGGAGTGCATCTCAGCAGGTAGGCACATAGCTGTTCCGAAGTCCCTGGACTGCCCTCCACCGGGACCTCGTTAGCCTGTTAGGAGTCTGCAGGCTTGGCTGTCCTGGCAATATCCTGGCCAATCAGCGACCAGTATTGTCTGTGTTGTCGCGGGTTAGCCAATCGGAAGGAAGGCGGTAGCGGTGAGTGAAAGGAAGCGAACCCTGCGTCTGACCTGGCGTCCCTTCAAGGTCTTGGAAATGGCCAGAGAACTGGCCCCGAGGGCTGCGTCCTCGCGGAGGCGGGTTCTCCCCCACCAACCAGCGTCTCGTTACAGGCTGGATGGGGGAGAATGGAAAAAATACATATTTAAGTTTATCTGTAATATATGTCTTAGTGTTGGTTTCCTAAGCTTTTTTCCCCTGAATTTAGATTGGCGCTAGAGGAAATTTATTGTTAATTCACACATCAATTACTAGCTCCTGACAGCTTTTGTTTTTGCTTCTCCAACTGTGATCTCTAGCTTAAATAGGAGAGGTAAAATTGGTATTAAAAAAAAAAAAATTGGTATATAATGGGCCACAATCTCCACTTTTGTGGTTGCTTTACACGAGTTTTTTTCAACTCTTAAAGTGTATTATTGTACAATTAACTTTTAACTTTGACACGAGAAGTGCATTTCCCTTTGCACATCTCTTAAAAGACCTTTTCTTAAAGTTATTTCGCTCTGAAAGAGAATCCTAGATCCCAGTCTTTGCTCCCATTGCAACGAATGATCCTCACTTATTCATTCAACGGGTAGTTATTCAGCGTTAAAGATGCTGTGAGGACAGAACATCCGACAAAGGAATGGTATCCATAATAGATAATTATATATATCCATAATATATAGCCCAATTTTTAAAATGGGTAAGAAAAACTTGATATTGCACAAAGCAAGATATTCAAATGAGCACTAAGCCAATGAAAAGATACTCAACATCATTACTTGCCAGGAAAATGCAAATTAAAACCAGGAAGTACTACCACACCCACCAAAATTATTTTAAAAAACTGACAATACCAAGTGGTGATGAGAACATGAAGCACCTGAAACTCTCATACAATGCTGGTGGGAATATAAAATGGTACAGTCGCTTTGGAAAACTTTTGTGGGCCTCTAATACTAGTTAAACATACCTACCCTGTGTCCAAGCAGTTTTTCTCATAGGTTTATATCCCAGAGAAATGAGTGCATATACCTATTTAAAAAACTATATAAAAATGTTCATAGTTGTTTTATTAATAATAACCCCTAGGGCTTCCCTGGTGGCGCAGTGGTTGGGAGTCCACCTGCTAATGCAGGGGACATGGGTTCGAGCCCTGGTCTGGGAAGATCCCACATTAAAAAAAAAAAAAAAAAAAAAAAAAAAAAAATAATAACCCCTAAACCAGAAATTATCCAAATGTCCATTAGCAAGAAAAGGTGTGGTAGATTTGTTAAAATGGAACAGTACCCAGCAATAATAAAGAACTCACTATTGATATATGCAACAACAAAAAAAAAGATGCTGTGAGGTATACAGTAAGAAATGGTCTGTCTCCTTTTAACAAAGCTGCAAAGACTTGTATTCAGGTTCATAATACAAAGCAGTATGTGCTGACATTATGTAATAATTACATGTTAACATTAGCAAAATGTATTGAGTACTTCTGTGCCAGGCCTATACTCAGTGCGGAGACTGCAGTGCCAACAAGACAATACATGGTGCCTCCACAGAGCTTAGAACTTGGCTGTTGATTGGTGTCTTGAAGAAAGAGTAGTATTTCAACAGGCTGGCACAAACTGATAGGAATTCACAAAGCATAGTGTCACCATTAAGTAGAGGGATTTGGCTGGACCACAGGGTATTCAAAAGTAATTTTAGAAGAGTAATTTATAGGTGTTCATTAAATGCCTGCTAAATGCCAAGCAGGGGCTTCCCTGGTGGTGCAGTGGCTAAGAATCCGCCTGCCAGTGCAGGGGACACAGGTTCAAGCCCTGGTCCAGGGAGATCCCACATGCTGCGGAGCAACTGAGCCCGTGCACCACAACTACTGATCCCACGTGCCACAACTACTGAAGCCTGTGCGCCTAGAGCCCGTGCTCCACAACAAGAGAAGCCACCGCAATGAGAAGCCCGTGCACCACAACGAAGAGTAGCCCCCACTCAACACAACTAGAGAAAGCCCGCGTGCAGCAACGAAGACCCAACGCAGCCAAAAATAAATGCATAAATAAATAAATTTATTTAAAAATAATAATAATAAAATAAATGCCAAGCAGTATATATTTGATATGTTTGGGATGATGCAATAGTAGAAAGGAGATAGTTAATCATTTAGGAAATTGTTTGGCTGCATGAGACACAGGGGAAGAAGATAAGTGGTTGGATTAATTCAGGGTTTGAGCTTTACAGGTGAGGTGAAAGTAAACCTCCAGCAAGGCAGTTGAGAGTGCTAAGAGATTTTTGAATGGACTGTAGGTTCTAGGCTAGATGAGAAAGGAAGTAAAGTCAGGATGGAACCAATTGACTGGGAGAAAAGGGAACGATAAAGGAAATGAAGGGCTTGCTGGAACTGATGGTGGGAAATAACAGAGAAGAGAGTTGTAAGTTAAAAGGTTGTAGTTGAGTTTAGATTTTAGATTAAGAGTTTAGGGATGGTACAGTTCTGAACTCAGTAAAGAATTAAGAGTAGGGCTTCCCTGCTGGCGCAGTGGTTGAGAATCCGCCTGCAAATGCAGGGGACACGGGTTCGATCCCTGGTCCGGGAAGATCCCACATGCCACGGAGCAACAGAGCCCATGTGCCACAACTACTGAGCCTGTGCTCTAGAGCCAGTGCGCCACAACTACCGAACCTGCGTGCTGCAACTACTGAAGCCCGTGTGCCTAGAGCCCGTGCTCTGCAACAAGAGAAGCCACCACAGTGAGAAGCCCATGCACTGCAACGAAGAGTAGCCCCCGCTCACCGCAACTAGAGAAAGCTCACAAGAGCAGTAACGAAGACCCAAAGCATCCAAAAATAAATAAATAAAATAAATAAATTTATTTAAAAAAAAAAGAAGAGTAAAAGAAAAGAACCTTTCAGGAATAGATGCTAAACTGGAAAGAATATAAAGGTCAATAGGCAACTTGGAAGTTTTGCTAAAGGAAATAGTGGAGGAAAGGAGAAAAATGATTTTTTTTAAAAGTCACAGATAATGAATGAGGCCTACGCAGGTCCCAACCTGTCCGTGGTTTGGGGTTGCTATCTGCCTCATAAAGCAAAGTAGAGGGTTTGTCTTCTGGGAAGACAAGAGTTGTCTTCTCCTCTAAAAAAGCCTCTTACATAGTTGGCTTTGGCATCTTCCAGGAATAGTAGGGCAGGGATTGAGGCCTCATGAGGCTCGGTTTTCAGTTGAGGTAGAGAGAGGAGATGGTGGTTATAACCAGAAAGTCCAGAGTGGAGTGTTACCTCCAGAACTCGTCACTGTTAACTCTGCCTGGGCTTCATGAATCATAGAAGTGGATTCCTTAATAGAATAATAGTTTCCAAAAGAAATCACTGATAATGAAAAAAGATGAAAGGGATTCAGAGAAAATCATAGAAGTAGATAAAGACAAGACGATGCAACTTTTGTATAATAAGTAGTCTCTGAAAAAGTGAAAGTAGATAGAGTTGACCAAGTCTCAAAACCTATAATTTAATAAAACTTTCCTGATACAAAAGAAGACTTAAAGTTTTACCTTGTAGTTGAGAGATTTGATCCAGTATGTTTGATTAATGAGTATATTCTAGTAAAATCATTAAATTTTAAAGAAAAAATTATTTGGTGATCCAAGCGACACGACCAAGCACTTAAAAGAGAATGGAAGTTATCAGAGTTTTCAACAATAATACTTCATTAAGGAAAACATGTGGATAACATATTTAAGGTAGTTAAAGAAAATGTGAACCAAAGCTTTATCTAGCTACATTGACCTTCAAGTGTAAAGGCCACAAACTCTTCTAAACCTTTAATAACTCAGGGAATATTGTTCCCTGAAGCTCTTCTTACAGCTCTCACAGAGAATGAGCTTCAGACAACTAAGAAATACTTATTTGTACTTGTGGCTGTTTTAATATAGGAACTGGGTATAAGCACTGAATGTATTTAACTATAGAACTAAGACTAAATGATGCAGATAAGGGAGAAAGACTTGTTGGTAATATTATTTTTTTTGACAGTATAGATCTAATAAAACTTTTAAAATGGAGGGAATAAGGGGAAGAGTATACAGAAGGTAGAATAAACTTGCTAATTGCCTCTGGTTATTAAATGGTAGTAAAAGATGGGGAGGGAAGGCAGAGAAGAGATTACCATCAACTCCTTTCATTCTTTCTCATAGTAGTGAACCAATAGATAGTATCTCAGAAATGGGCAACTAAGAGTATTATCTAAAGGTAGCAACATAACATAAACATTATACAAAAGTACAAATCTTTCCAAATACCAAAAAACAGAACAACAAACCCCACAAATGAAAGCAAAGAAAAAGATCGTATGACAAAAGACTTTATATTTAAATAATCATATAATGATATGACAGAAAATACACCAAACTTGTGAGTTATATCTATAAATTTAAATGGTCTAACTGCCCTTTTAAAAGTATTCTCAGATTGGCCAACAAATGAATATTCAATGCTATGCTATATATGAGACACAGCTAAAACTAAGAGACTTAGAAAGGTAGAAATAACAGGATAGTCAACTGATCTTTGACAAAGAAGCAAAGGCAATACAATAGAGAAAAGACAGTCTTTTCAATAAATGGTGCTGGAACAACTAGACATCCACTTGCAAAACATGAATCTAGACACCAACCTTATACCCTTCACAAAAATTAACTCAGAATGGATCATAGGCCTATATGTAAAGTGGAAAACTATAAAACTTCTAGAAGTTAACAGAGAAGAAAACTTAGATGATCTTGGGTTTGGCAGTGACTTCTTAAATACAACACCAAATGCACAATCCATGAAAGAAATAATTGATAAACTGGATGTCATTAAAATTAAAAACTTTTGGTCTGCAAAAGACACTGAAGAGAATGAGAAGACAAGCCACAGATTGGGAGAAAATATTTGCAAAAAGAATATCTAATAAAGGATGTTATTCAAGATATATAAAGAACTCTTAAAAGTTGCCTGGTGGCACAGTGGTTAAGAATCCGCCTGCCAATGCAGGGGACACGGGTTCGAGCCCTGGTCTGGGAAGATTCCATATGCCATGGAGGAGCTAAGCCCGTGCACCACAGCTACTGAGCCTGCGCTCTAGAGCCCACGAACCACAACTACTGAAGCTCATACTCCCTAGAGCACGTGCTCCTCAACAAGAGAAGCCACCGCAATGAGGAGCCCACGCTCACCTGCAACTAGAGGAAGCCCGCTCACAGCAACAAGGGCCCAACACAGCCAAAAATAATAAATAAATTTATAAAAAAAAAAAAAAGTCAACAATAAAAACAGCCTGACTAAGAAATGGGCAAAAGAGCTGAACAAACACCTCATCAAAGAAGATATACAGATGACAATCATATGAAAAGATGTTCAACATCATAGTCATTAGGGAATTAATTTCAAATTAAAACAACAGTAAGACACCTCTATATACGTATTAGAATGGCTGAAACCCAGAATACTAACACCACCAAATGCTGACAAGGAAGTGGAGCAATGGGAACTCTCATTCACTGCTGTTGAGAATGCAAAGTGCTACAGCCACTTCGGAAGGCAGTTTGGCAGTTTCTTACACAACTAAACATGCTTTTACCATATGGTTGAACAGTCACACTTTTACCCAAATGAATTGAAAACTTATGTCCAAACAAAAACCTGCACATGGATGTTTATAGCAGCTTCATTTATAATTGCCAAAACTTGGAAACAACCAAGATGTCTTTCAGTAGGTGAATGGATAAATAAACTGTGGTACATCCAAACAATGTAATATTATTCAATACAATATTATATTATTGTAATATTATATTATTATATAATTATATATTTGTATATTATACAAATATAATTTGTAATGTTATTTCCAAAAGAAATAAGCTACCAAGCCAGGAAAAAACATGGAAGAAACATACATGCGTCTTACTAAATGAAAGAAGCCAATCTGAAAAGGCTACATGCTGTATGATTCCATCTGCATGACGTTCTGGAAAAGGCAAAACTATGGAGACAGTAAACAGATCAGTGGTTGCCAGAGATTGGGGAATGAAGGGATGAGTAGGCAGAACACAGAAGATGCTATAATAGTGAATATGTCATTGTACATTTGTCAAAACCCTTAGAATGTACAACACCAAGAATGAACTCTAATGTAAAACTTTGGGTGATAATGACATGTTAATATAGTTTCATCATTTGTAACAAATAGAATACTCTGGTGGGAGATGTCCATAGTGAGGAAGGCTGGGGGGGTGGGGTGAGTGGGGGGGTGCCCAGTGGTATATGAGAACTGGAAGAAGATTGGAAACGACTCAAATTAACAACCCAAATTAACAGGGGCTGGTTGAATAAACTCATGGCATTTATCATGACTTCCTACTGATTCCCTCAGATTCCAGTCTTAACACTACAGTATTCTTCCTTGCCTTCCCTCATCCCATATTTGTATTTTCTTTCTCTCACAGGGAAATCCCTGCCTTCCCCAACCATCAATATATGTATATACTCATTTGCTTAGTCCTACAATATATACAAAATGTATAGCTATATCTATACAACCAACCTACTAAGTAAAAAGTTAAAGATTTCTTTGTATTTCTTTTTGTCTTTAGACTGAAGGTATATAGTCCAAGCACTATGAAAGTTATTTGGATTAGCTTTTTTTTCCTTAGTTATAAGCTGCTCAACTAATTGACAGACTTGTTTCTCTTTGTATTTACATTTAGAGTTTTAAAAAGACAATTTTGAGATAGGAAAATTTGAGCATAGCTAAATAATAGATGATATTAAAGAATTATTTTTGTTAAGTGTGGGAAAAGTATTGGGATTATGGTTTAACCAAAATCCTTTTCTGTTAGTGATACATGTAGATGGTATTAACAGATGAGATGAGATGACTGGGATTTGTTTAATGGGGGAAGGGTTGATGAAATAAGATTGATTACTGTTGAAATTGTGTGATGTGTTTATCAGGGTTTATTTTACTACTCTTTCTACTTTTATGTATTTTTAAAATTTTCTCTTAAAAAGGGGGGATACCAAACTGTGGGAATTTAATCTATGTGGGCATATTACCATATTTTTAGGTGTACAAAAGCAATGTTGAAATGGCTTCTTTCTCTCTGGTGTATGTACATTTGTTTAAGTGTGTATATACATACTTACATACCTATACAGTTAGCCCTTACTTACAAATGGTCTGTTCACTCATTTGTCAAATGTTTGCTGAGCATTTACTACGTACTGACTACTGCTGCAGAAGTACTTAATTTTCCATCTCTGCCTTTCCAGGAGCTTTGCTCTCCTGTAATCATTGGCTCATTTACTGTCCTCTACACAATATTCTTAAGATGTTCAGGTTGCTGTGGAAACACAGGAGGAGTTTTTAAATCAGATTTAGGAATCGGGAATCTTCTTAGAGAGGAGTGACAGTTGAGCTGTTTTCAAAGATAAGCAGTCAGATGAAAGTGGAGGCATGGAAGCGGGGTGGGACCTGGGAGAGATTTCGTGGCAGAGCACACAAGCTGTAGATTGAATGGGGATGGAAATGGTATGAGGAGTTAGGGAAATGAAAAGTACTTCAGAATACCTGGAGTGAAAAGTACAGTGGTGGGGAATGAGGCTAGAGAGGTAGGGAGAGGCCTGATCATGATGGGCCTGTGTGTGCCAAATGCGAGTTTGAAGTTTATCCTGAAAAGCTTAGGACTATAGGAAGGAAAGAACACTCTTTCAAGAAGCCTGGCTATGAAAAGAAACAGGTAGTAGATGGAGTGAGAAGGTTTGTTTTTTAACACGAAAGATGTGAACATTCTTTTATGCTTAGGGAGACAACTATCTTCCAGCATTTTCTCACAGCAGCAGAATTATGGTGGTTAGTTTTCAGACCCATCCCTACAAGCCTATTTTCTTCTGTACTCGTATAAAATGTGTAATGTGTAGTACATATATACAAATATATTGCAGATAAACACACACCTGTCTCACTAGTAACACAGCAACTTATAGATTACGTTAGTAAAAAATAGTGCTCTGTTTATTAGAGCCTCAGCATTTTATATATATTCAGATTTCATACTGAAAGTTCTGCTTAAGCGCCTCTGTAGCATTAACTGGAATTTTAGGGATAATACATTAATACTCTTCAAATATCTTATTAAAAACAGTGTTCTAAATACATGTATTTCTATGGGTATAGGAAAAAGGCTGAAGTCAAGGGCTATCAAATGTTTAAATCTGTTTTATGTGGGTTTTGGCTTATAGATGGTGTTTTCTTCTTTGTGCTTTTCTGTGTTTTTTCCAGATTTTTTACACAGAACATGTGTTACTTTTGTAGTCAGAAAAAGTATTTTATTGATTACGTAATTTTCAATATGCTTTTTATCCTATTCTAAACCACTAGGTATTAACATAGTAGAGAAACAACACTCAGTACAAGTCAGGAAACTTCCAGTTCTTACCAATCAGCAGGGTGATTTAGAACTCATGCAACATAAAATCCTTGTCACCTTATAGGGTTGTTTTGAGGTCAGTAGGCAGTACAGTAAAATATCTTGTGATGTATAAAGTACAAAGTTCTTATGAATATCAGATAAGATAATAGTTCATAGACTAGCTATCCTTGTTGGGAAAGAGTAAAATTTAAAATAGTAAAATTTAAAGTTGCTGTCAGGTACTCAGTTATTTAACAAAGGCATCTGCTTGTAGGGTTCATTAGATTATTTCTTATGTAGTAAATGAGGTTATTTTAGTGCTTCATTTCTTTTTCATGCATTTTATTTTTCCTTTAGGTAGTCAAGCCACATACTCCATTAATAAGGTTCCCTGACAGAAGAGACAATCCTAAACCCCATGGTAAGCTGTAGTTTATTTATACTAAAAAAATATGTACATGCAGATTTATACATGAATATTCTATTATACACAATATTTCTTATTTTAGAATCAGGTAGACAATGGTAGCGTAGATCACAATGGTACGTTAGGTTGCATTAACTAACTTTCTATTACCTCCTTGTAAAAAAGTAGTAACTTGACAGTAGATATTTCTGAATTTTTAATGATACTGTGTTTATATATGGGAATTTTTGTTCCACCTTCTGTCCTTCAGAAGAATCTCCCATGCTTATATTTGCAGAGATTATGATGAATAACCACCATTCCTATATTTCTCTCCCAGCTAACCTTCTTTTCTTTCATTCACTGATTTATCTGTTCATTCAGGCAGTAAATATTTCTTGGATTGCCTTAGAACTTAGCAATCATTGCCTATTAAAGTAACTGAAGATTCTGAACAAGTTCTGTTTTTCTCTTACTGCTCTGTCACTGTCTTTAATTATAAGATACTTGACCTTTAATTCAGGGAGAATTTTAACAAATTTTGTATGGATATTTTTAACTTATTGTAACTCTTGAAAAATTAAGATATAGGTGACAAACAAGTATGGAGAAAACAAATCTCATCTGCATTTACCAACTTTCTTATTCTCCATTGTATGGTATTACCTGTAATCTCTGCCATATGACAAAATTTAAGTAATGTAAGTTATCCATACGGGTTGAACTCCACTACCTAGAAATTTCATTATTTTATGAACTTATTCTTCAATTTAGTAATTCATTCACTTAAAACTACCTCATTTGCTTTAAAAAGAACTTTATGAAACTATATTATGAAACTATATATAGCTACCCAACTAAGTTACTCTATAATACTTAGCTCTTGGATTGTAATACTTATCATTTTAAGAATAACTTGATTATTTAATGATAGATAATTCAAAATAGCATTTTAAGACACTGAACAATTCCTCTATTTTTTTTTTTTTTTTAATTTCAGTGTCAGAAGTTCTGAGATCAGCAGGACTACCATCTCACTCTTCTTCAATTTCACAGCATTCTAAGGGAAGTAAATCGCCAGACTGGCTGATGCATCAGGGCCCACCAGACACTGCAGAGATAATAAAAACTTTACCTCAGAAGTACAGAAGGAAACCTGTATCTCAAGAAGAAATTGAATTTATCCAAGTACGTTGTTGCTCTTTATCCCAATACTGTGGAAAACACCTTATCGTTATTGGCTTTGGAGTTTCATATTGCTGATTTCCATGTTCTTCCCATTGTCTTGTCAAGGTGTGTCCATAGCTAAGACAGGGATGGTCATGTAGGCCTGGACTATGAGAAATAAATGATGTTCGAGCCCTCAGTAAATGTGCATGAAGGAATATATGTGTAGAAGTATAGTATGGTAAATAGCAAAATACATACACCCCATGGAAAAAAGCGCTTTAGGGTCCTCATTAATTTTTTTTAAATTAATTTATTTTTGGCTGCGTTGGGTCTTCGTTGCTGTGCACGGGCTTTCTCTAGTTGCGGCGAGCAGGGGCTACTCTTTGTTGCGGTGCGTGGGCTTCTCATTGCGGTGGCTTCTCTTGTTGCGGAGCACGGGCTCTAGGCGCGCAGGCTTCAGTAGTTACGGCGCATGGACTCCGTAGTTGTGGCTTGCGGGCTCTAGAGCACAGGCTGAGCAGTCGTGGTGCATGGGCTTAGTTGCTTTGCAGCATGTGTGATCTTCCCGGACCAGGGCTCGGACCTGTGTCCCCTGCATCGGCAGGCAGATTCTTAACCACTGCGCCTCCAGGGAAGCCCCCTCATTGATTTTTTAGAGTGTAAAGGACCAAGAAATTTGAGGACCATTGATCTACATCAACCTTGAGTCCCCTTCAGATCTGAAATTCTTTATAACATTGATAGGAGTGCCCAAAAGCTATGAAAAATCTGAAATTGTTTTTAAAACCTAAAGATCATTGGCTTAAAATGTTTCAAATTTGTATAGTGGCCATGAAAACATTTCTTTGTAAATGAAACACCTAATCTTATTGCTTTATTTCTTCCTTTTCAGCGTGGAGGTCCAGAATAATCACTGACAATGTGGCTGCTGTTTGTTTAATCAGACAAAGAAGAGTCTTTACAATGAAGGACTTCCAGAATGACAAATGAGAAATTGTACATTAAACAACTTTAATAAAATTTCTGTAAAAAAAAAAAAAAGAAGTATAGAAAATTTAGATGGACACTTGTATCTCCTAATTTATGTATCTTGGTCAGCTTCTCCACAAGCTTACCTGATTGTTTATATACTTTATACTTATTAAAGTATACATTTTTAAATGTTAGCCTATTAATTTACTCAAATAATCAAATTATCAAGCATTACAGTGTTGAACTATTAAAAGTACACAATGTCTAGTGAACAATCATAGGTTTACCATAATTTCACTTCTCTTTCAGTTTCTGTTTAAACGTGGAAAGAATATATCCGGCAGAATTGCAGCTTTCTGGAAGTAATTTTCCTGGAATTGGATAAGGATCAGTGAAATAATGACTCCATTATTTGTTCTTAATTCTCTCAGTGTTTTTGCATTCACAAAGTGACTGGAGAATAACTGGCTCAATAAGCATATCGTACTCTAAATAATAAAAATACAGCCATGGTAAAACAGATGACTTTGTGGTATTAAGACTAGGGAGTTAACACAAAAGATTATGTAACCTGTGTTCAGAAAAAAATGTCACTGTATAAAATGGAAAATAAGAGATCAGAATGAATATAGCATAGGAATAACATTTGACCAGAAAATTTAAGTTATTATGTTTTTAGGGGTGTTAAGAAAGTCTTGTTCTTTGGTTTATTTTACTGTTTTGATTGTGATCATGTGTACAAATCCTGATAATCATAAACTTTCTCAAACTTCATTGTCCGAAAGCCTCATAAAATCAACCTATTCACCTTATTAAGGCAATTTACAGAATTTTAATAGGCTCTTCCTGTGCCAAGGGTATGTATGATTGTGAAAGTAAAGCCTCACAAAGTGAAATAAATTCTCTTCTATACCTTTAATGATTTCTAGACTATGTGTTAAAGAAGTCATCCCTAACAGTAAGGGTAACTCATGAGTAATTGACACAGTAGAATTGTTGAGTACGTTTTTGTATTTGCCCAGTTGAGTATGGATTAATCTTTATACTTTTTTTTCTTTTTTACTATTTCAGAGTTGATCTGCTTTTCGTGTAAATTCTGTATTGTGGCCTAGTATAAATGTTGCCCAACTCGAATGTGAAATAGGAGTTTGGTGCTAGCAATGAGCTATTCTGGTAACTCATGAGAAATACATGACTCATGATTTCTTTTTTATTATTTCAAAAATATACTTGGAAAAATTTCTTTAAAAACTAGCACTATTCCCTTTTTTCTCCTTAGCTTTCTCATTTCAGTAAAAGGAAGCCCAAGGCAATTTTTTTGCTCTCAGAAACAGAGTACGTGCAGGAAATGAAGAGTGGCTTGAGTAATGCCGTGGGCCAGCAGTTAGAAACCCCAATACTGGAACCGTCTGAGGACCACCTTTACTATAGCTGCTGCCATGAAAGTTCCAATGAAAAAATATATCACCTTTACAGAATTTATGACTAGAGGTATGGCAAAAGGATGTTAGTGGGAATTGCTGTCATAGGATGAGCTCCCAAGGAGGATGGTGTCATAGAAAGAATTTGGGCTTGACTTATCGAGTAAATAGCTTGTGTTTTCATTTAGGAGTTAAACACTTATGTATCTGTAACCGTTAGCAAATTGCTCAGTTTGTCCAACTTGGAGTTTTTTCTCCAGTACTATACAGTGTGATAGGCAGGATCAAATCAGTGTATTGTCTACTACACTGTAACAAATCACCCCCAGAGTTAGTGGCTGAAAATAACACTCACTTAATAGCTCATGGTTTCTCTGGGTCAGGAATTCTGGGGCAGCTTGGCTGGGCAGTTCTGCTCAGTGTTTCTCATGAGGTTGCAATCAATGCCACCTGGGGCTGCAGTTATCTGAAGGTTTCACTGGGGCTGGACCATCCATCTCCAAGATAGCTCACTCACATAGCTGGCAGGTTGATGCTGGCTGTTGGCAGGAGGCCTCAGTTCCCCTCCACCTAGGCCTCTCTACAGGGCTGCCTGAATGAATTCATGACATGATGGCTGACTTCCCCCAGAGCAAATGATCCAAGTGTACAGGCAGAAGCAGCAATACCTCTTTATGATCTAAACTCAAGTTATACACATTCATTTCTGCAATACTCTATTAGTCACACAGAACAGCCTGTTTCATTGTGTGAGGAAACTACACAAGTGCATTAATACCAGAAGGCAAGAATCATTAGGGCCATCTTGGAAGCTGGCTACTACTGGTGTGTGAAAGCGCTTTCTTAATTGTAAATGCTATACAGATGCTGAATGGTATATTTATACAGTGCCCTAATGAACCCAGAATATCACTTAAACATTGCCTTTGTTACCCTATTTAAAATGTCCCAATATAGGAATTTACTTGTCAGCAGCATGGTATAATGTGATTATCAATTCATATGCCATGGCACACTTGGGAACCTCAAGCCTCAAATTTAGCTCACTATTTAGCTTGTTTCTACTACAAGTGAGGTTAGATTACTGTTAACAGTGATGTCTTTTAGAAGGAACGATGACCTAAGTCATGTGACACCACATATCACTAGGTATGACTTGCCACAATTAAGAGATATAAGTGGTAGAAATGGTATGTTTTCTGCAACATAGGAGAATTTTGCTTAATGAATATATCAACGCTCAATAAAGACCCAAGTAGTGACAAAGATCTGGAAGGTGACCAGTAATAGTTATGTGATGGCTAATATAAACTGCACAGTCAGTATCCTTAGGGTTTCTGACGTGTGCAGTCATTTAAGCCTTACAGCAACCCAGTGAGTAGGTCCTATTACAGAAGAAACTAGCAACAGAAATGTTAAATAATTTGCCCAAATCATAAACCTAGTAAATGAATAGTGGTGGGGCCAGTATTCATATGCAGGTAGCCTAGATCCAGAGTAAGGACTCAGCCTTTACACTGTATTACCTTGAGTAAGTTATGAGTTTTTGTATTCTGCTGCCTTCTTCAACCTAACTCTGAAAATCAGGATTCTCAACTCTTAGAAACATCAAATGCTCCAGCTCAAAACCTTAGAATTATCCTTTTCTTCCCCCACAACCCATGTCCAGTCTGTCAGCAAATCGTATTGGCTAGAAGCCAAACTGGTACCCTCAATACAACCATCTGGATTCCTGCACTAATTCTTTAACTGGCCTTCTTGGTTTTCCTTGCCCCTCTAAGTTTACAGTGTAACCTCTCACAACAGTCAAAGGGCGAGTTTTAAAACATTAAGTCTGATATCACTTGTCTGCTCAAAACTCTGCAGTGGCTTTTCAGTAATGTCTTTCTGGTACCACCCTATTTAAAATCACAAACCCTACTATCTATCCCCTTTCCCAGCTTTATTATCTCTGTAGCACTTATCACTATGTATTATAGCATATTTTAATTATCTCCTCCCATTGGAAGGCACTGATATTTGTTTTTCCCCTGCTGATTTCTCAGAGACTGCAACAGAGCCTGGCATATAGTAAGCATTCAATATATATTCGTTGAATAAATGAATTAATTGTTTGTTGATTTGTATGAAAACTTATGAGAATCAAAGTTGGGTACTGATCACAGTTAACCATTGAGCACTATGTCTAAACTTTGTGCAAGTTTCATTTAATTCTCGCAACCACCTATGACGTAGTCTACTAGTTCCACCTTACAGGGTAGAAAACTGATGGCCAGAAGTCTGTTCCACAGCACAAAATTGTTCAGTTGACTTGGAACTTGTTTGCCTAGACGTGCTTCTTCAAGGACTAAGAATGCCTCTTGATCAGCCCTTAAGAACTGGGCACTCGCTTAAGTAACCTGAAATTGTCGGCTTAGGCGTCCACAGTAACCATGGTGACAGGACATCCTTGAGCAAAAACTAGAGAGCGAGATCACAGACAAGACCGAGCCTTCCGCACTCATACACACCTATTAAATCGTGAACACAGAGCATCGTATCAGAGCGCTGATCCGTCTTCGGTAGTGAAGAAAGTATCTAAGTTAAAACGGTAACAGGGTGACACAGCCACCACCGAGAGCACCCCGCTTCCGGTACAATCTGCGGTCACGTGGTAGGGCGGGGTGCTGCGCAGAAGAGCCCTCCAGCCCTGCCTCTTGCTGCTCCCTTAGGGCGGGCTCTGGCCGGACCTACTTAACAGCATCCCCGCCCACCCCGGAAGTGGGGCGGAGCTAATGAAGCATCGGTGCTCAGTGGGCGGAAGTGGCTGTGGGAGGCTTTAAGGTGCTTTAAATTCTTGGGAGTTCCCCCCCTTTCAGTTGGAGTCGAGCTCAGCGCGACAGATGGCTGTGGACGTGAAGTCGCGAGCAAAGCGTTATGAAAAACTGGACTTCCTCGGGGAGGGACAGGTGGGATTCTCGGGCGGGGCTCGGAGGGCCCTGAGCGGGGAACGCCTGGCCGCCTCACACCGTCGCGGGTTTTCTTGTGGAAGCCAGGGGACGGGCCACGCTACTCGTTCTGCTTGCGGGAGGCTGCCCAGATCCCTCCCTCGGCCCCTCTGTCCACCCTGGACATGAGACCTTGAGCGGCCTCCTCCGAAGAATAGACTGGAACGGAACGTGGACGGCCCCACCACGTTTCAAGCCGCCGCGAGTTTTTTTCCAAGAACCCTGGGTTCCTTGCCTCCCCAAATCGAAAAAAATTAAAAGGCAAACACAAACCAAAAAAACTCTCACCAACTTAACTTTATTCCTCTTCTTCTCTCTAGTTTGCCACGGTTTACAAGGCCAGAGACAAGAACACCAACCAAATTGTCGCCATTAAAAAAGTGAGTTGCAGTTTGTTTTTCCTTGAGTCTCCTTGAAGATTGTGTATATGGGAGCTGGCGCCTGGCCGTTTTACTTCTCTTGACCGTGCTCTGCTAGTGAGGAGTTACTTAGGTCATTTTCAAAGAAACTAGAATTTCTCAGTGTCTTGTGTTACAAGGTGGAACTCGTGTTGAACTTGTGTTTCGTTGCATTCATTGAAATTGAAATGAAGAGGAAGCTGTGTGTTATGATTGTTCTGTAAACGCAGACATTGGCAAAGGGGACAAATACTGCTCGTCTGTTGGGTCCTCAGAACACCTGACCTTTCCAGGTCCCTATTTCTGCCTCACCTGCATCCACTTTGTATATCTGTATTTCCTGAGTACAGGTTTACCATGAAAGGCTTTTGCCAGCATTAATGACATTGCTGTGGTGCGGGGTTTTTTTTTAGTGGTGTCAGTAGCTTTTTTACTCGCATTCATTCAAGAAACTTCGGTCGTATTTAGCTAACTTTCTATATACCAAGCATTTTCACCCTCGTTTTTTCGTTTAATCCTCGTAAGAGCCCATGAAGTAGGTAAAGTATCTCTATTTTACACTTGAGGTGGCTGAAGCTGAGAGAGATTAGGTGACTCATCAAGATGGCACAGATAGTAATTGCTAGAGCCGGGATTTAGATCCAGGTGTCCTGCTCCCAGGTTGATTGCCTTTTCCCATACTACGGAAATCAGTAACCTTCTCAAGAGAAGCTTGGTTTCTTCACACCTCAGGCCTGTTGGTGGCTTAGGTGACCACCTTCCTTATTATTCCTGTTGGCTGCTTTGAATCTTTCTCCTTGAAAATCCCTAATTCCTTTGAAGCATATCCCTCTCATACTCTTAACACCTGCTTCCCACTCTTCCTTTCCACAATTATTCCTGCCATTGTTATCTTTTTTACTTTTTCTGACGTGTCTCATCTCCTTTTCCAGTTTATGTTCTATAAACCAATGCCATAGCTACTCCCTTGTGAAACCCTTAACTTTGTTAATTCTTTCTAAAGTTATTTTTCTGATTCTACCCCTGGTTCACGTTATTCTAGCCACACTGACCTTTCTGTCCCTTGAATACATTAAATTCATCCCAGTCCCAGTATCATTGCATTTGCTCTGCCTTCTGGTTAGTATATTTTTACTCGAAAACTTGAGTAATCATGTAATCAGGAATCATGACTGATTCCTTATCATTTAGATCTCAGTCAAATATCTCCTGTACATACATGCCTTTGCTGGTCATTCTAGCTAAAACAGGTGTGCCTCCCTTCTTACCTGGTGTTCTTTGCATATTTCTCTATTATTATTTCATAGTGTTTATCAAAATCTAAAATCTTTTACCTATGAGTTTATTTTCTATTTACTACCACTTGAATTATATTTAGGACTGTGTCTAGTACATTTGCAGGTACTCATTAAAAATGTATTGACTGACTGATATAGTCTCTTCAAATTGGTATAATCTCATTGAATTCTGTGGTTTTCTGAAAATCCTAGTGGGTTTTCTTGTTTGCTTACTTTTATCATAAACTAGGATTTAGAATTCATCCTATTTCTCAGTGATAGACTTGTACCCCTTGAAAGTGACTCATAATGGAATATTCTTTTTTTTTTTTTTTTAATTATTTATTTATTTATTTATTTTATGGCTGTGTTGGGTCTTTGTTTCTGTGCGAGGGCTTTCTCCAGTTGTGGCAAGTGGAGGCCACTCTTCATCGCGGTGCGCAGGCTTCTCACTATCGCGGCCTCTCTTGTTGCGGAGCACAGGCTCCAGATGCGCAGGCTCAGTAATTGTGGCTCACGGGCTTAGTTGCTCCGCGGCATGTGAGATCTTCCCAGACCAGGGCTCGAACCCGCGTCCCCTGCATTGGCAGGCAGATTCTCAACCACTGCGCCACCAGAGAAGCCCTGGAATATTCTTTTACATTTAATTTTTATTTCAAATAGTACATCTTTGTGGTTTTATGCAATATAACCTTTATATAAATGAATATATAACCTTTAAAAATTGTGAATCACTATGTTGTACACCTGAAACTTATATAATAGTGTATATCAACTGTACCTCAAAAAAAAAAAGAAGCAGAAATATTTCTCCTTCTACCAAACCAGTTATTTCTCAAAACATTTTTTTTAAAAAAGTCAGTTACTAGGCCAAGCATGCCTGTCTCCTCTACCCCTGGTTTTCACTCCTTGGAGCAATCACTTTCAACTCCAAAACTGTTTTCTGTGCTATTTACATACATTTCTTTAGATAGTATGCTTATCATTATTTCATGAGTGGTCTCTTTCCCTAGTTTTAGGCATTTTCTATACTTCATACTGTAAACATTGGCGATTTGGTGCTTGTGCACCTTCCTCTCCCAACACTCAATTTCTACTCCCACTCATTTACTGACATGTTTAATTTTACCAAAAAAATGAATAATAAGCTATGTATTCTGTATTCTTTTGCCTATTGTATTTTGGACTTTTAAGACATCATTAATCTACCTTATCCTTTTTAAACAATTGTATTGAATTTATGTTTCCCAATTTATTTAACCAGTCCCCTATGGTAGTTTTTTGGAGCCTTTCTCATTTTTCAGTATTTGTTTTGTGTATCTCAACAATATATATAATATTGCATACTTCTAAACTCTTTCTCTCCCTACACACACACAGGCACGCGTGCACGCGATATTCTTCTGCAGCTTGTTTTTCTGAATCAGTATTATTTCTGAAATCTTCCAGATGGATACATGTAGATCTGGTTTATTCATGCTCATCAATGATTAGATTCTATTATGTGGCTACACTAAAATTGGTCTATCCAAACTCTTGTTGATAAACATTTAAGCTTTTTTTTTTAATGTTTTACTTTTATACAGTCCTTCTACAGACACTCTTATACATATGTGAGTTTCTCTAGAGAATGTATCTTTAGTTGAAACCAATTATGAATTGTTGCTGCATAGAGAATACACAGCAACGTTGCCAGATATTGTCAAATTGCTCTCCAAAATGGTGGGATAAGTTTAACATCCCACCACATTCTCACCATCTTTGTATTGTCAGACTTTACAACAGTTGTCAATTAGATGGATCAAAAATGGTATATGGTTGTTTTTTCAATTAACATTTCTCTGATTACCAGCGAGGTTGATCATCTTTTCCTAGGTTTATTGGCTTTCTAGACTTTTTCTGTTAGGTTGCCTACCTTTTTTTCTTTCCTGTTGATTTGGTGGCGAATTTCTTATATATTCTGGATACCGATCCTTTATCAGAAATATGCACTGAAGATACCCTCGTTGCTGTAAACAATCAATAACCGATCTATAATAAGAATAGAAGAGTATTATTCAAACCAAACTGAGGATTATAGCCCAGAAGACAGTCTGTCAGATAGCTCTGAGGAACTGTTCTGAAGAAGTATGGTTTTCAGCATAGTTTATATCTTGTCAGAACAGAAAACACAGAAAACATCAAGCATGACAGGGTACATTCCTTCAAAGTTTCAAAAAAAAAAAAAAAAAAGATCAGCCGAAGACAGATCACCGAGTACACAGTGAGTCAGTATGGCCTTGGCTCCTGGGAAGGGAGCCTTATCATCAAAGGAGTACTACTACTGAAGTCCCTGGAAGGGAGGCATTTATCCCTATCTTCAAAATGGACATTCTTTACTTCGGGACAATGCACCCTTTTTTTAATCAATGGTTAAAAGCAGATGTACAATGTGTGTTTGATAGACCACAAAACAGGCTGTTCTAGTTAGCAAAAAGTTTGTTAAATCATGTATAAGCCAAAATGACTTCTCCATACTTCAGTATGTAAAAATTTTTTCCATCATCATCTCCCAGTCTTTGGCTGGGCTTTTAGTTGATTTATGGTATGTTTTGAGGCACAGATATTTAAAATTTTAATCTGGTTAAATTTGTCCATTTTTTTCCTTTATTGGTTCCCTTTTTTGTGTGCTTCCCTACCTCCAGGTTATAAAGAATTCTACTATATTTTCGTCTAAAAATTTTTAAGTATTGCTTTTCACATTTAGGTCTTCATTCCATTTGGAATTAAATTTTCTTTGTTGTGTAGTATGGGGATCCCATATTTTTTCCCCAGCTCTCTCAACACTATTGATAGTATATCCTTTTCCTGGTGAGTTGTAATGCCAAGTTCCAGTTTCTACTTGGATCTGTTTCTGGGCACACTATTCTTTTTTACTGGTTGACTTTTTTTTTCCCCCATCCCTGCTCCAATACAATAAGTCTATAAATACTATTGCCTTATAAAGTCTTGAAGTCTGGTAAGTTCCACATAGCTGTTTTTCTTCAAAATTATCTTGGCTTACTCTATGGGTCAACTGAGAAATTTGAAACAGCTCAGGAGAATTTGAATATGAACTAGTTATTATATGCTACTATGGCATTATTATTAATTTTGTTAGGTATGAGAATGGCATTATAGTTATGTAAGAAAATGTCCACGTTTTAGAGGTGCCTACTTAAAGAGTATAGGGATGAAATAACATGAAGTCTGGGACTTGAAAAAGTGTATATTGTAGCCAACAGAAAGGGGAGGATGAATGAATTAAGTATGGCAAAATGTTGGTAATTATTGAATCTGGGTGATGAAGTAGATGGCTTCATGAAACTAGTCTATTTTGTATTGTGTTTAGAAAATGTAATAATGTTTTAAATTATCTGTTCTTAGCTCCTTACTTTTCCATATAAAGTTTAGAATCCATTTGTCAATGTCCTTGAAAAATGCTGTTGTACTTTACATTTAGTTCCATTAAAGAGAATTGACATATTTGACATATTTATGATATTGAGTCTTTCTATCCATGAACATGCTATCTATGTTTATTTTGATCTCATTTCTTAAGCATGTTTTAAGAGTGCTTTATAGTGTTCATGGAAAGCTTCATACATCTCTTGTTGGCTTTATTCCTAAGTGCCTTATATTTTTTGGTGCTATAATAAATAGCCTACCTTTAAATTAAAAGTTCTGTTTGTAGTATATAGGTGGGGGATATTTTTAAAAGTAGAATAGTTGATTTTTTGGAGTAGGATTTTTTTTTTTTGTATTCTTGGTTACATTGTCATTGTATAAAGTAGTTAGCTCTTGTTCTTTAACCTGGTACTTGGTTTTGTGTAAGACTGAACCTATTAATGCAGTTTGATGTGCTTATTCACAGTAACAACAGTATAACCATTTTCTATATCCATCGCAATTTGTAATTTTTCTTTTTGGAAAATGTGGTCCCTGGGAGCATATTATTGGACACATTAAGCATCTTATTTTATGTGTTACGTATTTCCTCCCAAGTAGTCTAACTTGAAGTGCTCATTTTGTTTATTAGCCTCTATGCGTTTAATTATTTGTTCATTTAATCTAACAAAGATGTGTAATTCAAAACTTAAGGGGAAAGAAATGATAGGTACTTGATCCTTTCTTATATTGTTAATTTTGCCTTTCTGATTCATGATTCCCACTCCCTTCTTGCCTACTAATACTAGCTACATATGAGTTGCTATGTTTTTTTTAAAAAATTAATTAATTAATTAATTAATTTATTTTTGGCTGCGTTGGGTCTTTGTTTCTGTGAGGGCTTTCTCTAGTTGCGGCAAGCGGGGGCCGCTCTTCATCGCGGTGCGCGGGCCTCTCACTATCGTGGCCTCTCTTGTTGCGGAGCACAGGCTCCAGAAGCGCAGGCTCAGTAGTTGTGGCTCACGGGCCTAGTTGCTCCGCGGCATGCGGGATCTTCCCAGACCAGGGCTCAAACCCGTGTCCCCTGCATTAGCAGGCAGATTCTCAACCACTGCGCCACCAGGGAAGCCTGCTATGTATTTTTGCTATAAATTTTTTTTTTAAGAATTTTTAAAAATTTTAATTAATTAATTTATTTTTGGCTGCTTTGGGTCTTTGTTGCTGTGTGTGGGCTTTCTCTAGTTGTGGCAAGCGGGGGCAACTCTTTGTTGCGGTACGTGGGCTTCTCATTGCAGTGGCTTCTCTTGTCGTGGAGCACGGGCTCTTGGTGCGCGGGCTTCGGTAGTTGTGGCACGTGGGCTCAGTAGTTGTGGCTCACGGGCTCTAGAGCGCAGGCTCAATAGTTGCGGCGCACGGGCTTAGTTGCTTCGCGGCATGTGAGATCTTCCTGAAACAGGGCTCAAACCCGTGTCCCCTGCATTGGCAGGTGGATTCTTAACCACTGCGCCACCAGCGAAGTCCTTGAAGTGTTTATATATATGCATTGGTCTAAATAATTTAACATATTTCTAATGTGTTTGTTTTTTCCTCTGCCAGATCAAACTTGGACATAGATCAGAAGCTAAAGATGGTAAGTAACTTATTTCATGTAATCTGACAGAACAGGAAAGGTTCGTATTCTCAGTGAGGAAGAGAACAAAGTATTAATTAAAGTTAACAATGGTTCTGGATAGAGTTATTGCAGGGTCCCAGAAGAGTAAAGATAGACTCAGGATAGAGATAGGATATTTGTGATTTTCACCATTTGGGTGTTCAGAAGAATATTCAAGTCACCTAAGTAGATGGAAGACAGCAAGGTTATTAGTGACTTGTCTTGATGTCTTCATTACTGCTCTAGGTGTTGTTACAAGCCATTGTTTCTTCTTCTTCTGAGCTTCTGATTACTTTGAAAATTCAGGACTCATGGAATTATACAAAGCTTACTATAGAATAAATGTATGGGGGTGGGAAGATTTTTTTTATCCCTTCTTCCAAAGCCTTATTTGCTAGAGTGCTAAGTCCTATTTAGTCATCAAGAAATAGTTCCTATATAAAGGATCCATCATCTCTGTAATAACTAGTACCAGATTTTATTTTAAACGTTGAGTTCCATCCTTCACATTGGGCAAGATGGTATCTAATCACTAGTTTGCTGTTAGCTTAAAGAATCTGCCACTGATATTCATAAGGCAAGAGAAGGGAGCCATTAACTTCTCACCTATATGCTACACACTTGTGTACATGTTTTTCCAGCAGTCTTCAGATCTGATATCTCACTGATAAAGTGAATACTTTTTTCACCATTTATCATAGTCTGTGCTAAGCTATTTTAAAAATAAAGCAATATAAAAAGGAAACGGGTATGTCATAAAAATTGTTATTTTTTTTCCTGAGGAATAGTCATCGCTATTTCGTCAGACTGACCTTTCCCAAAAAATACGTTTACAAGAAGGTTTGAGATTTCAGAATTATTTTTCACTTTTTTCTTTGCCTTTTTATGTAGGTATAAATAGAACAGCTTTAAGAGAGATAAAATTATTACAGGAGCTAAGTCATCCAAATATAATTGGTGTGAGTATGATCTAAGTTGTTTCTGGGATTTGGGACCCTGCCTTTCCTGAATGTGGTAGATGTTGATTGAAGGCTCAGCATGATAAGTTGTTCTAGATGAGCCTTGCAAAAAGGCTGAAATTTATTTTCTATCCTAATTGTTCTTGTAGGCAGTGTCTTAAAAACTATACAACTGATTAAATAAATATTGGCATGCAGGCTAATTTTGTCAGAGATCATTTTGAAGCCTAGAGAGCTCTATCATGTGTAAGACCTTTAGCAAGTTCCCTTGAACTCTGTGCCATAGTCCCTACCTCATAGCGTTGTTATGAGACTAGCTCACTGAATACACGTAAAGTACCTGGGATAGTGCCTGGCATAGAGAACACGCTCATTCAATGAATGATAGCTGCTGATGCTATTTGTAGGATATTCTTAAGTACCAAGTTTGGGAATTTTTCTAAATTGGAGACTTAAATGAGGTTTTCATTAATTCATATCTTTATTATAACTCCAAAATTTGGAGGGAGAGGTTAAGTATTTAGTGATTTTTTTTTAATAGTAAGGTAATATCTTGTGCTTCAAAGTACTAATTTCTAGCCAAAAAAAAGGATAAATATTAAATTTAATAAAATTATTTAAACTTTACAGAGAATTATCAACAATCCAAATGCTTGTTTAAGTTTTTTAAAATTACTTCAGTTGGTATAATACTGTCAAGTGTTTAATAGAGAATCACATGTTGATTTTTTTTTAATTTTGCTTTGCAGCTCCTTGATGCTTTTGGACATAAATCTAATATTAGCCTTGTCTTTGATTTTATGGAAACTGACCTAGAGGTAAGATTAAAATTCCTGGAGGAATTTTTTTTCTCTATTTATCAAAAGAGAATTTAAATGTTTATTTTCTACCTTTGAAGATACTGGCAGTCAAAAGAATGCTTAATTTTGTTGAAATCTAGATGTGTTCTCAAGTCAAAGATCTTCTGAATCATTTAGCCATATTCCCAGGGTTAAATACAAGAGTTGGATTTCAATAACATTGTGTCTACCAAGTTCCCAATACCTTATTGACATTACTTTTTAGAAAAATGAGTGTTTGGCTTTGGAGGATTTGGAACTTCTTTGTGATATTATCACAGAATATCCTTTTGAAAGCCAGGTTTCTTTTTGAGAAAAATAAGATTTTATGCTTTTCATTAATATTAATTGAATCTCAATAATGGACATTCCAAGGATGTGGAACAAGTGGAATTCTCATACACTGCTGCTGAGAATGCAAAGTGATGCAGCCACTTTGGAAAACAGTTAGGCAGTTTCTTATACAATTAAATATACACTTAAGGTACAATCTAGTAAATACCACCTCTACGTATTTATTTATCCAAGAGAAACAAAAACATGACTACACAGATGTTTAGCTTTATTTGTCACTACCCAAACTGGAAACAATCCAAATAGCTTTCATTAAGTGAATGTATAATCATAAAGTGGAATACTATTTGAGAATAAAAAGAAACAAACTACTAACATATGCAACAGTATAGGTGAATCTCAAATACATTATACTAAATGAAAGAAGCCAGGCTCAAAAAGCTATTGATATTATATGATTCCATGTATGATTTTTTGGAAAAGGCAAAATTAAAGGAACAGAAATCAGATCAGTGGTTGCCTGGGTTGGGAATCGAGGGGAGGATTGAGTAGAGTGGCCTGGGGAGAGTTTAGGGGGTTATGAAGCTATGTCTTAATTATGGTAGTGGTTACACAACTGGATGTGTTTGTTAAAATTCATAGAACTGTGAGATTAAAAGGGTATATTTTACCTATTTTAAAAAAAAGAAAATGTGAATTTTTAGCTCATATAACGAAAAGTCTAGGAATAAACTGACTGACTTGAGGCATAGTTCACAAATAATGCTAACGTAACACAGTCTTTCACTTTAACTCAGTGTTTTCTTCTCTGTTGCCTTGTTCATGGGTAGAATTTCTCAATATAGTGGCTCAGGCACTTGCAGGCTTCTATCCTTAGAGTTTAAAAATCCCTGAGGAAAGAAAGTGCTTTGTTCCCTTTGATTCTAGCACAAGTATTTGCCTTGGCTTGGCTCACATATCCATCCCTGAGCTAGTTTGGAAAGCAGGCTGCAGTGTGGTGACTGACCATGCCTGGGTCGTGTGTCTACCTCTGAAGGCTACAGGTAGTGCACAGTCCTGTTTTAACCACGTGGACTAAGCTGGGAACAGATGGAGTGTTGAATGCTGTTGTCAGAAGGGGCTGTGTATCTGGGGGCAAGTGAAAACAACAGATGTTTGCTACACGGATGCCTAAAAACAAAGCAGTAGGACATAAAGCATAAAGCACTGCTTTCTTTCCAAACCAAAGATACTTTCCCTAACCGTATAATTGGAGGTTCTGTCAGTACTTCCTAAGGAGAGTTAGGCAATCTCTCTTGAGATTCTCCTCTATGAATAAATCCATTTTATGTCTGTAAATGATTTTATATAGTAGAGTCCATTTGGAATAATGAAGCGTACCTGTATACTGTATGCCTGCTTTACAGGTTATAATAAAAGATAACAGTCTTGTGCTGACACCATCACACATCAAAGCCTACATGTTGATGACTCTTCAAGGATTAGAATATTTACATCAACATTGGATTCTACATAGGGTAAGGTTTTTAACCAAGTAGTATTGCTTCTTCACGTTGTAGTCAGACTTTATGTAGCCAATTTATTACACAAAAGGTCTGAATATGTAAATTGTTACAAGATAGAGCTGGGCCATTTTATCCAACCTTCTTCCTCTGTGTGCTCCCTTCAGTTCCACGACGTGGTGCTGTGAGGACTCTGAATTACTGTGTGAAATTTAGAAATGGAAGAGACCTAGTCCTTCGTGTTTTTCATAGTTGAAAAGCTAAGTTGCTGACCAAAGTTACATATTTTTTTTCAAGGTCAGCGGCTGACAACTGACAACAGTATTAGAACCTAGACATTTTGGCTTGAAGTCCAGTGTTCTTTGTGCTATACTGTTGTAATGGGAAAAAAATAAACAAAACCAAAAACAGTGGGAGTCTGGATTAAATTATGCAATGCAAAAATACCTTTGGAAAAGTATTTCTAGTAGCTCTAAAATTCTAGGAAATAATGAAATGAAATTTCTGAAATGGCTGAGTCATTGTTAGGAGCATTCAGCTACTAGAACAAGGCTGATAATTTAGATAGGTAGATGTTCGTAGGCACCCTATTTAGATGAAATAGCTAAAAATATATAAGTTATAGTTAGTAATTCTCATACTTACACTTGGAATCCCTTTTAGGTTATTGCTAATATATTTTTAGCATAGATTGTGAAGACTGTATTCCTCATCCTTATAAATGCCTAATATTTTTATTTACTGAAGTTCATATATAGTGGGGGTTTTTTTGTTTGTTTGTTTTTGTTTTGTTTTTGGCCTCGTGGCTTGTGGGATCTTAGTTCCCCGACCAGGGATTGAACTCGGGCCCTCAGCAGTGAGAGTGCAGAGTCCCTAACCTCTGAACCGCCAGGGAATTCCCCATATATATTGTTACTAAATTAAATAGCAGCAGCTATTTATTGAGTGCTTACTATGAGCCAGTCACTACACTTGGGTTTTTATAGGAAATATTAAATTTAATCCTCACAGCAAACCTGTGAAGTAGGTAAATTGAAGTTCAGTGAAATTAAGTATCTTGACCCAATGTCTCACTAAGTAATATGGCCAATCTTATTTTGCTTTGTAGGATTTTTTGTCAATAAAAATAATATTGGTGGTTGTTTAGATTTGGGGTGTTAGCCCATTTCTGCTAAGTTTAAATTTAAGCCAACTAAATGTATCATTGTGATATTCTTCTCCACCCTGCTTACTTGTTTGTTTAAAACCTCCATTATATAGGACCTAAAACCAAACAACTTGTTGCTAGATGAAAATGGAGTTCTAAAACTGGCAGATTTTGGCCTGGCCAAATCATTTGGGAGCCCCAATAGAGCTTATACACATCAGGTTGTAACCAGGTAAGGATTCCTTAACTAACTGAAACCTTATATTGTGTAGGATATACACAAATGATTGTGATTACACAAATGAGCATTTGTCTTCTCTGAAATTTTGGCAGAGTTCAGGGATTACTATTGATATTTTATTAAAAATATAGCCCTTTTTTATATTATGTATGTCTTACCACGGTGAAAAAAATATACAACCCTTCTTTCAAACGGAGTTGAATTTAACTCAGTCCTCAGAAATTTACCAAGTTATTTTTGGGACTAATTTATACTTCTTATACAGTTTAGTTAGGTAGGTTGGAACTGTAGTGCCTATTCCTGTACATAAGCACGTGATTTGGGGGGCCTGTGTTTATTTTATTGGTCAGTCTTGGTTCCACATTTTATATCATTCAGTGTGAATGAAAATTCTCTAAACAAAGCAGTGCATTTTTATTTGGGTTTTGCATATTATTAGTTGCTTCCATTTTCTGTTTATACTTTTTATGTATAAAAACTAAAAATCACATTAAATAGATAGGGATGGTAGATTTTATCTTGTCAGGATGACATTTGTTAATTTCTCTGACTCTTTTAAGGATCTGAGAAGATCATCAGATTCTCTGTCCTTTTAAATTACTTTGTCACCTTCCTCCAGATAGATCTCACTGAGTGTCAATCACCTGAGCCCTGAGTAAAAAGTAAGGGATATAAGTAGTTGTTCATGTAATTTCTGGAAAGATTAAGCCCATCATTCAGGAACACTGGGGACTCAGGAAAACAGGGACCCACATACATGAGTATTGTGTGCCACTGCTTTTCATCTACCCGTTTCTCATACTTTCTCTTCTTGCAAATCAAATGCTACTAATAGGTCAAATTAACGTGAGCACTGAGAATTAACAATTTAGATAACCTAGACAAGAGCAGTTTTGGTGGAGTGGTGGGATGAAAGCCTGACTGAAATGGGTTTAAGAGGATGAGAGAAGAGGAAATGGAGACAGTAAAAACAGACAACCAGAGAATGAGGGGTAACTGTTAGGGGAAGTAGGGTCCAAAGGAGTTTTTGTTTTTTGTTTCTTTATATTTTAGTTTATTTTTTAAGGCTAGAAAAAATAATGGTATGTTTGACATTGATGTTAAAAATCTAGTAAGAACAAAAAGTTGATGTAGGAGAAAGAGGAGAGAATTGCAGGAGCAATATCCTTGAAAATAGGCAGGAGAGTGGGGTGTCAGTGCCCAAGCTGAGGGATTGACTTTAAAAACAATCAAGGATAGTTCATCTGTAGTTATGGATGGGAAGGCGGATTGTGAGAATACAAATGACTGAAGGTGAGTCTGTAGAAATTTTTTTTCATTACTTGCATTATTTCAGTGAATTAGGAAGTAAGGTCATCAGCTGAGAGGAAGGATGGTGTTGAGGGTTCCTGGAGAAAGAAGGTGTTACTCATCTCAAAGTGGGAGAGTGAATGGACTAAGGGTGTATGTAATTTCCTGGCAGCAATATGGAACTTGTTGGTTTTATAGCCTATTTTTCTTGAGTTAATATATCCATAAAAGTGCATTTCATCAGCAGATGATGTTTTGCTGAGGAGTCTTCTCTAAGAAATACTTTAATTCCATCCTAAAATGACAGTATTTCTTTTTGTTCTTCAGGTGGTATCGGGCCCCTGAGCTACTATTTGGAGCTAGAATGTATGGTGTAGGCGTGGACATGTGGGCTGTTGGCTGTATATTAGCAGAGTTGCTCCTAAGGGTAAGTCTGGAATTGATGTACACACTTCAGTATTGTTATAGGAATTTGTTTTTATAATTTGTGTAATAATTATCTTCCCAGAGGTAATTCCCAGAGAGGAGTACCATCCTTAAAACAAAAAGCCAACAAACAGGTTAATAAAAAAAAAAAAAACCTCTGCCAAGTACAACCTTTTTATTAATGCTAATGCGAGATGAGATCTCCCACTTAGGACAATAAAGGTTTTATTATAGATCATTCTGTGTTCTGAAATGTAACTATAATAAAACTCATTGGGTTGTAATATGGTACTATCTCTACAGTAACTAAAAGTGTTAGGATAAGCTTCTGGACTTCTGGTACTTTTTTGTTTGGGCTGTTTAAAAGTACACTTTAAGAGATATGTAGGGCTTCCCTGGTGGCGCAGTGGTTGGGAGTCTGCCTGCCAGCGCAGGGGACACGGGTTTGAGCCCTGGTCTGGGAAGATCCCACATGCCGCGGAGCAACTAGGCCCGTGAGCCACAACTACTGAGCCTGCGCGTCTGGAGCCTGTGCTCCGCAACAAGAGAGGCCGCGATAGAGGCCCGCGCACCGCGATGAAGAGTGGCCCCCGCTCGCTGCAACTGGAGAAAGCCCTCGCACAGAAACGAAGACCCAACACAGCCAAAAATAAATAAATAAATAAATAAATAAAGAGATATGTAATACCAACCACTGCAGATGCAACTCTGCATAACTTTAAATATTGTGTGAGAGGAGCATTTTAGTTCTGTTCAAGCAGAGCAGACGTGGTGGTCCTATAGCATTTCTCAAACTGAGACCATCTTACAATGAAACATCCTCTCCCTTCCCTCACTGTAGAGAAAGATGCCAACTTGGTAAGTTTTCTTTAGCTATGAAGTTTAGTTTAGCCCTTCTCGATGATGAAGGCAGAAGAATATTGGGAAATCACACTGAGGCTGAGTTTTTTTTCTTCTTACATTCCAGATTCCAGCCTCTACTCCCCCTCTCCTCAAGCCATGTGTATTTAAAGAAGTGTGAACCCAAAACACAAAAATACAGCTATTTATTTCCTTGAACACAGAAAATAGCTTCTGTACGCCAGAGAGAAGATACCTTCTTAAATGTCTTTTTTAGTTTAGTGTGAGTTCTGTGCATCATTTTGAGATGCTCACCCTTCTGAATGCTTGTAGAAGAAACCCTCACATTTAGGCTTGAAGATGATATAAATAATCCCTGTGCTAGTAATGGGTCCTCTGAATCACCTGGTGTGACAACTCTGCTACTCACAAAAACAGAGTTTACTGGAAGGGTACATTTGAGAATCTGTTAACTCTCAAAAGCCCAGTTCATTCATGACCAAGACAGAAACAGAATTCCATAGCCCCTAGTGTTACGACTGATCATTCCATTTAGAAAGAAAGGAGAGAGAGACAGCAGTTGAGAATAGATGGGCTAGAAATTGTGGACCTGGTTGAAGTCATAGTTGGAGTCTTACTAACCATTGGCATTGTTGTTGGAATTATTATTAAGGTTATGAAGGAGTTGACAGGCAGCCCTATTTGGTGAAGAATTGTACCATTTTGCCATATATTTTTCCTACACAATTAAAGAAAAATGCTTCCTATTTTAAACTGTCTCTGCTCATTTGAAAATATCCATGGAAATGCTGTCCACACAGTTCTAAATCTGTGGTGAGATTCTGCAGTCCAAATAGATAATAGTTGAAAGCCAGGGTAGTTCAGAAGATTTGCTAATATAAGCGTTTAACTTTTTTAAAGTGTTGTCTTTTTCTATATAAATTTTATAAAAGGTTTAATAACTAGAAAACAGGAGCAATAATAAGTAAGCCTATATCCAACCAAAGTAGTCTATATAGTTTAAAACATTTTAGAAGCAAATTGGTCTGCATTCTGACCTCTGAAAAGGAATTGAGAAATATACTAGTGGAGTATTATGTCACTAAATAACACAAATCTACTTTTTAATTTATGATATGTTTATGTTCTTTTTTCTTAATCATGTTATGAGACGTAGTGATTAATAGAAAATCTAAACTTGGATATTACCTACTGAGCAAATGCCACTATCTGGTCTAGATAGTTTCAAAGATAACCATTTTAGTTTGTAAATAAGAAGTAGTTTGGGGGAGACACTTTATGCTTTATAGGAAGGTCACTGGGCATCCTACTGGCCTGCATTAGAGCATTCCCTAGAGATGATGTGGTGATACAAAGATTTGATCAACCAGCAGCTGCCTGCCATACTCTTACTTCATCCAAATGGTGAGTTCCAGAGCTAATGGCTTGGCCTGTGGTTGACCTTCAGCCCTCTGACATTCCAGTACTTCAGTTTGGCTGTATCAGCTCAGAACAGAGCTTCCATCAGTTTTTGCATAGGCTTCTGGATGCACATGGGTGTTAGAGGCTATAGGATATCAGATGTTCAAGAACGTTATTGTTCATGCCTATTGCATAAAAAAACTTGCTGATTTTCTGATATTTGGTTTGTGATCCCTGCCTCTCTATGAAGACATGAGAAAGAAAAAATAGATTTCTGCAATGTCATTGTTCTTAAAAAGATGAATCTCAACACAATTTTAAAAGAGAAGTCATACTGAAAAGAACCAGAGAGAAGTCCCTCTTGTGTTCTGGTACTGTTGAACTCAGTACTTCTCTTCCTTTTAGGATTAATTGGACTCTTTTTCCTAAAACTGAAAAGTTTTCATTCATATGCTTAGTCACAATTGTATTGATTAAATTCTGTTGTCCTCTAAGAAGCTGTTATAGAACAGGATAAAAGAACAATAAAGGGCTTCCTTGGTGGCGCAGTGGTTGAGAATCCACCTGCCAATGCAGGGGACACGGGTTTGAGCCCTGGTCCGGGAAGATCCTACATGCTGCAGAGCAGCTAAGCCAGTGCACCACAACTACTGAGCCTGCGCTCTAGAGCCTGCGAGCCACAACTACTGAGCCCATGCGCCTAGGGCCCATGCTCCACAACAAGAGAAGCCACCGCAATGAGAGGCCCACGCACCGCAACGAAGAGTAGCCCCTGCTCACCGCAACTAGAGAAAGCCTGTGCGCAGCAACGAAGACCCAATGCAGTCAAAAATAAACAAACAAATAAATAAATAAATATAAAAATACTGACTAGGACCTGGGAGGCCAAATCATAAAAAAAAAAAAAAGATTTATTTATTATTTATTTATTTTATTTATTTTTGGCCGCGTTGGGTCTTAGTTGCAGCATGCAGGATCTTCGTTGAGGCGTGTGGGATCTCTCATTGTGGCGCGCAGGCTTCTCTCTAGTTGTGGCGTGAGGGTTTTCTCTTCTCTAGTTGTGGCGCACAGGCTCCAGGGCACGTGGGCTCTGTAGTTGTGGCACATGGGTTCCAGAGTGCATGGACTCTGTAGTTTGCTGCATGCGGGCTCTCTACTTGAGGCATGCAAGCTCAGTAGTTGCGGCACGCGGGCTTAGTTTCCCTGCAGCATGTGGGATCTTAGTTCCCTGACCAGGCGTCGAACCATCGTCCCCTGCATTGTAAGGCAGATTCTTTACCACTGGACCACCAGGGAAGTCCCAGACAGTGGATTTTTTTAGTCAACATTGCATTGATGCTTAATACAATGAAGACATTTTAAAATAAAGTGATAATTATATCTTAAGGATTTTTAAGATGGCAAGGCAAAAATCTCCCCCGCTCAGAAATTATCTCTAAAAAGAAACAAATATAAATGTTTGAAATTAGGAGGTGCCTATAACACTATGCCAGAGGATATGAAACCAGAAATGAAGAAGGCTAAAAGTCTTCAGAAACGGATACCAACTGAAGGCAAATTTTGTTTCTCACACAGAATCCTGGAGTTGCTTAGCAGTGAGAGGCACCAGTGATCATTGATGGCAATAATGAGGTGCAGGACTAAAAACAGAAGGGTTGGTTGAAAAACCTGTATATTGAGCACTTAATACCAAGGTCCCCAACACAACCAGGTTACTTTCCTTCCCCCAGCTATACTTCCCCCTGACTTATTCCTCCACCAGGGAAAGGTTTATTCTCCAAAGAAACTGAAACAGGAATCTTTAGACATGGGCATCCTTAGACACAGTGGAGGATGGGGGTGAGATGCCAGGGTGAAAACACACAGATTACATGAAAGTCTGTACACTAAACAGTAAAACCTCCAACTTATTTCCCTGTTCAGCTCCCAGAACCCTGGCTGCCAGTGTAAAAATCATTTTAACTCAAGTAAAAGATTAGAGGATCCTTCGCTGGAAGAACTGGACGGTCCCAGAGAATAGACCCATCGGTAACTGGCATTAAGCTACCTGTCCAATCTTTCTAGATAAAGGCCATGAGTTAACAAGCTCTTTTCATAGATAGAATGCTTTGAATCAGCTTTTTTAGTACTTTACCTTTAAATATGAATGGTTAGCCAGTGATCAGATAATTATCAAGGATTTTCAGGTATTTAATGACTGCTTCCAACATGTAAGGATCACCAGATAATTGGCAAGGATCATCAGATATTTGATGAAAGCGTCCAACATGAATGACAAACTGAAACAAACTAAAAAAGAAACTTGGAAAAAATAGAAACTATCAGGTAGCAGAAGAAAATTCATCTTCGCCTCCCCACCCACACCAAATCTTCAGAGAACTGAGAGCATATACTGCATACATAAAACAAGAACATGATGCTCTTTTACTAAAGGAACAATCAAAGAATAAAGTATACTTGAAATTTTTCAAATAGGATAACTAAAAGCAAACAAAAATACTAGAAAAGTAAGCTAAAGAACTCTTTCATTAAATAGAACCAAAAGATAAAAGAGATGGACTGTAGTAGGGAAAAGATAAGGAAATTAGGAGATTGATCCAGGAGTGATCTTAGAATATAGCAAAGGAGAAGAAAGAAAATCGAGGGTAGGAAATTCATAAGAAAATAGCACAGCATTGATGGATGTGAATAGGTTGGAAGTGCCATAAAGATTCTGCACAATGAATGAAAGAAGACCCATGCCCAGACACATTGTGAAATTTCAGAATACCAGGGGATTCTTAATTAAAAGCCTTTATTTCCACAGAGAGACAAAACATGAAAAGCTTACACAGAAACCAAAATAAAGGATTAGGGAAAAGATGGCATCAGACTTCTCAAAAGCAACATTGGAAGACAACAGAACACATTGTGAGGGATCCAAAGTCCACACATGAGGCAGCTCATTTTAATTTAAATTTCTTATATCGGACAAAAACAGCCATCCTTAAAATCTGGTTAAATTGCAAGCTTGCTCACAAAACTAAGGCTATGATGATGAGTGTCCCTGTCTTCAGATCTCATAGTACAATTTACGTTGGTGGTTTGCAAAGTAGCAGAAAATCCTTTGAGGTATAAGAAGAAAATGTGAACATGTCTAAAAAGATTTATGGGGACTTCCCTGGTGGTCCAGTGGTTAAGAATCCGCTTTCCAGTGCAGGGGATGTGGGTTCGATCCCTGGTCAGGGGAACTAAGATCCCACATGCTGCAGGGCAACTAAGCCCGCGTGCCGCAACTACAGAGCCCATGTGCCGCAACTAAGACCCGACAGCCAAAAATAAATAAATATTAAAAAAAAAAAGATTTATGAAATGTTATTTAATATCTCTTCTAGTTTCTAGTTTATTCACATTTAATATACATAATAGCACACTATTATAAATATATAATTTAAATAGGGGTTGTGTTAAGTCTGGGTCCAATCAGAATATAGAAACCACACATTAATTTGAAAAGGGAAGTTTAATATAAAGAATTATTAACTATGACAAGAGGTTGTAGTAATGAGGGATTGACTAGCAAAAAGTAAAGAGAACTCTAAAGAATATAGGAATAGCAGATATAAGGAGCAGTCACCCTTATACCTAGGGGTAACCCTAGGACTAAGGACAGAGCACCCAATGAGAGGACACCCAGGGCTGAGATCTAGACCTCTTGAAGAGGGCACAGTGTGGCTCACTGGTTGGCAGAGAAGCTGCTCTAGAGCTGTGCTGAACTTGCTGGAAATCTGTCCTCTTGGATGCTGAGGAAAGTGTTCAGGGCATTTCAGGTGCTGAGGAAAGCATTTCTCTAGAGGCACCCTGCTACAAAACCATCTGCAGGGCGTTCTAGAGGGAAGCTGCTGGCCTCTGTGCACTGTTGGGGCTGAACACTGGAGAAACTGGCCACACTTCAGGAACCTGGTACTGACTCTAGAAGCTGAGAGTGGTGCAGGAGTCTGCCAGGCAAGCCGACTGGAACCAGGAAGCAAAACTTTTCTTCCTGTGATGTCTCTCCAGCATTCTCTACTGACAAAGCTTCACTTGGCAAAGGAAAAATATTTAAAGGGCCCAGATCCATTTTTACGGAGAGTCAAAAGGGTGAATTTGGAATATATTGATAACTGGCAGAGGTGTTTTTGTTATGTTTTGTTGCTGGTAGAGGTCCACAGTAATAAAAATGTTGAAGACTTGGTACTTAATTTCATGTCTTCCCAGTGATTCTATAAACTTTTTCATTGCCTTTAACAGTGCCAAAGGCCTCTTACTCACAGAGTAGAGAAAACACCTTTTTTTTTTTTTCCTGTATACTTACATGTCTGAGAATGAATTGGAAAATAATGTCTTTGTGTAGCAAAGATTTTGATCATTTCTTATCAGCTTACTGATGTTTAACTTATAATTATTTATCCTCTTAAAGTTGGCCAGGGGCTTCCCTGGTGGCGCAGTGGTTGAGAGTCTGCCTGCCAATGCAGGGGACACGGGTTCGAGCCCTGGTCTGGGAAGATCCCATATGCCATGGAGCAGCTAGGCCCGTGAGCCACAAACTACTGAGCCTGCACGTCTGGAGCCTGTGCTCCGCAACAAGAAAGGCTGTGATAGTGAGAGGCCCGCGCACCGCGATGAAGAGTGGCCCCCACTTGCCGCAACTAGAGAAAGCCCTCGCACAGAAACGAGGACCCAACACAGCCATAAATAAATAAATGAATGAATGAATGAATGAATAAATGAGTTCCTTTTTTAAAAAAAAAAAGTTGGCCAGTATACCTCTTCAAAGAAAGAATTTGCCAAGAGATTGTTTAAATAATATTGGAATAGAGATGTGTTCTCTTGCCTCCCAGCCTTTGCACCTGCCCTTTTGTTAGGATAGTTTTCTTCTTCCATCTTAGACTTTTCTTCCGGCAACTCTCATTTTTATCTGTCAACTTTCATGGCCACTTCCTGTAGGAAGCCTTCCCTCACCTGTCCAGAGTGGGTTAGGTGCTGTTCCCGTATGGGCTAGGATCCTATCCTGTGCTCTCACTGAACACATCATCTTGTAAATGCCACTTTACTGGTATCATCGTTGTTCACCATGTCCACCCCAGGGGAGAGCAGGGACTGTCTTGTTCCCTTGTTTAAATGCCTAGGGCTTAGCACAGTGCCTCTTACATGGTAAGTGTTTATTAAAGATGTGAGGCGTGAATCACATGGACAGTGTGGTACTCTTTACTTGGATAGCAATGGCAGGATCTAATGCCGTATCCAGTATGCCTCAGACTAAATTTTTGTTATAGTTTAGTGTTTCTTATTAAATTAAATTTATAGTATTATTTGTGTAACAGCTATCAAAAACCATCTTGAAGTGGCTGCCTCTCACTTTCTTTCAGGTTCCTTTTTTGCCAGGAGATTCAGACCTTGATCAACTAACAAGAATATTTGAAACTTTGGGCACACCAACTGAAGAGCAGTGGCCTGTAAGCCTTCATACATGTTCTTTGAAATTCAGTTAGAATTCTGTATAGTGTATAACGTGAATATTACTTAAAGAAATGTACTAATTGTCTTAATTTATTAGTAATATATACTCATTGCAAAAGTTATACAAAGTAAAAGTTAAAATTATGATATACCATCCAGCCTTCTATATACTTATAGCCCTCCCCCATCCCAGTAATTCCCATTCCAGGGTTAATCACTTTTATTTTGTTATAAAGCCTTGCCATGGGGATGCACACACAAACACATACACACATATAGACATATAGAGTTGCTTTTTCTTTTGCTTTTTAGCAAAAATGGGATCACACCATACAAATTTTTTTTGCAACCAACTTGCTTTTTATTTAATATTATTGACCTTTTCCTTTTTAAGCCATATAATATTTAATTTTATGGATGTTCCATGTTAGTTTATCAATATCTTGATGGATTTGGATGTATTTATTGAATTTTCGCTAACACAATCAAGATTTTTTAGTATTATAATTTTGTTGTTGTTGTTGGCCACGCTGCATGGCTTGCGGGATCTCAACTCCCCAACCAGGGATTGAACCTGGGCCACAGCAGTGGAAGCCCAGAATCCTAACCACTAGGCCACCAGGGAACTCCCTATTATTTATTTTTAAACCATTACATGTCTGTAAAAGAGAAATACTAAATCTGTGATAAAATTTAAAACAATATAAATTGCTAAATTTTATATATTACAGTTCAGTGAAATTCTCACTTGTTTATTCTTTTTTCTTATTTATGTATGTATGTATGTATGGCTGTGTTGGGTCTTCATTGCTGTGCGCAGGCTAGTTGTGGCGAGCGGGGGCTACTCTTCGTTGCGGTGTGCGGGCTTCTCATTGCGGTGGCTTCTCTCGTGGAGCACAGGTTCTAGGCATGCCGGCTCAGTAGTTGTGGCTTACAGGCTTAGTTGCTCTGCGGTATGTGAGATCTTCCTGGACCAGGGATTGAACCCATGTCCCCTGCATTGGCAGGCGGATTCTTAACCACTGCACCACCAGGGAAGTCCCCATTTGTTCATTCTTAAATTATAATTGAAGACCTTTTTATTTTCCTTTCTGTTATAGCCTCATCTTCTGGGGAAAAAATAAATACTAGAAAAGAGAAATTTTGATCAGTCTCTTTATCTTCTGGTTAAAACTGTAATGAAATTATCTGAAACTGAAATTTAGGAGTTTCTTTTGTGCTGTTACTTCCTCAACTTTCTAACAAAGTTGGCTGTATGTTCTAATTGTGTAACATGCTCTCATAGCTTTCATTTATTGAACACTTACTGTATGCCATTAATGGTAGGGTTTCATAAATTATATTTAATTCTCCCAGCAATCCTATTAAGGTAGGTACTGTTATTCCCATTTTACAGATGAGACAACTGAGGTTTAGTGAGGTTAAGTAACTTGCCTGAAGCTACCCAGTGTCAGAGCTAGGACTGCAGTCTGGGTCTTAGTGACTCCAGAGCCATGTTCATAATATTTATTCTGTACTATTTGACATGATTTTCTAAATAATAGTTGCTTACTGATGTTTTCCATGGATTTTTAAAAATTCTTATTTTGATTTACATGCAGAAGGAAATAATACAGATATATCCCTTGCACCCTTTACCCAGCTTCCCACAGTGGTAACATCTTGCAAAGTTAGGATAAAAATCACAACCAGCATGCTGACATTGATACAGTTAATATACAGGACATCACCACAAAGAGCCCTTTTACAGTCATACCCACTTTCATTCCACTCCTACCCCTTCCTTAACCTCTGGTAATCACTAATATGTTCTCCATTTTTATAACTTTGTCATTTCAAGAATGTTATAAATGGAGTCATATAATATGTAAGCTTTAGGGATTGATTTTTTTTTCACATTCAACATAATTCTCTGGCGATTCATCCAGATTGTTGTGTGTATCAATAAGTCGTTCCTTTTTATTGATGAGTGATATGAATGTACCACAGTTCGTCTTAACTGTTCACTCATTGAAGCGTATCTGCATTGTTTCCAGTTTGGGGCTATTACAAATAAAACTATTATAAACATGCATGTACAAGGGAATTCCCTGGTGGTCCAGTGGTTAGAACTCTGTACTCTCACTGCCGAGGGCCCAGGTTCCATCCCTGGTCGGGGAACTAACATCCCACAAGCTGCACGGCCAAAAAAAAAAAAAATGCACATACAGGCTTTTGTGTAAGCATAAGCATTTATTTCTACGGGACAGATGACCAGGAGTGCAGTTGCTGAGTCATGGGTTGCACATTTAGCTTAAGAAACTGCCAAACTGCTTTCCAAAGGGGCTGTACCATTTTCTGTTCCCACCAGCAATATATGAGTAATCCATTTTCTCTGCATCCTCTCTAGCATTTGGTGTTGTCATTTTTTACTTTAAGCATTCTGAGGGATTTTCTCTTCCCTAATGACTAATGAATGGTGTTGAATATCTTTTCATGTACTTATTTGTCATCTGTATAGCTTTAATGAAATGTCTTTTCATGTCTTTTCCTTGTTTTTTAATTGGATTGTTTGTACTTTGGCTGAGTATTGAGCACTTTATATATTTGAGATACTCGTCCTTTGATTGTATATGTGGTTTGCAAATTTTCTCTTACACTGTAGTTTGTCTTTTCATCCTCTTCACAGTGTTTCCAGAGTAAAAGTTTTTAATTTTGATCAAGTCTGTTTTTATCAGTTTTTCTTTTTATGAATAATGCTTTTGATGTCAAGTCAAAGAACTCTTGTCCTAACAAAAAGATATTCCTGATGATTTTCTTTTTCCTGTAAGTTTCATAGTTTTACATTTAACATTTAAGTCTGTGATCCTTTTTGAGTTAATTTTTATATGAGGTGTGAGATTAAAAATGTCTTTGGAGGGGATGGTGCTGTTTATGATACCTCTCCCTCTGCCAATACCACAGTCTTAATTAAGTAGCTATATATTAAGTCTTGATATCAGGTAGACTGATTCCTCCCACTTCTGTTCTTTTTCAAAGTTGTTTTAGCTATTTTAGTTCTTTTTCCTTTCCATATAAATTTTAGAATAACCTGTCTATATCTTTAATAATTTTGCCAGAATTTTGGTAAGAATTGCATTAAACCTGTATACCAATTTGAGGAGAATAGACATCCTTATGGTGTTGAATCTTCCAATACACGAACATGATAGGTCTCACCATTTATTTAGAGCTTTGATTTATTTCATCAGTGTTGTATAGCTTTCAGTATATGAGTCCTACACATGTTTTGTTAGATTTTCACCAGAGCAGTCCGTCATTATTTTTGAGTGATTCTAAATGGCATTGTTTTTCATTTCAGTGTCCACATGTTCTTTGCTAGTATGGAGAACTACTGTTGATTTTTTTATGTTTACCTTCCTGTAACCTTGTTTGCTCACTAGTTGTAGGAGTTTTTTAATAGATTTCTTGAGATTTTCTACATAGATCCTCATATCATCCGTATGACAGTTCTATTTATTCATTTGAGATCTACATGCCTTTCAATCCTTTACTTAAGTTTGAATTATAAAAATATTTTTACAGGACATGTGTAGTCTTCCAGATTTCGTGACATTTAAGAGTTTCCCTGGAATCCCGTTACAGCATATCTTCATTGCAGCAGGAGATGACTTGCTAGATCTTATACAAGGCTTATTCTTATTTAATCCGTGTACTCGAATTACAGCCACACAGGTATTTTAGCATATCTTTAGAATTTCTTAAGATTTTCTAACATTCTTTAAATACTGAAAAGATGTGTTTCTGTTTTGTTGTAAGGAGTAACAAATTTTATTTTTTCCCTAAGCTACAAGCACTGTTCAGACTGGTATTAAATTATATGATGCACACAAGTACAGGAGGGTTTATTCTTGCTTAAAAACATATAAATACATTTCTATTTCATAATTAATTTGCTTTCAAATAGTTCACTAGAGAGGAAAAAAAAGGTTTTTGTATTTGTTACAGCACTGGTATATTTCAGTTAAACTCGTATGTATTAACTAAAATTCTGTGCTAAAATCAATGCCAAAAGTGTTTTGTTTTTTCCCCATAAAATGCAGTTCAAATATGCATTCTGGTCATTGTCACAGTCAGAAAGTGATAATAGGGAGAAAATGGTATAGTCTGATACAACTGTATACTTATAAGAGATTGAAAGGTATTCTAAACAGAAAAACACTGAAACTGAGTTATTTAAAGGAAATAAGACTCAAACTCAAGAAAAATGTGGAAGACCAAGAATATCTGCTCTTACAAAAGAAGAGAGAAATGTTATCCAATACAAAAATATAAGACCTATAGATTTGAAAAGGTTTTTTTTCTTTGTTTTAAAAACAAGCACACAAAACTGGGGCAGGGACAGGCAATGCAAAAACGCAACACGGTACAATGATTTGCCTTCATAAAGGAAGAGACCAATTGAAATGTCACAAATCTTCATATCTCACAAAACATATTAATGTACAATATATGAGGGATACAAAGTGGATTTTTTTTCACTTAAGTTTATTGCAGACTACCAAATCATTGTTTAATGCATTTGCTTGTACAAGCCTTCTCTTTGTAGCAGTACATGCCACATTAATACATATATACTAAATATTTTACCATTGGAATTACTCTTCTAATTTCAAACAAGTAACTCATTTTTACCTTTTCACTCATGCATATAATGCATATTATCTCCATCATAAGAAACTTGAGACCAGGTCAGATTATCTAGAAAGTTGTTTTTATTAATAGTAAAACTCAAAATATATAGAAAAATACTAGTTGTGATGACTTATTGGGGTTGTATTTTGATAGAATGAATTTCTTTAATGGGTTTTGGCTTGTAGATATCTAAAAGTTGGAATGAGATACTCTTCTTAGATCTCTATGTAGCTCAAAATTAGTTTAATTTACTTATGGAACTGCTATGATTTGGAAGTAATATTTTATAAATGCAACTCTTCTGAAGTAAGAAATCTCTAAATTATTACTGCAAATAATATGTTGGCAAGTAGGGGAAGGTATGCTTGACAAATTTATATGACTTCTTTTTGTTCATAAGAGAATTATCCAAAAGGAAATACCTTTAATTATTGTGGCTATTGAACGGTACTGTGATGCAGATAAAGTATGAACTTGACAACTTTTTCATCTAGAATAAAACTGTTTTTATTGGAATTTTGGAACTAAGTAAAAATATCGTATTATAGAACATTGGACTGGTAGTAAATAGAAGTAACCTTGGGCAAGTCCTTACAAGTAAAATTTCTATTAATTTGTAGTGGATTGTTGGATTTTAATCCATTGTTTCCAACCTATCGCATCTTTTTAAAAGCTTTATTTTTAAGAATTTATGTGATTTGGAATTTGAATACATATAGATGTGACAAATAAACTTGGAAGTTCTTTTTAAGCAAGTCTCTGTGTTTTGAACTACAGAGACTGTAATGTGTAGAGAGATGAATTTTACAATATCTTACTAAGGATATTTTGTACTTAGTATAGGCTATTTAATTGTGGAAAAATTTGAAGGTAGTGTCTTTTTCTTATAGTAATGGAATTATCAGTCAATCTTAGGCTGCTAGATGTTTATTTGTAGTAATCTGCGTGTCCAAATACTTGAAATTAAGTTTGCTTGGGGAGGGGGTGTATTCACATAGTATTTTTAATGCTCCTTACAATTTTGGAGGTTAGCTTTTCTTAAACACAGTTCAGATATTCACTTAAAACCTTACTTTCTCTGGTATCTTTTCTTCTGAAAGGCATTGAAAACTAAGTATTTCAGTAATCGGCCAGGGCCAACACCTGGATGTCAGCTGCCAAGACCAAACTGTCCAGTGGATGCTTTAAAGGAGCAGTCCAATCCAGCCATGGCAACAAAACGGAAGAGAACAGAGGCCTTGGAACAAGGTAAAACTCTCATTTTCACAAGAAATGAATTCAGAAAACTCCAGATAGCTAATATATAGCTAGTGACTGAAGGGCAGCTAAGAAATGTAGACTGTGAGCTGTTTACTTGTATAAATTTAAATTGGATAAAATGGAGTGTAATGTTTTAGCTATGTTTACTTCCATTGAGAATACTTACATCATGCTTTTTAAAAGGACATGGGCACTTTTGCGTATACCTCAGAGTTACAAGTACTACTATCCATGTGCACCCTACTCTTTTCATAAATTCCTACTGGTACACTGTATGCTTAATGTTTAACTAGTGCTATTGGAAAATCAAAGCGAGTAAAAATAGAGGTAGTTGGAATGCAATGACTAGTTAAAATTGCTATAAGATTAAATGTAAACAACCTCATTTTTCCCCCCAGGAGGATTACCCAAGAAGCTAATTTTTTAGTTACAGAGAACACTGGACAGTATTCTACTACTGAAGGAGATAGTGAAAAAGGCAAAATAGTAAACATTAATAAATGCTTTAAAAGAAATTTGTAAATATTCTATACATGTAAAATATGTAAAACTGGGTTATTTTATTAAATGTATTTTAAAACAAACTTAATTCTGATTTTTCTGATTAGAGTGCAACAGTAAGATAAGTTTAATTCTCTGAAATGTAGAGTTGAAAATGCATTTAAGGGATTCTTAATAAAAATAACTATCAGTTATTTTAATGATCTGGCCCATGTAGCATTACAGATTTGTAGTAAAGGGGGTATTATTTAAAAATAGAAAGATAGTAGTAATATACCAAATACTTGCTACCCTGACTTAACATATGTTAATATACTAAATAGGAAAAAAAAAATAACATTACAGATAAAATTGAGCTCCCTTTAATACATCATTCTATTTTATTTTTTCCTTTTTACCCTCCCCAAAAGAGAATGACTCTCAGGAAATGAGTGTGTCCTTCCATGATTTTACACTGCTATTTTATAAGAATGCATGTAGTAGTATACAGTACTGTTTTGGGTCTCAGAATTTCAGTGGTAGATGGTACATCTCATACAGCATTTTTATTCTTACTCAAAACTTTAAAACTTTAAAACTTAGTTCCCTGTCCTGTAGGTCAGTTACCTCTCATGGCTCAACTGTGTTTTTTTTGCATAGGCCAATATCAAGGTGTCAGTTGGACTCTGGGCTCTTCTCTGAGGCTCTAGGGAAGAATCTGCTTCCGAGTTCATACAGTTTATGCCATTTTAATGCACATGCCTCCTTATCCTTGCTGGTTGTCAGCCAGGGGCCTCTCTTAGCTTCTTAAGGCAGTCCACTTGCCTTGTTGCATGTCACTCTCCATCTGCAAACCGGCAACAGTGTCAAATCTGTCTGGCTTCCTCATCTGCTGCCAAGAGAGAAAATTCTGCCTTTTTTTTTTTTTTTTTTAAGGACTCACCTGATAAATGATGTCAGCTTACTAAGGGCTTAATTATACATCTTAAAAATTCCTTCATAGCAGTTCCTAGATTAGTGCTTGAATAATCAGGACAGGAATCATGAGAGGGCCATCTTTAGAATTCTGTCACATGGACATTTAGGTTATTTAAAAAGGATTGTTTATATGCACATGCAAGCGTTTCTCTAATGTACATACTTAGAACTGTAATCGTGAGGTCATAGTGTGTATTTTCAATTAGTGTTGATATTGCCATATTTCTCCAAAGTAGTTATATCAGTTTACACCCCCAGTAGCTGTTCAGTAGTTCTTGAAAATGAAGAAGCCCCTTACCTTACACTGTATACAGAAACTAACTCAAAATATATCAAAGACCTAAACACCAGGCCTAAAACTATAAAAATTCTTAGAAAATAACATAGAGGGAAAGCTTCATGACATCAGATTTGGCAGGGACTTCCTGGATATGACCCCAAAAAGCACAGGCAACAAAAGTAAAAAATAGACCATTTGGACTATATCAAAATGAAAAGCTTGTGTGCATTAAAGGAACATAATCAATAGAATGAAAAGGCAACCTATGGAATGAGAGAAAATATTTGCAAATCATGTATCTGATAAGGGGTTCATATCCAGAATATGTGAAGAATATATGTTGTTATAGCTCAACAACAACAAAATCCAAATAAAAAATGGGCAAAGGACTTGAAATAGACATTTCACCAAAGATGATATAGAAATGGCCAAAAAAGCCCATGAAAAGATGTCCAACATCACTAATCATTAGGGAAATGCAAGTCAAAACCACAGTGAGATTACCACCTTATACCTATTAGGATGGCTACTACCAAAAAAACCCAGAAAATAACAAGTGTTAGTGAGCATGTGGAGAAATTGGGACCCTTGTAAACTAATGGTGGGAATGTATAAAAACAGTGCAGCAGCTGTGGGAAACTGTGGTGTTTCCTCCAAAAATTTAAAATGGAATTACCATATGATCCAGCAGCTTCACTTCTGAGTATATACACAAAAAAATTGAATGTGAGATCCCAAATGTATGCATTCGTCAACCTTTATGTAAGAATCTATTTCACTTCATCATCTCTAGCATTCATAATGTTTGGGGTCTTTGCTAATTTGGTATCTCATTCTAATTTACTTTTCTTTGATTTCTACTGTGTTGCTAATCATATATAATCCCTCCTTTGTGAACCGTTGGTTCAGTTTTTTTTTAATACAGTTTTTAAAGGTACTTTCCATTTAGTTATTACAAAATATCGGCTGTATTCCCCATGTTGTACAATAATCTTTGAGCCTATCTCACACCCTATAGTTTGTACCCCCATTCCCCACCCCTATATGAACCCTCCCCCTGCAACCACTAGTTTGTTCTCTGTATTTGTGAGTCTGCTGCTTTGTTGTTAAATTCGCTAGTTTGTTGTATTTTTTTAGGTTCTACATATAAGTGATATCATGCAGTATTTGTCTCTGTGATTTATTTCACTTAGCATAATGCCCTCCAAGTCCATCCATGTTGCTGCAAATGGCAAAATTTCGTTCTTTGTTATGACTGAGTAGTATTCCACTGCATGTATATATACATCTTCTTTATCCATCATCTGTTGATGGACACTTGGGTTGCTTCCATACCTTGGCAATTGTGAATAACGCTGCTGTGAACATTGAGGTGCATGTATCTTTATGAATCAATGATTTTGGTTTTTTTGGATATATACCCAGGAGTGGAATTGTTGGATCATGTGGTAGTTCTATTTTTAGTTTTCTGAGAAACCTTCATACTGTTTTCCACAGTGGCTGCACTGGTTTACATTCCCACCAACAGTGTATAGGGTTCCCTTTTCTCCACACCCTCACCAACATGTTATTTGTGTTTTTGATGACAACCATTCTGACAGGTGTGAGGTGATGTCTCATTGTGGTTTTGATTGGCATTTCCCTGATGATTAGCAATGTTGAGCATCTTTTCATGTGCCTGTTGGCCATCTGCATTTCCTCTTTGGAAAAATATCTTTTCAAGACTTCTGCCCATTTTTTAATTGGGTTGTTTTTTTGATGTTGAGTTGTATGAGCTGTTTATGTATGTTGGACATTAATCCTTTATCATATCATTTGCAAATATTTTCTCCTGTTCAGTAGGTTGTCTTTTCATTTTGTTGGTTTCCTTTGCTGTGCAAAAGCTTTTAAGTTTAATTAGGTCCCATTTGTTTATTTTTGCTTTTGTTTCCTTTACTTGAGGAGACTGATTCAGATTCTTTGTCCATTTATCAATTGGAATATAAATTTTATCAATTTATTTGAGTTTGTTTTATATACACACATACTTCTTTCTAGTTTTTATAATTTGATTTTTTTTACACTTCCCACTTTGGTATTATTAAATAATCCCAGATCCTTCCTTTCCCTACCTTTTATGTTAAATTATTATATATACTAGGTGTGTGTATGGTCTTTATCTGATTCTCATTGACCTGCTGTTACACTGTTTTAAATAATGTAGCTTTGTATTACCATCAGGACAATACATTTTTTTTTAATTTAATTTTTGTTTTATATTGGAGTATAGTTGATAGGATAATACATTTTAACATCTGGTGACAGTAGATCCTCATTATTCCTTTTTTCAAAATGTATTTGCCAATTTTTCAGCTTTTATTATTAATGCCAACCAGTGCTGTTCCTGTAACACAACTATAAATGGTTTATATTGTTACCTTATCCTACTGTTAGCTATCTAATTAAGTAGTAATTTCTTTTCACTAGAGATTAGATAAGTTTTATAACTGCTGACAAGGTAATGCACTTCCTTTGATATCATTGTGATGCTATTAATATAGTAATACTCCCAAAAGGTATTAAAGATTATTACTATGTAATATTTCTAGAAAGAGAAAATAATTTTAAATGGCCTAAAATTCAGCATCAAAACCAAAAAGTTAATTCAGAGTGGCCTAAATGCCAGAATTCTGCGTAGATCTGGCTACAGAATGTCACCACTCTGACGAAAAGGAAGCTATGAAATAGGTAACTAGCAATGACTTTGAATATATTGCTGCCGAAGTCCCACCATAATAACTTTTTTATTGAAGTGAAGGAAATTATTTTTAAACTTTATATGGCAAATGAAAAATCCAGAAAAACACAAAACCAGATAAATGTATTCCAAAAATTAACATTCAGTCACTCCTGTTGTTGCTTGAGCCAAAGATCTCTATAAGTCAATCTAAATAGTTAATTTTCTTATCAAAATCACTATTTGTTTTAAGATGTTGGCAAATACTGAAAATTTCAAAAATATAGTAATGTAATTTATAAATGAAATATGTCAACACAGAATACTAATAAATTTCTTGTAGAGAACATTTATTTAAGCTGCTTCCCCAAATTTAGAAATACCCGGAAAACGTTCAACTTCTGAAGATGTAGCAACATTTACACGGTCTGTTTTCAAAGTCTTGATATAAACAGCTCTCAGTTCTAATTTCAACTGGTTTGTCTTCAGTACATGATATTTGATGGCAAAGAATAGGATCTTTTAAGAGTTCTTGTGTAGTTTTGATCTGTTTGAAAGTGCTGAATTGAACAAATGCAGCCCACAGAATTAAAAATTTGAACACTTGAATGTACAGGATCACGTAAAACAGGGAATTCTGAAGTTTTCTGCCAGGGATTTTTTAATAATGGAGAATTGTCTTTCATAGGATTTTTTCCTTTATTCTCTTTTGAGGTGGTGCCTTTGTCTTCCAAAGCCCGAGCAAGCATGTAACTAACTTTTCTTTGATGAGCCAAAGCTTCTTCTTTATCATTTAACTGCATGCACAGAAATTAAAAACGTACCAGTTAGTAAATCACAGAGTACAGAGCTATAGTCAGAAGTATTTCATGAAAATGTTCAATCTCCAATCTAAGCCAGTCAGTATGAATAAATCAATTAGGTGTCCACTGATTCCTAAGCATTAATGCTACATGTTACTGAGGATTTTTTTTTAAAGGAAAAATAGAAAACAGTGTTCTTTCTGTTGAAAAATTTTTTAAGTCATCTGAAGAGAGAGGAAAAAGAAGAAAGTATATATTTACATGGTATGTGTGTATGTGGGTATATATGTATATATAATACCAACATGTACTTACCTCTGTGAAAGAATGTTGAAGTTACTTATATAAAAATTGTTTTTATATTTTTATATGCAAATAAACTTTAATACTCTTCTACAGATAAGTATGTTCATATAACATGAGTTTCTTTGTATAGTCATCTATGAAATTGAGGATAACAGGACCGATTTCAGGGTTGTGGTAATGATTAAAGGATAGAATGCATGAGGAAGTTCCTTGAACACTTTAAAAATTCCTGAATATATAAGTCTTGTCATGAACTGTATATGTAACTGCAGATGACGGAGATGCCTGGACTTAATTTCAGGGAGCCTCCTCTTTTCAGAGGTGGAGCTTTAAAGCTGCACAGGAAGAACACGGATGGGAGACGTGGGAAGCATGTGTGGGGTGTTAAAGGAGATGAAGATCATAATTCTGGAAAATGGTACCTGAAATGGGAACAGAGCATAAAAGTCAAGTATAGAGCGATAAAGAGTTGAATTAATAGGAAGGAAAAAGATAAGCTCATCCACAGCCTCTAACAAAAAGCAAAGATACTAACCAAATCTATTAGCATCTTAAAGACTTCCTGAGGATCATGCTGGTCATCAGTACTCTTAGAACTGTTTTCCAAAGGGAGCATACCCAACAGTTTCTGCCCTAAGGTCTTCTTACTCCTTTGTGATGGTAACCCTAAAATGGAACATGAAAATCCAGCTGAGACACAAAAAGACACTCACTGAAGTACTTCCAGAAAAAAGGGGTAAGTGTGAGCCAAGGCTAATTCCTAAATCAGTCAGGACCTTGTCCTCTTCAGGTGACCTCTAGCACAAGTGAGTCAGGCAGCACAGTGCAGTGGGAAAAGCAGACTTTAGAGCCAGGATGGCAAACGCAGGTGAGAGGCCACAGTGTGAGAACCCAGAGCAGCGCCCTGCCAGTCTCATTGCTCAGCAGCTGCCCATGGGAGAATGCAGCCTGTGCTACCTGATAATCTCAGTCTTCCAAAGGAGCCAGCAATCCACATTTGCATGTGAAATCTCCCAGTGTGAAGGTTAGCCACCTGCCCACAATATTTGAGAACACTATTCACTCCCAACAAAACATGTCTGCAGACAGGTGGCCTCTGAACCATGCAAACTCTGCTTTAGAGCCAGAAAGACCTGGACTTGAATCCCCATTTAACCACTTCCTAATGGTATCATGTTGGACAAGTTCTCTGAGCTACATGTCCTCACTTCCAGAATGAGAATAATAGTACCTATGCTCTATTGTTGGGTTGCTGTGCCATTAAATAATAGAGCACGGGCTGGGGGAAGGGAGTGGGCAGTTAGTATTGAACGGGGGTACAGAGTTTGTTTGGGAAGATGAAAAAGTTCTGGAGATGGATGGTGGTGATGATTATACAACAATGTGAATGGACTTCTTGTCACTTAAAAATGGTTAAAATGGTAAGTTTTAAGAAAATGGTTCTAAAGAACCTAGGGGCAGGACAGGAATAAAGACACAGACATAGAGAATGGACTTGAGGACACAGGGAGGGGAAAGGGTAAGCTGGGACAAAGTGAGAGAGTGGCATGGACATATATACACTACCAAATGTAAGATAGCTAGTGGGAAGCAGCCGCATAGCACAGGGAGATCAACTCGGTGCTTTGTGACCACCTAGAGGGGTGGGATAGGGAGGGTGGGAGGGAGACGCAAGAGGGAAGAGATATGGGGATATATGTATATGTATAGCTGATTCACTTTGTTATACAGCAGAAACTAACACACCATTGTAAAACAATAATACTCCAATAAAGATGTTAAAAAAAAATGTACCTACTTAAAAAAGAATGGTAAGTTTTATGCATATTTTATCACAATTAAAAAAAACAAAACAGTTGTGAAAGCACCTAGCCCAGCTACTGACATATCACTTAAAAGTCCACATCCTGCAATATGTACACTGATACTCTTCTTCATCCATAGAAAGGATGCAATTTGTAGCAGAAAATACAAAATTTATAGATTTATACAAAGCAAGTTTCAAGAATGTTTTTAGAATGCTCTGCAAATGGTCTAATGATCAGATAAAGTCTAAAGGGACAATTCCCTTTCCACCCAATCCTGATAAACCCCAGTGACTGGGCTGCACACCTGACCTTCTTCAATAGCAGCTGTGGCCAAGGGGAAAAGCCAGACAAGCTGACCAGCTCACCAGTTCTGAGAGTGGATGAATCTGTCTCTATTTTCAAGCTAAAAACAAGGAAACATGCTTATACGCTCTCTCTCGGAACTTGTCTAAGCAGCCGTATCAAGAAGAAAAGTTAACAGTGTTAACCACAAATAAGAAAATGACCTGTAACAATCATCTTGTACCAGATTATTGAAGTATATTAAAATGAATCAAAGTCTTGTCACTAACAAACTCACAAAGAGCTACTAAACCTTTTATGGACTTGTAAAGGCTTTTCAGAGATGAACTAGTTATTTTAAATGCTGCTTCCAGTCTCTCTCAGTACCTTAACGGAAAGCAAAGATTGGGAGCTGTACCTCTCAAATCATATTTTCTATGGAAAAGTTCCTGAATTCTGTAAAAAGCTAAGAAAGGCAGGAATTCTGGAATATAAAATGAGTACAAGTGCTGAACTGAATATGAAATCTACCGCTTCTTTCTCCCTACTCTTCTCTCTACCTTCCATCAAAACAAAATCAGATTTTCAAAGGGATTTGACTTCAGTTAGCACAAAACACCTAGGCTGCCCTCTAAGAGTATACCTTTGAAAATTTTGCAATCCAGCTCCTATCAAGGGCCTCACTGAAAGAAGAGGTGCTTGAGGAAGATCACCTACACATTTGTTGTTCACGGTAGAACTAGATATTCTTAATGTTTTCCACCAATTCCTCAAAGGCTAAGTACATTGGACTATGTTAGCTTATTCCCCTGGCAAATCACTTACCTTGACATTAAGGTTATACCTTTATCTTTTATCAAGGAATTATTATAGAAAACAGCCACGTAAATACTAATTTTTTATTTATTATAAGTGACTGTTGAGGACTTAGCCATTATATTTGCTCACTGGCCTCTGTAAATCTCGTATCAGAAAACACCTTTAGAAGTTAATTTCAGTACAATGTGGAATGCCTGATTAAGAACGAACAAGAGTTGAGGAACATTGTTTCCCCCCTTTTGCCCTGACTTCCACCTGACTCTAAATACATAGCTTTTATAATCTGCTTTCACAGTTCTTGTTTACTACTTCTATTTTTATTATCCCTATAAGCTGTTTCTTAACACTTCAGCAAAGAGATGGGTAAAGTTTAGTTAATGAAGCTAAAATTCACAACACTTGACCCATATACTAATGCTAATATGCACTGTTTGAAAAGAGATATTTCAAACAAAATTAGGTATCTACTATTAAAAGTTTTCATTTTTAATACTATAAGATTCTTACTGGTCCTAAATTCATCTGAAAATGAGAGATACTGGAACTAGGATTATAGATTTTGTCAAATTAAAAAAGATTTAGAAACAGGGTCATGTCAGAATTTGAATACTAAAAATTTACACTTCTTAATAAACTTCACTTTAATCTTTCTTGACTGATAAATGGTTTCAAATTGGAATTTTAAATTGAAGCCATATGAAGCCTACTGAATAATACTTACAAATGAAAATTGAGATTGACCATTTAGAGAAACTAAAATTTCTAAAAAACAACAGCTACTTTGTTTATATTGGACAGTCTACATACTTCAATGGCAATTTATTCTCTCATGCCATTTTTATATATTTTGTTTACACTAATACCATAAAGACTCCAAAATGGCCATGAACTTTTGATAGGCTTGTGAACCAAAACCTAAACCTTAACTTCTGTTTCACTTTTTATAAGAATATTTTATTAATTTGTCCAATTTAAGATTATTCCTCTAGTGCTCAATGTCTCCTTCCAAAGTCACACATTTCAATAAAGTTTAATTAAATAGATAAATTTAATGTTGGGTTCCACTGTTGGGTTCTAGTGCTCTTATTATAAATTTTTTCCACTAAAAATCTCTACTAAAAAAGAGATTCTCCTGTTATTTTATGGTTTCATCTGCGCAAGTAACACCCAGTGACTCCTTTTTTCCCATAGTTGTTACATTTTTAGATAAATCCTAACTATATGTGATATTTCAATTATATTCACCATATTAACTGTGCTTAATCAACTATGATTATAACCAAAAACAACTGAAATTACACCTGATTATTACCATTATAATTCATATTTACCATCATCTTTAAGGTGCTTCCAATTTGTCCCTTTTGTTGCTTTCTTACACATTTTATCCATTTGTGTCAATCTTAGTGCCTGGTCATTTTTCCTCATTAATTGTTGCTCAAATGCAATTCTGAATGCATCTGCCATTATGTAGGCTTCTTCTTTACTCTTCTGCAGAAGTTCCAACTGGTTTTGAAAGAAAGTTTGAGAGGTGTTAGAGGCAAAACCAGAACAATTCTTGCCTGAATGCTGAGTCAGATTAGCAAATGCAGTCTCCCTGCCTAGTAGGAGTCTTCTGCCTGCCCTTGATCTATTGCATCCACTTAATCTAATTAGTACATGCCATTCTCTTCTGCAGTAGCTGCCCACTCTGAACTAGATTACCAGGAGTTTCTCTTGTGCCTGTCAGTTCCCTGGTAATCCTACTCTTAGACCTCATTATCCTAGACGGGCCTTGTGTATGTCCTGCCCAACGAGGAAGAAGGGAGGATGCCAATGGCTGCATTTCAGTTCTGCCTTGGGCCATGCCAGAAAATACCACTGAAAACAATTATGAATACTATCTTTCAGATACCTCCCACAGCTGACTCTGATCTTTGTAATCTTACGCTTTTCCTGATGAATTGCTAATGTTTAGCTGTTTGCTTTCATATATACTCTGAAGACTAAATTCCAAATCTTCAATAAAAACATTTTAAAAATTATGGTCCATACTGTATTTGTTGTGAAAGCCTAATTATAATGGCAGCTATCATTTGATTAAATGCCAGGCATGGCCCTGTGCTAAACATTATATGTCTATATTTTATTTTTCACAACAACCTCCAAACTAGTTATTAGCCTCCATTTAACATACGCGTCCAAAGCCACAAAGCTGGAAAATGATGGAGCTGAGATTCAAACCTAGGTCTGGCTGGCACAAGGGTTCCTTCCACTGTACCCTGCAGCTTTTCTAATAAGCTTCATGTTTATCTCTCGGCTAATCAGTCTTGCACATACTGGTGATTTTAAGCATGTGTGCCTTTTCCTCTAATATCTAGTAATTTTAGGGCCACGTATAGACAAAAGAAATATGAACTTAGGAAATATTAACTAAAACACAGGCAAACAACTTTTCACGGCTGCAATATCGTGCCAAGTAATGTAAACAAAATCCAGTTTATACGTTAATGTTATCATTTAAAACTAAGGATAAGTTCCATAGCCAAAGACTACCAAATTAAGCTAATTATTACATATACTTCCATTTACTCTACTTTGTGTTAATGGAGAAGCAAAACCAAAGCTTTTACTGTTTTGATAACACAATACCTCCTGTTTGACCTCAAGGAGCATTTTCCGAGTAGATGCTGCCAGTCTGGCACAGGTACAGGGGCTCCCTCTGGGACCGTGACAAAGGCAGGCTCCCAGGACTGCAAGCTTTAAATCCAAAAGAATTATCCGTTACTAAGTGTCACATTGCTCAGCCGTACACAAACACGGGGCGCACACACAAACCCATGCACATTTTATTCAAGCACCTAATTCAAAGAAACTGCAAAGGAAAACAAAAATAGGAAGCTGAGGCCATGATTTCAGGACCCAAGGGGAAATGAACTACAAATGAGGAGAGACTGTTATTACTCAGAACAAAAATACACAGGAATTCTGCATTCCTTCTGCTCACACTCCGAAACCTTGCACTTGGTACCAGTTTCCTATACTTCCGAGTTCTTGGCAGGAACTAAGACCTAACGAAGTAAATATAAACATCCCCAATATGGATTTCCTGTGACTGGGTTTGGCCTTGCTACCCAGCGTTCATTACTGTCAGGTCCTGCCGGAAGAGATGCATGCTCAGAAACGATGAGTGAATTTTAAGGAAAACAATCATCCTGCCACTCCTAAAAAAATGGTCTCTGATCATGTAATAAATTCTTATATATTTCTTGGCCCAGCCACTGTTCTGGAATTGCATATGGCCCTGATCCTTCAAAACCTGTCTTTGGATCACAATGAAGAAACGAGTCCGTGTGGGTCACTCCTGGTTGACCACTGTAGCCAGAAGAAAAGTAAGAACTGTTGTACTTTTTTTTAAAACCCATTTTGGCAACTAACCACAAGTTGCTTTCCCAAAATATTCCAACAGCTTCCAATTTAATGGAGACGGTCTATGTAACATATTGTGCCATATCTTTTAAAGTTTCATGTGGAACATACTACAAAATTATTGTCTAAGCTTCCTGCTGCTATAAATTTCACATGGACTGGCTTAAAATAGAATCTTATTTTAGAGACTGTTTAGACAGGAAGATTCCACAGTCTCTTTTTTTTTTTAAAATTTATTTATTTTTGGCTGTGTTGGGTCTTCGTTTCTGTGCGAGGGCTTTCTCTAGTTGTGGCAAGCGGGGGCCACTCTTCATCGCGGTGCGCGGGCCTCTCACTATCACTGCCTCTCTTGTTGCAGAGCACAGGCTCCAGATGCGCAGGCTCAGTAGTTGTGGCTCACGGGCCTAGTTGCTCCGCGGCATGTGGGATCTTCCCAGACCAGGGCTCGAACCCGTGTCCCCTGCATTAGCAGGCAGATTCTCAACCACTGCGCCACCAGGGAAGCCCCCTCCACGGTCTCTCTTAATGTAAAGCCTATTTCAGAAAATTCCTTCTCGCATTAATAACTGTGAAGTACACAGTGAGCTTTCAGTTGACTCAAGTGTACAAATGGCGGCTATGTGCAGATTGGTATCTTCCCTTTTCAACTTCCGGCTCCTGATAATTGTCCCTGTGGAAGTTGCCAAAAGCAACTTAAGACCTGGGTAGGGCCAATATAAACATGCAAGGTTTCTGCAAGGACCTCTGCATCCTAATTCTATGGTATGTCCTTACCTCAGTGCTCCTTCATCAACTGGCTCAGGGCCCTTCTTCTTGCCTGCCATAAACTTACTTAGAGCCTACTCAAGATTATAATAAAGCACACTTTTTCTGAACTTTCTCTCCGTTCAGTTTCTTTTATTTTTCTTTTTTTTGCTATTACACTAGTTTTCCACCCAGGCAGTAGAGCATGGTGATCAAAAGCACAGACTCTAAACTCTACCTGGGTGTAAATCCCAGCTCCACCACTTAGTAGCTTTGTGACATGGGGCAAATCACTTAACCCTTCTGTGCCAAAATTACCTCATTTGTAAAATAGGGATTTAATTGTACTCACCTTATTTGGTAGTTGTGAGAATTAAATGTATTAATCTATGTGAAGCACTTAGAACAGTGGCTGGCACTTACTAAGGACTATGTATTTGCTATTATTAGTAGTAGTTGCTTTATTTGAAGTTCTATAATAAGTGAATGGCTACCCCTTCTCACTCCACTGGTATGCTCATTTCTCATGAGTCCCCAGGACACTTGTAAGACATTTCACACCTCAGCAAGCAATTAGCAATGCATCAGCAGATCTTTGTCCTGGACCTGGCTCAACCCCAGAGTGACTGCATCACTTTGGGAAAGTAACTAAAACTATCTGAGCCTGAGTTTCCTCCTCTGTAAAATGGGGATAATACCTGCTTTGCAGCCCTCACAAGACCGTTACGAAGATCAGATTAAAAAATGTGTGGAAAAGTACTCTGATGCAGTAAGCCTCTACCCAGGGAAGATACTACTAACATACTTTCTGCTAAAGCTGTAGAAAAAGGAAATAAAAGGGACAGGAAGTGGCTAGCACATCCCCTAATGTCCAAGAATGCTGTGCCTGAAAGGTATGGTACCAGCAAGGCTGAAGAGTGGACCTCGGCCTCTCTCACCCTCAGTCTCAAATTGCTAAGTATGGTTCTATCCTAGAAGTGGAGCTGATGGCGACAGCAGAAAGAAAATGGAAGTGGAAAATATCCCTCCTACTAAGCTTTAACACCTGCTTACCTACCTCAAGACCTGAAACCTCTGTAAAGCCACTTGTGTCCTGGCACGTGTTTTCCTGAGCCATCTTCTGCTGTTTGATATCAAGCAGGGCGAGGGCCTCCAAATACTGTTGATTCAAAACTAGGAAGGGCCATGTAAGAAAGTGTTAGGAGGTCTAACCCCAGCCTCACCTAATCCAGTTAAACCAACACCACATACTCACGTCTTCTAAGCAAGGGATATACAACTACCCACAAAATCTGTCTCCAACCAGAAAATCTGATAGAATAGTGGGTATCAAGTGAGTTAACACTAGATAAAATGTTATTTTTAATGTGGAAATAACTTTGCAACCGAAGTCTGGTCTTCATTTGCTCAAAGAAAATTTGTAGGATTTTCAAAAAGAGAACATACAAAGGCTAATTATCCACACTGTGAGACGATCAGATGATGAAATGTCATATATTGTATTAATGTCAACTGTACCAGCTCTCCAAACTCTATCAGACTTTTCTTTTAGTTAAGAGTTTTCACAAGAGGCTCTCAACCCAAATAGTTAGAACAAGAGGGGTCCTGCTATTTACTGGAAAGCAGAATAACAGTAACTTTCCCTCTCTTCTTGTAGGGTGGAAGGATAGGGAGGAAGGGACAGGAGTAGTGGTTATGAGCAACTTCTGTCCTGGGACCAACCTAACAAGGGGGAAATCACTATCTGCTCAAATCACTGGTGTGGAGAAGCATATCTGTGTGTGCAGTTCTCACCCAGGGCATTGCCACAGTTCACTTACTACACTATGTAAAGTGCCGCTCTCGGGCCCATGACCTGACTGAGCACTCATTTTACGCCTTTCAAGCCACCACTTTAAAATAGTTTCTGCTGGGAATTCCCTGGCGGTCCAATGGTTAGGGCTCTGGGCTCTCACTGCCAGGGGCCCAGGTTTGATAGCTGGTCAGGGAACTAAGATCCCACATGCCACATGGTGTGGCCAAAAAAAAGATTTCTAAAAAGTTGGTACCACCTTAATACTCTTTCATTAACTTTTGTCATATAGTGACTCATTATATAAAAGATATGCTCTGTGTGTGTGTGTATATGCACATACATTTATAAATTTCAAGTTCTTAATGAGTCATATAATATTTTGAAAAATATTTGTATTAGTGACAAAGTCACAGAAGACACTTTCATGAGAAAAAATTATGTTGAATAACTATACAATTTTATACTTTTCCTACTAGATTCCCAATAAACATACACCTACTCAGGTTCCTCAAACATCAGGTGCTCTACCATTTTGTTTACACTGAGTATAAAAGCTAAAGGATAAAGGGAGAATCAGGAGAAACTGCTTAATGGGTATAAGGTTTTATTTTGTAGTCATGGAAACGTTTTAGAACTAGATGTTTGTGTTATGAATTGTTCACTTTTAAATGGTTAATTTTAAGTTATGTGAATTTCACCTCAAATTTTTTTTTAATTCGAAAACCTAACTGATCAAACCCACAGCCAACATCGTTCTCAATGGTGAAAAACTGAAACCATTTCTTCTAAGGTCAGGAACAAGACAAGGTTGCCCACTCTCACCACTATTACTCAACATAGTTTTGGAAGTTTTAGCCACAGCAATCAGAGAAGAAAAAGAAATAAAAGGAATCCAAATCAGAAAAGAAGTAAAACTGTCACTGTTTGCAGATGACATGACACTATACATAGAGAATCCTAAAGATGCTACCGGAAAACTACTAGAGCTAATCAATGAATTTGGTAGAGTAGCAGGATACAAAATTAATGCACAGAAACCTCTTGCATTCCTATACACTAATGATGAAAAATCTGAAAGAGAAATTAAGGAAACACTCCCATTTACCATTGCAACAAAAAGAATAAAATACCCAGGAATAAACCTACCTAAGGAGACAAAAGCCCTGTATGCAGAAAACTGTAAGACACTGATGAAAGAAATTAAAGATGATACAAACAGATGGAGAGATACACCATGTTCTTGGATTGGAAGAATCAACATGGTGAAAATGACTATACTACCCAAAGCAATCTACAGATTCAAAGCAATCCCTATCAAACTACCAGTGGCATTTTTCACAGAACTAGAACAAAAAATTGCACCATTTGTATGGAAACACAAAAGACCCCAAATAGCCAAAGCAATCTTGAGAAACAAAAACAGAGCTGGGGGAATCAGGCTCCCTGACTTCAGACTATACTACAAAGTTACAGTAATCAAGACACTATGGTACTGGCACAAAAACAGAAATATAGATCAATGGAACAGGACAGAAAGCCCAGAGATAAACCCATGCACCTATGGTCACCTTATCTTTGATAAGGAGGCAAGAGTATACAATGGAGAAAAGACAGCCTCTTCAATAAGTGGTGCTGGGAAAACTGGACAGCTACATGTAAAAGAATGAAATTAGAACACTTCCTAACACCATACACAAAAATAAACTCAAAATGGATTAAAGACCTAAATGTAAGGCCAGACACTATAAAACTCTTAGAGGAAAACATAGGCAGAATGCTCTGACAGAAGTCGCAGCAAGATCCTTTTTGACCCACCTCCTAGAAAAATGGAAATAAACATAAACAAATGGGACCTAATGAAACTTAAAAGCTTTTGCACAGCAAAGGAAACCACAAACAAGACAAAAAGGCAACCCTCAGAATGCGAGAAAATATTTACAAACAAAGCAACTGACAAAGGATTAATCTCCAAAAAATATACAAGCAGCTCAATATCAAAAAAACAAACAACCTGGACTTCCCTGGTGACGCAGTGGTTAAGAATCTGCCTGCCAATGCAGGGGACACGGGTTTGATCCCTGGGCCGGGAAGATCCCACATGCCACGGAGCAACTAAGCCCGTGCGTCACAACTACTGAGCCTGTGCTCTAGAGCCCAGGAGCCACAACTACTGAGCCTGCGCGCCTAGAGCCCGTGCTCCGCAACAAGAGAAGCCACTGCAAGTGAGAAGCCCGTGCACTGCAACAAAGACCCAATGCAGCCAAATTAATTAATTAATTAATTAATTATTTTTAAAAAATCCAAAAATGGGCAGAAGACCTAGATAGACATTTCTCCAAAGAAGATATACAGATTGCCAACAAACACATGAAAGGATGCTCAACATCACCAATCATTAGAGAAATGCAAGTCAAAACTACAATGAGGTATCACCTCACACCAGTCAGAATGGCCATCATCAAAAAATCTACAAACAATAAATGCTGGAGAGGGTGTGGAGAAAAGGGAACCCTCTTGCACTGTTGGTGGGAATGTAAATTGATACAGCCACTATGGAGAACAGTATGGAGGTTCCTTAAAAAACTAAAAGTAGAACTACCAGATGACCCAGCAATCCCACTACTGGGCATATACCCTGAGAAAACCATAATTCAAAAAGAGTCATGTACCACAATGTTCACTGCAGCTCTATTTACAACAGCCAGGACATGGAAGCAACCTAAGTATCCATCGACAGATGAATGGATAAAGATGTGGCACATATATACAATGGAGTATTACTCAGCCATAAAAAGAAATGAAATTGAGTTATTTGTAGTGAGGTGGATGGACCTAGAGTGTGTCATACAGAGTGAAGTCAGTCAGAAAGAGAAAAACAAATACCGTATACTAATACATATATATGGAATCTAAAAAAAAAAAATAGTTCTGAAGAACCTAGGGGCAGGACAGGAATAAAGACACAGACATAAGAGCATGGACTTGAAGACACAGGGAGGGAGAAGGGTAAGCTGGGGCGAAGTGAGAGAGTGGCATGGACATATATACACTACCAAATGTAAAACAGATAGCTAGTGGGAAGCAGCTGCACAGCACAGTGAGATCAGCTCGGTGCTTTGCAACCACCTAGAGGGGTGGGATAAGGAGGGTGGGAGGGAGATGCAAGAGGGAGAGGATATGGGGATATATGTATACATATAGCTGATTCACTTTGTTATACAGTAGAAACGAACACAACATTGTAAAGCAATTATACTCCAATAAAGATGTTAAAAAAAAAAAACCTAACTGATGCATTTCTTCTCTTTTATCCTTAAAATATGTTACTTCAAAATATTAGCACTTTGTCTATTGATATTGTGTTCTTAACATAGGACATTCTATATAAAACTGATCTTTTAACATAGTATTTTTAAAGAATTATCAAAATACCACTCTACTTACTTGTATTTTTAGACTTGAGCATTTTAATTTCTTCTGTTTTCAGTTTCAAAGTTTCTTTGAGGACTGCATTTTCACAGTTTAGCCTGGAAAAAAGTACCCCCTAAATAACTAAAACATTAATACTTTGTAGGTGAATGAGAACATTTAATCCCATAATTAGAACACGAAAACCCTAATATAATTTTTCTTACATCAAAAGTCTAGAATTTATATATGTAATAAAATAAAAATTTAAAGGAGTGTGGTTAGACTTTGAACTTACTCTTAACCCTTCTGTATACTCAGCTGAGAAAGTATCAGAACCAGAAATACCTCTAAGTCATCTATTTTGAACACTCATTCTCTTTACCAAAGTTTCAGTCAAGTTAATTACCATTTGAACACCAACTACATGCTTAGGCCACCTTCCAAAATTTGCATAAAAAGATACATAGGGAGGCACAAACTTCCAGTTGTAAAATAAGTAAGTCCTGGGGACGCAATGTACAGCATGAAGACTGTAGCTAACAATTATTGTACAGTATTTGAAAGCTGCTAAGAGAGCAGACCTTAAAAGTTCTCAACATAAGAAAAAAACTGTAATGATGTACGGCAATGAATGTTAGCTAGATTTATTGTGATGATCATTTTGCAACATATACAAATATCAAATCATTATATTGTACACCTGAAACTAATACACTGTTATATGTCAATTATACCTCAATTTAAGAAAAAGATACATAGGGAGCTTTATCTATTGAATGAAAATTGGAATTACTTACAAGAGTTCCTAAATTGCCCAGCATCAGGACTTCCCTGGTGGCACAGTGGTTAAGAATCCGCCTGCCAATGCAGGGGACACGTTCGAGCCCTGGTCCAGGAAGATCCCACATGCCACAGAGCAACTAAACCCACAAGCCACAGCTACTGAGTCCGCGTGCCACAACTAGTGAGCCCGCGTACCACAACTACTGAAGCCTGCGTGCCTGGAGCCCATTCTCCGCAACAAGAAAAGCCACCATAATGAGAAATGAGAAGCGTGCGCACCACAACGAAGAGTAGCCCCCACTCGCCGCGACTAGAGAAAGCCTGCATGCAGCAACGAAGACCCAACGCAGCCAAAAATAAGTAAATAAATAAATTTATTTTTAAAATAAATAAATTTGTTTTAAAAAATAAATAAATAGCCCAGTATCAGAGGCTTAAAAAATTGCACTTTTGTAATTAAAAACAGTCGCCAGATCATCTGGTCTAATTTATAACTTTAAATAAAATACCTATCAAGACGTGATATTCCCAGGGAATATTACATGCTGTGCTTGGGACAGGCCTCATATCATTAAAACAGTGGTCATGAAGTTAAAGTTTCTCAATTAAAAGTGAAATGTGGTTCACATCACAAGAAAAAAAAATTCTGTAACCATGTATGGTGACGGATGTTGACTGTATTGTGGTGAACATTTTGTGATATGTACAGGTGTTGAGTCATTGTGTTGTACACCTGAACTAATGTAATATGTCAGTTATATCTAAAAAACAAGAAATGTAAATCTAAGACATTCCCTTTCCATGAATTACCTACAAATTAATAAAACGTGAAATCAGTTTCTCAAGCAATGTCTATAGCCCTTGAGGAATAAAGCACTTTTTTTTCCCTTTATAAATTTATTTATTTATTTATGTATTTATTTTTGGCTGTGTTGGGTCTTCATTGCTGCGTGTGGGCTTTCTCTAGTTGTGGCAAGTGGGGGCTACTCTTGGTTGTGGTGCATGGGCTTCTCATTGCGGTGGCTTCTCTTGTTGTGGAGCATGGACTCTAGGCATGCGGGCTTCAGTAGTTGTGGCTCGTGGGCTCTAGAGCACAGGCTCAGTAGTTGTGGCTCACGGGCTTAGTTGCTCCACGCATGTGGAATCTTCCCAGACCAGGGCTCGAACCCGTGTCCCCTGCATTGGCAGGTGGATTCTTAACCACTGTGCCACCAGGGAAGTCCTAAAGCACCTTTCTTAGCACAACCTCTTCCTAGGACTCTAGGTCTGTGATTCTCAAACTGAACTCTGAATAATTCTAAGCTTATGAGGACGTTCAGATGCTCACAAACATTTTATGAGATGCATGCAAACTACTTTATAAATTAATTTTAAAAAACAACCTACTTGAGAATCTGCCTGCCAATGCAGGGGACACGGGTTCGAGCCCTGGTCTGGGAAGATCCCACATGCCACGGAGCAACTGGGCCCGTGAGCCACAATTACTGAGCCTGCGCGTCTGGAGCCTGTGCTCCGCAACAAGAGAGGCCGCGATGGTGAGAGGCCCGCTCACCGCGATGAAGAGTGGTCCCCACTTGCCACAACTAGAGAAAGCCCTCGCACAGAAACGAAGACTCAACACAGTCATAAATAAATAAATAAATATAAGCAGTCATTTACATTAAAAAAAATAAAAATAAAAACCAACCTACTTAGGGACTTCCCTGGTGGTCCAGTGGTTAAGACTCCATGCTCCCAATGCAGGGGGCCAAGGTTTGATCCCTGGTCAGGAAACTAGATTCCACGTGCCACAACTAAGAGCCTGCATGCCACAACTAAAGATCCCGCATGCCGCAATGAAGATCTCATATGCTGCAACTAAGACCCGGCCCAGCTAAATAAATAAATAAATATTTTAAAAAACAAAAAAACCAAAAAAAAAATCACAATCTACTCAGTCAAATGCATTAACTTTGCTGTCTGGTTAACTATTTTTGTGCAGACCTCACTATAAAGCATCCTCTGCTAGTTCTGCCTAACTGAAGAGCATCCTAAGAGATAACCTGTTGACTAAGTGTAAATCTGTGTATGTGAATCAGAATTTTCTGGGTTCTGTGCAGCCAAAACAAAATACAAAAGAAAAAATTGGGTAAACAACACTATCACATTGGCAAATATCATAACGTATGACACATTCTCTTGATGAGGCTGGGGGAAACAAGCAGTCTCATGAGTTACCGTTAGGAATGCAAATTGGTACAAGCCTCATAGAGAGGAATTAGGCAACGTCTAATAAATCTACATATGTATCTACCTTTTGACCCAGCAATTCTACTTCTAAGAATTTACCTTGAAAATACATCTCCAGCAACACAAAAGTATATGTCAAGGCTATTTATTGCAGCATTGTTTATAATAGCAAAATAATGGAAACAATCTAAGTGCCTATATATAGGAGAGTGGTTGAGTAACTTTTTCACAGCCACACAATCGAGTGATTTCCAGGATATACTGTTAAACAGAAAAAGCACAAAAGAGTATCTAGGGCTTCCCTGGTGGCGCAGTGGTTGAGCGTCAGCTTGCTAATGCAGGGGACGCGGGTTCGAGCCCTGCTCTGGGAAGATCCCACATGCCACGGAGCAACTAGATCCGTGAGTCACAACTACTGAGCTCTGCGCGTCTGGAGCCTGTGCTCCGCAACAACACAGGCCGCGATAGAGAGAGGCCCGCGCACCGCGATGAAGAGCGGCCCCCGCTTGCCGCAACTGGAGAAAGCCCTTGCACAGAAACGAAGACCCAACACAGCTAAAAATAAATAAATAATAAAAATAAAGGAATTCCTTTAAAAAAAAAAATCTATAAAAAAAAAGAGTATCTACAGTAAACTACCTTTGATGTAAGAAAGAAGGGGAAATAAGAAAACATACATATACCTGCTTATTTGTGTAAACAGAAACAGAGGAAGGATAAATCAAAAAATAGTAAGATTGATTATGTACAGATAGTGAAGGGAAGGAGGAATGGCAGGACATTGGGAATGGGGTAGAGGGGCAAAGGACACTTCTCTGAATGTACCTGTCTGAATACTTCTGACTGTTGGAAGCATGTCAATGTTTCACAAAGTCAAAAGTAGACAAACAAAATAAATAAGTAAATTAATAAGGATAGTGAAAAACTCTAAAACAGAATACAAATGGAAACAAATGAACTTAAATGAAGAGAATAACCATACTGAAGATAAGAAAGAGGAAACTAACCAAGTAAGTTTTAAACACCGTATTTTGACCATATACCTTCAGGCTAAAAACAAAACTGTAAACAAATATGGAACTCTAGTTAATGGGTTTGATTTTACAATGGTATGTATTAGCAGTTCTAAAGTTACCTTCTGTATAGTCTATGATGGAACAAATAAGTAAACATACAGGATAACAGGAGCCAGGTTTCTCCTTGTGGGACTTACAAATGCAGAGAGGGGCAAGGCTAAGATGAACCCTGTGGTGGTGCTCTGCAATTGGAGATATGAGTATGATCTCATTGATATGTGACAGATACATACATACATAAATGATAAAGAGACAGGTAGATAGATGATAAATCGATGACACAGACAGACAGATAGATAGATGCATATATATGTGTGTCTGCATCTGTGTATTTTCCAACTCTGTCCTCTGAGAGGAACTCCACGCAGTGAACCCTCAGTAGTACTGAGCACACCTAGCACTCAGATCTTGATTTCTAAACACCATTCCCCATTAAAAGGAACTGCTGCTCCTTGAAGAAATACCTAATATTGTAGGCATACTGGCCTAGAATATCTTGTACCAGAACGCAAGAAAGTGCTCAAAGAAAAAGAGATGTCAAAAAGTCACAGGAAGGACTTCCCTGGTGGCACAGTGGTTTAGAATCCGCCTGCCAATGCAGGGGACACGGGTTCAATCCCTGGTTCAGGAAGATCCCACATGCCACAGCTAAGCCCGTGCACCAAAACTACTGAAGCCTGCGTGCCTAGAGCCCGTGCTTTGCAACAAGAGAAGCCACCACAATGAGAAGCCCGTGCACCACAACAAGGAGTAGCCCCCGCTCACTGCAACTAGAGAAAGCCCACAGGCAGCAACAAAAACCAACGCAGCCAAAAATAATTAAATAAATAAATTTATTTAAAAAAAAAAAAAAAAGCCACAGGAACACCTGTGCTTGATGGGGCTCCCACTGACCGAAGTTGGAAAATTTTAAACATCAAAAGAAATTATGGTAGTAATAGCTTTTAACCCACTGAATAATACAAGAATCCCTGAATCCGTATTGGTATAAACAAACAAACGAGAAGGAAAAACTCTTTTTTACAGTAAAATGCCAGCATACAAATGTAGAAGGAATAAGGGAATTAGAAAATTACCATTTGGCAACCATTGTAGTAATAATTGCTTCAGGTAGAATATCAGTGGATATAAAAACGAGTGGGTGAAAAGTCTGATGAGTCACATATATTTACATAATTTTCAAGTATCTCTCCACAAGATGCTTATTAATTACAAGGGGAAAAATAGTGACTTAATAGTGCAGAATGAGGGCAGACACCATACCTTAACCAAGTGATCAAGATTCACATCCTAGGAATAGGACAAATCAGCATCACATGCCTCCTGATATGATGCACTAAGAATACATTGCTTCAGTGGTAATATTGCCCAAAATGCATAACCCAATTCAATCCAGAAGCATCAGATACCCTCATTGTAGGATATTCTATAAAATAATGGGCCTGTCCGCCTCAAAAAAATGTAAAGGTTATAAAAGATAAACACTGAAGAACTGTTTCAGATTAAAGGAGACTAAAATTTAGACGTGACAACCAAATGCAACTTGTGGTTCTGGATTGGTCCTGAACAGGGGAAATTGTTTTTTCTCTTTTGCTCTGAGAACATTATTAAGATAGTTGGTAATATAAAGAAGGTCTGCACATTAAATAATAGTATTGGGTTAAGGTCTTGATTTTTATAACTTTATTATGGTTATAAATAAGAACGTCCCTTTTAAAAAAAAATACAAACTAAAGTATTTAGAGTAATGGGACCCTATATATGCAAAATGGTTCAGAAAATATTACCTCTATATTTATGTATTTAACTACAAAGAGAGAGAAAGAAAGGAAAAAAGAATGATAAAGTAAATGTGGTAAAGAGTTAAAATTTGGAGAATCTTGGTGAAAGATATACAGGAGTTGTTCTATTCTTAAAACTTTTCTGTAAGTCTTCAATTATCTCAAATTAAAAGTTAAGAAGTAATAAATTTAAAAATTAGGTACTAAAGCCACCTATAACCCCAGATACCAAAACAATTTCTCAGTGATTAAATTACAGCATATTCATAAGGTCAAAGTTATTAAATAAATTCACACTAATACAAGAGTTGCTCAAAAGACTTTGCAAAAACAGTGCAAGGCTAAAATAACTTGGGAAACATGGCTCTTAAACTGTATTTTAATATACAGTTTATACTAGTTTTTAAAGAAAGAAAATTAACAGTAACAGTAAAATATGGAACTGGTAAGTGGGTAAGCAATATGAATCTTATTTTATTTTATTTATTTTTTGGCTGTGCCACGTGGTTTGCAGGATCTTAGTTCCCCGACCAGGGATTGAACCCGGGCCATGGAGATGAAAGCACCAAGTCCTAACCACTGGACAACCAGGGAATTCCCTGAATTTTATACTTAGTGTGCTCAAAAAAGAAGAAAGCCTAAGCTACATTTGAATTATACACAGTTTAAAATTTTCCAAAGAAAAATTATGGAATAATAATATACAAACCTGTCATATTTTTGGATCCAAGATTCCTCTATATTTTTAAATCTATTGCGATCAAATTCTATTTCCCACTGCAAGGCATTTATTTCCTATAGAAAAAAATTAGCACTTTCAAGGAAATTACTACAAATAAATCATTTCATGACTTATGAATATCTGAAATAAATCATTTAGTCACTTCACAGAAATAGGTTAAAGACGAAAAACTAATTACTGCTCAAAAAGAGTCTATGACATTTGTAAACACATATGACATGCCTCTTTAGCACTCAAAAAGCTTTGCTGAAGTTTACTTATTATAGGGAACATTTCAAATTTGCTGGCCTGAACCTAGATTTCTCGCTGCCCACAACCCATGCAGACCCCAACATATACTCCTGGAAGTCTGAGCCCAGGACACTCCCACCAAGGGAGAGTAAAACAGGAATAGGAATATGACCATCTAGGGTGATTCCTAACCACCTTTTTAGTGACGATGAGATGGTCAGAAAGAGGCAGGCTCTGCAGGGCAAGCAGAAGAAGAAAAATAGGAAAAGAAAAACAGGAAGTGTCAATTTGGCAGGCTTAGCCCATGTGACAATCTGTTTTGGATTATAAGCTCCAAAAGGGAAGGGACTGTATGAAGTTGAAGTACACCTAGCAGAGGGTATGCACAAATGACATATCCACTGGTACGGTGATTTTTAAGGGAATTCTGTTTGAAAGCTTATTGAATTGAACAAGTCTACGCTATACACTATATGTGGTCAAATACCTTCTCCAAGGATCTCTTTTGTTCCACAGTTTTTTGAAGCACTGCCTGGGTATGACTTGTGGCTTTGCCAAATATTGCCTAAGAAAAATAAAGATTGTATCAGTATAAATTAAATTTCCAATCACCCTTATATGCAAGGTGAAGTTCACATTTTTATTTTAAGACAGTAGAAAATTACCTTGAGATGAGATTCCCACAGAGACCTTTTGTATAGTTTGATAGTTCAAAAGTCAGAAGATCTTGGTTTGGTTCTTTCCCAATGAACATGAGAATGAATGAATGGATTTTGCACACAAAGACATGTACATGAACATTCATAGCTGTATTATTCATAATAGCCCAAAATAGCTATCAACTGGTAAATGGATAAACAAAATGTGGCATATCTATACAATGGAATATTATTTGGCAATAAAAAAGGAAGAAAGCACTGACACATGCTACAACATGTATGAACCTTAAAAATATGCTAACTAGAAGAATCCAGAGGCAAAAGAATCTAGACATATACTGTATGATTCTATTTATGAAATAGAAAAGGCTGGGGATGGGAATGGGAATAACTGCTAATGGGTAAGAGGTTCCTTTTTTGGGGTGATGGAAATGTTCTAAATTAAGTTGTGATGATAGTTACACAATTCTAAGTTTAGTAAAAATAAATTGTATGCTTAAAACGAGAGAAATTCATGACGTTAAGTTGCATCTTAATAAAGCTGTTTTAAAAATCTATAGCTCAAAAAAAAAAAAAACTATATTAAACACTAATGCTTTTATTTTAAAAGCTAAAACCAGGGAGTTCCCTGGTGGTCTAGTGGTTAGGATTCGGCACTTTCACTGCCATGGCCCGGGTTCAATCCCTGGTTGGGGAACTGAGATCCGGCAAGCCGCGCAGCATGGCCAAAAATATGAAAATAAAATTAAATTAAAAAGATAAAACCATACTACCTATCATTGGAATGTGTACCTGATGAAAGTGTAAAAGTAACTTCTTACATTGCTTTGAAGAATTCTCAATGCTTCCTCTTTACCTTCAAGTTGTCTTTGAGATGCCTCAAGTTCAGTTTTCAAAATTTCTACCTCCTGAGGAGAAAAACACAATTAGTCTTCCTATCTGTGAGATATGCAACCCCAAATGATCAATTTAGACAGTTTACATTTAAGCTCAACATTCACTTTGACTCAAAGTGCTCTGACCTTACAAAATGAGGTTGGAAATTCCTCCAGGCTTTATAAGTGGACCAGAGAGGCTAAAACTGAGATGCTCGCTGTCAGGTGCCAGTTATGACTAAAAGCCCAAATCTTTTGCTTTTACCCATCTAGGCCACACACACAGTTAATAATTTGGAGAAAAAGCTTTAGACCACATAAAATAAGAACATGATCGGCTACACAGCTACAGTAGCTATTATGGGTAGAACTGTGCCCCCCACCCCAAAAGATATGTTCAAGTCCTAATCCCTGGTACCATAAATTCGACCTTATTTGGAAATAGGGCCTTTGCAGATGTAATTAATGTCATACTAGATTAGAGTAGGCCTCAATCCAATGACTGGTGTGACGCAGCTACAAGCCAAAGGTTGTTGGCGGCAACCACCAGAAGCTAGGAGGTGGCAAAGGATTCTCCTGTAGACCCTTCAGAGGGAACACAGCCCACCCACACCTTGATTTCAGACCTCTAGCTTCCATAGCTGAGAGAGAATCGATCTGCTCTTTTAAGACACCAGTTTGTCAGGGCAGCCCTAGGAAACTAGTAGAGTAGCGATCACCAGAAGAGACACAAATGCACACTAAGGGACTTCCCTGGAGGTCCAGTGGTTAAGACCCCATGTGTCCACTGCAGGGGGCCTGAGGTTTGATCTCTGGTCGGGAAACTAAGATCCCACATGCTGCGGCCAAAAAAAACCCAAAAAAACAAACAAACAAAAAAACAAATGCACACTAAGATGGGCTTTCTGTTCCTGAAAGGACAAGCACCCTCATAGAAACTCCAACTCCCAGCAAGATGGATGGCCTCCTCAGACCATCTGGGGTACTTTCTAGTCCTCTGACTTCAAAGAGGTTAAATTAAGTCAGGTTATTCCAAGTCACACATACTGGGAAGACAGATGGAAGGGAGTGATTATTTTCTCCAGGAGGAGTTAGAGAAATAAGTTGGAAAGGAGAACAGGAGGGCATGTTTATACGAACAGCCTTTCTGAGAGATGAGGAGATGAAGCCACCGAGAGGAGGAGGCCAGTTGGAAGCTATGAGCTTGACAGTGTGGCTCGAGAATATCTGGAAAGCCAACAGTTGCCTTCCATACCATGTTAGTAATACTTACACAAAATATCTATCGGTGGACTTTATTCACATGAGAATTTGTATGTTAGCCAGAGTACCTACCTCTAAAGTTTCATGAAGACGTTGCCTTAATTCCACATTTGACAACTCTGAATTAGAATCTATTAGAGGGAAAAAAAATATTTTCTTTAACTAGTTAAATATGGGACATTTGTTTACAAAATATCAAATACAGCCTTTCCCTAAATTGAAACAAGAAAATAACTGTAATAACCAAACGATGATAAAAACAGATAGCTTAAAACATTCCACAAATGAAACAACACATACTTTTGAATCAAAAGACTCTTAAAAAAAAGGACTCTAAAATAAAACTGTTGTTAATGAATTGGTTACTTACTACATCCAAACACAGTATTAATGAACGTTGGTGAGTAAAGTAAATAAATGTTGGTGTTTGGCTTAAGCCTGATCAATATCGTGATATGAATATCTAAGAAATAACCTGAATTTAATTTCTTTCCAAGGAGAATCACTAGAAGTCTCCAGTAACTTCAATTATTCTCTCCTTAATGGGATCGATCAACTGAGACATTAAACTGGGCTTCCCAGGAACTTCATTTACATTGCAGTTTCACTGGCAATAGAAAAACATTGAAGTGATAAATTACAGCAAGAGAACAGGAAGTAAAAAGAAGCAAAAAAATTTAGAAAGAATATTTTGAGGGACATTAAAAATTTCTCAAAACAATTCTTTGCTATTCTGAACTTTCATCAACATGACAGTAACCAAGGGAAAACCTAAGTCATGTTTTTACTCTGATAATTCAGGGTTCCAATGAGGGACAAAAGTGACATTGGGGAACTTCCTTGGCGGTCCAGTGCAGGGGACATGGGTTCAATCCCTGGTCGGGGAACTAAGATCCTGCATGCAGCATGGTGTGGCCAAAAATTAAAAAATAAATAAAATTTTTAAAAAAGTAACACTGGGTTGACAATGACAAGTTCTATTCTATTAACACCTGTGGTAGGCAGAATAATGGCCCCCAAAGATGTCCACATCTTAATCCCAGAACCTGTGAATACCTAGCAAAAAGAATTTTGCAGGTGTGATTAAATACTTGGAGATAGGAGATTATTCTGGATTACCCAAGTGGGCCTGATGTAATCACAAGGGTCCTTATAAATGAAAGGAGGCAGGGGAGTCAGTATCAGCATGAGGCAGAGGGAGAAGTGGCTATGAAGACAGAGGAAGGGTACCACGGCCAGGGAAGGCAGCCTCTAGAAGGTGGAAAAGGCAAGAGAGTGGGTTCTCCCCTAGAGCCTCCCTTCTGGAGGGGCTATGCCAACACCGCGATTTTAGTCCAGTGAAACCTGTTTTGGATTTTTGACCTACAGAACTGTAAGAGAATAAAATTTATGTTGTTTTAAACCATTAAATTTCTGGTAATTTGGAAACTGCCTATTAGCAAGAGGAAACTAACACAATATTCTTACCTAGGATCAAGTCAACTTTGATAAAAAGACAAAAGTCCATAACTCAAAAAAAATAGGAGCTCATACCATTACTATTACTTCTTGTTTCTATCCCAGTAGTTTCCTCACATTTTTGTAAAGGCATCTTAGCATAATGTTCAATTTTCAACATCTTGCTTGCAAAACAGTATCCATCCTCTATGCATGATAAGGATTTGGAAGAAAAATATATAAATAATCCCATCCTAATTTCAAGAAGGATTTTGAAGGACAGAGATCAATCCCCAGATGCACCATGTTTTCGTAAATCTGAAATGTTTCTTAAATTATTTTCATGTTGTTCTAATTGTGTTTGTTCCACTTTGGTGGGGAAGTTTTACAATGTGGATTACAAAAGATTCAGCCACATCTGAGCTGTACCACAGTGCAGGCTGGGACTCGTCCACCAGTTCCGGGTCACTTCGCAGTTGTAACATTCTATCACAATAGGATTCTGAATTTTATTCTCTCCTTAGTGTACAGCACAATTTATTTTTACTTATGATAAATTAATTTTGTTTTGAGAATTTTATGACATCCCTAAAATAACCTGAAGCCTGTGTGTTCTGCCTGTAACACTCCTTCCCCAGATGAGCATCAGGCTTGCAGTGTTCCAATGTCACCTCCTTAGAGAGGCCTCTCTTGACCTGTGCCTCAAACAGCAGTGCCCCAGCCCCTCCACTCACTCACTGTCTTTTCACTTACCACTGCCTGATGTTACATAGCTGTTGATTTGCAGGTTTATTTTCTGTCTGCTCTACCAGAATGTGAACTCCATGACATTAGGGCCTTTGACTATTTTATTTACTGATGTGATTCCCAGAGCCTGGTACTGTCCTGGGCACCTAATAGGTACCCAATAAATGTTTGTTGAATAAGACAAAAAAAGAACAAATGAAGTACACCACTACTTCACAAGAAAAGCAAGGTAAGTAATTACTTATTGATATAACTAACATATATGTATTGATGCAGAATAATTACTGTGCTTCACAATTTGTATAATACGTGGAGACAGAAACATCAATTACTTTTACCATCACCAATCAACCTCTAGAGGTGAATACAGATAAATTTCTAAAATCCACGATGGTGACCCATCTTCATGTGTTGGGAGGCTGACAGCATTGATAAAATCCACACGGCAGAAAAGAGGAGGAGAAAGAGGATGCTAGGCATTCTTACCAGTGCTACTTTGTCGGCCGTGATAGGGAATTTGGGGTCCTTCTGGGTATGTATCATGCAAGCTCTTATGCTTGGAATACTGAAAAACGGCACTGTTTCTTTCTTCCCCATTTCTTGAAAATGGGGGAGGACTAAAGGTCTTTCCATCTGATCTTTTTCTAGATGTAAATAAATGTGAAACTTGCACTTCATAAATGCCGCCGGGCCTTCTTCTGAGGCCATACCCTAAATCGCCTTCTGCCATGTCATCGTCCTCTGCTTCCCAGGCCTGCCCCTTTGCCTCACTCTGCGGCCTCGCCTCCCTGCTCATCAGCCACGTGCCTTCTTTACCGTAGGGATAAACAAGTTATCTGCAGTTAAGAGAAAACAGTAGTTAAAAAGCCGTCAGTATAATCAAAGTTGGGTTTGCCAGGGAAGAAAAGTTCCTTCCTATATTTTGCAGGCACAGCCAGCAATGCACAAGCACACAGATGCCCCTTGCAATCCAACTGAAGCTGTTTAACATTTCAGGACTTTTCGGGTAAGAAAAGATCTGACTCCTTATTTCCAAGGAAATAGGAAAGATTTTTACTGAATCCAATAATCTACTGATCAGGATAAAGCAGATCAGGCTTTGCCAAGGAAAAAGAACACACCTGACAAACGAGCTTACAAAGGAAAGGGATCAGTTTTCACAAGCCGAAGAGCTGTATAAAATTCAGAAGAGTCTCTGAAAACCCAGCTTCCAATGACTAAGACCATCTTGCCTCTGTTCCTCACAACCCTTTATCTACTTCAGGTGCTCAGGGCCCTTACGCTCTCTCCTACAGCTCTACTTGGTTCATTTTCTATTTCTGTGCAGATATGATTAGGAGAGGTTTTGTCGGGACAGTGACAGATGGGAGGGAAGAAGGTCCCCCATCGTCCCTCCCTCTCTTTCTCTAACCACGCCACACCTGTGTTCAAAACCCTCCAGTGTTTCTCAGCACAGAGTAAAAGTCAAAGCCCTTCCAGTGGCGAGGGGCCCCAAGCTCACCTCTGCCCCGTACCCTCACCCTGGGCCGGCTGCCCTGGCCTCCCCAGCCTCCCTGGTATTACTGACCGAGCCAGGCATTCCTGACCCAGAGCTTCGAGTTCCCTCTGCCTGGAACGTTCTTCCCCCAGCCAGATGCACAGCTGGTTCCTCACCTCCTTGGGTCTTTCCTGCAGTGTCACCTTCTCAGTGTGGCCTTTCCTGGCACCCCGCCTAAAACTGCCAACTCCTCTTCCCTATCCCACTTCTCTGCTTGATTTTTCTTCTTGGCATTTATGACCTTCTAACACACCCCTCCATATTTTACTCATTTTTCAAAGCACACCATTCAAAGGGGGAAGGCAGTACAAATGGGAGCCTAGGGAAGAAGAAGGTGGCTCTGGCCTGCCTGTTACGCTTCTCAAAAGGTAGTGCACCCTGGACATTTCCTCTACCAGAGCCCAAACCTGCTCCCGAGGGCCCGAAGTGGAATGCAAGCTCCACAGGGCAGAGATTTTGGTCTGTTTGGGTCACACTGCATGCCCAGTGCCTACACAGTTATCTAAGACATGATCAGTGCTCGACAGTACTTTTAAATAAATGGATAAAGGGAGAAAGGAATAAACAAACAAACAGAGGGACTTCCCTGGCCGTCCAGTGGTTAAGACTCTGTGCTTCCACTGCAAAGGGCGCAGGTTTGATTCCTGGTAGGGGAACTAAGATCCTGCATGCCTCGCAGTGCAGCCAAAATAAATAGATAGATAGACAGATAAATCAGTTAATTAAATAAATAAAACCAATAAACTGAAATACTTGCCTGGGGCAAAAAACAACACAGCCACCTCTGTAATGCTCCACACCGGATAACCTGGGGCTAACTCTGGGTAAAAATGCCCTACAGAGAAATGCCCATCACTGAGCCCCCTGCCATGTGGAGCCCACTGTGGGCACCCACCTGGTGACAGTGGCCACCTGTTGGCTGGAGAGCACCGGAAATGCTCAGCCTTGTCCCTCCAGTACAAGGGCAGTGAAGAGGGACTTTCACCACCAGGCATTTCAAAACAGCTGCTTTGCTGAAGGTATTTAGAAATATTTCATCCTTTTCTCAAGACATTTTTTTTTTTTAAAAAAAAGGAAAATAAACACATCTGAAATCCTTTCTAAATATCCTGCTGTTTAAGTAATTGCTTACCAGGACATTCAAAAATAATTAAATCTCAGTCTTGTATTTTTGCTGAAGTCTCTCTCTTAGTCTCCCACTTTTAAAACCACACAAAGATGCCGAATAAATCTATCATGTTTGAAGGGGTTTCTGTTATTTTTAGGGTCAAGGTACCATACATTTTCAATGTTTAAAAACAAAGGCCCTTAAAAAATTAAAAAACAAAACAAAACAAACAAAGGCCCTTAAAAATTTTAGAGAGATACATCATAAAAGAAGATACCTGGAGAGTTCCCCAGTGGCCTAGTGGTTAGGATTCCAGACTTTCACTGCCGGGGCCCGGGTTCAATCCCTGGTCGGGGAACTGAGATCCAGCCACAGGGCGCAGCCAAAAAAAAAAAAAAGAAGAAGAAGAAGATACATAGATGGAAAGAGGCTCAACATCATTCATCAAGGAATTACAGATTACAATTACAAAAAACTACAATGAGATTCCACCACATACCACTGTCAATTCCAGGTGTTGCCAAGGATGTGGACACCCAAATACACTGATGGCAGGAGTATAAGATGGTACAACCACTGTGAAAAAGTTTGACAGTTTCTTTCAAACAAGTGACCCAACAACTGCATTCTTAAGCTTTACCCATGAGAAATGAAAACATGTGTTCATACAAAGATGTGTGCATGAATGTTCAGAGTATTATTCAAATTAGCCAAAAAACTGAAAACAACCCAAATGTCCATCAACAAGAAAATGGACAAATTGTGGTAGTCCACACACAGAATATATTCAGTAATAAATAATAAATTTCTGATATATGCAATAATGTGGATGAATCTTACATTATGCTAACAGAAGAACCGTGTATTGTATGAAATCCAGGCAAAACTAATGTACATGACAGACAACAGATCAATGGTTACCTGGGGTGGGAACCCTGGGGAGGGAACTTTTCTGGGGTGATGAAAAAGTCTTGTATCTTGACTGGAATGATGGTTTGTCAAAACTCATTAAACCATACACTTACAATGGTACATTTTATTATATGTAAATTATACCTCAATAATATGATATTAAAATTTTTTTTAAAAAACAGAAAAAAAAATAACAGACCTTTTAACTGGATTAGGGGAAAAGACGAGAAGTGTGTTAATCAGCTGTGTCCTCCTAGAAAATGATTAAACTGGATGCCTTAAATTGGCAACAACTTGGGCTTCCCTGGTGGCGCAGTGGCTGGGAATCCGCCTGCCAATGCAGGGGACACGGGTTCAAGCCCTGGTCCGGGAAGATCCCAAATGCCACGGAGCAACTAAGCCCGTGTGCCACAACTACTGAGCCTGTGCTCTAGAGCCTGCGAGCCACAACTACTGAGCCCACACGCCTAGAGCCCGTGCTCCGCAACAAGAGAAGCCACCGCAATGAGAAGCCCGTGCACTGCAACGAAGAGCAGCCCCCACTCACCACAACTAGAGAAAGCCCGTGTGCCACAAGGAAGACCCAACACGGCCAAAAATAAATAATAAATAAATTAATTAATTAAAAAAAAAAATCGGCAACAACTTTTAAGCCATGATCTAATAACAGCTAGCACTTGTTGCTTGCTTTCTGTGTGCTAGGCACTACTCTAAGTGCTCTACTTAGATTATTCTATTTAATCTTCACAAGCACTTTACACGACAATACTATTATTGTTTAAGTCTAGACAATTACACTCAAATACAGAGAGGTTAAATAACATAGCTAAAAAGAGATAGAGCCAGATTCTGAATCTAGACCCCTCACACCAGAGATACTGTTAGACTCTTAGCCACTGCTTTCTATCTTTCAGAGAACTTCAATGAGATTAACATCAGAGTAAACCAAGTTTCTATTATTTATGATATCAAGTAAAACTGAGAGTAAAAGTCTAAAATAGCTAGTTTGGCAACACTCAACAAAGTATATTGGACCCATTTTTTCCCCAAATTTTTATGAAATCATCTTGGTTCCTTTACAAGTTTATTTCCTAAATAAGTTTGCCTAGGGACCTCCCTGGTGGTCCAGTGGGTAGGACTCTGTGCTCCCAAAGCAGGGGGCCTGGGTTCGATCCCTGGTCGGGGAACTAGATCCCGCACATATGCTGCAACTAATAGTTCGCATGCTGCAACTAAGAAGCCCTCACGCCGCAAGAAGATCCCATGTGTTGCAACTAAGACCCGGCGCAGCCAAAATAAATAAATACATAAACAAATAATTTTTTTAAAATGTTCGTCTATTTTTATTTGTCAAGGTAGATAGGATATTACTTACTGAATCAAAGACTAATCCCTAAGAGGCTGTATTTTACCTCTAGTGCAGATTCCTGCTTATAAATGCAGCCTCCTGCCTCTGTTAAGAAGGGTGTGGTCAGGGTCTGGTAGCCAACAGTGAAGAAAATAGAATTGGTCAACGCAAAGGAAAAAAGCAATAAGAGGAAAGAGTAAGCAATCACAGGATCAGCTAAGAATATTTTTCAATGTGCCACATATATTCAGGCGTCACAAGTACACCTTCCCACTGTTCAGAGTTGAACAAAATGAGCTTTCACATGGTCTAATGCTCTAGTATTTTTTAAAATGTAACTTTGGGAATTGTTGGCTGTGTACTCTCCCACTTTTATATACTAATTGTATAGTAATATTAATATGTAATGCAGTTGGGACTTCCCTGGTGGTCCAGTGGTTAAGACTTGACTTTTGGAACACATTTCTTCTAAGAAAGGGGAAAAAAGTTGAAGTTACTAACATTCCATTCAACCAGTTTTAAATGCATTCAAGGCTGACAACCAAGGAGGCAGCAGGATGTGTGACAGAGAAGGGCCCTGACCCAGAAGGCCTGGGTTCAAATCTCACACCACCACGTGCTGCTCTGTGATCCTGGGCAAGTCATTTAATCTCTCAGAGCCTATTTTAGGATTTCCAAAATGGCTTTAAGCATAACTACTTTATAGGGGTATTTTGGACACTATCAATATATTTGAAATCAATGTTCATTAATATGAATTTGAGTATTAGTTTCTTCATTTGTCAAGTCAGGGGACTGGATAAGATTCTTTCGTTCTTTAGACCTCTAAAATTCTAGCTCTATAGCAGCATTTTCCAAAGTGTGCCCCATGGAACCCTGGCTCTATGGACTATTAGGTGTTGCTAGAAATAAAAAGGTCCTTTTGGTCTTATTATGGGTGTCTTCTTATGCCAGCCCAAGCATACATGACTTGCCCAAAATTACACAGGCAGTGGCAGGGCCAGAACTAGAATCCATATCCCTGGCTCCTGGCCCCCTTGGGAATGGCGACTGAATGAACAGACTACAGACTGTGAGCACACAATCTACTCTTCCATTAAAACAACTCTGAAAGTGACGTGTATCTTCCTAATTGCTAAATCTAAGATCTAGCCTCATTCCTCAGGTTCCCGCACCTCTGCAGAAGCTGCGATACTACTGACTCACCAGGTCCAAGTCCCCTGGTCCACCCTGGCTCCTCAACCCCACAGGGATCCCTGACTGGCTCCCACCTGCCCACTCAGACTCTTTTGCCTCTTCCTGTCCCTTCTGTATATGTCTGGCTTCCACTCCTGAACACTCTTAAAATACACATCTCCAGCTCGATATCCTGCCAGCAATTCAAACACAGCTTGTTCAAAAACAAATGCACTACCCTCCCCACTGCCACCCCAGGTCTCCTGCTGAGTCCTCTGTTTCCGCAAACCCATCAATCACGCCCCAAAACATCCAGGGCCAAAACTTTGGGATTTGGGGTTTTTTTCCTTTTTCTTCTTTTCAGTGCCTTCAGTTGCCAAGTCCTCTAGGTCCACAAAATCTCCCCAAACCATGTCCTTCTTTGCACATCAACTTCACAGGCCCGGATGAACTTCTTTTACCTCTCCTGGGCTAAACCAATACTTCCCTAACTGATCCACTCCAAGCCATTGCTGCCAACTCAGTCATCTGCAAGCACAGATCCAATGATGCCCCTCTCCTGCCCAAAAACATTCCATAGCGCCCACGGTATATATGATTAAAGTAGGTGTCACCTTGTTTTCTATAATGTAACCAGTTTTCACTTCCTGTGCCATTTGCCAGTACTCCCTGGGCATGCTCTGTGCTTCCGTGGAAAAGGGATTGTACCTGCTGCTCCCAGGCCCCCTTAGCCTGGTCTCTTTAAAGCCTCTGCTGGAGCCATTCTCCACCCAGAATGCTTTCTCCTCCCAGGCCCCCCTCAGTTCATGACAGCCACTCCCTCCAGCAGCCCTCCTGACTCCCCTGGGCCAGATGTGCTTTCTTCTACCTCTGAGCCCTCCTAGCTCTGCATTGTATCTTTCTAATAGTCTGTATTTCCTACCTGACTTGCTTTTTTATCACACACGGCCCTACTGGAGGGAATGAGTGTGTCTCATTTACTTGTGCATAACAGGTGTTCCAGAGACACTTAATGGATGGAATTGAAAAAGAAAACAGATTACTGCCCGGAAAACTTGAACTAGAAGCATCCACACCCACTAGCCGGACAACTACTTCCTCAGCAAACAAGTTGATCAAACAGACACCTAATTCCTGTCAGGCTTGGCAAAAAAGGAACTGACTTCAGCCCTTTCTGTAAACAGTGATCTGTGGCATACCGCTGTAGGATTTTGCTTAAATTTTAATGTTAAAATAATTTTAGATTTACAGTAAGTTGCAAAGATAGTACAGTGAGCTCCTGTATGCCCTCTACCCAAATTCCTCTAATGCAATATTAGAGTACATTTATCAAAAATGAGAAATTAACATTGATACACGCACTTACCAAACACTTTATCAGGATTTCCCCCGTTTCTCTACTGATGTCCTTTTTCTGTTCTAGGATCCAGTCCAGGATACCACATTGCATTTAGTGCGCTGTAGTTTTAAGGCTCATAATTAGCAGAAAAATATAGAAAAAATAATAATAAAGGAGGAGATGAGAGAGGTAGAAAGAGTCTTTCAAATCTATTCCTTATTTCTACAATATCAGATGAGGCCATTCAACTAGCAAGAGGGGAAGGAGCCAGTTTACCAGCTTGCGCATAACCTGCCGAGTTTCTCGAATTTGCGCAGCCCCGGGCCCTCTCCACTGTCCTTGGCGGGTGAGGAACCAAGAGCGGGGCTACGAGACCTGGACCCCAGCCGCCTCGCGCCGCCCCCGTTCCTCCACCCCCTTAGCGCGCTCACCGGACGCCGAGACTCCACGCCGCGCGAGCCGCCACTCCTCCAGCCACGTGACCGCGCTGCGCTGCCCCAACCGGAAAGGCGGGCGTAGTGGCCCGGGTCCCGGCACCGCCCCCTGGCTCTGCGCCAGAGCCGGAGCTCACGTGATTAGGGGGCGGCGCTGGTAGCTCTGTCTGACTTAGACGCCGGTAACGTCACCAGCTGTGCGCAACCGAGTTATAAATAATAGCGCGAGACCTAGAAAAACAGGGTGAGGCTGTGCGTGCGTCAATGAAGGTAAAATTAGCTGGTTCAAATATTAAGCGTCTAGGAATCGAGTAAGAGAAAGATGGAGCTGAGCTGGAGCGGCGGCTCTTGAAAAGCAGGCTTTCAGAGCTAAGGAATGAGGGGGCCTTCTAGGCCAGAGGAAGTGCTGGGGCAAAGGCCAGGCGGTGGGAAGGAGCCAGAGGGCAGGGCCTGGTGGGCCTGGAAAGCTGCTATACGGGCCACCCATTCCTGTGAATATACGGCGAAAGGCCCTACCTCCTTTTAACCCCTCCCCAAACGTGCTGGGTCATTAGCTTCACCTGGTGCAATGATTTTGGTACTATTCCCTAATACCCAACATCCTTGAAATAACTGAAGGAATTTTGTAGTGGTCAAAAACTTGACCAGATTTAATGATTACTCTGGATTAGAAATAAACTAATGCCAAAGAAAATTCAGTTAACAATGACATTAAGAAGAAAAATAGGGAATTTTACTGGAGCCAAACTGAGGATTATAGCCCAGAAGACAGACTCTCAGAAAGCCCTGAGAACCGTTCCACCTGTTAGAAGTCCAAGACACAATTATATGCATTTTCAAGACGGAGGATCTTACATGGAAATGACATACTGATATTTTACATAAAGTTCACCAAAGATACATAGCCCAGGTAAGCACGTGCAAAGCGAGCAGCAAGGCACCATGACCCCCTACAGAGCTGCTCTTCTTTTAGGAAGTTACATGGCTAGCATCAGAAGAAAGGGAAAAAATTGATCTCTACGGTGGAGCATGCGCTCCCATCTTTGAGGAGCTCTGGTTAATGTTTAATGCAGATGCACGTGCACATTAGGGAGGGAGGAGGCCCAAGGGACACACAGAGAGAATTTTATGTTTAATTTTTCTTGTCCTGCCTTAAAGTATACATTTTATTTCATCACTAGTAAACCCTTTTCTCGCAGTAACAAGCTTCTTAATCTTCCTCTTCTGCAAATCCATAACCATCCATTTCCCCAAAGTAAAGATACCTAGATATGAGGAAAACGAGACTTAGAACTGAGGCTTTAATTTCTCCTGATTATGAGCATACTAGAAGCTCAGGGATTTAGATTACCATAAAAGATCAATATGTTTATAACTTTAAAGCCAGTTTGCCTGCTGTCTTGTTTAGTGTGATGAGCATATTCAGTAGCTTTACAAACTGCAAATAATTTTTCTTCACTTAAAACTGTGACTTAACTATTTAAAATAGCAGTCTTTAAAATTTTTCAAGTCTCTCCCCCTAAAAAAAAACTTAAATAACTCTGTTTTCTTTGTCAGAACTTCTCCAGAATGCAGAACTTTGATTGCATGCATATAAAATTTATTATGAAACATTTTGAACTAATGTGGTATGCAGTTAAGTTTGTGGTTTATTTTTTGTGTATGGAGGTACATCATTTGTTGAAAGATTATTATTTCCCCCATTGATTTGTCTTTGCACCTCCATCAAAAATTGCCCCTATATGCGTGGGTTTATTTCTGGACTCTATTCTGTTCCATTGATATGTGTTCATCCTTCCACCAATACCACACTGACTTACTTTACTCTTTATAGCATATCTTTAAATCAGTTACTGTAAGTCTTTTAACTTTGTTCTTTTTCATCATTGGTTATTCTAGGTCCTATATGTTTCCATATAAATTTTAGAATCAGCTTATCAATTTTTACTTTAAAAGAGTATGCTGGCACCTAAGTGTCCATCGACAGATGAATGGATAAAGAAGATGTGGCACATATATACGATGGAATATTACTCAGCCATAAAAAGAAATGAAATTGAGTTATTTGTAGTGAGGTGGATGGACCTAGAGTCTGTCATACACAGTGAAGTAAGTCAGAAAAACAAATACCGTATGCTAACATATATATATATATGGAACCAAAAAAAAAAAATGGTTTTGAAGAACCTAGGGGCAGGAATAGGAATAAAGACGCAGATGTAGAGAATGGACTTGAGGACATGGGGAGGGGGAAGTGTAAGCTGGGACAAAGTGAGAGAGTGGCATGGACTTATAAACACTGCCAAATGGAAAATAGCTAGTGGGAAGCAGCTGCATAGCACAGGGAGATCAGCTCGGTGCTTTGTGACCACCTAGAGGGGTGGGATAGGGAGGGTGGGAGGGAGACGCAAGAGGGAGGAGATGTGGGGATATATGTTTATGTATAGCTGATTCACTTTGTTATAAAGCAGAAACTAACACACCATTGTAAAGCAATTATACTCCAATAAAGATGTTAAAAAAAAAAGTATGCTGTGATTTTGCTTGGGATTGAATTTATAGATCAATTTGGAGAAAACTGACATGTTAATAATATTTATGAGTCTTGAAATTCATGAACATGGTATAGCCATCCGTTTGGATCTTTGATTTCTCTCATTTGAATTTTCTGCATGCAGATCTTGCACATATTTTGTTAGATTTATACCTAAGTATGTAATGCTTTTTGGTACTATTGTAAATGGTATTGTTGTTTTAATTTTAATTTCCAGTTGTTTGTCACTACTATATGGAAATGCAATTGATTTTTGTGTATTGGTCTTGTATCCTGCGACCTTGCTAAAGTCAGTTATTCAAGTAGCTTTTGTGTGGTTTCTCTTTGGAATTTCTGCATAAATAATCATGTTAATTGAGAATAGCTTATTTATTCCTTTCAGCTCTTTTATTTATTTTCTTGCTTAATGCACTGGCTAGGACTTCCAGGAAGACCAATTTGCTTTTTATTTGCTAGTCTTGCTTAACAAATTATATTTTTCTAATCTCCCCTTCCATAAAAATAAACCCCTTAAAAAATAAACCTCTAGATGGATTTCAGGGACCTGTGAATCTTTGAAAAATATAAGCAACATTTTATGTTAGTATGTATATCTGTATTTCCTTGGAGGAAGTGGGTTCATAGCTTACATCAGACTGCCATAGGGATTTATGTCATCAGAAGGATTAAGGAATAAATTTTAAGTAAAAGCATAGGTATAATTTTCATGATCTTGTTTTTCACATATGCAGCAACCAAAGTTATTAAGAACAGTGTTTTTTGTTTTTGTTTTTACTTTGCCCTCTCCCCCGTTGATAGGAAAGAATAAATAGTTCTCTGCAGTTTTGACCCTTATCACTTTTGTGTTAAAGATAAACACAGATTTAAATGTTGGTAGGGATTGGTGGTAGGACATGCTTAGAATGCAGAAGAAATATAGCTCAAGTAGGGCCAATACCTTATTTCAAAGCCCGCAAAAATAAAAATATACCAAGAAGGGCATAAGGGGAAAAAATGACTAGTTATCCACATATCAAAGCGTATTATCTTAAGACACTCTTGAGAAACTGAATAAATCATGTTAAGAAGTCTCATTTAAAGAAATATAAAATGATTTAAAATTTGCCACACTTTTATCTCCTTAAGTTTGGTTTAAATCAGCCTATTTAAACAAAAAGTTAACAAGTAGGTTTGGATAAAACCAGAGACAAACAGTAAATAGGATTATTTTTAAGACCTTTTTCAAGCAACTATAAGATGTTAAAGCATTGTCACTAGTTTCACATGAAAACCTAGGGCTGAAATTAATAAGTATATTAATATTTTTAAGATTCTCATAATGTATTAGATTCCATTATTTCCTTTCTGTTGAAGGAAAATCTTTATTATTATGAGCCAATGTTAGTGTTAGGATGGATAATTATTAGCAATCAGTTGACAAGCAAGAGAATTTAGTGAATCCCAGTAGTGAAAAGAATATTGTCTTTTCAAAACAGCCATTAGTGGGAATTCCCTGGCGGACCATTGGTTAGGACTCCATGCTTCCACTGCAGGGTGGGTGGGTTTGATCCCTTGTCAGGGAACTAAGATCCCACAAGCCATGTGGCCAAAAAAAAAAAAAAAGCAGCCTAGTACTACTAAAAATAACAAACACATATATGGTACTTAGTATGTGCAAAACACTGTTTGTTTCGTCCTTATAGTAGTCCTCTGAAGTAGTAGTTGTCCTCATTCTATATATGATTTGATCCCACGTAGTACTGGTAAAACCTTTGTGATAGTAACTACTAGTCTGGGTAAGCTTTCTTCTCCATACCCATCAGGACCTGCATCCTACGTCATGTATCCTTAATTTTTTTCTTTTATTCTCTTACTATGTTAGAACCTCCAGAAGGGCACGTATCACAATCTACGGTTTGTTTAAAGTGTCCATTTGAGTGTTTATCTTCTTTGTGTACTAGATTAAGATCATCTGGAGGTCAAGAATTTATCTTAGGAGGACTTCCGCACCACAGTGATTTGCATGGAGTCTACATTATAGGTAATCTGTGTTTATTAAAATGAACCTTTTAAATGTTATACTTGCATACAGTTTATCTTCCAGGAATTTACTTGATAAACCTGCTCATGTGCAAAGTTGCACACGCATTAGGCAGCACAACTCAGTGGGTAAGAGCCTAAGATGGAATCCTAACTCTGATAACTTTGCTGTGATCTTGAGTTAAGTCATTTAATCCTTCTGTGCCTTGGTTCCATCACCTGTAATGGCAATAATAATAATACCTACACCTCAGACAGTAGTCATGTGAATTAAGAGTTCACTTTTGAAATGTGTTTAAAACAGTGCCTGCCACATAGTAATATATGTGCTATTCTCTTTTTTTTAATATTTTTTTATTGAAGTATAGTTGATTTACAATGTTAATTTTTGCTGTACAGCAAAGTGATTCAGTTATACATATATATACATTCTTTTTTGTATTCTTTTCCATTACGGTTCATCACAAGATATTAAATATAGTTCCCTATGCTATTCTTTCTTATTCTTGCACCATTTGTAATAGTAAAAAGCTGGAAACAACCTAAATGTCCATCAATAGGGGACTCAAACAATGCAAAGATGCTCAACATCATTAATCAGAGAAATGTAAATCAAAACCAAAATGAAATATGACTGTACATCTACAGGATGGCTATTAGATGAACAGTAGCAAGTGTTGGCAAGGATATGGAGAAATTAGATCCCTAATACATGGATGGTAAGAATATAAAGTAGTGCAACCACTCTGGAAAAGTTTGGCATTTCCTCAAAATGTTAAACTCAGTTGCAATATGACCCAGCAGTTTCCTTCTTAGCTAAATCCAAGAGTTGAAAACATACATCCACACAAAAACTTGAACACAAATGTTCATAATTCATAATACCCAAAGTGGATGCAACCCAACTCTGCCACTGATGGAATGTATAAACTGTGGAATAGCCATACAGTGGAATATTATTCAGCCATATAAAGGAACGAGGTATTCGTAAAGCTTCAACATGGATGATCTTGAAAACACTATGCTAATTGAAAGAAGCCAGACACAAAAGACCACATATTGTATGATTCCATTTATATAAAGTGTCCAGAATATGCAAATCTATAGCAACAAAGTAGATTAGTGATAGCAAGGGGCTAGAAGGGAAGAATGGGAAGCGACTGCTAGTAGGTGTGGGATGTCTTTTGGGTGGGGTGATGAAAGTGTTACAGAATGGGATAGTTGCACAATCTTGTGAATACGATTTTTAAAATGGATTGTATACTTTAAAATGGTGAATTTTATGATATGTGAATTACACCTTAATAAAGTGGATGAAGAATTGGAAGGTCTGTATGTTCTAAGATGGTATAATATCCAAAATATATTAAATGAAAAAGAAATTACAGAAGTTTGCATGGTATGCTACCATATGCTTTTAAAAAAAAAGTACACACACACACATGCTTTGCAGGCATAAAATCTCTGAAAAGATACACAGGAAACAAGTAACATTATTTCCTAAAGGAAGGGAATCTAGTGGTAACTGAAGAACAGGGTGGCCTGGAAGGGAAACCTACCTTTCCGGTACACATCTTCCTTGACTTATGACGGGGTTACTTCCCGATAAACGCATTATAAGTTGAAAATATCCTAAGTCAGAAATGCGTTCAGGGCTTCCCTGGTGGCGCAGTGGTTGAGAGTCTGCCTGCCAATGCAGGGGACGCGGGTTTGAGCCCTGGTCTGAGAAGATCCCTCATGCCGCGGAGCAACTAGGCCCGTGAGCCACAATTGCTGAGCCTGCGCGTCTGGAGCCTGTGCTCCGCTACAAGGTAGGCCGCGATAATGAGAAGCCCACGCACTGCGATGAAGAGTGGCCCCCCCCCACCAAAAAAAAAAGAGTGGCCCCCACTCGCCGCAACTAGAGAAAGCCCTCGCGCAGAAACGAAGACCCAACACAGCCATAAATATAAATAAATAAATAAAATTTAAATGAAAATTAAAAAAAAAATTCTATCAACTTATAAAAAAAAAAAAAATGCGTTCAATACACCTGACCTGCCAAACATCACAGCTTAGCCTAGCTTCCTTAAAAAAAATTTTTTTTGGCTGCGCCGCGCAGCATACGGGATCTTAGTTCCGAGACCAGGGATGGAACCCGCACCTCCTGCAGTGGAAGCATGGAGTCCTAACGACTGGACCACCAGGGAAGTCCCCAGCCTAGCCTACCTTAAACATGCTCAGAATACTTTAATTAACTTACAACTGGGCAAAATCATCTTAACATAAAGCCTATTTTATAATAAAGTATTAACTATCTCTTTTAATTTATTGACTACTGTACTGAAAGTGAAAAATAGAATGGTTGCATGGGTACAGAATGGTTGTGTTTATCAGCTGTTTACTCTCACGATCACCTGGCTGGCTGGGAGCCGTGGCTCCCTGCTGCTGCGCAGCGTCACAGGTATTGTGCTGCATGTTGCTAGCCCAGGAAAAATCAAAATTCAAAGTATGGTTTCTAGTGAACACTTATTGCTTTTGCACCATAGTAAAGTCGAAAAATCCTAAGTTGAACCATTGTAAGTCGGGCACCATCTGTATACGCTTTTGTACCTTTTGAATTTTATACAGAGTGCAAGTATTACCACTTCATTTTTTTTTATTTAAAGAAAGAAATAAAAATGGAAGACTGATGCTTTATCTTTAGTCTAAGTTTTATTTTAAGAGATCATCTTCAATTTCTTCTGTAATAAAAGATATCCAACCATTTGATCAGATTTATTTATTCTTTAGTAACTGAAGCATTAAACAATTACAGTTTTAACTCTCAATCCTTAATAATACTATTCATTATATTTGAGATTGTTTAGCTTTCTCATGGAGAAAAAAACTAAACATAAACCTTTATACTATCCACCTATGAGTCCAACAGCACAATTTCAATAAGGAAGTTGTACTGATACTGATAATTGAACAATTTATATGATGTCAGCAGAGAGGTATCAAGAGTGATTGTAAAGTGGCATTCTTGTTAAGTCAAGAGCTATGATCTTTGACCCACTGCTCTATCCATTTCAATATCTGATTGATATTATCCTCTAGATCTTCTGGTTTATTGCTCGGCAGCGGATGCACTATTTCTTCTTTGTAGGATCCCAAGGCTTCTTCATAAAGAACTTGAAAAATTTCACACTGAAGATTGTCTTTTAGTTTCTTCTGATTATAACCCCTAGAAGGTAAAGAGAAGATAAACAAACTGAATGGCATTAACTGGAGTTTTAGGAACAAACTAGAAACTGGACACTTTTGAACACATGAAAAATCACGCAAAAATACTTCTTGTAGGCTCTTTACCTAGAGAAAACAGATTGGCATCTGTGAATATGAGAGACTTCTTGGACAAGAGAGAGGGTTAAACTAAGGACCAAAGTTTAGCTTTGTCTGAGACTTTTTTCCCTACAATCTGTCAGCCACTCAATTAGCAAACATCTACCTACCTCAAGCCAGATGCCAAGCTATGAGATAAATAGTCTATAGCTACGTTCCTAAATTTCAAAAGAGTTAAGGAGTTAAGGTATAGACACATAAAACAAATAGATGGCATATAATAAAATAAAATGCATATGATAAGGAATAGCATATACTGATTGGGTACTTGATCACACGGATGTATCTGTACTTTACCAATTCCAAAGACATAGAAAAAATTATATAATCTTTATGTGGATGTAAATTAGCCAACTAATTAGCTAGTGAAAAAAGATAAGGAAAATTCAAACTCAAATTAGTTAAACTTTGTAACAATCAAAATTAAATTGAAGTACTTAAAAGAGGATTAACTTTATGAAAAAACCCACAGAATGGGAGAAAATTTCTGCAAATCTTATATCTGATAAGGGACTTACATCTAAAATACATAAAGAACTCTTGTAACTTAATAAAAAAAGGACAAATAACCAAATTAAAAATTGGGCAAAAGATCTGAATAGATATTTCTCCCAAAAAGATATACAAATGGCCAATAAGCACATGAAAAGATGCTCAACATCATTAGCCACCAAGGAAATGCAAATGAAAACCACAATGCGATACTACTTCACATCCAGTAGGATGGCTACAATCAAAAAGATAACAAGGATGTGAAAATACTGGCGGCTTCATACACTACTCTTAGCAATGTGAAGTGGTGCAGCCACTCTGGAAAATGGTCTGACAGTTCCCCAAAAGGTTACGTAGTTAACGTATGACCTAGCAATCCTATTCCTAAAGAAATTCAATACCCAAGATAAATGAATGAACATGTAATGTTCACACAAAAACACATGTATGAATGTTCATGGCAGCATTATTCGTAATTGCCAAAAATTGCAAAAAATCCAAATGTCTATAATCTGATAAATGGATAAATAAAATATGGTATATCCATATAATGGAATATTATTTGGCAATAAAGAGAAATGAAGTACTGGTACATGCCATATCATAACACAGATGAACCTTGAAAACGTTATACTAAGTAAAAGCAGCCAGACACAAAAGATCACATTTTGTATGATTTCATTTATATAAAAAGTCCAGAACAGGCAAATCCACAGAAATAGAAGGTAAATTACTGGTTGCTTAGGACTGGGGACTGAGGGGAAATGGGGAGTGACTGCCAATGGGTATGGGTTTTTTGGTGGGGGAGGGGTGATGAACATTTTTAAAAATTGGTTATAGTAATGGATATATAACTCTGTGAATATACTCAAAACCACTTAATTGTACACTTCAAATGGGTGTACAATTCACATGGTATGTGAATTTATCTCAATAAAGCTTTTTTTAAGAAGGTGATTAACTTTGTAAGTTTTTTCAATGGTTAAAACAAGACTACTTTCTCATAGTTTTTTCATACTTTAGTCTTTAGTTATTTACATAAAATAGTAATTTTTAATAAAAACGTTAAATGGTCTTTGAGAAAACACATATGTACTGTATTGCCTCTATTACTGCTCTGTTCAAATATTTTTAATGGCTTTTCCCTGACTAAAGAAAGATGATGAAAGTTTTAGGTATAGCTCCAACCTAACTTTCCCTATATATTTGCCACTATACTTTTTTGTGCAAGAATTTGCGAGTATCCCATCCAATGGTGCTTAGAGCTGACTATAGTCAGTGAGAACCACAAATTCTGAACCTGAAGTTAGGCAAACTTCTGGAGTTTTCCTTCTGGAGACTGCTTTCTAAATTCCTGTAAAATCCCCCTTTTTCCACAGCTTGAGTCAAAAGACAGTGGGAAAATGTCTTCCATAAAATTTTGCTTTTCTGGTTATTCTGGATTAAGTCTGATGCTCTCTTGAAGGGATGAACTCAAATATATTGTGAAATGTTAATTTATCTTGTTAAAGGTTGTAAAATGTTCATTTATCTTTAGTTTTTCATAAGCTTTCCCATTTCTGTTGTGAGGATGATTTGAGTGGGTAATGTTCATTCCATAGCAAAGAGTATGTTATTGGCTTGGCTGTTTTCCTATAAAAGTTTTACATTAAGGAAAAAGCATGACTATGTAAGGTTGATATATAGTACATTTTACTGAATCAGACTGTCAGTTGAGGTATTCATTTACTCGGAAACTACTGCTTATGTTTTACGAATGCACCTTTTTCCGTTAGGTTCAGAATGTCGGTACCGTACAGACTTGGTTTATAATAAGACCAAAATAAAGTAGTCACGTTTTCAAATAGAACCTTTTATGATGTTCATGTTGGCCAACTTCAGGAGTCTGAGTAAAAGTTTATATAATACTTTAAGGATTCAGTGTTCTTCCTTCCTTACCTAGTTTCAAGTCTTTTGTACAAAACACTGTTATCTGTTTTCAGCACAAATACTATATGAAACCAGCGTTCAGGGAAGAAATCACAACCATGGTAATCAACAATAACTCCACCTTCACTCATTTGGTTTTCTAACTCATCAACTACCTGTAAGAAAGGGGAGGAAAAAAAAAAAGATGAATACTCTTTAAAAAAACTGAGGTCAACTTTCCTATAAAATTTTTTTAAATGTATACTGTATAAAAAAGATTGTACTTACTCTGTCTTCATCTAAAATGGGACAATCATACTCTTCATCATAGCCATCATATAACTGCCCTAAAAGAGATTTACATTGGCATATTAAAGTAGTATTTTCTAAGTAACTTTCAGTAATTTTCAATTACTCTTAGAGACAAGGGAGGGCACTAATACAATAGATGTCACACGGATAGCAAATATAAAGAGCAGTATTGATAAATTAGAATTTTGTCTAGAAGGAAACTTGGATAACAAAATACCTGAAAAAGAATGAATAATAGCCAACTTCAGAATTTGTGGGGCTATTAGTAGAAGAGAACTAGTTTCATTGAGCTACAGATTGGTGCGAAGAGGAGACACATGGATACAAACACTGATACATACACTAACAGATTAAGTTCCAAATTTATTAGGCCAAGGATATGAAACTTATTAAAAGGAACAGCAGGTTCTCGATTCCAGAAATGAACCCTTTGTCACTGAGGTCACATCTTCATGGGGTTTGGGGAAGAAGAGTCAGTACCCAGATGCTCCTTTACTTCTAGAATTCCAGCATCCCTAAAAGCCAAGGGTTGAATATCTTATTTCAGAAGGTAAAACAAGAATGATGGGGGCAGGCATAAAGAAGGCAGATTTAAATCTAACATAAGAACTTTTCAACAAATTAAAGCTTCCTTTCAAAGGAAGTGTGCCTTAAGGAGGTGAGCCATACCAATCCCACCCTCACCCTGAATCCCTAGGAGGTATATACTCTAAGGCAGGCTTAGATCATTCTTTCAGCCATCTCGAAGAGCATGCTATAGTCTTCCCACCTCTTTCCCCTTAATATTTTGGCACAGGTTGAAATGAGCTTCAAAGGAGCATGAGTTCTGAAGTGACGAAGCGGTGGTCCTGAGGGTTAGTGGAAGGCACAGAGGCAGTTTTAACTGTCTTCCTGGAGGGTCTGTGGGCTGATTCTCGGCACATGAACCACTTCTCTAGCACCCCAGTGTGGCCTCTGACTTCTTGGGTTACAGTTCAGTTACCAGAAACTCTTACCAGCTAAAAAGTTAACTGTCTTGGTATGGGGAAAATTGGTTAACAATACAGAAAATAATCTAAACCCTTACTTTACACCACAAACCCTAGGTGAATTAAAGAGCTAATTTCTTAATTCCAAAGATAACTAATGGAAAATTAAACCTACAAAGGTATGATACATTTGAGTTTGTGAAAAAAATAAAATAATTGATTGAAACATATAAAATGTTATATCTCTGTTCGATGAAAAATAATATAATTTTTAAAAAATGAAAAATGGCAGGGAGAAATACTAGGACAAAGGACTGAAATGTAGATTATGTAAATACCTGAAATTCAAAATAACAATAAGTAGCTTAACAAAGAATAAGAAAAACATTCACACAGGATGGAAAAGATAATTAGTAAACAATACATGAAAAAATACTGTACTTTCCCAGCTACTAAAGAGATGAAAATTTAAATGAGGCTTTTGATACCTGTTATATTAGTTATACATGCATTTAGTAAACTGACTCTGGAAACGTATAATTTTTAAAAGAAAAACGTCATACCCGTTCAGAGATTTCTTTTGACCATTGAATTTCTAACCAGAAAAAAATTTTAAAAGATGCTTTAAAATGTTCAAAAATAGCAAATTAGTTAAATCTTGTTTACTAACTTGCTAAAATATTATGTAATTAAACTTAAGTAAAATATTAGGTTGTTAAATTTCTATTATTTTTACAATACTATATATATATATATTTTTTTTTTTTTTTACAATGACACAAAATCTAAGAATACCTACAGCTGATTTTGTACTATGTGGGAATCTGGAGTAGATAAATGTTCCTTCATATTTTAAATCCAGACTAGTTAAATCTTTAAAAATATATGCTGTCTAAAACACAGACAACTATAGCAGTATTAGCTTTTAGAATTAAAGTCTTTATATACTGCAATGCTGAAATGCAGGATTTCTTAAGTCATGTTAATACATATTAATAAAATAGTGTAATCCAAGCTTTCCAACATTCATTTCAAAAAACATTTATCAAACACCATGTACCAGTAATTACAGAGGTAAGGAATATATAATAGTGAACAATTGAACAAGAAGACCGACTCAGTCCTTCCCTTGAAGAGTTCACAATAAAATGGGAGATGACAGACAAGTAACCTGGAAATTGTAATATTTAATGCTGTGGATCATGGTGCTCTGGGAGCAATAACATGGGGACCTTTTAGGTTGGGAACATAAACTTGGGATATTAGAGGAGGCTTCCTGAAGCAGGTAACTTCTAAGTGGAAACTTGAAGCAGTTAGTTCAGGAAAAAAAGGTAGGTAAGACGATTCTTTTTTTTTTTAAAGATCGTTTTGTGATCTCAGATTTACATCTTTATTCTTTTCTCTTTTTTTTAAATTTTTATTTATTTATTTATTTATTTATTTATTTATGGCTGTGTTGGGTCCTCATTTCTGCGTGAGGGCCTTCTCTAGTTGCAGCAAGCGGGGGCCACCCCCTCATCGCGGTGCGCGGGCCTCCCATTATCGCAGCCTCTCCCGTTGCAGAGCACAGGCTCCAGACGCGCAGGCTCAGTAATTGTGCCTCACGGGCCTAGTTGCTCCGCGGCATGTGGGATCTTCCCAGACCAGGCCTCGAACCCGTGTCCCCTAGCATTGGCAGACAGACCCTCAACCACTGCGCCACCAGGGAAGCCCGGTAAGACGATTCTTAACAGAGAAAACAAGATATTCAAAGGCAGAGAGACTAAGGAGGGCAAGCCTTTCAAGGGAGGAAAAGTCTTTAAGAATAGTTAGAAAATAAGTGATAAGGGGTCAGGGGGATTAAGGCCAGATTAAAAAATACCTTGAGGGACTTCCCTGGTGGCGCCAATGCAGGGCACACGGGTTTGAGCCCTGGTCCGGGAAGATCCCACATGCCGTGGAGCAACTAAGCCCGTGCGCCACAACTACTGAGCCTGCGCTCTAGAGCCCGCGAGCCACAATTACTGAGCCTGAGTGCCACAACTACTGAAGCCCGCGCGCCTACAGCCCGCGCTCCACAACAAAGAGAAGCCACCGCAATGAGGAGACCGCGCACCGCAACGAAGAGTAGCCCCCGCTCACCGCTGCTAGAGAAAGCTCCCACGCAGCAACGAAGACCCAACACAGCCAAAAAAAATAAAATAAATTAAAAAAAAAAAAGACCTTGAAGGCTGCACTGAGTGTAGACTTTATCCCAAAGCAAAGGAAAATCATTAAAGCATTTTAAGCATGAAATGACATGATTAATTTCAAATTTTTAAAAATCATTTTGATTTCTGTGTGGAGTTGGAAGGAAGCAAGTCCAGAAAAAGCATGGATACCATATAAAAGCTACTGCAGAATTTTAGGTGAGTGATAATTATGACCTGTACTACAGGGAACGGAGAGAGATGAATTCTAAACTTTGTTTCAAATTTCCAAAAAGAGGAAAAATTTGTGCTACTTTAGAAACTTCAACTGGTAGTCACATTTATAATTGTCTATACACTGGATCTTCATATGGCAAAGCTTGATTTCATCAAATTATCGAAACTTAGAAAATTAAATCAGTTTCCTAAACAAAGTTTTATGATTTACTTAAATTACTTGCAGAAAAAAATCGATCGTGGAGCCGGTTAAAAGGCTTAAAAGACCTTCTTACCTTAAAAAGACCTTCCCAGCTGTCGTTAGTCAAGCTATAAAAACATGACCTTTCCTTTAACTGCCATCCTATGATTTATACACTTACGTGAAAGCCGTTCTTTAAAGCTAACGATATAGGGATGCTAGTCATCTATTTTGATGCTGCTGCCAGTACTTAAAAACATTTTCAAGATTTCCTCCTTTGGAAACATATTTATCTCAATCCAACAAGAAGCTTATAACTGTAATGCAATTAGTATAAGAAGTTAATTGGTTTAGAAGGATTGGGAGCTTTGATACCTGGCCTTTTATGCAGAGAAGAGAGCAATGAATTCTGCCAAGAGAAGTTAGCACCAAAAGATGTGGCATTCGAGTAGAGCCTTTGAAGGAACTGTTTATAAGACAGATGAGGAAGGGCATGTACAGGTAAAGGGAATAGCATGTATAAGGACATGGAGATGGAAGACTCCCCATGCGTTTGAAGAATAGTGCACTGTGGGTAGACTTAAGGGGACATACAGCATAGTGGCTGCAGGGAAGGCTGAAGGTAAACTGTGGCCAGTTCATTACTTCATTAAGGTGGATGGCCTTTATCATTAAAAAGTTCAAGTAATTTCATCCCCTCTCCCCGCCCGCCCCCTTTTTAAAGGACATAATGATGGTGTACAGAAGAGGGAGGGAAGAGATACTGAAGAAGAGATTCAGCATGAATGGTCTTGAGAATGGTATAGCGGTACCAAAGGGACACAGCGTTAATGGTCTCAGGAATGGGATAGGGGTATCAAAGGGATTTTTTAAACTATCAAGATTAGGAGACAAGTGCATCTGTGTAGTGTGTAAATGGGTTTGTAATGTGTGGGTGACAGGAATCAGGAATGGGCAAGCAGAGTCAGGGATGATTTCAGAACATGTGCTTTTAAACATTAATTTGGAAATATCTGGGAACTATCCAAATTCTTAAATCTAGTAGATGTCTAGATATTGGGCTAAGTGTTAATTATAAATTTAAGAGTTATAAGCAAAAAGGACTAACTAGTCCTGAGTCAATGAAATTACCAGAGGGAGGGGCAGGATTACAAGATGGCTGCAATGAGTTCACAGGGGAAAGAGGTATATGGTGGGAAGGAGAGAATCAGATGAAAAAATTGGGAGAGCAGTGTTGGAGAGAGGACAACGGCGAAGTTAGTTTCAAAGGCTTCCAGTGGTAGTTGATTCAGGTGAGGGAAAAAAATGCGATACACATAGGTTAGAGCGGGAATGGCAAACTTCTGTAAAGGGCCAGACAATAAATACTTCAGGATTTGCAGCCTAGTCTTTAGCTAGTGGCTCCTACAAAAACAGCTGCAGCTTGCCAACCCCTGCATTAGAAACACATCAAGATTTTAAGTGTTGAGGGCCAGACATTTGAAATGCATCCAATGTCTAGACGTATGAGCATCCTGGGGTTAGGCCCAGAGGCTGAAGACTGATAAAACTGGTGGCAGGAAAATTAAGGATGCTGGTAAAAGTTTAATTAAATGATTGCATATGGGAAAGGACATCAAGTGAGGAATGCAAGACTGGAAGAACAGGGATAAGAAAAGCATTCTTAGTCACTCCACATTCAGGACTCTCCATAGTTTTATTAAGCTTAATTCCCCACCTAATTTTTCCTGCTTTAGTTCTAAATGTCATAAAGAAGGTCTCTTACAAATACAGCCATTCAACATGACTACTAGGATGGCAATAAACTCCATTGAGACAGTTGTTTAAAACCAGTTTTGTTTTTTGTCTCATTACTTATAGCAGGGTTTCTAAACCTGAAATACTACTGAACTTTTGAGCTTGATAATTGTTATGGGCATGGAGGGCTGTCCTGTGAGTTGTAGGATGTTCAGCAGAATCCCTAGACTCTACCCATTAGAGGTCAGTAGCAACCCCCTCACCCCAGTTATGACTACCAAAATATCTCAGAAGGTGCCATATGTCCCCTGGAGGGCAAAATCACCCCGTTGAGAACCACTGCTTTATAGAAGATTGCGTGGTTTCCCTTAAAACACATTACCATTTGGAAAAAATGAGGAGGCTGAATGTCTCAGACTATTTCCTAGTAAGATTTTCAGATACACTCAGATGGCATCTGGGGGAAAAAATCTGGTACATTTTGAAAAACACTATAAAGCACCTCATCTAACACACGTCAAATCAGATCAGAAATCCTTTATCTGGCATAATGGGAGGGAAAAAAGCTCCACTTTTCCGTTAAGGCAGATTCTCATGAAATAATCTCATCAATAAAATACAAAGAGGATGGTCAGGACCATGCACCATCAAGTGTACACACATGGTTTGAGTACAAGTAGAGACTCAGTGAAGAGGAAGAGGAGTGTCTCACCGTGGATTATCCTTGGTCTGGTGTTACTGTTGCTCTCAGTGCTATTCATGACAGATTATATAGTAATTTCATTAAGTTTAGAAATATTGAGTGGGTGAGATGAGAACTGGAAGACATGACTGAAATTGACTGATGTATGTGACTCTGAAATCACTTGTCAAAAATAGTAAAGTTCAACAGGCAAAGGAACAAAACCAGATTTCATATAGGTATAAAACGGAGAATGACAAGCTATGCACAGTAGCAAATAAAGACCTAAGTTTTATTAACTATAATTTGAATGCCAAACCTGGATTAAAAATATAAGCATGATACTAGTTTATAGTATCAAGAATATGACAAGCAAAGATGCACAAAAAGTGATCTGCTAAAAGGGATAATGGGAAAAAAACTTCAAAAATTTTTAAGTGGTAAGATACTGGGAGCCACACCAAGGGTCCTTAAATATATCCAAAGGGATAGAAAAATGGGACCTAGGAAGAAGTCTGGCAATTGGCTGAAGATTCGCTATAAATAAAAATCCTGACCAAGTGGTCTCTCTAAAAAACAGACATGGTATACTTCAGCAATCTGAAAGAATGGCCGGTAAGAGTGACTTATACACCAGAGATCATAGTATGACCTAAATATCTGAAGACAGTAGAAGTGACTCTATTGGTAAGGAACAGACTGCAACAACTTCAAGCTTTTGCAACTGTTATTTCTGTTGGTGATAATGAGGCAGAAAATTGCATCTAAAAATGTAAAAACATTATCGCCAAAGTACCAACAATCAAATGGATGAATTACAACTTTATTTTTTACACTTAAAGGCTGATGAAAAATGATTACTAATCCTATTAAAGAAAATCCAACACAACATCTCAATTGAAAAGTATGGTAACCATATTTACTCATTAAATACTATTTCTCTAAAACACAACATGGAAACATCTAGCATGCATGTTTAATCTCAGTACAATGGATTCAAAACCAAGCATACAGGTTACATGCATCAAGGCTAAATTACAAATTATCATAGTCATCATCATCATCGTCATCATCATCATCATCATCTTCACGTTTTCTTTTCAATGCGTTTGATGCTTCATTGGCAGTATTCTGTGATGACACCATGTTAGTGGTAATAAGAATATTTTTGGACCCAATTAGTGATGGATTAATTAGAACATTCTGAACTGCTGATGTTGCAGGAATTGATGCTTTTACAGCTGGGGATTGTGAAGTGGGCATCTGTACTGTGAACCTTTGCCCAGTGAGGGACACTGGAGTCCCTACTTTAGTTGAAACAGACATGGTTTGTGGGGTTGGTGTGCCAAGCGTGGGAGTACTTGGTCTGCTAGTAACTGAACCAACACTTAACCGTGGAACTGTTATTCTTCCTGCAGAAGTAGATGCCTTTTTTTGTAAGGATTTAAGTCTATAATTTGGAGCAGTCAAGCAATATCTATCAGGTGGCAATCTAGGACCTGAATATGGCTTGATTAATGGCAAAGGGGTTTGATTCCTTTGCCTTGCAATATCTAATAAAAAATCTCTTGGGGGAGGAGAGGTAAAAGACTGGTCAGCACGACACTGGATTGCCAATCGCACATCATCTGCATCAACAGTAGCCTTCTTAGCATGACTTGAATAAATTTTTGCATCATCTAGAATTGTGGTCACATATCGGAAGGCAAACTCCAACATCTGATTTATAACTCTTGGTTCATATTCTGTAATCCCCATATCCTTCAGGATTTGTGCCATCATCTGTGCATCTTTCGGCATGCTCTTGGGAGAAGCCATCTTGCCAGACTCCATGATATCCGGTGATCAGACTTTAGATCATTTGAAAAAAATATGTACATTAGATCAAACCTGAAATAGTTACTTTAGTAGCAACTGTCAGGAACTTTAAAATTTTTAAATACATGTTAAATTTTTAAAAATTTGAATTAAAAAAATACGTTAAATCTTTTTAATTTTAATGAGGCACATTTAAAGTTCCCTTCACTTAAATTTATTGAGTTTCTACCCATTAGAGAATATAAAAAGATGAAGACACAAATAAGGGAGTGATAAAAGACTGGGGAAAAACCGGGTAAAATAACCAAAAACATACATCACTTTAAAATATGCGCAGTTGCTTACAGGCATGCACCTATAAACTAATCTAAGACAAGACCACAGGACAGCCATGTCCTATGGCCTGAGTTCAAAATCATGTCCTTCCAGTGAGCTCATATACTCACTGTCTCCATAGATATATATGCTTAGCACCACCCTGACCTTTACGTGTTCGCCCAAAATACTCTCCCTCTTCCTCATATTCAAACTGTCCTAAGTCCAATCTTCGTGGAAGCTATCCCACTTATTACTGTCCACAAGAACTGCTAGCCAACTGCAGAGGGGATGTAGTGGTCAAAATAACTAGGACACAGCATGAGACAATATGTTCTATTTCTATGGGTCCCCCACAGAGCATAAATTCCTTCATGGCAATTTTTCTCTGCTTTTTGTACCTTCTCACAATTACAGTACTAATACTCCATTATTTCTCTCACTTTTTTAAACAAATCTAACACCAAAGTGCCCCTTACCTTCTCGAGCTAAATCACCCACATTAACGTATTTCAGTCCTGATCTTGATGCAAGTTCTTTGCCTAGCGTGGTTTTTCCAACCCCTGGTGTACCTGCAAGACAAGCCACAGAAAAATACTGTTCATGAAATACTAATTAGACTTTAGCCACCAATGTGCCCTTAAGGTTCTTAACAACTGAAAAGTTTCCTAATTAGCAATCCTATATAAAATTACACACACCATAATCTAATCAAAACTACCCAAAGCCTGCTGAATATCAGAATTTCACCCAGTGTACCTGATTTTACCAGAAGTGGTGCTTGGGAGAATCTGATGACAACTACAGACTGTCTGCCACCACCATGGAAATTCCCAGAATAAAACTAGCCACCTCAAATAAACTGCCATCATTTATTTGCTTTAATTTAAAAAAATTAAATTGTTCATGGAAAAAAGTTAAGCAGTATGAAAGAATATCCACTATACTCTTCCCTAGAGTCAACCAGTGTAAACCACTTTCTTACGTATCTCTCCAAATAAGTCATATACATATGTTTGTGTATACATCCATATATATGCATACATATGGTAGCATAATACATACGTGTACATATACACACATTGCATGCATACATACATACACACACCATATATTTCCTTCTACATAAATGGCCATACTATACATTGTTCTTCACCTTCCCTTTTTTATATTTATTGTTTCAAGATAAATAATCAAACACTTAATTTTCAGCTTGAACTAATGCCACTGAAATTATAAAACCTGATCATTATAATTAAAGATAAAAGGAATAAGTCAACTCTACCTATAAGGGCAATAACATTTTTACCTCCAGTCCACTATAATACACCAAGTCTGAATCCTCAACTCACCATGTTCTCAATAAAACGCTCACGTTTAGACTTCTGACGATATGGCTTAATATTAAAAAACCAAGACACTGTCTGACCCAAACAAATCAGATGTTGTAAAATCTTCCCCTTAAGGACGCTTAAAGGCTAAATATTAATCTGTTGAGGTTAATCTGCTGCTCTCAGAAACAGACAGGACTTGTGCGCTGTCAATATGCTTACGTTTTGTTAAAGGATAAAACTTGGCTTTGTTCCACAAATAGCGCCTCAAATTTTATTGTGCTGCAACAGCATCTACACCCATTAGATTTTTCCAGGAATGCCCTATGATGCTATTAAATGCTACAATTTAGTAAACATTTTCAGAGTTAAACGACCAGAAATATTATTTTTTAAAGTCGGTATGCGGCATTTTACTGCCCCTCACATGTAACAAGCGCCCTGAGTATGGACCCAAAGACCCAGAAAAAAACCCACGAACAACACGGAAATTTTACAGCATCTCTACGAGAAACGACCAGAGATACTCGGTAGATGCCTTTGCTTCTTAAAACACAAAGAAAAAGCCCCTGATGCTAACTCCGCGAGCGTATACAGCAAATTCATCACCCCACACGGCAAACATCCGAACCCCTTCATCGAAACCTGACTCTCAGATACAAAGAGAAAATAAGAGACGGCCCTAGAGGCCTAAGGACTAAAACATCCACCATTAACGGATCTACTAAGGGCCAAATACTGCCTTACCTTATCTCGCTAACAACCCAAAGACAGCTCTGCCAAGTAAAGAAGCAACAGCCATTTTACAGACAAAAACCTGATTACGAAAGATTAGGCAGCTTGCCAAAAAAGGGAGCTGGATATTATCTACCTCTCTCCGCCTCACCGAGTAGCCAACCTCTGAGCAAAACAATTAACGTCCGTCGTCCCCTCCCCCCCCCGCCTCCTGCAAAACCGTCGCGAGGGCCGGGAGTACAGGCCCTGACAACTACAACGCCACGCGACCCTCGCCGAGCCTCGCAATAGAACACTAAGCGACCCCACTTCGGACTTTCCAGGCCGCAGAGCACTCCGCGCCCCGCGCCAGCCCCGCCGCCCACCACCACCCCCAGCGCGCCCCCTGACCGGTGAGCAGGATGTTCGGAAGCAACATGGTCTTCGCCGCGCTGGCTCCCGACGCCTCAGCACAGGCGCCCTACACGCGACAGGGAGGGGCCGGAAGGGGAGGGTAACGGCAAGCGCCAGTGGCGCCGGGGTATTCGAGGCCTGGAGTGGCGCTCGCGACCCACCTCCGCCGCCTCGTCACCCACCATTGGGTTACCTGGCTTTCTATGACACGCTTCCATCGCAGGGTCCGAAGTACGAGCACAGGTCGGGTCGGCACTTCGGGTCAGGCAATGCGCTGGATGCCTAAGACAGTAGCTCCTTAGGAGGCCCCGCCTTTCGGGCTGTGTCGCGGAAGCGCCCATCGACCTGGAAGGTCCCCGGGAGGCGGGACCTCCAAGAGGGTTCCGCGCTGAGCCCGGGTAGGGCTGGGTGGTTTCCCTTGCACCTGGAGCTGAGCCTGGGCTCCACCGCTCCTCTCGGCCCACGAGGGGATGCAGCTACCGGAAGGTAAGGCTGCCGCGGCTGCGGCTGCAGTGTATATATGTCCTAGAGACGCGAGTCCATCTCTGCCTTCACGCCTTCCCAGACTCTCATGGCTCCTCCTCCCGACCTGCCCATCCCATCTGGGGATGAGACGGGTCGGGGTGCAGAGCTCTGGCCTGGAGCCGGGGCACGCGAGCTCATCTCGGCTTTCCCTTGACTAGCAGTATTAACGTTGGACAAATGTGTGAGCTTAGTATCCCCAGTGCAGTGTGTAGGATGGTGGTGGGTTTGCTAGAAATACTCTTCAGGTTCTCTTCTATCTCTGACGTCTCATTTCAGAAACCTGGTACCATCAAGGACAGTTGCCTGCTTTTTAAAGGAGGTAACTGTCAGTCTTGCTTTCAAAGAGCGACTAGAATCCTGACTATGACAACAGTCTGCGTCTTTTATTTCGACCTGCCAACTCTGTGTTTTCCACCTATGTAACTCTTTGAAACCGCAAAGCAAAAACTTCCCTAGTCGTGAACAATTTCTATGTGTGTGTGTATGATTTGTTTTCTAGTGTGTGGAAGTATTTACACATAAATTATGTGTGACTCCAAACTATAAAGCTCAGTTTACAGGTTTGTAGACCTTAAAAAACTTTCTTTCTGGCTAACTTAAAACTGGTGAGTTCACTAGTTTGTATAAACATTGAAGAACTATGAAAGTCAGAAAACAGTGTTGCCAAAAAATTTCGTAATAACGTATTCAAATAACAACAGTTATAGAAAAAGTTTACAGTAAGATATAAAGTCTTTGTCCAAAGTAAGTGATAAGTCTGAATTCATTGTATGGTGCTTTTTTTTGTTATTATTTTTGAAATTTTGGAAAATTTTTTGAAATTTTATAATATGAAATGTGGGGAATTTTAATTTTCAGTATGAAAACTACACAAATAAAATTGTTTAATTTTTCTTAATGACAAAAGGTAGGTACACAAATGTGTAGTTTTTCTGTTTTCTCTAATACATTATTGAGTTCGTAGGAAAAACATTACATCACCACAGATAATTTGACAGTTATAGTCATTAAAAGTGAAATTTATTTTAGCATTTTGATTTTTTGCTGCATGTATGTTTGCTGTGTTCTCTTTCACTAGTTCTTGAGCCTTAACTTTATTATGTCGTTGATTTTTATCAATATATATTAATTACTTCTGTTTTACAGTTTTTCTTAATTTGAGATTTTTTTTCGTCTTTTTTTCCCCTAGGTGAATTATACTTTAATGTACTACAGGTTGTATGCTACGGATGGGAACTATTAAAGTTTATAATGTCAAAAACTTTTCTTAGACCAAAGGTATCTTCCACAAAGGTATGATACACTAAAATGGCCATGTGATAACTGCCAAAAGGAGTTATGAATTTTTATATGTGTTCCCAATGACTTATTACTGCTGTGAGAGTAATGGTGCCCAGTATTTGTTGTAATTAGTGATCTAAAAAGTTCAATAATAAATTGTGAAACAACTGTACACTGAAAACACAACCTTAATTTTGAAAAAATGTTTATTTACAATCCTGGTCACAAAGAAAAGGCTGAAAACTCTTGAATGAAAGAGCAGTAGAAGAAAAATACATGAGCTGTAGTTGGTGTTATAGCTTAACAACAAGCCCTGCTTCTTAGAAATTATGTGGTTCAGTGTGCCAGTTCTCAACAAGGCTAGCGGGTGGGTAGGATGGGTATCAGACAGTATACTGAAAGTTAGCTGTTTTCCTAGTGGTGGATCTGATTTTTCTTTTACTCTAAGTGAATTATTTAACTTTGCTGTTTCTCTTCCTCTTCCTCTTTTTTTTTTTAAAGTAAATGGAAATCCACATTTACCTAAGAAATAAAACTGTAAAATGTATAAGTAACATGGAGATTGGAATCGTTAGATCAGAGTTGCTATCAAGAGTTTTACTACTACTACTATTTTTATGTACTCTTAAAAATAGAGGAAAGGGGCCAAAATTGTAATACTAGTAATCGTCTTTTTAAAGAGGAGGAAATGAATTGGGTAGCTATGACTAAAATTTTTTTCCCAAAGCGTCTTCATTTCTTTACCCACTGCTGATCATAATCCTAGATTCTGTTTATAAGAGGAATGAAGTTTGATTTCACATTCATAAAATACTTGTAAGTATTGCTTCTCCCGAGCCTACTTTCAGCTCCAACCTCTGTTTTTTGTTTTGTTTGTCTCCCAGAAAGGAACACTGTCAAATAAATCGTTCACAACTATGGCTGAGTATTCTTTAAGGAAAATATAATCTTGTTAGTCAGGCAGGGAATTACAAAAGTCAGGTACTAAGCTAGATTTTTTTAGATTTATACTGTTGGAATGTTAAGAAAAAGTCCACTTTTAAAATTCTAATTATTAAAAAAAGAACGCTTTTTAATACTCCTAAATATTTTTAGGTTAAAATTGCTTAACTTAGCATTTTTCTCTATGTATTCTTGCAAAGGATTTTAAAGAAAAGGAAATGTTGGAGGGAAACGTAGAGGGGTTAATAGTTTCTATAGACCAGAAGACCATGAAATAGAACTCACTGATTTTCCTGCTCTATTAAACCAGTACTCTTTTTCCTAAACAAATCTGACAAATCACCCTCCCTGGAAAGCCTGCCTCCCTTTCATAAACATATTAGTTGCTTCATGAGCTGAAGAAAAATATAATCAAGTCATAATTACAAACTGTTCATAGCTTCAGTATTCTTAGACCTATCTTCACATCTCTTAAAGCCAGTAGGGATTATTTGAATGTATAAAATGGTTCTTAGTTTGTGAATGTATTAACCTGGTCAAGGCAGAAGTGTTACTTTTCTTACTGCTCTACATGGTTAAAATAATGCCTTTTTTTCTTTATTCTGTTTTACTTCTTTTTTGGTAGGTAATTTTAATATTTGTGTTTCAGGGCTACAAATGAGTTTTTAAAGTATCAGTCTAATCTTTATTCTGGGAAGATTATAATTAATAAAAGGAATTAAGTTTGTATTCTCTATTCATTTATATGACATCCATCATTACCATGGTCAAGTAGATAAGTATACATTTATGCTTATTGTAAAGTACAAAAATGACTAATACAGAGTCAATTTTATTTAAAGAGTTAATTTGTGAGATTTTTATTTTAAATGTTACAAGTATAAGAATTTTTTTAATAGAGTAGTTTAGTTACATAGGGAATAGATGCAAAAAAAATGTAATAGTGTTTACGTGGTTTCTTTTTTTCAGACAACAAACTGGGTAGACTCATCATTTGATGATTTTTCGGAGACTACAAGCATCTCTACTATTACTGCCACATCATTAGGTGTGAATAACTCAATTCTTAGAAGAAAAAAGGTGTCTTCCACACTAGAAAGTAGCAAATTTCCAGCTAGAAAAAGAGGAAACCTATCTTCCTCAAAGCAGATTTATGGTCTAGAAAATTCAAAAGAATATCTGTCAGAAAATGAACCATGGGTGGATAAATACAAACCAGAAACGCAGGTAATAAATGGCATACAAACAAGTCTACGTAATTTAGTTTCAGGAAGGAGAGGGATGTGCATTTTCAGATACTATTCATAAAAATCTTTCTGCCTAAATGAATTAGAAAAAAAAAAATAATTTCTAGGTTTTTTATATTCCAAGGCTCAAATTTTCCCAACAGTTATTCAGAAGGTATACCATTGGTTATTTGTCTTCGATTTAATTTAACCCCCAACATAGACTTGATCCATTTAATTTTTTGCTAAATGTAATACCCCTCCCTATTAATCCTCTTCCCAAAATGTATTACAGGATTTTAAAATATTTTATAATTGCATATGTGCCTCAAATTTTCATATACTGGGGTCAGTTTAAGAATAGAATTTTTCCATATCAATATAAAGGATTGAATTAAGTATAATCAAAAGGACCTTTTTATTACTATATCATGTTACTTGTTTCTAGTTTTTTTCATTAAAAATGTGTAGATTAACCTGTGCTGATGTATCAAAAATTTTTGAGTTAAAATGTTTTATTTGAAACTTGAAAATTTTAGCATGAACTTGCTGTGCATAAAAAGAAAATTGAAGAAGTTGAAACCTGGTTAAAAGCTGAAGTCTTAGAAAGGCAGCCAAAGCAGGTAACTAAATAAGAAATGTGTTTAGAAACATTTGGCCTCAGATGTTTCTCTGGCTTATAGTTGGTTATAAGAAGTTAAAAACTTTCATGTTGACTTTGTTCTCATAAGTCCAGATCACCTGCAGTAGAAAGCTGTCTGACCTTACTACTTCTTCCTCATTAAAACACTCAAGAGACTTTGCGTTTCCCCCTTGACTTATACCTCTTTTTCCCTCTTATATATAAAGCATAGTAAACCATTAGGGTGCTAATATATTTAGCATATCAGATTATCTCACACTAAAGCAAGTAGGCAAATTGCATATTAGTTTTTGTATTAAATATAGCCTAAAATAGTCATTCATCTTACGCTTATGTTTTTTCTTTCACTTCCTAATTCCATAATTACCCTTGGCCCCCAAGCTAGAATATTCTCTCTCTCTCTTTTTAAACTTTTTTAATTTTGAGATTCTTGAAACATAAAGAAAAAATAGAATAGTAAGTGAATATTCATGTACCTGTAAAAATACCCATCATTTTCTCCCATGAGTATTTTAACATAAATTATAAATGTTTGGCATTTAATTCTCTAATGTTATCTAATGCTCAGTTCATACTCACATTTTTCCAGTTGTCTTTTATATCTGGTTTGTTACAACCAGTATCTAATCAAGGACCACCCGTTACATTTGATTGTTCTATCTCTTAGGGCTTTTAAAATCTAGTACAGTTGCCTTCACCTTCTCTTTCCACAAGCCGCACAGCATGACCAAAAAATAAATAAATAAATAATAAAATTAAAGTGTAACTGGCTCTTCTCTGGGTCCAGGTATACAGGCCCTTATTTACTGTAGTTAATAAAGGTAAACAAATGAGCAAGGATTACAGCCCACCATTATATGTAGGACATCTTCCCCTGATAATTTTTCAGTTTTAACTTTTTTATCAGATTTACTGAATGAGGGAATGTTACTGGTAGCTGCATCCTCTAGTCTGTCTTTAGAGTCCTGTCTCTGGTAATGTATTTCTTAATATACATTTCTTAAAGAATCTGATATCTAAACTGAGGTTTTTCCATAAGAATATTATACTTATATAATATTGAAGTATATAATCCAAAGAGAGGTCTGTATTAAGGTTGAATTTTATGAGTTCAGGTAACCCCTAAAAATACTTGTTTCAGACATTACCTCTTTAATCTAGCTGAAGTTGTTTTAATTTGGCTACTGAGTAGTCCTTGGGAGGAACATAATGCAAGAATTGAGGAATTATCAGAAGCTATGCTTAGAAGTTCAGGAAATAAGATTCTCTTATCTAAAGCTGGTTTATTCCAGCTAGCATCGTGAAATTTAGTCTGCTTATACCCAACATTCAGTAAATATCTGTAGAGGTAATTAATATTTAGAAAGAATATTCAAACATAATATTCTAGCATTCCAATGATTTTGATTTTTTATTCATGTTTATATTTGGTTTTAGGGTGGATCTATTTTATTAATAACAGGACCCCCTGGATGTGGAAAAACAACAACTATAAAAATACTATCAAAGGAGCATGGTATTCAAGTACAAGAGTGGATTAATCCAGTTTTACCACAATTCCAAAATGATGATTTCAAGGAGATATTTAATCCTGGTAAGGTTTGCTCTGAAGGTAGTGGAAATAGTGGGGAAAGTCTGGTTTACAGGAGGTTTGTAACAAGCCCCCCATCTATATCTTTAAGATTTCTAAGACCCTATTGGGTATATGGGTTTTTTTGTTTGTTTGTTTATTTTTAAAATTTATTTATTTATTTTTGGCTGCATTGGGTCTTCGTTGCTGTGCGCGGGCTTTCTCTAGTTGCAGCAAGCAGGGGCTACTCTTCGTTGCCGTGCACGGGCTTCTCATTGCGGTGGCTTCTCTTGTTGCAGAGCACGGGCGCTAGGCACGCGGGCTTCAGTAGTTGTGGCACACGGGCTCAGTAGTTGTGGCTCACGGGCTCTAGAGCACAGGCTCAGTAGTTGTGGCGCATGGGCGTAGTTGCTCCGTGGCATGTGGGATCTTCCCAGACCAGGGCTTGAACCCGTGTCCCCTGCATTGGCAGGCAGATTCTTTTTTTTTTTTTTTTTTTTTATGTGGGATCTTCCCGGACCAGGGCTCGAACCCGTGTCCCCTGCATTAGCAGGTGGATTCTTAACCACTGCGCCACCAGGGAAGCCCGGCAGGCGGATTCTTAACCACTGCGCCACCAGGGAAGCCCAAAACTTATTATTAAATTAAATTAAAACTTACTGTTATTGAAAACAGCTCATTTATAGTCATGCACTAATAGGGAGAATCTTCAATGTGTAGGCAGAGTCATAAATATTTTTACCAATTGTATGACTTTTATACTAACAGCTGTGTTCTGAAATCAGTTAACTCCATATTACCTTCATTGGTACAGAAAAGTTACTGTTGTTCATAGTGACTTTTGTCTTTTGAAATGAATATTCTATTTTAAATTTGAACAGTTTTGCCTAATTAAAAAACAGTCTACAATATTGTGTGCTCCTTCATGTATATGTAAATGTACTCATTAATGTATATGTATATTACGTACATATGTATAATATTGGTGTGTATATTTGGTTGAAAATAAAAGTATTAAATATGTTTCCTTTCAGAATCAAGCTTCCATGTATTTCCTTATCAGTCTCAGATAGCAGTTTTTAAAGAGTTTCTACTAAGAGCGACAAAATATAACAAACTACAAATGCTTGGAGATGATCTGAGAACTGATAAGAAGATAATTCTAGTTGAAGTAAGGACAGCTTTTGAAATTCTGCTATAACTATTGAGTAAACAATTGTAAGATATATTTTATGTGATAATGACATTTACTCTCTCCATAGTATTAGTACTGGTAAAATATAACATAAAGGCTTTGTGTAATAGAAGAAACCTAAAGTTTTTTGCAGTAAACTTGGATAGAGTAGCTACAGGTTAATGAACTTTAAGAATTTAATGGCCTAAGTATAGAAAGGCAAAAAACATTTGGAAAGTGACGTCTTAGTAAAAATGTTATGATCTGTAGTGACCCTAAGGAATTTGCTATCAAAATCCCATTGATGTGTATTACTATTTAGGATATCAGCTATCTGATGTCTCCCTTAATTTCTACAAAAGTTCTGGTTACAGTACATTGAATAGATAACATTTTTCCTGTTTTGGTAAATATAAATCTGAAAATAAATTTACATGGGAATAAAACTGAGCTAATATTTCTCCTTTGTTTTGGGTAGGATTTACCTAACCAGTTTTATCGAGATTCTCATACTTTACATGAAGTTCTGAGGTGAGTTTCAGTGAACTTTTCTAAAACTCCAGATTAAATGGCAGGTGGTTTAAATTTCAACCTTGCTTGCTATCTTTTTTCTTTTTTTAACATCTTTATTGGAGTATAATTGCTTTACAATCGTGTGTTAGTTTCTGCTTTATAACAAAGTGAATCAGTTATACATATACATATGTTCCCATATCTCTTCCCTCTTGCATCTCCCTCCCTCCCACCCTCCCTATCCCACCCCTCTAGGTGGTCACAAAGCACCGAGCTGATCCTCCTGTGCTATGCGGCTGCTTCCCACTAGTTATCTATTTTACATTTGGTAGTGTATATATGTCCATGCCACTCTCTCACTTGGTCACAGCTTACCCTTCCCCCTCCTCATATCCTCAAGTCCATTCTCTAGTAGGTCTGTGTCTTTATTCCCATCTTGCCCCTAGGTTCTTCATGACCTTTTTTCTTTTTCCTTAGATTCCATATATATGTGTTAGCATATGGTATTTGTTTCTCTCTTTCTGACTTACTTCACTCTGTATGACAGACTCTAGGTCCATCCACCTCACTACAAATAACTCAATTTCGTTTCTTTTTATGGCTGAGTAATATTCCATTGTATGTATGTGCCATATCTTCTTTATCCATTCATCTGTTGATGGGCACTTAGGTTGCTTCCATGTCCTGGCTATTGTAAATAGAGCTGCAATGAACATTTTGGTACATGACTCTTTTTGAATTATGGTTTTCTCAGGGTATATGCCCAGTAGTGGGATTGCTGGGTCGTATGGTAGTTCTATTTTTAGTTTTTTAAGGAACCTCCATACTGTTCTCCATAGTGGCTGTATCAATTTACATTCCCACCAACAGTGCAAGGGGGTTCCCTTTTCTCCACACCCTCTCCAGCATATATTGTTTGTAGATTTTTTGATGATGGCCATTCTGACCAGTGTGAGATGATATCTCATTGTAGTTTTGATTTGCATTTCTCTAATGATTAATGATGTTGAGCATTCTTTCATGTGTTTTTGGCGATCTGTATATCTCCTTTGGAGAAATGTCTATTTAGATCTTCTGCCCATTTTTGGATTGGGTTTTTTGTTTTTTTGATATTGAGCTGCATGAGCTGCTTATAAAGTTTGGAGATTAGTCCTTTGTCAGTTGCTTCATTTGCAAATATTTTCTCCCATTCTGAGGGTTGTCTTTTGGTCTTGTTTATGGTTTCCTTTGCTGTGCAAAAGCGTTTAAGTTTCATTAGGTCCCATTTGTTTATTTGCTTGCTATCTTTTGTTATTTTAGGAAGTACGTGCAGATTGGTCGATGTCCTCTAATATTTATAATCTCTGACAGTCTCAGTGGAGGTAATAATCAAAGGTTACTGTTTCCCAAAGAAATTCAGGAAGAGTGTGCTATATCAAATATTAGGTAAGAATGAAATTTCTGCTTAGAATTTCATATACATACTGTATTTTTTAATTAATCACGTAACCACTATCTTTCTTTATAAAACTTTGACAGTTTCAACCCTGTGGCACCAACAATTATGATGAAATTTCTTAATCGAATAGTGACAAAAGAAGCTAATAAGGTAAGTCTTTTAAGAACTGATTAATTTGAATCTTACATTGTAATTATAGAAAGCCAAACTTAAGTAGTATTATATAAACTTGAGGAGTTAGAGATACAAACTATTTCAGTTTTTAAAATTAAAGAATTTTAATTACACTCATAAAGCACGTCATTTTAGAAAATGTAGGAAATAGTAATTTTAAAAATCCTTAACCTTTTTCTACTTTTAAACTTAATTTTCTTTTTCACATTGAGGTAAATTTCCCTTTGCTTGGCTTAGTGTTCTAAATTGTATCTGTTATCAAGAAGCTGTTTTCTGGCATCTAGGTCCATTAGTCAGCAACAGTCCAACTCTACTTTTGTCCTGTTGTCACTTTTTAAAGATTTAATGTATTTTTTATTTTGATAAAAATACATATCATAAAATTTACCATCTTAACCATTTTATTCCAGCTTTATTGAGATATAACTGACATATAACATCATGTAAGTTTAAGGTGTATGACACATTGATTTGATAAACTTATGTAATGAAAAATGATTACCACCATAGGGTTATCTAACACCTCCATCATGTCATGTAATTAGTATTTCTTTTTTGTGGTGAGAACATTTAAGATTTTTTTCTCTTAGCAATTTTCAAATATGTAATACAGTATTATTAGCTGTATTATGTATTAGAAATATCTTAACCATTTTTAACCATCCAGTTCAATAGTGTTAAGTATACTAACATTGTTCTGAAATAGCTGTACTTTTTTTTTTTTTTTTTAATTTGGTTGCGCGGGGTCTTAGTTGCGGCAGGTAGGCTCCTTAGTTGTGGCATGCGAAATCTTAGTTGCGGCATGCATGTGGAATCTAGTTCCCTGACCAGGGATTGAACCCGGGCCCCCTGCATTGGGAGCACAGAGTCTTATCCACTGCGCCATCAGTGAAGTCCCTGAAATAGCTGTTACCTTTTCCCCCCATAAATTTATTTTATTTATTTATTTATTTATTTGGCTGCTTTGGGTCTTCGTTGCTGCATGGGGGCTTTCTCTAGTTGTGGCCAGCAGGGGCTACTCTTCGTTGTGTGCATAGACCTCTCGTTGCAGTGGCCTCTCCTGTTGCAGAGCACGGGCTCCAGGAGCGCGGGCTTCAGTAGTTGTGGCACGCGGGCTCAGTAGTTGTGGCTTGCAGGCTCTAGACCACAGGCTCAGTAGTTGTGGCGCACGGGCTTAGTTGCTCCGCGGCATGTGGGATCTTCCCAGACCAGGGCTTGAACCCGTGTCCCCTGCATTGGCAGGCGGATTCTTAACCACTGCGCCACAGGGAAGTCCCATAGCTGTTAGTTTTAACGCATCATTTTTTTCTATCTTTCAAATCAAGATGATGTTAAAATAAATTGATGAAACTTCTACTCCCAGTAGCATGGTTCTAGGGGGCCCTACTGCTATAAGTCAACTGGATCTTACATCATAATATATTTGGAGTGCTGGATCACAGGAACGAACTGAGGGAATTCTCCAAGGGAGAGGTTATTCTGAGGATTAAACAAAATAATGTATGTATGTAGAGCACTTAGCTGAATAAGTACAAGTATTAATAGTGAAATATTAGAAACACCCTGAGTCCAGTAATAGAGGGAGCAGTTACTGTGGTGAACTATTATGTCATTAATTAGCATTTTGAAAATATTCAGTGACATGGGGAAATACAATTTAATGTCAAGTTAAAAATAATAAGATGCGAAGTTATATGATAATCTAACAGTAGAAATGGTGTTTCCAGCCCTTGATATATCTGTCAAGCCCTATGCAAAGTATTTTTACGTACCTGATCTTATTAAACCCTCACCACAACCATACAGAATTATCCCCATTTTATAGGTAAGGAAGCTGAACTTTCGAGGGAAATAACTCGAATAATATTCCATGACTATTAAGTATCAGATGAGTTTAAGTTTTGTTCTGACTCCAATTCACTGTGCTAAAACAAAACATACAGTTGTCAATGACAACACAATGCACATATATACATAAACCTATACATACTAGAAGAAATACATAAAAATGCTAAGTGTGATTCTGGATGGTAGGATTACTTGTGATTTTTTTATTGTCTTTTTGAAAAAAATCTATGTTTTCTACTATAAGCATGATAATTATAAGCTATATTTAAATATTTATTAAACATTGAAGAAATAAAAATAGTCAGCATCATACTACTGTATCACATTACTCACAACTTCTTTTAAGACTAAGTCATTAAATTGCAAATGGCATTTACTCTAGCAAGTTAGTAAAAGGAGATACCATAACTTCTTTGTTATGTAGTTAATGTGCTTTACCTTAAATAGTTGACCTGCAAGAATTTTAGAACTAGTATACTTTTGATATCATCATTGATATGTTACATAAAAGGAGCAGCAACAAGCACAATATTTACATATAAATATAAATCAAATATAAAATCAAATGTTATGATACTGTCTGGAGTCTCCAAGGATGATAATGATAGTATAAGAAGATTTAAAGGAGAGTTTAATCTCTGGTATTCTGTAGCTTAGTTAATTATATTAGGGAAGAGTGTTGACATCTTAAGTGAATGAGTTATAATAAGAAAGAGTGTTGAATATCTTAAGTGTTTTTCTTCAAGTTTAAATAAATGTTTCTCTGTATTCATAGGAAGAAAGATCTTTAGTCTTTTCTGATATCATGAGGTATATAAAGTGTGGAAGGAACTGCTGATCATACATCTTAGCCATATTTGCCATGTGCACAGTAATTAACATCCATAGTATTTTCTTCAGCTACCAAGGATTATAATTTCAAATTATATTTCCTTACTGGCAAGTAATCCATATCTAGAATTTTTCAAAAACAAGTACTCCTCTCAAAACAATTTTTAAGGTAAATATAGTCCCAATAAAAATAAAGTTAATCTGGAAGAGAAGGCATGAGCAAGAAAATTTTGTAAAAGAGTGATGAAGAGAGACTTGCTGTCTAGGTATTGGAACATAATAGATGAAACTATAGGAAGTACAGCAGTGTGGTATTAGCACAGTAATAGACAAATGGAAGAATAAAATGAGAAGACAGCACAGAAATAGATCAGTATGTGTAAATGGGAATTTTTTATATAATGGAAGTGGTATTTTACATCACTGGGGAAGGAAAGTAGACTATTACGGTTAACGACTGGTGTTGGAACAATTGGATATTCATATAGAAAAACATAAGGTTGCCTCTTTAGTTCATACTATGCACAAAAATAATTTAAACCTTGATTAAAGATTTGAATACAAAAATTAGAAGAGTATTAGGAAAAAATACTGACTTTGGGTTGGGGGAAAGTCTTCTAAGCAAGAAACAAAAACCTGAAAGCCATGGATTTACTTCAGAAAAAATGGAAAACTTAGTAAATGACAGAAGGCATGGTAGACAAAGATAAAAAACAAGCATGAGAATGAAAGAAAATATTTGCAGTTTTTTAACAGAAAAGCATTAATACCTGAATATATTTTTTTATTTATTATTTATTTTATTTTTGGCTGTGTTGGGTCTTCGTTGCCGTGTGTGGGCTTTCTCTACTTGCGGCAAGGGGGAGCTACTCTTCATAGCGGTGCGCGGACTTATTGCGGTGGCTTCTCTTGTTGCGGAGCATGGGTTCTAGAGCACAGGCTTCAGTAGTTGTGGCTTGCAGGCTCTAGAGCGCAGGCTCAGTAGCTGCGGCGCACGGGCTTAGCTGTTCCACGGCATGTGGGATCTTCCCAGACCAGGGCTCGAACCCATGTCCCTTGCACTGGCAGACGGATTCTTAACCAATGGGCCGCCAGGGAAGCCCCACTAATACCTGAATACATAAAAATATGCCTACAAAAAAAAAAGGCTAAGAACAGAAGCCAGTACACAAAGAAATACAAATGGATAGTAAACATGAGAGGTGTTCAGCCCTACGTAGTAATCAGAGAAATTCATATTTAAACCAGGTAACATTTTTCACATATCAGAGTACAAAAAATTTAAGATTTATATACAGGGTTGCCAAAGATATGGAAAAATGAACACTCTCACCTACCATTGCTAGGAAAAATAAAACTGGTAAATGTTACAGACACTTTGAAGGGCACTCTGCTTCTACAGAAATGTTCATGCATGTTGGCAAAGGTATACAGTTGACCCTTGAGCAACATGGGTTTGAACTGCATGGGCCACATATATGTGCATTTCTTTCAGTAGTGAATGCTGCAGTACTACTGATCCATGATTGGTTGAATCCGAGGATGCAGAACCACGGCTACAGAGGGCAAACTATAAGTTACACTTGGATTGTCTACTGTGAGGAGGGCTGGCGTCCCTAACCCCACATTATTCAAGGGTCAGCTGTATGTATAGTATATATATAGGTCTGGAATAGTAAAAAAGTGGAAACAATGTAAATGTCCCTTCATTTGGGGAAATATTAGTTAAATTACTGTCTACCCATAATATTTTTTTTAAATTATGTAGACTTAAAGGTACTAACATAGAAAAATCACGAAGAATGGTGTTAATTCATAGAATAATACGTATGATATAATCCCACTTACGTTTAAAAAATTAACTCTGAATATACTTACAGATACTATATATACTTACAGATACTGTATTTACTTAACAGATATGTGTGCACAAAAAGTGGTCTGGAAAGGCTCCTCCTAAAGTGGTAACAAATGTTACAAAGTTGGGATCTGTGGAGCAAAAGGATAACTTTCATAAAGAACTTTTGAAACAGCTTTGGTTAATAAAGTTAAAAATATATTGAAGATCGTAGCACAGTACTATTTTTCTATCAAGAGCTGAAATGGGATCATCTATGAACAATCACATGAATTCAGCTTAAGTTATGTCGTCAGTAACTATTAAGAGTTTCTGAGGGGGAAGAGAGGATAAGTTTTTCTTGTCTTATACTTGATCTACCAAGGGTGTGATAGGTGATATATCGTATTCACATATTTATGCATTTGTGTGTGAGTGTGTGTGTGTGTTTATATATATTTGTATATATGTATGTATATAGTGAAAGAACTTCAAAATATAACCTAGTCCAAGTAAAAAAGTAAAACGATATTTTATAACCTTGAAATTTTACCTTAAACTGCGATGTCATTGACACTTGTACCTTCATAAGCAGACTGTTGTTTAACATGTAGGCTTTTTAGCATTCAAATTGGAAAGATTCTATTATACTTCCATTAAGTTTAGAAAATAGGTGGTTTTGTTTGTTTTTTGCTTAGAAAATAGCTTTTTTAATTTTAATTTTTTCATTTTAGGATGGAGGAAAGATTGTTGTCCCTGATAAAGCTTCTCTAGAGTTGCTCTGTCAAGGATGTTCTGGTGATATCAGAAGTGCAATAAACAGCCTCCAGTTTTCTTCTTCAACAGGTAACTGGAAAAGATACACTCTTATGGTATTTTATAGGTGACTAACTTTTTCTTAATGGTTCATGAAATGAAATTAAACTAAACATTTTAACTTAAAATTGGTATATACCTATCTCCACTTACTATTTTTTTATTGAGACAGTGTAATAAAATTACGTATGTACACATGCATACACACACCACTATGTGTCACCATATATATTTATATATCTGAGACAAAAGCTGATTTATTTACGTGGTTTGCCACTTTACCCTTCAAAGTTAATTTGGAATGAGACTTCCTGGGAGAAAATCCTGGCTCTGCCACTTCTCAGTGACTGAATCTTGCAAGTTACTTAATCTTTCCATGCCTTTATTTTTTCACCTTTTATATGAGAACCTGTCTGATCGAGATGTGTGAAGAGTGAGGTAATCCTTGTAGAGTGTTTATTCCAGTGCTTGACACACATTCAGTGCTCAAATGGCCAGCTGTTAATGAATTTAATAATAGTTCATATATGATATGTTTAACAAATGCATTTACACTTGTTAATATATAAAAGGGGTCCCTAGCCATGCTATAGTAAAGAGATAGCCCCACTAATAGCAATGAGTTAATTTTTGCACTTAATGATCATAATTTACTGCATACAGTCTTCATCAGAAAACATTTAACAAGTGACCTACTTGATGCTTAACATTGAGGAATTGACCTTAAAGAATTAAAAGCTCTTTGGAGATCTCAAAATCCACCTGAAATCCTAGTTTCTACCCACAAGTGTAACCTGTTCATTTAGTGACATCTTTGTTTTTCCAAATAACTCTACAGAAATAGACATCCTAACACAACTGAAACCAGAATTCTGCTTCTTGCTGTAGAAACATAAATGTAAATTGTGCTTAGGTTCACTACTAGAATTAGGGATGGGTCAGTTTGGGATCCTAACTACCATTTATAACGTTATTGCTCTGAGCTCAGAAATTTCAGAGGGAAGAAAATAATAGTGGGTCAGGAACTGTATTAGCAATTATGTTTTTTCATTTAATTCTCAGACCAGCCTAATGAGATAGACAATAGTAGGATTCAAACCTAGATCCTGTGTTTTTCTAATACTCCAGGCTGGTTTTCTGAAGTCACGCATTCTGAGTTGTTTTTGTTTTGTTATAAATTTATTTATTTATTTATTTCTGGCTGCATTGGGTCTTTGTTGCTGCGTAGGGGCTTTCTCTAGTTGCGGCGAGCAGGGGCTACTCTTCATTGCGGTGCACAGGCTTCTTATTGCGGTGGCTTCTCTTGTTGCAGAGCATGGGCTCTAGGCACCCGGGCTTTAGTAGTTGTGGCACACGGGCTCAGTTCCTCCGCAGCATATGAGGTCTTCCTGGACCAGGGATCGAACCCGTGCGTTGGCAGGCAGATTCTTAACCACTGCACCACCAGGGAGTCCCTGAGTTTTAAAAAGTAGATTTCCCAGTGAAATTTGAACACGGGCTTATTCATAAATTGGAGACTGCCCAAATCAGTAAAGAAGTAATATAGCATCGTTGTCAAGCATGGATTGCAGAACCAGACTGTCTGGATTCAAATCACTTACTAGCTGCTGACCTTTAGCCAGTTACTTAACCTCTTTATGTCTCATTTCTTTACTCTGTATAATAATAGTTCTCCTCTGATAGGGTTGTTATGAGGACTAAATTAGTTAGTACATACCATGCACCAAGAATAGTACCTTGCCATTAACACTGTGAGAAACCAAGGTGATATGACTATGTTAAGAGCATGTCATTGTATATGTGAAAATTTGAAGTCTGTGTCATGACATACTTTTAGATGACATTTAATTTCGTTTTAATAGTTTAGTAACTGAAAGAGGACTCTGTATACTTCATAATTATTTATTAGAAAAACATTTACATTAGAACACTTAGTGTAACTATATCTGAAATGTTCTCCGTTTTAATTTTCATATTTTAATTTTATTTTAAATGTTGTTTCTTGGGTGTATATTATTTAGGAAAGAACAATTTATGGCCAAGGAAAAAACGAATGTCTTCATTAAAATCAGATGCTGTGCTGTCAAAAGCAAAAGGAAGACAAAAACCTGATAGGATATTTGAAAATCAAGAGGTCCAAGCTATTGGTGGCAAAGATGTTTCTCTTTTTCTCTTCAGAGCTTTGGGGAAAATACTATATTGTAAACGTAAGAAAACCTTATACATTTTTTAAAAATCTGTTATTATCTTACAATTGAAATAAAATACATTTTTTAAAATGTCATATTTGGTTCAGTTACAAGAAAGAGCTAGGACTAGGTCAGATACTCTTTGGCAGGACCTAAGAAAGGCATAGCAGAAAAATGTATTTAGATAGAGTATTTTTGGATTATGAGTGGGATTAAACATTAAAACCAACTGTTGAAAAACCTTCAAATGAGAGGTGCTATATAATTATAAAGGTGGTGTTATTTTTAATAACTCCAGACATTTTTTTTAATAGGAGCATCTGTAACAGAATTAGACTCACCTCGATTGCCTTCTCATTTATCAGAGTATGAGCGGGATACATTGCTTGTTCAACCTGAGGTAAAGTCTTTAATAACACTTAATACTATTTACATGCTGTATACTATTAATATTAAATATGTGTCCATATAAATTTGACCACTGAATTTTTACCAAAATTATATATACTTCTTTTTATAGGAAGTAGTAGAAATGTCACACATGCCAGGAGAATTATTTAATTTATATCTTCACCAGAACTACGTAGATTTCTTCACAGAAGTGGATGATCTTGTGAGAGCCAGTGAATTTCTGAGTTTTGCAGATATCCTCAGTGGTGACTGGAATGTAAGACCATTTGACTTAAATGTTTTTGTTTATGACTATTTCCTCAGAATTGAGAAAGAAAGTTTACTTTTATTCATACTGATTTGACATTATTTTAAGTAACTTCTTAATAACAATGACAAAATTAATTCATCCAACCCAGTGAAACTTCAGCAGTGAATCTGATTTTTCGATGATAATATACACTAATTTTTTCTAAAGTTATTTTCTGATTATAAAACTAATACATAGTCGGAAAACTTGACAACCATTGAAAAGTAGACAGAAGGAAAGGAACTGTGCCTCTATCTTTTCTTTTTTTTTTTTGGCCACACTGCGTGGCATGCAGGGATCGAACCCATGCTCCTTCCAGTGGAAGCGTGGAATCTTAATCACTGAACCTCCAGGGAAGTCCCCTGTGCTTCTTGCTATACTTTCTGATGGTTTTTAAATTTATTTATTTATTTATTTGCACATTTGAAATTATTCACTATAAAGTTTGTATTTTTTCTTAACAGTTTAACTCTGCTCTGACTGGTATAGTAGTTACTAGACACTTGTGGCTATTTAAATTAAATAAAAAATTCAGGGATTTCCCTGGTGGTCCAGTGGGTAAGACCCTGTGCTCCCAATACAGGGGGCCCCAGGTTCGATCCCTGGTCGGGGAACTAGATCCCACATGCATGCCGCAACTAAGAAGCCCGCATGCTGCAACTAAAGATCCCACATGCCGCAACTAAGACCCAGCACAGCCAAAATAAAAATTAAAAAAAAAAATTCAGGGCTTCCCTGGTGGCGCAGTGGTTGAGAATCCGCCTGCCAATGCAGGGGACACGGGTTCGAGCCCTGGTCTGGGAAGATCCCACATGCCACGGAGCAACTGGGCCCGTGAGCCACAACTACTGAGCCTGCGCATCTGGAGCCTGTGCTCCTCAACAAGAGAGGCCACGATAGTGAGAGGCCCGCGCACCGCGATGAAGAGTGGCCCCCACTTGCCACAACTAGAGGAAGCCCTTGCGCAGAAACGAAGACCCAACACAGCCAAAAATTAATAATAATAATAATAAATAAATAAATAAAATTTATAAAAAAAAAAAATTCAGTTCCCTGGTCACACTAGCCATATTTCCATCATTTAAACAGTTATGATACAGTTTCTGTTATATATTTAGAGTTTCATTATTCAGCGGTTGCATTTGCTTAATTTTTTTATATTGCTTCTTTTTTATTTTGAAATTTTCCAACCTGTTGACAAATAGAAAGAATACACAGTGACTACCTGAATACCTTTAACTTTCGTTCACCAGTTTTTCACATTTTTCCACATTTGCTTAATCTGTATTGACACACTTGTTTTGGCTGAATAATTGGAAAGTAATTGTAGCATCACAACACTTAACACTTAAGCATGCATAAGGACATTGCTTTATTACAACCACAATAGCATTATCATACCTAAGAAAATAAACATAAATTCAGTAATATAATGTCCTTATTCCTGTTTCCCCAGCTATCTCAAAAATGTATTTAAAGTTATTTCCACCACCTCCATCCAACATCCGGTTAATATTCACGCATAGCGTTTGATTATTATGTCACAGTTGAATTTTCTTCAAAATTTTGTAGCACTATTATTTTTAGGGCTGTGGTGAGGTTGAAAAAAATGAACATACAGTAACTAAATATGATTAGCCTTTTTTGGGGGTCAGTAGTACCAATAAGTACAGTTTTATAAATCTCTTATTTTCTTTATTTCACATCTTGTCTCCTTCTCTAGACGCGCTCTTTACTCAGGGAATATAGTACATCTATAGCTACGAGAGGTGTGATACATTCCAACAAAGCCCGAGGATTTGCTCATTGCCAAGGAGGAGGAACAAGTTTTCGACCCTTGCATAAACCCCAATGGTTTCTAATAAATAAAAAGGTAAAAAAAAAGAATTGTACATTTTCGAAGAGTGAACTATTTATGGTATGTGAATTATATCTCAATAAAGTTGGTTTTTTCTTTTAATTGAAAAAGAAAAGTGATCTTTCATTCTTAATGAGAAATAGTTGCTAAGGCCCACAGTTTTCTTAGAATTATGATAAAACATAAAAAGGACAGTCTTCTTAAATGCTTAGTCATTTTTTTAAGGAAAAAGCACTCAAAAATTGAAAGCATATACCTATTTTATTGGCATCAAAGTATACAGGCCTACCTCGTTTTATAGCACTTTTAAAGCGTTTCACAGATAATGTGTTTTTTACAAATTGAAGGTTTGTGGCAATTCTGCATCAAGCAAGTCTATCAGCACCATTTTTCCAACCGCATTTGCTCACCTCGTGTCTCTGTGTCACATTTTGATAATTCTAGCAATATTTCAAACCCTCTACCAGCAAAAAGAGTATGACTGGATGACGGCTCAGGTGATAGCATTTTTTAGCAATGAAGTATTTTTTAATTAAAGTATGTACATTGTTTTTTTAGACATAATGCTATTGCACACTTAGGAGACTATAGTCTAGTGTGAGCATACCTTTTTTTTTTTTGGCCACACCGAATGGCATGCAGGATCTTAGTTCCCCGACCAGAGACTGAACCCGTGCCCCCCTGCAGTGGGAGCGCAGTCTTAACCACTGGACCACCAGGGAAGTCCCAAGCATAACTTTTATATGCACTGGGAAACCACAAAATTTGTGTGACTTGCTTTATTGTGATATTCACTTTATTGTAGTGGTCTGGAACTAAACCCACAGTATCTCTGAGGTATGCCTGTAGTTATAATTATATTTTCGTTTCAGTTGAAAATAAATCCTGGCTTTACCTCTAACCATCTGCACAAGTTATTTCACTTAATATGCCATTAGTTTCCACAGCTATAAATATGGAGGACTGAATTATTTAGAGGTCAAAAACAGGTGGCTCACAAGTTGAATACAACCCACACACAGATTTTTTTAAATGAATTGCCAATCTTTAAAAACTAGTATAATAGTTAAAACTCAGGTAAGGATTTCTGGCTTCAGAATTTCTGCGATCTCCTGAAAAAAAAAATTAGAAGTAAGGCAACACTGGTCCATATTTTACATGGCAGCGGTCTGCTCAAGCCAAGTATAATCTGCCCCTTGGTGATGGGAGTGGTCAGTACCACCTCCCCAAGCTGTTCCACTGCACTGATTTCTATTAACTGCCTGACTCCTATAGCATCTGAATTTGTGACCCCCAGACTAGGTCATCTCTAAGATGTCTTCCAGTTTTAAATTCATATGGCTACATATGAACCTATCATTCATTACCTAAGAAAATTTTCATTGGATTTCTTGGAGAATTTCATTACTTTTAAGCAATTTATGTCCCTTATTGACTTGCTTTGTGCTTTATAGCATGTATATTAATTTTGCATTTGTTACATACAAATGATCTAAGACTGTGAGCACCTGAAAGGCAGAGATCATACTTCTTTTATCATCACTGTAGCATAGTGCCTCTCTTAACTGAAGAAAATACCTTCTTTCATTGAGAAACAATATCCTCACATAATTTGTGATATGTGTATGCTCATAAACAGAAGTCCTTTAATTTTTAAGTTTGTTTTTCTTCTACCTTAAGTCTTGTTCTTATTGCTGTTATATCAAGTGTGAAATAGTTGTGTAGATAAAATGCTTTGTTAGATAATGCTAGGACAGTTATAAAGGACTAATCAAGCTGCCCAGCGTGGCCAAAAAAAAAAAAAAAAGAGACTGATCAGATAAACTCTTAGAGTATATTTGTAACATATAAACCCACATACTTTGTGATATAATAAACTTAGTCTAGGAATAAATATCCATATTTAAATTTTTATTTTTCATTTCACCATTTTTTTCCTTCTCTGCAGTATCGGGAAAATTGCCTGGCAGCTAAAGCACTTTTTTCTGACTTCTGCTTACCAGCTTTATGCCTCCAAACTCAGCTGTTGCCGTACCTTGCTTTGCTAACCATTCCAATGAGAAATCAAGGTAATAACATGGGTTTTCCTTATCCCCAAGAAGTAGTGTTTTATAACATTATGTTTTTGTGGATCAACTTATTCCTGTGTACCAGTGACACTAAGTTTTTTTCCCCTTTATTTTTTGAATCAGAATTAATACATGCTTTTTGATTAAAAAAGAAAGAAATTAAATAATAAAGAAGTACATAAAGTAAAAATTGAAAGTCCCCTATAACCATGCGTAATTCCTTTTGACAGATTGGTGTAAATTCTTCTAGACTTTTTCCTGTGCGTATACAAATGTTAGATGTAAGCTTTAATTTTTTTTGTCACTTATCACGCATAGCGCTCCATATTTTATAATTCGGGCAAAGGAGCTCTAGAGGCTGGGAAGTCCAAAATCAAGGTGCCATCAGATCCAGTGTCTCGTGAGGGCCTGCTTCCTAGTTTTCAGATGGCCATCCTCTCATTGTATTCTCACATGGTAAAGAGCAGAGTAAAAGAGAGCTCTCTCTGGGTTCTGTTATATAAAGGCACTAATCCCATTCATGAGGGCTCTACCCTCATGACCTAAGCACCTCCCAAGGCTCCATCTCCTAATAACATCACTTCAGGGGTTAGGATTTCAAAATATGAATTTGGGGTGACAGAAGCATTTAGTCTATAACAGCAGCAATGCAAAAGTATATTCAAATCTAACTCATATTTTTTTCAAAATTTATAATAATTTTATTCAACCTTATTGATAGGTATTTTGGTTGATTTCAATATTACAAGCAGTATTCATTAACAGTATGTTTACATTGTCTTTCCAAGTCTTGAAATTATAAATAATGCTAAAAAAATTAGTATGCCTTTGGTAATACACATTTGCCTAGTTTATGTCTACTGAGGTTTGCCTTTTTTTGAACTTTACCAATTTTTCCATCAGTTGTTTCTCTTTTTTAATGTGTGTCTTAAGGGCCACATTTCATTAATAGTCCTAGGTCACATGTCTGTGGTGCTGATCTTCAAGGTAGAACAGAGAATTTGTGTAACATTGAAAATACTGCTAATCTACTACATAACTCATCAAACTTCTCAAGTTTTTTTTAAACTTTCAAATTGTTTTTTTTTTTTAATTATTTTTGGCTGTGTTGGGTCTTTGTTGCTGCACACGGGCTTTCTCTAGTTGCGGCAAGCGGAGGCTACTCTTCGTTGCTGTGGGCAGTCTTCTCATTGCGGTGGCTTCTCTTGTTGCGGAGCACAGGCTCTAGGTGTGCGAGCTTCAGTAGTTGTGGCACGTTGGCTCAGTAGTTGTGGCTCACGGGCTTAGTTGCTCCGCGGCATGTGGGATCTTCCCAGACCAGGGCTCAAACCCATGTCCCCTGCACTGGTAGGTGGATTCTTAACCACTGCGCCACGAGGAAAGTCCAAAACTTCTCAAATTTTAAAGATAGGGTTTGCCTTATGAATTATCAGAAGAGAGGATAATAGAGTAAATGTCTGCCTTCATACAATGAGAGTCTCATCTTTTAAGAATATTGATACTTAAAGGTTTAAAATATTCTGTATTTACAGGCAGAAGTGAGATGACTTTTGAGCAATGGGAATGATTAATCTGTGAGTCAGAATCCAGAGAGTTCCCTATCCTTGACTATTATTTTTAGATTATACTAGTTTTTATTTATTTATCGTTTTGGCTGTGCTGCATGGCTTGTGGGATCTTAGTTCCCCGACCAGGGATTGAACCCGGGCCCTCAGCAGTGAAGGTATGGAGCCCTAACCACTGGACCACCAGGGAACTCCCAGGTTATACTAGTTTTTAAACTTTATTTTGAAGTAATTTCAAACTTAGAAATTAGAAGAATGGACAAAGAAGTTCTTGTATATCCTTCACCAAGATTCCTCAGTGTTTCATTTTTTACCATATTTGCCTTTTATTCTTTTTCTTTATACATACATGTACACAAATATATGTATTTTTTTCTGAACCATGTGTGAGTAAAGTGCAGACATTATGCCCATTATTCTTAAACACTTCAGCATGTACTTCCTGAAAACAAGGACATTCTCCTACATAACCACAGTATATACATCAAAATCGGGAAATCAACATTGATATATTACTGTTAATTTATAGTTTAATTATTAGACTCCATTTGCAATTTATAGATTCCATTCAAATTTTGCCAATTGTCCTAATAATGCCCCTTGTGAAATAACAACAAAAACTTGTTCTCTTGTCTAGAAATCCAATGCAAGATCACATGATACATTTAGTTACTTAGTTGCTATCTCTTTAGTCCCCTTTGATTTAGAATAGTACTGTGGTCTTTCTTCATCCATTACATTTTTGAAGCAGATTGTTATAACATGGACTGCCCCTCAGTTTGGGTTTATCTGAGGATTCCTCATGAGTGGATTCAGGATATATATTTTGGGCAGGAATACCACAGAAGTGATGCTGTGTTCTTCTCAGTGCATCACATCAGGGGAATATGATGTCTATTTATACCATGCTGGTGAAGTTAACTTTTATTATTTGGTAAGATAACATCTCTCAGGTTCTCCAATGTAAAGTTATTAAGTGTTTTGTGGGGAGACACTTTGAGACTATGTAAATATCCTATTTCCCATTAAAATTTCACCCACTAGTTATAGCATCTTTTGATAATTATTTCCTGAATCCGTCATGGTTGGCAAGTGATTTTCTAATGGCATTATTCCTTCTGTATTTGTGTTAATAAATTCTGCTGTAAGGTATTGCTTCGCCTTCTTCCCCATTTGTTTGTTTATATTTGTATGGACTCTGGAGCTTTTTCAGCCGTTGTTTCTATCATTATTTATTTTGGACTTAAATTCTCCAGATTTGGGCAGTGCAAGCTGCTTTAAGGTAACTCTGTGCCTTTACTCTTAGAGTACTTTCTTTCCGATACAAAGTGTTCCCGGATTATTTCATACTGTCCCTACATGGACTTAGAAATCTCAATGAGTCCTGGTTCCTTTTAGTGGATATGGACCCATCTCCCACTTTGCTAAATATATTCACTTGTTTACTTAATCCCTATGTCTATAACCTATCTCCTGACAATGCAGGCTGCTCCTTCAGTCCCAGCCCTACTGCCACCAACTTACATTGGCACAGCCATTCACATTCTTTGTCCCACTCCTAGCTGTGGGACAATGAATCGGTTTGATTAGTAAGAGTCTCCTTGGACCAGAATCATCAGCATCACCTGGAAGCTTGAGAAAAATGCAGAATCTCAGCCTCAACCAAGACCTACTGAATTGATCTGCAAGATCAATTAGCAAGATTCTCCAGGTGATTCTTATGCAGGAGATGTTTGAGGAGTTTGAAAAGTATTGGTTTGGATTACTCACATTGGAATCATCTAGAGAATCATTATATCCACTAGAAAGTTCAGATTCCAGGATCACAACTCTTAAGTTTTCCATATCAAAAAGCTGTTTTTTAAAAATCCTAATTGTATTGTGTAGTGGATTTTTAAAAAGGTAAGGTAGTGTTTGATTTGCAAACTTTAGAAGGTTTATAAAATTTAGTCAAAAATAGGATGTTTTGGCTTTTTTTTTTTTTTTAAGTCTTGTGGTCTGACTTTTTTTTTTTTTTTTTTGGCTGTGTTGGGTCTTTGCTGCGCGCGGGCTTTCTCTAGTTGTGGTGAGCAGTGGCTACTCTTCCTTGTGGTGTGCAGGCTTCTCATTGCGGTGGCTTCTCTTGTTGTGGAACATGGGCTCTAGGCGTGCAGGCTTCAGTAGTTGTGGCACGTGGGCTCAGTAGTTGTGGCTTGCGGGCTCTAGAGCACAGGCTTAGTAGTTGTGGCACATGGGCTTGGTTGCTCCGAGGCATGTGGGATCTTCCCTCACCAGGGCTCAAACCTGTGTCCCCTGCATTAGCAGGCAGATTCTTAACCACTGTGCCACCAGGGAAGCCCTTGGCTTTTCTTTTTATTCATCAATTTTTATCCCATTTCTTTCACTTTACTATGTCATTTCAGACATTTTCTCTTTATGTTTCTTCTGCTCATTTCTCTCTGTCCTCTTTTCTAGTCCTCCATTAGTGTTTGTTGGAATGCTTACAGGTATCTCACGTTTCATTCTGTTTTCTCCTTGATTGCATAATCTCTATCAGTCTGTGTTCCAGGTTACTGATTATTTCTTCTCCCAGTTCATATCTACTGTTGAGCCCCTGTAGTGGACTTTTCATTTTGGTTATTGTACTTTTCAAGTCCAGAATTTCCATTTGGTTCTTTTTTGCAATTTCCTTCTCTTTACTGATATTCCCTATTTGATGAGTCATTGTCATTATAGCTCCCTTTACTTCTTTTTTTTATTTTATTTTTTAAATTTATTTATTTCATTTATTTATCTTTGACTGTGTTTGGTCTTCATTGCTGCACACGGGCTTTCTCTAGTTGCGGCGAGCAGGGGCTACTCTTTGTTGTGACGCGTGGGCTTCTCATTGTGGTGGCTTCTCTTGTTGTGGAGCACAGGCTCTAGGCACATGGACTTCAGTAGTTGTGGCACGTGGGCTCAGTAGTTGTGGCTTGCGGACTCTAGAGCACAGGCTCAGTAGTTGTGGCACACAGGCTTAGTTGCTCCGTGGCATGTGGGATCTTCCCAGACCAGGGCTTGAACCTGTGTCCTCTGCATTGGCAGATGGATTCTTAACCACTGTGCCACCAGGGAAGTCCACCACTACCTACCTTTTGTCTATGAATTTGACCACCCTAGGTACCCACTTAAGTGCAACCATACAATATTTGTCTTTTTGTGACTGGTTTATTTCATTTAGCATGTCATCAGGGTTTATTCATGTTATAGCATGTGTCAGAATTTCCTTCCTTTTTAAGGCTGGATAATATTACATTGTATATATTTACCACATTTTGTTTATCCGTTCATCTGTTTTTGGACACTTAAGTTTCTTCCACTTTTTTTTTTTTAAACACCATTATTGGAGTATAATTGCTTTACAATGGTGTGTTAGTTTCTGCTGTATAACAAAGTGAATCAGCTATATGTATACATATATGCTTCCATTTTTTGACTGTTATGAATAATGTTGTTATAAATATGGATATACAGATGTTTCTTCGAGATCTTGCTTTCAATTCTTTTGGGTATATACCCAGAAGTGGAATTGCTAGATCATATAGTAATTCTGGTTTTAATTTTTTGAGGAACTACCTTACCATTTTCCACAGCAGCTACACCATTTTATATTTCTACAGCTTTCTCCACGTCCTTGTCAAACCTTGTTGTTTTATGGGGTGTTTTGATAATAGCCATCTTAAGGGGTATGAAATAGTATCTCATGGTTTTGGTTTGCATTTTCCTAACAATTTGTGACTTTAAGCATCTTTTCATGTGCTTTTTGGCCATTCTTCTTTGGAGAAATGTCTATTTAAAGCTTTTTAAAAATCTCTTTTAGCTCAGATTTCTTTTATCCAAGATATTGGAAGACTTCCTCTGAAGCGACACTTTGGAAGGTAAGCTGATCATTTTAATTTTCAAAGAGCTGTTACTGAAATAACCACCAAATACCTTATGTATTTATTCATTATACAGTCAATAAATGTTATCTGTAAAGGCCAAGAAATACATGTTGTACCAGTGATCAGAGACCATGTGATTGCATTGTAGACCATCTATTATATATATTACATGTAACAGCTATTTTCACCATCTCAGAATGGACTATTAGGCTAAATAGAATCATTGAATCACAGAGGCAGAGGAATCTTTAAAATCCTTGAGTTCAAATTTTGCATAGCTGAAAACCCCTTTTCAGCTTTCATGCCAAGAGGTGTTCTTAGCCTATATTTGGAGACTGCAGTAATCAGGAACTACCTCAGAAGAGCACTGTCTTTTTTATTTCTTTATCACAGAAAATTCAGACAAGTAAAAAAATATATAGATATAGAGAGAGAAATCTACGTCTATACTGTTCATTCCATTGCAAAATGGCTTCTGGCCTAACATCAGTGATTAACACAGTGCTTATAGTTCATTTCTACTTGGCTTATTTGTAAGGTCAAATTATGCACTCAGGTATTCTAAAAAGGTTAAAAAGTGCTTGCTTCCTGGTTGCAAGGATAAAAGTAAATGATAGAAATGGCATCTATTACCCCTTCTACTAGTTCTCCTATTCCTGGTCCCAAATGGAAAACTTGCTTATCTGGGCTTTTTTTTCCTCTGCCTTCATAGATTCAGTAAAGGCCTTTGTAGTGTTAATGGTTTCTTCCTTATAATGACTTAGCTATTGGGAGCCCATCTTTCCTTTTACAGAAATACAGTGATGGATGGATCTTATAGCATCGTCCCACTGGGATGTGATCAGGGCTCAGACCTTTTATAAACTTCCCTTTTCTCCTCACTTCCCTCTGAATCAAAGAAGGACCAGCTGTTTTCACTGGCTCCTTTCCCCACAAGATTATGACATCAAAATCAAGGGAAGACCATTGTCTTCTATTGTCTTTTTTCTCCTAAGATGTAATTAAAAGAATGGGAGTTACTGTTTTATTATTGGTTCAGCTACTTGATCTGAATTGGGAGGCAGGATTTTTCTGCTACTTATTACAATGACTAGTACTGTTGTCTTTCATTTATAGTGACCATTTTAACATTAGTGACCATTTTAACATTATCTTTGATTTATATTGATAATATTGAATATTAATACTTAAACTTAACATTTAATATTGCTATTTAATAGCTGCATAATTTCCTATAATTGAACCTACACCTTGTTTTGTTTTGTTTATTTATTATTTTTGGCTGCGTTGGGTCTTAGTTGTGGCACATAGGATCTTTCGTTAACAGCGCGAGGGCTTCTCTCTAGTTGTGGCACGTGGGCTTCTCTCTAGTTGTGGCGCACAGGCTTAGTTGCCCCGTGGCATCTTAGTTCCCCGACTAGGGTTCAAACCCGCATCCCCTGTGTTGGAAGGCTGATTCTTAACCACTGGACCACAAGGGAAGTCCTCCTACACCTTGGTTTTGTACATTTAGCTTGTTTCCAGCTTTTGTTGTCACAGCCTTCCTTGAAGCTAAATCATCATGCATATCAAATACTATTTATGTAGGATGAATTCCTAGAAATAAAATTGCTGGATCAATGGATATACACCTTTGCTCTGTATTGCCAGATTGCTTCCAAGAATATTTTGCCAATCTTATGCCCATTAGACAGTGTTTCAGCATGTTCTTTTCTCCTCTTAACCACCACTGGGTTTTATTATTTTAAAAGGTCTTTACCAGTTTGAAAGATGACAATATTATTTTAATTTCCATTTTAAAATTACAAATTAGGTTGAGCAATTTATTTAGTAACCATTCTTCTGTAAGCTATCTGTACATGTTTTATGTCTGTTTTCCTATTCCATTTAATTCTTTTTTTAAGAACTCTTTACTAAAGATATTAATTAACGTGGTTGTGTTATAAGTTGTAATGATTTATTCAGTTTGTCATTTACTTTTTAGTTTTGTTTATATTGTTAAATAAACCGGACCACCTGGCTAAACAGCACAAGGAAGGTAACTGAGAGACTACAGGAGAGGGCTTCATAAACACCACACTCATGGTGTAATTTAAAGGAATCCCCTCCTTTGATTATTATTAATGCCTGTGTTATGAATCTGGCAGATTGAAAATGGAAGCCCTGACTGACAGGGAGCATGGAATGATAGACCTGGACAGTGGAGATGAAGCCCAGCTTAGTGGAGGGCAGCCTGCAAAGGAAGCGCTGGGTGAACGCACTCAAACAGCTGAACCTGAAACCTGGTCTCTTCCTTTGAGTCAGGATAGTGGGAGTGAACTGCCTGCCAGCCAGCCTCAGCCCTTTTCAGCCCAGAGAGACATGGAAGAAGAAGACATGATAATAGAAGACTATGAGAGTGATGAGACATAGAAAGCAGCCTGCCCATGAGATTGTTACTTGACAGATTCATATTCATTTTATTCAGTGGTACTTGAACAGAGATAATAGACTTTTCAGGTGAATTAGTTTGTTAATTCTTCACTCTTGTGGTATTTCAGCACAGAGAACTGATTTCTGTCATGTTGAAGTAAATAGAAGATCAAACCTTCAAATAATCTCTTAATCTTTTTCTCTAGTATTTATTTAGTCTTGTGAGTGGTGTTGGGAGAGGTCAGTGTGTATGAAATGTGTTTGAACATTATGCCAAATATCAGAAGATGTGAAGGAATAATTCAGAATACAGAAACTCTGTGGGTTGTAAATAAGAATTATAAAACAGTTTAGTATGCAATTAAGAGTGTAAATAAACTTTGTGCCTTATTCACAATTTCTCTCTGGTCTCTAGCTTCTTCAGATACCATTTTTATATGTTGTACAGTGGAATATTTTAGATACTTTCTGGAAACTATTTACATAATTTATATCAAAATTAAAATGTTGAATTTGTTTTGTTTTGTTTTGTTTCTCCTGTCTTTCAATGATTCTTAACACGCACGGTCTGCCATGTGTCACTGGGCATAGTACGCAAGTCTCCTTCATCCAGTGCCAAACTTTTTCAAAAATAGGAAGGGGATTGCAACCTTGCGAAGAAAACTCTCCGGAGGGTTTGCTCTCACCCTTAACGAGCTTTCCAGAGCTCTCCTAGCTGTTGCCCTGAGGTGCGGTGGGGGTGAGGGAACCGACCCGCCCGGGCCCCAGGCGGGAGTCCGGGCCTGACAAAGCCGGACAGGGCGAAGTTCAGCTCGGCCCGGCCCCGCCCCCGGCGCCCAATCCTGGTTTCAGAGCCGCGGGCGGCGGGCGCGCACTTCCCGGCGGCTGCGCAGGTGAGCGGAGCGCCAGGGGTGGGGCCCACGTGACCGGGACGTGGGCGGGGAGGGGCCGGCATACCCCGGGGAGGGGTCGGCGGACCGCAGGCAGGCGTGCGGCGGGGAGGGAGCCCTCGGCGTCCCTCGGCCCCTAGGAGCGGCGCGCTTGCTGCGCGGCCGGCCACTACCTGCACCCGAGGCCGGGCGCCGGCGCGGTAAGGGGTGCGGGGCCCTGGGGAGAGCGGGAGCCTGGGAGGCCGGAGGGCCCCTCGGCCAGCCAGGTTTCATTCGGCGGACACAGGTGCCGGGCGAGACGCGCCCACCCGCAGCCGCGAAGCCGCGGTCCTTCCGGGCGCGGGGTTATCCAGACCTGGGCACGTCCGGCCCGACTTATTTCCGGCCACTTTGGGGACAGTCTCGGGAGACGAAGAGTGTATTTTCCCTCTGACGCGGAGACGCGCACCTGGGTGGGCAGAGCTGAGGACTGAGCGAGGTTGGTGGGTCGGGGGCGTAGCGCTGAGCCGCGGCCTGGGGAGGGACCCCCGACGAGGATGCTCTGTATTCCCGGGCACTCGCTCGAGGGTTCAGTTCAGAGCGCAGGGGATTTCCCATCCCCCTGGAAACCCAGAAACGTCTGAAATCGGCCCCTTTCTCGGGGCCAGCAAAACTTTAAAGCCAGCTTAGGTGGTGATTCTGTTGGTGTAAAGGTGACCAACTGGATTCCTGTAACACTTCGCTGGGGAGAACCATTTCTCCTCCCACCGCTTTGACTTTCGGAGATTTGTGTGCCAACAGAATGGAGTCGGGCCCCGGGGGCTGGAACAAAACAAAGACTCTCTCTGCCTCAGCGTGCTGATTCTAAGTGGACTCTCAGTGACACCCTGAGAGATGCTAGGGGTATCCAGACATTGAAATGTGGTAAAATATAACTGACTATTATTCCCTTCGAAAATTACATAATTTGCTATTCCACAATTCTTCAAATTTGTAATTTTGGCTTTTTATTTAAACACTGATAAGGTGATGTAATTCAAATAAGCCACATTTCACAGGTGAGCATGAATTAAATCCATTATAGTGAAGCATACTTTTGCCAGTGAGTTAAATTAAGCAACTGGTATCCTTTAAATGCCTGTATATCAAAGATATTGAAGGATATGTAAAACTTGCTAAAGTTATTTGTTGTGCTTTTTTTTTTTTTTTAAACAAGTCTGTACTGCGCGGATCTCCCTTTTTTTTTTTTTAGAAATTCACGTTCTTTTATTTTATTTATTTATTTATTTATTTATGACTGTGTTGAGTCTTCGTTTCTGTGCGAGGGCTTTCTCTAGTTGCGGCAAGTGGGGACCACTCTTCATCGCGGTGCGCGGGCCTCTCACCATCGCGGCCTCTCTTGTTGTGGAGCACAGGCTCCAGACGCGCAGGCTCAGTAATTGTGGCTCACGGGCCCAGTTGCTCCGTGGCATGTGGGATCTTCCCAGACCAGGGCTCGAACCCGTGTCCCCTGCATTGGCAGGCAGATTCTCAACCACTGCGCCACCAGGGAAGCCCCATTTGTTGTGCTTTTGCCTCTACTATTTTTAGGAAAATGTATTTCAAGAATTATACTAGTACTATGCATTCCTAGAATTTAAATGTTTTTAGACAACAGATAAAGCGATGAAAGACAAAAAAATAACTGCTAATTGCTATCATTGTAGAATTTTTTTTTCTATACTAAATTTTGTCTCCTACTTTGCATTGGGCACCATGCTGTGACTCACAGTTAATTCTCTAAAATTGGAGTGGCCCATTAGAAGACCCTAGAATTTAGACCTCTTCTCCATCTCCACCCAGTACCCAGGTGACTGTATTTAGTCTGTGGTAGTATCTACCCTTCTGTGGGTAGACTGCCTACTTGATATCTTTACCTGGACTTCTAACAGGTATCTCAGGCTCTCTTCAGGCGGCTTCTCCTAGGACTAAGCTGGAGGGTTGTAGAAATGTTGCAGATGAAATGATCTGGTGTCTGGGATTTGCTTTAAAGTAATCTATTGACAAAAGGAATAAGGTAGAGGGTATAGACGAAACAAGATTGGTCGTAAATTGATAATTATTGAAAGTGGTTGATGGGCACATAAGGGCTCATAATACTGTTCTTTCCACTTTTTATTGTGTTTGGAAATTTCTAAAATAAAAATTTTTAATTCCCTGAACATAGAGTTTAACCTCTTCTTGCTATCTTTGTTGCTACCACCATGGTCCATTGGATTACAGTTGGACAACACAGGTTTGAACCGCAGGGGTCCACTTATATGTGTTTTTTTTTTTTTTCAATAAATATGTACTGCAGTGCTGCGTGGTCTGCAATTGGTTGAATCCGTGGATTTGGGACCACAACTACGTATTACCGACTATAAAGTTACACTTGGGTTTTTGACTGGGAAGAGAGTTGGTGCCCCTAACCCCTATGTTGGTCAAGGGTCAACTGTATTTCAGTGGCCTCCTAGCCAGTCTCCCTCTTTTCACCCTTTTCTCCTGGAATGTACTCTTAACAGAGCACCCAGGGTGATCCGGTTAAAATAAGTCATATCATGTCAGACCTCTACTGAAAATTTTCCAATGGCTTCTCACTCCCAATAGAAGCCTAAATCTTTCTAATGATTTTTATTTATTTATTTATTTTTACAATTTATTTATTTGTTTATTTTTGGCTGCATTGGGTCTTCATTGCTGCGCGCGGGCTTTCTCTAGTTGGGGCGAGCAGGAGCTACTCTTCGTTGCGGTGCACGGGCTTCTTATTGTGGTGTCTTCCCTTGTTGCGGACCACGGGCTCTAGGTGTGTGGGCTTCAGTAGTTGTGGCACGTAGGCTCAGGAGTTGTGGCGCACGGGCTTAGTTGCTCCGCGCATGTGATATCTTCCCAGACCAGGGCTCAAACCCATGTCCCCTGCGTTGGCAGGCGGATTCTTAACCACTGCACCACCAGGGAAGTCCCTCTAATGATTTTTAAGCCCTAACGATTCAGATGGCTTCAATTCTACTACTCACCCTCTCACTCACCCTGCTGCTGCCTCCATTCCTTAACAGTGCTCGAACATGCCAGGCACTCCCACTTTAAGGCTTTTACACTAGGCTGTTCCATCTGTGTGGAACACTTACCCCTTATACCTGCCTGGCTTCCTCCCTCATCTCCTTCATTTCTATATTCAGATGTCATGTTCTCTCTGAAGACTTCCCTCGTCACTCTGTTTAAAATTATAACACCCTGTCCACACTGCACTTCTTATCCTCTTTCTTAACTTTGTTCCTTGGCATCCGATATATTTCACTTGCTTTATCTATCATCTGTCACCCCCGCCCCCCCCACTGGAATTTAAGCTCCATGAAGGCAAGGATTTCCATTGGCTTTGTTCACTGATACATCTTCAGCAAGCCTGGTGCATGGCAGGCACTCGGTAAATACTTGTTGAGTGATAGATCTCCATTTTACAAAGTAAAACACAACAAAGCCTTAGGAGTTTCTAAATTGTTCAACACCGTAAAGGTGGGATTACCAGCTTTAATTTTGAGACCTTTACAGTGCCAAGTACAATACCATGTGTCCAGCGAGTCTTCAGTAAATACTCATGAGCAATTTGAGGGAGAAAATCATTGTGCCTTAAACCTAGTAGTTATATTAGCAAATAGTTTCCTTTTTACATACATGTCCAGGTCATTGATTTCATGAAGGAAATCAACAGGTTTGATAAAAAGTGCTTTTTCTATGCTTTATTTTTCAGGTGGATTGAATACCCTGTAAGATACTTTTTGAGTCTTTCCATGGCAACAGCAAGTCACCTTTAAATAATTGCTCTGGAAAGAGTGATATCCATGGCCATTGCTGCCGCTCTGTGCTGTACTTTCAGGGAATCTTAGCCTTTGGTGATTTTTTTTTTCTGAGAATTCAATTTTTTATATCTAGCATCTAGTGTTATACTATTAGAGCGGAAGAAGCAACTCCTGTAACGTGACTTCCCGAGTTAGAAAAGAAAGGGACTCGCCACTCCCTGTGTTTATCAGACTGCTTCTCCTGGGCCATTCCAAAGCAGACTTCAGTTAATGAAAGTGAAGAGTATTTGCTGACCCATCACATTTTGGTATGTTCAAACTCTTAAATATGTTGATTTAGATATTTGAGGAAAGGACTCTACTTGGAATGTGTTAGCATCCTGTATTATTAAAATTTAGTCTCATTTTTGGATTTTTGGATTTTGTTGTTTATAGGGCTCATAGGTAAATTCAACTTATGTTTTAATCAAGAGCTAAGATTTAAAATTTTGATTGCCCTTAAAATCTCATAGAATAATTAGTAGATCCCTGGCTAACATAATTGTTACACATGTTTAAAGTGTACATGATTTATGTTGTCATTTTTATATATCATGATAATTAGATATGATCATGTTGGTTTCCTGAATATGATCATTTGCTACTAAGTGAATAAAACCGGCATCATTGAAAGGATAAATAACTAAGCATAAGTGATAACTTTAATCTTGGCCCCAGGTGTGAACATCACAAATGTTGTCAAGTGACGGGAGATCCAGGAATCGGGACAGGCACTACGATGAGGTCCCAAGGGACTCAGACTATCAAGATGGCACCGTAAGAACCTTCCAGACTCTTCACGACAGTGAGCTGGCTGTGAGCGCTGATCCATTGCCACCTCCCCCTCTCCCATTACAGCCACCATTCGGCCCAGAATTCTACTCAAGTGACACAGAGGAACCGGCCGTAGCGCCAGATCTCAAGCCTGTAAGGCGCTTTGTCCCTGAGTCCTGGAAGAACTTCTTCAGAGGGAAGAAAAAGGACCCAGAGTGGGATAAGCCGGTGTCAGACATCAGATACATCTCCGATGGAGTGGAGTGTTCACCTCCAGCCTCTCCCGCAAGACCAAACCACTGTTCACCCCCCAACTCCTGCAAAGATCCTCAGGGCGGGTCAGAAGGCAGCTGTCGTTCCCGGAAAGAGGCCGAGGCAGTGTTTCCCCACGATCCCTACGGATCCCTAGGCCGACGCACACACACAGCCCGAACCTACAGTGAGAAGGTGGAGGATTATCACCTGAGGTATTCCTACATGAAGTCATGGGCAGGCCTGCTGCGGATTCTGGGTGTGGTGGAGCTGCTTCTGGGGGCCGGCGTCTTCGCTTGTGTCACGGCGTACATTCACAAGGACAGCGAGTGGTATAACCTGTTCGGATATTCACAGCCCTATGGCATGGGAGGCGTTGGCGGCCTGGGCAGTATGTATGGGGGCTATTACTATAGTGGCCCCAAAACCCCTTTTGTGCTTGTGGTTGCTGGATTGGCTTGGATCACCACCATTATTATTCTGGTGCTTGGCATGTCCATGTATTATCGGACCATTCTTTTGGACTCAAATTGGTGGCCCCTAACTGAATTTGGGATTAACGTCTCCTTGTTTATCTTGTACATGGCCGCAGCCATAGTCTATGTGAACGATACCAACCGAGGTGGACTCTGCTACTATCCATTATTTAACACACCAGTGAATGCAGCGTTCTGCCGGGTGGAAGGAGGACAGATAGCAGCGATGATCTTCCTCTTTGTCACCATGATTGTTTATCTCATTGGAGCTTTGGTTTGCCTGAAGTTATGGAGGCACGAGGCGGCTCGGAGACACAGGGAATACATGGAGCAACAGGAGGTAAGGGATTTCACGATCTTTCTTCTTTCTTTCTGTTTCCTCCCTCCTTAAATATGTATAGTTCTCAAAACAAAGCTGTTGTTGTTTTTAAGGGTCCGAAGTTCAAAAGGCCCCACTCAGCATCTGATATGCTCTGACCAGGATAACGCACTCTGGTGTGTCATTTGTAGAATGTTGCAGGTAGACCCCAGATGTGTAATACAATATATAGTTTGTCGGTTGCAGTATTGTCTGTCCGATACTTAAGGGGAAAACAACTACTGAATTTCTACAAAGAAGAAATGATGATAATACCTGCATAAGATTATATAAAAGCCCTATTAAAAATATTTTCTTAGGAAAGGTAGCAAAAATGTTAGAGTATGTTCTGCTAACTTCATTATTCCCTGAAATAAGTTGATGTTTTGCTTTCTTCTTCTAAGGAGGAGTGTATAGTAGAATTTCCTGTGCCTCTGAAAATGTCAGTATTACCTTCAATATTTTCTTAATTTTAAGTCAACTATACCGTGCATTTTTTTTCCCCACTTTTCCAAAGACTTCCTAGGTACAATGGCACATGGTGTATATTGGGCAAAACTATAGCTAAAAATAAAATCCTTCCTTATATACTCAATAACCTACGTATTTACTCACTGACCTATGTATTTTTTTTTAATCTTATTCATAACAACAGCAAAAAACTTGACTAACTTTATAATAGGTACCTTATGTGTTCTACACGGAACCCCATACTCTAGTGTCATAAAATATATTTATCTTACTAGAACTTGACATAGATTCAAGTTGTTTCTCAAAATTTATCTCAGCACTGTAAACATATTTTTTTTTAATTTATTTATTTAATTTATTTATTTTTGGCTGCATTGGGTCTTCGTTGCTGCGCGCAGGCTTTCTCTAGTTGAGTTGAGCGGGGGCTACTCTTTGCTGCGGTACGTGGGCTTCTCATTGCGGTGGCTTCTCTTGTTATGGAGCGCGGGCTCACTAGTTGTGGCTCATGGGCTCTAGAGCGCAGTCTCAGTAGTTGTGGTGCACGGGTTTAGTTGCTCCACGGCATGTGGGATCTTCCCGGACCAGGGCTCAAAGCCATGTCCCCTGCATTGGCAGGCGGATTCTTAACCACTGAGCCACCTATTTTTTAAATTTACATCTGTGTATACAAAGCAAGGAACTTCAAATTCTAATCAGTGTGAAATCCAGATAGTGAAGCACACACTTCCTTATAATCTTATATAAGTTTAATAACAATGAAGTTCTTAATATCATTTCAAATTCTACATGAATATGACTGTTATCAACAGTACTTTTATTTCTTTTCCTTTCCTCAACAAAAATTTGTTTTTATAAGACTTCACATAATGGTTAATTAAACTTGAGTCACCTATGATTCCTGTTTGTGTGTTGCTATAACTTCCTAAATGTTAAAAGACATAATGGCATATAGCTTTTTTCTATTAATTTTATAATTTAACCATCCCAAACTCTTTAATCGTGCAAGGTAATAGGAACCAAGAATAAATAAAATCTCTAGGTAATTCAAAGCAACTCACATAAGAGTCACCACCATCTCCGTATTTCCAACTCTGCTCTCTGCTCCTGATTGACAGGGAATCACAGTTATCCCTGCTCCTCTGGTTCTCCACTGGCCCATCAAAACGTGGCCAAAAGAGTAGGAGGATCATCTGTACAGTAGAGAATCAACATCTGTAAAATTGAGATTGGGCTATAGATGCAAATGGACAAAAATATTTGCAAAGTAGCTTCACACACCTCTGAAAAGTCATTTTAACTCTCTTTGTTCCAGATAAGTGAGCCATCATTGCCATCGAAAAGGAAAATGGTAAGAATAAAGTTCACGTTATATTTTATCTCTAGATTTGTTAAATAATTTTCTCTCTTATCTGTTTATCTATAGAGTAGATCATCTGTCTGTAAAAGTGTATCTATTGCATTAAGTTCATAATAGGACTTTCAGCTTTTTTCTTTCTTTTTTTTTTTAATTCTTTTTAAAATTTTATTTATTTACATTTTGGCTGCGTTGGGTCTTCGTTGCTTGTGTGGGCTTTCTCTAGTTGCGGTGAGTGGGGGCTACTCTTCGTTGCGGTTCGCGGGCTTCTCATTGTCATGGCTTCTCTTGTTGTGCAGCACGGGCTCTAGGCACGCGGGCTTCAGTAGTTGTGGCGCGCGGGCTCAGTAGTTCTGGCTCGTGGGCTCTAGAGCGCAGGCTCAGTAGTTGTGGGGCACAGGCTTAGTTGCTCCACGGCATGTGGGATCTTCCCAGCCCAGGGATCAAACCTGTGTCCCCTGCATTGGTAGGCGGATTCTTAACCACTGCACCACCAGGGAAGTCCCTCAGCTTTTTTCTAATACTAAGAGGAGCAGATCAGACAAGGCTATTTGTAGCATCTTTTAATTTTGTTAGATGAAGCTTCTACAAGTGAACCTAGTTGGTTCTCCTTACATATTTAAATTTAATTTTTTAAAAATTTTATTATTATTTATTTATTTTTGGCTGCTTTGGGTCATCGTTGCTGCACGCGGGCTTTCTCTAGTTGTGGTGAGCGGGGGCTACTCTTCATTGTGGTGCACGGGCTTCTCATTGCGGTGGCTTCTCTTGTTGCAGAGCACAGGCTCTAGGCACACGGGCTTCAGTAGTTGTAGCACGTGGGTCTAGAGCACGGGCTCAGTAGTTGTGGTGCACGGGCTTAGTTGCTCTGCGGCATGTGGGATCTTCCTGGACCAGAGCTTGAACCCGTGTCCCCTGCATTGACAGGCGGATCCTTAACCACTGCGCCACCAGGGAAGTCCCATTCAGCCCATTTTTAATTTGAAAACCTTAGTAATTATATCCATAGCATTACTTACCCCATGGCTTAATTACTTTCTCTTGCTTCATAGTAAAGCTTTTCTTATATGTGCTGACAAGGCTAGTTTTTGCTAGATGCAAAGAAAGGTCCTATGAAATCTGGGGCCGTGTGTTTGTAGTCAGGAGTACTGTTTGAAAGTGGTGTGTCCCAGGGCTGGAGCCCAACTACCTCCTTCCCGTGAAAGACCGAAGAGATTTTAATTTTTTGAGTCATATCTAGTTCTAGATATTTTTTCCCCAGTAGGGTTTTCTGCACTGATGATCAGTGAGGTTCACCCAAAAAGAGTGAAAGAAAATTTTAAGAGCATAAAAACAGAAAAAAAAAAGTAAAGCAGGTGAAATAGTCTGTGTGGAAATATTCTGACTTCTTAGAACTCCCTTTTTATATTAAAAGGTGAATCTTGGAATTAGAGATGGGCAAGAATAGTTTCTACTTGAAAAAACTTTACCTGAGAGGGGAGAAAACTCATATGGACTCTCCTCCCCAACGTGACTACCTGGGTAGAATTCGTGATTTTGACCAGGAAAACCGAGCCTGACGCCTGGAGCTGCTGACTAGGGAGTCAGTGTGCTCCCTGGCCACTCCTCAGGCAGCCGCGGGAGAAACGGATGGTTAAATACTTAGAAGCTAAAAAGGGATGCCATGAAATGGAAATCCACTTATTTAAGCCAAAAAAGTTTCCCCGAATTTTAGTACCATGATGGATTTTTCAAGATTAAACATAAAAGAATTCATTAGGATGAAGAAATGACATCCCGACCAGCGAGGAACAAAGTGGGATAGATACTGACCTCAGAATATGTTTCCTGAAATACTCTTGTTTGATCTCCTTTCCTCTGGGTTTTCTGCTCCCCGCTCATGTTCTTGCTGTTTGGGGCCGATGGCTGGGCGTCCTTTCTGGCCGAGGGGACCTGGCTCCCCTTCCACCCAGCGCCTCGGGTGCAAGCTTCCCCTCTTGGTAGCCCTACCCCAGGGCAGGTCAGCAGCCTCCACATCTAATCCGACTAACCCACTAATCCGTGGGCTGCGCTATTTGGTGAGTTAACAGCTGGTAGTTTCTAGAATGAGCTACTGTTAAACCAGACCTCAAAGGCAGCCTCAGAGATAGAGAAATCAGGAAACAAAGGATTTTAAAAGCTGCCTGACAAGGTAAAGAGCAAGGTTTTTTAAAATCTTGTTTTATATTTTGTTTTCAATGGAGTCAGGTCGTTCCCGAGCAACTCTCGGTTAGTTCGGCGAGTTTAATTCAGCAAGCATGGACTGAAGCCCCAAGGGGTGAGTGGAGGGAGCTTTCTTCTGTGTCATGGGATCAACGTGCTCAAGCAGTATGGCTTTGCCCGCCCCCCTCCCCATCACAAACTCATTTCTAGCTTTAGGATTGAGCAGTATACATTTAAGTAAACCTGTTTCCTCGTGTTGCTCATTTAAAGAATCAACGAGCCAAAAAAGTGCTGGCTTGTTTGGTTGGTTGGTTGGGTTTTGGTTTTTAGGTGTGTTTTTTTTTTGGCCGTGCCATGCAGCTTATAGGACCCAGGCCCTCGGCCGTAAGAGCGAGGAGTTGTAACCGCTGGACTGCCAGGGAATTCCCGGAAGAGTGCTGGGTTTTCATTGCGGCTTTTCCACTCAGAGCCTTGAGACCTTGGAGAATTTACTGAACCTCTCTGAACCTTGCTCCTTTATGTGTAACATGGAAACCCCTCTCCTGGCATCCACCAGCCTCACCAATTTGGTTGGTGTTCTGGGCGCTGCCCAGTGGGGCCCCCAAGCACTCTTTTCCTAACCCCAAAGCTACACATCCACCTCACCCTGCCCATTCTGGAGTGGGCTCCCCTGGGTCTTCCACTAATTCGTCCCTCCTGTTAGCTATTTTAGCTCTTTTTTTTTTTTTTTTTTAATAAATTTATTTATTTATTTATTTTTATTTTTGGCTGCATTGGGTCTTCATTGCTGTGTGCCGGCTTTCTCTAGTTGCAGCGAGAGGGGGCTATTCTTCTTTGTGGTGCACAGGCTTCTCATTGCGGTGGCTTCTCTTGCTGTGGAGCACAGGCTCTAGACACACGGGCTCCGCAGTTGTGGCATGTGGGCTCTAGAGCGTGGGCTTCAGTAGTTGCGGCACGCAGGCTCAGTAGTTGTGGCTCGTGGGCTCTAGGGCGCAGGCTCAGTAGTTGTGGCACACGGGCCCAGTTGCTCCGCACGTGTGGGATCTTGCCGGACCAGGGCTCAAACCCGTGTCCCCTGCATTGGTAGGTGGACTCTTATTAACCACTGTACCACCAGGGAAGCCCTATTTTAGCTCTTAAGGTCTGTCCCCATGCTTCCTCCTTGGGCATTTCTGTCTCATGTTCTTTCCCCCTCTTTAAATGGATCCTTTTCCTACAGAGACCTCTAGGAGCTCTCCAGTGTAGAAGCCAGGTGACTTAAACCACTATCTCCAGCATTCTCATGGACCTCTTCAAGGAACCGCAGGTTAAGAACACCTGGGAAAGTAAAGACATCCACCGCCCTTCCCTTGGTTTTGCTTGCTCTCCTTTTCAGATGATGAAGCAACGTTACTCGTCCCCCATTCTGACCTACTCAGTGGCTACTTGTAATTGATTCATCTCAAGTTGCTGGTGTCATTTTTTTCTCTTTCCATTTAAGTCGACTTGTTCCATTTTTATCGCTGAATTTCTTATTTTGAACTACATTTTCTGTTCTTTTACAGTTAGTTGGGGTATTAATCTTAAAAGTACTTAAGACACATTTACCATTTCATCATCCACCTTTGATGATCCCACGATTGGGATTGGAGGGTGTTTTATTTATTATATACTCTCGTAGCTCACTGTGTTTCCCTTAACTGTTACAAAAGTGTTCAGAACAACTAGGTGACTATAAAACACGTAATTCTGAAGGGAAATTGTTGATTGCTGTCTCTACTTTTCTTCCTCCTACTCCCACCCCCCAGTTTCCTTCTAAGAATAAAGTTGGGATTTTTTTTTTTTCTTCTGCCTTCATTTATAAATAAATCCTCTTTTTCTCTCTAACTGTAGTGTGACATGGCCACCGGTTGTGACAGACAGAGAGACCAAGAAGTTAATTTTAAAGAACTGAGAGCAACAAAAATGAAACCTGAGCGACTGAGTGGACATATCCCCCCTGGCCACATCCCGAAACCGATCGTGATGCCAGATTATGTGGCGTGAGTATCTACCTAAGTCCTTCTTCAAGGTAAAAATAGAGAGGTTCCATTTGGGTTTTCTCTCGTCTGTTTGTCTACAAGTTAATACTCTGCTTAAAGTCAATTATATTTGAACAGTTGTTTGTTTCCTGAGAGGTAGTATATTGAATTGAAGGTACAGTATGGTCGTTGAGGAATAAGCTAATAAGCTGATTTCCTATTCCTCTTGTTTTAGTGAAAAGTTGTCACTTCACCTTATTTTTTTCTTCCAGTTTTATTGAGATATAATTGACCTATAGCACTGTATAAGTTTGAAGTGTGCAGCGTAATGGTTTGACTTACATGCATCCTGAAATGATTATCACAGTAGGTTTAGTGAGCACCCGTCATCTCATATAGATACAAAATTAAAGAAATAGAAAAAAATTTTTTCCTTGTGATGAGGACTCTTAGGATTTACTCTCTTAACTTTCATATGTAACATACAGCAGTGTTAATTATATTTATCATGTTGTACATTACATCACTAATACTTATTTATCTTATAACTGGAAGTTTATAGGTTTTGACTACCTTCATCCAATTCTCTCTCCCCCTACTTCCTCCCCCCGCCTCTGGTAACCAAAAATCTGATCTCTTTTTCTATGAGTTTGTCTGTTTGTTTTTGAAGTATAATTGACCTACAGCACTGTTAGTTCCTGGTGCACAACACAGTGAAATGTATATTTCTATACATTTCAAAATCATCCCCAGGATAACTCCGGTTATTATTTCTCACTGTACAAAGATATTACATAGTTATTGACTGTATTCCCCATACTGTACATGTTGTACCTGTGACTCATTTATTTTGCATCTGGAAGTTTTTACCTCTTAATCTCCTTCACCTATTTCTTCACTTCCCCCACCCCCCTCCCCTCTGGCAACCACCTGTTTGTTCTCTGTACCTATGAGTCTGTTTCTGTTTGGTTATATTTGTTCAGTTGTTTTGTTTTCTAGATTCCTCATGTAAGTGAAATCATACAGTATTTGTCTTTCTCTGTTTGACTTATTTCAGTAAGCATGATACCCTCTAGGTCCATCCATGTTGTTGCAAATGGCAAGATTTCATTCCTTTTTTTTTTTTAACTTTTTATTTTATATTGGAGTATAGCCGGTTAACAATGTTGTGATAGTTTCAGGTGCACAGCAAAGGGACTCAGCCATACATATGCATGTATCCATTCTCCCCCAAACTCCCCTCCCATCCAGGCTGCCACATAACATTCATTCTTTTTTATGGCTCAGTAATATTCCTTTCAAACATTCTGTGTCTTTTGATTGGAGCATTTAGTCCATTTACATTTAAAATAATTATTCATAGGTGTGTACATATTGCCATTTTGTTAATTGTTTGGGAGTTGTTTTTATGGTTCTTTTTTGTTCCTTTCTTCTTCTTTTGCTCTCTTTCCTTATGATTTGATGACTATCATTAGTGTTATGTTTGGATTTCTTGCTCTTTTTTGTGTGCGTATCTATTATAGATTTTTTTAAAATATTTTTTTATTTATTTGGCCACACCAGGTCTTAGTTGCGGCATGTGGTATCTTCATTGTGGCATGCGGGATCTTTAGTTGCCACATGTGAACTCTTAGTTGCGGCATGCATGTGGGATCTAGTTCCCTGACCAGAGATTGAACCTGGCCCTCCTGCATTGGGAGCGTGGAGTCTTAGCTACTGGACCACCAGGGAAGTCCCCTCTATTATAGATTTTTGGTTTGGGTTACCATGAGATTTATATATAGCAAACTGTATATATATATATATATCTGTGATTATTTTAAGTTGCTGATCTCTTAAGTTTGAACACATTTTAACAACCCTATATTTTGCTCTCCATCCCCAGCATTTACTGTTTTTGACATCAAATTTTACATCTTTTTGTTTTGTGTCTCCCTTAACTACTTATTGGGGATATAGATGACTTTATGACTTTTGTATTTTAACCTTCCTACTGGCTTTGTAACAGGGCTGATTTACTACCTTTACTGTATATTTGCCTTTGCCAGTAAGATTTTTCCTTTTGTAATTTTCAGATTTCTAGCTGTGGCCTTTTCTTTTCTACTTAGAGAAGTTCCTTTAACATTTCTTGTAAAGCTGGTTTGGTGGTGCTGACTCTTTTCTCTTTTGCTTGTCTGTAAAACTTTTGATCTCTCCAACAAATCTGAACAAAAGCCTTGCCAGGTAGAGCAGGGGTCCCCAACCCCAGGGCTGCGGACCGGTACCAATCCCTGTTAGGAACTGGGCCGCACAGCAGGAGGTGAGGGGTGGGCAAGCGAGCGAAGCTTCATCTGCTGCTCTCCATCGCTCCCCATCACTCGCATTACCACCTGACCCATCCCACACCCCCACCCCGTCCGTGGAAAAATTGTCTTCCATGAAACTGGTCCCTAGTGCCAAAAAGGGTGGGGACCGCTGAGGTGGAGTATTCTTGGTTGTAGGTGTTTCCTTATCATCACTTTAAATATATTATGTCACTCCTTTCTGGCCTGCAGAGTTTTTACTGAAAAGTCATGTGGTAACCTTATGCCAGTTCCCTTGTAGTAAATTGTTGCTTTTCCCTTGCTGCCCAGGTTAGGGAAGTTTTCAGCTATTATGTCTCCAAATATGTTCTCTGCCCCTTTCTCTCTCTATTCGCCTTCTGGGACCCCTATAATGTGAATGTTAGTATGCATGATGTTGTCCCAGAGGTCTCTTAAACTGTTCTCCTTTTTTTTTTTTTCTTTTCTTTTTTCCATTCAGCTTGAGTCATTTCCACTGCTCTGTCTTCCAGTTAGCTGATCCGTTGCTCTGTATCATCTAATCTACTGTTGATTCCTTTTAGTATATTTTTCATTTTAGTTACTGTATTCTTCAGCTGTGCTTAATATGTCTTTTTATTTTTTCACTCTTTGTTTGAAACTTCTAACTTCTCACTCTGTTCATCCATTCTTCTCCCAAGTTCTTTGAACATGTTTATGAGTATTATTGGGTAGTTCGCCTATTTCCACTTTACTTGGTTTTTCTGGAGTTTTATCGTGTTGCTTCATTTGGAACATAATTGCCTGTAGCCTAATTTTGCCTAATTTGCTGTTTTATTTCTGTGTATTTGGTAGGTTGGTTTTGTTTCTCGACCTTGGAGAAGTGGCCTTTTGTAGAAGACGTCCTGTGTGTCCCAGCAGTGCACTCCCTTCTGGTCACCAGGGCTATATGCTCTAATGGTGTCCCCTTTGTGGGCTGTGTGGGTCCTTCTGTTGTGGCAGGCTGACTACTGTGGGTGGTCTGATAGGCATGGCCAGCCCCCAGTCCTGTTGGTTGCCAGGCCCTGCCTTGTGTGGAGGCTGCCGGCCACTGGTGGGTGGAGCTGGGTCATAAGGTTGCTGTCTGTGGAGTCCTGAGGGGTCCCAGGGCTAGTGCTGGTCCATGGATGGGCAGAGCTGGTTTCCAGGGTTGGTGGCTACAGGCCTGGGAGTCCCATATCTAGTGTCAGCCTGCTTGAGTGAGACTGGTTCCTGACATGGCTGGCTGTGTGGGGTCCAGAGTGTCTCAAAGCTGGTGTCAGATCCCAGGGCAGCTGGCTTAGGGACCCAGAGTGTCTCAGCGCTGATGCTGGCCTTCTGGTGGGTGTGCTGGGATCTGGGGGTCCCATGACTTCAGCCTGCTGGTAGACAGGGCTGGGACCCAGGGGATCCTGGGGCTAGTACCAGCCTGCTGGTCGATGGGGCCAGGTCCTGGGGTCCTGGGGCTAGTGCTGGCCCACTGGTGGGCAGAGCTGGGTCCTGGGGTCTCTGGCTGCAGGGCCCAGGCGTCCCAGAGCTGGTGTTGGTCCTCTGGTGGATGGGATCCTGTCCCCATCCACCAGGGGGATCAGGGGATCTGAAGACAGCTGGCCTGTTGGTGGGTGGCACTGTGTCCCCACCTGGCTAGCTGCTTGGCCTGAGGCATCCCAGTCCCGGTGCTGACAGGCTGGTGGGCAGGGCCCAGTCCCTTTGCTGACAAGCTAGAGGGAGGATTACAGAATGGCGCCTGCCAGCACCAGTGTCCTCGTGGTAGAATGAGCTCCCCAGCATAGCTGCTGTCAGTGTCTGTGTCCCCAGGGTGAGCTCCAGTGGCCTCCTGCCTCTGCGGGAGGCTCTCCAGGATCAGCAGGTGGGTCTGACCCAGGCTCCTTTCAGATCACTGCTTCTGCTTTGGGTCCTGGAGTGTGTGAGATTTTGTGCGTGCCCTGTAAGGGTGGAGTCTCTATTTCCCACAGCCCTCAGAGTCCCGAAAGTCAGCCCTGATGACCTTCAAAACCAGACGTTCTCGGGGCTTGTCTTTCCAGTGCTGGGGAGCCCAATGTGGGGCTTAGACACCTCACTCACTGGGGAGACCCTCTGCACTTGCAGTTATCCTCCCGTTTGTGGGTCACCCACCCAAGGGTATGGGTCCTGACTATACCATGTCTCTACCCTCCTATCCATCTGGTGGTGCCTACTTTATATCTTTAATTGTAGAAGATATCTTCTGCTAGTCGTCCAGTCTTTCTCATCAGTAGTTGCTCTGTAAATAGTTGTAACTTAGGCATGCCTGTGGGAGGAGGTGAGCTCAGGGTCTTCCTCCTCTGCCATCTTGGCCACTCCTCAACTTTGGTTTATTTTTTTTCCTCAGGAAATACCCTATGATTCAGACGGATGATGAACGAGAACGCTATAAAGCTGTGTTCCAGGACCAGTTTTCAGAGTACAAAGAGCTCTCTGCAGAAGTTCAAGCCGTCTTGAGGAAGTTTCATGAGCTGGATGCAGTGATGAGCAGATTGCCGCATCGTTCAGAAAACCAGCAGGTGCGTGCCTGCAGCTGCCGGGGAGGGGTTCTGGTAGCGGAAGGATGAACTCCGACCTCGTGTGAAGGGTAGAGAAGGCATAACCGTCTGCATCTGCTGTCTCGGAAGCTCACTTGAGATCTTCAGGGTGACAGTTCAAAATATGTAATTTAATGTCTTTTGCCTTCAATTATTAAACAGTATTTTATTTTCTTACTTAAGTAAAATATAAATTTGCCTAAGATACACACCGTATCAATCAGGGTCCCAGAGGAGACAGATAGCACACTGTAAGGTAATTTGAGGAAGGTTTATTCACAGACGGTGGCCGGGGGTGTAGAGGAGCTGCCGGTGGCCATGCGTTCTCCAGGGTAAGTCACAGCCGAGCAGCTAGCACACCAAGCCCAGGGAGCACAGTGGGTAGAGATGGAGAGGGGATCTGAAGCTGCATACATGAGCTACAGGCTCATGCTTCAGACCAATAACCGTGATTATGGCAGAGAGGAAAACCAGGGTGGAGATGGCAGTCATAGGGGACGGAAGTGTTTTCTCTAATGTTCTGTCTTTTTTTTTTCTTCACATCTTACTATCTGGGAAATCAGGATGCCCTCATAATCAATGGCGTTTTTTACCTGACATATATTTTTTCATTGAGAAATAATTCACATACCATAAAATTCACTGCTTTTAAGTGTACAATTCAGTGGGTTTTAGTATTTTCACAAAGGGGTATAACCATTACCACTGTAATTCCAGAACATTTTCATCACCCCCCAAGAAATAACCCATACCCATTAGCACTTTTTCCCCATTTCCCCCCTCTCCAACCACTGACAACTACTAATGTACTTTCTGTCTGTCTGGGTAAATGCAGCGATATAATATGTGGCCTCACGTCTGGCTTCTTTTGCGTAGCATCATGTTTTCAAGGTTCATCTGTGTGTCGAGAATCAATATTCCATTATTTTTTGTGGTGGACTAATAATATTCCATTGTGTGAATATACCATTTATCAGATGATGGACAGTGGGTTGCTTCCACTTTTTGGCTATTATAAATAATGCTGCTATGAACATTTGTGTGTAATATCCTGTCCTTTTTTAAAAGAATGTATTAATCTAATCTATTTGTGTAATTGAAATTTTAAAAACATACAGCATTTTTTAGTAAATGTCAAGTGTATGTATATATAATATATACACACATTTTTTATATAGATAGATAGATAGATATATTCTTCTCCTGAGACCTGCATTAGTTGGGCATCTTTGTTTTGACCAGACCTTTAAGTGTACATTTAAATGAGTTGTAATTACAAGTCCTCTAAGCCAAATGTATAGAGTAGTGACATTTTCCCAGTCTTGGATTGATGGAAGGGTGTTGGCTAAGAGATGCCAGTACCAGGAAGCAGGAGAAATCCAGCACATACTGCAGGTTCAGGGTCAGTTAGTACCATTTGGAAAACAAGCAAGGTCCACAGGTCCAAGAAGGGTGACCAGGTTTAGATGCCCTGAAAGGAGTGCAGGAAGGAAGGAGCAGGCACCAAGCGTCTGGATCACCGCAGGTCGGGAAGAGCAAGCTGGTTAACAGACATAACGCTGAGAAACCTGAATGTGACATGTGGCCTTTGAGCCCAGGCCCAGTGGCGTCGGGTGTGTAGGCTGTGTATGCGTGGGCAAGGGCTCAGGCTTGTGGGTGTGCGATTGGGGGTGGGAGGGTCCTGATGACAGCAGGTGCTGAGAAACTGAGTCCTCCCACAGTACTCGTACACAGTCTCGACAATAGTCATTTCCTTTGGTTTTCAGCATGGCTTGGCAAGTAAGTAGCCAAATGACAGGGCCGCAGTTAGTCGCGGTGTCTCCTCCAGGCCTTATCTAAAGTGGAGATATCAATTGTATCACAAAAGTGAACTTCTTCTCAGCCACAGGCTGAGCTTTCCCGTGGGCAAGAGTCTGCTGGCCAGGCTCACTCGTCCCCTAGCGCGTCCCCAGGGAGGTGTCTCTGTGCCCAGCGGGCCTGCTGGGGGCATGGGTTCTCACACACAACTGCTCATGCACCCGTGAAAAATTAGACCATCACATGACTTTTCTAAGCCCATCAAATAGGAGTTTTGCTCAAAATAATCTCTCCAGTCCTCACCCTCCTAATTCAGTCTCTCTGACCGACTCTAGGATAGATTTTACAACTCTCATCTCTGCCTGCGTCTCCAGCACAGCACCCCTGCCCCCCAGGCAGCTAGTTCAGTCCCAGGCCAGGACCTGTTAATGTAGATGACAACTGGATAACCAGGTTCATCTCACTGATGGCAAGCAGTCAAAACACAAACAATGCTCATGATCTTAGTATGTAAAAAACATTGAAGAGTTAAAATATATTGGGAAAAGGGTGTGGATTTGTGATGGAAAATGTTCTCAGGGGAAGCTTTTAGAACTATAAATTATTACATTTTATTTTGTATTTATTAGGTTTACAGTGTTTCGCAATCTCCAAAGCATAGGTTTACCTGGATAAATGAGGGCATTGCTCTAGTAACCTATTTCCTTTGGATAGACTATTCAACCCTTTAACAAATTTCATATTTATTATTAAACTTAGAATAAAGTTGGAAGGAACCTCATATTAGCTATTTTCAAAAGTTGAATAGTCTCAACTTGCCAAAGGGGATGAAAATGCTACCTAATTATAGCTAATGTGGTTATTATGTGCCAAGCACTTTAGAAGGATCATTTCAAATAAATGAACCTTCTCGCAACACTATGAGATAGTTATGGTTATTATTCCCGTTTTACTGATAAGGAAACCAAATCTTACGGTAAAGAGCTTGCCCAAGTCACACCGCCGGCAAGCAGTGGCCCTGGGACTCGGTCCAGGTTTTACACGAGCAGGGGCCTCGCCCTACTGTTCATCCCTGGATCCCAGGGCCTGGCCAAGAGTAAGCCCTCAAATATTTATCCAGTGAGTTGAATTTGTTCGTGTATGAATATTTTCATTATAGTCTTAGGTAAAAATTGTTTTCTGTTCCTACGCCCACTGTACTCTTGAGACATTCTTGAGATATGATTTGAGTAACTGCAAGTATTTTCATTCACATATACAGTATATTATTTTTAGGAACATGAGAGAATTTCAAGAATCCATGAAGAGTTTAAGAAAAAAAAGAATGTGAGTAAAACCATTTTCTTCTTTAAAGTGTATTCTTATCCAGGTACAGTGGTGACAACTGACAGATTTTAGGTTCTTGCAGCTAAAGTAGTTGTTTTTTTGTATTTCTTAAGATGCTACCTGTTAGGGACCATGGGTGGCTGCTGGGTGCCTTTTTTTTTTTTTAATTTACCTTTTGGCTGCGTTGGGTGTTCGTTGCTCTGCGCGCAGGCTTTCTCTAGTTGCAGCGAGTGGGGTCTACTCTTCCTTGCGGTGCACAGGCTTCTCATTGCGGTGGCTTTTTTTGTTGCAGAGTGCAGGTTTCAGTAGTTGCAGCGAGTGGGGTCTACTCTTCGTTGCGGTGTACGGGCTTCTCATTGCGGTGGCTTTTCTTGTTGCAGAGTGCAGGCTTCAGTAGTTGCAACACACGGGCTCAGTAGTTATGACACGTGGGCCCTAGAGCGCACAGGTTTCAGTAGTTATGGCGTGTGGGCTCAGTAGTTGTGGTGCATGGGCTTAGTTGCTCCACGGCATGTGGGATCTTCCCGGACCAGGGCCGAACACGTGTCCTCTGCATTGGCAGGCGGATTCTTAAACACTGAGCCACCAGGGAAGCCCTTAGGTGCCTTTTCTTCTCGTCTCTGTCCTGAATACATTCTGCTGTGTCCTGATTTAGGAATCCAGGGAAATGAGCACCCATATAGAGCTCTTCACCCACATTTCATTCACAAAGATTAAGTTCTTTTTCAGGTTTCTAATTCCATCCTTAACTTAATTGCACAAATTAGTAGAGGATGAAGAGAGCTTTTATTAATCCATTAATTACTTTTTTAAAATTTTTATTTATTTATGTTATTTTATTTTTGGCTGTGTTGTGTCTTCGTTTCTGTGCGAGGGCTTTCTCTAGTTGTGGCGAGCGGGGGCCACTCTTCATCGCGGCGCGCGGGCCTCTCGCTATCGCGGCCTCTCTTGTTGCGGAGCACAGGCTCCAGACGCGCAGGCTCAGTAGTTGTGGCTCAGGGGCCTAGTTGCTCCGCGGCATGTGGGATCTTCCCAGACCAGGGTTCGAACCCGCGTCCCCTGCGTTGGCAGGCAGATTCTCAACCACTGCGCCACCAGGGAAGCCCCATTAATTACTTTTTAATGTATTTTAATACTTAAGGGTGCCTCAGCTCTCTACTTCAACTCAATTTCGCTGTGAACCAAAAGCTTCTAAAAAATAAAATCCACTGAAAAAAAATGTAGAGAGCTTACCTGTTATTCTTGTTAGGCAGATTTTGAAATCTGCTGCCAGAAAATCTACTATGAAAGGTCATTTTCTGGGTGATAATGTGTGTTTCTGTGTTTTTCGCTGAGGAAGCCAGAGGCTGAGATAATAGCTATGTTTCTTTTCTAGGATCCTACATTTCTGGAAAAAAAAGAACGCTGTGATTATCTGAAGAATAAACTTTCTCACATAAAGCAAAGGATTCAAGAATATGATAAAGTAATGAATTGGGATGTACAGGGTTATTCTTAAAACTTATTTGAAACTACTTTTTTATATCAAGCTTCATATTTATTTACTGTCTTTTTTTATGCTCGTCTCTGTGATAGAGAAGCAAATGCCTCCTGAATCAGCTTGTAGTTGGTTTAGCTGGTATGTCAAGTTAAAACAGTATGTGATTGCATTTCAGACATTTCAAAACAAATTCAAATTTACTAAGGGCCTTTACTAAAAGTGAAAGAAATTCTGGATTCATCTGCGTACAATTTATATTTATCTTGTTAAAATTGATTTAAGCATTGTGTCCTTGTGGTGTGATGATCAAGTGAAGTATCAATTCTGGTGCTGCTTTTTCCTTTTTTACTTAGGCCAGTTCCTGGGATTCTTTTAGGACAAATTTCTCTTCCTAGCCAAAGATGTCATTTCTGCCCTTGAAAGGGGTTTGAATTCAACATTTTGAAGCCTTATGATCTTGGGCAAGTTGCTTAATCTGCCTGTGCCTATTTCCTCATCTGTAAAATGGGGCTAATCATAGGACCTACCTCCTAGGGTTGTTATGAGGATTAAATGAGTTAATATTCGTAAAGCACTTAGAACAGAGCCTGGCACATTTGTAAGCACTGCATTAGGGTTTGTGAACTATATAGACGTGTTTGTGGAATGAATAAACTACATAGAATAAGTCTCAAGGAAAGGACCTTAACGAGCAGGTCCAGCCAGCTAACCCAAGGCCATGGCCTCATGACTTTCTTTTTTTTGTGCTGTAAATAAATCTTACGCACGTCGCCTTAAGCACATGCTTCCCTGTGGCCCTGTGCCTACTGGGGTCCAGGGCAGCCTTCTTATCTGTAATCAGCATCACTGTGCACATCTCTCAACGTCCCCACAGCCCAGCCCTTCCTGTAAACCTCGAAAACAAGGATTGTGTGAATATTGTTGCCGTTTCTATCCTGTTTAGATGTCCATCCTAAGGCCCCATGATGTTGTATCTGCTTAGAATCTCCCTTTGATTTATTGGAATGCTTCATTGTCCCAAGAATTATCTTGGCTTTGAGGCTTTATTCATGAGAAATGTTTTATTTTTATTAACGTGAACAAGAGACTGCTTTAAAAATGTTTTAAAAAATCATTGTTATTGGTTCCTCTTCAGCAGCATCTATCTTGTAGATAATTTCCCAGGTGTAGAAATACAATTTCTGCTTCATATAGTTGCCATTCAAACAATTAATACTGGAGGAATTTTCTAAGTGATGAAACCAAAGAAAAGAATTTGGAAAAGCAAAGGCTTACGAAGTATTGATTACTGAATAAACTTCCTAGTTCTTCTTTGTCAATGATATCTTATTTAGTGTATATTGTTACTATTTTCAATCCATGGTTCTCAGACTATGTTTAGGGTGCTAAGAGTCTTAAGAGGTGAAACCGAGGAAAGTGGGAGGCTAGGCTCCCTCTGGACCGCCCCCCAAACTAGAACAGCTGCACTTTCCGTTTTACATATTGGGACCCCATGTTAACATTTCGCTTAAGAAGAGTACCCATGCTTTAAAAAAAAAAGAAAGATGAAATAATACCATTTTGGTGAACTGTAAAGAGATTAATATTGAAATGAAGTGTTAAGGAAATTTGACTTTGTGAAACTTTATTTTACTACAGTTGTAAATGTTAATCTTTGAAAACCAGTGTTGTAATGCTGATTTTTACAGTTTTTATGTGAATACCTAGGCATATTAAAATTTCAGTCACCTGTTGTTTTGTGTGTATCCTTTATTGTTTACTTTTCTAGCGTTCCTGGGTTGACTGGGCATATTCTCCATTATCAGAAAATAAACTGGAAAGTCATTGAAAACTTGCAGATCATGGTGCTCAGGTGACTATTTCCTCCTCCCCCATTATTTGCAAGAATTCAAAGTCAAGGCCACTGTTGGTTTCCTCGGGCTGCCTGCCGTAACCAAGTACCACAAGCTTAAAACAACAGAAATGTATTGTCTCACAGTTCTGCAGGCTCGAAGTCTGAAATCAAGGTGTCAGCAGGGCCAACCTCCCTTGAAGCCTATAGGGGAATCCTTCCCAGCTTCTGGTGGTTTGGGCTGGCAGTCTTTGACATTCCTTGGCTTGTGTACATATCGCCCCAATCCTCCATCTTCACGTGGCCTTCTCCCTGTGCCTCTGTCTTAACAAGGCTATGTTCTTATAAGGACACCAGTCGTATTGGATCAGGGACCCACCCTCTCTAGTATGACCTCACCTTAACTAATTACACCTGCAAAGACCCTATGTCCAAATAATGTCACATTCTGAGGTCCCAGAGGTTAGGACTTCAACCCATCTTCTTTGGAGAGGACACAGTTCAACCCATAACAGCCACCTTTAGCAAGTTGTGAGATTCAGAAAAAGATAGTTCCCTGTACACTTTTTTTCTCACCTGACTTTTAACATGTATTCTATTTTGAAACTTAATATGAGAAGATATCAGCATATCTAAAACTTGAAAAGAGAAAAGTATATATCCTTCACTCATTCGTCAGTTATGTGCCAAATGCTTTCATTGGCCAGATGTTCCAGCACTGAAGATACAGTAGTCAGTAAAACAGGTAGAGACCCTGAGGTTACTTAACAGGAGATCTGAATGAGAAGATAAAGGGTTGGTGATGAAGTATGCATTTTTCTTATGTGCTTTTCTATAAATGGTTTGTGTAGAGACCCTGATACTGAGATGCACCAATGTTCAAAAGATAGACAATATAGGAAAAATCTATAATTTTTTCTGACTCAATTTTTTTAAACTGTTAGAGAAAAATTTTTAAAAGAAAAAAACCGAATAGATACAAAAGCATAGAAAATGGAAGTCCCGCCACCCTGGTGATATATACTGTTCGGAGCATATCCTTCCAGTCTTTTTATTTTTTTTATTTTTATTTTATTTTATGTATTTGTTTATTTTTGACTGCATTGGGTCTTCGTTGCAGCACACGGGCTTTCTCTAGTTGCGGCGAGCGGGGGCTACTCTTTGTTGCGGTGCGTGGGCTTCTCATTGCAGTGGCTTCTCTTGTTGCGGAGCACGGGCTCTAGGCACGCGGGCTTCAGTAGTTGTGGCACGTGGACTCAGTAGTTGTGGCTCACGGGCTTAGTTGCTCAGTGGCATGTAGGATCTTCCCGGACCAGGGCTCGAACCTGTGTCCCCTGCATTGACAGGCGGATTCTTAACCACTGCGCCACCAGGGAAGTCCCTTCCAGTCTTTTTATAATACATGTAATCATTTTTGAATGGTCTACTTTAATACCATAAGTGTTTTCAAAGAAGAGTATCTGGGAGGTTGCACCAGCATGTGGTAGAGCAGCTCTCCTACATTAGACAAGCCAGGCTTAGAAGGAAGGTAGGAGGAGCCCAGCAGAAGGGCAAGGTGGACTTCAAGCTCACCACAACAAAGACTCCATTATTTCCTGTGTGATCTTGAACCTAAGCATCAGCCTCCTTATCTGTGACGGGATAATATTACTACCTGATGAAACTGTTATCAAAATTAAATAGAATAATGTTTGTAAAATATCAGGAAGATGCTTGCTCAATTAGTGGTGGCTAGATATTCAGTTCAAACTGTACTTTTCACTAAGTTAGATAATGAATTGGCTGTTTTAAAGGTAGAATATCAAAATGACTTTAATAATAACAATAATAAAGGGCTGTTTTTGAAAGTGTATAGGTAATGCATTTATTGTAGAAAAATTTCGAAAATGAACTCTTCTAAGCTCACACAAATAAAATTGCCCATAATTCTGCCCCTTGGAGATAGTCACTTAACATTTGAGATCATATCCTTCCATTCTCATCTTACACAGGTATGTATTTGTATAAGCATATTATATACAGAAAGTTTTGGTATTTACAAAATGAGTTTATTATATAGTACGTTGTGTTTTGTGTTTTAATTAATAAAACTAGACCATGTAATTTTTCTGAATTTAGAGTTTTTATGTTTTCTATTTATTTCATTTTAATGCAGTTATATTATCATTGTTTTAGTTACTGATGTTCATATTGTATGTCAGAAAAAGCAAGGAATGGGAGTTAGGTCTAGATTCAAGCTGTGTGGCCTCAGGCAAGTCACTTAACTCCTTTGAGCAATGTGATTAGGTGAGATAAAAGTACGTAAGGTGGGAACTTCCTTGGCCCTCCAGTGGTTAAAACTCCGAGCTTCCAGTGCTTCAGTCCCTGGTGGGGGAACTAAGATCCCACAGGCTTGTGGCACGGCAAAAAAAAAAAAAAAAAAAAAAAAAAATTACCTGAAATAATTTCGTAAACCATAAATCTCTGAAAAATCCTTGCATTTATTTTTATATTTTTGTTCTGATAATGTTATCAATAAGAAATTTTCTTTAGTTCATTATTAATAACTTGAGCTGTTAATAAGCATATTTACTATATAATCAGGGCTTCTTCGGAGGTCTGTATATTCTGGTACAACCAGAATGGCCTTGACACATACAAAGAATATTTCAATTTCAGCTGATTGACTTGGAAGCCACAGCGTGTGCCAGTGTGAAAGAAGGAAAGAGCAGGCCACTTGGGAACAGGGGAGGAATTTTCCAATTAATAGAGCACAGATTTGGCACCTTCCTTTCTTCTTTATAAAGTAGAAAAAAGGCCCCAAGATATAAGAACTTCATCACGCACCCCGCCTCCAGGTATGTATTTAATGGCAATTCTGTTTGCCTCGTAATTTGTTTAATGGATAACCCTACCACTTAATTGCTTTGGAGAAACTAAAGTTATTGCAAGATATTAGACCCAAAATAGGCGTTTATCAAGACCGTTTGAATTGTAAGCAGTGTACAAGGTTGCTCTTTTTACACAAAACACCATTTTGTGCTACCAATTAAAACAATAAATATTTGTAATCATTATTTATGGGGGAATTTTAGTAGGAGGATTTAGCAGTCAGTGTTCTCAGTCATAAGCCACAGAAGCCAAAGCTGGTTGACTTAAGAAGAGGGATTTATTACTATCTACTGTCTAGCTTACAGAATTGCTGGGAGACCTGGAAAACTGAGTTGGAGGCTATGCAGCAGGAAAAATGCCCAAAATCACACCTAAAATCCAATCTGGTGAAAACAGCTCTCCTGCTCCTGCTGCCCTCTGTGTGCCAAATGAACTACCAACCCTGCCATCCTTGGAAGCGTGACTCAGATTCAGATGATTCAGAGTGAGAGATGGATTGGTGGAAGCTAGGTCCCTTGCCATGCTCTAATTGCAAAGGAGACTGGGATGGGAAGGGCCTTTTGAGCTTCAGCAGGCAGACCTGGCTTCCTACTGAGATTCGTCACTTGGGGAATTCCCCAAAGTATGAAGGGATTTGGATGCTGACAGCCAAAGAGAAAACAAATATCACCTACAGATTAGTAGTTGTCCTAATTGTGAGTGTAGTCAGGGATTTATCTTACTCATTTATGAACAGGCCAGATACACTCATGACAGCCAGTGCCAGAACACCTTTAACCTTAATGCTTCCAGAGCTGAGAGGAAAGACAGGAAGGGTCCCCACTAAGGTCCTAAGATGTAGGAATGTGTCCCTGGCCTTCAGGTTTGAGATTCAGAAAAACATTATCACCCAGAAAGCATGGCAGTACAGTAATTTCCTGGTCTTTCCAGATTAGGTCAAATCTTCCTACTATATGCTCTTCTACACTTGCACCTCTCATTGAAATGAGTACAAGTGTTTACCAAAAGGCATGTACAAGAATGTTCATAGCAGCTTTACTCATAATAGCCCCGACCTAGCAATAACTCAGATGCCCATCAACAGTAGAGTAGTAGAAATGAGAAATTGTGGTATAGTCATAGAATACTACAGAGCAGTTTTAAAGAAGAGTGAATTGCTGTTACATGCAAAACACAACACAACGTTGAACAAAAGCCAGACCAGAGCACATACTGCACAATTCTGTTTATACAAAGCCCCAAATCAGGCAAGATTAAACAATGGTGATCTAAGAATAGGGATTAACTTTGGAAAGCCAGTTATTAACTGGGAAGGGGTATGAGGGAGCCTTCTAGGGTATGAAAATGTTCCATACTTTGCTCTGGATGGTAGTTACATGGCTATATAAATATTTAAATATTTATTTCACTGCGCTGTTGGGTTCATTTTATACACTTAACATATGTCCGTTCTATATCAATAAAAAAGCTACTGTATTATAAAAATCTAATCTCTGGTGATAGAATTCAAAATAGAGGTTACCTCTGAGAGATGGTTATTGGCTGGGATGGGGCATGTGGGAGCCTTTGGGGTGCTATACCTTGATCTGGTTGGTTACCTGGGTATATAGATAGGTAAAAGTTCATCAAGCTGAAGACTTAAAATTAGTGCCTTTTACTGCATATATGTAATACCTCAATTTTTAACAATCATATGTATGTTTGAAGAAAAGTATATTCCCAATTTAAAACAATGTGAATTTGGGAACACAGTCCTTTCATAAATTGAGGACTGCCTAGTGTTCAGGTGGTCTTTGGAGAACATCTGCGAAGTTATAGCTGGGGCAGCACAACAGTCTTACAACTGCTGATTCAGTTAGTTATATTTGAAACCCAAAGTTGTACGTGTTTGTGACTGGGAACCAACCCCCATATCAGAGAGGGCAGATTATAACCATTTTCTTCCTCTTTTCCTCCATGAACTGTCCAAAAACAGATGGTCTACACATGAATGACCCTGAAGATTATTTATACCTGTTTAAATGCTTTTATTCTCACACTGTTGAATTCGTGGCTATTGATTCTTTTTGTGCATAGGGCAGGAGGCTGATGGGTATATGACAGGTGAGGAAAATACTGTTTGTTAGTAACGTGTGAAACACAGCAGCCCTTCCCTATTTAAATCTTGTTTGTGATCAGGAAGGCTGCCAATGTTGTTAATATTCAAGGGTACTCTGGGGATTGTTTTTGCCAAAGGGCAAACTCAAGTTAAACCGTGGGACAAAGTTATGCTCAACTACCATCCAAGTATTTGGAGGTGCCTGCCATGTGATTCAGCTGCCCAGATGCAACAGGGTGGTGGAAACAGTCTGTTGCTCTTCATGTAATTAGTGGTGATATCCAGGATTTTCTTAGAAACCCTCAGGATTAAGCGTTTGAAATCAGAGATTATAGAGAGATTACATACTGCAAGAATGTTATTGTAGGTATCTGATGTCACCATGCCATGTGTCAGTGAGTAATTCTTCATGAGTCACTTTCAGAGTTTCACTGTTTCCCTACAGGCTGCTCCTTGATTTTCCCCTATTCTCATGATGAGAAATTGGTACCGAACAATAGGACTGTAGAAATTCTTCTTTATCTTTGTGACATTCAGATCCTCAGCAGCTCACACTGAGGCTGGAATAGCCACCTACCTGCTCTTCCCAGCTCCGTTTTGTGATGTTAGTTGAACAGGAATTGAGCTTCTCAAGTATACAAAGCAGATGCTTTGCTTATAGTGCTTCTCATAAGACTTAACCATGGTTTTTGCTTTCATAGAAGTCACTGGTGTACCATATGCCCATGAACTATGTTAGAAGCTGTAGAGTGGTTAAGAGTACTGGCTCTGGGACCAGACTGCCTGGGTCCAAATCCTGGCAATGCCACTTATTAGCTGTGTAACCTTGGGCAAGTTACTTCATCTCTCAGAGAGTAGGGACCATGACTCCATCATTTTTGTGCCTCTGCTTAGGCCCTTGAAGTGGTTGGTCTGATTATCAGAATCACCTGGGATGCTGTTATTAGTTTAGGTTCCTAGTTCCCTCCCTGGGATTTTCTGACCTGTTTGAAGTGGGGTCCAGGACTTGTATTTGTTATGTATTTGTGTTTATTATGTATTATGAGAGAGACCCAGGGAAGAGACCCAGGGAACAAAAACTCCCACCTTTTTCTCCTCCTCCTTCCATGTCCTGCTGGTACCTCCCAATAACCCAACCAGAAGGCAGAGACAAGGAGTCTGATGATGTGGTCTACCCAGGTCAGCTCCTGGGGTCAGTATGGAGAAGGGTGGAAAGCGGGTCTGGAGGAAGACATCCAGCATCCGTGTTACCTCACCAAATCCCAACCATCGTCAGCTCCATGATATGCGTGCTATTGTTATACTATTTTACAACTGAAGTCACTGGGGCCCAGAGGCAGACACTCAAGTTTCCCACACAAGCAATGCTCAATTCTACCTACAAGGCATTAATCTTAACAGGATTTGTATTGAAGCTCATATGGCCTAGATACCTCTCATTGAATACCCAGCTTATTTAACGCCTCACCTTTCTCATCCTCCTTTGTTCTACTGCAGCATTTGTGGTCAGAGCTGCAGAGGCCACAATTCATTACTGTCCTGGTTCCATTTACATATAGACTGTTGGAATCAGGGAGTTCAAGGAGGTGTCATCCAACTCATTTCTTTCTTTATTTAATATTTATTTATTTATCTGGCTGCACAGGGGCTTAGCTGAGACATGCAGGATCTAGTTCCCTGACTAGGGATCAAACCCGGGCCCCCTGCATTGGGAACATGGAGTCTTAACCACTGGACCACCAGGGAAGTCCCCAGCTCTCTTATTTTATACAATAATTTGGCAGCCCAAGATCCAGTTCATGTATTCATTTTCCATTCCCTGACTAGACTGTAAGCCGCAGGAGGGCAGAAGTCAAGTCTTTTATATCATCTCTATCTTCCACCCTCTTATCAGAGTGTAACGAACGCATTGCTGATACTCAACAAATTCATTTTGATTGGTTTGGTTGGCTAATATTTTTAGTTAAATAGCAGATGAGCTATTTTAGCCTGAAGGTGAGAGAGAAACAAACATCCTCATTCACAGCTGTTGAGAGTAGAAATTGTTAAACCATCCAAATGTCCATTGCCAAAATGTCAAATATAATGCAATCCTTTAAAAAAGCTGTACCTTCTGACTTGGCAATCTCACTTCTAGGAGTTCAACCCAAAGATAAATTCATAGATACATGCAGATTTATGGACACATATGTTCATCTCGGTATCATCTCATGAGTATAACTACACATACGAACATACATAGATTGTGAGAGACTGATACAGGCAATGATCAAACCGTATATAAAAAGAGAATTCTGGCCCACAACCTGGCAGCAAGGAGTCCAGGAACATAAACCACAACCTCTGTATCAATCAGCACCAAACAGCAAGGACTTGATCAATAATTGCCAGCTTCCCTAATTTTTGCCCTCCTTCCCCCCTTCCAATTTAGGATCAACCAGAAAAAGCCAAATATGCTCTCCTAACCAAGTACATGATGCCTGTTTCTCATTAGCCCACCTCTAGCTTCCCTTGGCAACAAGGTCCAATCAGGACATGCCTGAAGCCTTTCTTTTCTTTCAACTTTCTTTTTCTTTCTTTCTTCCTTTCTTTCTCTTAAACGTTTTTTTTTTAATTAATTAATTTATTTTTTGGCTGCATTGGGTCTTCATTGCTTTGCGCAGGCTTTCTCTAGTTGCGGCGAGCGGGGGCTATTCGTTGCCGTGTGTGGGCTTCTCATTGCGGTGGCTTCTCTTGTTGCGGAGCATGGGCTCTAGGCACGTGGGCTCTAGAGCACAAGCTCAGTAGTTGTGGCACATGGGATCTTCCCGGACCAGGGATCGAACACACGTCCCCTACATTGGCAGGCGGATTCTTAACCACTGCGCTACCAGGGAAGTCCCCTTTCTTTCTCTCTTTCTCTCTTCTCTCTCTCTCCTTTATTTTTCCCTGCATCGGGTCTTAGTTGAAGCAGGCGGGATCTTTTGCTGCAGCATTTGGGATCTTTCATTGTGGTGTGCGGGCTTCTCTCTAGTTGTGGTGTGCGGGCTCCAGGGCATGCATGCTCAGTAGTTGCAGCACACGGGCACTCTAGTGGTGGCCTGTGGGCTCTATAGCGCATGGGCTTAGTTGCCCCACGGCATGTGGGATCTTAGTTCCCCGACCGGGGATCGAACCCGCATCCCCTGTATTGGAAGGTGGATTCTTAGCCACTGGACCACCAGGGAAGTCCCTCAACTTGTTTCAATAAAGCTTGTCAACTCCTCTGCCTGCCTGCCTGCCTTTGAGTCTCTGCCATATGCATGTGATGGTGGCTGACTTCCTAGCTATAGCAAGCTCTGAATAAATAGCCTGCTCGTTCTCATTTGGGTGGTCTTCCTTTATTTCCACAACTGGAAACAACCCAAAGCACCTGACAATAGAAAATGGTGTATCTATATGGCAGAATATTATACAGTGAGTGAAAATCAAGTTTTTTGAAGAAAAGTAAATGGTAAATGCTCCTGAAGTAATTTTGGGTGAAAAAAAGGAAACATAGTTATAGTATGATCTATATACAGTTATACTTTGCTTATATATATATATATTTTTTTCCACTTCCCACCAGGGAAGCCCCCATGGTTCTTTTTTTATTGTGGTAAAATATACATAAAATTTACCATTTTAACCTTTTTTTTTTTTTTTTTTTTGTATAAGAAGTGGATTTATTTAGAGAGAAACACATTCCACAGACAGAGTATAGGCCACCTCAGAAGGCAAGAGGCCCCGGAATATGGGGTGGTTAGTTTTTATGGGCTGGGTAATTTCATAGGCTAATGAGTGGGAGAATTATTCCAACTATTTTGGGGAAGGGGGGGGAAGATATCCAGGAATTGGGCCACTGCCCACTTTTTGACCTTTTATGGTCAGCCTCAGAACAGTCATGGCACCTGTGGGTGTGTCATTTAGATGCTGATGTATTACAATGAGCGTATAATGAGGCTCAAGGTCTAGTGGAAGTCGAATCTTCCGCTGTCTCAGACCTAGTTGGTTCGTTGGTTCTAACCAGTTTTTGTCATGTCCTATGGCTATGTCATTCTTTTAAAGGTTGTGCCCTGCCCCCTTCCCTCCTGTTTCATTTCCCCCTCAGAGATTTTACTCCTAGATTCTTATTTTAAAATGCACAATTCTTAAGTGTGCAATTCAGTGGCATTAAGTGCAGTCATAATGTTGTGCAACTGCCACAACTATCCATTTACAGAATTTTTTCATCATCCAGAACAGAAACTCTGTGCCCATTCAACTATAACTCCTCATTCCTGCCTCCCCACAGTCCCTGGTAGCCTCTATTCTACTCTCTGTGTCCAATATATGAATTTGCCTATTCTAGATACCTAATATAAGTGGAATCATACAACATTTGTCCTCTTGTGTCTGGTTTATTTCACTTAACATAATGTTTCAAGATTTACCCATGTTGTAACATGTGTCAGAACGTCATTCCTTTTTTTCGGCTGAATAATAGTCCACTGTGTGTATATATTACATTGTTCTTATCTATTCATCTGCTGATGGACATGGGTTGTTTCCATCTTCTGGCTATTGTGAATAATGCTGCTATGAATATTGATGTTTATTTGAATCCCCACTTTCAGTTGTTTGGGATATATACCTAGGATGGAAATTGCTGGATCATGTGGTAATTCTATACTTCTTGAGGAACCACTATACTAGTTTCAACAGCAACTGCACCATTTTACATTCCTACCAGCAATGCCTGAGGGTTCCAATTTCTCCACTTTCTCACCAACTCTTGTTATTTTCTCACGTTTTTTAGAATGGCCATCTGAATGGGTGTGAAGTGATATCTCATTATGGTTTTCATTTGTTTTCCTAATGATTAGTGATGTTGATCATCTTTTGATGTGTGTATCTTCTGTACAGAAATATCTGTTCAAGTCCTTTGACCATTTTTTAGTTGAGTGTTTTTTGTTGTTGTTGAGTTGTAAGAGTTCTTTATATACTCTGGATTTGATTTAGTTTTGAATTGGACTAAATCCATCAGTTCATCAGAAGACTTATAAACATAGACTCCAGAAAATATTCTCAACTAGATTATCTTTATTTTTTATTTTTTAATTTAATTTAATTTTTTTAAATTAATTAATTTACTTTTTGGCTGCATTGGGTCTTCATTGCTGCGCGCAGGCTTTCTCTAGTTGCAGTGAGCAGGGGCTACTCCTTGTTGTGGTGCACAGGCTTCTCATTGTGGTGGCTTCTCTTGTTGCAGAGCACGGGCTCTAGGCAAGCGGGCTTCAGTAGCTGTGGCACACGGGCTCAGCAGCTGTGGCTCGCAGGCTGTAGAGCACAGGCTCAGTAGTTGTGGTGCACGGGCTTAGTTGCTCTGCGGCATGTGGGATCTTCCTGGACCAGGGATCAAACCCGTGTCCCCTGCACTGGCAGGCGGATTCTTAACCACTGTGCCACCAGGGAAGCCTAGCTTATCTTTAGAAGCAAAAATATATAAAATAATATAATCAGATGGGGCTTAATGGTGGTGGCGGGTACTTAACAACACAGAAATTGGTCAAACGTTACTTCTGGACTGTTGGCTGGGCTGGACAGATTACTTAAGGACAATAGGTCACCAAAAAGTGAATGTCAAGCAACAAAAACCAAGACTCCTTTCATTCCTGTGTTTGCTGTGTCCCTTGGTACCCGAGCCTGCTGTAGCCTTCTACTCCAGCCTGGGTGTCCATAAACTGATGGGAGATGGAGGGGACACATTTCTGAGGTGTTTTTGGCTTGTAGTGGGGGAAGGAGTGCTCCAGTGAATCATTCGGGATCTTCTATGTCAAAAGATTCTGAACAAAATGGAGTATACACTTGGTGAACATAGTATGAGACATAGGAATGAAATGAGGAGTGCGTTAAGGGGAAGCGGTTTCAGAGACATTGAGAGAATGGGCATTTAGATAGAAATATTGAATGAGAGAATATGAAAGTAGTTATTCAGAAGTAAGTGTTTGGGACCAAGATTTTAAAGTCACAACAAACCACCTAATTATGCTTTTCACCCCCATAAGTGGTTTCAGAAACACTATTTTATGGGAATTAAAGTTATTTTAAGAGACAGCCAACAAGAGTTATTTTAAGAGGCAATTTAAATATTTACTTTCATGCTATAACCTTTGCCTTGTTTGTAGTTGAGTTTAAGCCTTTAGACTGAAGACAAAAGGATAAAAGGATTTAAGTTTTGAGATAATTACATGAATATTATAAATAATTGAAGCACCATGCCAACAAAAATTGACCTTTTCAAATTAGCAACACAAAATTGGTTATATCTAATTTACAGAAAACTATTTTTATCTTGTTATTTCATTATAATTATTCAACATATATTCCAAACAAGAGGAAGGAAAACTATTTTAAAATTCTCAAACCAGTTAAAGAGCTCTTTAAATAATATGAATGAATAAATAAAATTTATGGATTTTATTAATCTATTTTTAAAAAGGTTTAAAGAAGGACCTAAATCATATCATATATTTAAAAATCATATATTTGTGTGTATGTATAAAGTATACATTTAATTTAATTTAAACATACAATTTAATTGAGAAAAAAGTGGTGTGGGTTATTTTCTTGTTAAAAAGTGGGAGAGGACAGAGGGTAAATATTTTCATCTTAAATCTTTGCCTGGAGGAGGCTGAGAAGTGGAAAATGGGTTGTAAGTGTTTGTTTTTGTTTCCATTTAAAAAACCAAACTTTGTTATTTTGCCAGCTTTGAAAGTCTGCCGTTTCTTTGAGGGACTGGGGGCGTGGTGCAAATCGGAGGGTATGGCCCACCAGTTCAAAAGACCCGGAGGGGTGTTGCTTCCTTTTCTTCACAAGTTTAAAAGCTGTGGACGCCTAAGACCAGTCCCCAAGGGTGGGGAGAGGATGTGGCGTCACTCCTCTTGGTAACTTTGGCGGCAGGACCACATCCATTGGAAGTCCTAGATTAAGTTCATTAACATTTTTACTCTGAGAGCAGGGAAGGTGAAGAATCTGTGGCTCTGATTTGTGACTCTCAGTTTCTAAGGACATGACCTACCAACGGAGCCACCGTCCTCTATCTTCCCTCATGAAGCCTTTGTTTTATTTTCGACTGGCTTACAGTAACTGACTTCACCTTCTCTCTTCCCTGCCCACTCTTGAGATGCCCCTTACCAGGAAATGACTCAGGCTTAATCCCAAAGGAATACTGAAAGAGGAGAGGGCATTGGCCTCAGAGAAGCTAATTGCTCCCTTAAATTAAAGAACTGGACTGGGGTCAGATCTATTGCTCTTCTTCTAGAAGCTTGCTCTAGACTTTATTTTTTTATTTTTATTTTTTAAAAAAATATTTATTTATTTGTTTTGGCTGCTCCAGGTCTTAGTTGCGGCACACGGGATCTTTGTTGTGGCATGCATGTGGGAGCTGGTTCCCTGACCAGGGATCAAACCCGGGTCCCCTGCATTGGGAGCAAGGAGTCTTACCCACTGGACCACCAAGGAAGTCCCTGCTCTAGACTTTAGAATTGTCCTCCCAGTGAAAAGCTTTTAAAGTATGCAGGCCAGGTCAAAGGAGCCCCACCCACATGTGTGAAATATTCATTTTCCTCTCTGAAACCTGTGCACATTCTTATTCTCCCCAATATCCAATTCATTACCAGGTTTTACATGAGAAATATCTCTCAAAACCCTTGTCTTCCATTCATTTATTCAACAAATTTATTGACCATCTACTGTGTGTCAGGCTCTGCTAGCTACTGGGGATACAAGAGTAAAACAACTCTAGTGGAGAACCCAGTAGAGCTCACAGTCTGGTTGATTGCTCCCCAACTAAGCCAAACCAAACCAAAAAACTAGGCCAGCTCCCCGTAGCACTGGTCACTTTTCCCTCCTAACTCTTGGCAAATACACTTCTCCCCATTTCACAGATGAAAACACTGAGGGCTGGGACCATTATGTAACATGCCCTAGGTCACACTTGGTAATCGGCTAGAATTCTCTAAGAATCTTATTCGTTCATCATCCAAAAAGTATTGATCATTCACCATGTATCAGGCATGTCCTCAGGATATAGTGGTGAACAGAAAAGAATAGGTCCCTGATGTCATGCAGTTTATATTCTAGTGAAGGAGACAAATAGTAAATAAGAAAACAGGAATTATGTCAGAGTAGCTGGATGGCTACTTAACTCTGGGTGGTCAGGGAAGGCAACTTTTTTTTTTTTTTTTGGCTGCATTGGGTCTTCGTTGCTGCGCTCCGGCTTTCTCTAGTTGCGGTGAGTGGGGGCTACTCTTTGTTGCAGTGCACAGGCTCTAGGCACGCGGGCTTCAGTAGTTGTGGCTTGTGGTCTCAGTAGTTGTGGCTTGCGGGCTCAGTAGTTGCAGCTCATGGGCTCAGTAGTTGTGGCTTGCGGACTCTAGAGCGCAGGCTCAGTAGTTGTGGAGCACGAGCTGAGTTGCCTCGCGACATGTGGAATCTTCCCGGACCAGGGCTTGAACCCGTGTACCCTGCATTGGCAGGTGGATTCTTAACCATTGCACCACCAGGGAAGCCTGGGAAGGCAACTTTTTAAGTCTCTGTAACCTCTACAGATATACTTTATGTTTTATACCTCTGTCCATTTTCCCAGAGTGGTAAAAAAGTAAAATCTTTAGGAGGGTCAGACTAGTTTTTAGAACAGGGAAGAGAGGAAGCTGGGTATATTTGTTTCCTAGGGCTCCTGTAGCAAAGTACCACAAAACTGGGTGGCTTAAAACAACAGAAATGTATGTCTCATGGTTCTGGAGGCTAGAAGTCTGAAATTAAGCTGTCAGCAGGGCCATGTTCCTTCTGAAACCTCAGGGGAGAATCTTTTCTTGCCTCGCTCCTAGCTTCTGGTGGCTTGCGGTGATCCTTGGCAGCCCTTAGCTTACAGCTGCAATCTCTGCCTCCGTTGTTACACAGTGTTTGCCCTGCGTCTGTCTCTGTGTTTCCTCTTCTTATAAGGACACCAGTCATGTTGGATTAAGGGCCCATCCTTCTCCAGTATGAGCTCATTTAAAAAAAAAATTTTTTTTTAAATTTTTATTGAAGTATAGTTGATCTACAATGTTGTGTTAATTTCTGCTGTACAGCAAAATCACTTATACATATATATATATTCTTTTTCATTATGGTTTATCACAGGATATTGAATATAGTTCCCTGTGCTATACAGTAGGACCTTGTTGTTTATCCATTCTCTATATAATAGTTTGCATCTGCTAATCCCAAATTCCCGATCCATCCCTCCCCCATCCCCCTCTCCCTTGGCAACCACAAGTCTGTTCTCTATGTCTGTGAAGTCTGTTTCTGTTTCACAGAGATGTTCATTTGTGTCATATTTTAGATTCCACATATAAGTGATATCATATGATATTTGTTTTTCTCTATCTGACTTACTTCATTAGTATGATAATCTCTAGGTCCATCCATGTTGCTGTAAATGACATTGTTTCATTCTTTTTTATGGCTGAGTAGTATTCCATTGTATATATGTGCCACATCTTCTTTGTCCATTCATCAGTCAATGGACATTTATGTTGTTTCCATATCTTGGCTATTGTAAATAGTGCTGCTATGAACACAAGGGTGCATGTATGTTTTTGATTATAGTTTTGCAGTAAGACCTCATTTTAACTTAACTAATTGTATCTTCAAGGACCCTATTGCCAAATAAGGTCACATTCTGAGATACTGGGGGTTAGTATTTCATAAGCTGCATGAAGCCTTTTTAAATTTTCATATGGTCAAACTTATCAGTTTTTGTGAGGGTTTAAGTCATCCTTAGAAAGGCCTTCCCCACTCTGAGACTAAAAATATTCTCCCATAGTTTCTTATAGATGCTTATCATTTCATTATTGGTGAGTAATTCTGTGATCCATCTGAAATTTATTTTAGTGTACAGTATATCATCATATGTCTTAGTGGCAATGCCCCAGGTCCCCCACCCCCCACCCCAAAACAAACAAAAAGACAGATGACAAACTGGCAAAAAAAAAATCTGTTACAGTGCAAAGGGCCAATTTCATTAATATATGAAAAGTCCCTGTAAATCGATAAAGATGAATAATCCAATAGAAAATGGCACAGGATTAAGACAGTTCACTGAAAGGAATACAAATGGCTCTTAAACATATGAAAAGTTGCTCATCTCATTCATTGCAAATTGAAATTATACCAAAATACCATTTTTTGGTCATCTATCATAGTGCCAAAGATTTGATAACCCACTGTTGACCAGAGTTTGGGAAACGGTCATGTACATATATTACCAGTAGGTGTGTAAATTGGTGCATCCTCTATAGAGGGCAATTTGGCAATATCTATGAAAATTTAAAATGAACACATCCTTTGGAATACTCTCACTTCTAGGAGAAAGATGCCCTCCTGGTACCAGGAAGGAGAGAACATTTTTATTACTGGAGCTGGGGAGTTGATGCCAAGATAAGTCTGCACAAACAAACCTTTCTGAAGTAATCCTTATCTTCCGTTATTTGCCCCCGTATATTTCCTAGCCACTTTCCCAAAATTTACCACCCTTAAAAACCCAACCCCCCTTTTCCTTTTTTTTTTTTTGATAAATTTATTTATTTATTTATTTATTTATTTTTGGCTGCATTGGGTCTTCGTTGCTGCATGCGGGCTTTCTCTATTTGCGGCGAGTGGGGGCTACTCTTCTTTGCGGTGCGCAGGCTTCTCATTGCGGTGGCTTCTCTTGTTGTGGAGCATGGGCTCCAAGCGTGCGGGCTTCAGTAATTGTGGCATGCAGGCTCAGTAGTTGTGGCTCGTACGCTCTAGAGCGCAGATTCAGTAGTCGTGGCACACAGGCTTAGTTGCTCCCCCGCATGTGGGATATTCCTGGACCAGGGCTCAAACCCGTGTCCCCTGCATTGGCAGGCGGATTCTTAACCACTGCACCACCAGGAAGTACCCCCACTCCTTTTCCTTTTTTTCCTAGTCATTTCTCCACATTTTTTGGCCCTTTGTTAAAATTGTATATAAGCCCCCAAGTCTAATCACTTCTTTGAGTTTTTCATTTCTTTTCCATGAAGCTCCAGATGCCACATAAAAATATTAACATCAAAAAAAATCTATATGCTTTTCTCCTATTAATCTGTCTTTTGTCAATGTAATTCACAGGACCTAGTAACAGAACCTAGGAGGGTAGAAGAAAAGTTTTTCTTCCCCTAGCTGGGTCATATGGTAATTCTATGTTTAAGTTTACCACGGTGGCTGCATCATTTTACATTCCCACCAACAGTGCACAACAGTTCCGTTTCTCCACATCTTTGCCAATCTTTATTTTCTATTTTTTTTATTGTAGCCAAGCTAAATGGGTGTGAGGAGGTATCTCACAGTAGATTTGATTTGCATTTCCCTAATGATTAGAGATATTGAGCATCTTTTTATGTGCTTATTGACCATTTATGTATCTTCTTTAGGGAAATGTCCACTCAAGTCCTTTGCCCGTTTTTAATTCAGTTGTTTGGTATTTTTGTTGTTGAGTTTTAGGAATTCTTTATGTATTCTAGGTATCAATCTTTTATTAGATATATGATTTCCAAATATTTTCTCCCATTCCTTGGGTTGCCTTTTCACTCTATTGATAGTGTCCTTTGATGCACACTGGTTTTCAATTTTTTTTTAATTAATAAATTAATTTTATTTTTGGCTGTGTTGAGTCTTCGTTGCTGCATGCGGGCTTTCTTTAGTTGCAGTGAGCTGGTGCTACTCTTTTTCGTTGTGCGCAGGCTTCTCATTGCGGTGGCTTCTCTTATTGTGGAGCACAGGCTCTAGGCGTGTGGTCTTCAGTGGGCTCAGTAGTTGTGGTTCACAGGCTCTAGAGCGCAGGCTCAGTAGTTGTGGCACATGGGCTTAGCTGCTTTGCAGCATGTGGGATCTTCCTGGACCAGAGCTCAAACCCGTGTCCCCTGCATTGGCAGGTGGATTTTCAACCACTGTGCCACCAGGGAAGCCCAGGTTCTCAATTTTGATGAAGTCCAACTTATCTATTTTTTCTTTTGTTGCCTGTGTCTTTGGTGTCATATCTAAGAAATCATTGCCAAATCCAACGTGGTAAAAACTTTTCTCTATATTTCTTCTACTGTTTTATTGTTTTAGCTCTTATTTTGGGTCTTTGATCTGTTTGAGTCAGTTTTATTATGTGGTGTAAGGTAAGGGTTTGCCTTCATTTTCTTGCATATTATGGATATCTAGTTTTCCCAGCGCCACTTTTTTTTTTTTTTTTTTCCAGCGCCACTTTTTGAAGAGACTGTTCTTTCCTCATTGAATGGTCTTGGCACTTTTGTCTAAAATAGCAATATATTTTAAACAAAACAACAAATATGTTGTCAATATCATATCACAATGTGATAGCACAGTATAGATATCATTAATATGTTTTTCCTCATAAACAAATTGAGATAGATTTACTGCTGGATACATAATATAAAATCACTTGGTATTTACTTGATAACAGAAGAATATGAGCTTGCCCACAGTATCTTATATTATGAAGCAATGCCTTATACATTTAAAAATAACCCATTGTTTCATTACACTTAACCTGGATTCCACGTTATAAGCTATATAAATAGCACAAATTCATGAGAAACACATAACCAATGAAGTACCAGTGCATGGATATTTCTAGGGAATTATAAAAATATCTGATTTAGCAATAGAAGTATAAAAGACTTCTATTAGAATATCAACCCATACCCATCTTAAAGTCTAGTTCCTTGAAAATTGTGGTCCAAAAATCTTACTGATGCAAACGAGAATCACAAAAACCATACAATGAACAAAGTAAAACACTAAATTGACAATAATAAAGCTAAACTAACAATAATTGACATTTAAAGGAAAGACTAAGCCAACTTAACACCTAAAGACCAACCTGAGTCAACATTGACAGTACACACTTAACAAAGCCTTCTAGCTGGAAAACAGAGGAATTCCAGCTATCTGGGTGTTTGCATTGTGGGATCCTTGCAAAGTTGTTGACAACTCAACTTCTCAGTACAATGCTGAATCAATTCCTGTGTAAACTGGAGTTAAGGGTCAATACTCTGGTTTATGAATAGCAAAGATGAGTTACCTTTAATAACTTCTGTAGGTTATTAGTAGTCTTTAGAGTTATATAAAAATTTACCCTTTAGGGACTTCCCTGGTGGTCCAGTGGTTAATACTCCATGTTTCCACTGCAGGGGGCATGGGTTTGTTCCCTGGTCAGGGAAGATCCCACATGCCCCAGGGTGTGGCCAAAAAAAAAATTTACCCCTTAAAAAGAAAAAAAAGAACTCCTGCATTTTTTGTATGTAGGAACCAGGGAAAGGACTTTCAAGTTTTGGGTTAGTGGACGGCCCCTTAGGAGGTGCACTTGGAGAAAAAAAGCTAACCCTGAGAAGGGTGTGTGATATGGGGTGAGGTGAGGGAGTGGAGGACCAAAGAAGAGGGTTGACTCCAGAGACCCTTGGAGAAAGATAAAAGTGGCCTAGATGTCACAGTAAAAGCAGAGCTCTCTTGAGCTAAGCTGGAAAGAATGTGAAGGCTAGGTGCAGTTGAGAATTATGAAGTGCTCTGTGTTAGTAAGTACTGTGCTTTTTCGAATTCAGAGAAGCCTGAAAAGCATTTTTGGCCCTTTAGGAATTTTCCACAGAGCTGAGGATGAGGGGATATGTTTATGTTTAAATAGCAATTCAAGTGATACTCTACTTTTACATTTATATGACCTTTATTCTTAAGCCCTTTTACATAGTTTATTTTAGGATTGACAGCCCCCAACAGTGTTAGGAATTCTGGAGAGAGGGAGTTCTGGAGAGACTACAGTAGGCTGGAGTGGCCAGAAAGTGTTTGGATAAAGAAGTAAGTTTGGAGTTGAGCCCTGAGCTGGGTTTTCCAAAATAGGATGTGTTAAGAGGCTCTGAGAAGGTGAGATTGACTGAATTGGAGGTGAATCCCAAAGAATGCACAGACGCAGGTAGAAGAGGGTATGGCAAGTTCAACTTTAGGTTACTCAGAACTCAGAACCCTGGAGGGTTTGGGAGGTCAGGAAAGTGCCAGATTTTGGAAAGACCACACATTAGCAATCATCAGTCTCAAACCTTCGTCTCCTCCCATTCATTCTCCCCACAGTCCCAAGCAGTCTTTGTGTTAACACAGTTTCATTTGTGTAACTTCCTTCACAAGCTCCCTCTCCTTGCCTACACCATGAAATCGAAAATTCCAGCATATACAGCACACTCCATGGTCTGCTTTGCACATCATCCCAGTGGTGTAAGAGTGGGGTAGTGTGAGAGGCTGTCCACTTCAGGGAGGCAGGCTTTTGCATATGTTCTTACTTGTTTCTAGAATGCCCCTTTTATACCCTAGCTAAGTTTCTTTCAATATTCTAATGCATTCACCTCTTAGGTGCCAGGCATTCTGCTCAACCATGGAAATACAAAGATGTATACAACATCAAAATTATATGACTTACAGGCCAAATGGTGTTAAACATAAAGGTAATTAAACATTTCATATTAAGTGGACTCTGTCACCTAATACATGAATCATCTTGAAGTTTTGTCTGAAAATAAATTTAAAAATTTCAGAAGCTTACATGGATTTTTAATGATTGAAATGAATATTCCAACCCATAAGTAAGTTTGTACCTCCTATTGTTCAGGTAGGGCAGTTTTGAAGTCAACAGATTGTTGCTCCCTTACCTGACGTAGTCAGGACCCGAAATTTGAATGTTAACTACAAAAAGTAGGTTGAAACTGAGGATCAAAGAGTGACACATAGATACCTTAAACAGTTCCATTTAATTTGAACTATACAATGTGCATTCATTTGCTATTAGTTTGATGTAGGATCAAGACTTTTCCTTTGCATATGGACTTTTTCCTCCTTTTCTCATTTTCAACTTTCTCATCATTTTCATAAACTATCTATGATTTTTAGTTTCGGTTTCCTTAAAGTTGAGTGAGAAATGAAAGGTACTTGGGAAGCAACCTGAGTACAGAAGCCTTCTGAGTTTTTGTATTTTTTCGTTCCAGTCTTTTACAGTTGTCTCTACCATGTCTAACTTGACAACAAATGTTTTAACAACATCTTTATTGAGTCTTTTAACAATTAACTTGTTTTTCATAGGAACATCTTTCTTTTGGGGGTCTGTTATATTTCATCAGTTTATATAATATTTAATTTGTGTGTGTGTGTGTGTGTGTATATATATATGAAATAACAAGTACAAGTGGCAATATCACATTTGGGTAAAGCACAAAGGTTGCTACCACCAATTCCACTGTTGGGAGGAGAGTTAGGACAGTTCACTAGAAAATTGCCTCCCAACTGTGAGATTCCAAGGTGCTGAGGGCATCACAAAGTACTTAAACTCAGCTGGTATGTTATAGAAATAGCTGGTATGTTTTTTTAAATGGTCTCTATTCTTTATTAAGTAAGTAATTATATGGTTTATAAGATATGAGTTATTTGAGGACTGGGACTGTATCAGTCAGAACTTCTTTGGTTGCAAGTGACAGAAACTGAACTCAAACCAGCTTATGCATAAAAGGGAATCTAGTGATTTAGAGAACTGAAGAGTCCAGGAGTTGACTTGGCCTCAGGGTTTCTTCTCAGCCCATCTCTCCTGTCTCCTCTGCTTCTCACAACATATTAGTCTCATGTTCTCATACTTGCACTTCCTCTGGGTAACTGAGGAAGATGGCTCAGCTCCAGCACGCAGCATGGTTGTCTCTAGGGAACACACGAAGAGGTGCTCCTCCAGCAACCCTCTATCACATGCCTGAGAAGCCTCTGATAGGCCTTGATTTGGGTCGTGTGTCCATCGCTGAACCAGTCACCACATCTAACCAGCCAGCCTGGATCTCATCCCCACTTTTGTTGAGGGGGCATTGTGACTGACAACCCCATCAGACCTCATGAAGTCAGGGAAGGGACAAGTCCTCAAAGGAAAAGCTGTGTGCTCTTAATAGAATCCAGACATGCAAAAGCAACAGATGCCCACAGCATAGACCATGCCTTAATTATTCGGTACTCTCCTTAAGACCAAGCACACAGAAGAAGCTTAGCTTTACATATTGAATGAATAACTATTGATGGCACTTTACACTTTCAAAGCATTTCCACAGACATTATTTTATTGTCAACAGTAACAGCAGATTAAATAACTTGCTTAAAGTTACACAGCTGATTTCTGATAGAGCTGAGTTTATAACTGCATCTCCCAGTTTCCAGTCCAGTTCCCTTAGGAAGTCTTCCTCTTTTCTTCTCTCTTGCTGCCAGGACTGATGTCAAAGTGGAAGGAAAGAAGAGAGAGACATTTTGGTCATATTTTTAGTACTTCTCAGAAGGCTTGATAGGGTTTTGTCCCTAGAAGGCCATGATGGTGGTAGGTGGCAGGTAGGTTGCCTCTTTCAGACTAATTATAGGTATATGTAACAGATGGCTGTCATTACTATTTGGACTATTAATTCATTGAGTTATGGAATCTGCCAGGCTAATTTTATTTTGTTTCTAAGGCTAATATTTGCCCGTGTGTTTGACAATACTTTAATGTGCTAACACTCAGTCATGAAGATGGTACTTAAAGGTAGTGTAGTGTACTACAGGTAATGTAGGATGTAGAGGCAAACTGTGTTTGAATCTCAGCTCTGTTACTTGTAACTTTGGGCAAACTGGGTAACCTCCATGAGCCTTAGTCTCCTACAGAATAGGGTGATATTAACATCTGTCTACTATACCTAATCCACAGGGTTGTGGTGAAGAAGAAATAAGGTCATATTTGTAAAAGTACCTCAGTAAAGTGTCCTGAAGGGCTCCATGAAATTTATAAGCTATTGATCTTACATTATTATGTCTTATTTTAAGAACAAACATTAATAACAGGCATTCTCTCCTATCTGTATAATCAACTGTGGTCACAGAAAAGATACCCAGTTTTCTTCTCCTTCTAGGCACATGGAAAACTGGCTGGGTGAAGCCGTATGTCTAGTTCTGACAGTATGTTGTTAACGAAAGTGACCTGATCAGTTCCGAGTCAGAGCATTCAATTGCCAGTGTGAGACCCTCCAGAACTTTCTTTTCCTTTACTATGTCTGGTAATATGAGAAATGGTGGTTTCTCTGACACCTGGGTCCTAGAGTAAGAAAATCGTGAAACCTAGCCAACTCTCTTTAGACATGCAGCATGAGCAAAAATAAACCTTTGTTGTTCTAAAGACACCACAATTTTTTGAGGTTTTTGTTATGTCAGCATAACCTAGCCCATCTCAGCTGAATCCTCAAGATTGGCTGGGACATTTTGGACATGGATGTTTTCGTTCATGTCACTGAAGGTTTGTGGCAATGTCTTTAGTAAAAGAGGCGGAAGAAGTGAATCTTGCCAAGTAATGGTTTTATAACTTCTTGTGAATGAGTTCTACCTTAAGCGAAAGTGAGGACCTTCATCCCTTCACTGGTATAGAAGGCAATGGAGCCACGGTGTCAAAAGATCCTAGTTTGATTCCCAAATTCAGTATTGACCAGCTCTGTGACTTTAAGCAAATCACTTAACCAGCTGGGCTTAATTTCCTTATCTATAAAATGGGGGTGATGATCATTCCCACCTTGGAAGGGTTATTTATAAAGTGACTAGCCTTTTTCCTGGCACTAAAGCCCTATTATTCAATGGATATTTACTAAATGACTATAGTTTCTATATCAGGATTATTTTAGCTCAATGCAGCAAAAAAACCCAAGTTTAAAGTAGCTTACATAATATGGCAATGTATTATCTCACATAACTGGAAGTCCAGAGTGGGCTCCAGTCTCTGGTTTTCCTTAGTTCTTTTGGCTCTGCCTCCTCTGGGCGTGGATTTGATCTCTGGGCTGGTTCCCCTTGTGGTTGTAAGATGGCTGCCAACAGTGCTAGAGTAACGTGTCCAGCTACGCGCAGCGCTGATTAGATTTGGGTGCGAGTTCCTGAGCCAATCACTGGCAAGGGGTTTAGGTGTCTTTCTTGGTTTTTTTAATGGTTTTCACTTTCCATTTTTTAAAATTTTTTTTCCAGTTTTATTGAGAAATAATTGACATTCATCACTGAATAAGTCTGAGGCGTATGGCATAATGGTTTGATTTATGTGTATTGTTAAATTGTTATCACAGTGGGTTCAGCTGACATCCACCTTCTCATACAGAGAAAATAAAAAGAAAAGGGAGAAGAAAGGAAAAAAATGTTCTCTTTGTGATGAGAGCTCTTAGAATTGACTCTCTTAACACCTTTCCCATATATCATACAGCAGTGCTTGCTATAGTCACATGTTGTTCATTTCATCCCTAGTACTTATTTATCTTATACCTGGAAGTTTGTACCTTTTGTCTGTCTTCCCCCAGTGCCCCCCTCCTCTTCCTCTCCACCGCTGGTAACCACAAGTCTGATCTCTTTTTCTATGAGTGTTTTGTTTTTGTTTCTTTTCTTTAGATTCTACAAATCAGTGAGATTATACAGTATTTGTCTTTCTCTGTCTGACTTATTTCACTTAGCATAATGCCTTCAAGGTCCATCCATATATTCTATTGTATGTACACCACATTTTCTTTATCCATTCGATGGACACTTACGTTGTTTCTATGTCTTGGCTATTGTAAATAATGCTGCTATAAGCATGGAGGTGCAGATATCTATTTAAGTTAGTGTTTTGTTCCTTTTGGATATATTCCCAGAAGTGGAATTGCTAGATCATATGGTAGTTCTATTTTTAATTTTCTGAGGATCCTCCGTACCGTCTTCTATAGTAGTTTTACCAGTTTACAAGCCCACCGACAGTGTGGCGTTTGTTATCTCTTGTCTTTTGTTGATGGCCATTCTAACAGGCATGAGGTGATACCTCATTGCGGTTTTCATTTGCATTTTCCTAATGACTAGTAATGTTGAGCACCTTCTCATGTACCTGTTGACCTTTCATATATCTTCTTTAGAGAAATGTCTATTCAAGTCATTTGCCCATTTTTAAAATTGGATTATTTGTTTTTTTGCTGTTGAGTTGTATGAGTTCTTTAGACTAGAATTATCTTTAGCCAATATGCTCCTCCCCTGGAGCTAGGATAGGGTCAGCCTCTCAGCCCCTCACCGCATGGGGAGGGTGAATATAAGAATAAAACTGAGATTCAGTATGATAGGAAGAAAGTGGCAATGGCAACTGGGAGAGATTCAGTTGTGTTCCGAATTCATGCACCAAGGATTGGGGTGGGGAATGTGGACATAGGACCTCACAGTTTGATGTAGGGGGCAGGTATCTGAATAGCACAGTCCTATGATGATGGCATGGATTTGGGGTCAGAAACACATGTGTTTTAAAATCCCAGCTTTATGCTCTTCTAGCTGTGTATTTGAAGACTGTTTTTTTTTTTTATCATCTATGAAACACAGTTTTCTTATCTATAAAATGTTCATAATCTTTAACATGTGATATTTTAGTGACACAGAGAAGTTACTCAACAAATTGTATGTTCTATTTCTTTTTTTAACAATGCACAAAGTGTATGGGAACACAGAAGGGAAGCACGTTATCTGCCTGCTGCATCAGACCAGGTTCCTGGATCACAAGTTTGATAATGAATGCAGCTTTCAGATGATGATTATGGATATTTGAAATAATATCTACTTATTTCTGTTAAAAAGCTGTATTTTAACTACTTCCTTTAGATAAAAACAGCCAAATTGCTCTACTGGAAATTCTTAAAGCTCAAAGCAACTTTGATTCTTTCAAGTGCAACTGCGATGACCTAATATCATGCATAACTCCTCTTGTATGGAAAGGAACAAATATTTGATATTCATCTTCATTGTTTGCGGTGGGTTGGTTTCCTGTTATTTTTTCCCCTCTGTCTAGAGGAAGGAGTAAAGGAAACTTCCTTGTTAACCTACTACTGTAAGGGACATGTTTGAAAAAAATAAGCACAGAGGGCAAGAGTAGAGTTTCTCATCAAGATTATTACTGGCATAATTCAACCCCGGTATACTTAGGGATAGTTTATTGAGGCATTGACTATTGTTCATTTACTCAAAGTAACTGAAGTGCAAAGTACAAGAAGGAGGGGTCTCCAGGGCGCCCAGGCAAGGAGAGCTCACCCTCAGAGAGCATACAGTCTAAGAGAAGGGCCCACATACTTACATAACCCAAGTTAGACAGTGATTTAACATTGGACAGGCAAAAGATTGAGGTAAATTGTTTTTGGAATACGTGGAGAATTGGGAGAAGCCATTTCTTAGAGAAGAAGAGAAGTTAAAGAAGGTTTTGTTATTGTTTAATAGAAGAGGTGGTAGCTCAGTCTTGAAGCACTTGGCAATATTTTCGTACACGAACCTGCAGACACCAGGGTGGACGGGGAACATTCCAGGTAGAAAAATTAGTGTGAGCAAAGGGCAAGTCACAGAGACAGGGGTGGGAGGAGCACATGGGCAGCCAGGTGAGCAGTTCCACTTAGGAAGTGTTGTTATCTCTACCACTCATCCTGCACTTAGCTGTCCTTTTATTATTTTTTGTTTGTATGAGTGTACACTTCATCTCCTAGACTACGTGAGGGAAGAGTGCTATACAACAGTATGCTTTGATTTCTTCCCACATCACCTACCCTCCTTAGTAAATAAACAAGCAATACATATATTATGCAGGTGAGGAGGTTGGTTGACTCCTTAAAGGCAAAACAGAAAGAAATTGCATCACTAAAAATTGTTTTTTCATGTAAGGTCAATATTTTAATGAATTAAAATATTTTCCACCTTCTTTTAATCACACTTTTAAATTCTTGGGTTTTTTTCCTTCGGAGTACTAGGTAGTGTTTGTTTGTTTGTTTGTTTGTTTTTTAGCCACACTGCCCGGCATGCGGGATCTTAGTTCCCAACCAAGGATCGATCCCATGCCCCAACAGTGGAAGCGTGGAGTTCTAACCACTGGACCGCCAGGGAATTCCCTAGTTAGTGTTGATACTAATATTTGATAGTGTTAGAAAAAAACATTGTGCACCAACTGATGCAATACTTGAGTCAGGCAAGAATCAGCAATGGGCACTAAAAAGCTTTCACTGGATAAAAGGTTGTTGGGGGATAAGATAGTCACAAAGAATCAAAGTATTCCCCCCACCCCACCAGAATACATATTAATTATTAAGGGAAAAGGGAGTTCTGGAAGGTACCACCTGATTCAAACTGACCATCACTCACCCTGGGACAACTTGATAGTGTCAGCCTCTGGACGTGATGGAGTATGAAGTCCACAACATCACCGAGATGGTATTCTTACCAACAGTGTTTCCTCCAAATCTAATAGTTCTGGGGATGGGGACATACAAATCCAGACTGTGAGACATTCAACTGAACAACTAGACCATATTCTTTTAGAAAAGACAATGTCATGATAGATAAAAATGGCATTGGGACTGTTCAGGAATTAAGGAGATTAAAGAGACATGACAATGAAATTCAAGGAATGATCCTTAACTGGCTTCTGGATTAAAAATAAAACAACAAACAGTAAAAGACATTTTTGGTACAATTGGAGCAATGTGAATATGTCCTGCATATTAGATAAGATTATGTATTAATGTTCATTTGTGGGCATATGTTAATAGTATGATAGTTGTTATGGAGTGAATGTTTGTGTCTCCCCCATATTCATATGTTGAAATCCAAACCTCCAATGTGATTGTATTAGGAGGTGGAACCTTTGGGGAGGTGATAAGGTCATGAGGGTGGAGCCCTCATGAATGGGAAAAGCGCCCTTATAAAAGACATCCCAGAGAGCCCTCTTGCCCTCTCCACCATATAAGGAGGAAACAGCCATCTGCAAGCCCGAAGAGGGTTCTCACCAGAACCTGACCATGCTGGTACCCTGATCTCAGACTTCTTTCCTCCAGAATTGTGAGAAATAAATTTCTGTTGTTTATTATCCACCTAGTCTATGGTATTCTGTTAAAGCATCACAAACTAAGGCAGTGGTTGAATTGGAAAACGGCTTGGTTCTTAGGAGATACGTGCTGAAGTATGCAGGGGTGAAGTGTCATCATATCTGCAAATTACTTTTAAATGGTTGAACCAAATAAAAGTATAAATGGGTATAAATGGGTTTGGGTATAAATGTTTGAGCGAAAAAAATACACTATGTATACATTTCGTGTATGTATGGGGTGTGTGTGTGAGAGAGAGAGAGGGCAAGCAAGCAGATGTGGACAATGTTAACAATCTGAATTTAAGTGAAGAACATAATTCATTGTGCTATTTTCTCAACTATTCTACAGGTTTAAATTTTCCAACATAGTAAATTAGGGGGAAATTTAATATCTTTTCCCTAATTTAAAAAAATAATACAGGCTTGTTCAATGAGAAATTTTAGAAAAATATAGAAAAAGCAAGAGAAATAAATAATTACGTGATTATGGTAGAGCTTCTCTTACCCTCTCCTTTTCTAGTCCCTCTGCATCTGGTACCTCTTAGGCACAGAGGCCAACCTTTCTAATTAAGATTCATGTAGGAAGATGAATAGGAGTGGTTTACATTTCTCAAAGATAGTATCAATTGGGTTTCAGATCACCCTGGCTCCCTTTCTCAGGTTTAATCCTTTCTACTTAGAAGCTACAAACTTTAAAGATAAATACTCAAGAGTTACCAAAAATTATTTTAAAAAACAGGAAAATGCTGAGGTTGACACAAAATCCCACGAAATTCAAAACATCAATTCATCACTATAAAATGCCTAAAACCCTCCATAGCCTTCTGGTTGCAGGTAGAAGAAAACAAACGCTCAGGTGGCACAGCATCCAGGATCTGACCTCTGCCTTCCTCAGACTTCACCTCCCACTGTCTCCCCTTCTTCTGGCCTCCTGTGCTTTGAATCTCCAAAGTGGCCCTAGATTTTGCCCTAGGGTGTTCTTGGCCCAGATCTGGCTCCTTCTCATCATTAAAGTCTCAGCTCAAATGTCACCTCTTCAGAGCAGCAGCCTGTGACCACTCTGCCCAAGGCAGCTCCTCCCTGCTGCCTCTCCCAGCCCTCTCTGTCCCCTTAGCCTGTTTCCTCAAGTCACTCATCAGTGTCTGCCATTATCTTGTTCATTTCCAGTTTAGTCATCACTATTGCATGGCTTCTCCCAACTAGAGAGTAAACCTCCACAAGGGATCCTGTCTGTCTTGAGTCCACTGTATCTCCAGGGCTGAACAGGATCCAGTACATAGAAGATATTGAGTAAATATTTTTTGACTGAATAAATATTTCTTTAGGTATGCAGTTGACAAATGTGCCATTTAGACCACACTCTCTGTGTGTAGCATCAACATTTCAGGAGCTGTAGTGAGCTCCCCTTTACAGGCTCCTAAATTTTCTCCTAAAGAAATTCCAAGTAAAGGGAATTCCCTGGCGGTCCAGTGGTTAGGACTCGGTGCTTTCAACTGCTGTGGCCTGGGTTCAATCCCTGGTCTGGGAACTAAGACCCCGCAAGCCGCTTGGCTCAGCCAAATAAATAAATTAAATTAAATTAAATAATTAATTAAAAACATAAAATAAGAAATTCCAAAGAAAATCAGAAAAGCTGCCATGTGGAAGCCCCTGTAATGGATAAGAGAATGTGTCTTAGAACCAGTAGAATGTCTAGAATGTCATGGGAAGTTTGTTGTCTGCTTAGAGTATATCTGTTTCATACTGACCCAGTTCAAGTGATTTTTCTAGGGTTGGGATTCCTTGTCATAAGTTACAAGGTTATTATCAGTACTTTTCAAAGTTTGGGGACCCAGGAGGCAAAGAGCCCCAAGAAGTTAAAATTCGATATGAGAACACAGCATTTGAAGTATTTGGTTAATGTTTACTTTTTCTTCTTTCCTTTTTTGAGCTGAATATTCCGGAAGGCCAGTTCCTGAAAAGGCCTTGTAAGGCCAATTTTCCACTGCAGTGGATGACTGATGCAGTTTAAAACACAAAAAATCAGCCCCAAATCTCTTTCTCTGCATCATCCATATAATTATGGAAATATTCTGTCCAGATCCAGATCAAGACCCTCCCTCTCCCTCTTCAGATGATGATCTCTACTTACTCTGATCCTATAAAGTGATCTTCTGTAGTATTTGAAGAATATTACTCACAAAACAAAACACCTAGATATGGGTATCCAACCACCTTTTAAGAATGTCCCTAAACTCTATTCATTTAAATAAAATTTTTATTATAAAATATAAAATTCCTACGAGAAAGTGTATAAAGCATATGTGTACAGTTTAATAACTTGTTGTAAGGCTCACAGCCGTGTAACCTGCACACAGGTGAAGAAACAGATTATTGCCAGCACCCCAAGAGCATCCCCACTCCTGTATTCCCATCCTTACCCTCCCTTTTCTCCTACAGATAACCACTCTCTTGACTTTTATAACAATTCCTTTGCTTTCCTTTGTTGCTTTGCCACTTATGCATGAATCCCCAAAGGATGTAGCTTAGTTTTGCCTGTTTTTGAACTTTATATAAATGGAATCATACTGTATTGGCAGGGGGGACTCCTTTATTTTGTTCAATTTTATGTTTGAAAGATTCACCCTGTTTTTGGGAGTAGCTCTAATTGGTTCGTTCATATCCATAACACTGAGTTGTACTCAATTTTTTTTTTTAGGATTATTTTTTTCTACAGCTGCCCTATGAACTCTTTTTATGGGTAGTTTTTTTGGAAAGTTTGGGTGTTCTTAAAGACAAAAAGTGATGCTAAAGTATAGTAAAACTGTTAAGAACATTAGTTCTGGAGGTAGATGACATGTGTTTGAGTCCTGACTCCACAACTTAGCAGAAATCTTGAGTAAATGATCAAAACTTTCTGAGCTTTTAGTTTTTCAAAAATGGGGGAAATGATAATACATCATAAAATTGTTACAAAGAAAAACAAAAGTTCATAAAGCACATAGTACAGTGCCTGGCACACGGACACAGATATCCTGAGTAAATGATGGTGGTTACTATTATTATTATTCCACTTGTTGAATTTCCAGTTCAAGAACTGTCTCTTCTGGAAGGATCTTGCTTAATACACAGGAATTGAGGAGGTAGAGCTTCAGTCACCAAGTGTCATCATCCTCTCAGAAATTGCCTTCCTGGTGACTTCCCCATAAATTCCTCCATAAATCTATCCAAGGAAACTGTGCTATGTGGACAGGCAGCCTCCCACCTTATGAATGGGTGAGGAACCTAGAGCCCTCGGTGACTCCAAACTGAGTTGCCCTTGAATTGCCCTTGAACAAACACCAATTGTTGCATTCATCCACTAAGCAGGTGAGGCAGAGTAGAAATATTCTAATCCCCCATCTTTTCTCTTCTAAGACTGAGTACTAAGGAGTTCCCTGGTGGTCTAGTGGTTAGGATTCAGCACTTTCACTGTCATGGCCCAGGTTCAATCCCTTGTCAGGGAAATGAGATCCCACAAGCCGAGTGGTGTGGCCAAATAAATAAATTTTGTTAAAAAAAAAAAAAGACCGTGTACTAGAGATGTAACCCTTGACGTGCTATTAAGAATGTACTGCTAAAAAAAAAAAAAAAAAAAAAAAAAAGAATGTACTGCTTTCACAGGGGCAGCATGCTACCCGAGAGATGCACACAATTCCACAGGCATGTCGGATTCAGGAATCAGGGTTATATTCATTCACTCATTCAACAAATATTTATAGAATAACTGTGTGACATGACAGGGACTGTTTCAGGTAGCCAGGATACAGCAATGATTTATTAAAAGTATCAAGACTTGTTTTCTTACCCAGCATTTGGTTTATCTTGGTGAATGGTCCATGTGCCTCCCAGCAATCTTATGAAGAGTATTACTTATTATCATCCCAAATTTACAGAGGAGAAAAATGAAGCTTATGCATTTAGCTTCCCTTCCAGCTAATAAGTGGCAACACTGAGTTGTTTTTTTTTTTTTTAACTCTTAACACTGAGATTTTGAACCCAAATTTCTGACACTATAATCTGAGCTCTTAACTTTCTCCTTTACATATGAAAAGGAATAAAAGAATTGTTTTTTTAATCTTATTTTACTGCAAGTACAGTCAACAAATTTCTAATCATGGGTCCTCTGAGAATAATATTTACTTTGTTTCTGAGTCATGAGGATTTTCACCAAATAATGTTCATTAGTGGATAATAGTGGTTAATACTACAATGAGTTGCCAAGAAGAAATATTTGACTAATTAAAATTTTGTCACAATTTATAATTATGTAACATGATTACATTCAGCATTGCATCATTTACCATCTAACAAATTTTATTTTGCTACTGATGTGTTTAGTTTTTTTTTTTTTTAATTTTTTAAAATTTATTTATTTTATTTTTGGCTATGTTGGGTCTTCGTTTCTGCGTGAGGGCTTTCTCCAGTTGCGGAGAGCGAGGGCCACTCTTCATCGTGGTGCGCGGGCCTCTCACTGTCGTGGCCTCTCTTGTTGCAGAGCACAGGCTCCAGACGCGCAGGCTCAGTAGTTGTGGCTCACGGGCCCAGTTGCTCCGCGGCATGTGGGATCTTTCCAGACCAGGGCTCGAACCCGTGTTCCCTGCATTGGCAGGCAGATTCTCAACCACTGCGCCACCAGGGAAGCCCATGTGTTTAGGTTTTAAGGCTGAATTTTCTTTCTGAACATTTTCAACTACTACCTAATAGGCACACTATTAGGTAATAGTTAAAAGAATACAGTTTTTAGATTTTTTAATGTTATGAGTATTGTCTGGAAAATTAATCTGAATGGAACAAAAATGATATACAACATTCCAATAGAAATTTAGTTTAGTTTTAAGTTAAACCACATTAAATTGCCATTTTGTAGTTTAAAATGATCAACTATTACCAGTTTCATATAGTTCAAGTTAAAAAAATCCTACTATTCCATACGCCTGAATGCAGCAGTAACTAGAGTGTAATCTTTGCCAAGAAAGGGATTTTGGGGTTTTGTTCACTATTGTGCACATGGTAGGCACTTAGAAAATGGTTGTTGAATGAATGAATTAGGAAAGCAAATAAAACATAGTAACTAACCTTCCATCCTAACGTCTCTTTGGGTTTAGGTTTAAAATGCGAATAAGAAAAATAACATGATATGAATGTTAGTCTCTTCAAATGATAAAAAGTTTAAATACTTAATTTACCCAAGAGAACTGAAAACATAATTTCACACAAAAACTTGTACATGAAGGTTTATAGCAGCATTATTAATAATAACCAAAAAGTGGAAATAACCCAAATGTCCATCAACTGATGAAGGTTTAAATAAAATGTGGTATATCCATGCAATGGAATATTATTGAGTCATAAAAAGGAATGATTTACCGGTAGGAACTACAACATGAACGAAACTTGAAAACATTATGCTAAGTGAAAGAATCCAGACACAAAAGGCCACATAGTATATTAACAGTTAGTATAAAATGTCCAGAATGGGCAAATCAAGAGAGACAGAAAGTATATCAGTGGATGCCAGGGTTTAGAGGCAAGAGGAAATGAAGAGAGACTCCTAACAGACTTTTTCAGTGATGCAAATGTTCTGGAATTAGTGGTGATAATTGTACAGCCTTGTGAATATACTAAAACCCACTGAATTATATACACACTTTAAAATTAAGGGCGAATTTTACAGTATATGAAATGTATTTCAATTTTTGAAAAGTGGGGAAAAAAACTTAAGTTCTCCTCTTCAGAACAAGTCAAAAGTACACTATAAAATAATAGACATGTGTTTATAAATGTAAGAGTATTAGGAAATGTTCCCTTGTTTAATTATAAACCGAGTGGAATGTTTGGAGATTTCAGTAATCTGACAGGGAACTTAAGAGGATTAACCTGACTTCTCCAGTGTTAACAATACCAATTTAAACTGCATCATTCAAAAACTACATAGTCGTATTAAAGTAATTGCAGCAATGACTTCCACAAAGAAAACCAATTAGATTAATTACTCATTAAGGCTGTCATCATTTTAAATACCTTATATTTATATAATGGTTTTACTTCCTTAAGTGTTGAATTGTGCCTTGAGATCTAATGTATGGCAAAGTCACATCTCTAACCACTTAATTAGAGGCAGAGAAGTGGGTGGGATTGGACTGAATGTAGCAATGCTGACATTGCAGATTGGAACACAAAGCGAAGCAGGACTTAAGAAACCTAAATTCTAGCCTTCAATATGCAGACACTTAAATAGCAAGAACTAAAACTGTCCCATTCAGCAGTGCAATTTTTTTTATATTGAAATACAACATATAGGTAAGTGTACACATCGTTAAGTGTAGACTATGAGTTTCCCTAAATTGAACACTCCTTTGGAAACAGCCTCCAGATCAAGAAGTAGAACATAGCACACCGAACTAGGGCTTTTTTTTTCTTTTTTCCTTAAGCCTCAGAGAATATTCAAATAATTTAAATCCCCTCAAGAGCAGACTCTCAGTCATGCCATAGTTAAATTTGGGGAGGAAGGGCAGAGGACCCTTAAATGGTAATAACGTATATCTTAGTATACACTGAATTTTGATGGCAAATTTACCGACACCAGTATCTACAATACGTCACCTTCACTGAACCACTGAGTAATGGTCTTTTTCTGGATCCAGAGATTCAGGAACAGTTCCTAAATTTACGCATGACTTTTGAAAATCTCCCACATCTAGATGCTTCTTTCCAACAAAACTTTAACCAAATTTTTGGAGCAGGAAAGTTTTGTGTCAGGTCGTGCTTTTCCTGCCAAAGTGCTGAGCACCCTTTAACACTCGTCAGGAGGAACGGTCCCCTCCAGACCTCACACGCCAAACACTCCGCACTTCTGCCCGAAGCCCGCGGAGCTCCGACCGCTCCCTAGAGTGGTCCAGGGTCACCCTCCACCCTCGGGGAGCCCAAGCCTCTACCCCACGCCACCCCTCTGCTATCCGTCCCCGCCCACCCGGGCAGAAACGCCGCGCTGTTCCTTTAAGGCCGGGAGCGGCAAGGGTGTGCAGGGAAAGGCCGGTTCCTCCCGCCTCCTTCCACACCGCTCCTTTCCCTCTCCCATCGGAGTTTCAGGTGAATGGGTCACAGAGGGAGGAGGCCGCCACACCACTCCTTCTCGCCCGCGTCCACCTCCCCCCTTCTCCTTCGTCTGGCCGAGGCGGCGGGACTCCGGGGAGAACTAGCCAGATCGCCGAGGAGCCCGAGCCGGGTGCAGCAGGTGAGGCTCGCCGGCGCGGCTCGCAGGCGCGTGGCCACGAACCTCCAGCCCCCGGGCCTGGGGTTGGTGCGCATGCCCGGGGGCAGGACGGCGGGGTGGGTGGGGGAGGGGGGAGGGGAGGAGGGGGAGGGAGAGGAGGAGGGCTGGGTCCCCTGCGGAGTCCCGGCTGAGAGCTGGCTGTCTGCACGTCGTCAGGTGCGCCCTCCAGGTGAGCGCGCTCGTGGGCTCCCGCCGTCCTTGGTGGGTTGGGCCCGGCTGCAGTGAGGAGGTGAGAGCCGGGCGCGGCGCCTGCGTCGCACGGGGGGGACCAAGGCCCCCCGGTCTTGGAGGGGAGGGTAGGGGAGGCGCAGTGGGAGGACGCCCAGCGCTGGTTTCGGTGGCGGTTTCGCTCCTGGGCTGGGACTCGCGGGAACCGGAGAGGCACGGGGCGGCGGAGAGAGCCGCGCCGGGCGAACTTGGAGGCTGCCTCCCAGGGGCGAGGGGCCGCTTGGAGCCGCCCGTCAGCTCCTTCGGCGGAAACGCTTAAAGCCACCAGTGTCTAGGCGGCGCGGGCAACTTTTCGCTTTCCTGGGGGCCGGCGGGAGGTTGGTGAACAACGAGAATCCTGCGCCCAGCTCTCCGGGCTGCGGTTCTGGGAGGTCCTCGGAGAGAGGGCCCTGAGCTTGAAAGCTGGAGCAAGGGGGCCGCTCGCTGGCCGGGGCGGGGCGGCTCGGACTCCGAGGGGAGCCTGTTGTTCTCCGCCCCCATCCCACCCGCTTTGGGTGTCTCTGGAGGAGAGGGGGTGGCCGGGTTTAATCCGTGCAGTATTCCTGGAGACCTGGGGCGGGCCGATCGGCTGTTTTCAACCCCCTTGATGGGAGCTGTGTGAGCCCTCGTCGATTTAAGCTGGAGGGCGGGGATTTAATTTCGAATGAAGCTGTACTTCGAGGGAAGCCGCTCACGCATGGGATTCTCACCCATGACCTAAAGGCCGCCGCCAAACGGGCGGACCTGCCTCGGGGCCGTCCCTGCTCGGCCAGCGCGGGCGCGCACCGTCCGGGGTGCTCCTGGGCGCTGCGGGGGCGCACGGCCGCCGGGACCTGCTCTCGGCCAGGCCGCCGGGTCTTGAGACCCCGGGAAGGGCAGGCCCCGCGCGCAGCCGACATGTTGCCTGCGTTGGAGGAAGTGTGCGGGGCAGGTGGGATGAGGGGCCAAAATGGCCTCTGCACCTTGCGGCTGGGAGAGCAAGCCCAAGCCCCTCGTGTCCCAGGTGAAGCAGCTGAGCCGGAGGAGAGGCATGGCATCCTCGGGCCGGCCCTGGGGCTGGCCGGGCAACCTGCCCACCTGGGAAATGACCCAGGGCGGGGAGGAGGCAGCCTTCCAGGTTAGTGTGTGGCCCTCATGCACAACAGGTGTATTATTGGGATCCCGGGAAAAGAGAACCCCTTCCCGTTAAGGCACTTGTGTTTTTTTGTGATTGAAAACTGGTTCTTTCCAGACAGAGGTGAATTTCTCAAACTGTGTATTCCCTAGTGTAGCAATGTTTACTTTTGCACTGTACGTATTGAATCTTTATTTTCTTTTCCTGGTGTTTTAAAATAGACATTTTAAAAGGTGGCGCCACAGTAATTGATATCTCCTCGGACAAAGCAGCAGCCCTTTTTTTTTTTGTAGTTTTGCATTTATTTGGTTATTTGGCACCTTCTTTGTTAGAATATGGAGGGGAGGAGAGCGAGATTTCCACAACTTCCAGGCAATTTAGGGAAACGATGAGCATTGCCTCCTATGTGTAAGGCACTGTGCTAAAAGCCTGTTGTGCTTTATATCATGTAATCACCCCAGCATCTCTAAAAGCTAGATCTTATTAGAACTCCATTTTAAAAGTGAGTAAACACCGGGTAGGGGAAACATGTTACAAATGGGCTGGCTTGAAAACTACTTCAGCTAATCAGGGAAGGTATATCATTAAAGCAACAGTCCTTGATATTCCAGCGTGAGAACCAGATTTGGGGAGTTTTTCTGGAATTCTCTACCTTTGACTAGTCCTTATGGCCTCATATAAGTGTTCCCCATCTTGCTTGATGTAAAGGTAAAACTTTTCCTGTTTTCTTCTAAAGATAATGCTGTAGTTATTGCCCTTTCAAAATGATAGAAGATTGCTTTCAACCACGGAAAGTAACTGGTATGTCTTTCACCTTCCCAGGAACCTCCCAGAGGGAAGTTTTCTTTAGTTGCATTTCAAGGCTTACTTGATTAGAATTTTAGTGGGCTTTTTTCATCCGCATTACTATTTATGGAACTATTGGAGTAAAAAGACCATTGTTACACCTTTTCACAAAATTCGCCTCCAGGGTTGCAGCTGTTCTGTACCTTCATGCTTTCCAATCTTGAATGTGGTATGAATCATCTGGGGATCTTATTAAAATACAGATTCTGATTCATAGGTCAAAGGTGGAGCCTGGAATTCTGCCTTTCTAGTAAGTTCCCAGGTGATGCCTGTACAGTTGTGAGTTTGACCCTTTTTTCTCCCTTTCCCTCACACTGTAAGCACTTAACTACTTTTCTTGAACTTAACTTGAAGGATTGTATTTCCTGGGTGTTAGTTATGTGAAGAGCTTCAAGGCATTCACTGCTGGATTGAAATCCCAACTCTAATTTGGGCTGTTGATTTTATAAATCAAATATTGATTGAGCATCCCTTTGTACCAGGGACTAGATCTAGGGATCAGGAATGAGAGTGATGATCAAGACAGACATTTAAGTGCTTGGGAAGCTGGTATTCCTTTTGGGGTGGAGATGGTAGCAGTTTAAAAGAAAGAAAGAAAGAAAAAAATAATTAGAGGGGAAATTTGCTCCGAAAATAAATTGGTTTGGTGGATGGAATGAGTAACTGGGAGGACTTCTCTGAGGAGGTGACATTTGAGCTGAGACCTGATCGGGAGGTGCCTGCCATGTAAAGATTGGACGTTCTAAACAGGAAACCCTCAGGATCAAGGCCCTCCTTGGATTGATGCCTTTATTCTAGGCAATGATTCTCAAAATATATGGCGTGGTTAAAAATCAGCTGGAGAGCGAATTTAAAATGTGGCTTCTGACTCAGAGCTAGTCTATTTCAAAATCTGCCTAATTTCAAAATCTAAATAGAATCATTTAATATAAACATAAAGAACTTCTTAAAAGCAAGTTAATGAAAGGCATGTGATCGAAAAGGAACAGACTGCCCTTAAATATAATAGTGTTTATTTATTTTTACTTGTTGACAGTTTGCTTTAAAGAATACTTTTGAAGCATAGCATTTTCAGGCTTTCCTTTTTAAAAAATATTTACTTATTTATTTATTTCTATTTGGTTGTGTCGTGTCTTAGTTGCAGCCGGCAGGCTTCTTAACTGTGGCACACGGGCTCCTTAGTTGTGGCACGCGAATTCTTAGTTGCAGCACACATGTGGGATCTAGTTCCCTGACCAGGCATCGAACCCGGGCCCCCTGCATTGGGAGTGTGGAGTCTTATATACTGTGCCACCATGAAGTCCCAGGCTTTCCTTTTTTATCTTAACTTAGTTTTCTAAGATTTTTTTGGCCAGTAAATATTTTCAAAGAGAACTTTTTATACTTTAACATCAACTTAACATATTCAGTAAGGGTCAACTGCTTCCCTTTTGGCCCTGACTCTGAGTCAGCTGTTTGACTTTTGTCCCTATCATTCTTACGACACAGTTTCTGCGAAGGTTCTGTGAAGGTGACCAGTGAGCCCCTTCAGCCAGATCCTGTGGCCTTTTCACTTCTCATGTTTTCCTTCATTCAACATACACTTATTGACCAGATATTGTTCATGTTGCCGTGCTGGGCATTGGGCAGCATTCTTGGTCCTCTGTTTCCTCTTGCCTTACCTTAAAACCCAGTCACTGGCTGCCTTGAAAGATACCTTAGAAGTCCTCTGGTCCACTTCTCCCCACCCCCTGCAAATACCAAACAAGCTTGGCATAAATGGCATGAGGTCAAACTGTTATTTGTTATTTTGGGAGGGTGTGTGGAGAGACTTCCTAACGTTGAGATGAGATCTGACCCTCTGGAGTGTTTTTTTTTTTTTTTTTTTTAAAGGAACCATTTCTAGGACTACAAAGACAGCTCTACAGCTATTTGAAGGCTGCCATAGTGGTCCTTCTAATGTTGAGTTCTCCAGGCCAAACATTTCCTGTTTTTCCAGTCATTTGTCCTAAGACATGGTTTTTCTAGATCTTTAACAATCTAAGTCTGCCTCCTGGAGAGGCACCTAGTTGGAACATGATGTTCAGATTTCAAAGTTCTGCAGGGGTTTGTTTCTTTCTTTTTTTTTTTTTTTTTTGATTTTATTATTTTTTATAGGTTTGTTTCTTTTTTTTTTTTTAATTAATTTATTTATTTATGGCTGTGTTGGGTCTTCGTTTCTGTGCGAGGGCTTTCTCCAGTTGCGGCGAGCGGGGGCCACTCTTCATCGCGGTGCGCGGGCCTCTCCTGTTGCGGAGCACAGGCTCCAGACGCGCAGGCTCAGTAGTTGTGGCGCACGGGCTTAGTTGCTCCGCGGCATGTGGGATCTTCCCAGACCAGGGCTCGAACCCGTGTTCCCTGCATTGGCAGGCAGATTCTCAACCACTGCGCCACCAGGGAAGCCCTTGTTTCTTTTTAATAACTGTATCATTCCTAGATCTAAGCACTATCTCTGTAAATACTGGGTAAGTTTGGGATAGCTTGTTAGCTTTTGTTGAAATTCTGATCAAGGAAATAAACTTATAAAAATGAACAGTTATTAAGCCAGATTTCCGTTATCTAGTACTTATACTATTAGTTTTTAAAAATTGAGTTTTACGTATTTAAAATGATTTATCCTGCCACCAGTATTTGAAAATGGATACAATATACCTAAGTGCCTAAACACTGAAATTTCTCACCTTGAGAATAATCACCTTGCTGTAAATGCTTTTTGCTCATCTTCTTTAATACATTATCTAACCTATTTATCTCAGTCCAGAGGTCAGGATTATCCCCCTCTTTGACACAGGAAGGTAGCGATGCTCACAGAAGAGAAGAATTTGTCCCCTCAGATTGTGAGCTTTTAACTAGGTTTGTTTTAGCTCATCATTTTAGCCTTACAGAGACCTTGATCAGTGTCGATGTACTTGTAGCCAGTGGGTTACCTGTCCTTTCCAGTGTCTTGTCAGCTGCAAATCTGGATACACTTGTCCACTTTGTCTGTGGTCTCGACTTGATACCTCCCTCCAGGTGGACATAAATGGTTCATTCATTCATCCTAATTAGCTTCCATTATTCAGCCCCATAGGAATCTGCCTACCCACACTCTGTTACACGAGGACGTGTCCAAGATTCTCAGCATTCTCTCTGTATTCCTCTCATCTACCAGTCTGGTAACCTTCTCAAAAAAGAAAATGAAATTGATTTGGCATGACTTGTTCTTTTTTTTTTTTTTTTTAACTTTGGTTTTATTTATTTACTTATTTATTTTATGGCTGTGTTGGGTCTTCGTTTCTGTGCGAGGGCTTTCTCTAGTTGTGGCAAGTGAGGGCCACTCTTCATCGCGGTGCGCGGGCCTCTCGCTATCGCGGCCTCTCTTGTTGCGGAGCACAGGCTCCAGACGCGCAGGCTCTGTAATTGTGGCTCACGGGCCTAGTTGCTCCGCGGCATGTGGGATCTTCCCAGGCCAGGGCTCGAACCCGTGTCCCCTGCATTGGCAGGCAGATTCTCAACCACTGCGCCACCAGGGAAGCCCCTTGTTCTTTTTTTTTTAAGATTTATTTTTATTTATTTATTTAGGCTGCTCCAGGTCTTAGTTGCTGCATACAGAATTTTTTTTTTTTTTTTTTTTTTAAGTTGTGGCATGCGTTTGGGATCTAGTTTCCTGACCAGGGGTTGAACCCAGGCCCCCTGCTTTGGGATGGAGTCTTACCCTCTGGACCACCAGGGAAGTCCTGGCTTGTTCTTAATTAATTTTCTGAAATTATTTGCTTCACAATTTAAAACCTCTGCTCTTAGGGGAGACATGACAAACTCCAGGAAATAGAAGTTTGGAAAGGGATTTTGTTTGCTGGATTTTCGACAAAACAAAACTTCAGCCTGAGTCTGGATTAATTTAGGATTTTTAAGAACTACCATTGAGCCTGGAATTTTTGGCATAGTCTTGAATGAGTGAGACCTAGTTATAGAAGAGGTAAGATTCCTCTAAGGTCAGTGTGTCAGTATTTGACATTCAGCTTCAGAAATAGGGTTCCATATTTAATAGTGTTTAAATTCAGTTTTCCTTAATGTTCTTTTTCTGAACATCAATTTAGGAAGACAGTTAATCTGGACTTTCACTCTTTCATAGCACTGTAATATTTTGGCCTAAATTGCTCATCTGTATGTGTGTTTGGGTGCTAGTTACAGGGCTGTATACACTTAGATTTGTGCACTTTTCTGTATGTTATACTTCAATAAAGCAGTTTTTAGAAATAAAAGAATGTAGAGAAGTTGTCTTTCCTCACTGTGTTTGGAAAACTATTCTAGTTGTGTTGGCATTACTAACATTTAATATATTTCCATCTTTGAGGTTTCACCTAGATACATTTGGGCAATATTTTATTCCGAGAAATTTGTAATTGACTATTCTTAAGGATGTGGAGGATAGTTGCTGTTGATTTTAAAGAACAAAGTTTAAAGAGTTTGAATTGATTTACTGTTCCAAACATAGTAATGTGTGATTACACAACCCTTATTTGAAAAGGAAAAAATGTTAGACACTTTAATATACTCCGGTTATAGATCTTTCTCATGTCCTTCCCACCATCCACCCCCAAGCTTCCGGCTCTTTCTTTCTAAGTCTTCCCTGTTATCTCCAAACTGCACTTAATCATGTAGTTCAGCCCTAAATAATGCCTGTTGTAGATGCTGTTTTCTTTGTGCGTGACCTTCGGGAGAACTTGGGCTCATACTTAACTTCCATGCGCTCCTATGGTACAGTGTAGGCATTTAATAAATACTTGTTGATTGAGTGAAATTGCCTCTCAGATGTTCAGGGATTTTTGTTCTGAGGAATCTTAGAAGAAAATTATTCTGCTTTTCTCTTAGTGAAGAGAGGACTCTTTAATACAGTGTGTGATGTTTTTCCTTTTTTGAAAATTATATTCCATTTTGAAGACTTGGAAAAGGAGATAAGGGAAAAATGTCCATAATCGTACTATTTATAGATGCTTTTTGTAACCCTTTTTAATGATAAAAGCATACTTTTAAACCAGATTATGCTTTAGTTAACATTGAAGGGCTGGTATATGCTGGACACAGCTATGTATGCCCTTCCATATGCATTCTCATTTTATATGAACTTTGAAAAGTAATATGAAACAGAATAAATGTATTTTAAGAAAGTTTATCTTTTATACATCTTTATTTGTGTTCTTTGAAGTGACTATTTTAAAAAATACCACTTTTGCCTATGCTGTAAAAAGCTTTGTGAAATTTTCATTATTGCAACTTTAAATTTCAAGTTTAAACAATATTCATATGCCAGTGATGTGCAGAGCATGATGGTAGGTGCCCTGAGGGCTACCAGGCCGAATGAGTCCTACAGTCAATGATTTCTTGTGCTCAAAGAATTAATGGTCCAGTGTGTAAAAATGACAGTGGAAAGGACAAGAGAAATAACCATGGAGTGAGAGGTCACTTGAGATTGATATCATTAGTTTTCTTAGTGATGCAAGGAAACTATGAGCTCAGTAGTAATGTCATTACCCTACTTATGTTGCTTAGATTGGCTTATCTTGGGAGCTACGGGGCATTGCTCATCCTGAAGATCAGGTGACCACCGACATCAGCCATGTCATCCAGGCCTCTTGAAAGTCCACCTCCTTATAGACCTGATGAATTGTAAGTAAATACGTAAGTCTTTTTCTTTTTCTTTGACTGAGCCACGCAGCTTGTGGGATTTGAGTTCCCTGACCAGGGATTGAACCCAGGCCCTCGGCAGTGAGAGCATGGAGTCCTAACCACTGGACCACCAGGGGATTCCCCTTTTCTTTTTTCTAAGTCTATTACATGTAAAAAAAAAAAAAAAAGGTGTAGTTGAAACTTTCATCTGTTATGTGTTTGCTATAAAATAGAATAGAATAGAATAAAATAAAATAAAACTGTTATGTGTTTGGTTGATTTGTAAAATCAAATTGAACCAAAGGGTATGCAGTGAAGAGTGAGTTTCCCTCTTACCTATAACTTCCAGGATGACAGTTTTTTTTCCGCAGTGGGAGCTATTATCACTTGATTTTAATGTTTGCTCTAATATAGTCTAGGCTTATATTTGTGTGTATATTTGTTCCTTTTTGTTTTTCACAAGTGGTATGAAGCTTCCATATTAATGCCTTTTTTAGATGACTGTTGGCAATAGATTGTCAGTTTTTCAGATAACACCTTTATTGAGGTATAAGTCACACACCTGACAATTCACCCATTTAGAATGGGCAGTTCATTGGTTTGGGTGTATCCACAGAGTTGTGCAACCATTACCGCAATCAGTTTTAGAATATTTTCATCATCCCCTTCCCAAAGAAACCCCTCTGTCCGTTAGCGGTCATTCCCCATTTCCCCCCAGTACTAGGCAACCACCAGTCCACTTTGTTTCTAGATTTGTCCATTCTGGATATTTCATAGAAATGGAATCATACAATGTTTGGTCTTTTGTGACTGACTTCTTTCACTTAGCAATAATGTTTTCCACATTGTTAATTTTAAGTGATTCCTTAATTATATTAAAACAAGAAACATGGGGCTTCCCTGGTGGCGCAGTGGTTGAGAATCTGCCTGCCAATGCAGGGGACACGGGTTCGAGCCCTGGTCTGGGAAGATCCCACATGCCGCGGAGCAGCTAGGCCCGTGAGCCACAACTGCTGAGCCTGCGCGTCTGGAGCCTGTGCTCCGCAACAAGAGAGAGGCCGCGATAATGAGAGGCCTGCGCACCGCGATGAAGAGTGGCCCCCACTTGCCGTAACTAGAGAAAGCCCTCGCACAGAAACGAAGACTCAACGCAACCAAAAATAAAAATAAATTAATTTAAAAAATAAAAAGCTCCCCAAAGTAGAAAATGTCCATTTAAAAAAAAAAAAAAGAAACAAAGTTGAGGGTTCTTGGTGTCTTTAGCCATTTGGAGATTTAACAATGAATTCTTAAGTTTTAAATTTGCTGTCAAACATTGATAGGGGTTTCCTCCTTTAAGTAGTTTGTAGCTTTAACTCTGATAACTGTAGTTAAGGGGATGTGCTTCTGTTACATAGCCTCCTGACCGATACCTGAATGTGGTAGGGACACAGTTGTTTATGGCAATGAGATATGCTGGAGAATATAGTAACTGAGTAGTGCTCCATTAACCTCATACTTATTTTTGTAAACAGTGGTGAAATATACATATAGAAAAGGGCACAGAATGTGCATATAAAATGATGAATAAATACAAAGCAAAATCATCATCTCAGTCAAGAAATAGAGCACCTCAGTCTTTGCCTGTGTCCTCTCCTTCCTGTGGAAAACACTGTTCTGACATATGGACATCACTTGCTTTTCTCTATTATTTTACCACTTTGTACATCCTGAACAATATGGTTTAGTTTTACTTGTTCTTAAACTTTGTATGAACGTAATATGCTGTATGTATTCTTTTCTGCTTTGTTTCTTTCAACTTGTAAGATTCATCTACATGAATTTGTAGTTCATTGTTTTGCTTCAGAGCAGTGCTAAAGAAATACAGTGTGAGCCATATATGTAGTGTCATGTTTTCTTGTAGCCATATTAAAAAGAAATTAATTTTACTAATATATTTCACTTAACTCAGTATATCCAAAATGTTATCATTTCAACATGTGATTGATATAAACACTGGTTTACAAGATAGTTTATATTCTTTTTTTAGCAGTCTTTATTTTTTAGAGCAGTTCTAGGTTCACAGCACAATTGAGAGACATGTACAGAGATTTCCTAAAGGCCCCCTGCCCACACATGCATAGCTTCCCCACTATCAACATCCCTACCAGAGTGGTGCATTTGTTACAACTGAGGAACCTACATTGACACGTCATTATCACTCAAAGTCCATAGTCAGTACTAGGGGTCTCTCCTGCTGATGTTACATTCTTCCCTCATACTATGAGCACTTTGTGTTTTACACTTCACAGCACATCTCATTTGGGACTGGCCGCATTTCAAGTGCTCCGTCCATCTGTGCGGCTAGCGGCTGTCATAATAGCACAGCTCCGTAGCATTCCATTGTGAGGCTCTATCACAGTTACCCATGGCACTGTAGGCAGACGTTTGGACTGTTTCCAGCTTGGGGTTATCATAAGCAATGTTTCTGTGAACATTACACTGTTAATGGGAGTATAAGTGAATCAGTCACTTTGGAAAACAGTTTGACATTGTCTAGTAGAGCTGAAAATTAAAAAAAAAATTTGACCCAGAAATTCTACTCCTGGATATATACCCTAAAAAAACGTGCCTGTGTGTATCAGGATGTATGTTGGAGACTGTGTCAGAGCTACGCTGTTCATGACAGCCCCAAATGGAAACAACCCAAGTATCTAAGTAGAATGTTTTACTGAATTTTCTTCCTTGACATTTTCATTGTTCTCTCCAGTTTCTCCATTTCCTTTTCATTCTCATTTACGGTACTCAGGTAATTCTAATTCCTATGGTTAGTGGCACCCAGTAGTAAGATGTCTCCTTTGGAGTGAGGAAGGCGGTCTATAGAAATAATGACAAAAACAAAAGGGGCTTTAGTTGGTTTAGGAATTGAATTTTGCCTCGCCAGGGCCCACAGTTTTTAGATTCAGTGTGTCCACGCATCAGTGTCTCTGTTACAAGCTGTGTGTTTATCATTAAATTACTGGAGTTTGCAAGGTATTTTTATAAAGGAGATTCTGATCTGATTAGCCACCATTCTGATGAGCCCTCATTGGTAACTGATCTACTTTGTAGCTCTTGTCTTAACTGGCTGTAGTTCATGTAGTGCTTCGTTTAATGTCTTACTGCCCTGACAAACTGTACTCTGTGATGGGCCTGGACTGAGGCTGTCCTGTTCACTGTTGTATCCCCAGTACCTAGCACAGAGCCCAGCACGCGTCAGCCTGGCAACTCCAGTAAATAGCCGCCAAATGAATAAGTGAATGAATGTGCTTTCTTAGGTAAGAGAGCGAGGCTGCCAGGATTTACACGTGACCCAGTGGAGGCCACTGTAAGTGTCAAGTCTGAAGGAATCGGTCTTCAGTCACAAAGGCAAAAGGGCTGATACCACTGTTCTAAACTCCCTGGGTCCCGTCCCCAGGGATTATGATTTAACTGGTCTGGAGTGCTCCGTCTGGGGATTTTATACATCCCCAGGTGATTCTAACATGCTGCAAAATTTGAGAACCTCTGTTCTGTAGAAACTAAGCAGTCATTCTCAATGTATGGTTTCCAGACTGCAGCATCAACAGCATCTAGAAACTTGTTCTACCCCAGACCTGCAGACTCAGCAGCTCTGGGGATGAGGGCCAACAAACCCTCCAGGTGATTCTGATGCATCATGCACAGATGTGTTTACTGTTCAATGGGTGTCTGAGTCAGTTGGGGCTACTGTAATAGAGTACCATAGACTGGGTGGCTTATAAACAACAGAAACTTATTTCTCACAGTCTGGAGGCTGGAAGCCCAAGATATGGTGCAAACATGGTCCGGTTCTGGTGGAGGCCATCTTTCATATTGCAGACTTCTTGTATCCTCACATTGTAGAAGGGGTGAGAGAGGTCTCTGGGGCCTCTTTTTTTTAAAAATTTATTTATTTATTTATTTATTTATGGCTGTGTTGGGTCTTCGTTGCTGCGCGTGGGCTTTCTCTAGTTGCAGCAAGCGGGGGCTACTCTTCGTTGTGGTGTGCAGGTTCTGGGCACGCGGGCTCAGTAGTTGTGGCTCGCGGGCTCTAGAGCGCAGGCTCAGTAGTTGTGGCGCCCGGGCTTAGTTGTTCCGCGGCATGTGGGATCTTCCTGGACCAGGGCTCGAACCTGTGTCCCCTGCATTGGCAGGCGGATTCTTAACCACTGTGCCACCGGGTAAGTCCGGGGGTTAGGATTTTGATATTTGAATTTGGTAGGGGTGTGGGAGGATACAGGTTGCCCCCATTACAGTGGAACAGTACAAATAATAGTTTTATTTGCCAGTGGTTTGTTCAGATTATTCCGGGTACTTTATTTGTTCTTTCTGCTCACCACTACAAATTGCTAACTTAAAATTTTCATGTGCTTTTCAGCAAACCCAATCATTATGCACCAAGCAATGACGTATATGGTGGAGAGATGCACATTCGACCAATGCTCTCTCAGCCAGCGTATTCTTTCTACCCGGAAGATGAAATTCTCCACTTCTACAAATGGACCTCTCCTCCAGGAGTGATTCGGATTCTGTCTATGCTTATTATTGTGATGTGCATTGCCATTTTTGCCTGTGTTGCCTCCACTCTTGCCTGGGACAGAGGCTATGGAACCTTAATAGGAGGTGGTATTGGCTACCCTTATGGAGGAAGTGGCTTTGGTAGCTACGGAAGTGGATATGGCTATGGTTATGGCTACGGTTATGGCTATGGAGGAGGCTATACAGATCCAAGAGCTGCAAAGGGATTCCTACTGGCCATGGCTGCCTTTTGTTTCATGGCTGCATTGGTGATATTTGTTACCAGCGTTATAAGATCTGAAATATCTAGAACAAGAAGATATTATTTGACTGTGATAATAGTGAGTGCTGTCCTGGCCATTATGGTGTTTATTGCCACAATTGTCTATATAATTGGAGTCAACCCAACTGCCCAGGCATCTGGGTCTCTCTACAGTTCACAAATATATGCCCTCTGCAACCAGTTTTATACACCTGCAGCTGCTGGAATCTATGTGGATCAATATTTATATCACTACTGTGTGGTGGATCCCCAGGAGGTAGGGATAGTTTTGTTTTTTTCCTCCCCTCTTTCCTTGGGTCAGAGGCTCTCATCTTGGGATGCTTAATAGATTCACTTTGGGAATGTTTAAAAAGATTGATGCCACGCCCCACTTCTATTTAAATCAGAAACTGGGAGAAGGGCTGGGTGTCATTAAGGTATGATTAACATACCATCTAATTCATCCATTTAAAATACAGTTCAGTATTTTTAGTATATTCACAGAGTTGTGCAACCATCACCACAGTTGATCTTAGAACATTTTCACTACCCCAGAAAAAACCCCCATCCTCATTAGCGGTCACTCCTCATTTCACTAACCGTCCCCAGATCGAGAAACCACTAATCCTGTTCTATGGTTTTGCCTATTCTGGATATTTCATATAAGCAGACTCATACAATATGTGTTTTTTTATGATTGGCTTCTTTCACTTAGCATTAATGTTTTAAGGTGCATCCATGTTAGAACATGTACCAGTACTTCATTCCTTTTTATTGCTGAATACCGTTCCATTGTGGGGATATACCACATTTTATTTATTCGCCAGTTAACAGACATTTGGGCTATTTCCACGTTGGCTGTTAAGAATTTTTGTGTGAAACCTATGTTTTAACGGCTCTTGAGTTCAGTATATACCTAGGGGTAGAATTGATGGGTCTTACGGAGATTCTGTGTTTAACCTTTTGAGGAACTGTCACATTGTTCTACAAAGAGGTTGCGTTATTATACATTTACCAGAAATGTATGAGGATTCCAATTTCTCCACATCCCCCAGCATTGTTTTTGTCTGAGTCTAACCATGCTAATGGGTGTGAAGTGGTACCTCATTTTGGTTTTGATTTGCATTTCCTTGATAGCTAATGATATTTTCTTGTGCTTATTGGCTATTAGTATATCTTCTTTGGAGAAACGGTTATTCAGAATCTTTGCCCATTTTTTAGTTGGGCTATTTGGATATTTATTGAGTTGTAAGAAATTTTATATATTTGGATACAAGTCCCTTATAATATGATTTGCAAATATTTTCTCTCCATTTTGTCATTCTCTTTTCGCTTTCTGGATGATGTTCTTTGCACAAAAGTTTTTTAATTTTGGTGAGGTCTAATTTAATTTTTCTTCATTGCTTTTGCACCCCAAAAGGGTGTCGTATCTAAAAACACTTTGCCTAATTTGAGGTCACAGAGATTTACTCCTATATGTTTTCTTCTAAGAGTTTTATAATTTTAGCTCTTAACAATTAGGTCCATGATCCATTTTGAGTTAATTTGGGGCATGTTATAAGGAAGGGGTCCAACATTTCTTGCATGTGGATATCCAGTTGTCTTAGTGTTATTTGTGGAAAGGACTGTTTCTCCATTGAGTTATTTTCATGCCCTTGTCAAAAATGAGTTGACCATAAATGTGACGATATTTTTCTAGACTCTCAATTTGTTTCCATTACCTGTGTTTCTATCCTTAGGTCAGTACCACACTTCTTGATTGCTGTAGCTTTGTCGTCAATTTTGAAATTGGGAAGTGGGGGTCCTCCAACTTTGTTCTTTTTCAAGATTCTTTTGGCTAGATTCTAGGTCTCTTGCATTTTCACATGAATGTTAGGATCATGTTGAATTTGTAGATCAACGCAATCCTTCAAAATCCTAGCTGGGAGAAGAATTGTCATATTTACAATAAGTCTTCTGATCCATGAACATAGGGTGTCTTTCCATTTACTTAGGTCTTCTTTAATTTCTTATAAAAATGTTTTCTAATTTTCACTGTGTAAATCAGTATTTCAGAAAGCTGTCAGGTGATTCAAATGTGCAGGTGGGGTGGAGAACCCTGCTTTTCAGTAACCATGGGTCATCCTAATTAAGAAAATGTTTCTAACTTACTAATCTTTTTTCCTTTTTTTCTTTCTCTGTACACTGACCCAGGAATTTTCATTCTTTTACCAGGATGAGTCTCTTTTTGGGGGTTAGACCTTCTCCAATAATTACCATTATTTTGAAGACTGAAATATAGGTTTCAGAGTTTTGTTGTTGACATTCAGAGTGTCTGTGGTAAATAGGGCTGAGGGCTGGTATTCCTTTCTTACCATACTGACATCCCTCTTAGTCCTCTGACTACCTGAAACCTGTATTCTTTGAAAAAGGATACCACTGTTACATAGACAGCTGCAAAGAGAGCTTCCTGTTACCCATTACCAGACATCCAGGCCAGAGCCCTGGTACCTGTCTCAACTCCCAAGTGCCTCCAGGCCAGTGTACCACTTAACATACCTGTCAGACACTAGGAGAACTGTCAGGGGTAGGGTTTCCTTGTCACAGGCTCTTCTAGTAAGCACACAAAAGACACCTAAAACAGAGGAACCTAACAGACTAAATGGATCATTAGCCCATTCTCTCTAATTTATAGCTTGGTTAGAGTGTATCTGCATAATTTATGGTAAGACTGAAATTTACATTCAGTGTAAAAAGTTGTGCCAGGCTTGTGTTACGAACAAGGCTATAAGCATGATTGGGTACTTAAAACTACTTTTGACAGCTCGGTGCGTTGTGACCACCTAGAGGGGTGGGATAGGGAGGGTGGGAGGGAGGGAGACACAAGAGGGAAGAGATATGGGGACATAGGTATATGTATAACTGATTCACTTTGTTATAAAGCAGAAACTAACACACCATTGTAAAGCAATTATACTCCAATAAAGATGTTAAAAAAAAAACAAAAAACTACTTCTGAGAATAACATTTTCCAGCCCTTTAGAAGTATACCAGTGATGAGTTAATTTATTGGCCATTCTCATCTGTTTATGAAAATATGGCCCCTTGGTGCTCAGGCTTTGGAACTAGTTTTCTATAATTCTAAAACAGGGATTTATGTTCATTCCAAGGATTGAATCAAGGTTGGGGTGTGTGTGTGTGTGTGTGTGTGTGTGTGTGTGAGTGTGAGTGTGTTGCTAGCCTTAGCTGAACTAGTTTGGGCTAGGTTTTATATTTCTAAAATGTAACCATTTGTATCAGTTTTATAGCAGTTAAACAATAGATATTTAGTAGGGCCTTAGGTATTTGTAGAGTGTGGGTTGGGATAAAGTAAGCAATTAAAAGCTAAATATGTCAATATCTTTCATCTCTTTTTAGGCCATTGCCATTGTGCTGGGGTTTATGGTTATTGTGGCTTTTGCTTTAATAATTTTCTTTGCCGTGAAAACTCGAAGAAAGATGGACCAGTATGACAAGTCAAATATTCTGTGGGACAAGGAACGTATTTATGATGAGCAGCCCCCCAATGTGGAAGAGTGGGTAAGTGTTTTAAGAAAGTCAGTAAATGTCCAGTTTTTTTATTAGACCCCCAGATTTGTCTCTAAATTTGACCTATACTGCTTTGTGAAACTTTATTTTTAGAATTATTGTCTTTGTATATTGCAAAAGTTGTGGCCTCAGGTTTTACTTCGAATGTTAAGAAAGTGGGGTGAGTGGACATGGTTTTGCTACAGGTAAAAGCCAGATTTCTATTTCTAAGAAGTGGATCTAGGCACTGAGAAGAAATGGCTTTTAAAGAAATCACGAAGGAAATAACGTGGCTTTGGAAAACAAAAGCATCTCCTCTCTCCTTCCTTTTTATTATCCTGCTGATCGTTTTGGAAGTAAATACCATTGCTCAGGACGTTTACTGTCTTTGGTCAAGATTGGCAAGGGTGTTTTTGGGGTGGTAGCAGGTGGCAGGTCTTTAAACTTTTTACATGTGGAACAGCCTGGAGAATCACAGGGACTAATTCTGTACTAATATTGACATATGAAATCCTTTAGTGAAGGCAGAGACAGATTAGGGCAGTTTTTTTTTTTTGCATATACTGTTAATCCTACCAGTAGGTTGCTTCCTAAATGATGCGATTTGCTGAAGTGCAGAAAGTCCCTCTTACCAAAAATACCTCCCAAATGCATATTCCTGATAGCTAACCTGTTTTTAGGGATGTTCCAAACTTTGTTTCTTAGAAACACTTTGTTAGGATGTTGTTGAGAGCAGCCTCAGAATCTGCCTTCATAGGTTTCTTTGAGCAGATTGGTTTCTTGCCATGAAGGTTAGTTGAGAATCCTGGACCCTGGTTCCAGGGTAGGTTGGTTTTGGCCTGTGGGAGTAGAGCGGAGTGGGCTGAGGGTGGGTCCTGCTGGCCAGGTTGGGGCTGAAGATACTGATCATCTTGAAGGCTCCTAGCTCTAGCATCCTGTCCATCTGATGTTTGAAGAAATTTGAATGTAGATGAAATTTTTCTAGTTAAGGTACTAAGACGAAGCAGTCAGGAAAAACAGAAGGTATGGTACGTATGTGCCCGTGTTCCCGACCTCTCCTTGAAGCCTGCTTGTTGTTTTTTTCTTCCTCATTTTCCACAACCACCCCCCCCCCCCCCCCCCCCGCCGCCGTAAAGTGTGAAGGTGTTGGGGATTGTTTTCTTTTGACCTTTAGCTCCAGGCAAGGCCACCTGTAGAGGGAATAGGACAGTCTATTGTGAACTGTGAAGTCAAGGTTTCACTGAGAGTTTCTGGGTGTGTCAGTTTTCCCTGGCTGTTGGATTTGTTTACTTAAGGTTTGGAGAGCCTAAAAAACTGACTCAAGAGAGACCAGTGCCAGTAATATTAGAGTCCCAGTGAACTTTGGCTTCTCATCTGATTTTACTGTCATGAAAGTTTAATAAGTTCTAGGTACTTTGGATAATTTGACAAAAGATAGCCATAATAACTTACGGAGGTGATGATGACAATAAAGCCAAAAGGGCTTAACTTTTAAAGAGACGTTATTTTTATAATGCTTCCTCGCTGAATCCCTGGAAATGTGATAGCCAGCCTGTAGGTTGTTTCACACATCATAGTTTCTCTGTAGTAATAAATGTTTCGTCATATGAAACTAAGTAATCATCTGTTGAATAGTAGACATAGGATTTTGAGTACACTGATGTTTTATGCGGTACTTAATTACTTGAAAATTCCTCATGTCCTTTTTTCCCTTGTTCCCCCAACTCAAATGCCTAAGGAAGGCTATTGGGAATAAGCTCTTGGGAGGCAGTTTTAGTCACAGGTATTGTGCTTTTACCTTCCATTCTCCCTTCACCTGCCCAGGTTTGCTTTGCTGAACTAATCCCACATTTTCATTCTTGCCTCAGTTTACTTCCACAACCAGATGCAGACTGTTCCTCAGGTTTCTCTGCTCTTACGCAATACTCTGCTCGAATGGGTTTCACTCCGATAACATAGCTGCGCAAGTGGAAATGTTTGATGCTGCATCCGAAGTGCCTGGCGTTACAGAGTATTGAGTAGAATATGGGAAAAGAATCTAACAAAGAGTGGCTATATGTATATGTATAACTGAATCACTTTGCCGTATAGCAGAAAGTAACACAACATTGTAAATCAACTATACTCCAATAAAATAAATAAAGTGGGGAATTCCCTGGCAGTCCAGTGGTTAGAACTTGGTTGGCACTTTCACTGCCGGGGCCCGGGTTCAATCCCCGGTCGGGGAACTAAGATCCTGCAAGCTGCGTGGCATGGCCAAAAAAAAAAAAAATTAATTAAAAAATAAAGCAAAATAAAATAAAGTGCCTGGCAGTGGAGTGGATTAGTGTTTTTTCTTCCTTTTGGTCATTAGAAAGTAATATCATAAAAATTATCTCCAGTTGAAATAATGGAAGAGAATCTAGAATTAATTACTTGTACTAAATGAGAATTAAAATTTGAATTCTAGTTGTGGAGAACTAAGACAAGATACTCTCCATACAGCTAATAATGGATTGTTTGGGGTGCAGGGGTGGTATCTTACTAAACTTACTAGAGGAACAATTACCTACTAAATTTACTCCTTCCCTACACATTGGGGTAGGTCCTGACATTCGTAATTAAATCTTACTGCCTTTCTTGAATTTTTAAAATCTTTAAGATAAGAACCCCCAGAGCAAAGGCACCTCAACAGCTGAGCCTTCAGAGTTTTAAGCAGATTTCAGTCCTTTTGTATTATCTGTGGGAAAATGTGTAATTTTCTAATTTCCTGTCTCTGAATCTCCGGCACAATGGTTTCTCTGCCTTCTTAGGGATTTTTTTTTTTTTTTTCCCCACCCCCTTCTTAGGGATTTTTAGGCTTGTTTTTTTTTCCCTCCCCTTTCTGGATATCTTGTACTTTGTAAAATAAACAGGCCATGTTTGCACACTGTTTGGATGTTAACCTGGTCCTTTGTAGTCAGTCACTCACTTAAGTTTGTACCAATGTTGTTGTATTTTAAATGTTTAAAGGCTTAAAGGCTCTTTTAAAGTTGTAGATCTTTATTTTTTCTATTATGTCCTCAAACCCCAGGTTAATTAGTACTTTTTCTGAATTAAAAGAATATGATTATTTTAACTAAATAATTTTGAAAATACTGTGAAGTATAAAGAAAATTCTGCCATCCTGAGTTACCTTTTTGGTGTGTTTTCTTTAATCCTTTCCTCCTCTTCCTACTTCTTACTCTAATTCAGAAGTATGATTTTAGTCCTTATCAGTGTAAAATTCTACCTTTTTTTGATTTAACATGATACAGGCTTTTTATCACATTAAATATTTCTCAAAAACAATTCTGATATTGTTAAAAATTTTTACTGAAGTGTAATGTATATCTATACACACACAGTAAAGTACATTAAATGCACTAATTTAATTGTATGGCTTGGTGAAGTTTTACACGTATAAGCCCATTTATAACCAGCCTCTAAATCAAGATATAATACATTCCAGTGTCCAAGGTTTCCTCATGCCTCTTAGTATCCTCTAGGGGTTGGTAACTCCTCTTATTCCTATCACATCAATTAGTTTTGCCTATTTTTAAACTTCACATAAATGGAATTACGTCCTGTGTGCTTTTATGTCCACTCAACATAATGCTATAATATTCATTTAGGTTGTTGCATTGGTTGGTGTGGTACTGTTTTAATTTTTGTATTTTCTGGCAAGATAAAAGCTTTCTAATTACCCCTTTTTAAAAAGCCTATGGCCAGGGCTTCCCTGGTGGTGCAGTGGTTAAGGATCCGCCTGCCAATGCAGGAGACACGGGTTCAAGCCCTGGCCCGGGAAGATCCCACATGCCGTGGAGTAGCTAAGCCCATCTGCCACAACTACTGAGCCTGCGCTCTAGAGCCCGCGAGCCACAACTACTGAGCCCGCGTGCCACAACTACTGAAGCCCGTGCACCTAGAGCCTGTGCTCTGCAACAAGAGAAGCCACCGCAGTGAGAAGTCTGTGCACTGCAACGAAGAGTAACCCCCACTCACTGCAACTAGAGAAAACCCACGTGCAGCAACAAAGACCCAACTCAGCCAAAAATAAATAAATAAATATATTTTTAAAATAAATAAATAAAAAACCTATGGCCAGAATTAAATTTTTCAAAAAAACAGGTTTTCAGGCAGTCTCCCTGCCATCCTTGTGTTTCCATTTGCCCATTTCTGGGTATCTTTCCTCACCCTCTCTCCACACTTGTACGTACTCTTCTTAGTTTCTTGTGATTCCCTTCAGTGTTTTATTTCGTGAAAATAAAACCAAAGAAAAATACACTTCCTGCTTTTTTATGCAGAAGTTAGTGTACTGATAATACCATTCTGTCTACACATCCCCTTTTTACTTTGCAGTGTGTCTTGGTGATCTTTCCTTACCACTTCATAGCCTCTTTGTGGTATGGATGTACCGTGGTTTATGTAATCAATCTCTCATTGTTGGATATATTTATTATTTAATATTGTAAACAATGATAGGATTTAAAAAACGAAAACTTTGTATACCTTGTATATATGTCTGTGTATATATATACTCCTATAGGCTAAATTTCACGGAGTATTACTGAGTCAAGGGGTATGTATATACATACGTCTGTAACTTTGGTAGATAGTAAGAAATTGCCCTTCAAAGGAGATGTACGAGTTTATACAGCCATCAGTGGTGTGTGAAATTCTGGTTCCACACACCTTTTCTAATAACATTCCATTGTAGAGATGTATTTGACCAATCCCTGTTGTTGCATATTAGTTTTTTTCCAATTTTTGACCATAATAATTATGTAAAAAGTAATTTTCTTACAGTAAATATGTGGTACTTTTTTTTGAAAATGGAGAAAATTGATGTTGAAGGTAACTTACCTGTTATGTAAATGGAAGGCTTGTTTTTTTTTTTAACTTATTTATTTATTTATGGCTGTGTTGGGTCTTCGTTTCTGTGCGAGGGCTTTCGCTAGTTGCGGCAAGCGGGGGCCACTCTTCATCGCGGTGCGTGGGCCTCTCACTATCGCGGCCTCCCTTGTTGTGGAGCACAGGCTCCAGACGCGCAGTCTCAGTAGTTGTGGCTCGCGGGGTCTAGAGAGCAGGCTCAGTAGTTGTGGCTCACGGGCTTTAGTTGCTCCACGGCATGTGGGATCCTCCCAGACCAGGGCTCGAACCCGTGTCCCCTGCATTGGCAGGCAGATTCTCAACCACTGCGCCACCAGGGAAGCCCTGGAAGGCATTTTTAATTTACACGCCTGGGCTCACATAATGTAACAAAGCCAGGACTAGAGCCCTAGTCTAGCATTTCCATGCCAATGTGCTCCTAGGAAAGCCTTAGTGATTATATTTTCTGTCTGTCTCTTTTTTTTTTTTTTTTTTTAAGATTGGTTTCAGGTACACAGAAATAAATTATTCCCGATTCTTGGTTCATGACCTTGTCGTCTTTGGTCCATTCATAGCCTTTTTGTATTTATTGATTTGTTTCATAATGAACACCCATCATCCTACCCAAGAATTAACAATACGAGGTCTACATTACATTACCCCATGTGTTTTTTACTCTCCCATCCACCTACCTGCTTCTGCCTGCTCCCAGAGGTGACCTGTCTCCAGAGTGACTTCCCTACTTTAATTAGAAAAGACCATGACGTGTTCCTTCCCTTTTCTGTTGTCTTGATTGCATGACTGAAGTGCTTCTCAGTTCTGGGAATGGAACTAACGGTTCCGTTGTGATCAGAGAAGGTTCCCTCAGCTGTTCTCACTCTGAGTGGACTTCCTCTCCGTTGCCCTAAGTAATGTTACCATGTACTGGCCAGAAAACTAGGCTCTGCAGGGTTTTTGCGTTGCTTTAGAGGAGACCCTTCGTTTAGTCTCAGATGAACAGCCCTGTGGGACTGGTAGTCTTCCCCTTTCTTCTCTTGCTGTGTAATGCTGTCTTTTCTACTTCTGTCTAATAGAAGCAGTGTATCAGGGAGGTGGAATACCAGGGTTTGAATTCTGGCTTCATTGCTTTTGCTGTGACTCTAGGTAGATCATTTCTGTTATTTTTAACCCATATGTATGTCAAGGAAGTCTAGTTTGGGGAGAATTCCTGGTGGAGGGAAAACAGCACTGGACCCTAAAGCTGTGGGTTTGAGTCCTGACTCCAGCATTCTTTGGTAAACAGATTACCCCTTCTGATCCTCAGTTTTCTTATCTATAAAATTGGCTATATTATTTGGTCTGCCTCTCAAGACTAATGTGAGATGCATGTGAGAAAATGAAGAAGACCAGTAATATATGGCTGTCTGCCTTACAGGGATATTGAAAGGAAAACAGCTGGCTGTGCAGAAAAGAATTTTGGTGTTGCATGAGTACTAGTTACAGTTGACAAAAACAGAACTTAAGTTAGCATAGGTAAAAAGAGGAATATATCTGCAAGATTTTGGGTGGTGATTTATGAAAACCTAGAAAGAGTTGAAACAACTTAGCCACAGAAGTAGGGATGTGGCTGTGTTTCATGAACAGCTAAAATCAGGACTTCAAGTCCATTGGGATCTGCTTTCTCATCTTGACTCCCTCCTGCCTGGTAGGCTTCATTTTCGCATGGAGAAGGGGAGCAGAAAGCAGCTACTTAGAGCTCCTGAGTTGTTCATATTAGTGCTTCGTCTAAGACTTGCCTGGGGAAGGGGCCCTGATGAATAAGTAGCCTTGGGTCAGGCGGCCATCCTCACACTAACCCACCGTGCCCAAGGGCAGGGCCCTTCTCACATAATCCAGCATGTGGCAGTTCCCACAATTACTGTGTGGAATGGGGAGATGGTTTCTAGAGAAACTGCTCTGTAGCTAATACTTACTACCTGAATATGAGCTGCATGGATTAATTGTAATTGCCCTTTTATTTTTTATGTGTGCGTCATCTGACCAGGTTTAAATGCAGAGTGCCATTTGAAAAGCTTAGGACGTGTTTCTGAGCAGCTTTGAATGTGCCTGCTTCACCCCAGTGCCCCTCAGTACTCCACTGGCTCCTGTCTCACCCCAGTGCTCCGCAGTAGTCTGCTGGCTCTTCCCGGGAGGGTGTCACGCTACTCAGATCCCTTTCTGCCCCTTTGAGCTTGGCCTCACAGAACAGCAGGGGACTGTGGTTTAAGGAGCTGTGTCCTGCCAACACACTGAGAATGCTGGTAGGGGGACTATTCAGCCAGGAGTGCTGGAGCTGAGTTGGGAGGGGCTGATACCCTTATGCCCATGAAGATGAGTATTTCATGTTAATCTTTGTGTTCAAATCTCTCTTCCCCCACCTGCATTTCCAGAAGGTCATAAATATAAATATCAAGACATACATCTTCATTTTCTCTAGAGTAAATACTTAGAACTGGGGTCTGGCTTTGGAAAAGCACACACCTATGGTAAATATTAAAGAGTTGATTGTAAAATGTGTGTACTTGAGATTAGTTTTTATTGGTACCTGCAGTATTCTGGTGAAATAGTAACTGAAAGTTATGCACTTCAGTTTCAGGTGCTCCTGTGAATAACTTTTGGTTTGGCTTTGGTAAAGTGAAAGAAAACAGAATCTGAGAGCAGTCTGGGACCTTAGGGGTAAGGTCATCCAGTCTGTCTCAGTGAACTTACACAAAGGAAGCTGAAGACCTGCGAGGTAGACACAGTAGTAAGAAGGAGGCTTGTTGGTGGTGATTTGATGAGTCAGGGCTAGAAGTTTGGACTCTGGTTTCTCAGTGCTCTTTTCAGTATAGTACATCAGGCTGACTTGGGATTGAGCTTCACGTCTTAATTTTGGCAATAAAGTTTTTTAAAAAGTCACAGTAAAAGAAAGGTAAGAACCACCATTTCCTAAGTAGCCATTATAGGCGTAGCCACTCTGTACATCTTTACAGTGTGAATAATTCTTCTTATACAAGGGGCAGTGAGGTTTGCAGAGGGCTTCAGTAATTTGTCTCAAGCCTGATGTACTAACCAGCAGGACAAGTGTTACATTTGCCTTTATAACTTGTATTTTTTTTGGTGTGTGTGTTTTTTTTTTTTCTCTGAGATCTCTGAGCCTCAGTTTTCTTTGCCAGTAGAATTGGGGGAAATAGTTCATAGTTAATAGAACTATCATTAAAATGAGATAATGTATGTGTAAAGTGCTTATCTCTACCACAAATCAGCATGCCAGTTCTCAGGGAGTATTTTCTGTCTGTCTCTTAAGTTGCACCTTTTCTTGTTATGCCACATGATTATGTCAGAAGCAAGAATAAACTAAGTTTGGAGAGACCATGCCATAAACTATTTCTTCATTATTACCAAGTAGTAAATAAAGGTTGTTAAACAAGATCCTGTTTTTAAGTACGAAATGTTTAGATCTAAAAGCTGAGTGTAGGGACTTCCCTGGTGGTGCGGTGGTTAAGAATCTGCCTGCCAATGCAGGGGACACGGGTTCGAGCCCTGGTCCAGGAAGATCTCACATGCTGCGGAGCAACTAAGCCCATGTGGCCACAACTACTGCGCCTGCCCTCTAAAGCCTGAGAGCCACAACTACTGAGCCTGCATGCCACAACTACTGAAGCCCTCATGCTTAGAGCCCGTGCTCTGCAGTGAGAAGCCTGCACACCACAACGAAGAGTAGCCCCCACTTGCTGCAACTGGAGAAAGCCCGCGCGCAGCAACGAAGACCCAATGCAGCCAAAAATAAATAAATAAATAAATAAATAAATAAATAAATAAATAAATAAATAAATAAAATAACTAAAAATAAAAGGTAAGTGTATTATTTAGGTAGCCTATTTCTAGAAGTTTCTAAGGCTTTGACATTGTGATGCAGCATTGTTATAGCATTGTTCCCAGCATTTACCTGTCAAGGTAGGAGCTAGTAAGGATGATCAGGTCTGGGTGTAGAGAGGGGTCAGGGTCCTGGACCCTGTCCTTTGTGGTCAGCCTTGGGTAGCTTTTGGTATCCTTGGACTCTGATGAAGGTAATCACTTTGTCTGTTCATTTAATAGGTTTCTCATGTGTAAATGGGGAAAATAGAAGTTCCACCTACAGCATGTATATGCTGATCCTGTAACAATTAAAGGGCTTAGGTCAGGGCCAGCACATAATTTATTAATGCCCAATAAATTTTAGCCAGAGTAATAATTGTTAGTATTTGCAATGATGGCATCAAATAAGGGAGCTTGGGTAAGAGTACCCAAAATATAAATACATTTAATGTTGGTCGCAGTTGTTAAACTATTAATCTTCCTCTGACTTGTAAGCTTGCTGCTGGATAAGAACAGATGTATTTTTGAAGGGTGTAGACAGGCTCTGCGTATCATCTCCTTGCACACAGGAGCAGGGAACCAGGTCCAGGTGGGGCAGGTGACTGGCACAGGGCGGTGGTGGTAATCAGTGTTAGACAGCTGAAGAAACTCGAATAGCTTTCTTATTTTCAACCAGTAAGTACAAGTGTTCTTTAATGTAAGAGCAGTTCTGTGGGCTGCCGACAATTGGTATACTGGACTCTCACCCTGGGAAAGGTTTCGCTATCATCTGTGGTCTCAGGTGGCATGAAATGGAACAAGAATGGAAGTGTCCTATCCATGGACTGACCTTCAGAGCCCAGCAGCGTGGAGGACGGAAGGCCCTGTCTGTCCAGGGCATCGTGAGGGGCTGGTGTAGAGAGTTGTAATGGAAGGTGAGGTAGGATGTGTGCTAGAGCTGGTGAGTGTCTTTGTGGCTTTCTGAATGCAGGGATTCCTAGATTTCCAGCACTAAATAGAGTTAATTCTAACTATAGGTATAATGGTCTAAACAGAGCAGTTGTCTGTGACGTCGAGGAAAACCGTCCTCCATCAGTGGTTCTCAAACCTTAGCAAGCATCAGAATCACAGGGAGAGCTGGTTAAAACAGCTTGCTGGGCCCACCCGCAGTGTTTCTTGTGCAGTGGATCTGGAATGGGGCCTGAGAACTTGCATTTCTGAGTTCCCAGAGTTCCCAGGTGACGTTGGTGCTACTGGTCTGGGGAACACACTTTGAGAACCACTGTTCCATAGGTTGCAGCTATAATACCGCAAGCCCAGTGAGATCTGAGTTAAGGTATGCGTAAGGTCTCTTCCAGGCATGGCATACTTAGAAAATGCTGAGGCTGTATGGAGTACTACAGTAAACTGAAGGGGGTTTGGAACCCTAGGTGGTGGCTGGCATGGGCTCTGAGGACTAAGGTGTACTGTGCCTGTGGCACACCTGCTGGGGAGGCTGGCATGAGATACACGAGTGTTAAAATGCAGGCTGAACCAGGGTTTTCCTTTCTAGAGCAAGGGGCCTCGAATGGGATCACTTACTGAGTGTAAGCTTCTTCACCTCACCCCTCCCAAAGCTCTAACAGCTCACTGGCTCTTAGGAGCTTCAGGATTCACCTTTGCCTGGTGTATGTTAGGACTTCCCTGTGGGCAGCCTGCGTTTGGATAGGGAACATGGTGTTTGCTAAATCCCCAGAGCCATCTGATCAACGTAAATTAATCAGACTTGCCCAAGCCTGGTCCATGATCTCTTCCTTTGTGGGATTAGTCTGTTTGGGAGCATTTGCCTTCAAGCCACCAAGGGTGGAGAAAAGTCTGAGGGAACTTTCCAGAGGCAGTTTTGAGGCTCTTGTTGGGGGAGCATCTGTGAGTGTAAAATATCAAAACGGGAAAAACGAGTTGGACCACTTAGTGTTTTGAAAACTTGTAGTGCAAGGGCACATGGCCCGGGGAAGGTGGACCTCGGGTTGTAAAACTGGAGATGGTACTTTGAGATGAAGGCGCCCCTCCCTCTGATGTCTGGTATACTTCTCCACTTTAATTACCAAGCAGGAAAACCCCTTCTGTTTGCCTTTTGAGGGTGGTGTTCCTACACTCTGACCTAAACAAAAGGAACCCGATGACTAAACACATATCATAGCAATTTTGTGTCAAAAGCTGCTTTTAGAATGATAGTCCAGTAGGCAAATAAAACTCTTCAGAATGGATTCACATCCTATCGTATTCGGATGTGGTGAGGAGTTAAGGCAATGAGAATGGTTCCTTTTCTTACTGGGAATAGTCAGTGCCCAGATGAGATGGGTACCTCAAGCCATATTTACATTACTGAGGTGTCAGTTTGTCATGCCAGAAACAGAAACAGAAACAGCTGAGCTTGGGAGTCAGGTGGACCGGGTTTACATCCGCCCTCTACCCTGTCACCTTCTGTGTGACCTTGAGCAAATTAATTGGACCTTAGAGACTCAGTTTCCTCATCTGAGTATGGAGATAGTCCTGTCTCACCGGGCAATGGTGAGGAACAAATGGGGTCAGGTTTTGCCTGACACATGAACTTCCCTCTCATGATGCAGGTCTAGTCTGACTCTCTTCCCGTGTTGTGTGAGCTAGGAACGAAGAGCAAAATGGGGCGTGGCTGTCATCGCTCCTTTTTGCTTGTACTCATTCCAGATGCAGTTGATTTGTGTGGAGAGAAAGGTTTTTCCCGAACTTTGTTTTACAGGGGTGAATTGACCTAAAAACATTCTTGACCTTTTTTTTATTCCATCCCTGACTTCAAGGAGTCGGGGTGGAGAGGCTGCTTGTGAGTCAGTGGCGTTGATAAGCATGATCGTGCAGCTCCATCCTGGTCCCAGGGGAGGACGGCTCCGTGCTGACAGGTGTTGGGATGAGAGCTGCTCTGAGTCGCCCTCTTTGTTTTCCCCTTGGCACCCCACAGGGATGTACGATGTTTTCATTAATTCTCCAAAGACGGTTAGTTAACAAAGATTTTTTTCACAAGTGACATAGAACACTTCTTTTTTTTTTTAATTAATTAATTTATTTGTTTATTTTGGGGTGTGTTGGGTCTTCGTTTCTGTGCGAGGGCTTTCTCTAGTTGCAGCAAGCGGGGGCCACTCTTCATCGCGGTGCGCGGGCCTCTCACTATCGCGGCCTCTCTTGTTGCGGAGCACAGGCTCCAGACGCGCAGGCTCAGTAGTTGTGGCTCATGGGCCTAGTTGCTCCGTGGCATGTGGGATCTTCCCAGACCAGGGCTCGAACCCGTGTCCCCTGCATTGGCAGGTAGACTCTCAACCACTGCGTCACCAGGGAAGCCTTAGAACACTTCTAATGAGTATAATTAAATTCTGAATAAAAATTTGTCCTCTTGTTTAAAAAAAAAAAATTTGTCCTCATTATAACTACCTCTTGTGAAGATCTTTTGAAATTATTTCACTTGAATTTATTTCATTTTGACATTTCAGAAACACTTTAGTTCTTTCTTGATTGGAATGTGAATCTTGGTAAAACGTTTCCTGTCCCCTTAAATTAATAATTCATACTCCTTAAACATGGTCTGTGAGAGTGCTTGTCCTTTTTGAATTTAGTCTCTAGAGTCTGCCTGTGTCATTCTTTGATTGGTTAAGGGTCTGTCTTCTCCTGTCTCGTCTTTCCCTTTTTGTAAAGTCTGTCTGTGCGGCAAGGGTGCCACTAGGGCCAGGAACTCTTCAGGCAGATCCCAGTGAAGAGCGGCCAGCTGGGCGCTGCCGTGTGGATTTCTGTACGTGTGGTGCCCTTCCGCCCCACGGCTGCCCCCGAACCCCAGCTCCCCCGCTGGAGGACCTGCGGGCGGGAGCCCCGGATCAGCCCCCCAGGCCCGAGGCTTCTCTTGGCTTCACAGCAGCAGTTCCAACGTTTGCTTGACTCTCAGACTTTCCTTTCCCCTCAGTGCTTAGTAGAAGGCAAATCTTCCTGCATTTGTGTTTTTTCACTTTGCTTTCTTGTGCCCCTAATTTCGTAGAGCTAGTTTCAAGTTACTTGAGGAAAACTGTTCACCATTTGCTGTTCAGAATTAAGCCGAGTTTTTCTCAGGTTCTAAATCTTTAAAATTTTGCTATAGTTATTAAAATGGTAGGGTTGTTTCGTTGTTGTTGTTTTAAAGAACTTTAGCTACATCATCAGGCATTATGGACTGGCTTGGGATCCTATCAGTAATCACAGTGAGTCTCAAATCCCTCTTCTCATCATAGGAAACACAGGCTGAGGACTCATAAATTTCTACTACTGGTCCCTCCTCACTGGGGCTTCCCCGCTTCCTCCCACTGTCCTTTGAAAGCAGCAGGTTTATACTCACTTTGCGTTGGTACCATGAGAAAAAGTAATATTTTATCTTCTTTTGGGAAACGTGACGCATAAAAGGAAAAAAATGAACTTACTCCTTGTTTTACAAATATATTTTGCTTCTGCCTCTAGACACTTAAGCTCCTTTCGAGGACAAAGGCTGCTTCTATCTATCATCTATCTATCTATCTATTTATTTATTTATTTATTTATGGCTGTGTTGGGTCTCCGTTTCTGTGCGAGGGCTTTCTGTAGTTGCGGCAAGTGGAGGCCACTCTTCATCGCGGCGCGGGCCTCTCATTATCGTGGCCTCTCTTGTTGCGGAGCACAGGCTCCAGACGAGCAGGCTCAGTAATTGTGGCTCACGGGCCTAGTTGCTCCGCGGCATGTGGGATCTTCCCAGACCAGGGCTCGAACCCGTGTCCCCTGCATTGGCAGGCAGATTCTCAACCACTGCGCCACCAGGGAAGCCCCCAAAGGCTGCTTCTTACTCACCTTTGAGTCTGGCTGGGTGGTTTTTTTTCCAAAACTATGTATCACGTCACAGATTTGCATGTCATCCTTGCGCAGGGGCCATGCTAATAGTTAATCTTCTCTGTATTGTTCTAATTTTAGTGTATGTTCTGCCCAAGCGAGCATGGCCTTGGAATTTTTTGTGCACGTGTGTGAAAAAGGTTGAAGTAATGAAAGACCTGTGCTGGAGGGTGAAGTCAGTGTTCGGGCTAGTCTAGTTCTGCTGACTCGAAGAGATAAACGTCAGCTCAGGGCAGCTCATCTGATAAGGCAGTTGGATACACACAGTGTAGAAGTAAAACAGTAATAAATGAAGTAACCTTTATGCAGCAAACTCTGGGCTCCTGCTTTGTGCCAGGTACTGGGCTGGGCTTTGAAGACCCATAGAGGAAGGAAGGTAGGAGGCTGCCCAGGGAGGGGCGGTGGATTGGAGCTGAGGCTTTGAAGTATTTAAACCCCACCTTACCATTTATTAGGTGTAGGTCCTTGGGAAAGTTGTCTAGCACCCTGAGCCCTCGCTTCCTCTTTTCTGAAAAGGGAGTACTAGCATTGTTAGCTGAAAACTGGGTTCACCTCTTGGTGGCTGTTGAGCTAATAGACACAACCAAGCCAAAGGTCGGGAGAAGGAAGAATTTATTATTACTTGCAGCAAGTGAGGAGAACACCGGGGATCTTCTCCAAAGCAGTGTCTGTCCGAACAGCGAAATTAGGGAAGTTTTAAGCTAAGGGTACTTGCGTATTCATGAAGGGGCTTGAGCAGAGGAGAATTCAGCATAGCATTGGGGCAGAGGTCCACAGAGTCCAAGCTTTAGTTGACTGAAGTCAAGAGTGGCACCATCGTGATTCCATCCTCCAGCTGGGTGGGGTCCTTAGTACCTGCAGAGCTCAAAGATATATTTGGATGTGTATCCCCTGAGGAGGAATTAGGACTCTGCTTTATCACTGCACTGTCGTTTGAGTGCCTTTTCCCTGTTCCTGCATTCCTTTGTTCCCTCAAGATCATAAGTTACTGAGACCTGTTCAAGGGTGAGGATGGTGGCCAGGCTTAGATCACAAAATGGCTTCTCTTATGCCAAGAAAGCCACTCCTGGTTCTGTTTCTCCAGGGACCCCCTAACTTATCTGCTTATAGTATTTACCTGTAAGGTTGTACCTACGAAATGATCCCTCAGTTCAGTATGTGGCAAGCGGTAAGCAGGCAGACAGTGGTGGCTTTAAGAGCAGCCCAGTGAAGTTAGAGGTGTGGGAACAGCGTCACTCTGTGTGTAAACAGTCTGTCCGAAGTACACATGTGCTCTGCTGGGAGGTTTGTGTGCCCAGGTGCTGGCGAGACAGGAGGACAGGGAGGCGCCTCACCCAGCAGGGACATTTGTGGAAGGCCCCCGGGAGTAGTGGCACCATCCCAACTTGGTAGTGAGCCAGGACTTGAAGTCCACTTAAGGATTAGCTGGCAAAGAAAGGGGGAAGAACATTTCCATTCTGGGCAGTAGGAAGTCTCTGCAAAGACACCCAGACACCTCTTTTGTCAGGTTCTGGTTTCCGGTTTGCCAGGGTCAGTAGGAAATCCATGAGCTCTGCACCCTCTGCTAAATTTGCAAAGAGAAGAGTTAAATGGGTTTTTAAGAAAGGGAGGTCTTTTAAATCTGAAGTCTCCAGAATAAGACTACGCCTTTGGCTTGGCCAGGTATTTGCCTGTGACGCTTGGCGGTGGTGTCAAGTCCTCAGGAATTCAGTGGGTGCCAAGAATGGTTCCCACCCGGCCCCCCTGTGGTGGGATCTGAGCACACTCCCTGGCAACCCACCCCCTGGTTTCCCAGTTGCTGCCAAATTCCACTTTCAGAAGGAAGTGATTCCATTCCTTTCTGACTCACGGGAATATTAAACAATCAAGATTAAATATCTCTATGTACTTCAGGGGTGGGGAAGTAAATATCTTTTGACATGTGATGGTGCAGTGACAGGAAAGGAGCAGGTCACGTTTTAATGCTATGCTTGACGGACAAGAGAATGTAAAGTTTGTGTGTGTGGCAGGGACATACGCTATGTTGAATCTAATTGCGAAGATTTATAATAGCAAAATAATCCAATTAAAAGTCTGCCATCCCCTTCAAATACTTGTAAAAATTCTTTGTTTAGATCCAATGGCTTTAATTCCAGAAACCAGCATCTTCTGAGTCTTTACTGTGTTCATAAAAGCCCTGTGCTAAATGTGATACCTTGTCATCTCATTTAATTGTCAAAACAACTTTATGAAGCAGGGAGCTTCCGCATTTCTTACAGATGAAGGTATTGAGGCTTTCTAGAACTTGTAGTTGGGTAGTTCGCAGATCTGGAGTGAGCCCAGGTAATTGGATGCCATTGTGCTCATCACCAAGCTAAAGCAGTCCCACCCTCCCTAAGTTTGAAAAGTTGCTCTTTTTCACAGAAATAATTTTTAGTGTTATTTTAAGTTTTTTTTTCTTTTCCCCCCACACCTTAGTTTTATTCCTTGACTTCAAACCAACTCAATGACTTGTCTGGGCTTAGCAGTTATTATTTTTCTGGCAGAGTAGTATGCAATAATGTGAAGATTTTTAGGTGAAATTTCAAGAGTGTTGGACCTACTACATCTAACAGGTAATGTTGAGACTCTAATTGGCTATGCTTATTTATATACAAAACTTTCTCCCAAAGGTTCTCTGGGAAACCTTTCACGTTAACAAGGCATCATCTCCAATGTGTATTACTTCTTAGAACACATTCACTCACACATCAGAATGGAATAAGAAAGGTAGAGAGGGAAGGCAGTGATGCTGTGACTGTACTGTATAGGCTGTTAGTGATAGAGCCATTGAGAAAGTAAAGGGAGAACAAACAAATCTGTTATTAAAGAACCATAGTAGAAATCAGTTTGTGCTTCTTAATGTAGTTTTTTTAAAAATTTTTTTTTATTTTTTATTTTTTTAATGCTATTCTTGTCTGCTTACATTCTTTTTATTTATGTATGTATGTATGTATATATGGCTGTGTTGGGTCTTCGTTTCTGTGCGAGGGCTTTCTCTAGTTGTGGCAAGTGGGGGCCACTCTTCATCGCGGTGCGCGGGCCTCTCACTATCGTGGCCTCTCGTTGCCAAGCACAGGCTCCAGACACGCAGGCTCAGTAATTGTGGCTCACGGGCCCAGTTGCTCCGCGGCATGTGGGATCTTCCCAGACCAGGGCTCGAACCCGCGTCCCCTGCATTGGCAGGCAGATTCTCAACCACCGCACCACCAGGGAAGCCCCTTAACGTAGTTTTAACATTCCATGTTTAGGGTGAACGGATTGAGAAGAATCAATGTTCTTTGTCCTAGATTAGTGGTTTTCCAAGAGTGGTGCCCAGACAGCGGCATAAGCATTACCTTAGAACTTGTTAGAAATGAAAATTCTCGTTCTAACTCAGACCTAGGCCGGATAAAATGAGATTAGTCTTCCTAAGATGGGGTGGATAATTACTAAACCTAATCACATCAGGATGAGGATCAGGTAATTTGGATTTTTTTCTTGTTTGTAATTGATTCTGGATTTGTTAAGCTAACAATAGCACCATTTCTGTGATTTGACTGTTAACACTGGATAATAACAAGGTAGTCAGATAGGTTAATAATATTTAATGAGCCCGATAAATATTAGATAATTTTATATATGATATTTTTCTTTCATTTCTTCCCCCTTTTATGTTACAGGCTAAATAATAACTGAGTCTCTTGGGACTGTTTCCTTAGGTTAAAAACGTTTCTGCAGGCACACAAGACATGCCTCCTCCCCTTTCTGACTACGTGGAGAGAGTGGACAGCCCCGTGGCCTACTCTTCCAATGGTAAAGTGAACGAGAAGCGACTATATCCAGAGTCTTCCTATAAATCAACACCGTAAGTAGCGTCTTCCTTCTTTTGCTAGAATGAGTCTGAAAAAGTGAGTATTTGCATGTGTTTATGAATCAGTTACTGTTTTGTGCCATTTGCCTTAAAAAAAAAAAAAAAAACCCAACAGTTTTCACAAAGGCTGGAGACTGATCTCTGCCTTATAGGTGGAGGCAGAATGTGGTTCTTTCCTATTTCTGGTTTTGAAGTTTAGGTGAGGTGGAAGGGTATTACAGATTGATAGCAGAGCTAAGTGTGGTTCTCAGTCTCTCCTCCTGCCTATAATTATTAGATCTCTTTCGCTGGGGGATGTGAAACTGATAAAGCCTCTAGATTTTGTTTTACATGTGGTGTGAAAAACCTCACAGTGAGTTTCTGGCCTAGAGTAGGTGCCATTCAGGTTATTGAAATAGTATCCCTGTTGCGGTTTTAGGTTACCCTGAAGCCTAAGTCTAATTCACCTTAATGACAAGAGAGAGATGTTGGGGATATTGTTAAGGACTTGGATGTAGTTTGCCTAAGGATGATAAATTAACATTCCTGTGTATAATTCTAGAACTCCGAGTTCCTTTGTAGACCAAAAAAATAAACCTTCCCTTTAGCTAATTTGATCGTTCTAAGTTAAAGGTTTATCTGCTGGGAAATTTTTGTTCAAAGTTTTATCTCCAACCTCCACCGCCACTTAGGGGGCCGAGTTTGTAGAGATCCACTCTGAGTGCATAGTAGTTTGGGTGCCTGGAGCCCCTAAGATGACACCAGCAGCTGAGTTAAGTATGGAATCAGTTTGAAGAGAATAGATTTTTTTATTACCCTAGAATGGAATTTGGAAGTATACTGGCATTCTGCCTTACCCTCCATATATTTTATTTTATTTTATTTTATTTTATTTGGTCTTCAGCATCAAGCTTACTTTTGATTTCAGTTGTAAATGATTTGGAAGAAGAGCATTTTCTCTGTTCTCCTTCTTCTCTTTGGATTTTGACAAAAACCAAATCAGGTGAGGCTATGAGAGGCAGAGGTACACAGTAGAGATGCAGTCCTTGTAAAAGATTCAAGCTATGGTCTACATGACTTCCATGCATACAAAATAAATATCTATAATGCATCTTGTGACCAGCTGTGCCTCCAAATTAATTGTAAGGCCTGCAGGACTCCACAGTGTTCCCACATGCTGTCCCTTTTTATGAGAACTAAGATATTTTCACAAATTCATTTGGAACAGTTTAAATATCTTACTTATTCTTCAATAGGCCAGTACATTCATGATGTAAAATTTATAAGGAGCAAAAGGGAATCCCTTTTGTCCCCAGCTGTCTAGTTTCTCTCCCCAGGGGCAGCTAGTGTTACCAATTTCTTTTACGTCCTTCCAGAGGTTATTTTTAAATAAATATGCTGGCCAAATACGATGTTGGTTATTTTTGCCTTTTAAAAGAAAATAGCATATTAAATGCATTGTTAGCAATATATCTTAGTGATTGTCCTTATCAGTATAGAGTTTACTGATCTGTTTTATAGCTACATAATATTCCATTAAATGGGTATACTAAAATTTGTTTTATTAATCCCACATCGATGCACACTTTTCCCCAATGATTTGTTATTACAGACCTCTGCAGAGAATGAACTTGCACATTTGTCACTTTGCAAATATGTCAGTGTATCTGGAGGAAAAATATTAAAAGCACAGTTGCTAGGTTAAAGGAAATTGCATATTTTATTTTGATAGATGTAGTCAAATTGTACTCCATATGGGTTGTACCAGTTTATACTCCCAGAGTACACCCTAGAAGTTTTTTGAAGGCCTGGAAAATGCAAATATGATGCTTAGTTTTAGAACCCAGCAGAAGGGGAGGATGGGGATGGTGCCAAGGTAAGGGATAACGAACGAATGCAACAGTGTGTAGTAATGACGGGAGGAACTTGCAGCCTCTGGCGGGTAATAGACATTGTTGATTGTTGTCTGTGGCAGAGCATTGAGCGCTACGGAGGATTCAGTGTACGTCCTCCTGGATGACGAAGGGATCTGTCTTTCCTCAGGTGTTTCTTGAAGGTGTTTAGTAACTCACCAGTGCCTCTCCTCCTTATTATTGTAGTGGATGGGGAAGGAATTAGAATCGGAACGTTGTCTGAGGTCCAGGTTAAGAATGAGGTACCTCAATACTAAGATGTTTTCCCCTCGAGGCATAACGTACATTCAGTAAAGGGCACTGATCTTGCTATACAGCTTGATGAGAGTTCACGCATGTGACCACTGAAGTAACTACCCTCAGACCGAGAGAGAGGCATTTCAAGCGCTCCAAAACGTTGTCTTCTCCACGGGTACCCCCCTTCCCCACCACCACTCTTTTGACGCCTGTCACCATATCACAGTTCTTATAAAATGGAATCATGTGGAAATTATTCTGGTGTCTGGCTCCTTTTGCTCTCACCATAATGTCCTAACCTTAGAATTTTAAGGCAGTTAGAATTAATCCTGGATTAGGAGACAGCAGAGTGTAGCTGAAGATGGTTTCTTCTCCACCCTCTCTAAGTGAATTTGGGAGATAGTAGGTACACTCCCTACTCTCTTTTCCACACCCAGGGTGAATTAACCTTTGTAAATCAAAGAAGTGGAGTGCTGATGCGATGCAGAGCTTTCAGGGCAGGCTGACACCTTAGAGTGCCCAATGAGACCACTGTCTGGTAGTAGTATTTAGGCTGGTGGGATAATCTGTTAGGGCTTTTACGCAGGTTGTAGGAATTCACTGGTTCGCCTAAGGCCCAGAGATGGTGCTAGCTTCGGGCACAGCATGATCCAGGGACTCAGAAGATATCAGGGTTCTTGTTGCTATGCTGGTGTTATTCTCAGTACAGCTTCTTTTGTAGCAGGCTAGCCATGCACATTCCCCAGGCTGTCTTGATCTTCTAGCACCAGATTCAGAGAATGGAATTTACTTTCCCAAAACTTACATATCAAATCTATTGGAAAGATTCTGATTGGTCCTTTTTGGGTCCAGGAAGATGGAGTTCTCTGGTTGGCAAGGCTTGGATATTCCCCTCAGTGATGATGGCAGTTTTAAAATACCATGTATATCATGGATGTCATTCCGACAGTCATGACACTGATGTGATCATGCATTTTGTTTCTCTCTCCTCCCTGATACTGGGTGTCCTCAGTAAAGAGGATTCTTGTGAATGTCTTTTCAATTCAGTAATTACCTTGAACCCCTGCCATGTACTGGGCCAGGTGCCCCTGGGAATACGGAGTTCGTGTTCCCATGGAGGTTGCAATACAACAGAGGCGGAAGGAAGTGCCAATAACTACACTGTTGGGGTGAGATAGAGCAGCAAAGGCATGTGAGGGTGCGTGTGTGTGTGTGTGTGTGTGAGAGAGAGAGAGAATAGAACAAGTTTAAAAAAGAAGGAAGTCAAAAACTACACAAGGGCAGATTTCCGCACCTAGGGGACTGAGTCAGATACTGAGGAAAGTATACAGGTGGTTACTTCTGGCTTGTGCAGATTTTTGACCTAATCAGACTTGTCTCTAAAAGCAGGTTTGAAGGTGACTAAGAGTGCACATATCCCCTAACTGTTACATTTATATATACTTTTCTTGCCAAGCATTTCGTTTTTAGCTTTCATGTTGTATCAAGTTATTGTTTAGTGTTTGAAAGGGTGTAGGAAGAGGGGAGATGGAAAACTTCTAAGGTGAAGATTTATAATATCAATATCTAATATAAAATTACAGGAGAAGGGCCGCCTTGATATTTTGGGGTTTTTTCTAATTTCTTTTGCCCTTTAGCATCCTCCCCCTCTGGCCCCCAGCACTTCAAACAAACCCACTGCATTCTAAAGGTTTTATTTGCCACCTCAAAGCTAAGAAGCATAGTACCTGGCAGAGTGTCTAGGAACTCATTAATCATTGACTCACAGACAAAGTCACATTTTCCTTCCTTTAGAAGTAGCATTAACAGAGCACTCAAAGCCATGTTAACCTGGATAAATTTAGAAAGAAGAAATAAATATCAGCCCCCCCCAGCCACCACCCCTCCTAAAGCTTTAGGAGTCTATAAGAAATTAATAAGTGTGATTAGAAATCTAAGACTTTGGCAACAGTTAGAACCAAGCAGTTTTGGATCACCTAGAAAACAGTCCACCTCGTGGATAAAGCTCAAGATGACAGTTCTGTAAGTTGAAAGCAATAAAAAAAAAAAAATTCTTCAGACTTTTAAATAGTTGACTTGAATAGCAAGGCTGATGTTGGAAAGTCTCAGGTGCCTTGTTTCTCCTCTTGCCCTTCTCCAGCTCTGCTACAAGGGGAAAGTGCAGCTTTGCATTTCTGTTACTCAGAAGTAGTCTACAGTTGCCACAGCTCTTGGTCTTTTATTCCATGTTAGGCTTCGTTTTTCTGCTTGTGGCAGAAACATTATATGCAATCAAAAATCTGATGCAGTATTAAATAATTGGCGTTAGAAAAATAAGTGTAATGTTAACTCTTCCATTTCATTCATTGTACAGGGCTTCAGGATTAACAGTGCAATTTAAAAAAGAAGTCTTAACGAGCTCTTTCATCTATTACAATATAAAGCTTTTTAGGTTTTTTGTTTTTAGGTTTTTTAGTTTAAATTTTCAGTATTTTTCATTTTTCAACATTGTATCTTGAAAAGAGAATTGATACAGAGGATTCTAAAATTAATATTACCAAGAGCTTATCTCTGAGAGTCAGCCTCTCAAGGTAGATATGTATGTGCATTCCTCTCCCCACTCAGCATTCCGTGGAACTAGAAGAACCTGTAGAAAAGAGTCGTGATTGTTATTTTCCTAACAGCCTTTTGTGGAGTAAGTCCCTGGCACGGGTCAGGTCAGTAATTCTCTTCCAGATCAGCGTGTTTCCTAAAGTGAAATCTTACATCCATTTTTCGTACAAGGTTTACTAATGAGCTCCCCTTACATCAGAGCCTTAAAGCTGTTCGTGTGTATTAGGGGAGCTGGGCTGGTGCTGGGTTGAGCGCAGGAAGCTGGGGATCTGCCCAGTGCTGGGCAGGTGGCTGGTTGAGTGAATGCGGCCCACGTGTTGCTGCCCTCTGTGGTCTCGGTGCTCTGACAAAGGCTGGTAATGCTCACGGACAGATGATTCCTGTTTTGTTAGGGTGCCTGAAGTGGCTCAGGAGCTGCCAGTGACTTCACCTGTGGAGGACTTCCGGCAGCCTCATTACAGCAACAGTGGTAACCTGGAGACGCTTTCAAAAAGGGCTCCCTCGAAGGGCAGGGCAGGAAAGTCGAGGAGATCAGAGCAAGACCACTATGAAACAGACTACACGACGGGCGGCGAGTCCTGCGATGAGCTGGAGGAGGACTGGATCAGGTACTGGGGCGCCTCTTGCTGGAACCCCTTGCGCATCTGATGGTTGTACAGCCAGGTTTTGGTGGTGTCGCCTCCTCAACGGGGGTGGGTGGTACAACTTCATTCTTTGCCAACCAGGGCTGGAGACAGTTTCTTGATACTTTTTTTCCCCTAAGTACTCCTTTATAATAAAGATTGACCTGGAGGGAATGTGTTTGGCTTAATAGCACTTTGGCTTAAAAACATGTCTTAAAAACACTTTCAGCGCACCTCCACAAAATGACTGATAAACTTCGCCAGTACTGTATGCTTTTACCAATAGTCACCCAAGAAAGGCTTTTCAAATAAATGAAATACAAGTATAGAGGAACTTTGTTTTACTAATTATAAAATTCCAGACCAGTGCTATGGCTTTCCTTTGGCGTTTACTTTTAAGTTAAGCTTTCACGATGAGACCAGAGAGTCTTTTAAAAGTTTAATCGAGAGGACTTTGGCAAACAGTTTTGTAAACAGTGGAGTTAACAATTTAGTGTCGTGGTTAAGTTACTTTGTGTGTCAGTGGTTTTGTCCTAGTCCATCATTGCCAGCTGTACTCGTGTATGACCTGTAGCCTTCTTTTGCCCAAGTATTCTGAGGAATGGGACACAAATCAGAAATATTTGCTGTGTGGTTAATCAAAACATTGCTTCTCAAGGTATTAGGAGGGATGGATGGGGCAAGTATAGCTAGAAGTGCCGTACTCACTGGTGGCTCTCATATTTCATCTCCCCCTTAACCCCTCAAGAGTTTTGGCCTAGTTCAGTCATCTGTCTATAAAATATTTGCCTGTCTTGTATCATGCAAGATTTAAATGAAAACTTTTAGAAATTCTGAATTCTTGTTTCCCTTCTGAGCAAGTCATTTAATTTCTCCTGTCTGTAAAATGGAGATATTTAGACTGTCTTAGATATGACATTTAAAATTCCATATTGCTATGAAGTTCCTTAGTCCCGTGAAACAATTCAGAGTATTTCCTCAGTGGATTATGGGTGGTTAATAGCATCACTGTCATATGTAAAGAATAGCTGGCATATTGAGAGATACAAGTGGTACAGAATTTCAGGGTTTTTTTTAATAGTTTAACACATTGCCAGATTATTTTTACAATGAGCATACATTTTCATACATGTACCTTTTAATGTCTACTTTTACAATCAAAGTGATTTCTATTAAGGAGAAGCAAGACCCACCCACCCCCCGCCGCCGCCCCAACCAAAAAAATGCTCAAAACAGTCTGAAAACTGTAGGTGGTAGCAGAAAACAGCCAGCTGCCAGTCAGCTGCTCTGCCACTGAAGTGATGAAAATATCCTTTGAGTTCCACAATTCCAGTTTTAACACTTTAAACGTAAGTATCCATTCTCATGTGGTGTGGTATATTCAGAATAAATGAGTTCCTAAGACAACCCTGAAATTTCATAAATGATTTTCAACTTATTTCTAAAAATCAGTAGGCATGGTTTTTTTTAAAAAACATGAGCAGCAACGTAAAAAGCATAATCATTCTTAAAAGAACTCATTTGCATCCCACCTTTCTCTACCCATAAGCAACAACAACAAAAACAAAACCAAGAGAATGTCAGTCTCCACATCCCACCAGCTTATCATCTTTGAGGAAGAAGCACTGGATCTTAGGTCTGCTAAGGATACATAAGTAATCATTTTCTCACTGAATTTTTAGGGAATATCCACCTATCACTTCAGATCAACAAAGACAACTCTACAAGAGGAATTTTGACACTGGCCTGCAGGAATACAAGAGCTTACAAGCAGAGCTTGATGAGATCAATAAAGAACTCTCTCGTCTGGATAAAGAACTGGATGACTATAGAGAAGAGAGTGAAGAGTACATGGTAAATTGAAATCTGATAATTATATATTACATAGAATTTTATTCTAATCTATGGAGTACATTATCCTTTATACTAATATTGATACAGATTTTGCTAGTAATTATCAAACTGTAATTTCATTGAAGAGTAATTGAAATCAAGTCTTAGATTAAAGTCTTTCCAAATTGAAAAGTGTACTAACGTAGTTAAGAACTACAAAGCAATATGGTCTGTGTACATATTGGGTTGGCCAAAAAGTTCATTCGGGTTCGTCCATAATCCATCCCTTCCTGCTTAAAAGAAAATAGCTACACATTAGTTTTTCTATTTATAAACAAAGTTCACTCTTTCTGTAAAAATTTCAAATAATACAGAATTACATACAGAAAAATAAATTGCCTTAAATTTTGTCACCAAAATATTAGTCGTTAAAATGTCCCCTCTGTGCAGAAGTGCACCTAGACACAATCTTTGATAAAGAATCATAAGTTTTACTTATATCCTTCCTGCTTTTTTACTCAATAATAGCTTATGGCTCTTTTTTTTTTTTTTTTTCCTTGGTCACCTGGCTGGAGTAGTGTTTGTCCATGTAAAGTTACTCATTACTTTTTAACCCCCATCTCAATATTGTGCTCTTTAGAAGGAAGTCACTATGCATAGATCACACTTAAGGACTGGGGAATTATACTGCAGCGGTATACCTACAAAAATTATTTGGAATTCATCTGCATGGGAAATTTGTCACTTCCTCCCATTTATTTAATCATTTATGTTAGTATAGACTCATGGATATTTGTTTTATACTTTGGGTTATAATCCAACACTACTTAGTTTTGTTGCTTGAATTGTTTTAGCTAGGACCATTGGGAACTCTTTCGGTTGCCTCCTGTGTTTCTTTGAGATATCCCCATCATTGTGAAGGTTTTTCTTTTTAAATACTTACTGGCACTGCTTATATCTTGCTTTTTTATTCAACGATAATTTGTGGTTATCACTTCATGTCAATAATAAAGATCTACTTACTGAGAAAATATCTTTATGTGTTAAAAAAATAACTCCACAATTTTCAATTTTGTGGTTGTACCATAATTTACTTGAGTGATCCTCTATGAATAGACATTTAGGTATGTCTCCCCACTGCCACACATACACTCTGCCCCTACTAGTAATACACTGATGAACCTCTCCATGCTTACACACTTACCCACTTATCTGCTAGAACAAATTCCAGAATGTGAAATTGCTGAGTCAGAGGTTAGTACATTTAAACTTTTGTTGCAAAAGTGCCCTCCAGAAAGATTATATCAACTGTATTCCTGCTAGTAATGCTCTAGAGGCTCCTCTGACCCACATCTCACTAACATTTTATGTCTGAAAAATTACTGACTTGTGTCTTAGATAGCAGTATTTAAGCTTTTTTATCACATCATGTATTTATTGGAACTTCATAGTCCTTTTATGAAATACCCTTTGCCATTTTTAATTGGGGTGATCTGCTTTCCGGTTTTGAAGTATTTGCTTCGTATATAGTTTGATTTATTTATTGTTTTCTTTTATGGCTTCTCTATGGTATCGTAAACCTTTCTTATCCAATCAATGCTTATTCATTGTTACTGTGTCCTTGATGTGGAAGTGCTGAGGTTACAGGGACAAATCATGTTTCCACCCTCAAAGAGCTCATATTCAAAGGGAGAAACTGACACCTAAACAACTTTGACAATGGGACTAATGCCATATTTACATTATGTATAGAAAGTACTGTAACTAACTTCTCTGAGAAGGAATAAAGTCTGCTGAAGGCCTGGAGAGTTTAGAGGAGGCTTCACTGAGAGGTAACCAGTACACATTCTCCAGACAGTAGGGGAGATACATGAGTACAGCTATAAGGGGAACGTGATGGAAATCTGGAAGCATTAATGTGCTTAATTTTTTAAAGAATTGCAAATGGTGGGCACTGAGACTGGAAAGGTAGGAGACTAGATTAGTAGAGAATTTAATGGAGTGCTTAGACCAGTTTTATAATGGGATGTAACCTGATCAGAGCCGTGCTTTATGAAAAAGTTCTCTGGGGTCTACGTGCCACGTGGACTGGCATGGGGAGAGGTGAGAGGCAACAGAACAAATAGTTACCTGTCTGTGTGAGTGGAATGTGAGAAGTATCTTAATGTCATAAATTTCCCGTCACTGGATTCCTCAGGCCCTGCTACTGACCATAATAGTTTTGAGAACTTTAAGACTTCGTTATTTTAATTCCCTGTATTTTTGTCATAAGATGACATTTTTAGCTTCAAAATATAACATCAGGAGTGTTACTTTTGAAAGAGAAAATGCCCCACTAAACATATTCCTTTGTTTCTCCTTAATAGGCTGCTGCTGATGAATACAATAGACTGAAACAAGTTAAGGGAGTAAGTATCCCAGATTGTAAGATTCTTTTCGGAAGAACTTATCTATTATGTGCTTTTCATTTAACCTTTAGAATGACTCTGAATACCTTGTCACACATGCACTGATTATAGACAAAAGGCCCTATAATTGCAAGATGAAAACTGTGAGAAGTTGGAACCTTAATTTCGGTTGTTTGCAACTACAACCAGCACTGATGCAAAAAAAAAAAAAAATTTTTTTTTTTTTTAGTTTGAAGTATACATACAGAAAAATACACGGATTGTAAGTATACAACTTGGTAAATTTTCACAGAGCAACCACACACCTTTGTACCTGGCATCCCAATAAAGAAATACATTTCGTAGTACCCCTTGTATGCTCATCCAATTTTTACACTCAACCCAGAGGTAACCACCATCCTAAGTTCTAACATCATGTATTAGTATTGCCTATTTTGAACTTTATATAAATGGAATCATACAGTATGTAATTTGTGTGTGATTTCTTTTGCTCAGTATTGTTTGTGAGAATCATTCAGATGGTGGCATGAAGCAGTGGTTCGTTTTTAAGTGTGTATGCACACAGGCACACATTTGCTAGGTATATACATAGTCATGAAATTGCAAGGTCATTGAGCAAGTGGGGATCCTGCCTTGGGTAGGGACTGTCAACAGCATCCCTGGTTTGTGCCACTTTACATTCCTAACAAGCAGTGTGGATTCCTATTGCTCCGTATCCTTGCCAACACTTGGCATCATCAGTCTTCTTTTTGTTTTTCTCCTTTGGCCACACAGCGCGGCTTGTGGGATCTTAGTTCCCCAGCAAGGGATCGAACCCGGGCCCTCAGCAATAAAAGCACAGAGTCCCAACCACCCACTGGACTGCCAGGGAATTTCCCAGCGTCATCAGTCTTTATTGCCTTAAAACATTTTTGGTTTTTAAAAGACTTTATATTAATTTTTAAAATTCCAAAAGTCATTAATTTTTTTTTGGCTGTGCTGCGCGACTTGTGGAATCTTAGTTCCCAGACCAGGGATCAAACCCGGGCCCATGGCAGTGAAAGTGCCGAGTCTTAACCGCTGGACCACCAGGGAATTCCCAGAACATCATGAATTTAAATTCAAGAGTTTAAAAACGTACATAGTAAAATTTCCTGTCTCACTCCCCATTTACCCCGTTTCTTTATTCTAAGTAAATCCATATCACCCAGTTTCTTGTTTTACTGATTTTTTTTTTTTTTTTAAATCATGTTTTAGCAAAAAAAGGCCGATAAATTTTCTTGGTGACTTTACAAATCATTAGAAATGTGTATCCTTTGTAAAACTCAGGTTAGAAGATATGATTGAGAAAAGAGAATCAGCTGCTCATGTGGTTAGAGATAACTGCCAGGTGCCTTATGCATGTTACTTCATTTAACACTCCCTGCAATTCTATATGACTAACGCTCCCCTTTTGTTGTTGTTCACCTCTGCCTTCCCAGCAGCTAAAACATAACTCGTTTTTAGTTTGTTCAATTTACGCGATTCTTTTTTCTTTCCCCCCCCTTCCCCCCCCCCCTTTTTTTAGTCTGCAGATTACAAAAGTAAGAAGAATTATTGCAAGCAGTTGAAGAGCAAATTGTCACACATTAAGAAGATGGTTGGAGATTATGATCGACGGAAAACATAGATAGCAGATGCCACATTGTTAGGTTAAGAAGTATCTGACTGACATCTCTGCAATGTTATCAGGAGTCAAAATGACTTTGGACTCTAACCTGGGAGGCCAAATCTTTGTGATCATTACAGAGTTTTGGTAGTTTTAATATCATCAGTATTGAAGCATTTTATAAATAGCTTTTGATAATCAACTGGGCTGAACACTCCAAGTAAGGATTTTATGCTTTAAACATTGGTTCTTGTATTAAGAACTTTTGTTTGAGGTTTTTAAACCTCTAAGGAAGGTCCTGGAGTACACTGTGCTGTGAACTTTCACAGCCTAGGCAATCAGGTCTTAATACCTAAGTACGCTCATTGGGTCTTGTAGGGGATAGTTTAATCCTCCCAGAATTCTCCCTTCAGATAACTGTTACTTATAATCATTTATTTTCAGATAAGGAAACTGGGGCCCTGCAATAAAGTCTCTGAAGTGAAACTGCTTGTTGCCTAGCTTGCAGTTTTGGTTAAGTCTGTTTTATGACTCCATTGATAAAGTCCCTGGCCTTTTCCTATTTTAGCTACTACGGATACTGAGTCCTACCAGCCTCCCTATTGATTTTTTTCTGTGTATAAATGCTTAAGAGCTTTTTATTTCATGTTATCCTGGTAATAAAGATCATGTAAAAGTAACAAATGTGTGAAATTTGAAGATTGTAAATATATGTTTACTTTTTAAAAATCAAAGTTTAAACCTACTGGTTAGAATTTTGTTGTGTATTTTTAAATGCTTTTTATCTTTTATGGTTTACATGCTTTTTTTAAACCAACTAGCCTTTTCCATTATATCAAAGTATCCAATTACATTTATAATTCAATTGTGACTTGAATTGTATCTTACGGGAATTTTCAAGTTTTGTACATATTTTATAATTATTAAAACTGGTGTTTTCTTTCCATAATGTACCTTTTTGATGTCATTAGTGCTGTTAATATTAAGCTATGGAAAACTACACTCAGAAGTTGTATCTGTTACTGTTTTAAACTATTTTGGGTGCTGTGCTGGTTGGTAGCTTCCTAAATCCTTTGGCTAACAGAAGGCTGATTTGTCTGGAAATGGAATCCAATATCATAAAACACCAAATTATTTCAAATGGTGCCCTTAAATCTCAGCATTTTTTTTAATTCAGTTTTTTTCTGGTAAAGTAGAATTAGCTGATAATACTGGATATATAGCTAACCAAGTGGATTGTGATTATCCCCTCAGTTTGGAACTCTCATTTAAGTATATTGTTTTTTTTTTTTTTTTTTTTAAGTATATTGTTTTTAATATATAAGTCTGAATCATTTTCCAAAGATAAAAATAAGGTTTCCATTATAACACTGATACAGTTCTTCAAGTTGAAGAAATTCTTAATTTTCTATGTGCTGCTCATACTACAAAAGGTAATAAATAGTTTATGTTTTTCATATCTTTTGAATTCATACCAAATGGTAAGGACTCTATCGAGCAACTTAATTGATTTTTTTTTTAAAGGTATATGTCTTTTTTTTTTTTTAATTTATTTATATTTATTTTTGGCTGTGTTGGGTCTTCGTTTCTGTGCGAGGGCTTTCTCCAGTTGCGGCGAGCGGGGGCCGCCCTACATCGCGGTGCGCGGGCCTCTCACCGTCGCGGCCTCTCCCGTTGCGGAGCGCAGGCTCAGTAGTTGTGGCGCACGGGCTTAGTCGCTCCGTGGCATGTGGGATCTTCCCAGACCAGGGCTTGAACCCGTGTCCCCTGCATTGGCAGGCAGATTCTTAACCACTGCGCCACCAGGGAAGCCCTCAATTGATTTTTATATGTCTTAAAATTTAAACTGAAGTCAGCACACTTAGTTTATGAAGGCAAGTTTGCCAGTGTTGTGACTGAACAAAACCATTCAGCTAAATGCAGTAAGTCAAATAGCATGAGTTTGCGCTGTAAAATTGTGCCATAAAATTGAACTTTGAAAGTTAAAAAAATCATTTTTCAAATGTACTTACACACATTTGATCTCTGAGCCAGAATCAGGGTGGTTCTTTTGTGTGTGTGTGTGGGGGGGGGTGGCTTTTTTTTTTCTTTTTTTTGTCTGTGCCATGCGGCTTGTGGGATCTTAGTTTCCTGACCAGGGATTGAACCCGTGCCCCCCTGCAATGGAAGCGCGGAGTCCTAGCCACTGGACTGCCAGGGAATTCCCCTGGGGGGTTGGCATTAACCATCGGGACATAACTTTGAAAAACCACTCAGGCAGTTTTCTAGTCTGGAAAATAGAGGTTTAGATTAGATTTAAGAGGTCTCTTCCATCTCTGACCTTCTGTGGTTATGTTTGCATTCTGCTTTCTGCTATTAACCATTGTTCCAAAGATTTTGTTGAAAAAGCGTGTGGTTCGGGATTTCCGTGGTGGTGCAGTGGTTAAGAATCCGCCTGCCAATGCAGGGGACATGAATTTGATCCTTGGTCCAGGAAGATCCCACATGCTGTGGAGCAACTAAGCCCGTGCGCCACAACTACTGAGCCTACGCTCTAGAGTCTGCGAGCCACAACTACTGAGTCCAAGTGCCGCAACTACTGAAGCCCGTGCACCTAGAGCCTGTGCTCCGTGACAAGAGAAGCCACTGCAGTGAGAAGCCCGCGCACCACAAGGAAGAGTAGCCCCCGCTCGCTGCGACTAGAGAAAGCCTGCATTCAGCAACGAAGACCCAATGCAGCCAAATAAATTAAATTAATAAATAAATTAAATAAGTATGGCCAGTTATACCTACTTTCCAAAGTCAAATGGTGAAAACAAGTTTTTAAAAGCAAACTGGGTTTTAAAAGTACATGTATCATCCCAATCCCATATGCTTGGTGTGTGCTGGGTACAGCTTTACGGTGTAAATTCTTTTTAGTTTTAGGCAGATAATTGCCTTATGTTTGGCATTGTGATAATTCATAGATAATGAACAAATGCTTTAAAAGATAGTATAGAGTTTACATATCAAGTTAAAGATTATCAGGTACTCTTATAAGCAACTCTGGAGGGTTTTAATGAGTCTCGAATGATTGAGGTTCCATCTAAAGGTATTGCAATAGGCAAGCTCATCTCTCCCAGTCTTTGAAGTTTTACACTTTGAATTTCAGCTTGATTCCACTGGCTGAGCTGTTTGTGAATTTCCTAACTCTCTGGATTGTGTCCAGCCACCCATGGGCAGAGAACAGACTGTTCCATTCTTTATAGTTGTTGCTTAGTTTTACAAATTGAAACGTTTGACTAGGTTATATCATTTCTTTATTCTACCACTTTGTAAGCAATTAAAATATTGTGTCGGTCATAATAATGGCAAAAGATTACCATGGATTTATGCTTTTTTGTTTTGTTTTGCCTTAGTACCATTCCTACTTGATTCAAGATCTGAGACAGATATATTCAGAGGAGAGTAAACTTTACAGTTGGGAAAAGCTTGAATGATTCGGCCTCCTGTCCACAAATATGCTTTAAATTCTTTGGAGAGTCCTCTGTCCTTTTCCTGTTTTTCCACAAAGTCTTCCCAGACAGGTGGATAGTAAACATAAATGAGAAACTTGGGGCTTGGGGTTGTAACTGTTTGTTCTATAGGTGTGAATCCTGTCTTGGAACAGAATGGCTAATCAGAACAGAAGGAAAGAAAAGTGTGGGGTTTGTGGAAGGAAGGGAGGGAGGAAGAGGGGATACTAGGAAGGAAATAAAAGGAAAAAGGGTGGAGTTTGTGTGTGAGTCCTGTAAAGGAGTCAAAGATGTAGGGGAGGCAAAGATGGAAGCCAACTGGCACTGGGAATCAGCAATGCTAATTTCCCCTCCTCACCTTTTAAAGACAACATCAGAACTAAACAATGAGACCTTGTCTTCTGGGGAGAAATAAAAGGAGCTGGTTATGGAGTTGCCAAGATGTGATGTGCAAGCCCTGTAGGGTAGGTGGAAATAATCCCATCTTATAGATCAGACTTGGGTTGTGACTTGCTTCAGGTCACCCAGCTAGTGTGGCAGAGCCTGATTTTTAATTCACGTCTGTTCTTTCCACTGCTGTGCAGGATGGCTTCTGTTTATGTTTTTGAGGGGGAAGAATACATGGAAGGATTTTAGTACCAACAAAACAATATAGGCAACAGAGGGGAAGCGTGCGGTGATGGGGAAGCAAAAAGGTTCCGGCAGTTCCTTTCTCCTTTTCCTGGGCATAATCCTTTCCTGAGGCTTTGGGGTGCCTTGCCTCTCAATTTCTCAGATATGGGAAATGCTAGTAATTTTGTGTGTATTAGCAGATATCTCAAACAACTTGTTCAAAATTGAACTGATCTTACCAACCCCCCACCCTCTCAGTAATTGCAACTCCAGCCTTTCAGCTGCTCAGCAACAACCTTTGGAGTCATTGATTCTTTTTTCATAACAAACATCCAGTCTATTGACAAGATTGAGAATCCAGCCATTTTTCACTAGCTGCACTGCCATCTGACAGTGCTTCGAGACCCGCACTTATGACTCAGTTGCCACCACTCATCCCCTGCTTGCCCATGCCGTCCCTCAAACACACCAATGTGCTTCCACCCCAGGGGCCTTTGTACTTGCAGCTCCCTTTCCCTGGAGAAATCTTTCCCTAAGTATCAGCACGGTTAACTCCCTCCCTCATTCTGATCATGGTTCGACTGTCTTCTTGGCATGCGGGATCTTATTTCCCCCACCAGGGATCGAACCTGTGAACCCTGCAGTGGAAGTCTTAACCACCGGACCACCAGGGAAGTCCCCTGACCACCTATTTTAAACCGCAACACTTTCCCCCTTCCATGCTTAATTTTTCTCTATGGCACAATCACCATTTGATACAGTATGTTTTTCTTCATAATTGTCATGAGGGCAAGGATTTTTGTCAGTTTTTCATTTCTATTTCCTCAGTGCTTAGAACTGTACCAGGCCCAAAATAGGTGCTCAATAAATATTTGTGTCATTTAGCAGGAGCAGCAGAGCAGTCCAGGAAAACCGCTGCACGGCAAGCTGGCTCAGCTGAGTCTGCTGATGTGGTCAGAGTCCTTCATGCCAACCTTTTGTAAAGAATAAAATCAAGTCTCAGATCCCGGATGGACGGCTACCGGGCCTCCAACTTTCCAAGAGCGAATGGCCACCACTCTTCCCGCCTCTTTGCGAAGAGCTGGAAGGAAGCAGGACGTCCCTCCCCGCAGTCAGCAACACGGTTGCTCCGGCCTGCGAGCGCCACGCTCCGGCCACCACCGCTCCCAGCAGCCGGAACGTTTGCGCGTCGCCACCGCGCGCGGCGGAAGGACTTCGGCGGCGCCGTCAGAGCAAATTGAGCAGAGCTTCCGGCAGAGCGGCCCTCAGCAGGACAGGTGAGGCCGTGGTAGCGGTTTGCCCGGAGCCGAGGCGGGGATTCGAGGCCTGGGAAGTGTGGCAGCGGGAGGGGCCTTCGCGGCTGGAAGCGGGGATTGCATGGCCCAGAACCGCCTCGTAGGGAATGAGGATGTGTGGGAGGGGGCGGAGGGCAACTTCCGTCTAGGGAGCTGCATAGAAGCATCTGGGGCAGCAGTCTGGAGAGTGGCTCTCCTGCCCTAAGGCAGGGCACGAGTTTGGGGACTTGTGGGTCTGGGTTCTAGCTCGTCACCAGCCTCCAGCTGTGTGGCCTCAATAGAGTTACCAGCCTCAGAGCCTTGAGTTCCACACCTGAAAAGCAGGACAATTATCACCCTTGCCTGTCGCACAGCGCTTGGCAGGGTTAGGTGTGAGGGAAAGCTTCATAAATTGCGATGTGTGGTGCAGATCTCATTTGTTTACAGGTAGCTCTCTGAGCTCATGTGAAGGAATCATACCACCAGGCTTCCCCAGGGGGAAGTGGCTTTCCTGGGGTTGGATTCCCAGCGATATTTGTAAGAAGATGGAATATTGGGCAGTCATAGGCAGTTGGAGATTTGACCTAAGAGTTTACCAAGTATATTTTCCTCCAGGCTGCATAAATCCCTTCTCTATTAAACTGCATGCATTGTAAACATCCAACTTCCCTTTGAACATCTGCAGTTGTGGGGATCTTAATACCTCTGTCGTATCCCTGCAATTTCCCATTGCAGACAGTTCGAATTAAGAAGTCCTTAATGCAGTCCTTAATGCAGTATGCAGTGAGTGAGGTGGTCCTGCTTGCATTTTCTGCTCATACAGTTCTCACTTTGTTTCTGAACTTTCAGAGAATTAAAAGTAATAAAATAAAATACAGTTTAAATATTGATGTGATGGATGGCAGTAGCCACGTCTTTAAGAATTTAAGCTTTTGATTTTTGACATTCATGATAAATACAAAAACACCTCCATGGAAGATCAAAATGTCCAATTTAGTCACTGTATGCTGTGTTACTACACTCATCATTAAACCTACAAGGCACCAACATGGTGTGTTGAAATAGCACTGATGTCAGAATTAAGGCACTTCTTGTTATTTCAGGACACTAAAGTGGATCACCTGATCTCCTGAAACAAATGAATCTCTTCCAGTGCCAGGGAGTGGCTTGTTAATTCACTGAGACACACAGAACTTTAGCAAATAATATCTGATTGTAGCAGGTGCCAGAGAAAGCGGTGATGCCATAAAAGCAGTCTTCAACTTGTCAATAGGTTTTAATTCCAGAAGTCCATTTATAAAAATCTATATATATTTAGATTTTTAAGTATATTTTTCTATAGGGAAAATGAAATAAATGAGGTTGAGGTCTTGGTTATTGTCCTCATCACAAAAATTAATCTTTGCCCCTGCCAATGATGGGATTTGTTTTGTCCTTAATGTCTTGGCACTTGGGATTCCTTTGATCTTTCATTTATGGTAGAAGGAAGTTGAAAGTGAGAATGTAGAATGGGGAGGGAGATTCCATTGGGGAGGTTGGAGGTGTGGATGTGACGGGGGTGTTTATTACTTGGTTATGGTTAATAGAGTCCTCCCAACACCAAATTTTTCCCTGATTATTATTATTATTTTTTTTCAGATCCTATGATCTTTTTTCTAAAATAACATGTGAAATCCAGAAAAAACAAAATGCAAATGTTTCAAATTTTTAACGTTGAAATAATTTTAGATTTACAGAAAAGTTGCAAAAAAAGAAAAAAGTACAGAGTTTCCATATAACCTCCCTCTTGAGACAGCCTGAGCTAACGTATAAAGTTCCTTTCCAAATGCTTACTAAAATTATTTAAATAATAATGAAATTATTAAATAAATAAAATTTAAAATAAATTAATTGAGCTCAAAATCAAGATGGGGTATCCCTGATTATTAAAGAAATACATGTTCATATTGAAAATATGAAAATACAGAAAAGAATAAAGAAGTAAAAAACCAATCATCCTTAATTGTAATATCCCATCAAAACCATTTGTCCTATTTATTGAATTACTAAATATTTCCTTTTTCTTTTAATAGTTGGGGTTATAGTGTAGGTTTAATATTGTATTTTTTAAAAAATTGTGAGCCATAAGCATTTATCATCTATGAATAATAGTAAGTTTCATTTAAAAACTTGATTATGAGAAAATTCACACAAACACAAAGGGGGAAAGATAGTACAGTGAATCACCATGTATTCATCACTCACCTATAATAAGCAGCAGCTGTGGCTCATGTTTCATGTATACCTGTACCCACTTCCCATAATTCTATGGTTCTGTCCTATGACACATCTTTAATACATTTTTGTTTTTTTTTAAATTGTAAAGAGATGCTTATTTCTGGTGGTGCCAAATTTGTGCATAATTATTCATATTCGTTCTTGGGGATGGGAAAAGAGTTCCATGAGGATTTGAAAGTATTTTTCATTCAGCTACAATTATTGAATAAATTGCAAAGAATAAGATGATTTTGCATTCTGAGTTTTTTTTTTTTACTTTGTATGTTTACTTCCCTCTCTTTACTTTTCAAGTTTAATTGTATGCATTTGGTGACAAACATCTTTAATCAATTCACAATCTAATGATTTTTTTTTTACAGAATATTGAATAATACAATACAGTAAGAAAAAAATGGATGAAGAGCCTGAAAGAACTAAGCGATGGGAAGGAGGCTATGAAAGAACATGGTAAGTAGGGCATTATTACTTTCCCTTCCCTTTTAGACGTTGTTTTGGGTTTTGTTTTTTTGGTTTTGTTTTTACAACTTTATTGAAGTATATTTTACACATGTTAACATTCACCTGTTTCTTATGTATAATTCAATGATTTTTAGAAAATTTACTGGATTGTGCAATCATCAACATAAATCAGTTTTAGAACATTTTTACCACCCCAGTAATATCCCTCATGTCCATTTACAATTAATTCCATTCCCACCTCCAGTCCTAGGCAACTACTGTGTGCTTTCTGTTTCTCTAGATTTGCCCTTTCTGGACATTTCATGTAAATGTAATCATATAATATGTGGTCAGTTGTGTCTGACTTCTTTAACTGAACATACTGTTTTCAAGTTCATCCATGTTGTTGCATGTATCAGTAGTTCATTCCTTTTTATTGCTGAATAGTATTCTGTTAATATGTTTATGCCATGTTTTTATTCATCCTTTCACCATTTGATGGACATTTAGATTGTTTATAATTTTTGGCTGTTATGAATAATGCAGCTGTGAACATTCAGGTGCCAATCTTTGTGTGGACGTATGTTTTCATTTCTCTTGGGTTAATAAAATTTTAGCTTATCTTTTCAAACAAGTAATTATTGCTTACAGGGAGATTCTTAAAGAAGATGAATCAGGATCACTTAAAGCTACAATAGAAGACATTCTCTTCAAAGCAAAGAGAAAAAGGTAGGTAAACTTTGTGTGTGTTACAAAAGGTAAAATATATTCCTTTAAGCGTTTCTGTCCACTTACGGCCACTCCTTGGTACTTCATTTGAGCTGTGTTTCAGGGAAACTGACTTGTAGCCTTCTAAATAGGGGGAAGGAGCCTGCAACCTAGTGCCTCAGTAGGGAAATTGATCTTCAGGGACTGTCCAAAATGCCCATAATTATATGCATCCATAAGTTAATAATTTATTTCACTAAAAAAATGCAGGTTAGTTGAAAAGTTGTAATGATTTTTCAGGTAGTAGATGGTATTCCATTAAAATGTTTGCATGATTTTAACAGGGTATTTGAGCACCATGGACAAGTTCGACTTGGAATGGTATGTTATTCTTTTTTCCTTTTCTGGTACAGGACTAGTTTGAGTTAGAGAAACATTCTGGCTTAATAGAATAAACAACAGTAAAACAAACTTTTTAAAGGAATATATTAAAAATATATGTGTAGAATATGTGAATACTAAATGACATTTTTACTTCTTGATCAAAAATGTATTTGAAAATTGTTCTTATTTGTGTGTTTTGTTTTTGGGTTTTTTTTTTTTGGTAGATGCGCCATCTTTATGTGGTAGTAGATGGATCAAGAACAATGGAAGACCAGGATTTAAAGCCAAATAGACTGACATGTACTTTAAAGGTATACTAAAATTATTCTAATTTGTACTACATGTGAGGAAGGATGCTGAATTCTATAAAAGAAACGGTTTTAAAGGAAGCAATCTTTTTTTTTTTTTTTTGAGCTAATACAAACTATAGCTAAGTAGAAGTGCTACCGGATCATTTACGGAAATGGTATACCAAAATAGCTAATTATTTATGCCCTTAATTCCACTCCATATTAGGATCTTGCTTTGTCAGTTATCCCTTTTCTTTATTGAATCTTCATTCTCCTTTGACTTACTTGAATCAATCTCCTCAGCTTGTAAACACATTCAGATTATTCCTAATTTATTAAAACCCATCCTCAATTTTGCTTATTCTCCTGTTTGTCTTTATTGGATCTTTTCCTTGTTTAGATTGTTTCTGTCTCATATGTCCAAATGGTTCCATCTTTTAAGGCCTAGCTCAAACCTATCTCATCACTTACCATTTCAAATTCAGGTTTATTTAATATTTTAATTTTTATTTATTTAATATTTCAAAATTTATTATTTTTATTTATTTAATATTTTTACTTCTGAGCATTTTTTGAAAATCTATAAACTTAAAAATCATTAGAAACAATGCTTGATAAGTAGATTTCACAGGGACTTCCCTGGTGGTGCAGTGGTTAAGAATCTGCCTGCCAACGCAGGGGACACGGGTTCAGTCCCTGGTCCAGGAAGATCCCACATGCTGTGGAGCAACGAAACCTGTGCGCCACAACTACTGAAGCCACGCTCTAGAGCCTGCGAGCCACAACTACTGAAGCCCGCGTGCTATAACTACTGAAGCCCACATGCCTAGAGCCTGTGCTCTGCAACAAGAGAAGCCACCGCAATGAGAAGCCTGTGCACCGCAACGAAGAATAGCCCCTGCTCGCCGCAACTAGAGAAAGCCCACATGCAGCAATGAAGACCCAACGCAGCCAAAAACAAATAATTAAAAAAAAAAAGATTGCACAAAACCTGTTTTCTGTGGTTGTTGTTTTGCCCTTATCTAGTATTTCCTTTTTGTTTTCTTTAAACAGTTGTTGGAATACTTCGTAGAGGAATATTTTGATCAAAATCCTATTAGTCAGGTATGTGGATAAGTGATATAATTCAGAATTAGCATCCTGATATTATTGCCAAATGTAATTTATTTTTTTAAAACATTGTACATATATTCTATTGGTGATTAAGTGATTCAGATCGTGTACAAGTTTCTGGGACACTTAGCAATGAAAAGCAAGATAACTCTAGAAGTTAATGTACAGTGAACACATAGCTCAGTTTATATCAGAAGTTTCTCATGTTACTTATTCCTTTTGTAATTAGTCATTTATTTTAGTTACGTACATTCTTACCAAGAAGAAATAATTTGTTAAATTAATAATCTTTTTTTTTTTTATTTTGAGATTGGAATAATTGTAACAAAGAGTAAAAGAGCTGAAAAACTGACTGAACTCTCAGGTATGCATAAAATTACCTTTATAACACTCAAGGACTTGGCTTTATTTACCCAACCTTGTAACTCTGTTTGTAAGGTTGCCTAATAAGTAAAATGAAGCCTTTCTGCAGGCTTTTTAGGTAAAACACTTAAAAAACCCTCTATTAAACTCTTGGTCTCTAAAATGACCTGTTTTTTTGTTTTGTTTTGTTTTGCCGCCCACACACGGCATGAGGGATCTTAGTTCCCCAGCCAGGGATCAAACCCATGTCCCCTGCAATGGAAGCGCGGAGTCTTAACCACTGGACTGCCAGGGAAGTCCCTAAAATGACCTGTTTTAAATTGAGTTCTGTTTTTTCATTTGTTTTTTTTTTAAATTGAGTTCTGCGCAGTCGTGAATAGTATTATAATGAATGTAAATGTTTATTCTTACCCTGAAAGCATTAAGATAAAATTATTTTAACCATTCAGAAGATCCACTTAATCTTAAAATTAATTTTTTAAAGGTAAACCTCTAATTTAAAGAACAAAGAGTATAAAAATTGAATTGTAGTTGTTAATGATTAGATTTTCTGCTTGCATGACATGCCTAACTGAATTTTATTCTCTTAAGTGATAATAATGGCAGATTTTATTTGCTTTGGTATATGTGCTATTGCAAACTTACATCACTAATTCTATTTTATTTTCTGTAAAATACACTATCCCTTAAATGTGGTTCTCAACCTTTCATCCTCACCAATACACATAAAATTGACACACTTCCATCATTAGTAATTTTTCATTATGGCAGTAAGTAGTGAAGTGTATGTTAGCCTGGGGTCATCCAGGAAACTCAGTTGGAAGTAATCCAAAAAATCACAAACTAGCTTAAGGGCAAAGGGGAAATTACCGGCTCATGTTGAAAGGTGGGCTGACTTCACATATAGTTGTTTCTGTCTGGCTTCATTATCTGATAGGTTTTCTGAGAGGTGAAAAGATGTCTATTAATAGCCCAAGTCTACATGACCCTCCTAGTCCGTAGCCTCAGCACAGGTTCCAAAGAGGACTCTTATTGACCCTTATTATGATCTGCCCATCCATGAGCCGTCGAAGTGGCCAAGGGAATGAAGTATTTTGTTGGTAGGCCTGGCTTACATGTCTGTGTCTGGAGTAGGGTAGAAGCAGGGTAAGTTCCATTTGAACCACATAGTCTAAACTGGATTCTTACACAGTGAAGGAAGGATGGTTCCCCTAAGAAAAGGATGTAGGGCCGACCCTCTTGCGTGCCCCCTCCCCCAAGTTAATAGTAATATTCTATGGGTGCACAGAGATGAAAAATCCTCTGGTGATTCTTATAGGCCTCTTGAAAGTACCCTCTCTTCCTCTGAACAGAATCACTGCTATAAACCACACTGACAATAATGTAAGTATGCTTTTTTTCTGTACTCATAACACAGTAGGAGATAAAAAGTTGTTTTGTATGGTATGGTAGAAAGAAAAGTGGATAGAGAGCCAGAAGATTTTGAGTGCTGGTCCTGCCACTGGGTAGGCATATGTCTTTGGGCAAATCACTTAACTTATTAGATTTGTTTCTCAGTTATGAAATGAAGGAATTAGACTTAGGTACTTTTCATTTCTAAAATTTTATGATTCCAAGAATAAATACTTGCAGTATATAGCTGACCCTTGAACAACTTGAGGATTAGGAATGCTGACCCTCTGCACAGTTGAAAATCTGCATATAACTTTACAGTCGGTACTCTGTTTCCATGGTTCCACATCCGTGAGTTCAACCAACTGCATATCATGTAGTACTCTAGTACATACTTAGTGAAAAAAAATCTGCATATAAGTAGACCCACATAGCTCATACACTTATTGTTCAAGGGTCCACTGTATATTAACTATGGCAAATGGTTAATATTTTAAAACTTATTCAAATAAATAAGAACACCAAGAAGCTCCAACTAGATGTATGGGCAAAGAAGATAGACAGTTCATGCCAGAATAAAAAGAGGAATTAAATAACGATTAAAAAAGAAAGTTTAGCCAAACTAGTGTTAAAAAAAAAAAAAATCCTGCTCAACAACATTTTACATATTTTAAATGACCAAAATGAAGTTTCAAAAGCAATATATGGCTTGCTGAACCATGGAGAAACTGGTACTTATAATGCTGATAGTCTGGTTAATTTGTTTAACATTTTCTGGAAAAGAGCCATAAAAATGTTCCTTGGAGGACTTCCCTGGTGGTCCTGTGGTTAGGACTCCACACTTTCATTGCTGAGGGCACGGGTTCAATCCCTGGTCGGGGAACTAAGATCCCGCAAGCCGTGCAGCACGGCCAAGAGGGAAAAAAAAAAAAGGTATTAAAAAAAAATATTCCTTGGAGTATACTTAGGAAATGTTATAAAAGAAGAAAAAGCCTCACTCCACAAATATACTGTCTGCAATGGTATGTATTGGATTGGCCAAGAAGTTCGTTCGGGTTTTTCCGACGATGTTACAGAAAAACCTGAATGAACTCTGGCCAACCCACTATAATAGTGACAAATTGGAAGTAAATGTTCAGTGGTATGAAGGTAGTTTGCTATATGATAAACTCGATGTTTCATTGTTGTTAATTAATATGAAGACAATGTTGAAATAGGAGGAAATGTCTGAAGAATACCATATTTTACTGAATCTCAGATTCTGCCATTTGTAAGATACCTTTATTTTATGAGCCATCAAGAAGGAAACACTCTAGCAATTAACCTTTGATACAATGTCAAATGATACGTGAATTGTTCATACCAGCTTCTTGGTGGTTTGACATGCCTGTCAACTATTCTAAAGAATTTGGCGGTTTCTCTTCCATTCATTTGTATTGCTTAGCATGAGACAGACAGTCTTTTCAGATGTTATTTCAATAACAACGTAACACAGTTTTGTCTCTTTGTGGAAATCCTCTTTTTTGGGTCTTATAAAGTGCTTGTTTTTTACCCCTGAAGAAAAAAATGGAATTGCAGGCATTCTTCTATCAATGAGTTTTTGCTTCACCAATAACAAATTTACACCTCACTGTTCTGTTCCATGCCTTTCTACAGAAAAATATAACCGTCTGTATTAGCCTTTCTAAAAACACTTTAAATTACAGTTAAACTCAACATGAACAGCACAAACAATGCACGTGATACAGTTGAAGCAGCAACACATCAACAGCATTCATAGGTTCGCACATGAGCAGGCAGTGACAGCTGTGTCACAAACGCTGCCTGGCTGCCAGTGATTGTAAGACACATCGTGATTTCAGAGCTGTTAAAATGTGAACATATATTAGTATTAAAAATGATGAAATAGGAAATATTAAGAGTAAAAATTTACACAGTCTAGGTTAATATTATTAAAATGTGTGCTAATAGACAAAGAGATTATTTGTATTCTGTTTTTTCAGTATGAGTGAGACTTTATATAACAAAACATTTCTGATGAAAGTGCAACTTGCTGATAAGAACCTGCTATATAAAAAATAAATAAAATTCAAAAATTCAAAAAAAATGCAACTTGCTAAAAATGTAAATCAAAGGGATTCTGTTGTTTAACATCATAGATATATAAATTTGGGAGAAAGGTAAATTTCTATAATGTATATATAGATTTTTATTAAAAGTAGATTATTCCATTTCTATTTTAGGAAACCCAAGGAAACACATAATATCTTTGAAGAAAGCTGTAGATATGACTTGCCATGGAGAGCCATCTCTTTATAACTCCTTAAGCATGGCTATGCAGACTCTAAAGTTAGTATTTTACACTTATTGTTTATAATTTATTTCAAAGTTTTTTGAATGAGTTAAGTTGAAATGATATGTTAATATGTGTCTCCATAAACCCAGCTATAATGAAATCATTATTGAGAGAAATATGTAATGTCATTTATAATGTTTAGTATGGTGTTGGTAAGTAATTTTTATTTTACATTTTAGTTGCTGAGGTATATCCTTAATGGTTTTAGAGAAATATAATTAAAGCTGTAGTAATATTAGTACAAAAGAAATATGATAAAAAATATTTTATTGAAAATTGATTGTATGTGGAATTTAATGTGATATAATAACTGAGTTTGTTGTATGTTGTTTTTTATTAACTTACTTTGTAATACATCTATAAATTAATAGCACTTTTCTAGCAAGTTTAACTATGTGGAATATAGTTAAAGCCCCAAAGAAAGTATTCAGTATATTTAAAGCTTATATATTTTATCCCTGGATAGTCTGTCCTGACTCAGATTTTTATACCTTTATATGATATTTTTTTAGTTTTGAAGTAGATGAGAAGGAGGTTACACACATGGTGAAGGTAGGCACAATAGCAGCATCCACAAGTGAAAGCTGAGCCTAACAATGAAAATATAAGCGGGAAAGCTACAAATAATTGATAAAATTGCTCCAAAAAGCATAGAAATATCTATTTGGTATAGAGGAGAACAGTTCATCACATCTTAAAATCCCATAAACCGTCATTTAATTAAATGGTACACAAACATTACTGTTTATGAATATTATGACTGAATCAACATGAGGTTAAATTATAGTCTTTAAAAAAGAAGTATGTTACTATTTTCAAGCCACACATATGCACCTTAAAGTTGATTCCTATAGTATTGTCATACTTTCCAATGTACACTTTAGACTTTGTATGAAACAAATCTATCAGAATGTAAGCTTCATGATGTCAGGAACCTTGTTGGTCTCGTTTATCCCTTTATCCCCAGAACTTAAAAGAGTATTCAAGAAATATTTATTGAATGAATAAGTGAATCAATGAATTTTTTTTAAGTGTGTAGCTAATTTTAGAAAAATTGGCATTAAGGTTTTTAGAGTATACTCACAATTCATTCCTTTGTAATGTTGAAACAAATGGGGTTATTCTGTAGTCTAAGTGTGTAAACCATGTGTACTATTGTGTCTGAGTTAAGTTTTTTATTAGTGTAATTTGTTATACCTAATTGGAGTGGTTTTTATCTTTCTTTAGACACATGCCCGGACATACAAGTAGAGAAGTCCTAATCATCTTTAGCAGTCTCACAACCTGTGATCCATCTAATATCTATGATCTAATCAAGGTAGAACCAATAATTTCTTCATAATCAAAATCAAAGTTACAACTCTAAAGAGAATTCTATAGTGAATTTATTACTAGTTTTCAGAACATTCTATTTTTCAAACACATTAATTATTCAATTTTTTTTTCTTCCCTCAAAACTCTCCATTTTCTTGGATTTTACGAAGACCCTAAAGGCAGCTAAAATTAGAGTGTCTGTTATTGGATTGTCTGCAGAGGTTCGGGTTTGCACTGTGCTTGCTCGTGAAACTGGTGGTATATATCTAGAATCTTCAATATTTACTCATAATTACTATGTAAAGTAACAGTTTATTAATTAGGATGTTTTTATATGTTTTTTAAGCTGCTAAACTTAAATCAGTTCATGTTCTGAAGTCCAAAATATGGGTAGTTACATTAAATATATCACCGATTCTATAAGCTATCATCTCAGAATGCAAGGAATTTTCAGTAGTTATGTCAGTGTTCAGAGGAAGCATTAGAACTCTTGAAAAGCTGGAAATTTTACTATATTAAAACTTAGTGAAGAAGTTGTAACTTGGCTTTAATTAAATTATAATTACAGTTATTCCTAGAGAAGTCAATTAAGAGATGTTATTTAAATAAAGTTTTTGAAAAATGATAATTTAACTTAAGTATTTACTTTGAAAATGAACATTTTCAGATGGTAAAACTTTTACAGAATTATATAGAAATTACAGTTCATTCTTATGTCTGGAAAGCTGTTGTTTCTTCTCTTTTACTTCTCATCTTGTTAGGCACATACCATGTTATTTTAGATGAAAGCCATTACAAAGAATTGCTGACACATCATGTTAGTCCTCCGCCTGCCAGCTCAAGCTCTGAATGCTCACTTATTCGTATGGGTAAGTATTTATTTTGTGTTATTTAAGTAATTAATTAATTAATTTTTATTTTTAATTTTCTTTTCGGCCGCACCACTTGCAGGATCTTAAATAGTTCCCCAACCCGGGATCGAACCCGGGCCACTGCAGTGAAAGTGCCAAGTCCTAACCACTGGACTGCCAGGGAATTCCCTATTTTGTGTTATTTTAAAATAGACATTTTAAAAAATATATTTTGACTCAAGCTAGACTTTCTATCTCATTTGCACAAGTTATTTTAACGTTTAAGAATTTCTTGTATTTAACTTAAATGTTTTATAATTAGAGAAAATTATGCTGTTGAAGCAATTTTGGGAAATACAGAGAAGTAAAAAGAAAATTAAACTCACTTGTAGTCCTATCACTCAAGGAACACTACTGGTTTTTTTTTTTTAATTGTTAAGGTTAGAAAGGTATAAAGACACTGTGTTTATAGAGAAATTCTTGTATTAAGAAATCAAAAAAGCTATAAAATCTGTACTGTTTTATCAAAGCTGTGTAATACAATTATTATTTTATAGTAAACGTTTATTTGTAAATTGAAATTGAAAAAGCCCAACTTTTTTGTAATTTGTAATTGAAAAAGCCCAACTTTCAATACAAAAAGAGACTCCTTGTTTAATGTGCATTTTTAAACTGTCAGTGAGATGGAATGCTTTTCTGCCTTGTTTTTGGCCATTTATAGTACTGTTCAACCTCTCTTTCCTGTTTCCTCATCTCACGTGATATTAGTATCTATTTCATTGTGTGTTGCAAGGATTGAGTTAATACAGACCAAGTATTTAGAGTAATGCTTGATATAAATACTCAGTACATTTTAGATATTATGTTGGCTAATCTTTTCGATTTACTGATACATTTCCTTAGCCTATCTTAAAGTTATTTTTAAACTTATAATAATTCTCCAAATTGATTTATTAGAACCATTTAGGAATATCAACCCATTTTCAGTCACCTGATGCAAATGTTTTTTCAATTGGTCACTTTCCTTTACTTTTATTTATTTGTTTTGAAATGTAGATAGGTTTAAAATTTTTATATAGAATGAAATTACTCTTTTTTTATGGTTTCTGCTTTTCTTAGACTTGTTTTCAGAATTTAAAAATATATATGGAAAATAAACTACATGGGTTTGGACATTCCAAAATTTTTAACTAGAAGTATGTTCTTATATAAAATGAAAGTAGACTATATTATAGACTCCTCTGTTATATCAGAAAAGTATTTAAAAATTACACACATTTTCTTTTTAAAAAGCAGTGTGTGTTAAGTGTTGTTAAATTAGAAAATATGGATATGAACTTTAGAATCTGAGGCCATATGTATGGACAGATCTTTCCCCCATTTCCTCCACTATTAATTCTTTTTCAAACTGGGAATTACTGTCAGTTTGACCGTGCTATAATAAACATATCTAAAAGGCAGGAAAGAGAACTTTTGCACAACTTAGTGGGCTTTCTGGTAGGAACATTTTTAGGTTTCTATTACTAGAATTTTTCTGTTTCCTTGGGGAAAAAAAAGTAATACATTTTCTTCTGTGAAGGATTTCCTCAGCATACCATTGCTTCTCTGTCTGATCAAGATGCAAAACCCTCTTTCAGTATGGCGTAAGTAAAAACCTTGAAACTGTCCGTGATAATGTTTTTACATTGTTAAGTCCTTCCTGTAAGTTATAAATTTAAAAGATGGACTTGAAATGTAATGGCTTTTGTAGAAGATTACTTTCTATGTAGCTGTAAAAAGGAGGGAAAACTATATATACTCCTGTAATATTACTAAGTAAAACAGTAAGGTAGAGAAAAGTGTATAGCGTGCTACCAATCATCTAAGAAGAGGGTGGAGGTTTGAGTAGACACATTCTTGTTTATATTAATAATAAAAATAGGAATGAAACCAAAAAGTAAAAACTAAAAAAATGTTTACTAACGCAATGTGTGGAGAAAGGCAAAGAGATAGATCCTAGACTTTTCTGCATATAACTTGTTTTAACTTTGGAGCCTTACATTTTACATAATTATAAAACAAAAGTAAATTTAAGAAAGTAATTCTTAAAACTCATAAATAAGAAATAAGACTACTGTCTTTAGCTATAAAAGTGTAATAGGGACTAGATTTACACTTCTGTCTCCTTGCAGAAAACCAAACAAAATATACAAAACTGTGGTTTTCGTACATTGGACAACAGGCAGTGCAGATAATGATCCCTGCAAGACGGGAAACAAATGAGGTGGGCCCTCTGATTGCAGCTTACTGCCTAGAGAGAATTTCCAGGCTGCTGTGCAGGGAGGGAAGACCCACACAGAGCCAGGAGGTTTTGCTCCGTTCAGAAACAAAGTTCAGAGTTTGCGGGGGTGGGGTGGAAGCGACTACCATTTTGCAGGGCAGAGTACTCAAGAGTAAAGAGCTGCACAGAGAGCTCTGGAGAGCTTCAGAGGCCTCCCCACTGAGTCATTAGCTGAGTGTTGATATGTACATTCCTGTCCGGAAACTCCTGGAGGCCAGGGAAAGAAGAGCTGGAGAGGAGCAGCAGAACAATCCCTAGAGCTCACATGGGGCAGGGAGTAGTTCATGTTCCCACCAGTCAGTGTGGAAAGGCCTCTTAACACCACAGGCATTGAATAGTGTCCACAGTCATGAAACCAAATTAACTCTAGACTAGCAGCTGTTCTGGACAGCCTAACAAACTTAAAAGCAAGTCTTGGCATCAAACTATTTCACAGTTACTTAAGTATATTCCAGAAAAAGCCACAGTGTATTTAAGGCAATGCAAACAAAAATCCAGCACCCAAAACAGAGCAAAATTCACAATATCTGGCAACCAATCAAAAATTACCAGTCATGCAAAGAAGTAGGAAAGTATGACCCATAACAAGGAGAAAAATCATAGAATGGAAACATATCCAGAAATAACACAGTTGATAGAAGTAGTAGGTTTGGTGTTAAAATAATTATTATAAATATACTCCATATGCTCAGGAAAGTTGAGGAGTACATGAGTATCATAGGAGAGATGGAAGATAGAAAAAAGACCCCAGTCAAATTTCTAGAGATGAAGAATACAGTGTTTTAGATGAAAAATAAGCTGGACTAGGATTAACAGCAGATTAGTTACTGAAGAAGAGGAGATGAGTGAATTCAAAGACATTAATGGAAACTATTCAAAACAAAATGCAGAGAGGAAAAAAAAGACAAAAATGAACAGCGTAAGTGAGCAGTGAAACAACTTGAAGGTTTTAAAATCAAAGTGGCTTTTGCTCTAACTGCTCACATCTTTATATATCACTTTTTAAAAAGTAATGTTCCCCCCACAGGCATCTGGATAGCAACACTGAGCCAGGACTTACATTAGGAGGTTATTTCTGCCCACAGTGTCGGGCAAAGTACTGTGAGCTTCCTGTTGAATGTAAAATCTGTGGTAAGAAACCAACTGTTCATTATCCAGTAAATTAATCTTGAATAACTTCTTACCTATATTGCTATTAAAATAAATATAAATATTAAGCTCTGCCTATGTTTCTGGATTTAATCTGTGAAAAAAGACATAGATTACTTTTTTTCATTGTGTGCCTAGTATTCCATTTTTAAAAATAAACATGGCATTCTAAAAGAGTTTCCTAATTCTCTTTCTGAAAAGAATTATGTTCTTTATAGGCAGTGCAGTAGATCTAGTAGACGTTTTTGCAGCTCTTCATAAAATAAATATATATATAAGGAGAATGAGAAGTTAAAGTAACAGAATTGTAGAATTTTATTTAATTTATAAGTAAGGAAATATGCCAAGAGAGGTCACATACTTAGTGACAGAACTAAGACTCCATCCTGGAGTCTCCTTTTATGGCCACAGGTAAACTCAAGAAATGAATGCCTGTAATCCTAAAAAAAAAGAACTTGAAAATATTTAGCCTAAGTTATATCATTTGACATTTCAGCCATCATCTTTATGAGGTTTGGGTTATTAAATATGTCTTTCTGCTTTATGTGTTAGGTCTTACTCTGGTGTCTGCTCCCCACTTGGCACGGTCTTACCATCACTTATTTCCTTTGGATGCTTTTCAAGATATTCCCCTGGAAGAACATAATGGAGAAAGGTACATGAGTTTTGATTAATTTGTATCTGTTACAAGTGGTAATGTTTGAATATATTGTTACTACATTAAAAAAGAGTCATATTCACTTGGTCAAGATTACTGCTAATATAGAAAATGAGATGTAGAATGCCTTGTTTATGACTGAAATGATTCATTAAACAGATCTGGATCTCCAGAGATCTATTAATTTCCCTAAACCCATCTATGTGTAGTAAGAGTGGTGGTATGTTGGTAAATCAGCTCTCCAAAAAAGATAAAAAAAAGCCCCGATTTGTAGCATTTGCTGATTTCCATGGTGTAAAACTGGAAGATTTATCCAGAAGGCCTAATATCAAAATAATATAACAAATAAAGAAAAGATCAAATGAAGAGTATGAAAGAAATATTCAAGGATATTTTCTACTATCGAAGGAAAGAACTTTCTAGATTGAAAGGGACTGTCAAGTGCCTGACATATTGAAGGCACACCTGCACTAAAGTGTATCATTGTGAAATTTCAGAATACACAGCAAAATACTAACCCTAAACATTTCTGGAGAGGGAGAATTGGGTCACATGACCTGGAATTAAAATTGTTTGGCTTCTCGTGAGCAACACTGGATGCTGACAGGGAGCAGTTTCCTTCAAAATTTGGAATGAGAATTATTACCAACCCGAATTATATACCTAACCAAGGTATTTAAGTGTAGGTAGAATAGGGACTTCCCTGGCAGTCCAGTGGTTAAGACTCCGTGCTTCCAATGCAGGGGGTGTGGGTTCGACCTCTGGTCGGGGAACTAAGTTCCTACGTGCCGCGCAGCGCAGCCAAAAAAAAAAATGTAGGTAGAATAAAGATATTTTCAGACTTGTAAGGTCTCAAGAGACTTTCTTAGGAAACTGTGGAAGAGATGATTCAAAAGAACTGAGAAAGAGAATGAATGAAAGAGAATAGGAATATTTACCTAATTCAAAAGTGGCTAAAGAAAGCTGTAGGATGACGTCCTAGAATGACACTTGTATGTCAGATATGGAGAACAGTCAGTCCTGTTTGGAGAAAGTCAGAATGCTCCAGGAGAGATGTCACCAGAGGATGGAAACTATAGAATTCCTGATGTAGCTGAACATAACAAGAGGATATTCAGACTTCTCAGGGATCGGTTGGGGCTGAGTTAGTGGTAATTAGAAAACTTAAGCTTATCTATAACAATACAGTTATTAACTCCAGGAAAAAGTGTTTTACAGAGAGGAAAATTTGTATGGCATGGCTCAGCTGAATATGTCTATATAGTCATAATAAACTAAACATTTAATATTGTTCTATCCAAAATGACTTAACAAATGTCAATCTCAATTCTTTCTATGTAGTTGTGTGTACCCATGCTATTGGTTCAAGATAGTTGAAAGAGAATTAAAATCTCATCTTCTATAGTGGGAGGATCATAGCCAAAGGCCTATGAAAAAAACCAAGAGGTAGCACTATGAGCATTTGCTCTGGAAATGAAGTGGGGGTGGGTAGGGACAGAACTGCTCTGTTTTGTAATAAATTTTGAGAACTTTTAATTCTTTAAACCATTCCTTGAAAATTAAGCCCTTAGGCATCCATTTTTATGATAAATTAACTTCTATCCATCTAGACTTGTACCAGCTGTCTGCTGTCTTTGGGAAAGTTGAAAAATAATCATGCAAATCATTTTCTGTAGGTCTTAATTCCCTTGCAGAATACCAGTTGAGAAATCATATTCATATTTAACCTTGACGAAAATAAAATAAAATCTGTTTAAGGAAGATTTTAAGCTGTCAGATGACCTTGGGATTTACTGTGGAATTTTCTTAAATTACTGGTATTCTTAATTCTTTCTCCTAAAAATCATATGTAAAGATAATTACAGTTGACCCTTGAACAACACGGATCCACATACTTGTAGATTTTTTCCATAAATACATACTACAGTACATGATCTACAGTTGGTTGACTCCTCGGATGTGGAACTGCTGATATGGAGGGTCAGAGAGCCAGAGGGCCAACTGTAAAGTTATACTCAGATTTTTGACCTTGGGCATTGGTACCCCTAGCCTGCGTGTTGTTCAGGGGTCAACTGTACTTAGTAATAAGAGAATTCTTGTTGAAATTTTCCTGAGCTATTTTAATGAGTGAGTCCTTAATGAAATGATTCTTAAACTTTCTTTTTCAGATTTTGTTATGCCTGTCAGGGGGAACTGAAAGACCAACATGTAAGTTCATGTGCTTTGTAAATATTAAGTATTGTACAATAAATATTGAGGAAATAGTATTATAAGTTTTCAATAGATTGTTGAAGACCAGACTCATATCGGGTTATTCCTCAAAGTATAACAGTAGGTAGAGATAAAATGGGAGCTGTTACAAACAGTTGTTTTGTAATTCTGCATTCTTATTTTGCTATAAAGATATTTTAGTACTTTGTCTTCAGTTTGCAAGCTAAACTGAAATACTGAAATATTAGTTTGGAAATACTAAAAGTTTTTTTCTCCGTGATATACTTTAGGCACTCATAACTCATTTTGAAGTTATCATTTAAGGTGACCACAGACCAAAGATTATCCCCCCATTGTGCCACTGAGAAAATATTTTTTAAAATTTTGATGGGGCCAATTTGAACATATAAACTTATATAAAGTTGCAAATAAGATAGATCACTGTCTAGTTTTAATTTTTTGTTAATTTAGTTATATGTCCATATTTAAAACTATACTTTATAAACTATATAAAATATTAGTTGAAAGGATGGCTTGTTTTATTCTACTCTCACATTTCATAAAACAGTTGTATCGGAGTTTCCTGGTGGTCTAGTGGTTAGGATTCGGTGCTTTCACTGCCGTGGCCCAGGTTCAATCCCTGGTTGGGGAACTGAGATCCCACAAGCCTTGAGGCATGGCCAAAAAAACCCCCAAAAAACCCAAATATATATATAAAAAACCAAATAAAAAAAACAATTTTATTAAGTTTTACATGCCTCTTTGACATCAGTAGCTGCATCCTCACTAGAACCACTTTTTGACTCATTTGAAAGTTTTTAAGAAGACACCATCTTTTTTTTTATAAATTTATCTTATTTTTATTTATTTTTGGCTGCACTGGGTCTTTGCTGCTGCACGCGGGCTTTCTCTAGTTGTGGCGAGCGGGGGCTGTTCTTTGTTGCAGTGCGAGGGCTTCTCATTGCACTGCCTTCTCTTGTTGCAGAGCATGGGCTCTAGGCATGTGGGCTTCAGTAGTTGTGGTGCACGGGCTCAGTAGTTGTGGCTCGCGGGCTCTAGAGCGCAGGCTCAGTGGTTGTGGCACATGGGCTTAGTTGCTCCGCGGCATGTGGGATCTTCCCTGACCAGGGCTCGAACCCTTGTCCCCTGCATTGGCAGGCGGATTCTTAACCATTGTGCCACCAGGGAAGTCCCCAAGGGACTTTAAGGACTCAAAAACGAAGTTATTCCCTCATTTCTTTTTTTTTCCTTTTATAAATTTATTTATTTTATTTATTTATTTTTGGCTGCATTGGGTCTTTGTTGCTGTGCGCAGGCTTTCTCTAGTTGCAGTGAGCAGGAGCTACTCTTCGTTGTGGTGCACGGGCTTCTCATTGCGGTGTCTTCTCTTGTTGCAGAGCACGGGCTCTAGGCACGCGGGATTCAGTAGTTGTGGCACGTGGGCTCAGTAGTTGTGTCTCGTGGGCTCCAGAGCTCAGGCTCAGTAGCTGTGGCACACGGGCTTAGTTGCTCCGTGACACATGGGGTCAGTCTTCCCAGACCAGGGCTTGAACCCATGTCCCCTGCATTGGCAGGCAGATTCTTAACCACTGCACCACCAGGGAAGCCCCCTCCCTCATTTCTAAGGAATAATTTTTTGGAAAAAATTAATTGCCTTCGATTTGAGAATATATAGTACATTGGAACTAATAAAGTTGGTAGGTGAGTAGGGAAAAAGTGATAGAGATATAAAAGAGCAAAGCAACTTGAATGTCTTCTAACTATGCTGTACTTAACTTTTGGAAACTACTTTTTAAATTTAGTTTTCTTCTTTTCACTGCAGGTCTATGTTTGCACTGTGTGCCAAAATGTTTTTTGTGTGGACTGTGATATTTTTGTTCATGACTCTCTCCATTGTTGTCCTGGCTGTATTCATAAGATTCCAGCTCCTTCAGCTATTTGATTCCAGCATATAATACACATTGAATGTGTTAAAAAGACATTTGCGACTGTAAATAAAATGATTCTTTAGAAGAAACTCCAGTGAAGAACAGTTCGAAAGGAAAGTCTGATCTAAGAAACCTATTACTTTAAAGCTTCCTCTAATGATTGGTAATGATTGGTAAAGTATTTACTTAATGATGTATATCTAATACCGCCATTTTGGTGGTTTGTTATCTGAGACTGGCTTACCTTTTATAGTTCAGGTTAATGAACTATCCTTGTTAGCCTCACTCAGGTTCATACCCAGGGACTGTTTAACTTAATCCCCCTCAACTTTCCTACCCTGGGTCATCAGAAAAATGTAGGTGAGAATGTATGATGAGGTCCATGTTTCAGGTTCAATGAAGATGTACTGTTATAGGCAGGACTCTTTCTAGGGTATACCCTTCTGAGAGTGAATCAGGTTTCCATAGCAAAGGTATGTTTATTTTAAATCTACGAACTTTAGTCACTCTAAATTGAGTTTCACTATGATATTCATGATTTTATAAATAACAATTCTTAGTGAAGAATGTTATCAGTAAAGACAATGTAATCCCACCCTGGAGAGTCTATTCAATAAATCTTGGAGGAAGCCCAGGAATATGCATTATTTTCAGTTTTTTATATATATATATTTTCTTTTTCAGATTCTTTTCCCTTATAGGTTATTAGAAAGAATATGTATTTTTAGCAGCACGTGTGCACACACACACTAAGACATAATTTGACCAAAGTACAGATCTTTCTCCCAAGAGTCATACTCTCTGCGCCTAGACCCAAATGGTTCTTTACAAGTAAACAGACTTCGGCTCTAGGTAACCAAATTAACTGCTGTCTTCCTTCCTTTTGCTCTGTCCACAAGAGGTATCAGTGGCTTGAAGGAGATGCCTTTAACATAATCAGAATATTTTATCTCCCCCGACTTGAATTAAAAGAAAGGCCATGAGTAGGCACCTCTTGAAAAGTTACTTAGAAATATATTAGACACACACTCACACTACTGTATATAAAAGGGACATTGAGTGCCTTTTTGGGGGATGCTTTATCTCTTTCTACAATTTTGGGTTTTATTTGTATACTTGATAAGGTTAAGGTGAATATTTTAGTTAGATGTAAGGAGGAGTTTCCAGTCTCAAAATTATAGAGAGGGCTTCCCTGGTGGTGCAGTAGTTAAGAATCTGCCTGCCAATGCAGGGGACACAGGTTTGAGCCCTGGTCCGGGAAGATCCCACATGCCACGGAGCAACTAAGCCCATGAGCCACAGCTACTGAGCCTGCGCTCTAGAGCCCACGAGCCACAACTGCTGAGGCCACGTGCTGCAACTACTGAAGCGTGCACGCCTAGGGCCTGTGCTCTGCAACAAGAGAAGCCACCACAACGAGAAGCCCGCACACCGCAACAAAGAGTAGCCCCCCGCTCGCCGTAACTAGAGAAAGCCTGCGCACAGCAACGAAGACCCAACGAAGCCAAAAATAAATAAATTAATTAATTTTAAAAAAATTATTGAGAAAATCCTGGTTTGTTTAAGATTATAGAAATAAAAATGGTGATCTAATAATACTGTTAGTTCTGGCCTTAGTTTCCCTCATGGAACTCCACAGTATACTACAATAATGAAGGAAACTTTTTAACATTAGGAATCTTTCTGAATAGTAGGTCTTTCTGAGTTCTGTTTGATTAGAAAACTCCTTAAAGCTTAAAATTCATTATGAAAATTAGATTTATTTTAAATACTTTTGAATGTATACATTTCACTTCATATTCTTTTTTATTTTCCTGAAAGTCATTTTCTTTTAACTGAAGCATTTAGTCCATTTATATTTAATGTGCCTACTGATACATTTTGGTTTAAATCTATCATCTTACTTTGTGCTATTTGTTTCAACTACTCCATCTTCATTTTTCTCTTCTTTCTTGCCTTTTTTTGTTTTTTAAAATTTATTTTATTTATTTTGGGCTGCGTTGGGTCTTTGTTGTTGCGCGTGGGCTTTCTCTAGTTGCGGTGAGTGGGGGCTAATCTTCATTGCGGTGCGCAGGCTTCTCATTGCGGTGGCTTCTCTTGTTGTGGAGCACGGGCTCTAGGCGCATGGAATTCAGTAGTTGTGGCACGCGGGCTGTAGAGTGCAGGCTTAGTAGTTGTGGCGCACGGGCTTAGTTGCTCCGTGGCATGTGGAATCTTCCTGGCAGGGATCAAACCTGTGTCCCCTGCATTGGCAGGCAGATTCTTAACCACTGCGCCACCAGGGAAGTCCCTCTTGCCTTTTTTTGGATTGCTTGTTTCCCACCATTCTTTGTTTTCTTAAACTAGTTTGGAAATTGTATACTCTATTTTTATTCTTTTAGAGGTTATCTAGAAATTACAGTACACATAATTCCTTAACTTGGGTCCTCTAGAAAGTAGAACCTCAGGCAAAGGTGAAAGTATTGTTGCTTTATTTGGGAGATGCAGATCTAGGGAAGTATGGGTAAGGAAAAAAAGGGAAAGTGAGACAAGGAAAAACAATATGTTATCACAGTGGCCAGGCTTGATGACAAACTGTGAAGAGTCATAGGAGTCTCCCAGCAAGTGTGTTCACTTAGAGTTTGGGACTTCTCCAGAAGGTTTATAAAGAGAAGCTGCCCCTCTGCACAGTCTACCGAAGGGAGGAGGGGAGGGTAATGCAATTTCCTAACTTCTTCCATTTCCCACTAGCCAAGGCTTGCCACACAGGGCTGTGTCATCTGGTCCTTTGGTAACTGCTAAGGAAGCCAGCTGTCAGGCTCAGTGGTGTGGCGTTGCAGCCAACTCTGGAAGGTCAGATAGGCTTGGTGTGGTTCAGTTTGGACTCCAGCCCGCTCAGGAAGCTGGGCAAAGGCAGCAGCAGTGCAGAGGAGGAGGCGGGCAGCACCTTGGAAAGAAGGGCGTGACCAAGAGAATCTGAGGAAGCACTGCTTCCAGTACTCCTTCATAACATCAAAACCTAAAGTTAACTTGTACCTTTACCCTCCCCACGGATAACACATTTAACCTCACTTTCCTCCTTCCTCACTTATTTATTATTATTGTTGTACATTTAATTCTTTTGGTGTTTCACTAGATATTTATATTTGTTTTAATCAGTTAGTGTTTATTAAGATTTAATCACATATTTACCACTTTCATGGCTCTTGATTTATTCTTACATCTCAGATCTGTTGAGGATCATTTTCCTTTGACCTGAAGTACATTCTTCAGAATATATATACTAGTGTTCAGAGTATATAGTATGCTACCTGTTATGTACGGAAGAAGGAAAAATAAGAATATATATTTGTCTTAGCAAAAAGAAACAGTGGAAAACAATAGAGAAAGTCGATGAAACCAGAAGTTGGTTCAACCAATTGACAAATATTTTGCTAAGTTGACCAAGAGAAAAACAAAGAAGACTCAAATTACTAAGATCGAGTGAAAGAGGAGACATCACTATGGACCTTACAAAAATAAAGATTATAGGGGAATACTACAAACAGCTGGACGAAAGAGTGAATTTTAATGGGTATAGCGTTTCTTCTTGGAGTGATGAAAATGTTCTAAGATTGATTGTGGTGATGGCTGTTCAACTCTGTGAACATACTAAAAACCACTGAATTACACAATTTGAATAAGTTAAGTTACATGGTACGTGAAGTATATCTCAAGAAAGCTGTCTTTTAAAAAAATGAGGGAATTGTCTAGCGGTCCAGTGGTTAGGACTCTGCGCTTCCATTGCAGGGGGTACGGGTTCGATCCCTGGTCGGGGAACTAAGATCCCACAAGCCGCACCACGTGGCTGAAAAAAAAATTTCTTTTTTTTCAATAAAAAGAAACACTGGAAGAATACATAGGGAACTAATAAAAATGGTTGCCTGGGGTGGTGGTGTAGCACAGTGGAGAGTAAGAATTATTTTTAAATATTTTTATATAGTTAAAAATTCTAAGCCCTGTAAATGAATTAAGTATTCAAAAATAATAAAACTTATGGAATCCTGGGAAGTTGTGGTGAGGGATATGAAAGTAATGTAGCTAATGTTAGCTGTTAGTTGAGGGCCTGAAAGCAATCATGTTCATCAAATAAGGTAATAGGTATGGAACTGGAGGTTGGAGGGGAACTGTAATAAAATTTATTTTTCATTTATTTGGGTCGTAGTGCAAACAATACATTTCCACCTATATGTGGCAATATGTGCACTGTTTCTGTTTGTTGTGACCTTGTTTGCCCTTGAGAATAACTACAAGGTGAAGATTGCAGTACTATTTGGAGGCTGAAGAAGAGAGATAATTAGATTAAAAGCATGTAAGTCCTGTATTTAAGAAGCACAGGTGACCCACTGTATATCCGAGTACATGCCATAATCAAAACACTAATGTATGTTGAAACAGTGAGGGAACAACAGGGCTTCTGCTGCTCGGAATGGCAGTAGGGAAGAAGAACTGTAAACATTTTGTAAGATTTCTCAATACTTTGTGAAATTCCTCATGTTTGTGGTCCTATCTGTGTTCAGCTGTCTGTATCTCTGTAATGATCGGCAAATTTATAACATGAAATAATTTCTTGAGTGGTGAGAAAGAAAGGGTACAACCAGCCCTTGGGAAGTGGGGCGGTAGAATCCCATGATCTTTAGTAGGTGATAGAGTTTAGGTGAAAGGGCAAGAAGTTTGAGTCCCTGAGGCCTATAGTAAGGAAGAAAAGGGCACAGGAGATTGTCATGCTTCTGGGAAGTAGCCTCGGGAGTGTCCTGATACCCCTTTTGGGTCCAGTTCTATAAGAATAGAAGACTCATTATTTTTTTTCCACATTTTCTAATTCTCTTCTTGGGAGACTGATGGGGTGGGTCCTTATGGGATTTGAATTCTTGATTTCACGTGACTAAATTGTTATTTGAGTCACACCTCAGGCCAGAGCCCTGGAAGTAATGCACAGTTTGTTCATTTATTCATTAATTCACTCAACAAACCTTGTAAACCTGCTGTCTGATGAGACCCTAGCCTTCAGGATATAGACACCAAGAAGAAGACACAAACCCTAACCTTGTGGCTCTGTGACCCTCCCAGTCTAAGAGGCAGACCTTTAAAGACGTCCGCGTGGGGACTTCCCTGGCGGTCCAGTGGTTAAGACTCTGCACTTCCACTGCAGGGGCCATGGGTTCGATTCCTGGTTGGGGCACTAAGGTCCCACATGCCGCGGCTAAAAAAGATAATAATAATAATAATTAATTTTTAAAAAAAGTGTGAAAGTGCTAATGATAAACCAAGTGCCTGGGAATGCAGAAGAGGGTGTGTAAAATGGGCTCAGATGCAAATTCAGATGCCCAAGGAGACCAGGCAGGTAATGCAAATGCTTGAAAAGGGGCCAGGTAAATTCAAAGTGGTAGCATCTGGAAAACACTGGTTCCATATAAAGGAGGCAGCCTCTAGATGCTGGGCTCGGGTAGAAGAGAGATGTCGATTTCACTGTACACCTTTCTTTGTACCTTTTGAATTTTATACATGTGCATTTGTTACCTAGTCCAAAAGAAAAAACGTTTTTTTCAAAGGAGGTAACTATTACTCAGTCGCAGCCTATTTCTTCTTTCTGGGAATGTAGTTTCCCTCGGGCAGTATATTTTGATATTTAAACAGAAACTGAAAAACTGGATTTTTAAGTGAATTCTCCTAAGTTTTAAATGTTGACGTCTAATTTTTTAAAACCACACGGGCTAAATAAAACTTGCTTGCAGGCCGCCAGTTAACACACTTTGGCCTGGCCAGTCTCTTCTCTGTCCCTTATTAGGGCAGAGAATCTTTTCACTTTTAGGTGTCAGGCTTTTCTGGGATATACCCATTTTAGGGGATAATTCAATTTAGATTTTAGGTATTTAGAATGGATTCTTTAGAGGAAGAGGGAACTTTTAAGGATCTCTGGAATCGGTGATTCTAAGGGTGGTGTCTGTCTCGGTAGCATCAACAGCATCACCGGGAACCTGTTAGAAATGCAAATGCTTGGGCCCCATCACAGGCGTATTGAATTAGAGACTCCGGGAGTGGGCCTAGCAATCTGTTTTAACAAGTCCTCCAGGTGACTGTGATAAATGCTAAAGTAGGAGAACCACTGCCTCTAATCACGTTACAGAGATACATAGATAACTTAAAAAAATGGGTTCCTGGTCATAGAATTCTGAACTTAAAAAAAAAATTAACTCAGGTAGCTTTACAGAAACCAAATCCCAAACCTGGAATTGATTTTTCATTTCTTTAGATTCTCCTTAAGAAGTTATTTGTATTAGAATAAAAAAAAAATCATAGTTATAATTAACAGATGATAAAATGCCCCCATTTTAAGCGGGCAGTTTGATACCTTTTGACAAATACACACATGCAATGACAACTACGATCAGAAGAGAACACTTTCATCTTGCCCAACAGGCCTCTTTGCAGTCAGTATCCCCAAGGACTTCTAGCCCCAGGTGCCACTCATCTGTGTTTTCCATCACTGTAGATTAGTTTTGCCTGTTACACAGTTTCTTACAAATTGAATCATACAGTATATGTGGCTTCTTTTGCTTAGCATGTTTTTAAGATTCGTCCAGGTTGTGTATATAAACAGTTTTTTTCTTTTTTACTGCCTACTAGTATCCCATTGCATGGATACTTTATCATTTGTTTATTCCCAATGGCCATTGATACTGTTTCTGGTTTTTTGGTTATTATGAATAAAGCTACTATGAACATTCCTGTATAAGTCCTTGTGTGTTCGTATGTTTCCGTTTTTCTTGGGTAAGTACATAGGACTGGAATTGCTAGGTTGAATGGTAAGTGTATACTTAACTTTACATGACACTGCCAAGCTGTTTTTCCAAAGAATTGCACCATTTTACACTCCCACAAGCCATGTATGATGGTTTCAGTTGCTCCACACATCCTTAAACAAAAGTTGGTATTGTGCAATCCAAATGTTAATTTTTAGAACATCTTCACAACCTTAAGAGTAGGCAGTGATTTCTTAGGACACAAAAAGCATCTATCATAAAGGAAAAAATTAAAATCAGGCTTCATCAAAATTTAAAATGTCTGCTTTGGAAGACACCATTAAGAAAACAAAAAGACAATTCACAGACTGAGGGAGTATGTTTGCAGTGCAAACATATAACAAAGGACTGGTATCCAAAATATATAAAGAATTTTTGCAATTCAATAATAAAAAGGTAAACAACCCAATTCATTTTTATTCTTTTTCTGATTGCACATCTCAGTTTTGGTTTTTTTTTTTTATTGAAAGACAATACAGAAATGATGAAACGATGTCTAAGGATCCTGGAAATGACAGAGGTCCCCGATGCAATGACATAAAATCTGGCATCAGCACCTGCAATTTATGTTAGGTCTCCTTTCTTGATTGCTGCATACTCTTTCTGGTGTTCAACCAGCTTCAGGAATATTTGATATTTCGTGTCATAATACCTCTTATCCTCTCATCCAGGAAACACAACTTGCCCAACTTGGCTCATTCTTGCCATGGCCTCCTGTACAGAAGTGAGATCCCCTGAGGCACAGGCTCTCAGACGACCAGCATTCACAAGGACAGATTCCACCTCTTGTGACAGGACCACAGGCCTGCCAGTGATGTCTCCACACATTTGCACAGAAAGGGGATTCTTGCTCAGGCCGCCACACAGGAAGAGACTGATGACAGAGAGCCCGGCTTCCTCCCTGGCTTCTGGACGGAGGCAAGTTCCTGAAAGCAGGTAGAGAATGGCAAGATTATCAAGGTCCTGAGACCGTTTCAGTACAGTGGCCATGCTCTTTAGTATCAGATCTGCTAAGGGAGACCCATTGCCATGGAAATCTGACCAAACATGTAAATCAACAGCGAGGAACCCCATAGGCTGAGCCTTCTTAATCAGATCCACTCTGGTATCTGGCTGTAGCCTTGGCTCGTAGTTCAGGGAAGCTGGTGTGGCCCTGTCCCATGTGGTCTATCAATTTTCCAGTAATGCTCTGACCACCTTCATTCAGCCAAGACTCGGGGACCGTGGCTGAAAAACAAGTGCCCCAGATGCCTGGTAGAAAAATCCGGTTTTGTGCCTATCCTCATGTGACAAGATGTTCCACAGATGACGGCCAGCCATGACGTCACTGGCTGTCCTTCACAGGCGTGGCGGTGCCCCCTCACATCTCTCCGATCACTCCCTGGGGACAGAGATGCTGGTGGCAGCCATTTGGGGAGCTCATTCCACCATGAGGACACTGGTGCTGACAGGCACCACCCCAGAATCCTCCCTCTACTAAACAACCCGATTTAAAAATGGGCAAGAGATTTGGTCACCTTACCAAAGAAGATATATGAATAGCCAATAAGCCATTAAATTAAAGCCACAGTGAGGTACATACTGATGTCCTAAAATGGCTAAATTGTACTGCTCTCTAGGTGTGTATTTATGTTTTGGTTGAAAAAAGTAATTGAAAATAGTATTATTTTAAAACTCAAAACATCAAATCCTCTCTTCAGATCGTGTAGTGGACATTTGTGTTTGTTTTTGGCTACCCAAATTTTCTCTTCCTTTGGGGATTTTTTTCCCTTCCTGCCATGTAGAGGTGATATGTATATCTTTTTCCAATTAAGGCTGTGCAGAAGTTTTCCCTGTCACTAGGAGTAAAAGGGCAGCTCTTTCGACTGATAAAGGGTATCCACTAAACATCTACAAACTTTAGAAGAATTCCTACCAAAGTCAAGAATAAGGTATCTAGTATCACTGTTATTTTTTTTAAAATTTTATTTATTTATTATTATTATTATTATTATTATTATTTGGCTGTGTTGGGTCTTCGTTTCTGTGCAAGGGCTTTCTCTCATTGTGGCAAGCGGGGGCCACTCTTCATCGCGGTGCGCGGGCCTCTCACTGTCGTGGCCTCTCTCATTGCGGAGCACAGGCTCCAGACGCACAGGCTCAGTAGTTGTGGCGCACCGCGGCATGTGGGATCTTCCCAGACCAGGGCTCGAACCCATGTGCCCTGCATTGGCAGGCAGATTCTCAACCACTGCGCCACCAGGGAAGCCCACCACTGTTATTAATCAACATTATATTAAAGGATATACTCAATTCGACAAGAAAATGAAATGACATAAAAGATAAAACTATCATAATATTCAGATAATACAAATAGCTACTTAGAAAATTCAAGAGGATTTGCAATCATATATTAAAAGTAGACCAAGGACTTCCCTGGTGGCGCAGTGATTGAGAATCCCCTGCCAATGTAGGGGACACAGGTTCGAGCCCTGCCAGGAGGATCCCACGTGCCGCAGAACAATTGAGCCCACGTGCCACAACTACTGAGCCCGTGCGCCTAGAGCCCGTGCTCCGCAACAACAGAAGCCACCGCAATGAGAAGCACACGCACCACAATGAAGAGTAGACGCTGCTCGTCGCAACTAGAGAAAGCCCTCACGCAGCAACGAAGACACAATGCAGCCAAAAATAAAGAAATAAAATAAATTTATATTAAAAAAAAGTAGATCAGAAAGAGTCCTATACATCTTCAATAAACATTTAGAAAATAGAATAGTAAAAAAAAAAAAAAAATTCACAACGGCAACAAAATCTACAGGGTGCTACAATAAATGTAATGTGCATTGGACACAGATGTACATAACATTACAGATGAAAAGTAAGGTTGATTGGGCAAAATTTTACAGGCAGAATGGTCAGCAGTGCAGAGAGGTTCCCCTGACCTCTGAACTTCCTGTAAAAAGAATTGCTGGTCTAGGAGCAGCTGGATGTACCAGGGAAAGTGTTTCAAAAAAACACTGTCCTTGTTATATGTGTTAATACAAAAGTTAGGAGGGGTCAGCTATTTAACAATGATTGCTTCTTGGCTGGGTAAAGGGCCCTGTTGGACCAGAGCTTGGCTAGAGGAGTTCACATGCCGACGAGGCTGGTAACAGCTAGAAGACTTGCCAACTCAGCAATTGGCTAAACTACCAAAATAGGGAGAGCATGAGCTTTCTGGGACACCTGGGTTTGCCTTTCCTTAATATCTAGCCTTTATGGCAGCCAAACACAGTGGTTAAAAGTGCAGACTCTGTTGCCAGACTGTCTGGTTAATCTGAACCCCTTTGTGCCTGGGTTTTCTCACCTGTAAATTGTAGGTAATAAAAATAGCTACTTCATTTGGACTGTTAAAGGGATTAAATGGACATATCTAAGGTTTTTAGAACTGTGCCTGGCAAGTAGTAGGCTCTAAGCAAATTTTAGTTATTATTGGTAATAATTACACAATATTATTGAAATGATTTTTAAAACTATAAACCCAGAAAAATTAAGAAAGCAGGAGGGGACCATCAGCATACAGAATATCTTAACAAATTTTTGGAAGGTGGAAACTCAAATGGAATACTAGTAACCAGTGAAACAGACCAAAGGAGCCCACAGCCTGAATACACATGTAACCCCTGGGAGACTCTGTACATTGTACAGAACCCTGGAGCAACTGGGGGCCCAGAATGCCAGGTTGAAGGCAGACAGGAATGATGGGAAGGGCTGAAAATCAAGAGACTAAATTAAAGTCTCTGCATGAGACAGTTGGCTCCATCTACCCCACCATCAGACTATTTAATATTCAGGTGTTATTAACACTGAGGCAAAAAATCAGTGGATTCTTCTCTTCTAAAAAAATGGAATAAACTGTTTCAGCTGACTTAGAGGAGCTAGGGTGGGCCCTGGGCATCCCAAAACGAAGAATACTTCAAGAACTGACCATTTTATGCTCAAGGAACACCCCAAATGAGCTTTCAGCTACTAGCTCTGACTTTACAGCTAACTTGAAATCATTTTCTGAGGTGTTTCTCTGACATTGAGGGCTTCTCCAGGGTAAATCTTGGCTCCCCAATCTGTTCTCCATAAAGTAAAGGGCTTAGGTTCAGGTCACACTCATGTGGCTTTTAATCAGAATTTTTAGTCATAATTTTGATCAATCAGCTTTGAAATCGCCTAATTTTCAAACATGAATTGAAAACCAAGGGTCATTACACATTTGAGGAAAGTTGGTAATGTGAAAAATGAAAAGGTAAATGGTAATTAGCCTTGGAGGAAACATATCATTCAGGAGGCAGGTGAACTTTATTTGTATTAGTACTGATAAAGATAATTTGTATATCGGGACCCACAAAATGGGGGCTGCCTCAGTGGCCCGGCCCAAGTCACAAATCTAAACCCAAGTCAGCCTGCACTTACAGGAAACACCTGTCAAGGAAACCTAATATAAACCAATCACAATCCCCCAACTCAGCTTTACCTAGTTTGCCTGACCCTAGAAAACAGGACCTGCTAGACGTTTAATGAATCCCCGACCTCCTAGCCAATCATGCCTCTTCTCTATAAAACCCACTCTTTCCCCCCATCCCTCTGGAGCAGCGCTGTGGGATATTGTGCTTCCCCCAGTCTATGGATTGCTTTCCCTTGACTAAAGGACAACAAACTCATTATTAAGTTGTTTTAATTTTGTCATTTGACAGTATAGGAGAGGTTCATAAAAGATTGCGTTGGCTAAAAAAATCAGATCTTGTGAAAATAAGAGACAGCAAGAAAGAGCTGTGGGAAATTGAAAATATAATTGCTGAACTTAATTACTATTGGTGGGACTTCCCTGGTGGCCCGGTGGTTAAGACTCCACGCTCCCAATGCAGGGTGTCCAGGTTCCATCGGTGGTCGGGAAACTAGATACTGCATGCCGCAACTAAGATCCTGCGTGCCCCAACTGAAAGATCCCGCGTGCCGCAACTAAGACCCGGTGCAGCCAAATAAATAAATATTAAAAAAAGAATTTTTATTGGAAAGTTGGAAGATAATGAAGAGGAAACCTCCCAGAAAGTAAAGCCAAAGCACGGGAGAATATGTGAGCAAAAAAAAAAAGATAAGAACTTCAGTGATAAATTTCCATCTGAATAATGGGAATACCAGAAAGAGGGAAAAGAGAATAGTAGGCAGTAGGGAATTACCAAAGAAATTATAGAAGATAATTTCCCAGGGTTGATGGGAGGCCCACACGTTCAGCTTGAAACAAGTCCATTGGGTCCAATGAATGTAGAAAGACCCACACTGAGACACGATAACTTTGAAATTTTATAACCCACAGATAAAAGAGAAAATGCTAAAAGATACCAGAAAGATGGAAACTGCCGTCAAAGAAATAAGACTTATACTAGCACCAGAAACATTAACCAATCTTAAATTATTTAGAATAAAACACTTCTGCTGTGGGACTTTGTAGGTTTTGTGAGACCTTTTGGTTCCTGACTAAGCCCTGCTGACTCAGCACCCTAGACCATTTACTGGTGATTTCTCAGAAAACTGCAACTTGTTTTGAGTTTCAGTTCCTCAAATATGTTCTCACTGCTTCCCACTAAAAGACAAAGAGAGCATTCGTATTTACACTATGCATTCTCCTTCCATTTGACTGGGGCTCCGGATAAACCTCTAGGTAAGTAAATTACCATCTCTGGCAAAAGTGCTGTTCTTCCACACCTAAACTTATGACCCTCTTATTTCTCTTGCTCTTGTTTCTCTCTTTGGAGGCAAGAGGACAGGCACTGGAGTCGTACAGATGTGGATTTAAATCCTTTGCACGACACAGCAGCGTCACTGGTACTCTTAGCACTTGTAATTAATGAGCATGAAACCTGGAGAGGGCTTTGGAGACCTTCTCTCCTCCTGGAAATGCCCTGGGTAGCAGCAAAACTGACCACTGAACTTTGCTGTAGAAGTGCAGGATTGATTCCAGCTGGTTTGTTGCTACCCTGTGCTTATTTATCTCCAGGGAGGCCTGGAGCCATGGTGTTGTCTGTCGGCCAAACCTAAATGAAACATACTAACTAGCGATGAATGTAGCCCTGTGCTAGGATCTGAGAGACCAGGGGGCAGTCCGTACCAGCTTGTTTGAGACTGGTCAGGCATCCTACTTTGGGCCACGTGACTGGAGCGGCATAAAAGACCCCTCCTCAGGTGACAGTGTGGTTTCCCTGAGACCAAGGTACCTTGCACATATCTAGGTGGTTCATTACCTAAAATGAAGCATGTGCTGAACAACAGAGAAAGGGTCCTAGAAACTGGGGCTGGAGTCTGAGACCTCTCTGATGTTTGCCTGTATTTTTGGGTTTTATTTTTGTACCCGTATCCTCTACCTTTATTAAATTCTGAAGTAAGTATACTATGTAGAGGCTTGTGGGTTTTTTCAGTTATCTGACCCTGTGTACTTGCTGAAGTTGGCAGTGTGAATGGGATAATGGGAACAATTTTTTGTTATTTTTAAAAATTTATTTATTATTTATTTACTTATTTTGGTTGTGCTGGGTCTTAGTTGCGGCACGCAGGATCCTTTTTTTTTTTTTTTTGGTTGTGGCATGCGGACTTAGTTGGAGCATGCATGCAGGATCTAGTTCCCTGAACAGGGATGGAACCTGGGCCCCCTGCATTGGGAGCACGGAGTCTCACCCACTGGACCACCAGGGAAGTCCCGGGAACCGTTTTTGATTTAATTTAAATGCTGGCTCCGGCTTTGTTTAGGAGAAGAAAAGATGAAAAGTGGGAGAAAGACGTAGAACCATTGATGCCAGGTTGGCTGCTGAGGCCATCCTGGTTTGAATTTGCCCTAGTACTATAATTATTCATGGGAAGAAAAGCACAGCAATGGAATTTTTTTTTTTTTTTACTATTTTTTTAAATTTATTGAAGTATAGTTAGTTGATTCACAATGTTTCAGGTGTACAACACAGTGATTCAGTTATATATATATCTATCTTTTTTTTTAAGATTCTTTTCCCATTATAGGTTATTACAAGATATTGAATATAGTTTCCTGTGCTATATAGTAGATCCTTGTTGTTTATCTATTTTATATGTAGTAGTGGGTATCTGTTAATCCCAAATTCCCAATTTATCCCTCCCCCGCCCCCAGCAATGGAATTTAAAGGTGATAGATCCAGAGCCAGAAGAAGCAGCTAAATGAGTTAAAACAGAAATATGGACAGAGGGGAAGTCAGCCAAGAATAGTGAGGCAAATAAGGAAGGCCTCAGCAGCCAGCCTGGCATCCCTGGTTCTAAATCTCTTTCCCACTTTTCATGGTTTGGGCTGCTTTGGCAAAATGAAAGTACTAAGAAAGAGCCCTAGGCTTCCAAGTCCACCAAGCTTTGGCTGGTTCCTTCTGTAAAAGGAAGGAACATGATACCAGAGGGAGAATTGGGCAGACATTTCTTTTGTTCAGAATGTGACCCTCATCTGATATCCACTAAAGGGACTCTACGGGAGAGGGCATAAAGAGACAACTGAAATGAAGGAGCTCTTCAGTCAAAAAGCCAAGTAACCTTGTGGGCTGATAGAGCTTCCTGAGGAACCATTGCTGAAATGTACTGAACATATTAGTGACAAAGGAGCTCTTTTCCTTGCATTAGGTACTGCCAAATGAAGGGCATGCTTGGGCTTAATCAAGATCTTCAATTAGCTGCAGCCTTTGCAGAAATGTGGGTAGATGGGCAAATTCTAAATCAGCTGAGCTGGATTAAGGCGGGGCACATAAAGCAAAGCTGGTAGAGTGGAAATATCCAACTCCACCTGTAGGTATTAAATGGAATACCTTGTTGATTCTTGAAATGTTGAGAATGCAAGCACGCATCTTTGAACTTGTTATATGATGATATGGGTATCCCCTATTTTATGCCTTTAACTTAAGTGACAATTGATGCTGTGATAAGGGGGCCTCCAACTGTTTGGACTCCATAGGTGACCTTACTGTTGAGGGCAGGATAAAGGTCTGCTGTCACAGACCTACTAGCATATTTGCTCTGAATTGGGCTAAATGATGAGCAGAAGATCAATGTTATTCAGAAGAAAAAACGGAAAGAATAAAGGGCTGAAACAAACCTCAGGACTAGTAAACCAGGTGGCGATGTTCATGAACATTTTCTTCCCCTTTTCAGAAAATGGCCACCCAGAAGAAAGCCCCTGACGAGAGGATTTCCCAGTTTGATTATGCTTTGCTCCCGGAGCTGTCTGGTCTTCTAGGCATAGATATGCTTCAATATGTAAAGGAAGTAGAAGAAGAGGAGCAGAAAGAACGAGAAAAAATGCAAAAAGGCTTTAATTCCCAAATGCGTAGTGAAGCAAAAAGGTTAAAGACTTTTGTGACCTATGATGACTACAGTGCATGGACACCCCAGGAGATGGCAGCAGCTGGGTTTTATTTCACTGGCATAAAATCTGGGGTTCAGTGCTTCTGCTGTAGCTTAATCCTCTTTGGTACCAGCCCCCAGAGACTCCCCATAGAAGACCATAAGAAGTTCCATCCGGATTGTGAGTTCCTTTTGGGCAAAGATGTTGGTAACATTGCCAAGTATGATATAAGAGTAAAGAATCCAGAGAACAAGTTGAGGAGGGACGACAAAGCAAGATACCAAGAAGAGAAGGCCAGACTCAAATCCTACAAGAAATGGCCATTTTATGCCCAAGGGACAGCCCCAAGGGAGCTCTCAGCTGCTGGCTTTGTCTTTACAGGTAGTTTGAAGTCATTTTCTGAAATATTTTGCTGGAATTAAGTTTAGGTTCCATATTTCAGTTGCAATATTTTGTAAATCTTTCCTCACTTGGTCAGTGTGTTATATTAGGTATAAGGTCTCTTTTATTAAAATTCAACTTCAGTAATTTCACTTTAGCTTTATTTTATGTGTAGTACAACATGTCAATTTACCAAAAATATACAAAAAATAAGAAAGTGACTTTTCCTAAAATTTTGGACCTTAGACAATACTTGACTGGATTTCTAAGGCCCTGAAAATAAGCTGTGAGGTCAGCCTGACCCCAGTCTCCTTCTCACCCATCCTCCTTTTGCTGCTCTGAAATGATCTTTCTTTGATTCTTTTAATTGCAGCAGTATTGTAGGGTTTTTGTTTTTGTTTTAACCTTAAAGCTAACTCTAACATATAGGGCAAGTTGCATTTCAGAAAATTGTACTTTGTTTGAATTATCCTAGCCACGCCATAAATGTTATGACAGATCTGAGTGAGAATTGTGATAACAAAAACAGCTATGATTTACTGAGTACCTACTTGATGCTAGGCACGGATTAAGCACTAATACTAATCTGACAAACTTGCCCTTTTCCCCCATTTCACAGTTGACTTCATTGAGGCTCAAAGAGTTTAAGAAATGTGCCTAAGGATAACCAACATGGACCTACTGTATAGCACAGGGAACTCTGCTCAATGTTATGTGGCAGGCTGGATGGGAGGGGAGTTTGGGGGACAATGGATACATGCATATGTATGGCTGAGTAGCTTTACTGTGCACCTGAAACTATCACAACATTGTTAATCAGCTGTACTCCAATATAAAATAAAAGTTTTTAAAAAAAGAAAATATTTCAATTCATCACAGGTACACTGCATAGTGCTTGGCACACAGTGTATGTTGGATATATGAAATGTTGTTACTATTGTTAATTAATTAATAGCAGAAGCTGAAGATATTCACCTTGATGGTGTTACCCAAGTTGGACCCAAGAAGAAAATTTAAGAGATTTCTGGTATAGAATTCCCCAGATGTCACAGTGTGCTTATCACTTATTTCTTCAAGATGTTTTAGTTAATGTCCTAATTGACATAGAGACTGAAGCAGAGTAAAACACAGAAAAAACGGATCTTTCTGTCGTGTTCAAAAAGGTTGGAGTCTGTAGTTTGATTGTAATTTGCCTACCAGTTTGTGTACCATTTACATCTCAAAATGCCTTAAATCTTAAGTAAGTTTTCTTCTTAGTTTTGAAAGCTAGTGAGTTGATCCCTTTGTAGTTTCCCTAAAAACAATTGTCAGAAAAGAAAAATATACTTGTCAAATACAAATGTCAAATGTGAAGAAAAAAAAAAAGGAATGTGCCTAAGTTTCCACTGAAATTTCATAGCAAAGCTACAGCTTAGGTCTTCTAACTGCGCTTTACTTCATGAGTACGGGGATTCCTCTGCTTCCCCACTACTTCAGGGGTCATATTGAGTCCAACAGCTTAGAGTTCTGTGTGGGCCACATCTGAGAGGTGGGGTCCCAGGCTTCGGAAATGGTCACTTAGGGCAGTGGGGTTGTGGATGAGGATTCAGCCAGATGAGAGTGTGAGTGGGCAGATGGGATGGAGCGTGTCTCATTCATGCACAGAGCAGTCAACTTCTGGAGACACCCCTTCTGGACCATCCCATGGCGCTGTTGCCGGGCAATCTAAGTGTCTTCCTTCATATGCAGGTAAACGTGACACTGTACAGTGCTTTTCCTGTGGTGGCTGTTTAGGAAATTGGGAAGATGATGATGATCCCTGGAAGGAACATGCCAAGTGGTTCCCCAAGTAAGTAGATAAATATTTTTTGCTTGTAATTTTTTTTTAAGACAAAACAAAACTAAAGGCAAGAGTCACCTTCTCAGAGTAGAACCTTCAGTTTTGATCTTTCTCTCTCCTAAATTGGAACACTCCAGGATTTATTCAAGCAAGAAAGCCCTGATGATATCGTGAGAATTTTTAATTATATAATTTCAAAATAGTTTCTTACTGTTTTATTATCCAAAATACTAAGATATGTTTTGCCAAGTATAAGTTTCAGGATCTGCCTTAATAAACATGAATAATTTTCATAGGGATGATGTAAAATGGTACATAAAGGAAGTTGGAAAGTAAGACAATGTTTAAAACATTATTACAAATGGTTGCATGCACTGCTGAATATATACCAAATGAAAACATTGTATTTTAAAAACTCAGTAAGAGTTTTGATTATTACAATGGTCTTGAGTTCTCTGCTTAGAAAATGAAGTGTTTTTAAAAATTATTTCTAATGTTACGTTTACTAGTATTTTCTACGTGACTGTATCTACCAAATACAGATTCATTCCTTTAACAATTTTTAAAACTTTCATTTTGGAAAATTTCATATACAAGTAGAGAGAACACTTATCAACACATGGCCAAATCTCATTTCATCCATCTCTCACCCACTTCTTCCCCAGAAATAAAAATAACCAACTTATTTTAAAGCAAATCCCAGACATCATATAATGTCACTTGTTGATATTTTAGTATATAACTCTAAAATATAAGAATATTTTAAAGAAACATAACCACAGTATCATTCTGTCTTCTAAAGAGGATTATCAGTAATTCCTCAATAACATCAAATATCTGAGACAGTGTTCAAATGTCCACATCCCCCCCAACTCACTTTCTCTTTGCCATTGGTTGATTTGAATCAGGATCCAAACAAGGTCCATACAGTACATTTAGTTGATATATCTCAAGATTTTTAATTTACAGATTTCCTCCTCCCTGACTTTTTCTTGTCAGTTACTCATGAAAGGAGCCATGTAGTCTGTCCTGTAAAACTGCCTACACTCTATGTTTGGCTGAATGTTTCTGTGGTGTCATTTAACATGTTTCTCTACTTCCTGTATTTCCTATAATCTAATAATTGGATCTAGCAGTGTGCTTCAGCTCATAGTTTATTTCTTTAACATATTTGTCATACACCTACCACATGCAAAGAAGTTTCTGGTTGGATCGTAGGTCAACCACAAAACAACTGGGCTGTTCTTTAGGTTTATAAGTCATCTTTCACATGGACAGCCATGCTCACAAAAATGGAAGTATGTCTGATATGTTAAGTGAAAAAAGCAATATGCAAAATAATGTGTAGTATAAGCCTTTAAAACCATTCAACCTATATATGGACTTGTTTGAAATATATATAGAAAAAGTTAAGAAAATATACAAACCAAACAATCGAACTCTTGAGGTTTGGGTTTGTCAGGAGATGAGGTGGAGAGGGATTTTCATATTTTACTTTGTTCACTTCTATCTTGTTTAAATTCTGGGAAACAAATGTGTATTTCTTTTATGGTTGAAAAGAAAGTGAGGGGGTGGGAGGGAGGAAGGGAACAAAGGAGAGAAGGAAGAGGGGGAGAGGGAGAGATGGATAGGGAGATTGGAAAGGGAGGGGAGCTCTTCCTGACAAGCAGATGAGACAGTTATAGGGATACAGGAAGCCAGATGGTTAAATACTTTGAATGTCATTCTGGTTCCTTGACCAATCAAGAATAGCCACCCAGCCAATCATACTGAGTGTTGGCAGTGAACCACATGGGTGTGTACCGAGTGAATATCAGCCCTGGCTCTTGGGTACCTGTCGTAGCTGTAGCCTTAGCCAATGCTTCACTTATTCTCATGGCCACAATGCTTAGTGTCACTGGGTTATACACTGGGCAACTCCCAGCAGCACCATTCACATCAACCATCATGTGATGGTCTAACACCAACAAGAGTTGCACATCCTGTCTCGGGTGGCCCTGGTACACCTTCTCTGACATAGGACTGAGGGAAAGGTGAGAAGCATAGGGAGAAGATGTGAGTCCAGCACTCAGCTCCAGAGGTGGAAGGAGCTAAGGTCTGCTGCTATCAATACAAAGGGCAGGGCAGAGCGCAGAGGCTCACAGATACACAGAGCCGGCCGCTTCCTGACCCCCCGACCCTAGCCACGTTACTGACCCTCTGAGTCTCGTGTGTAAAAATGAAAATGATAATCCATAGCTGGTAGGGTTGTTATAAGGGTGATAAGTAAAGTATATGGAGCAAATGCCTTGTAAAAACTCCTGTGTATTCCATGACCGTTTCACCTTCCACCTGTTTGTCATCATGAGCTTATGCTTAGCCAATACATTTCAGAGCTGGAATTAGAACTAAGAATTCCCCAGTTTCTTGTTGGTTGTGCTCTAACCTTAGCTGTTTGGGCATTAATTTTGGCTTTGTTTGCTGCTTTTATAAACTACGGACACAATGTCTGAGTCTACTCCTACTCTTTAAAACATAGTACTCAGTGTACTAAATAATTGTAAATAAATAAAATAAGCTGATCTTTACTGTATTTTTTTAAACATTATGTATATATTTGTAATTTATTTGTTATTTATTTTATTTTGGCTGTGTTGGGTCTTCGTTGCAGTGCACGGGCTTCTCATTGTGGTGGCTTCTCTTGCTGCAGAGCACGGGCTCTGGAGCGCAGACTCAGTAGTTGTAGCTTGCGGGATCTAGAGCACAGGCTCAGTAGTTGTGGCGCAAGGGCTTAGTTGCTGAACGGCATGTGGGATCTTTGCGGATCAGGGCTCGAACCCGTGTCCCCTGCATTGGCAGGCGGATTCTTAACCACTGTGCCACCAGGGAAGCCCTTTGTTGTATTTTTTTAAAGAAGTAGTATCTATCGAGCACCTTCTCAATCCACACTAAGCATGTGGGGAGGGCCCCGTCCGTCATGTGCTATGTGGATTGTGTACGGATTTGGGTTGCGTACAGGTTTGGGGAGCTCCTCAGAAGGATCTGTACACCTAAAACCTGGGGACCTTAGCTACCCAGAGTGGTGGCCCTGGAGCAATATATGACTCAACTAGTGGAGTTCACTTTCTCATGTCTGTACAAGAGAACAGTGGCAAGATTGATTACTTCCCGTTAGTGGCAGAACTGGGACTAACATTCTGGCCTCCTGACTCTCAGCCCTCATGTTACTATAACATCACTAGAAAGGAACCTTACATTTGAATGAGAGAGATTTTTTTTAAAGTTAACTTAAAAATTGCTTCTGTTTTGTGGAAAGGGATGTGTTTTTAAAATGTATTCCATATGCTCTTTTTAAAAAATTCAATTTATTAATTTCCATTGTATTTTTTTACAGAGTAGTGATATATGTTTTTCAGTGGATGAAATTTATTATTGTTTGTTATCCTTACTGCCAGTAACTTTCATTTAACCACAGGAACTAGATATAGTCACCATAGTTTAATTTAACAAAAAAAAAAAACCCCTCCAGTCTATATATTACTGTAAATCTGTCTCTTTGATTGAATTATATTTTGTTTCAAGAGAAAAGATAATCTGAAGATTTAGTTTTAAATTATTACACATGTTGTTAATGGAAATAATAATTATATGAGAATAATGATAATTGTCATAAGTTTTGGGGTAAATTTTTTGACAGTTTTATCAAAGTAAAATAAAATTGAGCAATTTAAAGCATACAATGCAGTAAGTTTTAACAAATGTTCATTGTGTCACTGCAGTTATATAAAGATACAGGACATCTCTATTACAGTATCAGGGTAAATTTTAATTCTGTTTATTAATTATAGATGTGAGTTTCTTCAAAGTAAGAAATCCTCAGAGGAAATTACCCGGTATATTCAAAGCTACAAGGGATTTGTTGGCGTCACGGTAATTTACAACAGCAAATTTTTTCTCAAGTTGGCTTTTGAGTACCTAATATCTGAATGAGAAGGGGGCGGCATCACTCTTTTGTCATGGGCTCTCCTTCTTTCTTCTTCCCTTATTTCATTCCCCTACCTCTCATTGGGCAGTTTGAAGAAAAGCATGTTCTCTTGGTCAACTAGAGCCCTTAGAATTTTTTTTCAGGGCTGCCTTTTGATTGGTCTGTCTGCCTTCCTGGTAGTCTTCCCCTCTTTGACTGAGGTCACCTCCCCTAGCTTCCCTTGGCCACCCCCATCTGAGTGCCCGCATAAGACATTCAGACCACTGCACACTACCCACAGCGGGCCTCAGAGCTGGTTACTTTATGTTCTATCGGGAAGGCTTCCCTAGTGACAGGTGATGGGAAAACCCAGCTTAAATTGCTTAGGCAAAAATAGCGAATTTATTGGCTAACACGACTCAGATGAGAACCCTGCAGAAAACATGGCCTGAAAGTGGGGGAGGAGTGTTTCTTCAGAGAGCAATCTGGGTGCAATTTTCAGAGAAGAATCAGTTACTCAATACCTAACCACCCTTCTGAATCCAGTTTCCTTCCTTTATCTCATACTTCTCATTAGTCAAAGGACCTCTGTGATATCTTGTTGTAACTTAGCTCTTGAGTTGGATCTCTGGAAAAACCGACCCGGAGACGGCTTCCTGTTGAGTATAAATAAACATTCACAGTTTTTTTTCTTCCCTTTACACTGCATAAAAAATTACAACATTAATAGAAATAATAATTAAAGGAATAATTCTCTAACAACACTGCTACTCAATCCAATGAAACTCTTCATTTGGGGGCAGGGGGTGGAGGAGGGAGTTCTTTTAATTTTTATTCATAGATAGTTGTATGCTCCAAGTCGATAACTTGAATCTTTTAAAATTGAGGTATTGATGCATAATATTTGTTTCAGGTGTACAACACAATGATTCACAATTTTTAAAGGTTATACTCCATTTATAGTTACTATAAAATATTGGATATGTTCCCTGTGCTGTACATTAGATACTTGTAGCTTATTTGTTTTATACATAGTAGTTTGTAGGATAACTTGAGTTTTAATTTTCTTCAGGGAGAACATTTTGTGAATTCCTGGGTCAAGAGAGATTTACCTATGGCTTCAGGTAAAGATTCAGACGTATTTCAAAAAGCTTTGCTTGTTTATTTCTTCTTCTGCTTTTTTTTTTCAGCCTAATTTTTTTTTAACCCCTCCATTTTTCTTCTCATTTTATGGTGCCATAGTAATTTTTTTAAAAAACATTTCATTAGAGATTTCTGGTCTCCTGGAGTAACTTAGTTTTTTAACATAAATGAGCATAGGGAAATATGTCAGGGTTGGGTCCTTGACTGAATTTCCTTTAAAACAATTAAGGTTTCTGGATAAAATGGTTTTGAAAACATTCTTAAACGGATCAGTGTCTGTTAAGAAATCAAATGTGAAATAATAGAAAATAAATATTGGTCTCTGCCCCTAGTTCCTGGCACAGAGCTCCTAAAATCCATGTAATTTCCTAAGTGATAACATCATGAGGTGCATCTCTTGTTCTAATACTGGATCTTTGACGCTGTCCCTGACACAGGGCTCCTAAAATCCTTGTAAACTCCTAAGTGATAAGAACACTGGGAGCATCTTTGATTTCTAATGAGGTGATTCTGGGTGAGCTCCTGGATGGCTTCTGGATGGGAGCTGGTCACTGGAAAGAGCAAGCCATGATTAGAAGCTTGGAATTTTCAGCCCCATCCCCTATTCTTCAGAGCAGGGAGAGGGGTATAAATGGAGTTAATGATCGATCATGCCTGTGTGAGGAAGCCTCCATAAAAATCCCAGTAGTACAGGTTTCCAGGAGCCTTCAGGTACGTGAACACATCCACACTGGGAATGTGACACATTCCAACTCCATGAGGATAGAAGCCCCCAGATCTCACTCTATGAGCCAGTTCATCTGGCTGTTCATCTGTACCCTTGATCATATCCTTTACTAAACAAACGTAAGTGTTTCTCTGAGTTCTGTGATCCACTCTAACAAATGAAATGGGGTAGGAGCAGTGTTATGGGATTGAGCCTTTAACCTGTAGGATCTGACACTACTAAGTAGACAGTGTTGGAACAGAGTTAAATTGTAGGACACCCAGCTGGTGTTGCAGAGAATTGCTTACTGGGAGAAAACCCCCATACATCTTGTATCAGAAGTATCGTGAATGGGATAGTAGTGTGAGAGTAAAGGAGACACACAGGAGGAAAAGACTGAGGTTTTTCCAGTACATTAAGTCATATTCCAATTAAAACTCAAGTGACAGCAGGAATCCTGGGGCTAAGTGGAATAATGAAGCAAGCTTTCATCTTAAGGAGTTTCGCAGCATCTAATTTTATTAACATATTTAATAAACATAAGTTGGTTTTCAAATCCTCAAAGGGTGCAGAAGACAGGAACCAAACCCCAGGGGCAGCCCAATGTGGAAAGTCTAATAGAAACCACCCCACAGAGTGGACACCCAAAGGGCAAGAAACAAATCTGCCTGCTCTTAAGGGAGCTGCGAGGAAAATTTGTCTTTCTCAAATCTGATACTAACTTGGGGTGGAAGGGAAGCTCCTCTAGCTTTTTCTTGCTTTATCCTGATGCTATATGATGAAAAGATAATTAGAAAATATTTTATTATAAAAAATTTGAATCTATATAGAAATAAGACCATAGTAAATCCCCACCATGCATCCACCACTCTGCTTCAACATGTGGTCAGTCTGGCCTGCCTGTTTCTTCTTTTCTAATTCCCTCCTTCAATTATATTGAAGCAAACACCAAACATATCATTCTGTCTGTAAATGTGAAAGGATAACTCAAACACTGATACTTGCAATATCAAAGCTTGCTGGTCTCACCATACGCTTTTTATTCAAGTGTGTTGCAATGGCAACATCTTTGCTAACGAAGAACTCCGACTGGACTCTTTCAAGAACTGGCCCCAGGCATCCCCTGTGGGAGCTGCAGCTCTGGCCAACGCAGGTTTTTTCTACATAGGTGAGTCAGCAGTTTGCCCCAAGCTCTTGTCTTGCTGCCCATTTAAACCCCACATACACTTCATGATCCTGGGATCATATTTAACTAAGCTCAACAATCCCTACTTCTTTTCATTACTCCTTTTTTTAAAAAAAAAATTATTTATTTAGGCTGCGCCATGTCTTAGATGCAGTGCATGGGATCTTAATTGTGGCATGCGGGATCTTTTTTTTTTAGTTGTGGCAGGTGGGCTCCCTAGTTGCGGCATGTGGACTTCTTAGCTGTGGCATGTGAACTCTTAGTTGTGGCATGCGTGTGGGATCTAGTTCCCCTACCAGGGATTGAACCCGGGCCCCCTGCATTGGGAGCGCCGAGTCTTACCCACTGGACCGTCAGGGAATTCCCTCATTATTCCTTATATATTCCTTTTCCTTTCTGTGTCAGATGGCCATACCTACCTATAAGAGGAGCTGGGACGTTTAACTTTTTTTCTGGGTAGCAATGTGCCCAGCTGAAAATTGGGGTTTCTGTTACTATGGAAGAATGAGAGATAACTAGGAGTGTGGATAGCGGTTTTTGCCACACACTCCTTGGAAGAGAAAGTAAGGAAATTCCTTTTAATGATTCCTAAGCATGTAGAATCTTCCATCGGTTCATAGTATTCTCTCTTGAGCTGATGGTCATCAGGGAGTTCCACTCTGTAATGCACAAAGAGCAGGCAGGTTCCCCTCAGCTAAACCTCTGCCAGAGGTACAATAAGGTGAAAGGATATTGTGTCCTTCCTGGGAACCTTGCTGGCCTTCTTCAGACCAAACACACATGCTAAGTTACAGTGGAGGTCCATGTGGACCTTTTACAGAGGGGTCAAGTCAAGAATACCACAGAGCAGTACAGAGGAGGGGAATGTAGTGTTCACTCGAACTAACAGACATGTTCCATTGGTAGAAAAAATCTTAATGCCTCACAGTCTTAAGCATTTGGAAAGGCGGTGTTCCACCCTTTCTTCCTGCTCTCTCCATTCTGTCTTCCTCTTGCCAGCCTTCCTCTAGGACCCTCTGTCCAGTGTCCTCACCCTCTTCCTTTTGAGCCTCCTCCTCTCCCCACAAATCCTAGGCATCTCACCCTTTCGGGGTCTTGCAAGCTCTAGGACCTCCTATTGTTATCCAGACACAAAGGGAGGTTTTCCTCTGCTCTGGCTTTACAATGCCTACAGGAGTCCAAGAAGAGAAGGAAGATGATGGAGGCTCCATTTCTAGTTCAATCTTTTGGTAGATCCGAATGCTAATTTCCGTCCAAAGAAATAGTCTCACATGAGGACTTGATCCTACTTCTAGTGGGATAAACCTAGCAATAATGTAGTAAGAGGCATTTGATTCTTCACGAACTTACTTACATGAGAGTTGCTATATTTGCTCATATATATTTTCCTGAGCTCCAAATATTTTCTTTCTGATTTATTCATTAAATAAATAGCTTACTGAGTGCCTAGTAAGTCCTAGGCACTCTTCTAGGTCCATGAGATTCATTAGGGAGCAAAACAGGAGAAAATCTCTTCCTTCATGGAACTTCAATTCCACATTCTGATTTGCAAATCTCTTGCCCCATAGAATGAGGAGGGGACAGGGAGAGGGTGTTAATCAGTGCATGGTACAGGTACATAGAAACATTGAATGATACTTGTTCATGACCCCATTGGTGAGAGAAGAGCCCTAAATAGAATATGTCCTCACTGGTGACCCAGTTTGTGACTTTGTCACAAAATCTGATTGAAAGTGCAAGTAGGGTTTTGCTAATAAAGGCCTGGTAGTTATTATGTGTGTCACTTGACAAATACACTGGCCAGTGGCACTGGTCAAATTTCCTTACTTCTAGGTAAAAGCGACACCGTCCAGTGTTTTTCCTGTGGAGGATGTTTGTGTAAGTTCGAGGAAGGTGATGACCCATTAGAAGGACACAGCAAATATTTTCCCAAGTGAGTAGAATGAACGTTTAGTGTCTATCAATCTGGATGTATTGATACTTTAGCAACTTTCACCTCATTTTATATTCTGATTAAGTCTTTGCCCACCTCTCTGATTCTTACGATGAAGGATGAGTCTTTCTCTCTTTCATGCCCTTGCTTTCATGACCCCCTTCCCATCTAGCCTTCCTCTCACTATAGTCACAGCACAGTTTTGGTTCGATCATTATTTTCACATTACATGTTTACATTATCATGACTTCATAAAGGCGGAGCCTAGTAATAAATAATTTGCCTTCCCTCCCTGTACCACTTCCAATTTCTGTAGTAAGTAACAATTGTCTTATTAGTATGTTTGCTTAGTTTTTTGGTTTTTGAGGTGAAATTCACACATAAACTATTTAAAAGTGCACAGTCCAGTGGCATTTAGTACATGCACAATGTTATGCAAGCACCCACTGCTGTCTAATTCCAAAACATTTTCATTATCCCAAAAGAGAACTCTGTACCCATTAAGCAGTCATTCCCTATCTCCCCAGTGCACCCTAGCTCCTTAGAGCTACCAGTCGGCCTTCTGTCTCTATAGATTTACTGTTTTGGATATTTCATGTAAATGGAAGCATGTAATATGATCTTTTGTATTTGGCTTCACTTAGCACAATGTTTTGAGGTTCATCTGTCTTGTAGAATGTATCAGTACTTCATTCTTTTTTATGGCTGAGATATATGTAATCGTATATGTGTATATATATGTATGTATTTCAGTTTCTCCATCTCCTCGCCAACACTTGTTATTTTCCTTTTTAAAAAATATACCCCTGGCTGGGTGGAGGTGGGGTCTAAAAAAAAAAAAGATATATATATATATATATATATATATATATATATATATACCCATTTTCTTAGTTTTAAAATGTATTTAGCACCAGTTCATCTTCAAATTCTCCCAAGTGTTTAAATCTTCTCTCCGGTCATTCAAACTTGTAAGATAGCCCACCATTTTCATTTTCTTAAAGGAGTCTGTTGTGAAGTCTCTGACCTGCTTCAATATGAACTATTTGTCCTGTAGTCACCCTAGGATCCTGGGATCATTCTTCACGGTCATTCTAGGGATTCCTATTGCCTCTCTCCTGTGTTGTAGCTCCTGTTTCCTGGATCTACTGTCATCCTCTTCTTGGTTTATTCACTCACTTTGTTGTTGTTTTGTTTTGTTTAATTGTGGAATTGGATTATGTCTTTTTATTTTTTTGATTAATTTTTATCAGAGTATGTTGCTTTACAATATTGTGTTAGTTTCTGCTGTACAGCAAAATGAATCAGCTATACATATACATATATCCCCTCTTTTTTGGATTTCCTTCCCATTTAGGTCACCACAGTGCATTCGATAGAGTTCCTTGTGCTATACAGTATGTTCTCATTAGTTATCTATTTTATACATAGTGTCAATAGTGTATGTGTGTCAATCCCAATCTCCCAATTCCTCCCACCCCCCCCTTCCCCCTTGGTATCCATACATTTGTTCTCTATTCCTTTTTCTGCTTTGCAAATAAAATCATCTATACCATTTTTCTAGATTCCACATGTATGTGTTAATATATGATATTTGTTTTTCTCTTTCTGACTTACTTCACTCTATTCATTCACTTTGGAACACTCCTCCACAGTTCCCTGGGAAAGACTGCATAAGCGATACATGTTATTAGCTTCCATTTAATGCATATATCTGAATATTTATATATTTTTTCTCACACTCGTTTGGTAGTTTAGCTAGTTATAGAATTCCAGGTTGGAAGTCATTCTAATTCTAAGTTGTACAGACATTGCTATATTTTCTAATAGCTTCCAATACTGCTGTTGAAATTCCATGTCTTTCTGATTCTTAATCCTTTTATTGCAAACTACTCTTTCCCATCCTGGATGCATTTAGGATTTTCTGTTTGTTTCTAGTGTTCTAAAATTTCATGAATAAATGGCTACTTTTTAATATTTATTTTCTGTAGCTCTTTAACCTTTTTTTTTTTTTTTTTTGGCTTATTTTTCACTCACCAAACTCTTCAAAAATGTTCAACTGTAAGAGAACATTTTTTTGTTTTCACTTTGTAATTAGTGAGTGCTCTTCCAGAAATAAATATTAATACAAACAGGTCTTAAATACTTCCATCTAATTCTAAGATGCTAAAGAGGATACAGTTTTGAAGGTGTTTTGACAGAAGTAGTTGTGTTTTCTTCTTTTTTATTTGGATTTAGTATTTTGTAAATTTTTAAACAGTGGGGATATTCTTCTTAATTCTTGGAAAAATAAGCTAGGATGCAGTCTAATTTTATTTAGAACCTCTTCTGGACTCTATCAACTCCCTTTTTGTATGGCTTTTTATTTTTCCTCTGCCTTTTTTGTTTGTTTGTTTTCTGGTTTTTGTTGTTGTTTTTGTTTTTTGGTGCTCTATGTGAGGCTCAAATCTTCTGCCTCTTTTTTAAAATCACAAACTACGATGCATTTAAAGGAGTACCTAAAATATTTATGTATGATTTAAAGGACAATTAACAAAGAAACAAATGAACCCAGCACTAAAGTTAAGAAATTGAATATTATCAAGTCCTTAGAATGCTACTGTGTGCCCACCTTCCCAATTCTGATTATATCCTTGTCCCTCCAATTCAGAGGTAAACATGATCCTGAAATTTGGGTTAATTGTTCCTTCTTCTCCTAATGGTTTCACCAACTACATGTGTATCATTAAACACATTTAACTTTGCCTATTCTTGAAGTTCAAATAAATGGAAGCATACTGCATGGTTTTTCTGTGATGACTGACTTATTTTACTCAAACTTTACACAAAGTTTTTGAGACTCATTCATAATTATGTATAGAGTTGTAGTTCACTTGTTCTCATTGCTATATAGTATATTGTTTTATGAATATATAATTTATCCATTCTATTCTCGATTCAACATCTGGGTTGTTTTCAGAGTGTTGCAATTCAAATAATGCCACTATGAACCCTCTTGTACATAATTCCCAGTACTCATATGTGTTTCTCCAGGATGCATAACCAACCATGGAATTGCAGTGTAATAGGGTTTGCACATATTCAACTTTACTAGATTATGCAAAACTTTTCTTAAAGTGGTTGTACTGATTTATATTCTCACTAGCATAGATGTTTCCATTCTGTCTGCTTCCTCACTAATTTAGTATTGCCCAAATTTTAATTTTGGTCAATCTAATTACTAGTAATGTTGAGCATATTTTCATACTTTCCCATACAGTTTCCTTGTTCTTTTTCTTCAGGACCATATCTTGGCTATTCTTTGCCCTTTCCTCTTTCATATTCAGAGAATATATGAAATGGCCCTCTTTATCTCTCATAGTACTCCTTATTCTTAAGTCTTTATCTGATATTAATATATGTAGCTACTCCAGCTTTTGTATAGTTTTTACATGATACTACCTTTTTTGAAAGCGTTTTACTTTTTTTTTTTTTTTTGGCCACGCTGCGTGGCTTGAGGGACCTTAGTTCCCCGACCAGGGATTGAACCCAGAGAGCATTGAGTCCTAACCACTGGACCACCATGGAATTCCCGAAATCATTTTACTTTTAATCTATGACTTTATATTTATGACTTTATATTTAAGGTGAGTTTCTTGTAGGCAACATAGTTGGGTCTTGCTTTTTTTTAACAGTCTGACAATATCTGCTTTCTTTTTTGTTGTTGTTGTTTGTTTTTGTTTGTTTGAGTTTTTTTGGCCGTATTGCCAGCTCATGGGATCTTAGTTCCCTGACCAGGGATCTAACCTGGGCCCCTGGCTGTGAGAGCTGAGAGTCCTAGCCACTGGACCCCCAAGAAATTCCCCAATATCTGTTTTCTAATGGGAGTGTTTAGAACATTTACATTTAATATAATTATTAATATGGTTGGATTTAAATCTACTATTTTGCTATTTGTCTTCTATTTATCCCATCTCTTCTTTGTTTCTTCTTCTTTTCCTGACTTGCATTTGAGTATTTTTTAGTATTCCATTTTATCTCTATTGTTGGCTTTTTAGATGTACATCTTTATCTTTTTAGTACCTGCTCTAGAATCTACATAATGCGTATTTAACACATCACAGTCATGTTCAAATAATATTATCACAGTTGACATATAATGTATGAACCATATAACAGTATACTTCTATTTTCCCCCTCCTATTGTGATTTTGTTTTCATACATTTTTACATCACATATATTCTAAATCTCACAATATAGTGTTATATCTTTGCTTTAAAAATTATCTTTTAAATACATTTTAAAAAGAGAAAAAATGTATTTCTTATTTACCCATTGAGTTACCATCCCTGGCACACTTCATTCCTTTGGGTAGAACCAAGTTTCCATCTGTTATCATTTTCCTTTTAACTGAAGAACTTCCTTTAACATTTCTTGTAGTGCTGATCTGCTGGCAACTAACTATACTGGCTTTACTTGTATGAAAATGCCTGTATGTTACCTTCCTTCAGAGTCCTTTTCCTTGATGGATCTATCTGCATAGTGACCTTGGACAGAAGCATTTGAAGTCCTACTAGCTATTTTCCTGTAGCTACCCTTCTATTCCTGGGCTCATCTTCAAGTAGGAAGATAAAAATGATGTGTCCTCTTGCTTTATCTCCTGCTTTCCTGTAATTCAGCAGCATAAAAATAAACCAAGATAGTTGTTTCTAGTTTTATCGTTTACCTACTGACATTTATGGTTCTCACCTATCCAAGTTAATGATTGTGGGTAGAGCTCTTTAGAATTTTCTTCCTTGGTTCTTCAGGCAGACATCATACCTGAATTTAGAAGGTATTTTATGTTCCAGTTTCATGATGTCTAGCAAATTGTTTTTAGAGAGTATGTTTATGGCCATCCTTTAGTTTTCATATTGATGGAGTTTTTTTCTAAAATAAACTTTTTTTTTTTTTTTAATATTTTATTTATTTATTTATTTATGGCTGTGTTGGGTCTTCGTTTCTGTGCGAGGGCTTTCTCCAGTTGCGGCAAGTGGGGGCCATTCTTCATCGCGGTGCGTGGGCCTCTCACTGTCGCGGCCTCTCTTGTTGCGGAGCACAGGCTCCAGACGCGCAGGCTCAGTAATTGTGGCTCACGGGCCCAGTCGCTCCGCGGCATGTGGGATCCTCCCAGACCAGGGCGCGAACCCGTGTCCCCTGCATTGGCAGGCAGACTCTCAACCACTGCGCCACCAGGGAAGCCCAAATAAACTTTTTATTTGGGAGTAATTTTCGACTTAGAGAAAAGGTGAAAAGATAATACAGAGAGTTCCTATATTCCCACACCCAGTTTCCTCTAATACTAACACCTTATATTATCCTGGTACATTTGTTAAAATTTAAAAACCAACACTGGTACATTGCTACCAACTGCAGATGTTATACGTATTTCACCATTTTTTCTACTAATGTCCTTTTTGTTGTCATTATTCCAGAATCCATAGATAGAGCTGTCTTCTCTATTTTTTTTTCCTTTAGCTTCATTTTAGTTGGTTTCATGGATGAGTGTTAAATATGCTCCCATTCCACCACATTGGCTGGTTATGCCCACCATTACTTTATGAACCATTTATATCTCTACTGCTGAGATTTACAGCCTACATGTCTTGTTTGATAAAGACACTGACAGAATCACTGGAAATGTTAATTTTATACTTAATTTTTGCCACTAAAACTCTAACAGTGGTTTTGAAAACCTAATGCAAATGCTTAATTGCATACAACTGTTTTTTAAAATTAATTAATTAATTAATTTATTTTTGGCTGCGTTGGGTCTTCGTTGCTACGTGCAGACTTCTCATCGCAGTAGCTTCTCTTGTTGCGGAGCACAGGCTCTAGGTGCACAGGTTTCAGTAGTTGTGGCATGTGGGCTCAGTAGTTGTGGCTCACAGGCTCTAGGGCTCACAGGCTCAGTAGTTGTGGCGCATGGACTTAGTTGCTCCGCAGCATGTGGGATCTTCCCGGACCAGGGCTCGAACCCATGTCCCCTGCATTGGCAGGCGGATTCTTAAACACTGCGCCACCAGGGAAGTCCCATACAATTATTTTTATAACTTTTAACTTTTGTGCTTAGTTGTCAGTTTCTCCAAAATATGAAGTGCTCTGCAGAAGTAATTCCAGACCTTCAGAGCCACGGTGAACTTTCTGACTTAACGGTATGAACACCACCTTGTATATTTTCAGAGTGTGTGATCATGTGATTAAAAACTGTTTTTGAACAGGAACTGCTCATCATAAAAAAAATAAATAAATGAATTCTACAAATATCTGTTAAGCACCGATCATGTGCCAGTTGCAGATGGGGATGCTACAATAAACAAAACATAATACCTAGTTTCATGAAATGTAGAGTCAATCCCTTCTACATTGAGGCCCAGACTCGTTTGGACCTAAAAGTTGATTAGCGTCCAGGCTACCTGGATTCCATCTGTGATCATCATTTGGAGGACAGTAAGGTCTGACTTGGTAGTTGGCCTTTCTCTAAGCTGGGAAGATATGTTTCTTTTACAACAGCAACCAACCAACCAAATCAAAAATACAGATTAATAGGTTGACCCCTTTTTAAACTGAGAAATTCTACATAGTTCTCTAGGAGATTAGCCACTGCCAATTTAATACACACACACCCCTTATTTGAGGCTGTATGTTAGGTGTATTATGTTCATCATCCCCCAAAAAGAAAACAAGGTAATTTGTCGTTCACTTGATTCATCTTTGCTCATCCCCCCACCTCCTTTAAATAGCTTATTTTAAAAAAATATTTATTTATTATTTATTTTTTATTTATTATGGCTGTGCTGGATCTTAGTTGTGGCATGTGGGATCTTTTAGTTGTGGCACGGAGGCTCATAGTTGTGGCATGTGGATTCTTAGTTGCGGCATGCATGCAGGATCTAGTTCCCCGACCAGGGATGGAACCCGGGCCCCCTGCACTGGAAACTGGAGTCTTACCCACTGGACAACCAGGGGAGCCCCTTAAATAGCTTATTTTTAAAGGAAGAAACATAACCTTCCTATATCCCAGGTATGTAATATTTAAAAAACTGTTGATAACTAAGATCAGAAGTTGCACCTAATGATTTCTGGAGGGTCCGTCTTGCTCTAGACACTGTGATTCTAACCACCTGGACGGTAATCACGGCCCAAGTCACCCATGGAATGAACTGTTTGGATATCACCCAGGAGCACACGCTTGCGTGTGTTTGCAGATCACTTATTGTTTCATATTTGTAGCACTCCTCCCTGCAACTGGCATAAATACTTGAGGGTGGGTTGGGTTTAGAAAATGTCTGGTCCCTAATTGTAATTCAAAGCCCCACCCTCTTATACAAATGTTGATTTAATAGAGGATTTTCTTTTCAAAGGAAACTACAAGTGAAAGCAATCTTGAAGAGTCAGCAGTGAGTTCTGTAGTGCCAGGTAAGGATCTGGAAGTAGCACATGGGATTATATGAATGTGTACATATATTTCTACGTAGGGGATTTTAAAAGAGTATTTATAACTGTGCCTCCTTGCTTTTCTCCACAGAGGTGGCCCATGGTGAAGCCCAGTGGCTTCAGGAGGCAAAGAGTCTAAGTGAGCACCTGAGAAAAGCCTACACCAGTGCCCCTTTCTCCCACATGTCTTTGCTTGAGGTCTCTTCCTGTCCAGCCACCGATCAGCTGCTGAGTTGTGATCTGTCCCTTGCTTCAAAACACATCATCAGTACTGTGCAGGAGCCTGTGGTGTTGCCTGAGGTCTTTGCTAACTTGAACTCTGTCGTGTGTGTGGAGGGTGAAGCTGGTAGTGGAAAGACGGTCCTCCTGAAGAAAGTAGCTCTTCTATGGGCATCAGGATGCTGTCCCTTGTTACACAGGTTCCAGCTGGTTTTCTACGTCTCCCTTGGCTCTACCAGACTGGACCAGGGGCTGGCCAATGTCATTTGTGACCAGCTCCTAGAGACAGAAGGATCTGTTACTGAAATGGGCCTGAGGAACATCATCCAGCAGTTAAAGAACCAGGTGTTATTCCTTTTGGATGACTACAAAGAGATGGGCTCAATCCCCCAAATCATACAGAGGATGATTCAAAAAAACCATTTGTCAAGGACCTGCTTATTGATTGCTGTCCATACAAACAGGGCCAAGGACATCCGCCGATACCTACATACAATTCTAGAGATCAAAGCGTTTCCCTTCTGTAATACCATCTATATATTACGGAAGCTCTTTCCAGACAATTTGACCCGTCTGCGAAAGTTTATGATTGACTTTAGAATGAATGAAACATTGCTGGGAATTCAGAAAACTCCCTTCGTCGTAGCAGCAATCTGTGCTAATTGGCTTCGGTATCCTCTTTGTCAGTCCTTTGATGATGTGGCTGTTTTCAAGTCCTATATAGAATGCCTTTTCTTAAAGCACAAAACTGCAGCTGACTTTCTCAAAGCAACTGTGTCCTCCTGTGGCGAGCTGGCCTTGAAAGGGTTTTTTTCATCTTGCTTTGAGTTTAGTGATGATGATCTCATAGAAGTAGGGATTGGTGAAGATGAAGATCTAGCCATGTACCTGATGAGCAAATTCACAGCCCAGAGACTGAGGCCAGTCTATCAGTTTTTGAATGCTGCATTCCAAGAATTTCTTGCTGGGATGAGGCTGACTGAACTCCTGGATTCAGATAGGCAAGAGGATCAAGATTCGGGACTTCGTTATTTGAAACAAATTAACTCAACCATGATGGCTATAGGTCCCTATGAAAATTTTTTGAACTATGTCTCTTGCCACCCTTCAACAAAGGCAGGGCCAACAATTGTATCCCAATTGCTTCTTTTGGTGGATAATCAAGAGACACTGGAGAATATATCTGAAAATGATGACTACCTGAAGCATCATCCAGAGATTTCAGAGAAGATGCAATTTCTCAGGGTGTTGTGGCAATACTCTCCAGAAGATTACCTTTCACTGGTTTCAAAACATTTACTGGCTGTGGCTGTAAAAATTGCTTATCGAAGCAACACTGTTGCTGCCTGTTCTCCATTTATTTTGCAGTTCCTTCGAGGGAGAACCCTGTCTTTGAGTGTACTTAAGTTACCGTATTTTTTTGACCACCCAGAAAGCCTGTTATTGTTGGGGAGCATGCAGGTCTCCATAAGAGGAAATAGGTTACCCAAATCAGATTTTTCATTCCTGGAAAAAAGTTTTGACAAATCCCAGGCACCAACTATAGATCAGGACTATGCTTCTGCCTTTGAACTTGAGAGTGAATGGAAGCAGAATTTAGTTGAAAAACAGGAAACCATGAACCGTTTTCTGAACATGCAACTCAAGGCACCAGCAGATATCAGCACTGGCTATTGGAACCTTTCTCCAAAGCAGTACAAGATTCCCCTTCTGGAAGTTCGTGTGACTGGTACTGATGCTGTGGATCAGGAGATGCTAAGATTTCTAATGAAAGTTTTCTCAGCTTCACAGCGCATTGAACTCCACTTGACCAGCAGCGGGGGTTTTATTGAAAGCATCCGCCCAGCTCTTGAGCAGTATAAGGCCTCGTTCACCAAGTGCTCCATAAGCCAATTTGAGCTGAGTGCAGTAGAACAGGAATTGCTTCTCACTCTGCCTTCCCTAGAATCTCTTGAAGTCTCAGAGACAACCCATCTACAAGGTAAACCTGCACCTGTTTTAGATGACTGTTAGGATGTGTACTTTTATCTTCTCACTCTTAGTTTTAGGTGGATGAAAACTTCTGGAAGTGTGAGACCATAAATCCTTGCTGATTGAACAGATATAAAATAAATCTTTACTAACTTATTTCTGTCAGTAATATGAATTAGTGAAAGGCTTCCAAATAACAGAATGGCTTTCAAACTCTGATAAAAATAATAAAATGACTAATGAAGTCTCTTAATAAACAAATGACTTGTTATTAGTAAAAGAATGATCTATATGTAAATGATGCTTGAGAATTACCCTCACCCCACCTGCTTCATGGAAGAAAGGGCTTGTACTCTGGGACATAAACAAGTGGGAAGTAGTATCTCCCAGTTATTTGTGTCTCCTTTCACTTGTCTAAGCGGTGTTTGAGAGTTTTCAGTGTAGACTTTATCATCTTTCATTAAATTTATTCCTAGGTACCTGTGTTTTTGATACTCTTGTAAATGGTATTTCAATTTTTTCATTTTCTGATTGTTGCTAGTATGGGTTTGATTTTCAGCAGTTTATTAAATGCCTAGATGTGCTTTGCTTTGTATCTATCTTACTTGAGGGTCACTGAACATTTTTTTCGATCTGTGGGTTGATATTTATCATCAAATTTAGAAAAATTTTGTTTTTTCAAATATTTTTTATCATGGTAAAACATACATGAAACTTTAAAAGCATTTTTCAGTATACAATTCAGTGGCATTAAGTACAATTACAGTGTTGTGCAACCATCACCACTGTCCACTTCCAGAACCTTTTCATCATCCCAAACTCTGTACCTATTAAACAATAACTCCTGCTTCTCCCCAGCTGCTGATGTCTCTACGAATTTGTCTATTCTATTTCACGTAAGTGAATCCATACAATATTTTGTCCTCTTGTGTCTGGCTTCTTTCACGTTTTTAAGGTTCATCCATGTTGTAGCATGCGTCAGAACTTCACTACTTTTATAGCTGAATAATATTTCATTGTATGTATATATCACATTTTAAATCAATTCATCTGTTGATGGACACTTGCACTGTTTATTCTGGCTAAAGTTGCCATGAACATGGGTGCACAAATATTACTTTGAGACCCTACTTTCAATTCTTTTGGATATATACCCTGAAGTGGAATTATTGGATATTAATGATAGTAATTCTATTTTAATTTTCAAGGAAACTCCAAACTGTTTTCCACGCTGGCTGCAGCATTTTTCATTCCTACAAGCAATGTACAAGGGCTCCAGTTTCTTCACATCCTCCATGCTTTTTTGTTTTTTTTAAATCAGAGACATCCTAATAGGTGTGAAATTATATCTCACGTTGGTTTTGATTTGCATTTTCCTAATGACTAATGCTGTTGAGCATCTTTTCATGTGCTTATTGGCTGTTAGTGTGTCTTTTTTGGAGACAGTCTATTAAATCCTTTTGCCCATTTAAAAAAATTGAAGTGTAGTTTATTTACAATTTTGTGTTAGTTTCTGGTGTACAGCAAAGTGATTCAGATAATGTGTGTGTGTGTGTGTATATATATATATATATATATAAACTTTTTCAGATTCTTTACCATTATAGATCATTACGAGATATTGAATATAGTTCCCTGTGCTATACTGTAGGCCCTTGTTTATTTTATACATAGTAGTCTATATCTGTTAATCTCAAACTCCTAATTTATCCCTCCCTCCCTCCCCTTTCCCCTTTGGTAACCATAAGGTTTTTTCTATGTCTGTGAGTCTATTTCTGTTTTGTAAATAAGTTCATTTGTATCACTTTTTCAGATTCCACGTAGAAGTGATATCATATGATATTTGTCTTTCTGTCTGACTTACTTCATTTAGTATGATAATCTCCAGGTCCATCCATGTAGCTGCAAATGGCATTATTTCATTCTTTTTTATGGCTGAGTAATATTCCGTTGTGTGTGTGCATCACATCCTCTTTATCCAGTCATCTGTTGATGGACATTTAGGTTGCTTCCATGTCTTGGCTATTGTAAATAGTACTGCTGTGAACACTGTGGTGCATGTACCCTTTCAAACCATGGTTTTCTCCTGATACATCCCCAGGAGTGGGATCACTGGATCATATGGTAACTCTATTTTTAGTTTCTTTTTTTTTTTTTTTTTGGCTGCGTTGGGTCTTCATTGCCGCGTGCAGCCTTTCTCTATTTGCAGTGTGCGGGCCTCTCATTGTGGTGGCTTCTCTTGTTGTGGAGCACGGGCTCTAGGAGCGCGGGCTTCAGTAGTTGTGGCTCGCAGGCTCTAGAGCGCAGGCTCAGTAGTTGTGGCGCATGGACTTAGTTGCTCCACAGCATGTGGGATCTTCCTGGACCAGGGATTGAACCCATGCCCCCTGCATTGGCAGGCGGATTCTTAACCACTGCGCCACCAGGGAAGTCCCTATTTTTAGTTTTTTAAAGAACCTCTTTACCGTTTTCCATAGTGGCTGCACCAATTTACATTCCCACCAACAGTGTAGGAGGGTTTCCTTTTTTCCACATCCTCTCCAGCATTTATTTTTGGAGACTTTTTTTTTTTTTTTAATTTTATTTATTTTTGGCTGTGTTGGGTCTTTGTTGCTGCGCGAGGGCTGCTCTTCATTGCGGTGTGTGGTCTTCTCATTGCGGTGGCTTCTCTTGTTGCAGAGCACAGGCTCTAGGTGTGCGGGCTTCAGTAGTTGTGGCTCGCAGGTTCAGTAGTTGTGGCTCGTGGGCTCTAGAGCACAGGCTCAGTAGTTGTGGTGCACGGGCTTAGTTGCTCTGTGGCATGAGGGATCTTCCTGGACCAAGGCTTGAACCCGTGTCCCCTGCATCGGCAGGCGGATTCTTAACCATTGCACCACCAGGGAAGTCCCTATTTGTAGACTTTTTGATGATAGCCATTCTGACCATTGTCAGGTGATACCTCATAGTTTTGATTTGCATTTCTCTAATAATTAGCAATGTTGAGCATCTTATGTGCTTGTTTGCCATCTGTATGTCTTCTTTGGAGAAATGTCTCTTTAGGTCTCCTGCCCATTTTGTGATTGGGTTGTTTGTTCCTCTGTCCATTTTTTAAATTGTGTTGTCTTTTTGTTTTGAGTTATAGGAGTTCTTTGTATAATTAAATCTTTATTGGACACTTGGTTTTAAAATATTTTGTCCTGTAGATTGCCCTTTTCACTGTCTCAATAATGTACTTCAACCTGTAAAGTTTCAAATTTCAATAAAGTTCAATTTGTCTGTTTTTCTTTTGTGCTAGTGCTCTTGGTAGCATATCTAAGAATCTATTGTCAAATCCAAGGTCATGAAGATTTATTCCTGTTTTCTTCTAAGAGTTGTATGGTTTTAGCTCTTATATTTAGGTTGTTGATTCATTCTGAGCCAATTCTGTATATGGTAGTGGGAGGTAAGGGTCCAACTTCTTTGCATGGAGAAATTCAGTTGTCCTACCCCCATTTGCTGAGATGTCTTTGTGAATCCAGAGTGTAGTACAGAGCTTCTCATATAGTAGATGAGAAATAAAATATTGCCTGCCATATCAGTAAACAAAGGATGTTGTAGCTATCAGCAATTTCAGCCACCCCCGCTAGTGAGCCCTGCGGAAACTCAGGAAGGAAACAAAGAATACCTGCCATCTAACAGTCATCAGACTGCAGCCACCCCAAAGGGTGCAGCTTGAAGAAACTCAGGATGTGAAAACACAGGATACTGGCCCCAGATAGCTGAGGTGCATATCAAAAGAACGATTTTAGTGACCCCAGACTCTTGCATCTTCCCATACATAGAAAAGTGCTAAATTCCTTAACTTGAGATATCTAGTTTTCTTTTACTAACAGTAATCTTTTGTTCTGACTACCTGCCTTTGTTGCAAAACGCCTATATATCCTAGCTCCCCGCCTCACCTCCTTGGAGCAGTTTTTTCAGGATTACTTGAGATGCTGCCTCCCAGACTTGAAGTCCTAAGAATGTCCACCGAATAAAACATAACTCAAAACTTTTAGGTTGTGCATATTTTTTTTTTTAGTTGACATAGATAATCAGTAAATGCTGCAGAAAGCATTATCTTCATATATGTGCTTTCTAAAAAGGAAGTCTTATGGTATGTGAAAGGTTTTCATTTGAAATATGAAAACAGTTTGATGAATCAAATGACAGTTTGAAATTTTCCATTTGGAACTCTTTAGATTAATAATGGGAAACTGTGTGCTTTCTAGATCAACTCTTTCTTAGTTTGGACAAGTTCTTGTGCCTGAAAGAACTGTCTGTGAATCTGGATGATAAACGAGATGTTTTTTCAGTCATTCCTGAAGAATTCCTAAATCTCCACCATATGGAGAAATTATTGGTCCGAATTTTAGCTGAATACGGTCCTTCCAAACTAGGTAAGTGTGGCACTTTGATTTACTTGTTTTTATATCACTTGGAAAACCTACTTGGCCAATAATTTATTTAAGTTAAAGCTTCTGTGGATCTGAGGGTGTAGCCTGTATCCAAGGTAAATTGTGGGACTAGCACTTGTTGTCATTAAAAAATGACAGCTATTTGTAATTATTGAGCCGTTACTACATGGTAGGAATTGTTCTAAGCACTTTATAAATATTAACTCATTTAACCTTCATACCCATTCTACAAGGTAAATACTGTTATATTCTCATTTTTACAGTTGGGGAAATGGAGTTATAGAGGTTAAGTATTGATAATTTGCTCAAGGTCACCCAGATAAGAAAATGGTAAATTTGCAATTAAACACAGGAATTCTGACTATTAAGTCTGACCTCTTAACCAGTGGTATATACTGCCTCTCCAAAAATAGTTTGTAGAGTTCTTTTATTTTGTTTTTGTTCAAGTTGCTCTTACATTGCAACTTAGAGATCTGCCAGATAAGAGGGAAGGAAATCTGATGATTGGTCGTAATCAGAAGCCTTTCCCTGTTTCTGATCAGCCTATTCTCATGGTTGATGAACAACCTGTACAGCTATCTTTCTTAAATATATCATTTAGCAAAATGACTTAGGTATCATCAATTCCTTAGTTTAGTAAAGACTAAACACTAAAGACTAAAAAAAGGTAAATCTCTACTGAACTGACATGCAGAGCTGCATGCAAAAAAATTTGTAGCTGAAGCTGGAACTAGTAGTTTTCTTATATTTCTCAGCAATTTTTTCATCAAATTTGAGTTTTGCTTCAGAGTTGTCACTGCCGTTATGTTTCTTTGCATAGTGTTTCTATAGTGTAAACATCATGTGCAAACTTAGAGACATAAGGATGTTAAAGCTGAAGGTTTTAGCTGAGTCAATGCCATCACTATATAGAGGAGAAAACTGATTCCCCAGAGAGGGTCAGTAATGAGGGTTCATGTAGCTCATCAATTAGTCACAGACTCTGAACCTAAGCCCAATTCATTACATCATGATGCTTTATTTTCATTCACTATTGTTGAAACAAGTTAATAAATTATATGACTAATTCTGATAGAAATTTTCAATCTCTGATGCCTTAAATCTGATATTTTACAGTCAAATTAATTCAGAATTCTCCAAAGCTTCGTGTTTTCCATCTGCAATGTAATTTCTTTTCGGATCTTGAGTCTCTCATGACTGTACTTGCTTCCTGCAAGAAACTTGAAGAGATTAAGCTTACTGGACCATTTTTTAAAGCCGCCCCATTTGGTAAGAGCTATAATTGTAAAATTTTGGTTTAAGATGCTTCTGTGGACAGTCATTTTTTAACAGCCAAATTTAAAAAATGCAATTGATGTCAAAGAACAAAACTATTGCAATAAATATCTGATCTTACATGAATTTTCAAGTAAGGTATATTTGTTTCTAGATGTTTAAACATTTCTAGTTATGAGAATTGTTTCCTGAGCAAAGATTTGTGTTATCTACCTGTCATACTAATTAATTCAATCTGAATTATTATATTAATTTCTATCACTTTTAAAATACTCTTTAAATACATTACTTTTTGGTATAAGAAATGTAGCTGACATAACTAAATTTTTCTTTTCCCTTTTATAGTCGTTGTTTTACCAAATTTTATTTCTCTGAAGATATTAAATCTTGAGCACCAATATATTACTGATAAGGAAACAGCTGAAAAATTTGGTATGTTTATAAAACAGTGCCTAAAGCTTGCTCCTTATTCTTTCCCCCACAAAATCCTCCTATTTCACATTAGCTATAACAAATTACAACATGTATTAGCTACCCTTGCTCATTAGGAGGGACAGTGCTGCTCAACTTTTACCCTCCAAATGCCTTGATCTCACTTGATGTCTTTCAAAGCAATGTTCTCAGAGTGACTCATTTCTTTGAATACAGATTTGTTTGTTACAGCACTATGCAATTTCTTATTTATTTATTTATTTGGCTGCGCTGGGTCTTAGTTATGGCATGCGGGATCTTCGTTGCCACGTGCGGGATCTTCATTGCGGCATGCTGGATCTTTTAGTTGCAGCATGCGGGATCTTTAGTTGCGGCATTGGGATCTAGTTCCCTGACCAGGGATCGAACCTGGGCCCCCTGCATTGGGAGCGCAGAGTCTTAGCCACTGGACCACCAGAGAAGTCCCAGCACCATGCAATTTCATTGCCAGGTATCCATTCCAGACAAGTTAAATACCTGTTGTTTCAAAGGTTTCTAGAATATAGGTGAAACTATCTTTTAAGGTTATGAAAACTCAGTATATGAAAACCTAGATTTAACAAAATGATAACCATAGAGATTACTTTTTCAACTTATTTTTTTATGATTACAAAAGCAATGTATGCTCTGGAAAAAAGTTCTAACTTTTCTAACAGGTCTTAAAAGATAAACTGAAGCATATTAAAAATTAAGAATTTATTTGAACAAAAATGGGGACTTCCCTGGTGGTGCAGTGGTTAAGAATCTGCCTGCCAATGCAGGGGACACAAGTTGGAGCCCTGGTCCGGGAAGATAGCACATGCTGCAGAGCAACTAAGCCCGTGTGCTACAACTACTGAGCCTGCGCTCTAGAGCCTGCGAGCCACAACTACTGAAGCCCGCGCTCCAAGAGCCCGTGCTCTGCAACAAGCGAAGCCATGCTAAGGAGGGATCAAAGTGAAAAGTCAAGTTATGAGAGTGGCGGATTGTGAGGATTTAGTGCTAGGAGGAAGAGGCAGAACTCACTAAGGATGACACCAGGCCAGAAAGGAAGGGGGCTGAAGGCATTGAGGAGCTAGGAGAGTATCCTGGAGGCCAGTAGAAGCTTCAGTCTAAAAGAGGAAATGGATAGGAATTCCCTGGTGGTCCAGTGGTTAGGACTGCACTCTTTCACTGCTGAGGGCCCGGGTTCAATCCCAGGTTGGGGAACTGCAAGCTATGTGGTGCAGCCAAAAAAAAAAAAAAAAAGGAAATGGAGATGTGATAGGCCTTTTGGACTTCAGTACAGGAGAGACTGGTTGGGGAAGGGTGGAGGAATGGTTGTCTAGAGGTAGCAATGAAGATCAAGGTGTAGGCTGACCCCTTTCTCTAGCCCTTGGAGAGAAAGAGGAATAGTCTCTATGCTACATGGGGACTCGTAGAATGTGCATGCTTTTGAGACTTTCAATTACAATTGTTTGGGAACACAGTACAGAGAGTAGCTTTTTTATCTCTTCTGATATAGCCTACACTTTAGGTTCTTTAAATAACCTGGAAGAATTGATCCTTCCTACTGGGGATGGGATTCATCAAGTGGCCAAACTGATCATCCAGCAATGTCAGCATCTTCAGTGTCTCCGCATTCTCTCATTTTTCCAGACTTTGGATGATGACAGCGTGGTGGAAATTGGTGAGATACCCTCAGATAAACTCTTTCAGCTCACATGAAAGCCAGTGGTATTCCTCAAGCTTTCTGCTGCAAAATGTCTACAAAAACATTCGTCCCTCTAAAAATGTTCAACCCACTTCCTCATTTTTGCTATCATATTGTTCCCTCTAATGTTCTGTGGATTTTGGTTCATTCTGGTCAGATTTAGAAGTAAAAGACAGCCTCCCACTTGAGACTACACAAGCCCTCAAGTCCACTCTTAACACCTAGTGTTTCAGACACCTGGCCACATACCCACCATGTACTCATTTTTATAGTACTTTTTTAAAAATAGAAAATTAATACACATAAAAGTACAAAATCGTAAGTGTACAGCTCAATGAGTTTTCAAGTGAACATACTTAAATCTTGTTACTCATACTTGTGTAACAATTACTCATTAGGTTACAATATAGAATATTACATCCCAGAAGCCGCCTTTGTGTCCCTTCTGACACTGCATTCCCCTCCTTCCCAAAGGTGACCACCATACTGCTTTCTTTCACCATAGATTAGTTTTACCTGTTTTAAAAATATATGTCACGGAATCCTCCACAGTATGTGCTCTTGTGCCTGCCTCTTCGGGCTCAACATACTTGTGATACTGATTCATACTGATGCGTGTGACTATAGAGTTCACTGATTTTCACTGCTGTATATTATCCCATGTATGACTATACATACGCCAATTTATTTATCCATTCAACTGGATATGAGTTGGCTACTATGAATAATGCTGCTATGAACATTTTATACGTGACTGTTGATGCATATACGGAGGTATTTCTAGGGTGGACTTTGAGTCATTTGGTAAATATTGTTTTCCATAGTTGTACCAACTTACATTCCTACCAGCAGTTGTTTCACATTCTGGCTACTGCTTGGTATTGTCAGACCTTTAAACTTTAGCCATTCTGATGAATCTGTCGTGATATCGCATTGTGGGTTTTCTATTGGTATACGTTTGTGTTATCATTGGTTCAGTTTGGGCAAGTTACATTTTTCTAAGGATTTAAAAACTTTTCTAAAATTGCCCATAATATTTATTTATAATTTAAAAATATCTGTGTGACCTGTGGTGATAGTCCCCTTTTCATTCCTGATATATTCAATACTTTTTTTTTTAACCTGATTGGTTTTTCAATTTTATTAAATTTTTTTTCTCTACACATGTTTTTCATTTATTCTGCTTTTACCTCTATTATCCCCTGCTACTTTCTTTGGATATAATTTGCTTTTTTTGTCCTAATTTTTCTTTTTTTTTTTTTTTTGATATCCTAATTTTCTGAGATGGATAGTTAGAGCACTAACTTTGGCTTTAGCTCCCTCTCACAAGTTTTAGTGTCATATTTTCATTCTCATTCAGTTCAAAATATTTTCTAATTTCAGTTGTCATTTTTTTGCCACACCAGTTATTTAGAGATGTATCCCTTTTACTTTTAATCTTTCTATGTCCTTATATTTAAAGTGTGTCTCTTGTAAAAATATACAGTTTGGTTTTTTTAAATGTAATTTATTAATCTTTAATACTCCAATTAGAAGTAAATCTATCTAATGTACTTATTGTTAAATTTATGTATCTTTATTAAAATTGGGCATTTTCTACTTTAAGTGATGGTGGTAGAAGAGGTTGGTTCAAATAACCTAGTCTACCAGTATTGAAAGAGAAGTCCTTATGATTCTGTTTTCATAAATATTTTCCTTTTATATTTATAGCCAAGGTAGCAATCAATGGAGGTTTCCAGAAACTCGAGAATCTTAATCTTTCAATCAACCACAAGATTACAGAGGAAGGATACAGAAACTTCTTTCAAACACTGGACAACATGCCCAACTTGCAAGAGTTAACTATTTCCAGGCATTTCAAAGAATGTATCAAAGCTCAGGCCACAACAGTCAAGTCTTTGAGTCAATGTGTGTTACGACTGCGAAGACTCACTAGACTTAACATGTTAAGTTGGCTCCTGGATGCAGAAGACATCACACTGCTTACTGCCATGATAGAAAGGCATCCTCTATCTAAACACTTCACCCTTCACTGGAAATGGGTACTGCCATTCTCTCCAATCGTTCAGAAATAGAAGATTTAGCTAAAAACTGCTAAATCAAGAAAAAATTTTGTCAACAATTTAAAAAACCTAATTATCCAAAAACTTGTTATTAAATACTGCATACAAAAGAATAAAATGCATAAGGCATGTAATAAAAAAAACCAACAAACACTCGCTTACCCATTACTGAGCTTAAGAAACAGATTATTACCAGTAACTCTGAAGTCCCTAAATGATCCTCCCCAACCAAAGATCAGCCCTTTAATCAAGCATCAGGGTCAGCATCAGGCTTTCAGGCTAACTATGGTAAACAGTAACAAACAAAGCCACAGGGAAGCGGGTAGGGAGAGGTGTACCAATCTATCTTAAAGCCACCACATGAAAGGAGTATTCAAGTTATTAGAAAATGGCTAACTTAAGGACTGAATCACTTTCACACATAGGTGAAACAAGAGATATTCCTTAATCCTTGTAGGGTCTGTTTTGTACATTTAATTAACTTTGGTATAGTAGGGTTTACTTACACCTTCCCTTTACCCACTGTGTTGGATATGAAGAAATAGGATTTACGGAAAATGCTTGTATTCTAGAGGCTTTTGATTCAATGCTTATTGTAGAAGCAAAAAAGTGTAGAATAGAATTTAGCATTATTGGAAATTAGCTAAATCTGTGTTTTCAAGAGTCTTGAGTATCAGTGTTTTTTTAGATAACCACATGTTTAAGAGTCCAACATATGCATTTATAATGGCCTTAAAACTTTCTTATGAATCCACTTTGCTCAGGGAGAACATATTTTGTCAGTGACTTCATAATGTTCAAGGTATTACATTTGATGTGAATGTCTACATCTGTGCCTGTGTCCAAAATTTCATTCCTACCAGTTAATCTACAGAGTTTTCTGAATGGTTAGAAGGCCAATCCAAATTCATAATGCTAGTATAAGTTGGAAAACAACCATTCTTTTACCTTAATTTTTATTTTTACCATGAAACACAGGGACGGTATATATGGTATGATTCCATTTGTTTAAAAACTATACTCTCATGTTTCTAGATGCATTAAGAATTTCTGGAAGAATACACAAGAAAATGTTAATAGTGGTAACTATTTTAAGTGGGTAGAAAGGGGACAGGAAGGCATTCTTTTTTACTTTTGTCCTTTTTGTACCGCTTTCTGTTTTAGAAGTAGCTGTTTTTATTTTTATAGTTAAAGCATAAAACTAGTTTAGCATTACAACATTAATAGTTGCTCTGGAGGGTGAGATTACTAGAAGGTGAGATGGATTACCTTCTTGTCTGATTTTATATCTAATGCTTTTGTAATCAGAAAGGTTTTAAGTTTTGTATCAGTCCAATCAGGAGATAGGAACCACACAGTAATTTGGGGAAAGTTTACTATAAAGAGTTATTCACTGTAACAGGAAACTGGATAATGACGATTGATTATGAAATTGAGAACTCTAAGCAGGTATAGGGAATAGCTTATGGCTCTTCATGCTAGGCTGAGACACAGCACCCAAAGAAAGTACCCCAGGGCTGAGATCTAGACTTCGACAGAGAAGGCACAGCCATGGACAACAGAGAGGTTGGCTTAATGAAAGAGGTGCAGCCCAAGAAGGTATAAGCTTGAAGCACTTTGCTTAGGAAGTGTTTTGGGGGTGCCAGGGAAAGCCATCCACGTGGGGCTGCTGAGTGCTGCTGGCCACTGGGCACTGCTGAAGCCAGGCACTGCACAAGGCTGTAGAAACCATGTGCTGCAGAAACCATGTGCTGCAGAAACCATGTGCTGCAGGTGTCTGCTAGAGAGCCACACTGGACCCAAGAAAAGTAGTCCCCTGCCCCTCCTGTGTCTCACCAGCACCCTCTACTGACAAAGCTTTACACTGTACCTGCTGACAAGGGAGGGGTAGTTACAGGGTCCAGATTCATTATTGCAGAGTAGGCAGTGAAGGCTGGATTTGGACATGAAGGCAATAACGTCATAAGCGGTACAAGTATTACTTATTACATTTCATAGTTCAGACCTAAAGGAAAAAGAATCTAGTTAAATTTAAGATTGACTGAGAGCATATATGTACATGCATGTTCATACCTTCATAGAAAACTTCTTAAATAAGAAACTGGTAATGATGATATAGATTCCAGAAAGGGGAGCAGGATAGCTAGTGGACACGGTAGGGAGGTTTACTTTGTCCTGCATATAATCATCTGAATTCTGTACCGTATACATGTAGTATTAAAAATGATACTTTAAAAAATAACAGGACTCCATGCAAATTATTTGTCCAGAGCTTCTGCCAAGGGCTTCTAGTATAAAGCAGGGGGCAGTGGGAATTCCCTGGTGGTCCAGAGGTTAGGACTCTGCGCTTTCACTGCTGAGGGCCTGGGTTCAATCCCTGGTCTGGGAACTAAGATCCCATAAGCCACGTGGCATGGCCCCAAAAAAAAAAAAAAAAAAAAAAAGCAGGGGGCAGCAAAGTATGACCACAGCCTATAAGCTAAGGATGTTTTTTTACATTTTTAGAGGCCCACAAAGCTAAATTAATTTACCCTGGCCCTTTACAGAGAATGGATTACTTCTGGATCATAAGATCACTATGCCCTTTATTCCAGTATACATCAATTTCCACAGGACTCCTAGGTCATCCCTCATTGCCCTGACACTCATCCTTTATGTTTCAAAACTTCTCCCTTTCTGATCACATATCCCAACCTTCTCCAACTCCCCAAATCCTTCCCCTGTGCTCACATGAGTAACATCTCCCATATCCTTTACCTCTTTTCTAAACATTCTCTTCACCTTCTTGTTCTAATTCCCATATTTTTTAAACCTTTTTTTCACCATGACCCACAGTAAGAAATCTTACATTAAAAAATTTACACACATACATATATACAACACAAGATTCACAAAAAATTCTAAAGCTATGTCAAATATAATTTTACTAATACCCAAATATAACAAAAATTCAGAAATACAAAGATTCTTGAAAGAGTTGTTTACGTGTGCTGTCTTCATCTGTTCTTTTCCATTCTCTACCACCTCCTCCACTGCACCAAAACAGCCCTTATGAGGGTCACTGCTAAATTCAACAAATACTTCTTAGTCCGCATCCTATGTGACTTGCTAGCAGCATCTGACCTATCGGTAGCTTTGATATGGCCCATCACTCCTCGAAACACTTTCTCCATTTGGCTTCCAGGGCATCACTCTGGGTTTCCTCCTAATTAATTGCGAGCTCCCTCTCAGTCTGTTTTACTGCTTCTCATATCTCATCTCTAAACATTGGGAGTACCCCAGAGTTCTCCTCTAACATCTCTATTTATATGCACTTACTCGGCTATCTCATCCTGATGAACGGCTTTAAATTCTAGGTCTATGCTAACTTCTAAAATTTCATCTTTATCCCAGGTCTCTCCTTTGAACACTTTACTCATATCCAACTCCTCAGACTACACAGGTCCAAACCCAACTCCTTCTCCTTCCTTTCTACAAAAGTACTCTTTATGCAGACTTCTCCATCTCATTACTTTATATAAATTTATTTATTCTTGGCTGTGTTGGGTCTTCATTGCAGTGTGTGGGCTTCTCATTGTGGTGGCTTCTGTTGTTGTGGAGCACAGGCTCTAGGCATGCAGGCTCAGTAGTTGTGGCTCACGAGCTTAGTGGCTCCACGGCATGTGGGATCTTCCCAGACCAGTGCTCGAACCCGTGTCCCCTGCATTGGCAGGTGGATTCTTAACCACTGCGCCACCAGGGAAGTCCCCATCTCATTACTTTATTCTCCCACTTGCTCAGGCCAAAAACCTTGGGGGGTCATTCTTGACTCCTTTCTTTCATACTCCACATGGATTCTACTGGCAAATCCTGAGCTCCACTTGGAAAATACACTCAGATCCAAGCCCTACTCGGCCTGCTCTCTCTCCCTTGAAACTTATGGTCTATTTTCAACAGAGCAGTCAGAAGCCTCTTTTTTGTTTAAATTATTATTTTTTTGGGCCACGCTGCTTGGCACGTGGGATCTTAGTTCCTCGACTAGGGATCAAACCCGTTCTCCCTGCAGTGGAAGTCCAGAGTCCTAACCACTGGACCCCCAGGGAATTCCCCCCCAGAAGCCTCTTTTTATGCATCCGATCATGCAACACCTTTGGTTCAAAACCTTCCAATGGATTCCCAAGAAACGCTGAAGACCTTGCAATGGCCTACATATGACCTTAATCTCTCCTCCTTGTTCACTTCCACTCCAGCCAAGCTGGTTTCTTTGCTGTTCCCTGAACATGCTAAACACACTCTTGTCTTAGGACCTTTGCACCTGTCATTTTCTTTGCTCGGGAGGTTCTTCACTTATGTGAATGGCTCTCATTTTCTGCAGATCTCTGCTCAAATGTCATCTCAATTAGGAGTTCCCTGTTCTTTTTTTAAAAAGCATCCCTGCTTCCAATCCCACTCTGCCAGCTCCCTTTCCTGTTTCCCTTTTCTCTGTGACATGAATCACTACGTGACACCTTATAAATTTCACTTGTTTACTAGCTAGTTCCCACCACTTTAAGCAGGAACTTTCATCTGTTTTGTTCCCAAGCACCTAGAACAGTGCCTAACCCAAAGCTGAATAAATATTTGCTGAACTGAATGACTTTCCTGAACCTACAACTACTCTCCAACTGTATTAGGTACAATATTAAGGGAGGTAACATCCAAAAATCTTAGAAAGCAAATAAGCTACCTTCATAACTAAATTTAACCTGGCATATTTTAGACAATTAATATAAAATATTAGCTAACTGTCATGAAAAATGATAAAACTCTACTTACCCTGTACAAAAAAGCTTAAGCCACAGAACATTCCATTCTGCGAAGCTTACTTACCAGGCGCTTGAATATTCACTTATTTATTCAAAAAATACTGGGCAGCTACTAATATGCTAGGCACATGGTTTGCCCAAGCAAAACCTCTGAAAGAAATAGCACTTACATATTAACATCTTCTCCCACAGCTAAATGGACTAGGGAGAATCTCAGGCGTATGAACACCAATCCTTTAGACTAAACTAAAACAGTACTATGTTCTACCTCTCCAGAGAATCTGAACTGAGAGACACAGACATAGTCAAATGGATGGTAGATGGAACTGCAAGGTAATGATGAAGAGAGAATGGCCTGGGCAATCATGTTAGGCAGTGTGCATGAGGAGGGTGTGGAGGAGGCTAGAAGAGAGGCAGACAGATAAGAAAAGGTGCAGGAGGAGAATGACAATATGACATCCAAGCAACAGAACACGGCCTTGGTTCCTGACGGGCCAGGTCCAGTCCTCTGACATTCAGCTTCAGCTAGGCTTTGTTCCCTAACCTCGGATCATCAGCAACATTGTTTTACAATTGGTTGTATCTTTACAATACTACCCTTTACCCAAATAAGCCTGAGTAGTTTTCTCTACATCTTTAGACAGACTCCAACCTACCATATATATTCCAAAGAAAAATATTCAGATAGTCAAGGTTTAAAAAAAAAAAAAGTTATTTATTTTTAAAGGCATTAATAAAAATCTTAACATACTTACTAAGAAAGTTACAATATACAAATGGGTTCAGTTGTGATTTTGACAGATTGAATTTCTGCACTGTGTGTGACCTTGAATTTCTTTTAATCACTCACATTTCCATTATTCAGTTATTCAAACTGATTATTCCCTCAAAATAGCTAACTGGTTATTTAAGCATAAGTCACATGCAACAAGGGGAGATGAAGATGACATGCACGCATCCAAGTGTTCGTGAAGAAAATGATGAAACTTCTGTTCACATTGACCAGGGCGCATCAATATACCATCCTCCTTGGGAGAGAGCTGCACTGAATCTGAAAGATAAAAAGTCTACATACAATTATGAAATTTAAAAATCTATTTTCTTATAAAATCATAAAGAAGAAAACAGAAAGCAACACACTCATCATGGTAAATAAAACTAGAATAAAAATATGCCAGTGTGAAAAACAATACTAATTTCAATCTTTATGGGATAGTTAGATATTTAGACAAATTAATTGTGAAATTCATGTGAAGGAATAAATGGGCAAGGGTATTTTTTTAAAAAATTCTTAAGGAGCACTGGTATTTGATCTGTCCTAACAGAATTTAAAACATATTAAAAACAATGATCAAAATTAGGTGTTAAAAAAATAGTGATTAGAACAATACAAACAATATTCTATAACTACAATACAATAAAACTAGAAATTAAACCTAACTGAAATTAAAATTAACCTAAAAATTAATTAACTGAAATTAATTGAAATTAACCTGAAATTAAAACATTTCTAGAGTTAAAAACAAAATTTTGAAATTTGGAATATCTAGAAAATAAGAATTCTACAGAACACAACTAAATTGTCAGAGAAAAATTTATGGTCCTGAAATATCCATTTTCATAAACAACAGATAGGAAGAAAATTTTAAAAAACTTCTAAGGAAAGCAGAAAGTGGAAATTAATCCCGAGTATATCATCTGGACCCAATGAACCCAATTTTAATTTTTGAGTTTTTTTTTTTGGATCTTAGTTCCCCAACCAGGGATTGAACCTGGGCCACGGAAGTGAAAGCACCGAGTCCTAACCCCTGGACTGCCAGGGAATTCCCAATTTTTGAGTTTCTTATTCGATCAGTTCTAACTATTTGTCCTTACATTCATGACTCACTCTTAGAGGTCTGCCAAAGAACAAAGAGAAAATTTCTTTATTTAAAAAAATAAACAAATGAAACTCCTATCTTGCAATTATGCTGTAACTCTACTGGACTCTTTTATAAACCTACAATATAGAATCTTAGTGATTTTATTATCCCTTATCTTGAAACATTTTGTTATTCTTCATCTCAGGATATATTTTATTTTAACTCATTGTGGTAGCCAGTCTTCAAGATGGTCCCCAATGATTCCTGCCCTTGTCTAATCCCCTCCAGTTGGCTGTGGGCTGCACTTACGTCAAAAGGATAGAAAAAGGTGGAAGTGATGGTGTGTGATTCAGAGACTAAGTTATAAAAGTACATGTGGTGTTGCTCATTCTGTACTGGATCACCCAGTCTGGAGAAGCCAACTATCAGTTTGTGAGGACTCTCAGGCTGCCTATGGAGAACCCCCGGTAGCAAGAGGGCCTCTTGACAACAACCATCTGGGTGAGCTTGAAGCAGATTCTCCAGCCCCAGTAGAACTCTGAGATGACTATTGCCTTGAGGCTGACAACCTGATTTGCAGCCTTAGGAGAACCACCCACCTCAGCTGCCCCTGCATTCCTGACCCACAGAAACTAAAGATAAATAAATAAATATTTGCTGTTTTAAGGTGCTAAATTTTAGGGTAATTTGTTACGTAGCAATAGATAATACATTCACCGGTGACCTCTAGCTATGCATAAGAAAAAAGACTAAAATAAGGACATGAAAGGATGGAATCACCTAAAACGATGATGAAATAAATCATTAGTAGTGAAATAAAGCATCACTATTACACCATCCTTCAGTTTTCTTATTCTGTTGTCCAAAGTACTGGATTATCTTTCAAGAAGTTTTAATGGAACTATGGAGACACAATCCTTGTAGCCTCTCTCTTTTTTTTTAAAGCTTTCCCTGAACACAGTTGAGAATTCAGACTTTTTCATTTTCTGTCCATAATAGCAAAGAGAACAAAATCGACAGAGAAAGTCATTTCAAAATTATTAAAGCAATTAGAAGATGAATGTAAAGGGATAGAGAGTAACATCTAGGCCAGCGGCTGGAAAACTATGGCCTAACGTATTTACTACCTAACCCTTTAAGAAAAAAATTTTGATCTTTATTCTGGTAATGGTGAAATTGTTCATATAAGTAAAGTCTCAGACGATGAGTCTTCAGATGACATAGTCTACTTAGGTGAATTTTCCCAAACTCAAGAAATGATATACTTCTTTTTTTTTAAACTTTTAATTTTATATTGGAGTATAGTTGATTAATAATGTTGTGATAGTTTCAGGTGTAAAGCAAAGTGACTCAGTTATACATATACAGGTATCTATTCTTTTTCAAATTCTTTTCCCATCTAGGTTGTTATACATAATACTGAGCCGAGTTCCCTATGCTATACAATAAGTCCTTGTTGGTTATCCATTTTAAATATAGCAGTGTGTACATGTCAATCCCAAACTCCCTAACTATCTGTTTCCCCCACCCTTCCCCCCCGGTAACCATAAGTTCATTCTCTAAGTCTGTGAGTCTGTTTCTGTTTTGTAAATAAAGGAACTGATATATTTCTCAGGACAAAAAAGAAAATTTGGTAGTATCATTTAGTTAGTCCTTCAACAGGAAGGACTTCATTATATAATATTTTATGATTAAAAACCTGAACCGGGGCTTCCCTGGTGGTGCAGTGGTTGAGAATTCGCCTGCCAATACAGGGGACACGGGTTCGAGCCCTGGTCTGGGAAGATCCCACATGCCGCAGAGCAACTGGGCCCGTGAGCCACAATTACTGAGCCTGCGCGTCTGGAGCCTGTGCTCCGCAACAAGAGAGGCCGCGATAGTGAGAGGTCCGCGCACCACGATGAAGAGTGGCCCCCGCTCGCCGCAACTAGAGAAAGCCCTGGCATAGAAACCAAGACCCAACACAGCCAAAAGTAAATAAATAAATAAATTAATTAAAAAAAAAAAAAACCAAACCTGAACCATCCCATTTTGCTAAAAGGACATGTGACAATATTCTTTCATCTTTTATAATGCTTGTACACTAAAATTTACTTACAGTTTGTGGACAGATATGGAAGACAGATGTGTATACAAAGTAATTGGAAGGTAATAAATATGTAGAAATGAAAAACAATAAGATCATTCTAACTGGTATCTATAAAAAAAATGAAATGTTTTGCTATTAGGCAACAAAGAGGATAGCTATCATCTGTCTACCCAACAAATAGAAGCTTTCAAAAGTACTGTTTTGACGAACCAAGTGCATGAAGAATCAAGGTAATGATAAGCTAGAACACAGCAGAGCTGCATTTGCAATTTAGAGTCAGTCGTGGATGGATGTAGAGACTGTCATACAGAATGAAGTAAGTCGGAAAGAGAAAAACAAATATTGTATATTAACGCATGTATGTGGAACCTAGAAACATGGTACAGATGAACCGGTTTGCAGGGCAGAAACAGAGACACAGATGTAGAGAACAAACGTATGGACACCACGGGGGGGAAGCGGCGGGGGGAGAGGGAGATGGTGGGATGAATTGGGAGATTGGGATTGACATGTATACACTAATATGTATAAAATGGATGACTAATAAGAACCTGCTGTATAAAAAAATAAATAGGGCTTCCCTGGTGGCGCAGTGGTTGAGAATCTGCCTGCCAATGCAGGGGACACGGGTTTGAGCCCTGGTCTGGGAAGATCCCACATGCTGCGGAGCAACCGGGCCCGTGAGCCACAGTTATTGAGCCTGCGCGTCTGGAGCCTGTGCTCCGCAACAAGAGAGGCCGCGACAGTGAAAGGCCCGCGCACCGCGATGAAGAGTGGCCCCCGCTTGCCGCAACTAGAGAAAGCCTTTGCACAGAAATGAAGACCCAACATAGCCAAAAATAAATAAATAAATAAATAAATAAATAAAATTCAAAAATTCAAAAAAAAATTTATTAGAGTCAGTATTTATAAGACAAATATATTTCAGGTTCATGCATAACAGCCAATGAACAGTTAGTTGCATTCAAAGAATATTATCTGATTTGGAGATATATATAAACATTCAATACTAGGAAAATACATAATAAAAATTGGGGTTTGCTGTATTTAAATTCTCATTGAAATTGCTAACAAAGCTATTTTCACTAACTCTTTATTCTGTAAACTGTAAAATGACTTGAAATTACATAGAGTCAATTCTCATTATTCATGGCAGTTATGTTTTTAGAAGTCACCACAAACAACGAATTTGTGAATACTGAGCCATTACTCCTAGAAGAAACACAGGGCTAGGTTCCTGCAAGCCTCTGGTCACATTACCAGCTGATCAGTACATAACCTTATGCGTGTTTCTGTTGAAAGACACACTATTTCATATATATTGTTGATTCAATAACACTGAACTCATAGCCAACAGCACTACAACTCATGCCTGAACACATCTAACACATGTATTCTCCCTGTAAGGCACATCACAGCCTTCTTGCACTTGGGAACTTTAGATATCACTACAGCACAATACTTGGGGGCTATTTTAAAGAGTGAAGTCAAAAGGCGCAAAAGACAGAAAAATGTAAAAAGCGCAGAACTAAATAGATTGTGAAAATGACCTTTGTTTATAGTATGAAAGCTGAAACAAGAAAACAGGGCACTACATTTTCAGCTTTATCTCACCTGAAAATGTCTGTCAGGTGACTCAAATTTTTCACCCTCTGCATGTGTCCATGAATGATGGTGAAAGCTCTACAAATAATGACTTCGGGATTACAGATAAATTTTAGCAAGCTAGCAAATTTGCAAATATAGAATCTATGAATAATGAGGATCATCTGCAGATAAAATTTTATAAGCAAAAGTTGAAAAGAGAAAGTAAGCACAAATATCTAAAATGATAATGGAAAAATTACCACATAGGTACAGGAAAAAAATTAAACAGTAGAAGCATTAGAAGAAAAGCCTGAAAAGGCGGGATGATTCTGACTATATGAAAATTAAGCACTATGACTACATAAAAAGCAAATATTTCTGTCAAAATGACAACCACTACAACCATAAGCAAGGCCAAAAGAAATGACAAGCTAGGAAAAAAGTATTTGCAACTCATATCACAAAGAATTCTTGCAAATCAAAAAGGAAAAACACACATCCCAGTTGAAAAGTAGGCAAAGGTGATGTTTCTCAAGTTTTCAGAAAAGATACACAGTTCTCTTAAACACAAGAAAAGGTGAACTTCACAATAATAAGATAAATAAATTATAAATACAATGAGACAATCATTTCCAACTATTAGACTGACAAAGATCCAAAGGTCTGATAAATTATTGGCTAGACTGTGGGAAACAGCGACTCTCATACAACGTTGGTGGAAATGGAAATTAAATTAATACAATCTCTACTGAGAGCAATTTGGCAAAAATCTTTTAAAATTATAAATGTGTATCTTCTTCAATCCAGGAGTTCTAATTCTAGAATCTAATTCTTGATTCTAATTCAATCTATTTAGATAATCTTAAGGATGTATTCAGACAAAAAGAATTATGTAAAAGAACACGGACTGTAGTATTAAATAGCAAACAACTGGAAGCAACCTAAACTTCCATCCGTAAGAGCTCAATCAAATAAGTATGGTACAAATCTATATATAAGAATATCTTGCAAATGTTTAAAACAAGACAGTTTTACATACTGATATGAAGTGTTCTCCAAGAAATACTGAGGAAAGAGTACTTACCTATTATAAAACACTATACGAATTACCTATAAAAATGGAAAAATAAAAGTTTAAAGGAGTTAGATGATAGATATAGCTTACCAAGTGTACCTTCATTACATATTATTTATTTTTTATCATCAGTAAATGTACACAGCACAAAAATAGAATACAAAAGGGTATACTGTGAAGTTCATAATTCAAAAAGATACATGTACCCCTATGCTCACAGCAGCACTATTCACAATAGCCAAGACATGGAAACAACCTAAATGTCCATCGACAGATGAATGGATAAAGATGATGTGGTACATATATACAATAGAATATTACTCAGCCATTAAAAAGAATGAAATCATGCCATTTGCAGCAACATGTAAGGAGCTAGAGAGTATCATACTGAGTGAAGTAAGTCAGAGAGAGAAAGACAAATACCATATGATATCACTTATTTGTGGAATCTAAAATACAGTTAAGTCCCCTGCATAACGAATGAGTTCTGTTCCAAGAGCGTGTTCGTAAGTCCAATTTGTTTGTAAGTCCAACAAAGTTAGCCTAGGTACCCAACTAACACAATCGGCTATATAATACTGTACTGTAATAGGTTTATACTACTTTTCATACAAATTATACATAAAAAACAAACAAGAAAAATAAAACTTAAAAAAATATTTTTATGTATGTATGTATGTATGTATGTATGTATGGATGGCTGGCTGGCTGTGTTGGGTCTTCGTTGCTGCCTGCGGGCTCTCTCTAGTTGCGGCAAGCAGGGGCTACTCTTTGTTGCAGTGCGCGGGCTTCTCGTTGCGGTGGCTTCTCTTGTTGC